>NC_092812.1:0-1250000 GCF_040954645.1 Diabrotica undecimpunctata | reverse complement strand
TTATTGTGTTCCAACTCTCATTACCAATAGCCATATTACCAACAGCCATTCCATGTTCCAAATCCACGACATCATCATCTTCACTCTCTATCAAATCTGGTTCACCAACCCTCTTCCTGATTCCCCTGACTGGATATTGGAGTTTTCTTGATTTATATTCTCTGAATGATCCATCACTTCTGCTGGATCACTATTAATACTTGGAGAATTAAACAAGAAGTTTAAATCGACGTTCCAGTCCATCTTCAAACGATTCATACCATTATCCTTTCCACAGTTTAATCCATCCCTCGAGTCCCAACTGTACTTAACTGATTCCACCAATAACGAATCAAAGACCAGTTTCATTTTCAGCTCATTATTCTTTTCTTTTATTTTCTTCATAATTGCTCTTAGTCTCGATCTTTTCTCCCTGACTTCTTTGGTATAGTCTCTGTCAATGTAAATTTCAGTACCTCTTAATTTTTTAGTCTGTCCCAGAATCTTAGAAATATCAGTATCCCACGGCACATGAGCTATTATGGGTCCATTTGGCTTTGGTGGTCCAAGTGGGTGTGCTCGATTAATCATAACTTGATCTTCAATACCTAAAAAGTTTTTACAAAAATCTGAAATTACTAAAGCACAAGGCTCTCTACCAGAATGACGAACACCTCTAAAAATAAGGTTATTCCTCCTTTGTCTTTCTTCTTGGTCCTCTAGCATTCTTCCCCTAACTGTGTCCCTCCCTTTCAACTCTTCTAACTCGTCAGATATCCCAGATACTTTAGCCTCTAACATCTGAACTTTTAATGTTAATTGTTGGTTCTCTACTCTCAATGACTGGATGTCCTGACTCAGCCTGTTTACATCATCCTTAGTGGATACATTTTCCAATTTTTTGTTAACGAGGTGTAATGATTTATATAGAAGTTCTTCAATAATTGTTTTTAGTTCCTCCTTATTTATACTAATACTATCCATTTCCATATTATTTAATTGTGGTGAACTTTCACTCTTTCGTCTCTTTTGGTTAGGCTTGGGAGTAAAAAAATCAGTTATTTCTCGATTATTCATTGAGTTATCTCTAAATATAGCTGCTATGTAGTAATTACAATAACTTGTGTATAAAATATGGGCACACCATAAAGTAAATAAACAAACAGCCTGTAATTTGTGCTGCCTATATGTAGGGGGCCGAATTTCGTAGTATTTAGTTTAAATTGATGTTTTATTGAAAGTTGGTAAACAGGTTGTCAGTAAAATCAGCTGATTCAGAATCTCAAAATATTTGTTTTTTATAAATAGTTGATCATTACTTTGAAAACATAATCCAAGCGATTCAAAATAATCACGACATTCAACTTCACCAGACAGCACTAAATCTAGTATTTAATTTTCCAAATTAGAAGTAAACTTTTATAAAACTAAGGAGCAATACAGAATTTGGTATTGACACTATCAGCTCAAGGCTGCCAACCCTGGCATATCCTATATATATATATATATATATATATATATATATATATATATATATATATATATATATATATATATATATATATATAGGATATGCCAGGGTTGGCAGCCTTGAGCTGATAGTGGTCTAAGTCCAGTACTAATCGAGTAACGACGAGAAGTAGATCCACCAGGCTTGAGAATGGCAAGTGAGACCTTGCCGAAACGTCGCCAAAACAATGGTTTTCAAGAAAACCAGCATTTTACAACGCGGAGTCAAACCCGGAAAAATAGTGACAGCACATATAGCTCCCGCGGAAACCTCAAAACAAACATATATATATATATATATATATATATATATATATATATATATATATATATATATATATATATATATATATATATATATTTATATATATATATATATATATGGCCTAGGAGGACAAATTCGTTAAACTTCCCGTGCTCGAATCGGTATCAATAAAGTGTTATGATCATTTCGGCCTATCCCAGCCTCATCAGACACTTGGGCTGATACAAATTCAAACTCGGAAAGTCCAACGAATGTCTCCCAAAACTTCACTACAACAGTAGTAGCTTACAAAGGCGCCGCCTGCTTTGGCGGCCGTGAACGAAAACAATATGATATCGTTTTCTGTATCCTTTGCGCTATGCGAAATGTGTAAAAGATAAAATCTTTTAGCGAAAGCCGCTATCGCTTTATTAAATTAAATGGCCAAATATATGGCCTAGGAGGACAAATTCGTTAATTTCGGACAATTCGTTTGAATTTGTATCTAGTCGTTTCCATCCTCGTTTTGTTTCTCCCTGGTTGTCACCCCAGGCTTTTTGGCATTATGAAGATAAATTTATTCGTTTGTTCGTTGCACATAGAGTGAAGCCCATGTCTACCCCCAGTTATAGCTCCAGTTATGGTTCCAGAAATTTTAGTGCAATTTTTTGGTGAATTAAGGTAACTTTTTTGTGTTTAAATTTAAAGTAAAGACAGACATTTTTTTAAGTAATATTTTGCTTTCGTTAAAATTTAAAAATTGTAATATTTAAAATTATAAATTTTGGGTTTTGACTTTAGCTGTTATTTTATTTGTTTTTAGCTTTTTAAACTTAATGTTAACGTATGACAGCTAGCTCTATTATTTTTTTATTAGTTTGTTTCGGTTTTAAAAAAAAAGGGTTAACCTCTCTTGCAGTAACAATTTTTTTGTAAATTTGTGTAGTATCTCCAACTCCTAGAGTTTGTAAATGGATGACATGTAAGTTTTTTTTTGTATTTTACGACTATTGATGTAATATTTTTGCATTGTCTTATTTTTGTAACTGTTTGTGGTGACACAACAATAAATGTTTAACTTTTTTTAACATTTTGTTTATTTTTTTAACTAACCCTTTTTTGAGTTTCATTTGAGAAAGATATGTTTTGCATTTCTAATAATTATTTCGATAGTTACAACTAGCTGTTGTAATGGTTATAATTAGGTACCTCGAAGTGGCGTCGTTTTTAAATTACTAGAGGTGTTTCCTGTTTCCTTTCTGTGTTTTGTTTTGTTTGTCCCAAGAGATTCATGACCTTTTGTTTCATATTTTTGTAGTTGCCCCAATCCAAACCCCTTGTCATTTACTTATCCACGACCCCAGCTCTCCTAACAAACCCTGAGTGCCGTTCGCACAAGAAACTATTGTTTTGCTTGCGCTATCTCCACCCCAGTAGTTTCTGTCCCCAATTTTCCACCCCTTTAAATAATACCACATGTGGTAGGCAAAATGTGTTCGTTACAGTATATGCCGATGTGAGTGATAATTTTTTACAGAAAGTTGAATACAACTTTAATGCTACTTTTTCGGGGGATAATATTGTTTATAAACGTGATTTTAATAGCACTTTTAATATTAATTATTTTAATCAATTGCTCTCTAGGGAATCTTGGTGGTTTCTAGACTCACATCTATCTTCGGATAACAAGTTTTGTACATTTTATGAAAAAATTATGGAAGTATTCGATAAAGCATTTCCTTTTCAAACGGTGGATACTAGACGATTTTCTAAACAGTCTAAAAATAAGGACTGGTTGACTTATAATTTAATAAATGACGGAGATTTTATTAGAGATATTTTCAGATCTATAAAATATTCAGAAAGTCATGAGCTCAGAATACGGTATACCATTCTAAAAAAAATCATGAATACAAAGTTAAGTTAGCCAAGCAAACTTATTTTAATAATAAAATGATAAATGCGCAGAATAGTACGCCTAAGGCTTGGTGCTTCATAAATCTAAACACTGTCGGAGGTAAAAATCGAAACTGTTTTAAATACCCAAGTAAATTTAAAAATAATTTGGGAATTTCTGTGGATGACCCTCATGAGATAGCAGAATCTTTCAGTCAACACTCCCTTTTCCTTTATCCTGTTAGTGATGACGAAATAAAAAGTTTAATTGAAGATATCTCAAAAAAATCCTCGGCTGGACTGGATGAGATCCCGTATTCTATGTTAACACATGTATCTCATAACTAGAGACTGGATTATATGCAAAATGCATGTACATATATATGCAGCATATTTGTGGGTTTCTTTATAAATGCATATGCTATTCATATTTACTTGATTAAGGGCATATTGCCACATATTTAAAAAAAAACTCATTAATAAAACGGTTTTCTATACATATTTAGATAATAGTTTCTTGGAAATATTTATAGCAGGTACTAGGTAAGGTAAATACGAAATAATTTTCTTACAAATATCTACTAAATCTACAATTGTTTGGGAAAACCCATCTGGGAATTATTTTTTAGAAAAATAGGGCCAACATGCAGGTAGGTATTATACAGTAAATTCGTTTTTAAATTCTCTCTACCAGCTGGCAAAGCAACTGGTGATCGTGAATATTGTGCTTATAAAATAAAAATAATTTCTATTTTGAAAATATGCCGAAAGTACCGAAACAAAAATCAAGTCTATTGCAGAGTTGGGTTGGTGGCAACAGTGAAATGAAGATTATAGACAATGAAAGTGTTTTCTGTACTAATTGTAATAAAAAGGTGAGTCCACTTATATTTTAACGATTCAAAAATTTAATTTAAAATCTCATTTTTGCAAGAAAATCGGTATACCTATACCAAAAATGTAACAGTTTAACTATTAGCGGTAGTTTTATTTATTTATACGCACAACAGGCCGTTAACGCCTAGGGCATTTTTTTAAAAACATTATACCAATAGTAACTAATTACAATTATTTTAAACAAAACTTTAACTTAAATATGTATATACAACATTCTTAACTACTCTGAAGGACCTGGTGGACAATATTTCTCCATTCGCTTCTATTTTGTGCTTTTTTTTCCAGTCCTTCACCTTCACGTGTTTAAGGTCTTCCTCCACTTTACTAATCCACCTCGTTCTGGGTCTACCTCTTCTTTTGGGGCCGAATAGTTTTCTGATTATTACTAGTTTGGGCATTCTGTTTGCTGCCATTTTTTCCACATGTCCCAACCATCTGATTCTTTGTGACTTGACGAACTTGGTAATGGTAGGTTCTTTGTATAAAGCCATTAATTCATTGTTGGTTCTTCTCTCCCAACCATCTTCGATCTTCCTTTCTCCGAATATGCGTCTCAATATTTTCCTTTCCCATCTTTCCAGAGTATCCTCTTCCTTCTTGTTTAATGTCCATGTCTCACCGGCATATGTTACTGTGGGTCGAATTACTGTTATATATATTCTGAGTTTACCTTGTCTAGAAACGTATTTTGAGTTCAGTAGGGCTCTTAAACTACCTAATTTTTTATTCCCTTTTGCTATTCTGGCTTCGAGCTCCCATTGCTCTTTTCCATTTTCATCGAAAACTACACCTAGGTATTCAAATTTGTCCACCCTTTTAAAACTATAGGTTTTACCACTTACAGACCTCACACTAAAGTCTCCTTTTTTCTCTTCTGTCCCTCCTATAATCATATATTTGGTTGTGTCTTCATTTAGTTCCAATCCGAATTTCTGTGCTTCTTCAATAATTTTCTTCACAACTCAACTCCTCTTAATTCTTTCTCGGTTTTTGCTAGGATCGTTAGATCGTCAGCCAATGCCAAGCACTGGTGCTCATTTTTCATGATCGTTTCTTCCACCTTCATGCTACATTTTCTGATTACAGTTTCTAACACTAAATTAAATAATGTAGTGAATAAAGAATCTCCCTGTCTCAAGCCTTTTGCAACCGTAAATTAATCTGATATGTGACTCTGCCAAGCAATTTCACACGTAGAGTTATTAAGTGTCGTTTTACCTAGCCGGATCAGTTTCTTTGGTATACCCAAATGTTCCATTGCTCGATATATTTTGACTCTATCGACTCTATTATATGCTTGTCTAAAATCCACAAACAAAACATGCAGGGGAACTTTACCTTCATAACAAGTCGTTTGTATCTCCTTTAATGAGAAGATTTGGTCTACAGTAGATCTGTCCTTTCTAAAGCCGGCCTGATACTCATTTAGGATTCTTTCCGTATAGCAATTTAGTTTATTTTTCAATATTCTTGCCAAGATTTTGTATACCGTGTCTAGTAAGGCTCTAGTAATACCTCTATAGTTGTCACATTTTAGTTTGCCTCCTTTTTAATGCAGAGGGCATATGCGAGCCTCATACCACTCCGATGGCATTATTTCCTTTTCCAATACTTGCACTAGTAGCTGATATATTTCTCTTTGTAGTTGTTCTCTACCAAACTTGATCATTTCTATGCATATGTCATTTTTACCAGGACTTCTGTTATTTTTCATTTCTTGTATTGCTGTCACCACCTCCTCCTCTGTAGGCTGCCTTTCAACTATCGCATCTTCTCCAACCGTCCAGTTGTCTACTGCTTCGTGCTCCACCTCACCATTTAATAATTCTTCAAAATGTTTTTTCCATTCCGTCAGTATTTTTGCCGGATCGCTAATTAAATTTCCGTCTTTACCTTTCGTATAACTACAGTGGCTTTCTGGCTTTGGTAAACTTCTCTTCTATCTCTTTTAATTTCAACTCATTGCGGTATCTCTTTTTTCTTCTACACAGAGCTTTCAATCTTCCTCGAATTTTTCTATATTCTTGTCTTTTACACTCTCTATTATCTGATAATATTTGTTGTCTGATCTTCTTCTTTTCCTTTGCTATCGCCTGACACTCTTCGTCAAACCAATATTTGTTTGTACGTCTCTTGGAGTCGTACTTAACTATTTTCTCGCTAGCTTCTCCTACGGCAGATTTAATTTGTTCCTAGGCTTGATCTGTCTGTAAATTTTGGTAACATTGTTGTAAAATTTTATTTATTTCTTCTTCATATTTATTTTTTTAGTACGGTTTTTTAGGCGGTAGTTTTAGTTTCGAGCAAAAAAATATAAGTTATCTTAAAAATTTGAAGTTCAAAATATTGCATTAGACTCCTATTTACCAAACCGTTTTATTGCAGCTTCCATGTGAAAAAAAATTCCAAATTCCCCAACACCTGAAAACAGCTCTCCACCAATATAAACTATCTAAGGACTTCAAGAAACCACGCCAGCAGCTTCCGCAGAACAATATTATTCAAAATCGTCGCACATCGAAGGGGTAAGAAATGTTTGCAAAATATGTATGCAATTTTTTTGTAAGTTGCAATATCCCACTGTATAAATTGGATAGCAAGGTGTGTCAAAATTTTTTAAAAACATATTGTAAAGTTGAAAATATGTCAGTACAGGTACCAAGTTCTTCAACTCTTCGCAAGAAATATGTGGGGACATCTTCCAAAGACGTTATTGAAGGTATTAAAAGCCGGGTAAGAGATGAATATCTGTGGATATCTGTCGACGAGACTACTGACGCCAAGGGTCGGCCAATCGCGAATTTAGTTATTGGAGTTTTAAACGGTTCAGTTGATGACTCCAACAAGTCGTATTTAATCGGCGTAAAATGTTTAGAAAAAACCAACTATGCAACAACTGCTCGATTTGTTAATGAATCTTTGACAAATTTCCTTTTACCGAATCAAGTACCTTCTGAAAAAATTGTGCTACTAGTTAGCGATGCCGCTTCCTACATGGTTAAATCTGTTACTAGTCTTAAGATTTTTTTTCCGAATTTAATTCATTGTACATGCTTAGCGCATGGTTTAAACAGGGTGGCAGAGAAAGTTAGACTCTAGTTTCCAAATGTAAACACTTTAATAATCAAGAATGTAAAGAAAGTATTTTTAAAAGCACCATTGCGAGTAGAAGTATATAGGGAGATGCTTCCAGATATTCCTTTGACACCGGAACCAGTGTTGACTAGATGGGGGACGTGGTTGAATAGTACCATATTCCTCGCAAATAATTATATTGATATCAAAAATGTTATATCAAATTTTGATCCTTGTTGTTGTATTGCTGTTCAGAAATGTCAAAATATTTTTAGTGAGAATTCTGTTCAGAATGAACTGTCCTATATAAAAGCAAAGTTTGACATAACTGTAAACTCTATTACAAAACTAAAGAGTCAAAAATTATCTTTAAATGATAGTATTTGCATTGTTGATTATGTCAAAGAAAGAATAGTAAACCTTTCAGGGACAATTGGACAAAAAAAATTAAAGATAAATTTAGTGAAGTTTTAAACCGGAATGAAGGCTTTCCTTTATTGCGATCAATAAATAACATAATCAATGGAAGCTCTAAAGAAGTTATTAATATGGATCCCTCGCTAGTGTCAAATTTTAGATTTGCGCCAATTACATCATGTGATGTTAAAAGATCGTTTTCCTTATGAACAAATCCCCTTCGTTGGCTCAGTGAAGATGTTCGTTCAGTTGTAATGGAAACACCAAATAATAGTAGCAGAGTTTATTGTAGAGACGTACACTATGGGTGTAGACCCGGGATTACTTTGAGTAGAGACTGATGAAGTTGATCGTTGAAGACTATCAAGTTCGTTGAGTGAATATTGATTGAATGCCTCTCTAGGCAAGAGATCTTAGTTTTATATAAACTTTAATTGGGTCAATATTTTCGCGGACCTCGCGTGACATGTGTATTTAATTTATGTAAATAGTTTAACTTTGTCAGCACTTTTGACTGATGTCCAAATTATATTATTGATAATTGACCAAATGTGTATGTAACCTAATTAACTACGTGTGTGTATTTAATAACAAATAGATTCATTCGGTCTACTGGGTGATAAAATTATACTGTCCAATTTCGGATATGAATTCTAAAGATTTGATATTGGACATACTGCGGAATCGGGCAATCTGGCCCAAGTGTCAATACTCAAAGTTTACATATAAGTATTACATAACATAGTAAAATTCAAACATGATAAATTATAAATAGTTTAAGAATAATCAACAATCTTCCAACCGTACCCTAGCTATCAATGTCCGACTCTATCTCTAGATTAAAATTAGGGCAATTGGATGAAAATGTGGAAAGTGGGATGTCAACTTGGGAAGTCGACGGTACATTGTTGTGCCGATTACTAACTAATACAGGTACTTCCTGTTCGTTAGTCTGAGTTTGTGGATTGCCTGAACGACATAGTCGTGCAACAGGACGGTACTTCCATAACGTGAGTATCCCAATTATTACCATTATAGTAATGATCCCGGTGGCCACAAAATAATGCCAACTAGATTCGTGAATCGATCGCCACTGCGTATGCGTCATTTCTTGTTCCAGACTCTCCTCCTCAAGTAACACATGACGTAGCTCTCCTCCTGGTATGTCAAGGTAGGTGTTTAGAGGCGTGTTAAACTTGCGGGGTGTCCTCGCCACCAGTTGGGTAACGAGAGTGATTGGCGACTTCAGGTAACTCGTCACTGCTCTGTCCACCCCACTGCTGGTGGGGAGTAATGTAATATTTTTCGTTTGGGCGATACATTTGGGTGAAAGCTTCATGAATGTGACTCGTTCCAGTACTCTTTCGTTCCGATTTCCATCGCAAATAATGGATATGTGTATCGTGACTGGCGTGATACCAGAGGTTGGGAGTACCCATCTTACTCCATTGAGGTGTCTGTATTGTCCTGGCTACCACTGGACATGTGCTATTCTTAGATCGCTCATAAATTTCTTCAAGTATGCAGTTTGGTTGGGTATCCATGTTTCTTATAGCCGTTGGTGAGCACGCTATCTGCGCCTTTGTCAACAGTAAGCATCTTTCTCTATCTTCCGCGGTCAATTCGAAGTAGTGCAGTGTGTTATAATCTACGACCAGTAGATTCCTAACACCGACCCCTCAACGTTAAGTGGTATGGCCGTGACTTTGAGCATGCTGTACTTATTTTTCCCTGTCACTATGAAGTAGCCGATGACTGTTATATATCTGTCGTCATGACTGACTTCTGTTTCTATAATGGGTTGTCGTCGTATTTCGACCCCTTGAGGCAGTATCTGCCCTGCTTTCCCTATTAATTTGGTTATTTCACCCGGTTTCACTATATCAATGAAGTGTCCGTGGTTATAGTGAAGGTTTAATATTCCCTCGTAAAATTGAGTATATTCGTTTATGAAGTCCATAACTTGTAATGCTATCGTTTGTATTCGTAACGTGCTATATTCGGTTTCTAGTTTTTGTGCTTTGTCTTCTACTTCGTTAAGTCCTTTAGATATTTCTTGTAGACCTGTGATTAGTGCTTTGTTAAACTTGTTCATTTGCTTGTTTATCCTGTTCTCTGTGTGATTGATTGATGTTATTGTTTCTAACATTATCTTCGCCTAGTGCTGTGATCCCTTTATTAGCTCCTTTTGGTTATTATCTAATGCTTCAATGTTACTGTAGGCTTCGTCATTGACTCCAAATACTGAGGTTAATATTGTTCCTAATATTCCTCTTCTTTCCCTTCCTTTTATTTCTACTGTCAACCCCTCGCTTACTGACTCCGCCTTTCTTTGTCCTTCCTCTAACTTCTCTATTATATCCTTACAATTCACGATTTTTATCTCATGACACAGTTCTCGTACGCCTTGTATCATATTTCCTATTAGTTGGTGCTCTGTTCGAATTCTTCCTTTTTCGAGTAACACCTTTATTCGAAATGTTCCCCGGTCTATGACGACCTCTCCAAGGTCTTCTGTGAAAAATCCTGGTACCGGATTATATATTTTATACGGTTCTGCCTTTATGGGTTTTAACATCGTTAAAAACATTATAGCTACTAGTATTTTCTTCCATCTTAGTGCTGCTGCCTTCTTCGGCTTTTCCTGTTTCTCTTCTTCCAGTCGTATTAGCTTATGTATGGGTCTTTTAGTCAGTTTCCCGTTTGCCTTTCTCACTGTTACTACTCTGGTTAATCCCTCCGCTCCATGGTGTGTTTCTGTTACCCTTGCTAATGGCCATCTGCCTGGAGGTGTATCCTCTTCTTTAATTATAACTATTTCTTCTTCTTTTATGTTAGAGTGCGCCTTATGCCATCTATTTCTCTGTTGTAATTGGTGCAGGTATTCCTGTTTCCAAATTTTCCAGAAGTCTCTTTTTATTTTCTCCACTAATCTCCACCTCGTCGGCATCTTCAAATAAGTCGTAAGCTCTTCTTCCCGATTTGGTGATATAATTTCTCTCCCTATAAGGAAGTGAGCTGGCGTCAGGGCTATTTTCCCTTCAGGGTCTTCTGATGACCCACATAATGGTCTCGAGTTCATACTATTTGTGCCAGCACCGTACTCAATTCTTCATATGTTAGAACTGTTTCCCCGATGATTCTTTTCAAGTGATATTTCATTATTCGCACTGCGCTCTCCCATAATCCTCCGAAATGTGGTGCATATGCAGGTATGACATGCCACTGGGTACCTAGTGCCAGTAATCCTTGTTTTATCTCGTCATCTATTTTTTGATTTTCTTTTTTCAACAAATTTGCTGTTCCTACGAATGTGGTTCTGTTATCGCTGTATACGTTGTTGCACTGTCCTCTGCGTGCCGTAAATCTCTTGAACGCTGCGATGAATGCATCCGTAGACATATCGCTTACTACCTCAAGGTGTACTGCCTTCGTTGACAGACACACAAATACTGAGATGTAGCCCTTATAGCTCCTCTGTCCTCTGCCTCTCGTGGTACTTATTTTTATTGGCCCGGCATAATCTATCCCTGTGTTAGTAAAGGGATGACTCGGGTTCACTCTGTCTTTCGGTAGATCTCCCATTAATTGTTGTGCTGCTTGGCTTTTATACCTCCTGCACCTTAAACATTTTGCTAGATGATCTTTCACGGTTCTTCTGCCGTTGATTATCCAGTATTTCCTTTTTATGTACTGTAGTGTTTGTTGTAATCCGCTATGTAGATTTCTTGCGTGACTATCTGTTATAAGTAACTTTGTTAATGCACTATCCTTTGGCAAAATTATCGGATGTTTTTCTCCGTACTTTAGATTCGTGTGTCTCAGTCTTCCGGTGACTCTTAGAATTCCTTGTCTATCCAGGAATGGTACCAATGACGCTAATTTATTTTTCTTGTCTAATTGCTGTTTCTTCTCCAGCTTATTTATTTCTTGTTTGAAGTAGGCGTGCTGTGTGTGCTTTATCACCTTTATTAGCGTTTCCTCTAATTCTTGGACTGTAAGCTGACTTTGTCCATTGTCTTTCTTTTTTCTTCATTTGTCTGCAAATCTCCTACAATATGAAAGTATTCTTCTCATTCTTTCTAAATTTGAGAATCTCTCGCATATGTCCTCCTTTATCGTTATCGTGTGCACCGTTATTTTCGTTTTGACTTCCTCCTCATTTGTCTCTGGTATTTCTTCTGATTCCTGCGTTAAAGTTTTGTTACTAGTCAGCCAAGTTGGTCCCTTCCACCATAGCTCTGCTTCTAATAATTCTGATGCGGTACTTCCACGTGAGAGGATGTCCGCTGGATTTTCCTTTGTATCTACCTTATGCCAATTTTTCGGTCCTATAACGCCTCTTATTTCCTCTACTCTGTTGGCGACGAACATTTTCCACCTTTTTGATGATCCCCTTATCCAAGCCAGGGTTATCGTTGAGTCCGACCATGCATATACCTCAATGTTTTCCCTGTTCAATGCTTGTAGGGTTTTCTTCATTAAATTTGCTAGTAGTACCGCGGCACACAGCTCGAGCCTCGGTAACGTCGTTTTCCCTTTCAATGGTGCGACTTTCGATTTTGCTATCATTAGATTCGTTTTAATTTCTGGGCCTAATACCCTTGAGTAGATTACCGCTCCATATCCTTTCATAGACGCATCTCCAAATCCATGTAGTTCTACTCTGTTTATCTTGCTTAAGTTGTTCCACCTGGGCAATGTTATTTTCTCCAGATTTACTAATTGCGCCTGGTATGTATTCCACCTGCTTTGTTGGTTGCTAGTTAATTCTTTATCCTAACTGGTCTTTTGCTCCCATAATTCCTGTATGAACATTTTCGCCTGAATTACTACAGGTGCTATCCATCCCAGTGGGTCGTATAGTTTTGCTACTTCTGACAGTACGTGTCTTTTCGTTATTTTCTTTGCCGTCGTTATCCCTATTTTGAATGTGATTATATCCTCTTTAGGTGACCAGTGTATTCCTAACGTTTTCCGTACTTCTTCTTGTTTGAATGCCTTGGAGTCTACGTTCCTCATATCCTCCGGTACGTTCTCCATTATTTTTTTTTCGTTGCTCAACCATTTTCTAAGAATGAAACCTCCTTTTCTGAACAGTTGTATTAATTCCTTTTGGGCTGTTTCTGCTTCCTGCACTGTCTCAGCTCCTCCTAGTATATCGTCTACATACATGTTTTCTTTTACAATTTTCGATGCCAACGGGTACCTCGCTCCTTCGTCTTCTTGTAATTGTTGTATTGTTCTTAACGCTAAAAAGGGTGCTGCGGCCGTGCCGTATGTCACCGTCGTTAAGTTATACTCTTGTATGTGGTCCTTTGTGTCCTTTCTCCACAAAATTTTTTGATATTTTTGGTCTTCTTCTGCCATTCTGATTTGTCTAAACATTTTTTCCAGATCCGCTGAGTATGCTACCTTATTGGATCTCCATCGTAATAGTATATTTGTCAAATCTTGTTGTAATTTCGGCCCTGTGTGCATAATATCATTCAGGCTTACTGCCGATGAGCTTTTGCTTGATGCATCAAACACGGCTCTTATTTTCGTTGTAGTACTGTCCTCTTTTCTCACTAAATGATGAGGTAAGTAGTACCCATCTTCCTGGTTTTCTGCTATTACCATATGACCTTGGTTTTTATAATCTTCCATGAATTGTCTGTAATTCGCTTCTAACTGTTTGTCTTTTGCAAACTTCCTTTCTAGTTGCATCAATCTGGCGAATGCTTGCTGTTTAGATTCTCCTAACTTTGCGACGTCTTCCCTAAACGGAATTTTTACTTCGTATCTCCCTTCTTCATTCCTTTTTACAGTCTGTCGATACAGTTCTTCACATTCTTGTTCTTCCACTGAGAAACTTGTGTCCTGATTTACTTCTTCTAATTCCCAGAAGTTCTTTATTTGTACGTCCATTTCTTGTCTTGATATCATACAGCATACTTCTGCTTTTATATTCTCCCTTTCTCGTGCTATTCCCGAAACTATCCATCCTAGTTTGGTGTTTTGACTCAGGAGTCCATTACTTATTCTGTGCATCCCTTCTGTCAATATGTAACTGTATTCTTTTACTCCTAGTAGTAAGTCTATCTTCCCTACCTTGTAATATCTTGGATCTGCCAGTATTGCATTTTTCTCGTTATAGTCCGGTAGAATTATATCCTGTTCCGGTAAATTCCTTGTTATCTTCGGTAGTACTAGTGCTTCTATTTCCATCTCGAAGTCACTTTCGTAATGAGTTTCGATTATAAGTTTCATACTCCAGTTGGCTGTTTTTTCTCCTGACGAGCCTATCCCGGATATGGTCGCCTGTATGGGCTTCCTTGTTGTTCCTAGCGTCGTCGCAGCTTGTTCCGTTATAAATGCGCATTGTGACCCTTGGTCGATTAGTGCTCTCATTATGTGTGAATCTCCTTTCGCATCTCTTATGCGTACCACAGCTGTCGCTAGTAATGCTTTACCTTCCTTATGGCTTGCACAGTTTACTGAATTCTGCCCTCTTTGTTAGTCGTTGCTATTCCTAGGCCCATTGGTATCTTGTGTATTTTCTCGCCTTCTGTTATTTTGTTCTCTGGCGTTGTATGGATTATTATTTCCTCCTCTGTACCTATCAGCTTGGTACCCGTTTCTTCTATTGTTTGAATCTCTTCCATTTCTTTCTTGTGTTTGTTCTCCTTTCGTTCCATTGGAGTTTCTTTTGTTGCTTGTGTTTCCTTTTTCATAATGCAACATATGGTGGTGGTCTCCGCCACAGTGTCTGCACCTATATTGTGAATAACATTGTTTTTCTTTTTTATGTGCTAGGCAGTTTGTACACAATCCTTTTTCTTTTATCATCCTGTTCCGGTCTCTTACATTGAGTTCCTGAAATTCTCTGCAGTTCGGTACTCCGTGATCTCCGTTGCATATCACGCAATGTGTTCTTGGTTTCCTAAGAGATCCTCCTTGCTTCTCTTGTCTTTTTTCTGACTCCAGCAGTTCCAGTGTCTGAAATCTTCGCTGTAAGAATGTTTGTGTCGATTTGTACGTCGGTATCTCTCTACTGTCTCCAATGTGGTTTTCGTACAGCCTCCTAGTTTCATTGTCCCATTTCGTTATGATAATTCGGGCTATCAATGGGCTCCACGCTTCCGTGTCTGTTCCTAACCCTCCTATGGCTTCCAGACTTTCGTGGAAGGTGTCATGTAGTGATTTCAATGCTCTAGCAGAAGATTCCTTTACTTCCTGCGCTAGTAGCATCCTGTCTATTAATTTAAACAATATCATCCTTGGGTTCTCATACCTATCTTTTAGCATGTTCCAGGCCACTTCGTAGTTGGCCTCGGATATGTTTAAGTGTTGTATCATTCTGTTGGCTTCCCCTCTTACTTGAGTTTTTAGGTACTGCATTTTTTCTGCGTTTGATAACTGGTCGTTTTCATGTATTACTTTAGTAAACAGATCGTGGAAAGTTCTCCACGTTTCATATCTGCCTTCATACACAGGGATTTTTACCTGCGGCAATGTCACACCGTCCCTCCTCTGTGTGCTTTCTGGCCGTTGCATTCCTGGCCTTATTTTCTTTAAAACTTCCCTGACTTTCCTCTTTAGATGATTTATTCTCTCTACTTCTCCATTATCTGTAGCGTCTAGTTCCTCATTTACTGCTGCTTCAATCATTAGTGTATTCACCTTTTCCATGTATTCTCTTAACTCTGACTGCAATTCTTCATCCTCCTGCAAGTCTTGTTCATGTTCTGGCCGTAATAATTCCTCGATTCTTTGTTTTCTTATCTGTATCTCCTTTACTTTCGGTGCTTTTCCTCTTTTCAGCACCCTTCCATATTCTTCCGACAGGGTTTTCCCCTCAATGTATATCTTAAATACCTGATCATAGTATTTTGTTTCAAAATATTTTTCTTTCGTTATACCCCCTTCTAGCAGCTTTTCGTGGTTATTTAAAAATTTTGCCCAATATTCTTCTAATTTTTCCTGTCTATCCCGGATGTATTGTTGATTTTTCCGAGATTGGGAATCCTTTTTTGTATTTGAAACGAGTTTCGTTATTTCTGTTCCTAATTCCGCTTGCTTAACGTATATGTTTTCCATGATTATTCTTATAAATTTTTACATTCAGCGGTAAATATATTAGACAATACGAAATGTACGTTATTTATTAAATAAGTATACCTGTACTATAACACTTTCTTTTCTATCAGAATGTGCAATTTAGCGAAATATGAGTTTGACCTTGCCTGCTGTGCTATTCTTTGTACTGAGGTAGGTCAAGATGTAATCCACACACTCTTATAATGATATATATACATATATATATTGTTATCAAAATAAATGAAATTATTTGCTACGTAATTATTTTAATTTTTCGAAATAAAGTATTTAATTGAAATTAAAAGCAAGCTATATGTATGAACGTTTCTTTTTTCAAATTGTCATACAAAATTACTGTTTAGTAAGTTATAGTTGTGAATGACGTTTATTTTTTGTTTTATCAATTCTCTGTATTATTTAAATGGTATACATTCTAAAGTACATTATTATACGATTGATAGAGTGGAGATTGTTGTTCTAAATTGTTAAATTGTAATAAAAAAAAAACTTGTTAAATTGTAAGATTGTAAAAGTTGGAAGATTTTGTAATTATTCAAAAACTTACGGTTTTTTGTGTTCTTAGACGTTGAGGATCCCTCGCTTCTGGTGGGTTCTGCAATCGGTCCTGTCCTTTGGCTGCTCTGCGGCTCTAGTATGGCTCTCGGCTTTGGTACTGCTCTCGGCACTAGTATGGCTCTCGGCTTTGGTACTACTCTCGGCTCTAGTATGGCTCTCGGCTTTGGTACTGCCTCGGCTCTAGTATGGCTCTCGGCTTTGGTACTGCTCTCGGCTCTAGTGTGGCTCTCGGCTTTGGTACTGCTCTCGGCTCTAGTATGGCTCTCGGCTTTGGTACTGCTCTCGGCTCTAGTGTGGCTCTCGGCTTTGGTACTGCTCTCGGCTCTAGTGTGGCTCTCGGCTTTGGTACTGCTCTGCGGCTCTAGTGTGGCTCTCGGCTTTGGTATGGCTCTCGTTCTCCCGGGTCTAGTGGTCTCTCTCTGCTACTGAGGGTGTTGCTGGCGTGGACTGTATAGGCTCTCTCAAACTTCCTTGAAGTATTCTGTTTCTCGATAGGACCATGAACAGATCCACTTCGTTGGCTCAGTGAAGATGTTCGTTCAGTTGTAATGGAAACACCAAATAATAGTAGCAGAGTTTATTGTAGAGACGTACACTATGGGTGTAGACCCGGGATTACTTTGAGTAGAGACTGATGAAGTTGATCGTTGAAGACTATCAAGTTCGTTGAGTGAATATTGATTGAATGCCTCTCTAGGCAAGAGATCTTAGTTTTATATAAACTTTAATTGGGTCAATATTTTCGCGGACCTCGCGTGACATGTGTATTTAATTTATGTAAATAGTTTAACTTTGTCAGCACTTTTGACTGATGTCCAAATTATATTATTGATAATTGACCAAATGTGTATGTAACCTAATTAACTACGTGTGTGTATTTAATAACAAATAGATTCATTCGGTCTACTGGGTGATAAAATTATACTGTCCAATTTCGGATATGAATTCTAAAGATTTGATATTGGACACCTTATATAAACACATATTAACTGATAGAAGGCATAACATTACTCTTGAAAATATTGAACATTTTATGATTATATACTTTAACAGCAAGAACGAGGACATTTTCTTGTGAATTTCCATTTATATTTTTTTATTAAATGTAGTAATAAATAAACACTCTCTAAGTTATACTATAATTTTATTTCTCACCAAATCTCAAGCCCTAAAAATTAAAAAATATTTTTTTTAAGTGCATATATAAATGCATAATATTGCATATAATAAAGGCGTATTTGGTTACTTTTTAAGTGCATATTGCATGCATATTTTAACCATTTTTTAGAGCATATAATCCAGTCTCTACTCATAACATATATAAACAATTAACATTTCTAGTAAGTAAAAGGGCTAGGAGAGTTCTGGCTATTTTCCCATGTTAAATCCCATAAGAAATCGCTAAGGTCCATTCTGGTCATTTTTTGATCTTTTCGTGGTGGAGGCGCGACCGCTCGTCGGATCGCGACGTATGAGGTATTGTTGGAACCGTATGCGCAACGGGTTTCGCGCAGCTATGGGTAACACTGTTTTGGCTACGGGGTGGTGGCGGTAGGGGAAGCGAATGGAAGGCGAAGGGAGGCGAATAGAACCGGGCGAGGGGTGCGGGGGGGACGGAGTACTCGAGGTGTCGTCGATACATGATAGCGTTAATTCTTCTTCTTTTGTGAAAAATCGTCCAAACGTGAAGATAGCGTGGTTTCTTCTTCTTTTCGTATCGTTCAAACTTGAAAATAGCGTCAATTCTTTTAAAGTGTAACAGGAGTTGTTGGAAAAAGGAGGCGTTGGCTCGTCGGATCGCGACGTATGAGGTGTCAAACGAACGGGAAGGGGACGGGGAAAAAGTAGAGAGAAAAACAAAGATGGCGGCATAGTCAAAACGGCACTATAAAGTATCTCCGGGTCTGTTAGTCCGATTGCAACGTATGAAGCGTTAAACGAAAGGTGAGAGAATAATGAATACATCAAGATGAAAAAAAGAAACAAAATCAATGTCAAAACGACACTATAACGTATCTCCGGGTCTGATAATCCGATTGCAACGTATCAGGAGTCAAATGAAAGAGGAGGGGGTAATGAATACATGGAGATGAAAAAACAAGCAACAAAATGAATGCCAAAACGGCACTATAACGTATCTCAGGATCTATTGGCCCGATTACTACGTATGAGGTATCAAATGAATATAACGTACAGCAGCGGCTATCGCCGGAAATGAAAAGAATAGGAAAAAAACAAAGACGGCGTCATTGCCAAAAGGATACTAAGCTTGTAATGTCTAAACGAATCAACGTTCAACAATGTGCAAGGTATCGATGGAAAGGGGAGGAGGTAACGAATACGCTGAAGCAAAAAAAAACAAAGATGGCGGCATTGCCAAAAGGACACTAAGCTTGTAGCGTCTAAACTGCTCAACGTATAACAATGTGTAAGGTATCGATGGAAAGGGGAGGGACAAACGAATACGTTGACACGAAAACAAAGATGACGTCATTGCCAAAAGGACACTAATCTTGTAAAGTCGAAACAGCTCAACGTACAACAACGTGCAAGGTATCGATGGAATTTGGAGATGGTAACGAATATGTTAAGACAAAAAAGCAAACGCAAAGGCAATGCCAAAACAGCACTATATCGTTTCTGTGTTGTTATTAGTCAGATTACTACGTGTAACACGTTAAATAAAAGAGGAGGGGATATCCAATACTTTTACACAAAAACAAAGACAAGACATTGCCAAAAAGGCACTACACCATATCTTCGTTTCTATTGGTCCGATCTTCGCGAATGAGGGCTCGTTGGAAAGAGGAGAAGATATCAAAATATGTTATCATAAAAGCAAAGACAAAGACATTGTCAAAATGGCACTATATCGGATCTTTGTTGCTATTGATCGAATTTTAGCGTAATAGACGTTGAAGGAATGGAGAGTAGTCACTGAGCCTAACAGAGAAACAAACATGACAACATTGTGAAAACGACGCTAAATCATATCTTTGTTGCTATTGGACCTATTTAGAAGTGGATTCCACGTACATTACAGTTCATCGAAACAATCGACCAATGGTGGTATAGGAACATTCACAAGTAAACGCCTGAATGGTGACATGTCAACGCCCAATGATGACATGTAAACGCCCCAAACCGTGGTGTCACGTATTCTCGTATCACCAGGCCCTAACCAATACGTACCCTCATGCACCACACCCCAACATGTATCGACCACAGATGACATAGGAACGGTAAATAAACGCCTAAATGGTAACATGTAAACGCCCCTCAACACAATGAGAATGAAGTCATGACCAAAGAGATTCCACCCCGAGGCGCGCAGTCGTGTGGGATAAAAGTCGACCTGATAGAGGTTACATGATTGAATAAAATTCAGTATGTATCAAGCCTTCTAAGAAGTAAGATGGATAAAATCAAGTTGTTCAGAGGTCCGAACGCAGTCAGAAAAATAAAACGCTTAAATTTAGATGACATACTTATTGATCAACGGATGACAAACACAGAAGTTACCTGCTATATCTTTTATATCAGCGAAGAACCAGTATCGTTTGTTCTATTATCAAAATGCGCCTTTGATCCACTCAGACACCATGATGTACCAAGAGTATTAGATTATGTATATACATTACCTCATCATCGAAAAAGAGGATACGCATGCAAACTTATAGAACATGTAAAGAAAAATAACCAATTCATAGCATTTTGCTCCAACAAAGAATCGGAACGGTTGTTTGGTAAATGTAAATGTGTTAATCATGGAATAATGAAATATACTGTAATTTTTAGATATCCATAATAAAATCGAAATACACATATAAACAACATATCGTGCTTTATTTCTTCCACACTTATTTCAGTCTACCACACTGTACTCTGTAATAACGGAATAGGTAATAGAATATAGAAAAACGTGATATTCTCAAAGGACATACGATGGGTATATCGCATCAGAATGACTAGAAAATAATTCACAGGTAACCTATCGATGTTTAGCAATTTTAAACTTAGGACAACAACAAGTAATGTACCCTAACTGTAAACGAACTGTAACAGATATCTAACGCGATCGAACATATAGCAGACGTATACCTGACACTATCTAACGCATATGAGATGTATAGCAGACGCGTTCTAACTCATATCAGACGTATAACAGTTGTATACTAGACTCAAGATATGACAGAACAATCGCTAAAGAAAATCTGTCGGAAGAAAAAAAAAACGAAATTTGTCAGAGTAAGAAATGAAAGAATCGTAAGAAATTATGTGCGTTAATCACAGAATAACGAAGGACATCGCAACTACACTGGTATGGACACGTCCACAGAATGGGCGACAACAAAATAACAAAAAAGTATTATATTGGACACAACAGGAAAGACGGAAATGTAGGTCATCAACTACTATACATAAATATATAAATCTCATCTGAGCAGTCATTACAAGTATCCTCCGAACAGTAACTACTATACACAACTCACAAATACGATTATTGGTATGCGATAACGTTTTATTGCATAATATATTTTATCTACAACAATTACTATTTTACAACGATATTCAGATATAATCCAATTATATCGAAGACTAAAAACGAATTTATCATTTATCAGTATGTTCAAACAACTAACGTATATTACTCGACATAGATATGAGTTGGATGATCACAAACCGACAAGGACCTAAACGTTCTCTACATGCCACATCTGAACGACCACTACTATACACAAATCTCCACTGAACGTACAATTCGACAAGAGTCTCCGCTGAACACTCACTAATACACACAGATCTCATCTGAACGTATAATTAGTCAAGAGTCTTATCTACATATCCACTACTATAAAAAAACATGTATAAAATATCTGATATAGAACCATGTAAGACAGAAAGCATGGACAATAATGATGAAAATATATAAAATATCCGACATAGAAACACGTAAAAAATAAACCCTGTACATAAAATGATAGAAAATGTGTGAAATATCTGAAATACAAACACGTAAGGCAGAAAGCATGGACAATAATGATAGAAAATGTATAAAATATCTGACATAGAAACATGTAAGACAGAAAAGCTGTACATAAAATGATGGAAAATGTATAAAATATCTGACGTAGAAACACGTAACACGTACATAAAAAATGTATGAAATATCTGACATAGAAACACGTAAGACAGAAAGCATGGACAATAATGATGTAAAATGTATAAAATATCAAATAAAAATTGAGAAGTACTGGAAAGGATGATAAAAAATGTATAAAATATCTAACATAGAAACACGTAAGAATGAAAGCATGGACAATAATGATGTAAAATGTAGAAAATATCTGATATAGGAACACGTAAGAAAGAAATGCTGTACATAAAATGACAGAAAATGTGTAAAATATTTGACATACAATCACGTAGGGCAGAATGCATGGACAATAATGATAAAAAATGTATAAAATATAACTGCTGTACATAAAATGATAAAAAAATCCGACATAGAAACACGTAAGGCAGAAAGCATCGGCAATAATGATAAAAAAAAATTTATAAAATATCTGACATAAAAACACGTAAGGCAGAAAGCATGGACAATATTGATGGAAAATGTATAAAATATCTGACATAGAAACACGTAAGAATGAAAGCATGGACAATAATGATGTAAAATGTATCAAATATCTGACATAGGAACACGTAAGAAAGAAAATGTCTAAAATATATGGCATAGAAACACGTAAGGCAGAAAGCATGGGTAATAATGAACGATTTATATGTAAAATTTGCTGAATAGAGAATAATTATATGTCGAAACCGGCAGAGTTTAACATATTATTCAATTGCCAACAATGAGCATAGATGTAAACAACAAAAAAATCTTTATTATCCCCATCACAAACATCGCTAACACTGAATATTACCAACAGGCAAAGGTCTACTCGGATGGTGTTACGATGAAAAAAGGAGTGTCTAAAAGTAAATCGACGTCGGCATATTGTAAGGTTACTCTAGAGTTCAAATACGGCAAAAAAAAATGGTTATTGCTGTAAATACAGATGCTATGATATAAATAAAAGTAATGTTTAAAGTATTTGTTTTTTTTTGTTTATAACTCAGTTGTTGAAATGACCTATTGTAAATACGAAGAAAATGTTTTAATAGAATACCTGCGGGAACACTTTACAACAATATTTTTAACAAAATATGGTGTGTACAAAAATATTATTCAGCAAAAGTGTGAGAATTTTAAACGTAATACGAGAAAATTAAACATATTGACAAATAATATTGCATGTTTTAAATAATGCTGAAATAAATTAACAATATGACAAACTTAGAATGATGGTGTAAAAAATCAAATTCGAGCCCTCTAAAATATATAAAATAGTACTCACTTTTTAATTTTTATTTGTAGCACAAACACTAAACGAACACGCTACCACAAAGGTTAACTGCACACTGCGAGTATAAAAATGTATTCGTTCATTAAATAGGTAGGCTGGTATGACGTAACTCGACTGGATATTACCGAGAATTGCAAGATCAAGCTTGTTACACGTGCACCGGATATTATATTGCGAACTTCTCGATGTGGGAACGAAAATAGCGATTGGAATTCAATTACATCCGGTGACGTCAGATAGCAGACAACACATTTTCTTTATAATATAATATTTCAAGGAATTATTATGATGTATGAAAACTTTTATTAGTAATTATACCGGGGATAATTAAAAATTATGAAGTAAAACTAATTTTAGCGTTATTAATGAATATATAGTAACATACGAGAAATATGACACTACTAATATTATTATATATGCTGTAATATATATGTTAATTTATTGATATGAAGAAGGCCTCTGACTAAGTATTAAATAAACAAACCGCCGAATGCATACATACGACACATATAAGGAAAGTAGGATGAGTAGTATTATGAATATGTTGAGATATAAAAATAAATATGGAGACTGCTAAAAGAGCGCTACTTACTATATTGATTCTTCATGAAAGTATAGCGACATATGTGACATCATATAATACAATGGACGGCAATAGACACACTATAAGGTAAATTTGTATTTATTGACCTAAAGAAGGCGTCTGACGCAGTAAAAAAAACAAAGAACCACTCGAATCCTAACATGTGACACATCAAATGAAAAAAGAAAATTTAACGAATATGCTAAGATAGAAAAACAAAACATAATGAATACTAAAAAAGGCACTATACACTATCTTTGATATTAATGACAGTATAGTGACATATGTGACATCATATGATACTATGTACGATAATAGAAATACTATAAAGTAAATTTGAATTTATTGACCTAAGGAAGGCGTCTGACGCAGTAAAAAACCAACAGCCAGTCGAATCCTAACATGTGACACATCAAATCAAAGGGGAAGATTTAACGAATATACTACGATAGAAAAACAAAACATATTGAATACTAAAAAGGCACTATACACTATCTTTGCTATTAATGAACTTATAGCGACATACGTCATACAATATGATTCTATGGACGATAATAGACACACTATAATATCAATTTACATTTATTGACCTAAAGAAGGCATCTGACACCCTTAAACAAACATCCAGTCGAAACCCAACATGTGACACATCAACTGAAAGGGGAAGAGCTAACAAATATATTGTAATAGATAAACAAAACATGACAACTAATAAAAGGGCACGATACACCATTTTTAATAATAATAAAATTATAGTGAAATACGTTATATAATACGGTACTACTGATGGTAATAGATTTATCCTATAAGACAAATTTTAATTTATTGACTCGAAGAAGACCTATGACTGAGTATAAAATAAAGTGATAATTAAGCGTTGAAAAAGCGATGAAAAGCGATCACTTTTCATCGTTTTACATCGCTTTTTAAACTAAAAAATTTCTATTTATCAATGATTTTACATGTCTCTATATGGGATCAACAAGTGCGTAAAACGATGAAAAGCGACAGTTTTTTCATTGCTTTTACCACGTCACGCCCCCGTCAAATGTCAACGTAATTAGGTTTAGACAGAATTTCGATAGGTAATTTATTAGGTTAACTCGTGTCACGCGTCACGTCAAAACGTCACTTTTGCGTCCAAACGTCACGTTGTAACATCAAAATGTCACCCGCCACATATCATGTATAAACGGCACATTTTTACGTGAAGACATCACGCGTCACGTCAAAACGTCACGAATCACGTCAAAAACGTCACGTTTTAAAGTCAACACGTCACATCTTACATATGGATAACATGGGAGTAAAGCGTCTTTTCGTCTCTTGAGTAAAGTTAGCGATGGTTGAGCGATGGTTAATTTATTAGGTTAGGTGGTTCGCTTCGCGAACATTAAAAACGCGAACATTAAAAAAAAACAAATACTTTAAACATTACTTTTATTTATATCATAGCATCTGTATTTACAGCAATAACCATTTTTTTTTTGTCGTATTTGAAATCTAGAGTAACCTTACAATATGCCGACGTCGATTTACTTTTAGACACTCCTTTTTTCATCGTAAAACCATCCGAGTAGACCTTTGCCTGTTGGTAATATTCAGTGTTAGCGATGTTTGTGATGGGGATAATAAAGATTTTTTTGTTGTTTACATCTATGCTCATTGTTGGCAATTGAATAATATGTTAAATTTTGCCGGTTTCGACATATAATTATTCTCTATTCAGCAAATTTTACATATAAATCGTTCATTATTACCCATGCTTTCTGCCTTACGTGTTTCTATGCCATATATTTTAGACATTTTCTTTCTTACGATATTTTATAAATTTTTTTTCATCATTATTGCCGATGCTTTCTGCCTTACGTGTTTCTATGTCGGATTTTTTTTTATCATTTTATGTACAGCAGTTATATTTTATACATTTTTTATCATTATTGTCCATGCATTCTGCCCTACGTGATTGTATGTCAAATATTTTACACATTTTCTGTCATTTTATGTACAGCATTTCTTTCTTACGTGTTCCTATATCAGATATTTTCTACATTTTACACCATTATTGTCCATGCTTTCATTCTTACGTGTTTCTATGTTAGATATTTTATACATTTTCTATCATCCTTTCCAGTACTTCTCAATTTTTATTTAATATTTTATACATTTTACATCATTATTGTCCATGCTTTCTGTCTTACGCGTTTCTATGTCAGATATTTCATACATTTTTTATGTACAGCATTTCTTTCTTACGTGTTTTCATGTTAGATATTTTATACATTTTCTATCATTTTATATACAGCAGTTATCTTTAATACATTTTCTATCATTATTGTTCATGCTTTCTGCCTTACGTGTTTGTAATTTAGATATTTCACACATTTTCTATCATTTTATGTACATTTCTTTTTTTACGTGTTTCTAAGAACTTTTAAATTTTCTCAATTTATATTTTACGAGTAATTTTTAATCAACCTCGTATATATTTTATCCACAACGAATAGTGTAATAGCAAAAATTCGTTGACTTTTCAATTTATATATTACTAGTAATTTGCGAGTGCTAAGCCACGACTAATGGAAGTGTTCAAATAAATTGATCCTGAAGCAAGAAAAAGAGGTCTCAAAATAAACGAAGCAAAAACGAAGTATATGACAGTCAAAAGAATAACTGACAATGAAAATAATATCACAATAGACAACTATACTATCGAGCGAGTGGATGCCTTTACATATCTCGGCACAGAAATCAATCAGAACAACTCCGTAAGTAGCGAAATTAATGCACGTATTTCCAGCGGGAATCGTACATACTATGCTAATAAAAGATTGATGACATCGAAATTATTAGACAAAAGAACCAAAATGACTATCTACAGAACACTGCTTAGACCCGTAGTAACCTATGGATGTGAAACTTGGGTAATGACGAAAAAAGATGAAGCCCAACTCAGGACATTCGAGAGAAAAATACTGAGGAAAGTATATGGCCCGGTACAAGAGGAAAATGGCACATGGAGAATCAGGAGAAACGACGAGGTTAATGAGTTAAATGAAGGTTATGACATTGTAAGATTTGTGAAAAGTCAAAGACTGTCATGGCTGGGACATGTGCAGAGACAAAACGATGCAAAAACAACAAAGAAAATGTTACAATGGAAGCCCATAGGAAGGCGAAAAAAAGGAAGGCCTAGAACGAGATGGTTGGATGACGTGGAAGACGACCTGAAAACAATGAACATAAGACAATGGAGAAGAAGGGCACAAGAGAGATCTGAATGGAAGGACATAGCCAGACAGGCAAAGACCCATCCAGGGTTATGATGCCAAAAGAAGAAGAAGAAGAAGTAATTTGCGAGTAACTTCGTATATTATATAATTAAACTTATAAATCTTTATAAATATTCCAACTAGCGGATGTGCATTTCCTTTTAACATTTCTCGCACGGTCGTCGGAAACACGTGCAACAATTTTTTTCAAGAATCAGCTTGTTACTCATATAGGTATACATATACGGCTGGACGTAATATGATGCGAAATACTGCTAACGAGAACGTTACCGGATGTCACTGCATTCCTTTTTAGCATTTTCTCACACTTCACTCTGTGAACAGTGCATTTCACAAATAAAAAAGTAATTGTTGGTTTTATACCACATCTGTTATCCATTATTTTTTTCCAAGTTTTTCATATTGTTTATTAATTTATGTATTATTTAAAACATGCAATTTTATACATTTTCTATCATTATTATCCATGCTTTCTGCCTTACGTGTTTCTATGTCAGATATTTTATACATTTTCATTCATTATTGTCCATGCTTTCTGCCTTATGTGTTTCTATGTCAGGTATTTCATACATTTTTATGTACAGCATTTCTTTCTTACGTGTTTCTACGTCAGATATTTTATACATTTTCCATCATTTTATGTACAGCTTTTCTGTCTTACATGTTTCTATGTCAGATATTTTATACATTTTCTATCATTATTGTCCATGCTTTCTGCCTTACGTGTTTGTATTTCAGATATTTCACACATTTTCTATCATTTTATGTACAGCGTTTATTTTTTACGTGTTTCTATGTCGGATATTTTATACATTTTCCATCAATATTGTCCATGCTTTCTGTCTTACATGGTTCTATATCAGATATTTTATACATGTTTTTCTATCATTTTATGTACATCATTTCAGTCTTAGAGTTACCGTAGCGTATTGTGGTAGTCATGTCTTTACTCGATGGCTGAGTTGTTCTTTTATATAACATAATATATTTACTTTCAATTTTCACATCCAAAGGATATACTCTAAAACTATATATACTCTATAATTATATATACTCTAAAAATGTATTTAATTTAATTTTTCTTTGTTAATACACCTGAAATATTTTAACGTTGAATATTTGATGGTCCTTTACGGAGTATAAAAAGGATGGTCGACATTTTCCTGCACGGATTCACGCTTGTGTACCTTCACGAAGGGAGTTGTACTTAAACCTCTTAGTTGATCGTGAGACGGGACCTGCAAAGTGCGCTGTCAACTAGGGTTAGGTATATACAGTGCATTCCGTATGTTTTATAAACATGATCAGGGGAAATTGTTGCCTGATGGCTATCGAAGAACCGTGTATGACCAACATATATTCTTACAGAGACCAATGTTCATTATCCACTTTAAAACAATAAATTACTTGCTCGTCGTGGATAAACTGTAGTAGGCACATATTTACGCTTTCCTTTCACCTTTCATTTAACGCCTTGTACGTCAAAATCGGATAAATAACAACGAAGATATATTGTAAAGGTCTTTCGGCACGTTAGTTTGTTTGAACATAATTTATGGATGGTAATCATTCGTTGGTTAGTCTTCGTCATAATTGAATTATATCTGAATATCATTGTAAAATGGTAATTGTTGTAGATAAAATATAATATGCATCAAATCGAAAAATAGTCATCTTGGAGATTTATGTATAGTAGTGAATATGTAGATAAGACTCTTGACTAATTATACGTTCAGATGAGATCTGTGTGTATTAGTGAGTGTTCAGCGAAGACTCTTGTCGAATTGTACGTTCAGTGGAGATTTGTGTATAGTAGTGGTCGTTCAGATGTGGCTTGTAGAGAACGTTTAGGTCCTTGTCGGTTTGTGATCATCCAACTCATATCTATATCGAGTAATATACGTTAGTTGTTTGAACATACTGGAAGAATGGTAAATTCGTTTTTAGTCCTCGTTATAATTGGATTATATCTGAATATCGTTGTAAAATAGTAATTGTTGTAGATAAAATATATTATGCAATAAAACGTTATCGCATACCAATAATCGTATTTGTGAGTTGTGTAGTTACTGTTCGGAGGATACTTGAAATGACTGCTCAGATGAGATTTATATATTTATGTATAGTAGTTGATGACCTACATTTCCGTCTTTCCTGTTGTGTCCAATATAATACTTTTTTGTTATTTTGTTGTCGCCCATTCTGTGGACGTGTCCATACCAGTGTAGTTGCGATGTCCTTCGTTATTCTGTGATTAACGCACATAATTTCTTACGATTCTTTCATTTCTTACTCTGACAAATTTCGTTTTTTTTTCTTCCGACAGATTTTCTTTAGCGATTGTTCTGTCATATCTTGAGTCTAGTATACAACTGTTATACGTCTGATATGAGTTAGAACGCGTCTGCTATACATCTCATATGCGTTAGATAGTGTCAGGTATACGTCTGCTATATGTTCGATCGCGTTAGATATCTGTTACAGTTCGTTTACAGTTAGGGTACATTACTTGTTGTTGTCCTAAGTTTAAAATTGCTAAACATCGATAGGTTACCTGTGAATTATTTTCTAGTCATTCTGATGCGATATACCCATCGTATGTCCTTTGAGAATATCACGTTTTTCTAAATTCTATTACCTATTCCGTTATTACAGAGTACAGTGTGATAGACTGAAATAAGTGTGGAAGAAATAAAGCACGATATGTTGTTTATATGTTTATTTCGATTTTATTATGGATATCTAAAAATTACAGTATAATTCATTATTCCATGATTAACACATTTACATTTACCAAACAACCGTTCCGATTCTTTGTTGGAGCAAAATGCTATGAATTGGTTATTTTTCTTTACATGTTCTATAAGTTTGCATGCGTATCCTCTTTTTCGATGATGAGGTAATGTATATACATAATCTAATACTCTTGGTACATCATGGTGTCTGAGTGGATCAAAGGCGCATTTTGATAATAGAACAAACGATACTGGTTCTTCGCTGATATAAAAGATATAGCAGGTAACTTCTGTGTTTGTCATCCGTTGATCAATAAGTATGTCATCTAAATTTAAGCGTTTTATTTTTCTGACTGCGTTCGGACCTCTGAACAACTTGATTTTATCCATCTTACTTCTTAGAAGGCTTGATACATACTGAATTTTATTCAATCATGTAACCTCTATCAGGTCGACTTTTATCCCACACGACTGCGCGCCTCGGGGTGGAATCTCTTTGGTCATGACTTAATTCTCATTGTGTTGAGGGGCGTTTACATGTTACCATTTAGGCGTTTATTTACCGTTCCTATGTCATCTGTGGTCGATACATGTTGGGGTGTGGTGCATGAGGGTACGTATTGGTTAGGGCCTGGTGATACGAGAATACGTAACACCACGGTTTGGGGCGTTTACATGTCATCATTGGGCGTTGACATGTCACCATTCAGGCGTTTACTTGTGAATGTTCCTATACCACCATTGGTCGATTGTTTCGATGAACTGTAATGTACGTGGAATCCACTTCTAAATAGGTCCAATAGCAACAAAGATATGATTTAGCGTCGTTTTCACAATGTTGTCATGTTTGTTTCTCTGTTAGGCTCAGTGACTACTCTCCATTCCTTCAACGTCTATTACGCTAAAATTCGATCAATAGCAACAAAGATCCGATATAGTGCCATTTTGACAATGTCTTTGTCTTTGCTTTTATGATAACATATTTTGATATCTTCTCCTCTTTCCAACGAGCCCTCATTCGCGAAGATCGGACCAATAGAAACGAAGATATGGTGTAGTGCCTTTTTGGCAATGTCTTGTCTTTGTTTTTGTGTAAAAGTATTGGATATCCCCTCCTCTTTTATTTAACGTGTTACACGTAGTAATCTGACTAATAACAACACAGAAACGATATAGTGCTGTTTTGGCATTGCCTTTGCGTTTGCTTTTTTGTCTTAACATATTCGTTACCATCTCCAAATTCCATCGATACCTTGCACGTTGTTGTACGTTGAGCTGTTTCGACTTTACAAGATTAGTGTCCTTTTGGCAATGACGTCATCTTTGTTTTCGTGTCAACGTATTCGTTTGTCCCTCCCCTTTCCATCGATACCTTACACATTATTATACGTTGAGCAGTTTAGACGCTACAAGCTTAGTGTCCTTTTGGCAATGCCGCCATCTTTGTTTTTTTTGCTTCAGCGTATTCGTTACCTCCTCCCCTTTCCATCGATACCTTGCACATTGTTGAACGTTGATTCGTTTAGACATTACAAGCTTAGTATCCTTTTGGCAATGACGCCGTCTTTGTTGTTTTTTTTTTTGCTTTTACATATTCGTTACCTCCTCCTCTTTCCAACGGTACCTCACACGTCACGATGTTGTACATTCCTATTCTTTTCATTTCCGGCGATAGCCGCTGCTGTACGTTATATTCATTTGATACCTCATACGTAGTAATCGGGCCAATAGACCCTGAGATACGTTATAGTGCCGTTTTGGCATTCATTTTGTTGCTTGTTTTTTCATCTCCATGTATTCATTACCCCCTCCTCTTTCATTTGACGCCTGATACGTTGCAATCGGATCATCAGACCCGGAGATGCGTTATAGTGTCGTTTTGACATTGATTTTGTTTCTTTTTTCCATCTTGATGTATTCATTATTCTCTCACCTTTCGTTTAACGCTTCATACGTTGCAATCGGACTAATAGACCCGGAGATACGTTATAGTACCGTTTTGACTATATCTTTGTTTTTTCTCTCTACGTGTTCCCCGTCCCCTTCCCGTTCGTTTGACACCTCATACGTCGCGATCCGACGAGCCAACGCCCCCTTTTTCCAACAACTCCTGTTACACTTTAAAAGAATTAACGCTATTTTCAAGTTTGAACGATACGAAAAGAAGAAGAATTCACGCTATCTTCACGTTTGGACGATTTTTCACAAAAGAAGAAGAATTAACGCTATTTTCATGTATCGACGACACCTCGAGTACCCCGTCCCCCCCCCCGCACCACTCGCCCGGATCCATTCGCCTCCCTTCGCCCTACCGCCACCACCCCGTAGCCAAAACAGTGTTACCCATAGCTGCGCGAAACCCGTTGCGCATACGGTTCCAACAATACCTCATACGTCGCGATCCGACGAGCAGTCGCGCCTCCACCACGAAAAGATCAAAAAATGACCAGAATGGACCTTAGCGATTTCTTATGGGATTTAACATCGGAAAATAGCCAGAACTCTCCTAGCCCTTTTACTCTAGTAAACCTTTCATTTCAGGAAGGGATTTTTTCCCAAATTCTAAATACTGATTTAGTTTTGCATATACATAAAAAAGGTGACAAATCAAAATTTGATAACTATCGAGGCCTATCACTTTTATCTGTGTTTTCAAAAAAATATGAGAAGGCATTTCATACACGTTTCCTCTCGTATATTAACAAGCACAACATTATAGAAAAGTCTCAATTTGGTTTCCGTGAAGGTATAAGCAAAGAATATAGACGCTTATAAGTGTGCAAGATGCACTACTAGCGCTGTGCAATCATATTTTATTGAACTTTGATAAGGATAATAAAGTTATCTGTTTGTTTTTTGACTTAGCACGAGCTTTTAAAACTGTAAATCATCCAATACTGCTGGAAAAACTTTATCATAGTGGTCTTAGAGGAACTGCGTTGAAGTGGATCCACACCTTTTATCGAAAAGGTTTTAAAAAATTAAGGTCAATGTGAATGTGAATATAATATTTTCTTCAGAAGAAAGTGTCCTCTCCGGAGTTCTACAGGGAAGTATTGGCCATCTTTTATTTTTGATTTTCGTCAATGATTTAAATCAACTGATAAACGATAGCTCAACATGTTTGGTTCGGAATCCATTAGATAATTTTTCTGATGCAATAAGTGTTCGAGTAGAAAACGTTGAACAGCAATCAGGCTGTTATGTCACTCAATTTGCTGGCGAACCACAGTTGCAGTAAATTCCAATACTTTTTTTCATGTAGTTCAAAAAGCAAACTGTCTTGTAAAAAGTTGCACTGCATTACTGTTTAAATAATACCCTGATCTTAAATGGATCAAAGACCAATAGGGTAACCTTTTCACCTTCTCTTATGCAGATGAGTCCATTAGTAAAATTTGACAATAGGTCAGTGGTAAATAGCCACTCCACTAAGTTGTTAGGTGTTTACCTGGATTCTAATTTGTCTTGGAGCTCTTACGTTGATTATGTAGTGGGAAGATTGTCTGTGCACTGTTATGTTCTATGACAATTTAGGAATTTTGTCTCCCCAGATATCTTAAAACTTTACTATTTTGCTCATGTACAGTCAATTTTGCAATATTGCTTAGTTTTTTGGGGAAATTGCTCGCGAATTAATGAGGTGCTTGTTCTTAAAAAAAATTATTCGTACCATGACGTTTAGAAGGCGCTTGGATTCCTGTAAACCAGTTTTTAAACAATTAAATATTTTAACTGTAATTTCGCTGTATATTTTCAGTTGTGTTGTTTATGTAAAGTCACATAGATGCAATTTTATTTGCAGAAATGATGTTTCCTTAATGAGTGACTACAATTTTCGTTGATTTGGTGACCTCTGTTCGTCACTTGACCGTTGTGGGCAAGGGTCCTTACCCAACATGCGTTCGTTTGTATAATAAATTACCTAATTATGTTAAATAGTCAAATATTTATGTATTTAAAAGAACAGTTAAGGACTTACTTCTGGTAAACACTTTCTATTCGTTAGAGGAATACTTGCAGGCATTTTTTAAACAATTTGTATGGTTTTTATGTATATTTTATATGTTTTTATGTACTTTTAGTTTTTATACTTGTAATAGTATTTCATCTGACTTGTAAAAGTCAGATGAAATAAAGAATATTGATTGATTGATTGATTGATATAATTATCGGTATAAATAACAACAGATCATATGATCCTAATGTTCACTTCGGTCCTATAAATTTGTATAAAAAATTGTCTCTATTCAGTTCTATATCCAAAAACAAAACTTCGCTCCGAATCTCTGGGCCTATCTTTTGTTTTCAATAAAACAAACTAAACTTTATGTTGATTCTCCTTATGCTGTTTCTCCACACCTCATGATCTCGTTTACTCTCTTACCAAAACATATGCGGCCTCGCCTCAAATAATTCTTATATTAAAAGAAAGACTTACAAATTGTGGATTTTAAGATCTCGTCTTACACTGTCACGGCTTTTTGCTGCCACAAACAACCTCACAATCTTTTTTTCACGATTCACCACTTTATCTCGTAACGGCCACACCTTATCACAGGAAACAACCTTTTCTCTTGCAGTTCTATCTTAGACTCCTCGTTTTTCCTTGGCCCAAAAAAAAACCAAACTAACTTCGCTTTCCTCTTACTTCTCCAATACCTCTCTCGAACCAATCAAATCACTCAAAACAAAATTATCTTACCATCTCCTTTCATTCTCTCGTCAAACTTTCCTTGACTCACTATACTGTCTTTTATTAGAATCCACTATCAAATTCCTTTGTCAACAAAACTCTAACGACCGTTCATTGTTTTTTGAATTAAATAGATAGCTTTCATTTTTACACAATTTACATTACCTTGAAAACCGAAGTTCATTTTTATATTATACAAATCCTTACTTTCTAAACCTAAGTTAAATAACGAAATATACAAATAGTTCTTGGTAACCGAATATTAGGGAAACACAAACTACCTTTCATTGTCCCGTTTGTTTGCACAAGTTTTTATACACTTTTAAACTTTTCATTGTTTGATGACTCACTTCACCTACATTAATTACATATTCTCAATCTAAAGAAACAGATGCCTGCATATTCCAATTTCTTTGAAATTTGAGATTCATATTAATATATATATATATATATATATATATATATATATATATATATATATATATATATATATATATATATGTTATGATGTGTTTTTTGTTTGAATGATGAGCAATGAGTATTTTTAATAATATAGGGTTTTTATCGCGGTTCTCAAAGAATTAGCTTGTAAGTACTTTTTTAAATTATCTTTATTATCACTATTATGAAACACACATATATATCTAACCTAGTCAATGTAAATTTAAAATAAACTATCTTTAAACTGATATTCTTATAAAACTAATTAAATTCTATAGACAATCTAAAATTTAAACAAACTATCTTCAAAATTGAAATTGTTATGACATTAACTAAATTATATTAACAAAATTTTGTACCTTTCTTTCACTGAATGCCTAAATGAACTATTTTCCACTAAGTATATAGATTCTAATCACCACTGAATGTCTTCGTACTTCAGTTATCCTTGTTTTTTGTGAAATTACTTTTTTCAATTATCAGCTTCTACCAATTTAAGATATATTTTTCTTCACCAGCATCTATACACCACCAACCAAACCAGCAAACAGCATTTATATTTATTCTTCTTTTCAATATACCAATATCCAATTATTATAAGTTGATTTATACTAATCTCCAACCATAATATAATTTAATTTCTTCCAATATACCTTTTTTTATCTTCAATAATTATTTGTGTATAATTATAAATGTGCATTAAATTATATGCATAATTTTTAATCTTCATTTAACTCACTATATTAAACTATTGGACTATTTGTACTTGATTCACTGACTCTAACTAACTTTCATAATAAACTGCTTGACTTCTGACTAAAAACTTCTAAAAACTGCCTAAAACTCTTCTGACTGCACTATCTAAAACTTTTCTGACTAATAACTTTCAAAAACTGCCATCTTGAATCCAAATCACGGGTATTTATATCTTTTGGACATTCTAGAACCATCTCGTAAGATATCATGTTCTATTCAGTTCTATTTAATACATGTCTGAATTTTCTGGAACAAACCATTTCGCAAACATGGCCATCTCCGGAGATCCAGAGAATTCCATTCTTTTCTATTAATAATTTTGTTGACATTTAGGCTTTTCAGATCAGAATATATAATTAAATTAGTAACTAACACTCTAATTTAATAAAATACACATTTCAAACAATATATTATTATAACCCACTTTATATTCGTAAATATTTTAAACGTCACTTCAGAGTATAAATATCTGTCAATCTCCGAGAGTATTTTTGGTTGCCTAAGCACATGGCTCACTTAAATCTATTTACAACATTAAAATTACTAAATACAACTTTTTACAATTATTATAATATGCTAATTTATTAAAAATGCCCTCACATAAATATATTTTTATTAAATTCTCTAGTATATAACTTATTTAAAACAACCAAATATCTAATATTATGTAGTATATAACTTATAAATTATTTTCTATAAACCCTAATTGTCACAATACCCCAAAAATAATATTTAAAATAAATAATTTACTTATTATTTTTTTAAATATTAATTTTCTCATACCTTATTAAATTTAATAAATCAAAATTTTTTTTTTTTTATTTAAAATGTGTTAAATACATCCCTGTTCGCTGTCTATGTCAAAACAGAGAACAACGGAGCACAGTTCGGCTATTCTATGGTCAAACTGTCATGTCAAATGGAGAGAATAAAATATAACCTTAATTAAAAATATAATGGATATTGTGTTCTGTTTATTTATAGACAAAATCTAGGAATTATTTCCATTCAAAATAACTTCATCAATATAAATTGGTAAGTTTTTCCACTTTATTATATTAGAAAGACATTTTTATAGCAATTATAGTATCTAACCCCAAATTATGATTTTTAGGGTACCAAACAATTTCCATATGTACAAAATTCAACAAGTATGATGTCAAATTTATTCACAACAAAGAAATCTACCATCTATCTATGAAATCCTGTATACTGTCTACTTTTTCTTTCTAGAGGTATTAACCAGAAACTATGCTGTAAATCGATTTTAGTGAAAAATGACATTCCTGTAATTCTTCCTAATATTCCATCTATACTCATTGGTGCTTCAAATTGCTTTTCAGTAATCTTGTTAATATTCCTTGCATCCAAACATAACCTGATTTCACCTGATCTTTTTCGTACTACTACTATGGGGTTAATAAAACGTGTGTCTGCCTTCTCAATGATCCCATCTTCTAACATATTATTAATTGTTTTGTTTACTTCTTCTCTGTATTTATATGGTATTGGGTATGATTTTGTTTTAAAATCTTTTTCTTCTTTAACTTTTATACTATGGATATAATTTTGTGCAATTCTATTTTCTTTATTGACAAGTCCCTTGTGTTGCTGCAATATGGAAATGACTATTGATTTATATTCTTCAGGGCAATTTAAAACTTTCATCATATCTTCTTCTTTACAAATCACATTATTCTTCAATATGTACTCATTATTCCTTGCTTCCAATTTTACGCACTCCGCCTCGTAGGCATCTATCTGCTTAAAATTTCCATTCCTTAAATATTCACTACAATAATTATTCTTTACATTCTTCTGGGACATTTCCCTATCATCAAAATACATTTCTTCTTCATAAACATCATTATTTTCTTTTAATAATATCCTATCAACTCTTATTCCTTCTTCTACCTCATCTTTCTGCATAAATTTAATTATTTGCCCTTCCAAAGTTACCATTTTTTCTTCAAAATCTATCTTTACTTTCTTCCTTTCCAATTCATCATTTCCCATTAATATATCAACACATAAATCCTTGACAATAAATCCTTGCATATTAATTTCTTTATTAAGAATATTAATTTTAAAATTGGCTAGTTTATCAATTTCACCCAACTTCTTATTATTTGCACCAATAATTTTAATTTTTGGAATCTTTATTATATCTGATAGTTTTAATGTATTAAAAATAAAATTCTCCGAGACTAATGTACTTTCTGAACCAGTATCTATCATAATTTTAATCATTTTATTTTTGGCCAAAGCATTTATATAAATTAAATTAATAGATTCAATAATTTTCTCTTCATCTAAAGAAATAAATTCAGAAGGTTTTTCATAATAGCAATGGCCTAACTTGTAATTCAGAAAGTTTACTGCACAAAATTTTGATTATTAGAATTGTCAGATTGTATCTGACCACTTGGATCTGATGTCCTATGTCTTTCCCTACTATGACTTCTACTCACATTTTCTTGCCTTGTACTATTTCGTTCCCTGTCTTCGCAGCTTCTATTCCTTCGAACACAATTTACCTGTCTGTTATAGTTAGGTCGCTCTGTATTTCTTCTATTGTTAAAATCTTGTCTATTATTATTAGTACTGTTATTAAAATGTTGTCTATTATAATTAGTATTATTATTAAAATTTTGTCTATTATAACTAGTATTATTATTAAAGTTCTGTCTATTTGGATTAGTGTTAGTATTATTAAAATTTTGTAAATTATTACCATACCTAGTATTAATGTTATATGATTGTCTATATTGTTGAATATCATTTTTATTATATTGAAAGTTAGTATTGTTTTTTCTGTTGTTATTATTACTTGTCATATTGCCTCTTTGTATTCTTTGAATAAAATTAATAAAACTATCTATTGTTTGAATATTTTGTACAGTTACTGTTTGGACAACATCAGCATCAAAATGTCTAGATACATTTAAGACTGTTTCATCCTCTCTAAGTGGTGGTTCTAAATATTTTGCAACTGTTATCAGTTTTAATGCATAATCTACCATATTTGATTTTAAATTGTGATTATACTTTCCAAAATATAGAATTTCTCTAAACTTGGCTTGCTCTAATTCACCCCAATAATAATTTAAAAATTTATTTTCAAATGTTTGAAAATTATCTAAATCATTCTCAATACTAGCAAACCAAGTTGCTGCATTGTCATTTAATGTCACTCTAATATAATCTTTAATATCATTAATATTATTCACAAATCTTAATTTATGTTTTAAACTATTTATGTATACTCTAGGATGCAAATTTTTTATATTACCAGAGAATTTAATCCCAGTCTCATTTGTTAAATTTAAGTAAGGTCTCCCTATGTCTCTCATTTGTGAAATATCATCTATTCTCTGTTCCACATTTCTTATTTGATTACTATTTATTTGGATATTTTGTTGTATATCGTCTAATTTTTCTTCTGTGTTTCTCCTGTCTTCGTTAATTTTTACTTCTAAGTTACATTTCTGTAACTCTATTTTCTGTTCTATATCTATCTTATTATCTTGAATAATCCTCTTTACTTCTGTCCTCTCATTGTCTATCCTTTTCTTGTAGTCATTCCGTATACTTTTTATTTCATTTGCTACTTTTTTCTCTGCAGCTTCAAGTTTTTTATCCATTTGTTTTACAATTTTATTATTATTATCTTCTATTTTCTTTTCTAATTTTCTATAATTCTCTTCCAATTTCTGTTCCATTTTTTTCATGTCTTCTTTGACTTCTTTTGAATTCTCTTCCAATTTTTTTATGTCTTCTTTGATTTCTTTTGAATTCTCTTCCATTTTCTGTTCCATTTTTTTCATGTCTTCTTTGATTTCTTTTGAATTCTCTTCCATTGTCTTGTTCATCTGCATCATTAATGACATCAAAGCTGCCATATTGACATTTTCCTCTCTTTCTGGATTCATTTCTGCAGTATCTTGTGGAACTTGAACTAAACTCTCCTCTTGTATAGGTTGTGTTTCTACTTCCACATCTTCTTCATTCTTTTTGCTTCTTGTACCTTTCTTTCCTTGAGACATTTTGAGACTTTACTTGTTCAAATATAATTAAAAATAAAATCTATAATTTTTTCTTTCTAATGAAAATTAATTTACTTATATGAGAGCACTTATCTTCCCAAACTAATTCTTTTAAATAGAGAGCCCCACGTTGGGCGCCAAATTGTTATGATGTGTTTTTTGTTTGAATGATGAGCAATGAGTATTTTTAATAATATAGGGTTTTTATCGCGGTTCTCAAAGAATTAGCTTGTAAGTACTTTTTTAAATTATCTTTATTATCACTATTATGAAACACACATATATATCTAACCTAGTCAATGTAAATTTAAAATAAACTATCTTTAAACTGATATTCTTATAAAACTAATTAAATTCTATAGACAATCTAAAATTTAAACAAACTATCTTCAAAATTGAAATTGTTATGACATTAACTAAATTATATTAACAAAATTTTGTACCTTTCTTTCACTGAATGCCTAAATGAACTATTTTCCACTAAGTATATAGATTCTAATCACCACTGAATGTCTTCGTACTTCAGTTATCCTTGTTTTTTGTGAAATTACTTTTTTCAATTATCAGCTTCTACCAATTTAAGATATATTTTTCTTCACCAGCATCTATACACCACCAACCAAACCAGCAAACAGCATTTATATTTATTCTTCTTTTCAATATACCAATATCCAATTATTATAAGTTGATTTATACTAATCTCCAACCATAATATAATTTAATTTCTTCCAATATACCTTTTTTTATCTTCAATAATTATTTGTGTATAATTATAAATGTGCATTAAATTATATGCATAATTTTTAATCTTCATTTAACTCACTATATTAAACTATTGGACTATTTGTACTTGATTCACTGACTCTAACTAACTTTCATAATAAACTGCTTGGCTTCTGACTAAAAACTTCTAAAAACTGCCTAAAACTCTTCTGACTGCACTATCTAAAACTTTTCTGACTAATAACTTTCAAAAACTGCCATCTTGAATCCAAATCACGGGTATTTATATCTTTTGGACATTCTAGAACCATCTCGTAAGATATCATGTTCTATTCAGTTCTATTTAATACATGTCTGAATTTTCTGGAACAAACCATTTCGCAAACATGGCCATCTCCGGAGATCCAGAGAATTCCATTCTTTTCTATTAATAATTTTGTTGACATTTAGGCTTTTCAGATCAGAATATATAATTAAATTAGTAACTAACACTCTAATTTAATAAAATACACATTTCAAACAATATATTATTATAACCCACTTTATATTCGTAAATATTTTTAAACGTCACTTCAGAGTATAAATATCTGTCAATCTCCGAGAGTATTTTTGGTTGCCTAAGCACATGGCTCACTTAAATCTATTTACAACATTAAAATTACTAAATACAACTTTTTACAATTATTATAATATGCTAATTTATTAAAAATGCCCTCACATAAATATATTTTTATTAAATTCTCTAGTATATAACTTATTTAAAACAACCAAATATCTAATATTATGTAGTATATAACTTATAAATTATTTTCTATAAACCCTAATTGTCACAATATATATATATATATATATATATATATATATATATATATATATATATATATATATATATATATATATATATATATATATATATATATATATATATTACAGTACTTGATTTTATGGTATGTATTATTATTATTTATGATATTTAATAATGAACAAAAAATTTTTGCAACTCTGGTTATTATTTCATATTGTAAAATTCCATCACCAATCACTTTCAAACACCTTTTAAAGTTCTTATTTATTTACTATATAGCTGGTAAACTTACCTTCAAATCTTCGGAGTTAATGTCTCGTTTAATATGCAGCTTCATTGAAAGAAATAGTGCTCGATTAATATTGCTAAACTGAACGTTAGAGTAGGTAATTGGAGCGTTCGGATATTCTGAACATCTTCCTCTGAAGACATTAAACCGTATAGTCTTTGGCCTCTGTAACAAGCATTAGTGAAAATGAACAAAAGTTAATTGTAATACTTAAATGCTACAAAAACTTAAAAAAATAAAGACTTGGAAGAAGCAACGAATCAAGTCATAAACAAAGACGTTAAACTGAATTAAAATAATCAATAAAATATAAGATACAAAAATTTATATTATGCTGGGTTGACTTAAAGTATGGGACTAATTAGAAGACATTATAAAACACATAGCCAAAATTAAATGGAGGTGGGTAGGACAAGTCGCTAGAATGATGGATAATAGTTGGACCAAAAAAATCTTGGAGTGGAGACCGAGAGCGGATAGATAAAACCCGGGAAGACCACCCACAAGATGGACTGACGATATAAAGAGGATTTGTATCAACTGGATTGCAGCAGCGCAAGATAGATCAAAATGGAGGTTTTTCGAGGAGGCCTATGTTCAGCAGTGGACGACTATGGGCTGATGATGATGGGACTAATTAAATAACTTATGGCACAATTTAATTTAAATTGGACACCCTCTATATTTTTGCAAATTTTAGAAGAAACTGTTATTCTTAATTTATACATACTTAGTTTGGTAGACAAAATTTGTTAAAACAAGAAATAAATCACTTTAGATATTTAAAGAATAGGTAAATTTATTTATTCAGGTCAATGGAAATCTCTCTTTCTCTTTAGTTCCATCTCTCCTTGTGGAGTATTGGGCGCTTATTGCGTTTCTTGGCCAAAAGTGTAAGATTGCTGACTAGCCAGGTCAACACATCTTCTTTCTTGTTTATTTTTTGGATAAATTGTGTACCAGTTCTTTTCATTCTTTTCTGTTGTTTGGTTTTTTGTTTATTTCAGCCCATTGTCTGAACTTCAAATTATGCGCCAATTACATTGTAAACGACAACATTGTAAAGAAAGAATAAATTGTTCCTTCAAGTGACAAACACGTTTTTCATTTTGTAAAAGTTTTAATTAATTTATTCGAGTTTATTCAACAAGAAGTTCATAACCAGCGCAAATATACAGTTCAACCTTCATGGTTCCTTCTAATCCCTTCATGGTTAGGTCCTTCGAGCCGGATTTGGTTATTAACAAGAAAAATATAATTCATAATTTCAAGTAATAACCTAAAAATTGGCGATCATACATCAAGAAAGCAAGTATTGTTGGTCCATCAAACACAGAACAGTTCTCTTCGTAACAGAAATCAACATCTAGCTGCCTGCTCAACTCGTTTGAATCGTCTCATTCCAGTTCCTAACGGTAACACCTACTTCCTTCAGTACTGCGGTAAATGTAATTTAATATACCCCTCTAAGAAGGTATCGGTCTGGTGCTGTTAAAAAAGTTTACAGTAAGTCATAGGAAGTAATATCGGTTTTAACTTTCCTATCTTATAATTTTCTTTGTTTTTCCTTTAATATAATTTATTATTCCTGATATTTGACTTAAAACTTATAAAATGTCAGATATTGCAATGCTACGTAAAAAACGTTCAATAATTAAAAAAAAATTAACAAATCAATAATTATTTAGATCAAATAAAGGTTTTAGACGAGCAGAATCTTCTAGTAGCGTAGTTAGAAACACATCTTTCTAAAATGAATAACTTAATAGAAACATTTGAAAATATTCAAGATGAAATCGACTGCTTAGCTTTATCAAAAGTATTTATATCTGTTAGTATACAGAGTGTCCCATAATTAATTGGACATTAGCTAATGGGTGATAGCTGACATCAAAATAAAGCGTTTGAGCTCAAATTGCTTAGGCAAAATGTTGCTAGTTTTCGTTGTACAGGGTGATTCATTAATATTTTTTTATATTATTTTTAGGGATATATTGAAAACTATTCAACCGATTTAAGTAAAATTTGGTATCTTGCTATTATTTAGTATGCTTAATATGAAAATGATATTAGTTTTACCGATGACACTAGGTGGCGCCACCTACTATAACATTGGTTCAATAATGGGGCCATAATTTTTTTCCCACCCTGTATAAACATTCTAGGAAAAAACATGAAATAACATTCAATTCTACACAAAAAAGGTATTCTTGTTTCAAATCAAAAAAGTACACCGTTTTCGAAATAAACGTATTTTTTAGAGACGTGCATAAAATAAAAAAAAATTTACAAAAACTTATGTAAATTCAAACATTATTCAAAAGGTCTTAAATAAAAGTGAATATTAAATGTATTAGTAGTAGATAATTTTTGCAAACAAAATGCATATGATTGAAACAATTATTTTTATTAAACCTTTGACTCAGTAACAAATTTTAAAAAAATCAGAAATTAAATTAAACAATGAAGTGAATATAAAACAATTAACAAAGTGAATAATTCAAAACGAAACAAAAAAAAATTACAATAAGTGTTCAAAATGTGCACCATTAGATAAACTACATAATCTAAATCTTTTGTGTAAGTTTTGTCTTATTTTAAATAATGAGTTTCTTTGGGCCCTAATTACGTTAACTCCCTCTACAATATTTTGCCATAACTCTTGACAGTTATTTATTTTTTTTTATAAACAAGTGACTTTAGGTAGCCCCACAAGTGAAAGTCTAGGGAATTTAGTTCGGGACTGCGTGCTGGCCATGGATATACACTACCTCTACCAATCCACCTTTAAGCATAAATTTCATCTAGATAATTTCTAACTTCTAGGCTATAATGTAGTGGTGCACCATCATGCATGTACCAAGAGTTCCGTCTCAAATTTAGAGGTATCTCTTCTAAAAGAGTTGGTATATCTTTTCTCAAAAAATTTAGATACGTTACTCCGTCAAGCCTAGTTGGTAATTCGAATGGTCCTACAATACAATCCCCAAATTTGCCACACCACATATTTATAGAAAACTCGTGTTGAAAATGATGTTCTTGAAATGCATGAGGATTTTCTGTCGCGTAGGTATGGCTATTGCGCCAGCTAAATACACCCCTTCTAGTAAATGTGGCTTCATCGGTAAATAAAATTTTATTATAAAACATTGGATCGTCTAAATGCCGCCCCATCATAAACTGACTAAATCGAAGCCTTGCTGGAAAATCCTGTGGTAAAAGTTTCTGTACTGGAGTAAAACGATACGGATACAGATTTTCTGTCGGTATTATTCTTGACACCGTAGATTTGCTTATACCAGTGGCCGCAGAAACAAGCCTTGTACTAGTTTCTGGATCTTCTGCAACACGCACAACAATTTCATCCTCCATATCCGCATCAATTACTCTCGGTCTTCCAGCATTCCTGTTTTTGGGATGAAATGACCCTGTTTCGCCTAATCTGTCGAACAATGATCTAATAGTTTTATGGTTTGGTTGCCTTCTATTGGAATAAAGCCTTGCTTACTTTTTTTATTTTCGGTATTATTTAAGAAAATTTTTAGGAAACTTATAAGTATTAAAATTAGTTTAATATTTAAATAAAACACAAATAAACTGTTTAAAATATATTAATTTCGTTGAAGTCATATAATAGAAGTATAACTTACCTGCGTACAAAGTACACACATATTATTTTTTAATAATAGACTCGCACTGCACTTTGACAACAAATAGTAAACAAATTCGTACTTACGCCTTGACTTTGCCATTAAGTTCACAGCATACCTAGGTACCTGCTTGTTTTGCGAAAAACAAAATACGTTTATTTCGAAAACGGTGTACTTTTTTGATTTGAAACAAGAATACCTTTTTTGTGTAGAATTGAATGGCATTTCATGTTTTTTTTCCTAGAATGTTTATATAGGGCGGACAAAAAAATTATGGCCCCATTAATAAACCAATTTTACAGTAGGTGGCGCCACCTAGTGTCAATGGTAAAACTAATATCATTTTCTTATTAAGCATACTAAATAATAGCAAAATATTAAATTTCACCTAAATCGGTTAAATAGTTTTCAATATATCCATAAAAATAATATAAAAAAATATTAATGAATCTCCCTGTAGAACGAAAACTAGCAACATTTTTCCTAAGCAATTTGAGCTCCAACGCTTTATTTTGATGTCAGCTATCACCCATTAGCTAATGTCCAATTAATTATGGGACACCCTGTATAGATAGATATAATCTGTTACAGATAAATCATCTGAAATGTCTAATAATTAATAATATTAAGTCAAAATAGGTCAAATAATAATACTTGTAGCAACATTAAATTGTCTACAATAGAGCTAGCTGCCTAAATGCTCAGGCCACTCTGAAAACTGGCTAGACTTTTATGACTCGTTTGAGTCTCTAATTATTAATAATAGTAGTTTAAATCAAATTCAAAATTTCACTATTTAAAATCTGCCATTTCTGGCAATGCAGCAAAGGTTATCAGCTCGTTGCCACTTTCTTCTACAAATTTTAGTCTTGCGTGGCAGCTTATATGTGAAAGATATGCAAATCAAGATCTTTTAATCGACAGTTATGTAAAGGCAATATTCAACTTGCCAACAGTAAATAAAGACAACTCTTTTCATTTAAGACTATTCTTCTTCTTCTTCAAGTGCTAACTCCGCGGTGGAGGTCGGCAAACATCATAGATATTCGGACTTTTGAGACGGCTGCTCTGAAAAGTTCATTTAATGTACATCCGTACCACTTTCTCAGGTTGCGCAGCCTAGACATTCTACGCCTCCCTGTGCTTCTCTTTCCTTGGATCTTTCCCTGCATAATCAGTTGGAACAAGGTGTATTTCTCTCCACGTGTAATATGTCTGAGATATTCCAATTTTCTTGTTTTATTTGTATTTAAAATTTCTATTTGTTCAATCACAAATTAAACCCTTAATTTGTAATCCCACATTATTCTTAACTTCTTAATCTATTATAGTTTCACCGTGTATAAGTGACATTGTAAAACCATACCGTATAATATTTTAATGATTAGTTCATTTACCTACAACTAAATAAATTGCCGAATAATATATTTTCTAATTGAACTTCCTAAGTGTCGCAATTAAGGCGTAGATTCAATTGTATTGTAAGCAAAGTTTGTTGGTATGGTATGATAGGAAGCAATAACCTCTGTGCTTAGGTATGAAATATTTGTGAGATTATAAATTGGGGATTTGAGCTCATTTGAGTACAGTCAATCATAGGTAGTTACCTAACGAATATCATATTGTGTAATTACCAGTAGCTGTCAATAAATCAACACTTTTACTCCTCAACTTCAACCTTTTATTATACCTATCATCGTCGATTGACAAGAAGCGGACAAACGGACATTTACAAACCGATTCGAACCTCAAAACTACGTTCGAAACTTTCCACTATTTCTTTATTCACCCTTCTCAGAACCTCATTGATTGTGACGTGTTCTGTCCACGATATTTTCAGAATTCTTCTATACACCCACAGCTCGAATGATTCAATTTTTTCATTGATGTCGCATTCAAGGTCCAAGATTTCATTACATAAAACAAAGTCGAAAAAATATAGCACCTCGCCAACCTAACTCTTAGTTCCAATTTTAAATCCCTTGTACATAGCACTCTTCTCATTTTGTTGAAATTTTCTCTAGCCTTTGCTATTGTGATTTTGATTACCTGAATGTAATTATTTGTGGAGTTAAGCATTGTTCCCAGATATGCATATTTGTCCACTTGTTCGCGTTGGTTTCGTTTATTAGAAGATTCTCGTTATTTCTTTGAGTTTTCGATATTCTCAAAATTTCGTCTTCTTGACGTTCATTGTTAGACCGTACTCTTTTCCATACTCCGCTATTTTGGTCACCAGTCTCTGAAGATCTTTAATATTTTTGGCTAAAATCACAGTGTAGTCCGCATATCTAATGTTGTTAATGGGAACTCCATTTACCTTTATTCCAGAGCATTGTTTCACCCTCAAGGGCGTTTTTAGAATCTCTTCGGAGTAGGCATTAAAAAGAATTGGCGACAATACGCATCCCTGTCTCACTCCACGTCTAATTTCAATTTCTTCTAACAGCTGTTCGTTAACACGTACTTTTGCTGGCTGTTTATAGTATAAATTTGATATGATCCTGAGGTCGTTGTAGTCAATCTTCTTTAATTTCAGGACATTCATTAATTGTTTATGTCCTACTTTATCGAATGGTTTATTATAGTCAATAAAATATGCGTATATATCTTTATTGACGTCCAGGCATCTTTGTATATTAAGCGAAAAAAACGGGTGTGGCAGTCCAGTGAGACTGTCGGTAGAATTTATACTTCTATACACGCGTTCGCCGTTACAAATTTATATGGGAGTCAGTCTGTACAATCATTACATATGTAATGCTATAGGTAAGAGAGAGCAGAAAGAGAAACAGAATTAGGTATATAGATATATAGTGCATTTTTATTTTTATATATGTATGAAAGAAGTTGAATTCAAAAAAATTTTTTTACACATACTCTGCAGTAAAATTCATTGTTTGTTTTGTTATTAATATAAAAATACAATACAATACACTGCAACACAATTGAATATAATAATACAATACAAATTAAAATGCAACATTTATAAGTATTTAAAAATGACAATATGCATAACTTACATACTTACGCATATGTTTAATTTACCATGATAATAATATTAATAAAAAAATAATAATAATATTATTAAATATTAAATATATTTACAAACAGAACATTTTTAATCTCGAGAGAGAAAGAGAGAGAGAGAGAGAGAAAATATATCTTTTGTCCCTCTCTTACCTATATCTTACATATGTAATGATTTTGCCGATTCACTCCCATACAATTTTTTAACGTCGAACGCGCGTATAGAAGTATAACTTAAAAAACGAAATTAGTCCCACCCAAACAACTCTTGTCTGAACCTCAAAACTTAAATTACTAAATTTTTAGGTAACTGAACTAAGCCTCAGTTTTATTAATAGCGTCTTGGCGCCATTTTGTAAGATACTTTTAAATGGGACCACGGAGAAATTAATATATTATTTGAAAGCACTTGTATAAATCATTAGGTCCCTGGATTTTTTGATTCTTTGTGGCACCTTTTCAAAATCCCCACTAAATTTTGAAAATCTTATTAAATTAACTCTCGGTGAAAGAATAACTCCTTTTTCCCAGATGAATAACGTCACTAGTATCATATATATGCCAAAAATCATAATTTAAAAATAAAATCGACCTTTTTTGAAATTTATGTCATGCATATAAATATACATAAAAGAAATTTAAAATAACAATCATTATATTTGTTCCTTTCATCTCTACGCCCATGACTACTATATGTACTAAATATTCAATGATAAATAAAATAGTTTGATAAATTAAATAATGTATACAATTAGCGAAACAATATTAAAAAATATATTATGATTTCTCCATTCTTTGATTTTTAAAACCAAAGTGACAAAAATCAGAATATAATAATTAAAAAAATATCCCTCATTGGGATCGAACTCGCGACTTCTGGTTCTAAATACCGCGCCTCAGCTCATTCGACCAGAAAAGTAATAAGGAGGCTAATCAATGTCATTATTTGTTAAGAACATTATGTCATTTATTTGGTTGTATTTTGTGTTTGTGTTTATTTATTTATTGTATTTCAAAAATGGAAAGGTTATTACGAATCATAGAAGTTTCAGGAAGAATATTTATTTGCAAAAGACTGGCCAAATGTATATATCTACCGAATTAATATAAAATAATAATAATATTAATAAATATTAAATATATTTACAAAAGGAACATTTTTATTCTCGAGAGAGAAAGAGAGAGAAAATATATCTTCTGTCTCTCTCTTACCTATATCTTACATATATAATGGTTTTGCCAATTCACTCCTGTACAAATTTTAAACGTCAAACACGTGTATAGAAGTATAACTTTAAAAAGAGCTTCACGCGTTCCTAGGCCTTTGCGAAAACCAAATTGTGTATCATTAACGTCTATGTTCAGTTTGTGATATATTCGGTTATGGATGACTTTTAGTAGTAACTTTAGCACATGAGACATCAAGCTAATGGTGCGGTAGTCGCTTCATTCTCTTGCGTTTTTCTTTTTGAGGAAACAAATAAAAATCGACGTTAACCACTCTTTATAATACGCCTGAACTATAAATTTCAAGAGTATCACTAAAACATCAATATGCTTCTCATCTTGAATTTCTAGGATTTGTATGGGAAGCATGTCAGGTCCAGGGCTTTTTCCACTATAAGACTATTAATAGACAATATTTCAAATAATTTACGTTTTTTAAATTTTCTTGGTGAGCCCACTGAATACTGGGACACACTTTTAAACTATATAGTATGCAGTAAGATAAATCCTATTTCTGAACGTGAGTGAGACTCAGTTAAGCCTCAACACCTCAAAATTATTAATAGAAGTGCAAAATAATTTGTTTCAACTGAATATGTATGTCAATTCTGTTAAAATTGACACACAATTTCAAATTGTGCAAAGTTTCTTAATTTATCTGTAAAGCAAAGAACAGCTAAGGCAAAAAGTCATAAATTATGTTTAAACTGTTTACATCTGGGGCATATAAATAAAAATTGTAAATACGGAAAATGTCAAAAATGTGGTGTGAAGCATCATACACTGCTTCATATATTAAGTCCTTTGGTTCTTCACATACTTCAAGGTTACCTTCAAATCTACAGCATGCTTCTTCTTCTCAAAATATAGTGGAGCCTTCAAATGCTCCCATCACCCTTTCTTCTTCTTGTTTTTCTGATACTCAGGTATTGCTTTCAACAGTTACTCTTCTTGTTAGTGATGCTCATGGCCATTATCATGTGTGTAAGGCCATTTTAGACTCTGGTTCAGTCAAACTTTATTTCTGATAAACTGTGCAATAATTTGGGTACAAAAAGGGAACATGTGAATATTGCTGTTTCTGCTCAGGTAGAACTATCACTCAGGTACCTTCTCGTGTAAGTTCTAAATGTTCTGTCTCTATTCAAGCAACTAATTCTAATTTCAATCTCTCAATCTCTTGTTTGGTAGTAGAAGAAATATGTAACCTAATTCCAAAGTTTCCTTTAGATTCCAACTTATTCAATATACCTCAAAATGTATCTCTTAATTGGTTCTGCTGTGATATGAGATCTTCTCCTAGTTGGTCAAATTCGTTTAGGGTAAAATATGCCAGATTTTCAAAAAACTAAATTTAGCTGGATCATTTCAGGTCCATTGCCAATTTCTCATACAAATAATATTAATTCTAATTTGTCTTATACTATACCTCTATACCTCAAAATGTACGTCTAGCAGGCCCAAATTTCTTTAAACGTTCTAAGATTGATCTCTTAATTGGTTCTGCTGTGTTATGGGATCTTCTCCTAGTTGGTCAAATTCGTTTAGGGCAAAATATGCCAGTTTTTCAAAAAACTAAATTTGGTTGGATCATTTCAGCTCCATTGCCAATTTCTCATACAAATAATATTAATTCTAATTTGTCTTAAAATATGGTGTCACAAGAACTTTCTCGATTTTGGGGAATAGGGGAGTGTTCTCCTTCAAGGCCTATATTGTCAGAGGAAGAACAGCTATGTGAACAGCATACAATCTCAACATTCAAAAGAAGTTCCAATGGTAAACTCATAGTTTCTATTTCTCTTAAAGAATCTCCGAACAAATTAGGTGACTCCAGTTAATCTGCTTCTAAACGGTTTTATAGCATAAAAAGAATGTTTCAAAACAATTCCTCTCTTAAATAAGCTTATGCAAATTTCATTCAAGAGTATATAGATTTAGGGCACATGTTTAAATCTCCTTTAATTGTCAATCTTTTATTTGCAAAAAGCAAAGTTGCACCTCTTAAGAAAATAAGTCTTCCTCGACTAGAATTTTGTGGAGCTCTTATTCTTTCTAGGTTAGCCGCCAAGGATATTGATTCATTGACTATTTATTTTCATGATATGTTTTTCTGGTCAGATTCCACTATAGTTCTTGGATGGATCAATACACCACTAACCGTTCTTAAAATATTTGTTGCAAACAGAGTGTCATAAATTGTCTGCAATATCAATTCCAGCAAGTGGTTTCATGTTTGTACCAAGCAAAATCCTGCAGAATTACTCACCAGAGGCCTTGAACCTTCACTTCTACATTCTTCCAGCTTGTGGTGGGAAGGTTTCAGTTTTCTTTCTGTGGATCCCTTTGATACCCCAATTCAACCTGTTCAATACAATAATAATCTACCTAAGTTAAAGATAGAATCTATATCAATGAAAATATTACCTACAATAGAATTACTTTCTTTTGAGCGTCTTTCCAATTTCAGCTGTTGTTCAGCTGTTATCAAAGGAACTCTTCATGAAATAATGTTAGACTTAACATTATCTCTTTACATCCTTTCATCAATAATGACGGTCTTCTTCGTGTAGGAGGTAGACTTAGAAATTCATTGTTTAGTCAGGATAAAAGGCATCCTGTCCTACTTCCTTTCAGCCATCATGTTACCAAACTTCTCTTTAAGGACATTCACGTTCAATCATTACATTATGGTCCTCAGCAATTGTTATACCTCATGAGCGAAAAATTTTGGCCAATTCATGGCAAAAATACTGCTAAGGCTGTTGTTCGTAACTGTGTAACTTGTTTCAAGGCCCATCCTTCTTCTGTTAATCCAATAATGGGTGATCTTCCTGCAGCCCGTATACAGCCTTCATTTCCGTTCGCTGTTACTGGAGTCGATTATGCCGGTATGTTTCTTCTTAAGGACAGATGAGGACGTGGCTGCAAGACTTATAAGGACTATGTATGTTTATTTGTATGCCCCAGCACAAAGGCCTTATACTTGTAACTTGTATCAGATCTTTCAACTCAAACTTTTTGTCATCCTTAAAACGTTTCATTTCTCGCAGGGGCAAACCCACTCATCTGATGTCAGATAATGGATTAAATTTTACTGGTGCATTCAATGAACTCAATGCCCTAAGTGAATTTTTCAAATTAAATAAAGATAAAATTAAGGATGAATTCAATCATAACCAAATTTCTTAAAAATTTATTCCATATTATACTCCCCACTTCGGTGGTATTTGGAAGTCAGGGGTCAAATCAATGAAATCACATATGAAAAGAGTTTTCTCCAATTCTTTACTGACGTATGAAGATTTTCAAACAATTCTTGTTCAAATAGAAGGAATACTAAATTCTAGACCTTTTCCCCTCTTTCCAATGATCCTTCTGATGTGAATCCGCTTACACCTGCCCACTTCTCAATTGGCCGACCAATCATTTCAATTCTTGAAGTCGACATATTCAATGAAAGGGAAATTTGTCTACAGTTATACGAAAGGCTCCAGTTCCTTCAGCAACATTTCTGGAAACGGTGGTCTTTAGAATATATTTCAGAACTTCAGCAGCGCCAGAAGTGGAAGGTGAATCGTTCAAACGTCAAGGTAAATACCTTAGTTCTCATTAAAGACAGGCAGCTACCACTTAAGAAATGGCTTCTTGGTCGAGTACGAGATCTTCACCCTGGAAATGATGGCGTTACTAGGGTTGTGTCATTGCAGACTTTAAATGGTGTTCTTCGGAGGACAGTGTCAAATATATGTCCGGTTGAAACGGACAAATAATGTAAAAGTGCATTTTTAAGTAAACTCTATTTTAGCTTATGTATATATATATATATATATATATATATATATATATATATATATATATGTATATATATATATATATATATATATATATATATATATATATATATATTTCATCTAATCTATGTATATTTCACCTTATGTATGTATTTCTTTTTTGTTATAATGTAAATTGTTTTGAAAGTTACCCCTTTCAAGGTGAGGGGCATGTCTGAACTTCAAATTACGCGCCAATTAGCGCAACATTACCTGAACGGCAACATTGTAAAGAAAGAATAAATTTTCCCTTCAAGTGACAAACACGTTTTCATTTTGTCAAAGTTTTAATTAAGTTATTCGAGTTTATTCAACAGGAAGTTCCCAACCAGCGCAAATATACAGTCCAACCTTCATGGTTTCTTCTAATCCCTTCACCCAACTTTTTCCAAATTTTTCGTGTTCTCTCGTTGTAGTTCTTTTCCAGCTGTTGTTTGATCTTCCTCTCTTTTTTTTCCTCTGGTTGTTATTTAAGTGCTTGTCTGGTCATGTTACTTTCATCATTCCTTAAAGTATGGGCAATCCATTTCCATTTTTTTTTCTTGACTGTAGTAGAAATGTTAGTTTGCTTTGTTCTTTTTCACAGTTTTTTTATTAGTTATTCTATAAGGCCAGTATATTTTGAGGATTCTTCTTAAAGATTTGTTTACAAAAGTTTGTAATTTTTTAGTTGTGGTTTCATCCGGTTTCCATGTTTCTGCTCCGCAAAGTAGTATACTTTTGATGCAATTATTAAAGATTTTAATTTTTGATGGTTTCGGAATTTTCGCTTGTTTGCCAGATTTTATTCAAAGGGTTGAGTGCATGATCAGCCTTTATTATTCTTGTCTGTATTATGTTTTTTACACCCCCGTTCCTTTACATGATTGATCCTAAATATTTAAATGAGTCTACTTCATCTACTTCCTTACCGTTTATTATTATTTTATTATTTAGGTGGTTATTATTTTCTAAGAGTTTCCTTTTCTTTGTCTTTATTTGGAGTCCAATCGTGCCCGATTACTGTGCTAACTTGTCAATTTTTGTTTGCATATCACTTCGGAGTTTTGTTAGCAGGCAGATTTAGTTCGCAAATTTAAGATCTTGCTATTTGAATAGGTTCTACCTGATGCCTGTTTAATTGTTAGTTACTTTTCTTATTGCCCAATCTATCATAGTAAGAAATAGGGTAGCAGATAGTACACAACCCTGTTTGACTCCACTTTCTATGGCTATCTCTTCTGTTACTTTTCCTGAGTGTTTCAGTTTAGCTTTATATCCTTCGCAGAAAAGTTTATGATTTTTAGTGCTATCACATATAATCTTACGATTTTCCACGTTCGTGTCCAATTTACACGGTAAAAAAAGGCCTTTTCAAAGTTGATAAAACTCACATCAATATCTTTATTCGATTCATTTGTTTGTTCCAAAATATTTCTAAGGGTGCAAATGTGGGCAATGGTGGAGCATTTGCCACGGAAGCCTGCTTGGTTATATCTCAGTGTTTTATCTAGCTTCAGCTTCAATCTTTCCAATATGATTTTGGTCGACACTTTGAATGCGGCGCTTAATGGTGTTATTGCACGCCAATTATTGCATCTACTCAGATCTCCTTTTTTTTTGTTATTTTTATTATCAATCCATCTTTCCACTAATTTGGTAATTCTATTGATCTCTCTGGATTGCTCAGTCTTTTATTAGGTCTATGGGTATATTGTCGATTCCTGTGGCTTTTTCATTCTGTAAAAGTGTTGGTGTATTTCCAATTTCTTCCATTGCAATTTCTCCAATATTCACTTCCTATATTCACTTCCTCTGGTGATTCTTCTTCATCTTCTATAACTTGTGTTATTTCATGTTATGCATATATTTCCTCGAAGTATTCCTTTCATCTTTGTATTATGCCTTTCTCATTTTTTGTTCTATTTCCTTGTTTATCTTTAACTTCTCATATATTTTTTTGTGCTTTTCGTGTTAGGTTTTATATGAATATATATTGTATTCGTAAGTCGTTTTCTTACGCTGCTTTCTCTAATAAATTTAAAATCTCATTTATATAGTTTTAATTTTTTCTTTATATGTTTTACTCTTCTTTAATCATTAACGTTTTTTACTAGGGCATTTTTTGCCTTGTATTTTTTTTAAGTAACCTCTCTTCTTTCGATCTTTCCCTTAAGGATTTGTTTTTTGATTTTTTTCCTTTCTTTTATTAGTTGTATAGTGTCTTTAGTTATTTACTTTTTACTTTCTCTTCTCTTCAATCTGATTATTTTATTCGCTGTATTTATCATTACTTATTTAAAATGCTTTTATGTTTCTTCGACTGACTCCCCAGTTTGTCGTGATATAGTTCGGTTAATTGTGAGTTTCTCAGCGGATGTATTTTTTGATGTACTTTTTTGTTTTAGAAGTTTTATTTGTTCCTTCTGGTGTTTTTGGTTTTTTATTTTTGGTTAATTTTATTTATTTTCGCTCTGACTAGCATGTGGTCTGACCCCACATCAGCACTTCCAAAGCTTCTGACATCTTGCAACCAGCTTCTTTATTTATATTCAATTGTTATGTGGTCTATTTGGTTCTTGCACCTCCCTTTTGGCGACGTTTCCATGCTTCCTTATGTGTCCGCTTATGTCTAGATGCTTTTACCTATTTTAAATTAAAATTGTTCACAAAGTTCGATTAGTCGATTTTCATTGTCGTTTTCCCTATTCATTCTCTCCCCTATTTCCTCCTTTTCCATCACCTGTTCATGTCTTGTATTATGATTGTCTATTTAAGCATTAGTCTCCGATTATTATTTTCATATATCCTGTATATTTATTGTTAATCTTATTATACGTTGCAGTTGTTCATAAAATTCGTTCTTCTCATCTTCGTCGTTTTTATTTGAGGGATGATATGCATTAACTACTATAATGTTATAGTATCTTGCCTTTGTCGCCAGAAGTGACCGATCAGGAGGTAGATTGTCACTCTGACCGGCCAATAACAAACGGTTTTATTAACTGCTTTGTTATCGGCCTTCCGGTGGAAGATCGCTGCTGAATTGCAAACACGAAGTGTACAAAAAAGGCAGCACATCTTCCGATCGGGATCTAGTCGTTTTACATCACTAGCCCCTGCTAGACCTTGTTGGCCGAGTGCCTCTTGAAAATTCAACGTTTAATATTATTACCCAAGAGTGAACCCTTTTAAGAAGACTTCGTTTGAGAAAGAGTCCGAACGCCTTCGTAGTGAATATGTAAGAAGCTTTATCGGCTACGAAGTATTTCCAGGAAGGTATAGGAACCAAAGTAGCGACTGTTGGTCATTCTTTCATCGAGGTGAAGAAAAGTTTAATAGCAAACTTATCAGCTCACGAAAGTAACTATCAGATCGGAGTGAACATTCCCTGGCACAGTGTTCCACTGGACTACCGACGATTAGGAGTGAATAAAAGTCCCAGGTGGACTTAGAATTACTCCTTACTCGGTGGCCCGAGCTGAAGTCGTGCTTGGCTGTTAGAAGTCTTTTCGACGGAAACAATCAACGTCTTTACAAGACATTAGGTTGTTTTCGCGGTAGGTAGCGTGTGAAGCATAGCACCAAGGTGAAGTCGCTACTGCGACAGTGTTCCTATACACCTCGTGCAAATTACGATACATTAACCCCGATTTGGGATGTGTGGTCACCTGTTACAAGCAAGTAGGTTTAAAAGTGCTCTCTCGGAAAAATTGTGAATTTGGGTATGTACACTTTATATTTAAATTAAAAATCTGGCAGATGCTATACCTATAGATGCAAAGAAGAGTTATAGACGAAGGCGGTTCAGAAATATAATTCAATTCATATAATTAAGAGAAAAGTTTAAAATTCTTAAATTATTGTTTTTAAAATAAAAGTTTTTAGTATTATCAACTTTAACATATTAACTTTTTATATTGTAAGTAACGTTTTTGTGCCAAACAGTAATTACGGTTCGTTACAATAAAGGTGACCACACACTAAAATCGACGGCAAAGTGGCGTTGGTGAATGAAATAAATATCGTTTTAATTTTCGGCTGTACGAAAACTCGGAAAACGGGACTTACAACGAAAAGTAACTCGGTAGAAGTGACCCACATATAAACACCGATAAGGGTCGGAGATTCGACGGATTGACTGGTCGACGACTCTTTTCGTGGTGTAGAACAGGGAAGGAGATAAACAGCAAAATAACAAGAAAAGTCCAAAGAAAATATTGTAAGAATGGATAGCGACGAATATTCTACAGATGAAGGGAGAAAAAGAAAAGGAGAAAATATAGATTTTTTGTAAACAGCAAAAAAACACCAAGAACTCATACAAAACGCCAAACAACTAAATCTGAGAAATTAGACCAGTTATTAATAATGACGAAAGAAACGAACACAACTCAAAAAGATATGAAGCAAGAACAGAAATAAATAAAAACTGAAAAAAGAGAAATTAAAGACCAACAAAATAAAACAAACGAAGCTCTACTAAAACTAACAGTAGAAAACGAACAATTAAAAAAAGAATATCAGGATATAAGAAAAGAGAATTCAGAAATAAGGAGAGAGTTACAAGAAATGAAAAAAGCAGTCGAAATAATTAAAAAAAATAGAAGAAAAAACAACATGAATCAAGCAGTCCAAAAAAAAGAATAAAGGGACTTTTTAACAAACATCTTCAAATTGATATTACACCTACAACAGTAAAAAAAATAGGCGAGAATACATGCGTAATAGAACTAAGAAATGAAGAGGAAAAATACGAGATCATGGCAAAAAAATATAAACTAAAAACGTCGTAGGAGAGAAAGTATTCATCAATGATGACTTGACTAGAGAAGAGAAAGAAAAGCAGAAACACCTAAGAAATTTTGCAAAAAACGAAAAAGAGAAAGGCAAAGACGTCAAAATTGGTTACAACAAGGTGTTAGTAAACCAAGAAGAATGGAGATGGGACAAAATAAAAAAGGAACTGGAAAAACATCCAAAAAACTAGAAAATTACACCCACAAGAGAAATATTGATAACGACCAAAGCAACGGAAAGGATCTGAGAATGACGACCAGGACGACGAATAGGAAAAAGCACGATGCAAAGGTAAACAAGGATGAAAATAGGAAGAAGATGAAAGATATACCGCAGAAAAAAGGAGAGATAAAAATGGGAACATGGAACGTAAGAAGCATCAATGGAAAAGAGGTAAAACTTGTAGAAGAAATGATCAGACAAAAAATAGAAATATTAGGAATAACGGAAACGAAAATGAAAGGAAGAGGTTTTAAGAAGATACACAAAGGATATTGGTTATTTTGGGTAGGAGCTGATGCAAAGGAGAGAGCTAAAAAGGCGTAGGGATAATAATTGCACCGAATAGACTACAATACGTTATAGAAGAAACATATGTCAACCAGAGAATATTATCGCTGAAAATGAAACTGATAAACGAGGAAATATGGACAATAATAACAGCCTACGGAGTAAATAAAGATGCAAAAAAGGAAGAGAAGGATAAATTTTTCGAGAAGCTCCAAATGCAAATTGACAATGGGGAAGAAAATATAATTGTAATGGGAGATCTAAACGGTAGAGTCAGAAATAATAACAATGGAATTGAGGAATGCATGGGAAAAGAAGAAGAAGAACTACTAAACAAAAATGGTGAAAGAATAATAGAAATATGTATGGAGAATAAACTTGTTATAACAAATACAAAATTTAAACATAAAAAAGTACACAAATACACGAGAGTACAAGAAAGCAGAAATGAAAAATCAATTATAGATTACTTTTTGGTAAGTAGCAACAAATGGAAAAGAGTACAAAACACGAAAGTGAAAAGAGGCTCAGAGATTGGCAGTGATCATCATCTAGTAATAATGAGAATGAGAACAGCAAAAGAAAAGGAAGAAAAGAGGAGAAATGTAGTAAATGAAAAAGTAAAAAGCTACAAATTAAAAGAAGAAAGATATAACGACATTATATAAAGACATTCCAAGAAAAATTAGACAATATTTTGAAAGGTAGGGCAAAAACTGCAAGTATAGAAGAAAAGTGGGAAAATATCAAGACCAACTTAATCATAGCTGCTGAGGAAACTTGCGGGAAGACAAAAATAGCAAATAATAGCATAAGGAGAACTGAATGGTGGACGGACAAAATACGAAGGAAAGTAAAGAACAAAAAAGAAAAATGGAAGAGATATCTAAATACAAAGCGCCCTGAGGATTATGAGTCATGTAAAGAAAAAAGAAAACAGGTTAAAATGGCTGTGAAAGCAGAAAAAGAAAGGTCATGGGAAAAGTTTGGACTAAAAATGACAAATAATTATAGAGAAAATCAAAAACTCTTCTAAGGCGCATTAAAACAGCTCAGACAAAAGAAAGAACACATGATGCTGAATACAAAAGACAAGAATGCAAAGGTAATAACAGAAGAAAACCATATATTGGAAAAATGGAGAGAACATTTCAAAAAGCTACCTCATGCAGACGTAGACAACATAGTGGAGATACAAGAAATAAATGAAGAACAAAAAGCAGAACCCATAACAACAGAGGAACTAGAAAAGGCAATTGAAAGAGTTAAATTAGGCAAAGCATCAGGCAAGGATCATATCACCCCGGAAATGATCAAATTCATGGGAATAGAGAGAGTGGATAGCATGAAAGAACTAATGAATGATATCATAAAGAGAGCAGAAATACCACAGGACTGGAAGAAAGACATTATACTACCAATACACAAAAAGGGCGACAAGAGAAACTGTAATAATTACCGAGGTATTACTATATCAAGTATTCCTGGGAAGGTATTCGCAAGAATAATAGAAACAAAAATAAAAACCCAAACAGAACCAACTATGGAAGATACACAATGTATCACAATGTAAGGTACACAATGATTTAGGAAGGACAGAAGCACGCAAGACCACATATTCACAATAAGATAAGTAAGTGAGAAAGTAATCAATAAAAATAGAGAAATACATATATGCTTTATTGATCTGGAAAAGGCGTTTGACAGAATACAAAGAAAGGACATATGAAGGACATTAAAGGAAAGAAGAGTTGACAGGGTAACAATTGATAATTTCAAATAAGAGAAAGACACACGCAATACAATTAAACGGTAAACAACTAGAACAAGTGGAACATTCTAAATACCTAGGAGTAATAATTGAATCAAACGGTGAACAAGACATTGAAATAAATGAGAGAATGGAACGAACAGGAAGCTTATTTAAAACTATGAAAACAACATTTTTGGGGAAAAAAACAAATACCGGAGAAGGTAAAAACGGCAGTCGTTAAATCAGTAGTTAGACCTACAATCATGTATAATGGCGAGTCATGGACATTGACTGGGAGACAAAAATCTCGAGTCAATGCTATGGAAGTGAGGTTCCTGAGGAAAATAGCAAACAGAAAGAGGACAGACAAAATACGAAACGAAACAATCAGACAAAACCTAAAACTAGAACTAATAAAAGAAAAAATAGTAAAGGGGCAACTAAGATGGTGCGGGCACGTGTGTAGAATGTCGAATGAAAGATTAACAAAACGAGTGTTTAAAACGGGAGTGCAAGGGAAAAACAAACGAGGATGACCAAGAGTTAAGTGGGTAGACGAAATCAGAAAAGAAGTTGAGAAAAAACGATTGACATGGGAAAGTGCACGAAATCTAACACAAGACCGGAAAGCATGGAGACAACAGTGCAAAACTTAACTCCACCAGCCTTACACCTAACGGTAGAAAGGCTTAGGACTAAGTAAGTAAGTAAGTAACCCCGATTTTCGGCGGTATTGCCGTTCAATAGTTCAGCCGATCAGCAGTTTCGACACATATTGCAGACAAGTCGTCATCAATTAATTTCTTTTGGTGAAAGAAACAAATTCTAGATTCGCAAGATTCCCTCCTCGACTACCAGCCCATTATACGACGACTCAAATAGAGGAAAAACTGGTCAGATCTACGCATTTACAAAATATACCTGAAAAAACTAGTAAATATTAAGATATTAATGTATTTTAACGGCATTTGACAGAACTAAACACAGCGTACAAGGAAATATTCAGAAGTAAAAGTAAACATAAGTAAATAAATGATAGCGATCTGTAATATTACAGCACTAAACAACAAGGGCAAGGAACTCATAACAGAATTAATGAAACACATGTAGACATGTGCGCCATTCAAATGAGGTAAAACGGTCACAGGCAAACAATAGTTAGGCCAATACCTCACTCATATATACCAGAATTTTCAAGAACATCAGAGCTAAGGAGCATAGCTGTACTAATAAGCAAAAACAGACGATAACGAATAACATTAAAAATGTTGACTACATCACCAAGTGAATCCAAGTGGATGAAACACGGAACAACATAGATTAAAAACATTAATTTTTAGAGCCCTAAGAGACTAAACCAGGGATAACGTAAATCTGTAAAAATACACGACATATAAATGGAGAACCCCTTAAAAATTTATAATACACAATAAAATATTTCAGTAACCAAGATCAAGAAAAGTACACTTTTATCAAGCAGACACAAATCAGTGATATACTTCATTTTGACAAAAAAAATTTCATTACAAAGAAATATTAAACTGGAAAAATTAGTATGGAAATTAGGAAATCTATCAAACTATATTTAGAACGCATTCAGACCTAATCTGAGAGTCTTCAACAACCCTTATCGGGAGTCTTACGCTGCCATGCAGGGTATCTATTATATTCTTTAATATCACAACATCTTTTCAACTACAATGTAACACATTTAAATTTTATAACTTTTTAAGGGTTTTTATTTAGAATTTTGTTAGCTTGTGATTGTGTGAACTTTTGTGATTGTGATTGATCCAAGATATTTAACGTCTTCCATACTTTCGAAATTGTAGTTGTTGACTTTAATGTTTTATCTAGATTTATTGAATCGGTCTCTTCTCTTTATTCGCTTGTATTTGGTTTTCATTTCGTTGATTTCAAATGAAACTTTCTTTGTGCTCTCTGGTCTTTGTTGAAGATGTCGTATACAAACAGGAGTTTGTTATAATATCTATATCGTCAGTATCTGCTAGAAGCTGCTTTGTACTTTGGGACATCTTGAATAGGCGTAATTTCTATTTTACTAAGCTGTGCTTTAATTTTTTGACTGTTTGAATCGAGAATCTATATTTTATTCGACTGTTTTTTAACACAAAGTTTCTTGGCGCCTATTTCCATCTCTGTTTTTTTACGATGACCTTTATATAACATATAAAGCCATCAGAGATGGAGGAGAATGTCTATGTTCAATTTAGAACTCGCTGGTGATAGGCCTAAACCTAAAATATTTAAAAATTCTAAAATAACTTTTTTTAAGTTTTCACGAGTATCAGAAAATATAGGTAAAAATCACAAAAATCCCTTATTTTATACCACTAAGAAGAACATAGTGAAGAATGACGGTACGCTGATCTATGTGAGATATATCGATACCTGATATGAATAACATTGTAACTCTACTTACAATGTTTTTCAACTATGGATTAAATAACATCTATAAAGGATAACCTTTTTTTGGTCTAATAACTTTTATCCTATCTTATGTAAATATAAAATTATTCAACAAAATAACCTCATTGTAATTATAAATTTTGAACTACTTGGTGGAAAAAAAGTTTTAACCAATATTATTGAAAAATTTTATTATTGATGAATATTTTTTATAAAAACATTGTAACATTATATACAATGTTTTTCTGGAAAAATTTATTGATTAATTTTTTACAACTTCATTGTAAGTTGTGATACAAGAAAGCAAGGCGGTGCAATATTACTATAAATAACAATAAAGTCAATTTACCATGCTCTTCTAATCAAGAAGATGGCAGACAAGAAGTAAATTCTTTATTAATAACTGCTGAGCATAGTGACCATGTCTTAAATCTTAAAGACCCTTAAGCTAGCGGGGACAAATGAGCGGAATCCAATTTAACCTACGTAATATTTTTTCATTCATTTTTCACTAATCTATTACCACTCTAATTATTTTTCACCACCAAACCACCCTTAATGGGAGCGATTCTGCTGGCTTAAGGTTCAAGCTAGCAGGATTCAGAAAAAAAACTTTTTACCAATGACATATTTTTGTTACCCACTTTTCACTAATTTATTACCACCTTAATAATTTTTCACCACCAAACCACCCTTAAGGGGAGTGATTTTGCTGGCTTACGGTTAAAACTAGTAAAATTCCGAAAAAAATATTTATGATATACCACAGTGCTCTGCTAGGTTTTTATGAATTTATCACCACCTTAGTAATTTTTCACCCGTTAACTACTCCTTGCGAGAAGTCAATAATTCTGTTGCGTCAATATTTAAGGTGATAAAAAATCTATTTTCTTGTAACTATTCTATAATCTCTTCTTGTAACTAAAAGTATACAGTGCTTGCCAGATTTTTACTGAATTTTATCCACCCTCATAATTTTTGACCCCCATAGCCACAGTTAATGGGAAACATTCAACAAGCTACGCATTTACGCCAACTAAATGCGAAATCTTTTTGGAAATACAAAAGTGCTCTGCTAGATTTTTACTATATTTTTACCAGTGTACTCTTTGTTTTCTTAACTACCCTAATTAAAAACATTCTTAAATGTTACTTTGTGCTAACTATTACTTATTTTTTAAATGTTTAAATATTGAAAATATGAAAATACTTTATCACAAAAATTATAAATTTTAACTGTTTTAAAAAATTGACTCTGATTATAGTATTGAGTACATGGCTAAGAGAAATCAAATCGTGAGTCCCTTTTATGAATATAAAATAACTGAAATCAAATTGATTTTTAGTAAATACAATGGAATTGTTATATTTCACAGAATAATTACTAGGTTAGAAGTATTTAAATTGAAATAATTTTATTATGTCTATTACATTAATTATCTAATTGTAAAGGATGGTCGGGACATCTTGCGCACCTATTGTTAAAAGATTAAAAGATTTGTATTTATTGAGTACATCCTTAGACCTGAGCGAAGTGTACCGCCAATCAAGGAGTGGGGACTGTAGTCTTAATTGGATTTTAGATTGATACTGCCCTTTTTACTTTTATTTAATTTTAGCAATAAATTGCAAATATAGCGCCTCTGTACTGTCCCTGAGTGTGTTTTATGCTGAGTACAATAGTTTTTGAGTAATTTTTTTAATAGTAAACACCAGTGCACATTCATCTACGCACAATCACGTCTATAGTTGATTTTAACTCTTGAAATGCGAAAACGTGCATTTTTTTATACCGGACGAAAAAGTACAACTTTAAGCCCCCAAAATTAGAACGTCAAGTGCGGAATTTATGTCCAGTATGTTAGGTGAAAAATATGAAGATAGCAAAAAATAGTAAAAGGTTGAAGTAATACAATACAAAAAAATTATTAAAAATACTTTTTATAATTTTGTTTTGTCAGTTCAAAATTCAACCTAGTCGAATTATTGGCTTCTTATAGAGGGGTAAACAATTGTGAAGGTGGTAAATGAATTGGAAAAGGTTGTAGCACACAGTGGTATTAAAAAATTCCTTTTTTCTATTTTAACATAAGCTACAGCGGGTTAATAGGAGGCGAAAAATTAGTAAAAATCGAGTAGAATCATGTGGTATTTCAAAATTTTTATTTGACTTAGCAAGCTTTATATTCGAGCTTCAGCTTAATATTGACTTACAAGGAGTAGTTGAGAAGTGAAAAATTAATAGGGTGGTAATAAATTTGTAAAAACCTAGCAGAACACTATGGTATTTTAAAAATAATTTTTATGAATTGTCTGTCTCGAATATTAAGCTAACAGGAACGTTTCCAAATAAGATTGGTTTAGGGATGCAAGATTATCAGGGTGGTTAAAATTTAGTAAAAATTTAAAAAATACTTTTTTATTTCATTTGTAAGTAGAGGAGAGTGAATTTGAAAAATAAAAAAAGGATTTTTCCGCTTAAATATATTAATCTAACAGAATTATTAACTTTCCATAAGGGGTAATTAACGGGTGAAAAATTACTAAGGTGGTAATACATTCATAAAAACCTAGCAGAGCACTGTTGTATATCATAAATATTTTTTTTAATTCTACTAGTTTTAACAGTAAGCCAGCAAAATCGCTCCCCTTAAGGGTTGTTTGGTGGTGAAAAATTATTAGGGTGATAATAAATTAGTGAAAAATGGGTGAAAAAATATGCCATAGGCAAAAAGTTTTTTCCGAATTCTGCTAGCTTGAACCTTAAACCAGCAGAATCACTCCCCTTAATGTTGGTTTGGTGGTGAAAAATTATTAGGGTGGTAATAAATTAGTGAAAAATGGGTGAAAAAATATTACGTAGGTTAAATTGGATTCCGCTCATTTATCCTTGCTAGCTTAAGGGTCCTTAAATCTTAAAAGCTCGCGTAAAAATAGTAGTTTACAATTTCAAACAAAAATAATAAAACCGATATCATTTACGACCGAATTAACTTCTACTGGTAAAAATAAGGTACCAAATGTTCCCAGTAATAAATTTATCACATATTGTATGAATAAATAGTTTATTGGTACCAATTTTGCAGTTGGATTGAAATCGATAAATATTTCAAAGCACCTACATAATTACCATTATTTTTACAAAAAAAATACTTCATTTTTACCACGAAACGCTAAAGTGTAAGAAATAAATTTAATTGTCGCTACCACACATTAAAGTACTTCCCTCCAATATATTTTTTTCATTTATTATTTTTAAACACGTGCATAGTAAATAGGGATGACAACGGTGTATAAATTTAGTAAATATATTAAGGTAAGGTTGATCTTCACCCTCGATTAATTTGTTTCTGATCCTAGAGATGGCTCTACTGCGGCATGCTGCTGTGATAAATTTTTTAACTTAATTGTAGATTTCTACATAATGACTCTGTAATATTTTCAAACCCTAACATAAATTGCAGTTTACTATCATTATATCCATTGGCTGAGTTGCCAAGTTGTATAAACAGTAATTTTATCAAATACGTTATAACTTATCTGCTTACTAGTAGACCAAGTAAGCAAATATATCTTTAAATAAATATAAGGTTGAATGCTCGAATAAATGAACTTTGATCAAATAAAAGGCATATATTAAGCACAGTTTAATTTAATCTTGCCCAAGTACTTTCGATCCCTAGATCATCTTCAGGGGCATTTCGTCAATTGCGGCCTATCCGACAAGAACAAAATGTCATAAACATAACTGTACATCACACTACACTACAAAAGGACAAACAAACACTTTAAAATTATTGAAGCAAAGCGACATTGCGTGCAGAAGCCGGAGACAGAATGAGACATTAACACGAGTAACATGAGTATTATTATTATTAATATTATTATAATATAATGATATCGAGCCAAAGTAGAGCTTATATGACCCAAATTACAAAATAGTTGTATGTACTAAACTAAATAATATAATATAAATTAAATTTTCTCACAAAGTAAAAATAAAAATAATGTTCAAAATAATTAGTACTTACAAAACGTTCTTGCAATAATAGCCAATTACATTCAGGATGAAGACCTTAGAGGAAGACACAATAATCATCACCAGATTAATCCATCTCTACGACGACGTCAGTGATCATATTAACTCCATTCCGAGAATCGAGAGTCATTATTGTAGATCTCGTTCTAAACGCGAATATATAGAAGTCTTACCATTGCTGCTTTACACCTAATGTTAATAAATGTGTTTCTGAGGATTAACAATATCTTCCATACCAAAAGCATTATCACATTTTTATGATAGACTTTATTATCTCCTGTCAGCCCAAGAAAGACCAGTGTGAAAAATGTACATTCTTTAATAATGCTGACGATAAACCAAGTTTACAAGCGAAACATAAAAACCACCTGAAAGAGAAAATCCTTTCAAGATCAGAAAAACAAAAAGTTACTGAGATATTTATAGTTGCAGTATGTGATTTGCAGTAGTTTGCTCTAGTGTTTATTATATTTCGAAAGTTAATCTACTTAATTTTACAATTACCGAACTGCGTTTCAAAGCTACAACTTGTTTTGTATGGTATGAAGGAGAAGGAACACGAGGAGTAAATGAAATTGGCTCGTGCGTGTTTATGCTTTTAGAATATTTACAAAACAAAGCAACTGATGATTTCGACGTTGTCTTTTATAGCGATAATTGCTGTGGTCAGCAAAAAAATAAATATATGGTGGCGATGTATAAATATGCCGTGAATATATCCCCAAAACTGAAGAGCATTACTCACAAATTTCTAATTAAAGAACACACTCAAAATGAGGACGATTGGGTTCATTCTACAATTCAAAGAAATGGGTCCAGAGTTTTGAAGTCTCCAATTTTTGTGCCTGACCAATATACAACATTAATAAAAACTGCAAAGAAAAAAGAGCCACCTTATTCAGAGAAAGAACTGACTCATGAAAGTTTCTTTGATCTCAAACAACTTACCTGTAAAAACTACACAACTAACGAAGATGAAGATAGGTTGAGAGGGTGTGAAATAAAGATAATTCATATTGAAAAACAAAAAATCCCAACCTGACAAATAAAAATATCATACCAACGTATAAGGATTCTTTTTCAAGACTGATGTTAAAGTACACAGGTAAAATACCAACAGACTGGTTAAAATCAACGATGCAGAGACATGAATGTAGATGTATATGCATGTTTTATTGACTATAGAAAAGCATTTGACTGCGTTAACCATCAAAAGATGATCGAAATTCTGAGAACAACTGGAGTTGACGAACAAGACTTGCGAATTGTCTCAGAACTATACTGGCACCAAACGGCAACAATTGAAATAGAGCACACAACATCCGAAGACATACAAATCCGACGAGGAGTGAGAAAGGGTTGCGTCTTATCATCACTACTGTTTAATTTGTATTCGGAGTCTATATTCAGAGAAGCATTAGACGAGATCCAAGGCGGAATTAAGATTAACGGAATCAGCATAGACAACATCAGATATGCTGATGACACCGCCTTAATAGCAAGCAACGCACAAGAACTACAAAATGTAATAAATGCTGTAGTTCACCACTGCGAAATGTTCGGTTTACATCTAAACGTTTCCAAAACTAAAACTTTAGTATTTTCAAAGACACCAATAAAGGTAAAGGTGTATGCCAAGGGTCAAATAATAGAACAGGTAAATTCCATAAAATATTTGGGAGCAAATATCAATAGTCAGTGTAATCCAAAAAAAGAAATCCTATCAAGAATCGAACAAGCAAAGAAAACATTCATGAGCATGAAAACATTTTTTACAAGATCAGACCTTAGTCTACAGGTTAGAATCCGAATGATCAGATGTTACGTTTTTTCTGTCTTACTGTATGGTTGTGAAAGTTGGACAATAGACTCTGAAATAGAAAAAAGAATAGATGCCTTTGAGATGTGTATATACAGACGAATGTTGAGAATTCCATGGGTACAAAGAGTTACTAATATTGAGGTACTTCATCACATGTGTAAACAAAAAGAATTACTAAGAATAATCAAAGAGAGGAAAATTCAATACTTGGGTCATGTGTTGAGAGGCAAAAGATATGAATTACAATAATGTTTAACAAGTACAAATTATGACCAAAATGTGACAGTTTTTATAAGCTAGTTATAACCGTACCTTGTATTGTTAAAAATAATAGATAATTTTTGAATTGCTTTTAATAAGTTATCAGTATCTATCTATGTACCTTAAGAATAACTAGTTTTAATTTAAGATACAGAGTTTTATTATGTTTCTGAGACCAATACTTATTTAGTTTCAGAATTAACTTTTGTTATTTTTATAGCCTGACATTGTCATCTTTTTTTTATATTAATTTTACTAAAATCTACATAAATTAATGATAAAATATTGATTAAAATGTTTATTTCTTTGGTATGTGTCCTTTTATTCTAAATACTTACCATGGCATTACAAATATTTTTTATACAAAAGAGACACATCTGCTATTATCACTTTCAGGAAAATGCTTACGTTGTATCTGAATACAATATCAAATACAGTTTAAATTTACCTTTCAGTTAAAAATACAGTTTAATTTTACATATACATTAACATATACATATATAATAAAAACTTTTGTTGCTGAAGTGGAAAAAAAATCTAAATGATACCTTAAACAAAATAAAAATACACTATAAATTCTGGAAAACCTCGGGTGTGCTCCTTGAATTTTCCCAACAACGACGCTTTCACAAAACTGAACATCCAATAGTGTCATAAAATCCTTGAACTCTGGACTTCCTATTAATACCTTAAAGATAGTTTGTATCGCACACACAACTAAAAGGCAAGTTGAGGACCAGAAATAATATTCTCCGCAAGCTTGCCAGTATGAATGACACCAACACATTCTTAACACTTGGATTAAGCTATAAATTATTAAGCCAAATTCAGCGGATATTAAGATTACACATTAATACGTAAGCTCTACCTATCGTAGCTATCAATCCATCCAATATGCGAAGATAAGTAGCTAGATAACGAAAGAAACAAAGTTTAGATTCACAAGATCCACTCCACAAGTACCAGCCCATTTTACGACGACTAAAATCACACTTTCTTAGTTGTCTTATGCTAGAGAAAACTTGCACAAAATACGATCTTCTATACGCAATTGACTTTGCCACTTAAACCACTTTTTTCTGAAGGGACAAGGTTTAATTATTTGATCTGAACGTGTAAAGTTCAGTCAATAAGCTATTGCTTATAAAGATCATTGCAAAAACTATAGCGGGATAAGATGGTCAAAAGTGCCCCCGCACCGATCAGCACCGTGACTTGTGCTTTCAATAAAGCATATAAAAACATGACTTCATACAAATTTTTAGTTTCCCAGAGTCCATAGAACCTCTTAAATCTAAAAAAGAAGCTTTTTTCGACTTCCTACACACACGGACATATACCTAAACAGGAACTCAAATCATCATCCAAGCCAAAAACAAGGTATCATCAAAACTGTGGCGGAGAGGACGAAGAGAATTTGTGAACCACAGCATCTCCAAAGTGAACTTCTTTATATTGAAAAAGCGCTCACCTCTAATGGTTATACCAGAAGAGAAATACATAAAGCGATGAACAACATCTCTAGAAGAAAGGACGAAGAAACAGAATGTAAAGGCAAAGCGTTCTTGCCCTATATAAAGGGGGTAACGGACAGAATTGGGCGAATACTTAAGAAAGCCAACGTAAAAACCATTTTCAAGCCTACAAATAAAATCAAGGACTGTTTAAGATCGGTGAAAGACAAACGCGACCCATTAGCAACGGCCGAAGTATATCGAATACCATGCACATGTGGAATGGTATACGTGGGAACCACGAAACGACACATAAATACAAGGATAAATGAACATAAAAGCCATTGTCGTTTAGGACATATTGACAAATCTGCCGTTGCAGAACACGCTTTAGGAAGCGGAGAACATCGAATAATATTTGAAGAAACGCAGATGCTGGACAAAACTTCACAGTACTACCCACGGTTGTATCGGAAAGCTGTGGAAATATATAAGCACCCAAATCATTGTAATCGGATAGAAGGACTGAAAATTAACAAGACATGGATACCAATATTAAAATCCACAAACACCCTTCCCGCCAAACACGAAGAAAGAAAAGCTACTACAAACGACGACACTCCCCCTCAAGACGAAACCAGTGGAGGGAAGGCGAGTCATCATCATCATCATCATTGGCTTTTACAACTCTTCGTGAATTTTTGCCGCGTTTACTATTGCCTTCCATTGATTCCGATCCTGTGCTATTATTTCCCATGGCCTTACTTCCATCTTCTCCAGGTCTTCCCTGACTGCGTCTTTCCACCTTTTCCTAGGCCTTCCTGTCGATCTTCTACCATCTGGTCTTTCCCAAAACACATTGCTAATCAGTCTGTCGTCATTACTCCGTACCACGTGGCCTGCCCATCTTAATCTATTGGCTTTTATGTATCTTACGATGTTTCCTTTCCCGAAGAGAGTCTCTATTTCATTGTTGTATCTGCTCCTCCATTCATTTGTCACGCTGTCCCTGCAAGGACCATATATAATTCGCAGGGAAGGCGAGTGGGAAATATAAATATTGCCTCCGTAGTACAACGTGGCGTCATTTTCAGGTTACAAGCGAAGTAGTAACATCTCCAGAAGATGCCAAACCCTAGTGTTGGCGAAACGTCGAGAACTAATCTCAGAAGACAACGGCCTAACAGCCCGAACAAACAGTTTAACAAATTAGACGATGGCCGTGAAAGCCTAACGCAATTTATAAACCGAAAATTCCAAACATAACAATAATTTTTGAAAAAATAAATCTGAAAATGCTTTTACAAATTCAGACAGAAGAATGAAAAATAAGTTATTGAGCAATGTTCTTAAAACAGTATTGAGTTATGCCATATTAACATTAAGTTTCATTTAAGCATTATTACGAGGGCTACGCACTAAAACAAGTGACCTATATACCAATGTTCTTAGTGAAGATTTTGATATAATCCTACTGAAACATGGCTTATAGATGGAATCTCCAATGAAGAACTTTTTGATAATCGCTACATAGTCTTCCGCAAAGATAGGGCCAGTGGTAAGACATTGGGTGGTGGAGTTTGGTAGCCTCGAAAAAGAAATTTATTGTAGAAAGTATAAAAGTTAATTGTAATATAATTGTTGAGTGCTTGTTACTTAAGGTAAGGTTTAAAACATATTCATTGTATGTCTCCTGTGTATATATACCTCCTGGTATAATGTTAGATATCTATGAAGAACTTTTAGAACTTTATAACCAAGTATTGTCAGAAAATGTTAATATTATCTTATTTGGAGATGTTAATATTCCTGGATTTATTATATCCAACTTAAGTTGTGAAAAGAACAGCTTGCTTAAAGAATTGCAAAATCTAAATAATTTAAATTAATATAATACAATTTCAAATTGTAAAAATAAACTGCTTGATCTTATACTGTCAAACATATCCATTACCAATCTCCTTTGGTTTCTGAAGATTATTAGCACCCAGCACTAGAAATGTTACTAGAATTTAAAGATAATTCATACACTGAGAGTAATATACAACAGTCTTATAGGTATGATTATGCCAAGGGGGACTATATTCTTTTGTATCAATTAATAAGGGACACTGACTGGTCAGATATGTATAATTGTATAACTGCTACAGATTGTATTAATCAATTTTACGATAAATTGTATGAATGCATTGATCAAGCCATCCCAAAGAAAATTATTAAAAATAGACAAAAACAGAAATATCCAGCTTATTTTAGTGTAGACCTTATTAAAAAAATCAGAAAAAACAACAAATTAAGCAAGCATATAAAAATAGGGAAAGCTTGTGACGCAAATCAAAAATAAATTTATGCAGCATTAAAATAATATTGAAGATAACATTTTGTATGATCCAAATAGTTTTTGGACATTCATAAGAAGTAGAAGACAAACCAGCGGTTTTCCTCACGAGATGTATTTAAATGATCATACATATACAGGCCCTCAGGATATTGCCATGGCTTTCTCTCATCATTTCAGCTCAATTTATGAGGTATCATCCACACATCAGGGTAGTTCACAGGTATCTTTTAACTTTTCAGTTATTAGTGAAGAAGATGTGAAGGTTAGTATAAAAAAATTAAAGCCAAAAAAGGCCACTGGTATTGATAATATTCCTGCCTATATCTTTAAAGGATGTTCTGTATTTCAAAAACCATTATCACATCTATTTAATCTATCTCTTAAAACTAACACCTTTCCAGACAAACTCAAAGAGGCTATCATTAATCCAGTTTTTAAATCAGGTAATAGAAACAATATAGAAGACTATCGTCCTATAAGTATCCTTAATTCTCTGGCTAAAATATTTGAATCTATTCTCTATATGAATATACTGAAAAATTTTAAAAATGAATTTGCTCCAGAACAACATAGTTTCTTGCCTGGGTTATCCACAACAACTAGTAATCTGTGCATTCTGTCTAATTTTGTTAGTAAGGCAATAAATAATAAACTCCAATTAGATTTAATAATGACTGACTGCTCAAAAGCATTTGATATGGTTGACCATGGCATTTTTTTATCGAGATTAAATGAGTTTGGTTTTTTGCATGATGCTTGTACATTTATAAAATCGTATGTGGAATCAAGGTTTCGACGAGTTAAAATTGGTAGGTGTTTTTCAGATAAATTTCAGGCTACATCTGGTGTCCCCCAAAGGAGCAACTTAAGGCCTTTGTTTTTCTTAATTTTTGTCAACTCACTACCACAATCTCTTAAATTTTCTTCTAGTTTGATCTATGCTAATGATTTGAAGCTTTTTAAGACTATACATACTCCAAATGATTGTCAGTTACTACAGGAGGCCTTGACCTCAGTTGTAGAATGGTTTAGGGACAACAATATGATCTTGAATATTAAGAAGTGTGGACTACATTCAAAATAATTATAGAATTGACAATTGTGTAGTATCTAGGAAAACCAAATGTAAAGATCTGGGAATATACCTACAGGCAAACATGAAATTTAATGAACACTATAATAATATTGTTAATAAGGCCTACAAAATATTGGGAGTTGTAATAATAAATTCCAAACACTTTAGTATAAACACAACCATTAGACTATATAACGCTTTAGTTAGACCAAATTTGGAATATGCATCAGTGGTATGCTCTCTTGAAGCCAAAGTTCATATTATTGATATAGAAAAGGTACAAAAAGATTTCTAAGGTATTTATACCTTAAGAAATACAATGTGTATACTCACCTTACGTCATCACAAGAGTTGCTTCAAATATTTGGCTTCCAGTCATTAGAGCAAAGAAGAAATATGCATTGTGTTATATTTATTCATAATATTATTAACAATGTAAAATATAAGACATGTGGTTTGATCAAATGTATTAGCTTTCATGTGCCAAAGGTCAACCTAAGGGTAAACAGTAATGACCTATTTTCTAGTAGTCCATATAATTCTTGTGCAATAATAAACTATAATATGCAATATCAGTGTAATGCGTTAATAAAGATCTGTGATATAGACCTCTTTAACTGTAGTGTAAGGGATATTTAAAAATGTTATGAATAGATAAGTAATGTACTCAATTTTAAAATTTTATTAACTTGTGTCTTTTTTAATGTGTTTACTTTCTGTGTTTTTATTTTGTACTTGTGTGTATATTGTATTTTTTTGTATTTTTTGTGTGTATATTGTTATACCAAGTAATGAGCACTCTTACATGTAATTACTACCTAGGTGGTGTTTGTAATTGGTAATAAATAAATAAAAAAAAAATAAATTATTAAGGTTAAAGTTACATACAATATAAATATGAAAATGTCAATGTTTCTTTGTCTAGCAGTGTAGACAAAAAAAAAACAGAAAAAAAATGAGAATAGTACTACCTAATTATTATAAGTTTATATTTACAAACGATTAACGTGACATACGTACAAATATATCAATATCACCTGAAATTCCAAGAAATAAGCCGCAAAGAACTATAGTTAACTTAGTCATTTTTACAAATGATTTAAAGTTAATGAAACTTTTTTATCTATTATAAAATAATTCGACATATCAATCATTTCATCAATATTATAATTATTTTCTCGTTAGTGTTCAAGCTAAATTAAATGGAAATAAAAAAATACTTTTGTTGTTTTGTTAAGAATTTTACCCAATTACAATTGGAATAGATTGTGTAATTATTTTTGATACGTAAATAAATTGTATTTTAAACGCTTTCCATTCCAGCAAATTTTGTAGCATTTAATAAGGCATTGAAGATTTTTTGAAGTAATATAAGACAAAACTAATCTTTGCAAAACAAGATGTTAATTTATTCATCTTCTTATTTTTCTTTTCCTCATATAACTATCGCATTAATTTCAAGTGCTGGATTTTATAACTATTAACTCTGCGGTGCACGGGTGATAATTTGGTGGCTCTCTGCGGAGAGCCATCGTTGCCGGAAATATGTCAATGCCCGTACCATTTCTTTCCCAAAACTCAAAAATTGAAGTTCTACCTCCACGATAAACTCCAGCTAAGTAAAGCAGACCAATCAGAGCATTTAGTTCACATATATTTGTTAGCCTCGCATCGGTACTGTCTTTATATCTCACGGACACACGCTCGATATATACAGTAGTAGATTCAACAATATGTTTTATAATTTTGTCATTCCCAGCTTTCCCAGCATTCTTTTTTAGTTTTGCAACTTCTCGCTTCACGAATAACTCCAGGAAGTTTTGTTATGATATTTTCTCGTCTAGTTCTAACATTTCGTGATCCGCATATCTTATTTCATTTCATTCCATCTTTGGTATTGTAATAAAGGTGTTGGTTTGACTTACCTTGTGGAATACATTCTTGTACGTTTAATTCGGTGTCTGATAAATCCAATTCAGACTCTGAGTTATGATTAGCATCTTCATGTTTTAACTTGCCAACTATAGACTTATCGGAATCTGAATCTTCATAATTTTCTTCCTCGTCGTTTGCAACTTCCTCGTAGAGACGTTGCAAATGTTTTGCCTCTCTCTCGTAAGAATACTTTGTTTTGCTAAGCTCTTAAAACAATACACTGCAAATTTTGTTTTGTACTTTCATAAAAAAAAACTTACATTAAGGAACGGGTTGGGTCTGAGAGAACGAAAACAGATATATCATCGACACTATTGCTTCAATGCGCATTCATAACTGAGGGATTATAGCTAGCTATGCCGACGAAAGGTACCTAGACCGTCAGGACCGTACTTAGACTCGCTGACCGAATAGAGATATAAGAAGAACTGAATGGGCCTAACAGACCCAACCAGCGCACCGCAGGGTTAAGTAGGCGTCAAAACAAAACCTGTTTTGCTATATATCTAGAATAATATACATAATAATTATATGCAGAAAAACACAAATAAGGTTATAAAACAAGCAGAATATATTCCTTCACGTTGAAAAAAAAATATAAGGTAGAGGCACCAGTACCGGGCACTCTAAGGCCGGAAAGATACATTTTCTGATATTAAAACGTTAATTTTACTGAGATTTTTTTGTTCTCTTAAGCAAAATATATGATTAAGTTTATTACTAATTGTACATGTGAAAGGAGATCTGATTTAAATAAAACTTGCCAAAAAACAAAAATTATTTTTAAATACATGTTTTGTCTCCAATACCTGGCATCGCAAATTTTGCAGAATCCAAAATATCCAATACCTGACATATCAAAAAAGGTATTTAAATAACTTATTTATTCAAATATCTAATTAAAACAGGAAAACTTTATTATTTCTGGAACTCTGTACATTCCACGAATATTTAAAGTTGCTGGTTCATTGATCTTCTCCACAATATCAGTATGATCATATCATATTGCATCCTCTTTATTTGGCCATTTTCACGAATTAAAGTTGCTGTTTACCATAACTCTAACAAACGCCTCATTTTCTTCTACATCTTTTATTTTTCCCGGGTAGTGTTGATCTTCATAGATAACATGGTCACCTTCTTTTAAATGAGATCTGTTGAATGTTGGAACAATAGCTGGAATGTCATCACCACTATCAGATTCCAAATTTAATTGCTCACCAGATAGAGATGTTTCAGAATCTGAATTTTCCTTGAAATTTCGTTTTGTTTTTTTTTTCTTTCAAAATCTTCTTTTCATCAGAATCTGAATTTTCCTTGTAATTACGCTTTGGTTTTTTTCTTGCAGAATCTTCTTTGCGTCTCGTATTCGTTTTCGCTCTTGCTTTTCGTATTCTTTGAATTCTTTTTTCATTTTTTTCTTTAAATGGTATTGTTTCCACTAAGTGGAAGTTGCAACAAAAAACAACCTTTCACCGACTCTTTTTTTCGTTTCTTTAGAACATGGTTTGTCTGGCCATAATAGTGCCTTCTTAAATGGAGTAGGAATTTTTCCATCAATTAGTATATAATTTTCATGCGATTTTTCAATGAGACTCTGATGTAAATTTTCTAAAGTAGTTGTATCGTAAACATTACAATCGCCTTCAACAACTGCAATATCGCCACCTGGTGGATTATTATCCGTATAAAAATGTGGTTGTGGATCTTTATCTGTATTGCATTTATCCATGCTGTTCTCCTTGTTATCTGAACGGTCTTCTTCTGTTGTTGAGACTGCAGGATCATTTAATTTGCTAACGATAAATGTGTTGAGTTGTTTTTCATTTTTGATCTTCAGCCAAACTTGAAAAAGACTGACTACAAAGAAATGTTGTATATTTCTGTTGCACGTATCCGAGTCTGCTGCAATAAATTCTTGTAACAAGTCAGGATCAATGTAGGTCTCTAACATTTGTTGAAATGTTTTTTCTTGTGGAGTTTCTTCTACGGGAAATAGATTATTATAAATTTCTGTATTATTTGACTTGAAATATTTTTTGTAGTTGATTGAATCGGCGTTGAATGGGCACAAACCGGCAGCACGAAAACCATTCAAATTAATTTTCGGGGTAATGGAATTCTCTATGGCTTTTGCTAAAACTGGTGAAAAACTTTCCTTCTTTATTTTTGAACCATTGTTTTGTATTCTCCAATCGTTTACTTAATTTCTGCAGGAATATTTTTAGGGGTCTAAAAACTGCTACATCCATCGGCTGCGTAATATATGTCGAATTAGGATGCAATGCAATAAGAATAATTTTTATTTCAGTACAGAAATCATTAAGAGGAAAAGTCAAGTGACTAGAATGTCCATCAACGAAAAATATAATTGCAAACTCAATTTCATTTTCCACAGCCCAAGGATAAAAAACGTTTGTTATATATTCATAGAAAGTTTCCGCGGTCATCCATCCACTTTCACTTTTACCAATTGCAAAACATTTTGGCGTAGAAGCAGATATACCCGGTGAAATCCTAAACAACTATTTGCCTGGGGCAATGTTTCCTGCTGCGTTTGCTGTTATAAGAACGGTAAGGCACTCTTTCTCGTCATTTGGTAGATGGCTGTAGCCAGTGTAAGAACTTGGCTTCCTTTAGGATTCGTATAAAAAGCCGACTCATCAGCATTGAATACTCGTTTCGGATCATTAAAAATGTCGTAACAATTATTCTTCTCAACGTACGATTTAATATCCCTAAACCAGCGGCGTAAATTTTCTTTAATGACAGATGACCTCCCGGCGGTTAGGTTTTGCGCGACTTTATGTATCAACTCTGGATGTCTTTGTAGAAAGCAAGAATACCACTTTTTGCCAGGTCTTATATTTTTGACATTATTTTTACGTTTGTTAAGTTTGATAATTAATTCTACAGAATCAGTGAGCTGAAGCTTTGTTGCTGAAAAACCACGATCAGAAATATAGAATAACCATTTGACCAACTTGGGATCCTCTATTTTTTGTTTGTTGTGGCAACATGTATTCCATTGTCAATATCTGCCAGGGCTTGACGTAATGTCCCATTAGAATATTTCTTCGTCATTGTCAACTGAAATACAAAGAAAATCTAAAATATTAAACAAATATTATTTGGACCCAGTAGCTGACATATGTTAGTAACCAATATCAGACATGGGTGTCAGCTATTGGTACAACATAAAATTATAAAATTTTGGTTGCATTTACAGGGTTATTTACGTGCTTCCTACTTAAATATTCATTCAAAGTATAAAAACATCTGAAACTCGATAGCTGACACTAGTGTCACTTACTGTATACTCGCTCGGATCTTGTACCAGTAGTTGACACCCCCTATCTAACCTTACTTTATTAACATAAGGTAATTTTAACAACAAATACGTACATTTATATTACTGTTAAATGGACCTACACTAAAAGACTTACCTTTTAAATACACATTAACGTCACACACCCAATTTATCTTATATACTAAAACGCTAAGCCCTTTTCTTGTCCACTACTTTACTCAAAAACCATATTAGATAATTAAAATATTTTTTCGGAATATTATTAGTATTACGTATGAGATTGTCAAGATATACTTTTGGTACAAAAATTTACTTCCGGTTTTGAGATGACCGGAAGTTAAAATTTACTTTAAGTTTTAGACCCCACAATGTATATATGGATCGAAAGGTCTCGTCGACACGAATCTAAATATGTACTTCCGGTTGCGATCCGACACAGGAAGTGACCCGAAACGAGCATAAAACGTCAAGATAGAGCAAATCTGACACCGGATTCGTGATCAGCATGCAAAATTAACTGCTAAATGATAACATTGTAACAAAAAACATTGTTTTCGACGAAATATTTCGTGATATTTAATACACTTTTTACTTGCATTATTATTGATGAATGTTATGTATATTCTTGCTTATATTGTTTGTATTGATCTCTTAATTTTTCTCGCAAAATAAAAATTTCATTTAAAAAACTCGATGTCGAGTTGGTCCGCTAGTATAAACTATTTGCTTAGCGTTTTTGTTTAGTAATTTTGGCAAAACGTGCACTTTTACGTCACTTATAAAATTACTCAATGTCACCAACCTTAAAATTTATTTTATCGGCGCATTGATGCCAGCATATTCAACAGTGTCGGTACAGTCATCCATCTAGAGCCCACATGCTTCTTGATATCATCTGACCATCTCATTTGGGGCCTTTTTCTGCATCGTTTATGTAATATATTATGTTAAAGGTAAAAAAGAAGAAGACCAATGACAGACAGATGTCATCCGGTACCGCCATTCCGGCCAGGGTCATGTAACTTGTAACTTGTAGCTTCTTAATTGCTATAATAAAGATTCTGTATTCACTTCTTGTTTAATATATATATATATATATATGACCAAAGGAATGAAAACATGGTGTCAGGTGTGAAGGCTGCTAGTTTGCCCGAATTTTAAGTACGTAGAAGTGTTAATTAAGTGTGAAACCACGAGGAAAGAGTGAGGTTAGAAGCCCGCCAATCCAAAGATTTTCTGGTTGTTAGAGATTTTAACAATAATAATGGAATTTAAACCGCCTAGTCCATTATTTGAGCATCAAAGTCCAGCTAGTTATTGGCTTTTATGGAAACAGAAGTTTAGAATTTACCTCACCGCAAGTGGGAAGAGTGCTTCAACAGAAGAAGTGAAAATTGCAAATCTTTTAAATTTCATAGGAGATGAGGGTATTGATATTTATAATACATTTACAGAAGACCAACAGGCTACTCTCGATAAATTAATAGGTGCGTTTGATGATTATTTTTTGCCAAAAAAGATAGTTCCAATGGAAACCTTTAAGTTTCATAATCTTGTTCAAGGTAATGAACAATCTATAGACCAGTACCTGACTGACTTAAAGAAACAAGCAAGATTATGCGAATTTAAATGCACTAAAGCAACCTGTGGTGAGTCCTATGAAGATAGAATGATACGTGATCAGCTAATCATTGGGCTAAAATGTAATCAAAGTCAACTCAGACTCCTTAGAGAACAGGCTCTTACTACTAAAAAAATCCTTAAATATTGTAAGAGTATTGAGTTAAGCAAAGAGCATATTAAAGTTCTTACCAAAGAAGAAGATGTTAACTTTGTCAAGCAGTACAAACATTGAAAAAATTATAGTGTAAGAAGTGCTGTTATGAACATTTTCCTAACAGATGTCCTGCTTTTAACAAGACTTGTGCTAGTTGTCAAGTTAAAGGTCATTTTGCAAAAGCTTGTTCTAATAGAAGTGAAGAAACATGCGAAGGTAGTAGTAAGAAGAACGCTGATCCACCTAGAGGAGAAGGAACTGTTAATACAGTCCAGGAGGAAGAAAATAAAGACAATTTGATATATGTATATGAGTGTCATTCCAAGAGTAAAAATTCATGGTATGAAACATTGATGGTAACTGGAAAAGAGGTAAAATTTAAATTAGATTCAGGTGCTGATATCAGCATTCTACCTAAGTATATTTTTGATTCTCTATCAAGTAAGTTGCTACTTAATAAAACATTAACAACCCTAGTTGCTTATGGTAATTTTAAATTTAAACCAGTAGGTGAAGTATTTTTGGAATGTCAGTATAAAAATAGCTCCTGTAAATTAAAGTTTCTGATTGTTGATTTTAATGCTGAACCAATATTAGGTCTTAGTGATTGTATTAAATTTGACTTAACAAAAAGAGTAAATGCCATAGAAACCACCTTGCCAACTAAAAAAGAAGATATTTTGATAATGCTTAAAACGATATTTCAAGGGTTAGGTAGAATGCCAGGATATTGTAATATTGAACTTTCAGATGATGCTAAGCCAGTTATTCAGTATAGTAGAAAAATTCCATTGTCAATGCATGATAAACTAAAGGAGACACTAGATAGTTTGGAGGAAGACAAAGTTATTGAGAAAGTAGAGTATCCAACTGAATGGGTAAACAATTTGTTGATAGTAGAGAAAAAACCTTCAAATAAACTAAGGTTATGTATAGATCCCAAGCCACTTAATAAATTTATTCGTAGAGAACATTTTGCTATACCAACATGTAATGATACAGTAAGTAGACTTTCAGGAAAAAACATATTTAGTGTTATAGATATGAAAAACGGGTTTTGGCAAATTGAATTAAATAAAAAAAGCTCAGGTTTATATACTTTTAGTACACCTTTTGGAAGGTACAAATTCAATCGCCTTCCGTTTGGAATTTGCTCTGCACCAGAGATTTTCCATCGGAAGAACTTTGAAATGTTTGGTGTCATTGATAATGTTGATATATATTTTGACGATATTATTATATCGGGTAGAGATGAACTTGAACATGACATTGCTCTTAAAAAAGTATTTCAAACTGCTATTGATAACAATATAAAATTTAACTGGGGAAAATTTCAATACAAATTAGTTGAGGTATCATTTATGGGACATATCTTATCAGGTAAAGGTGTTAAACCAGATTTTAAAAATATAGAAGCAGTAATGTATTTAGAATCACCTAAAAATAGGTCAGAAGTTCTTAGAATACTTGGTATGGTCAAGTTTTTTTCGAAATTTATTCCTAATTTATCAGCTATAACTTCAAATTTAAGAAATTTAACCAGGAAAGATGTACATTTTTCTTGGAGTAGTGATCATGAATCTGAATTAAATCAATTGAAGTTTCTTATAACTAATTCACCAACTTTGAGGATATTTGACAATACAAAAGAAATAATAATACAGTGTGATGCATCTGGCGAAGGGCTAGGGTGTTGTCTTATTCAAGAAGGGCATCCAGTTTCTTTTGCATCCCGTTGTCTTACTCATGCTGAGAAAAGGTATGCACAGATAGAAAAGGAATTACTTGCAATTGTTTTTGCAGTAGAAAAATTTCATTATTTTATTTATGGGTATAAAACAGTGGTTCAGAGTGATCACAAACCTTTGATATCAATTATTGAGAAAGATCTTAATAAAGTCAGTGCTAGATTGCACTTAAATGCTACTTAAATTGTTAAAGTATGATATCAACCTTGTTTATTTGCCAAGTAGGGACATAGTAATTGCAGACACATTATCTAGGTCATATTTAAAAACAGAAGTTGAGGATGATCCAGAAATGGAATATGCCATTCATGGCATATCTAAGGATATTCCTATGAGTGAGAATAAGAAAATAATATTTCAAAGGGAAATTGATAATGATGAAACATTAATAAAAATAAAAGGATACTGTATTGAATCTTGGCCTGTTAGTGATAAAAATTTGAACAAGGAATTAAAGTTTTACTATAAATTAAGAGAAAAGATTTATTTATCTAATAATTTATTATTTTTGGAATATAAAGTTATTGTTCCAAATTCACTAAGGAAAGAAATGTTGGAATTGGTTCATAAAGCACATTTTGGTATTTCAAAAACTAAAGCCAAAGCTAGACAATTACTATATTGGCCCTATTTAAGTAGAGATATAGAGGATATGATTTCAAAGTGTGAAAAATGTCAAATATTTCAAAGATCTAATCAAAAAGAGCCATTAATTAATCATTTAATACCTTGTAGACCGTGGCAATATTTGTTTTCAGATTTCTTTCAATACAATAATAAGAACTATTTACTGATTGTGGATTCCTACTCGAAGTGGTTGGAAGTAACTGAAACTAAAGGTAAAACATCTCAAGAGGTAATTAATTTTTGCAAAGAAAAATTTGTTCAATTCGGTATCCCGGAAAAATTTTATGCAGATAATATGCCATATAATTCTGAGAATTTTAAAAAGTTTGCTCAAGATTGGGATTTTGAAGTTATTTTTAGCAGTCCGTACCATTCCCAATCAAACGGACTTGCTGAAAAATATGTAGGAATAACTAAACAAATGTTACAAAAGTCTGAATCTACTAAAGATTTGCATATTCTACTTATGGAATACCGTAACACCCCATTAACAAATCTAGACTATTCTCCATCCTAACTATTTTTGCACAGAATGTTAAAAACTTGGATACTTATGTCTAATGAAAATCTAATTCCAAAAGTTTTAGATTCCAGTATTATACAGGAAAAATTGAAACAATCAAAATGTTAAAAAAATATTTTGACCGAAATGCAAAAGAATTAGATAAACTTAATAAAGGGGATAACATTTTAATTCAGAAAAAAAAAGTATGGGAAAGGGGAGTAATAAGAGACATAGTTAATCATAGGTCTTATATTGTTCAGGATTCAAAAGGTACAGAATGTAGACGGAATAGAAAGTTTCTAAATAAAACCAATTTATCGTATAACAAAGACTTTTTATTATATGATTTTCATTTGAATTTATTTAAAAATGAAAATATCTTGATTGACAATAACGAAGTACACAATGTTAGTACCCCAACTGGTCATGGTAGATATGATATCCCAACTGAATCTGATATTAAAATTGTGAGTCAGAATGATAGTGATATCTGTGAAAATCGTAGTGACCATGAAGGTCTTACTGATATTGAGATTGAGATGTTTGAAAATGTTAATTTAAATAATGACGTTATTGTTGATTTATCTTGATTTAAAAATAACACTTGCATTTCAGATAACCTACTGAATGTAAGAGATGAGGAGGAAGGTAACACTATCATTAAAACAAATAAGAGATCTCACAAGCCTCCTACATATTTAAAGGACTATGTGTTAAATTGAAATTGTGGCTACTTGTTTGTATTTGTATTTTAGTTGAATTTGTATTTTAGTTTTGTACTATCTAAAAAAGGGAACGTGTAATATATTATGTTAAAGGTAAAAAAGAAGAAGACCGATGACAGACAGATGTCATCCGGTACCGCCATTCCGGCCAGGGTCATGTAACTTGTAACTTGTAGCTTCTTGATTGCTATAATAAAGATTCTGTATGAACTTCTTGTTTATATATATATATATATATATATATATATATATATATATATATATATATATATATATACAGATTGAACGAATTTAAAACGGAACATAGGAAATCAATGTATTTTGGCTCAACTCCGCTCTAGGTGGTTGGCCAACAAGAGGTTGTCAAATAATTATATTATAAAAATACAATACTTCAGCGGGCTGCTGGATTCTGAACTCATTCAAGAACAAGTCAAAACTCCACCCAAATAGGTTGCCCCGCCCATCACGTATAAAAATTGAAAGCTACTATTGTCTTTATTTCAGCAGTGTTGCCAACCGGACGAAAATGTTCGTTATTTATTTATTTTTGTCACGTTTTTGAGAGAAATCACATGCCATAAAATTCGATCAATAACGAATTCAATAACGACATATTTCAATTGAGTCAATTTATCTTTACCCGCGTGTCATGATTTAAAGCATACGAAATCAGTCGGAAATTTACTCAACGCAACAGCAAGTGACAGAAAGTGGTTATGACAATCTGTGTAAATAAGGTTAACTTTAAGGAAAATTAAGGGCAAAATAAAATACACTTACCATAAAATTTTCAACTGCAATATAAAGTTAGTTGTGAAAATAACTGTTTGTGTAATATAAATAATTCCAAAATGTAAAAACAGGACAAAAAATAGCAAAATAGTCAACAAACTGACAGCCACAAACGTAAACAAACCAGAAACGTCAAAAATTGTACTTACAATCTGAAAACGTCCAAGCGTCTTTTTTGTACCTATCTCTGTTCGATGTACTGACTGTAGAGCGTTCGTAAAAATAACATGTGTCTTTACTTAATAACAGGCGGTAGCTGGTTTATCCTTAGTTTCATGCGTGGAAGACAATGATGCTAGATAAAAAGTATGTGTTTTATCTCGCCAGGTATTAATGACGCACGGCTAAAGATCCGTGGACTCAACTGTATACTTAAGAAGGCACAAAATGGCCTGTTGAAATATAAAAAAGTTTGTTTTTTTTACAAATATTCATATTATATTAATTTCTAGTTAAGTTAGCTGTTGTTTTTATTATACAAGAATCCTAAATTATATAAATTTGTATAATAATTAAGTAAATTAGTTTTATTATAGTACCTATTTGATATTAAATATATTTTGTTCATGTTTTTTTTTTAATTAACAAGTTAAGTTGAATAAAATAATTTTTTTTAATGTATTTTTATTACCTTTAGAAACTACCAAGATAAAAATTTTTAACATAATTTTGCAAAAATTTTAACATAATTTTGCAAAAATTTTAACATAATTTTTGGCAAGGAAGGAGCATGTCGAACAATTTAAATGAAACGCATATTTTTACGCACCTATCACGTTTTATGCTCGAAAAATTATTTGTAAAATCGATTTACAAATAATTCTTCTTAATAAAATAGGTTTGTAATTGCTTTTTGCCGTAACGGTTTGGAAAATAAAAAATAAATTCGTAAAAAAACAAAATATAAACTCTAAAAGAATCTTAAAACTTAGTAAATCTTAAGAGAAACAAAACTTAATTTCTAAAAGAAACTTAAAAGATAAAATTCTAAAAACAACTAAAAAAACCTATTTAGGCACATAATTTAATGGAGTAAAGGTTCAAATAATCCACCTTGAACATCCGAACAATAGGTGAATCTATCATACAACGAAGCTCTTGTATTTCTGAGTTGATTCGGCGTAACGTCGGCACAATGTTGGATAATTTTCGCCCTTAACTCCATTAAATTTTCGGCACGTTCAAAATTGTGCCGATAAATCTTTGATTTAAGAAACCCCCAAAAAAAGAAATCATTTGGGGAGAAATCTGCTGATCTTGGAGGCCACTTGATTGTACCGTTTGTCGCAATTAACCGGTTTGGAAATGTCGTTTGGAGATATTCGGTAACTGCCCTTGTATTATGACTGGGACATCCGTCCTGCTGGTACCAAATATCTCCAAAATTCATATTAGGAAGTTGCTGAATAGCCGGAACGATTTGATTTTGTAGCAGTTCGAGGTATTTTGTGCCGTTCAGGTTGCCCTCAATAAAAAAAGGACCTATTACATAATCGCCCAAAATACCCGTCCAAACATTAAGTTTTTGTGGGTATTGTGTGCGCACAGGAATACTTAGATGTTTATTTTCCCGAGACCAATATCGAACAATGGATGGATTGTGTTTCCTGTGAAGAGAAAATGTCGATTTGTCAGTAAATAAAATGTTCTTTATAAAATTTTCGTCAGCATTTTGCTTTTCCATCATCTCTTCACAGAATACCATTCGTCTAGTATTGTCCTCGGGAAAAAGTTCTTGAGTTGTTTGAACTTTATAGCAACGATATCCATTTCTTTTTAAAATACCTCGAACAGTGTTTTTACTTAAGTTTACGCATATGCGTCTATATTCATTGGTAGTAGCAATGTAGCGTCACTTAGCCGGAACAGCGATATATGTAAACTTATGGTGTATTTAGCTAAAATAGAGAATGATCCAGATTATATACCTGGACCGTCCAATGAATTCGACAATAATATCCGATATAGAACCAGAAGAACACGAATTTAACTTCGTTCAGAATTTCATTCGAGATATTCATTTTACTGCTCACAATTATAAGTAAAGTCGTCCCAGGAACGCAACTCAACAATATTGGCAATATCATTTTAAAGTCGTCTACTTTAAAAATGTATAATGTATGTCTGAATTGACAATATAGATGAGTCAGATAAAATTAAACTATTAGAAGAATTTTTCACTAAGTAACAAAAAACAAAATTTGTTTAATTTACTAATGTTTGTATTTTAAGAACGATTTCCGAAGTGGAAATTGAAACGTCAATAAACGTATTTTAACCTTTAATTGTGGGTTAAAATACGTTAAGCTAAGAGTAAACTGTATACAAAAACTGGGAAAATAAGAAAAAGAAAACAAATTGAAGAGCCATTTGTCGAAAGAAGAAACAAAAAAGAGAGAGTTACATAAGAGTTTATAAAGTTAAAAAGTCACGTAAATTCAAATTCAATTGCGATGAAAAAATTTCGTATACTAGGCAAAAAGACATTAATACACAATACTGGGTATTGGAAAAGAACTCCAAAAACAGTTTGTTTTGACCTGCGTAAAATAAAGTGAGAAAAAAAGAAGTACATCTCAGAATCAAACATTACCAAGAGTGTATTCCTGCAAATACTATCTAACATCAAAGGAAGCCGAAGAGGTGTGTATTTTTAAAATGAAAAGCGTGAAAAGATATTTCTTTTGGCGACATTGGGCTATGAAAAAGACAATGATAGAATCATTGCTGTAGAAAATATAATAATCAAATTTTTTGAGCCAGGTCATACTTTTATCGCAACAGATTTATTTCATCACCAAGTTGAGCTTGCCCCCAAAAGAAAAAAAAGTAGGTATACGATTTTGACGATTTTTTCGAAACGGTAAAACAAGCCAATTCATCTAAGTTAATTTAATAAAAATGCTACTTTTTAACTTCACTGACTGTACCTCCGAATATAAGTTAAAAAAGCTGATTTCTCGCGTTTACTTAAAAGATATATTTTGTCTTTATTTTAAAAGAAGAAATTATTACAAAACAGAATTTGAAAACAATTTTATTGATTTAAAAGATATTTTTATGAGATACGTTAAGGGTAGGTTAACGAGTCCCCAGATTCGTAATACATGTCGCGGTGTAACAATGTCGCTTATTTTGAGAAGTTAATTGAGATATAATTTGAGATATAATATATAATTGAGATAATATTTTTGAGAAGATTTGCCGGTTAACGAACATGCTTTTAAGGAAGAAAATGATTATTATTAGTATTATTTTAATATTTTTATCGATGCATATCATTTATGTTACATATATTACGATGTAAATTGTGTATTAAGTGTAAAACTTATTATAATAAAATTAAAAGTGTTCAGTTAATTGGAATTTCAGTTTCATTTAGGACAATTTCAGTAAGAAATAAAAAAAACGTACTTCATATACACTAAGTTAAATTGTCCTAAGTGACAATATAACCAAAAATCGACTAACCTGGAAAGAATAAATCAAAATTATGACTAGCAACTAAATTCTATTCTCCGTCATAATATATAAAATAAAACATAAAAAGTTTCTTAAATTACCAAGCGTTATACAATGAAAAGAAACAAAAACTCGATTTTCTCAAAACCTAAATTTTGCAGATAGGACCTTTCATGTTAGGACGGCAGTATTATTATGACTACATTATTACTACATTAATACTACATTACTATTACTATATTACTATAACTACATTATTAATCATACATGAGAATTTAAGAAGTATTGGCATATTGTAGGTTTTTTACATTATTTTAAGAACATAGCGAAACACACTCACCACTGTTATTATTTTACGGCAGTGTAACCATGTACAGATAGTATCTAAATTCATTTTATTGCACTACCTAACCTTAAAAGCTTAGCGTCAGATCTATCAAATGGTTTGCTGTGTATCAATATTTTTAACAAAAATACTTAATAAGTTATTGCATCTCGTGGAGCAAGGAATGTTTATGAGGTAGATTCTGGTTAGGCTAGGTTAAGAATATCATCATGATGTTTAAATTTTCTGTATCTGGTCTAGTAACTGAGCCAAGGTTTATTTATCTCTACAAAAGACTTCTATAGTTAATTAAGTGCCTCTTTCATGGGGAATCAGACAAAGCGATATCGGTTGGATCAAAGTTTAGTTATTTCACGAGTACATTGGTAATGTTTTGTATCCATATTTAAAAAAAAAATTGGAACTACCTTTCCAATAATCCCATTTGTAGATGGCCATTCTATACATCAAACAATAAAGTTGAGTCAACTGTCCACCGAACTACAGATAATTTTAATATCGTTGTATCCCAACACAACAAGGTTGTGTTGCAACCAGCAAATGTTGCTGCATTCAAACCATTAAAACATGTTGTAAAAAAGCAGTGTTAGAATTCAGAAGAAAAAATTCACATCAAATACTGACTAAAGAAAAATCGGGTATAGACTTTACCAAATGTCAAGAAACAAAAAGGGTATCCAGTTAATAATACACAAGTAGAGAAAAAAATTCACTCAATATTTCGTTTATCTGTTTCAAACTATTTAAGAAAATAGTTGGCGAAGAGAGAAGAGCAATATTTAATATATATATATATATATATATATATATATACACATATATATATATATATATACACTCAGGTGTAAAAAAATCGATCCATTCCTTATTTCTTATTTATTTGAAGTTGTATAATTTTAGAGACATTAAATTACTTATGTAAATTTAGGTGTACCCTCGTATACGAGAAATAAAATAATATTTTTAATATTGCTTTTTATATTTCTTAAAACAAATTGGTATTTCAGGTTTTTGTCAAAAAGGGTCTGAAGCAAGTAGATATTTATTAAATGTGGTTTTTAATTCAACAACCATACTAGTGTAGTGATTTTATTTTCAAAACGTGTTTCATATTTTTATTCAATTATCCTTCCTAAATGTCTCTAACTCCGACAGATGCTGCAGGGGCGGTGACTTTGGTTCAAGATGGTCGTAGCCAATATTATGCAGTTGAAATGTTGGGTGTTAGTCGATCTTCGGTTCAAAGAGCAGTTCGGCGTTTTGGCGACACCGGTAACTTCACAAGAAGACCAGGATCAGGTCGTAGAAGGGTAACATCCGAAAGAGATGATCGATTTCTGGTCTCATCATGTTTGAGAAATCGGCATCTACCTTCAGTTGAACTGGCAAATCGTCTGAGCGAAGTGAGAAATGTGGATGTAAGTAGATGGACAGTTCGTCGACGACTTGTAGAAGGTAATTTATTACCTAGAAGGCCACCCCTATCTCCAATACTATCCATAGAACATCGCAGAGCTAGCCTTGCTTTTACAAGAGAACATGAAAACTGGAGTGATGCAGATTGGAGCAATGTATTGTTCTCAGATAAGTCCAGATTTTGTCTAAGGTCACCAGACGGCCGAGAAAGGGTTTGGAGAAGACACGGAGAGCGATATTTTCAATGTAATACTGCGGAAAGAATAAGTTATCAGGGAGCTCCGTTATGGTTTGGGCTGGTATCAGTTCAGAAGCCCATACTGATTTAATTATTGTAGATAGAGGTTCTATGACTGCTGCAAGATACATAACAAGTATTTTAGATCAGCATGTGGTGCCTTTTGCTCCTTTCAATGGACCTAATTTTATTTTTATGGACGACAACGCGCGTCCTCACCGTGCTAGAATCGTCAACCAATATATAGAGGAGGTGGGAATTGTCCATATGAACTGGCCAGCTTGCAGTCCCGATCTCAATCCCATAGAACTTCTATGGCATATGATGGGAAGACGTCTTCGAGCACGAGTACCCCGTCCAAACAACTTGGCTGAACTTATAGCGGCTTTGCAAGAAATATGGTACCGATTGGATCAATTTGATATCCAGAGGTTAATTACCTCAATGCCTAGACGTGTACAGGCTGTTATAAGGGCCCGAGGGGGAAACACTAGATATTGATTTATTATCAATGTTTTTCTTAATTTCAGAAAGTTTTGAATATTCTTGTATTTTTGAGTTTTGGCGTATGTCTCTATAAATAAATGACTTTTTTGGATAATCTCTAAAACTTATTTAATCTAACATATACTTTTACATATATACCTGATTTAAAACTAATATCTTTAAACGTTTTCTTTTTTCAGCAAATAATACCCATGGATCGATTTTTTTGCACCTGAGTGTATATATCAATTTGACGAAGCAAGTCATGATGAGTTTATCTTAGTGTATAAATGAGATAAAAAGTTTGAAAAGAGCAATAACCATCTGTATACGGAAATTCTTGACAATTCAAAATACTTAGAAATCAATAGAGCAGTGGATAAATAGAAACTACGGAAATTATTTTCGATAAAAATCTATTGTTTGGACTAGATGTAAATGTGTAACGAATATATTTTGCCTACCACATAGGTATAATTATAGGAGTTTGAAAATTGGGACAGAAGTTACTGGGGTAGAGATAGGGCAAGCAAAATAAAAGATACTGTGCGAAAGGCACTCAGGGCTTATTTGGAGAGCTGGGTTGAATGACAATGGGGTTGGACTGGGGCAACTACAAAAAATGAAACAAATGGATACTTACATGAATCTCCTAGACCAAAGAGTTAACAAAAAACAACAAGAAAGACCTCTACCTATTTGAAATAAGGACGCCGCTTCGAAGAATCCTAATCTTGCCGGAAAAGGAAAAAAAAGTCTCTTCTTTCCTAAAATAAGAAACACAAAAAAGGTTCGGAGATTTTTCTAAAATAAAAGACAAAATGGTTTAGAGAAATAAATTAAACATTTATTACTGTCCCAACACAAACAGTTACAAATACAGATAATACAGAAAGACTATATTAATAGTCACAAAAGTAAATAAAAAAATAACAAAGAAAAACTTACATATGTTCTATTCGTTTACAAGTGGGAATTGCAACAAAACTTACAAATTTTACTGGGCTATAAACTGTGGCTAATAAACAATCATTACAAGTAAAGAATTATCTCTTTAAATAAAACTATTCATAAAGATTAACCTTTTCTAGAAACAAAACAAGCTAATGTCACAAAAATATGAATCAAACTGTTCAATGTCAACATTGAATTTAACAGAGAACAATTAAAATGACAGCATGGCCACACCCTAAGATTTACAATATTAATTATTAAAACCTTTATTTTTATTATTTAAATTATGAAAGCAATTATTATTTTAATGTTTATTTATTTTTTTGAACGTTTAAAACATAAAAGTTACTTTGGTTTCACAAAAAACAATGCACTAGCACTTCTGGGGTTAAACTGGAATCATGCTGGAATTATACTGAAATTTCTGCTATGCATGAACAAAAAGGACTGCTTTAACTAGTCTGATGACGACCAAAGACAAATAAAAGTGAGGTTGGAACAAAATCAGCAGCACATTGGACACCCCCTATAAGCGGTTTTTACAACACAATTTCAATACTCTGGTACACGGCACAGATCTCTTAGATACTTAATACACAAAATAGTGATTACTATTTTTAAATCTGCCATATTACAGAGAGTAAATTTGCACTAATTTAAACAAATTCGCCGGTTTTGACAGCTTAACAACACCGACTTAGTTGCAAACCTAAACTTGACCTCCCACCGACTTGTATCGCACTCGCATTTCGTCCCTTCACGTCCCACTTTTACCCGCCCATACCACGGAACCAGTTAAAATTCGTTACACTTGTATTTTAAAAGAAATTATTATGCTACAATGCCCCTTCTTAAAAGAAAAGACTCGGATAATTTTATCCAGTTTTTGATAAAAGCAAAACAACAAAAACAAAATCAAAAAAGATGACCTCTTAAATGAGTCGAGACTTCTTAATAATATATTTTAGATGATGGCTAGTTTGGGATTTTATGGCTTGGAAGCGTGGACACTAAAACAAGTCCATCTGAATAAGTTGGAGGTCTTTGAATTTTGGTGTTACAGAAGAATCCTACGAATATTATGGATTCACAGAATGTCAAACGTGGAAGTAACTAGAAGAATAGGAAATGAGGCGGAAATAATATTAACTATCAAAAGACGAAAACTTAAGTACTTAGGACATGTGATGAGAGGGCAAAAATACGCATTACTACAACTTATTATGCAAGGCAAAACTCGAGGAAAGCGAAATGTGGAAAAACGAAGACTATACTGGCTTAAGAATTTAAGGAAATGGTTTGAATGCAGTAGTGCAGAACTTTTTAGAGCGGCAATCATCAGAGTCCGCATAGCCATGATGATTTCCAACCTTCGATAGAAGATGGAACTTAAAAAAGAAGAAGTTTGGGATTAAACAACAAAAACAACATTAGTTATAAGGGATTGGGCTAGCATGCCATCGATCGCCAGACTCTTTAAAGTTGAGTAGACTAAAATTTTTGACTCTACTTGAACTGTAGGTGATATGAGTTTCTATGTCTTAGGGGAAGCTAACCTTGTGCCCTGCAGTGAATCTCGCTGACATTCACAGCAGTAACACAAGTGATTTGTCGGACAGGCATAGCCATGTCACCTCGTTGCCTAGACCAAATGCGGTACACAAAAACAAAAGAAAGCTCTACACTCAGCAGCTTATCTCCACTATACGCCTAGCGAGACAGGGAATTCGGAAACGGTTCCACAAAAAAAATTAGGATATAGACCCTAAATCTATATATGTACCTACATACAACAAAATGTGATTCTCCCATGTGTCTCCAATCAAAATAGGTTACCTGTACTAAAAATATTCAAAAGTAAAACTATATTCCAAAGGGATGAAATCAAATCAACATACAAACTCGAAATCAAATCAACATACAAACTCGAAAAAAAAAGACATGGCTGCTTCAATATACTTTGATGCTAGTTTGGATATAAACTTGTTGACAGCACAAGACAAAACCTTATTTCTTTTCCAAAGTCTATCACACACTTGAAATTGGACTTCTCTTCTACGTAAGTTGTAACTTCTGGCGTTACGTTTATATCCTTTTCGAAGATTAGCCTTAAACTTTTCAAAAACTTTATCTAATTCTTTAACTTCTGAAGCATACATGTTACGGTCACCTGGAATTATCTCAACATCTTGATTCTGTTAAGAGAACATGACGGCTATAATTAAGGAAAGCTGGAGTATATCCAGTTACTTCATGCTTTGCTGTGTTAATAGCTTGTCTGATCTTTGCTAAGTTCTTGTCCCAATCTACGTGGTCTTTCCCATATGTACGTATTGCTGTACAAATGTTTCTATTGTTCCTCTCTACAAAATTGCACTGCGGTGCATATATTGGGCTAAACCATACTTTCTGAACGTATATACCTATTACAGAGCTTAATTAAGAGAGGATTGTTCAGATTTGAGTCATGATCACAAATCACATATTGAGGAACACCAAACATTAAGAAAATATGATTTTCCAAAAACTCAACAATATTCTTAGCCGTGGCCTTTCTTAAAGGATGGACTAACGTATATTTACTAGACCAATCAGCAACTACTAATAACCACGTATAACCTTTCTTTGAACGAACAAAGGGACCTATCAGATCTATAGCAACTGTCTGCCAAGGAAACTTGGCCTCTCTCTGCTTACCCATTTTACCTAATGTAGCATAATTTGGTGTCTTCTGAGCACCACAAACTTTACATGACCTGACAAACTTAAGCACATCACAACGCATCTTAGGCCAATAATATTTTTCCTGAATACAGAACAAAGTTTTATAAAATCCAAAGTGAGCACATGTAGGTGGCTCATGACAAGATTGCATCACTTCAAACCTTTGTGGTTTGGGCAGAAGAATTTTCCACTCTACATCATAAGTTTTAAAAGAATTGGTGGTGGGAACAAACTAAACAAAATCATTCTCCACCTTCCACTGTGAAAAATCAAGGGGGGATCGGAGTATCTTTTCTTTTTATCGGATTTTCCTTTTCTATAAATTAAATCAAAAGTATGCTGTCTTAGGCGCATGGCCCATCTGGCTAATTTACCAGTAGGATTTTGGCCATAGCCAGGATTTTTTCTGGATCTGCCTTTTAAGAATTATTACCAACTACATAACCAAGATACTTTAACTCCCACTTAAAAAAATCACACTTATCAACGTTGATGGTCAAGTTTGATTCCTTAAGCTTCTCTTTAATAATCTTCTAAACAACTCAATGTGTGTCTCAAATTTTGGGGTACATACTATAATGTCATTCAAACAATAAAATATGTAGGGCTCGAATTCAGGTCCAAAAATAGCATCAACAAGTCTTTGTTGAATCTGTGCACTATTGCAAACACCAAAGGGAACAAAAGTAAACTGAAAAGAACCTCTACCAGAAACATTGAAAGCTGTCTTTTTCCTTGAGTCAGGATGAAGTGAGATTTGTCAAAATGCTTTTCTCAAATCAATAGAGCTAATGCATTTAGCTCCTCTAAGCAATGACAGAATTCTATCTATCTGGGGCAAGGGATAACTATCATGTACAGTAACTTCATTCAATGAACGACCATCAAAACAAAACCTATACTCTCCTGACTTCTTTTTAACTAACAGTACTGGACTTGACCATGGGGATTGTGCTAGTTCGATTACTCCTAATCTTAACATTTCATCTAACTCTTCATGTAGTATTTTATTCATGTATGGGGGCAAAAGATATTGTCTTTTCTTAGATGGTTTAGCATCACCTGTGTCAATAACCATTTCTATTTTGTTAGTTCTTCCAATATATTTAGAACTAGAGACTTCTCCAAAAGATTCTACTATTGACTTTGCCATATTTCTCTTAGTAGTAGACAACAAGTCTACAGAATACAAAGTTTCTATTTTATTCTTCCTTTGGGAAGAATGCCATGTCCCATCCTCAAAGTTTATTAACAGCGAGAACTGCTGCATAAAATTATGTCCCAAAATGAAATTGTAAGGGACAGAAGGTACAACAAAAAATTTCACCATATGACAAACACCATCAGCCTCTATTGGAAGATCAATGGTATCAACAACTGATTTATTTGAACCATCTGCTAAGCAGACATGCTTGATTATATTTAATTTCTTGAGAATCCGAAAATTCAACTCCAGCGGCACCTACAACGGATGTAGAGCTACCACTGTCTAAAAGAACTACAAAGTTTCTAGAAAAAATGGAAATACTAACATGAGGCCGATTATCAAAATCTTTCTTTTCAAAAATTGGGTTTAACGATGACCTAAAGGTCTGTCGGTCTTAGACCCATTTGAAGTGCAACAGCCGACTAGCTGCTTACCAATTAGTTTTTTGAACACCTGGGACAAGAAGATATAGACACACCTTTATGACCACAACGAGAAAAAGATATTGGCTTGCTTCTACAGTCAAGGGAAATATGACCGGACCTTTTAAAATTAAAACAAATAATCTTTCTCGGGTTTCTGGGAGCTTGATAAGGAGGAGACTGCATTAATGGGGGTGGGGATGAAAAAGATTGAATCATTGGAGGAGGGATGAGAAAGACTGATTTCTTACATCAGTATTTTCTGGTGGACTGGGTCTCTCATTTTCATACCTATGTTTAGGATTGGGTCTCCTAGAAGAATTATTTTCTCTGTCATGTCTGTTACTTACTCCACTTCTGTCTTGCTTATTTTGATTATCCATCACATGAACTTGTTCTTTGGGCTTTTCTGAATCATCAAGTGAAATACCAGCAAGACCCTTAGTAGTCTGCAACAAGGACAGGACATTCTGCTCCAAACGTTTTATAGTAGCTACTAACATTTCTACTGTAACAAAATCTTGTAGGGCTATTAGTGGAATGTAATCCACTAAAATATTTTTTCTCATTATTTTTACATTTTGGGCTTCACTTGGGTATGTTTCCAAACGTTTAAACAGGTTTTCCATCACTGCCGAATAAATGGTTATGGATGCATTTCTTTTTTTTTTCCTACTTTTAATTTCACCTAACAGATTATCATTATAATCTGGGTGCAAAAAAGCAGATTTGAGTAGGGCTACCAACTTATCCCAACTATTAATTTTATCTCTAACACTCATATACCAAATAGCAACATTACCTTCAAATAACTCAATTGCTGAACGAAACAGTGTAATGTAAACAGCAAGGAAATACAGAAGGAAAAATTAAGGGACAATTAGCCTAGTAAAGAGTAATAATTATTTAAGTAATTATTATATATTCCAAATTAATAAAGAATAAATTCGACACAGTTTAACGTATACATTTCAAATTAAAAACAAAATAATTGACCCAGTTTAACACAAGCCTGAATGTTTAAAAATTACGACACTTAGACCTTGTTGGAAATTAATACAAGATACGAATTGTTAAACAAGTGAGAAGAATTGTGCTGAGTAAGTAGTTTTACATAGCGTGATCCAGTTTAACACATGGAATACGTGACATAAAGAATCTAAGGTGGAGTTGGCGATACATAAAAACAAGCAGAGTTGGTCAGCGGACAGTAGTAGCGCGGCGCCTGAGAGCCCCACGCGAGAGCGGCGTTAGTGGGAAGTTTTCACGCAGCAGCTCCACGCGATAGTGTGGAGATCGGAAGGTACGCAGACAGTGGACGCGTTAATTAACTCGACGGGGGTAGTGTGACGTATAAAGTGTCGGCAACTGGAGGTTCGAAGGTACGAAATCTCAAATCCCGGTAGACTGGAGGCGTATTCCCTAGCTAGAGCCTAGATACGCAGAGGTAACTAAGATCTCTATATACTAACCCCAGGTATATCTAATAATACGGAAATTGTCTGATCTTTAATTCCTTGCTGGTTTCTTCTCGTCTCCCTTCGCGCCTGAGCGAACATTTTTGTCATAACTGATATTTGTAATGTACAGTCTAGTTAATACATTGTAAATTCGAAGTTTGTTTTGTTATTCCTAGCCGTTACAGGTCGAGACTAGAAGAGATACACATTTCGCTATGCAGTGCTCCGGCTTCTAACGTAAGCCCATAGCCTCTCACTCTTTGCAGGACCTGAGACCGAGAAGTCCTTGATCCCATTCCCTTCCAAAAAGATTTCTCTACCCTCTTGTAAATCCGCGAGGGCGAAACCAGTCAGTTTCAGACTAGTGGAGCCAGTAAGCCTTGCCCCGCTCGCAGGGATAAGTATCCCCTAAGGATTGTAGAGGCATTGATAAGGAGATTGAACGGACGTCTTCTACAATGGTGACAACATATTATCAGAGTGATCAATTCATTAGAGGGGTATATTAGATTTAATTACAGCTTCCAATAATAAAATTATTATATATTAATAGAATGGTGTCTTCACCCCCCAATATTACCCTATATATTATTAGAATGGTGACAGCGGTGGGATACGAGGATATATCGTAATAGATTTTATAGAAACAGAGGAGATTGGCAACCACAACGAAGAAGAAGAATAATAAATGGACACAGGTGAGATGCCACAGAAATAGAGGCACAGCGAGAGGATATTTCGCACCGCATGCGAATACGAATACAGTGCCAGAAGTAAAATTTTTCTACAGGAATGTAGGCAAACTGCATATGGTTCGACTTTAATGTTGAAACCTGCGTCGAACAGGAGGCTGCTAAGAGGATAAGCTAGGGTGGTACTTGAATCCCAACCCGCTGAGAGTCCTGCTGCTCCAGCACGACACCGCAGTAACTACAGACTGGATTAAAATTGCGAAACGAATTGGGAATTAGGATTTTTTTTTTCAATGAAGTAAATGGGAAAATTATTGAAAAAGAAGTTTGTCACAATGAAGGACGATTCCCTATGAGTATTGTATTTATATGCAAGAGAAGAAAAAGATGTTGAGTAAATTAGGTACGCACAAAGGCGAAAAATGATAAAGAGATTATTGGGAAAAGTATATGTCAATATTATTACATATTTGACGAAATTAATTTCGAGATTGAACTGAGAAAAATAGAAGAAATAATTACGGTAATATAGAAACAAAAAGTTGCGAAGGAATTACAGAAGGATCAATAGATAAACCGATTAAGGGTATGTTATCTATAGGAAGCATAAATGTGAATAATCCAGAAAAATAAATTAGAAGTTTTATTCCGAAGATACAAAACCAGGAAAAAATTTTATATATTTTATATTTGAAGAAAAAAGGCCCATCGAAAAAAACGCAAAATATGCAGATGTTTATTTGTAAAAGACGAGAAACAAAACAAAAAATACGATACCTAGAACATTTTATGTCGATAGCAAACACATTACATAACGAAATTAGGTTAATAGTATGATATTTGATACAGTTGGAATGTACGAGTAAGCAAATCCATAAACTTGAAATGTGTACTATTAACTGACCAGGTTAAATGTTATATTATTACAATCCGTATATTTAAAATATTATTTACGATGCAAGAAGAACTAACGAGTATGGAATTTTTTTTTGACAGAGAAGAAAAATCGATGAACAGAAATATGTTCATGTTTTCTAGAATAAGAACATTTTGCGGAAATAGTTTGCGAATTAGTATCTTACACCTCAGAATGCAAGAAAAGCAATTTTGTGGGAAATAGCCGTACCACGTAACAGATTATCTAGGGAAGAAATTAAAGTTTAATGGACTACTAATGTCAAGAAACATTTAATAATGGATATATCTAGTAAGTGCCATTTAGAATTCACCGATTTATAGAAGAAAAACAATTATTTTAAGGATTTATGCTTAAGGAATAACATTAGGAGACTTGTGAGATTTTGGCTCACAAATGCGAGTACAGGCGATTATAAAGAAAATGATAATAATAAAAGATGAGAATAAGAGGAGATGAAAAAATAAGAATCAGCCAATTCTTAATGAAATACGAAAATATTAGAAGAATCATAATTATTTAAGAAACGGGTACAAAAATTTGTATAGTACAAATATACAGGTCAAGAAGAGTTATAATCAACGACTTCCACATGTTACAGGAAGGATATGGAAGAATAAATAGGACATATAGTACAGAAATATAAGGAAATACGATTTCTGGAACGAATTAAGAAGAAATGTTGAGAAATATGTGAAATGTGAAGAGATGCGATGATTGCCAAGGGCATAAGCACTCAATCATAGACCAGGAACTTCACTTAACAAACCGCCGAGAAGAAGAAAAGGAAGCCAGGGAGACATCAGCCAACCAAAAAGATCAGAACGAATAAGGAATAGATTAGGCAGCAAGCCCGAAAGAAAATGTTGCTGCATATTCCATAAAACGAAAAAGAAAGGATGGAACTCATACAACAGAATAAGAAATAAAAATGAGACAACAATAATAACACAGGATGATGAGAACGCAGAAACGTTTTTCGACGCAGAAAACCAATAAGGAAACATCAATCAACGACAAGAAAGGTTAAAAGCTTGGTACTACAAGAGACGGCCGCTCGAATAATGCTAAAATTTTAACAAGAAATTTAATATAGTAAGGAATCCGATATAGAAGAATATCATTACCAGGTATAAGTCAAAAATATACATTACAACAGTAATAAACTAACGTAAAATACTCTGCATATTATCTCGCTCATCAGTCGCGTTCTATTATAAATAAACTTTCTTTCAATGACAGTCTCATTATCACCGTATAGCAAGTATTATCATTTCTAGGAACGGAGGTGTTATAAAACACTGAAATGGAAGGCGACCAAAACTTCAATTTTCATGGCGACGTTTTAGAAAATGAGGAAGCGATGTCAAAAGCTAACAATCTCGTAAATGACCCCCAACTCAGAGAAACAGCACTAGCTGTTTTCTGCTATTGTGAAATAGCTCTAATGTCAAACGCATTAGCGAACGACATTTTCAGCGGCGATGTAATCACCGATCCCGACACAATCACGGAAATAAAACAAGAATTTAATGTTTGCCGAGGCAAACACATTATTGGTGGTGTTACTAACAGATGGGTAAATACCACATACTGGTTTCCTATATTAACAGAAGTAGTTAATGGAAGCTGCTCCAGCTGTACAATGCCAGCTGATAGCGTATTGTGCAAATGTGCAGAGAGGAATTTTCAGGAATTTGACCTGCGAATTCAAAAAGACAAATTGGGCAAGGCACCCAGCGCAAGGACGCTTGCGTGGAGACCGCCCCCAGAAAACCCACAGAAAATATACACGGAAAGAAGGAAAGAAAAACGCCGAATCAGAGCGCTAGAATGGCGTCTGAAGAAGGCAGAAAAACGCCGAAACACTTGGTACGACGAAGTAGACGTCGGTTTCAGATTCTCAGACGAGACACCCAAATTCCCTATATCTTACCAGCAATTTCCATACATCATCAAGCGAATATAATCATACTTGCCTTGTTGGAACGTATTACGGTTCCGATGTGCATTCGATAATGTTTGCAAACACCCCATATCATCTCCTGACATATTATTTAGTGTCTCTAAACCTTGTTCACCCCCCGTAAGAAATTATTGTGCCTGTGACACAATCCTCTACCGTCATACCACATTAGCAAGGAAAATGTTAGCTCCCATAATCCGAAAATATGGAAAACAAATAACCATAGAAAGGGTAGGTTTTGCAATCCAGTATAAATGTAACGACGGATTGGAATATGGTCGTCACCCTTCCTAATAGAAGTACACATGTTAATAGGTAAGAAAATTCGCCATTAACAACAAGGGACGAAAGACCAAACACAGGTAATATACTCATTTACAGTTAAAAAAAAAATAAATAAATAGAGTTATTGAAAATAATTTTCTTTGAAAGTATAAATAGGGCAGGCTCGAAAATTAAACTAAAAATAGTTAAAAACTAACGTGGACAAACAAATCACTAAATAGAAATACAAGATTATTATTTTATCATAAAACTAAGCAATTTTATATAAAAAAATTTTTAAAGGTCAAGTTAGATATCGTCAGCAATTTCAAAAATGCAGTGTAGTCAAAACGTAGTTCGAATACCAAGAATGCATATTATAGGTCAGTACGTAAATTTGCAACAAAGGCTGCTGCTAAGCGAAATGTAATTAGCCTTGAAACATAATTACAATAAACAATTGTAAAGTACAAACAACAGGTGATTTTGTTTAATAAAAAAAGAAAAATAAAGATAAACTTTATCTTGGAATTATTTAAAAATTTAGGAAATAGTCAAGAAATAGTCTTGAATTTTAAAAAATTACATTTGAAAATAGGATACTTGATATAGTTTCTGATAAAAGCAGAATTCAGTACACATTACATTGAAAAAATAAGTGATGACAAGTTGAAACAAAAAAAAATATAAGACTTAACTTTACAGGGTGTATATATATCATAAATATCTTATAGTATATTGTAATCGTTTAAAAAAGTCCCAATTATCGATATATCCGTTATTAACTAATTAAATACCAATTTATTTTATTAGTTTATGATCATAAGGCATACTAATATGCAATACAATGTAGGTTAGTTATAAGTCAGAACTATGTAAAGCTATCGCTACAATTGTCTGCAACAAGCAGCTATGCATGTAATTATAGGTTAAGGTGCGTTGGACTTACGCGTAGAAAGTACTAATGCTAACTACAGTTTGCTAACGGGAGTGCGACTACTCGGACAGTAATAACAGTGCGATTTGTTACAAAAACCGCAAAGAAAACCACGGATATCGTTCAAAACCGATCACATTATTAACTATCTTATTCCAGAAAGCAGCAACCACAACCAGGCAGAAGAAATCCACCTACGAGAGGGAGTAACATGTCCATTCATCAATGGCTATTGCTTCGACTCTACAATAGGCGAAATAACCTGGGAACAATACAAAGACAACAGTTGTGAAAGTCAATTGTCACAACTTTATAAAGGGCACTGTGAAAAGATCACTAACAAACAATCCCTAGAAGAGCTGGTAATAGTAGAACAAGATAAAAACATATTTGCTCTAACGCTACACAAAAGGGCTATAATATGTAACACAGAGGTATGGCAAACTGAACACCCCCGAATCCTAATAAATTTCCTCGTAAACAACAAAATAAATCCTAGTATGCCACTCCTTCCCCAAAACGTAGACCTAATGACCTACATAAATAGCAAATTCCTTTACACCGAACAAGCCTACCAAAGAGAAATAGAGAATCTATACTTAGACACAGTACTGCGGCGATGTCAAACAAAGAGAGAAATTTTAAAAAACAGATTACTAATGGCCCCATCCCTACCTAACGCTGTCAGTCAACTTATGCAGAACATGCCAGGGTACACTGGAAGAGTACTAGGAGAAGTACTTTACATAATGCAATGCATACCGAAACCAGTGACCATACGAAAAACAAACAAATGTTTCCATGAACTACCGATCTCACTACTAAACCAGTCAAAATTTATGTCACCAGTAACAAGAATAATCCAAGATTACGCCGAAGAAATAGATTGCAACCATGTAACACCTCCGATGTACTACGTAGAAGAACAATGGATCAGCTTGACACCAGACCCAACCAAAGCAGTCAATCCAACAGAAATCACAGTAGAAGCAGAATCATTAATAGACATGGTACCACTACAACCATTAGCAGCTGGCGGAATATACACACAACAAGAAATATAAGACGCACAAAGGATAGTCACGTTCGGATCAGAAAGAAAAGCAGTAGAGAACATAATCACCAGAAGAACAGCAGGCCTAGAGACAATAAATCAAGGGTACACATTAACCAAAATATTTGACGAAAATGAACTAAAAGAGATCGCTCACTCCACCCTCAATAGAATATGGGGATGGTTATCCACATTAGGAAATATCACCAGCAGCTTAATTGGCGTATATTTAATATATAGAACAATTATATATGCTTGTGGAATAATACTGAATGGGTTAAGAATATACCAAACAATAGGATGCAGCTACATAATCATAGCAGGGTTATGGACAAACCTCACCAACTGGGTAATACACCGACACCAAAAATCAAAGAACGAAGAACAAAATATACACCTGAATACAAGCAATGAGCAACCAGAATCAGAAGATGAACATTGGACAAAGAGATGCAGCAAACACATACCAGACACCAATTTGTCAGACGTATAACGCGGCAAAAAGTAAACCAGTACCAACCAGAAAAGACCAAACCAGCGAGAGCAACCCAATGGAGATAGACAGCACTAACAAGATAGTTAACGCGGTACGTGAAAATTGGCAAACGGACATTAAAAGCCAAGACGACGCGAGTGAAGTGCGAAAATCCCCACAGGGATACGTCGATAGTGAACGATCATAAGCAAAACCGCGATTGCCGAGAAACGCGAGTTACATTCGGATAGAACAATTTTAGAATTTTAGAATTTAGAATAAGTGACACATGTAGTCACAAAACATAGTAATAAGTCAAGAATGTTTCACTTGTAAATTTCAATAAGAATTTAATACAAAAGTATCTCAACTTGTCATACACATAGGTACAATACGGGGGCAGCACGATACATTCGCTGACCACCGCACAATATTCTAAGAAACAATATAATATAACACAATAATTGGGACTTAATATAAAAGAATATAGTAGGATATAAGTAATGTAAGATGTAAGTAGAATAATTATTATGGGTTAGAAAAGGAAAAGGCCTCTCAGGCCATTTCTTTTTTTGCGAAGGGAGTAATGTAATGTAAACAGCAAGGAAATAAAGAAGGAAAAATTAAGGGACAATTAGCCTAGTAAAGAGTAATAATTATTTAAGTAATTATTATATATTCCAAATTAATAAAGAATAAATTCGACACAGTTTAACGTATACATTTCAAATTAAAAACAAAATAATTGACCCAGTTTAACACAAGCCTGAATGTTTAAAAATTACGACACTTAGACCTTGTTGGAAATTAATACAAGATACGAATTGTTAAACAAGTGAGAAAATTGTGCTGAGTAAGTAGTTTTACATAGCGTGATCCAGTTTAACACATGGAATACGTGACATAAAGAATCTAAGGTGAAGTTGGCGATACATAAAAACAAGCAGAGTTGGTCAGCGGACAGTAGTAACGCGGGGCCTGAGGGCCCCACGCAAGAGCGGCGTTAGTGGGAAGTTTTCACGCAGAAGCTCCACGCGATAGTGTGGAGATCGGGAGGTACGCAGACAGTGGACGCGTTAATTAACTCGACGGGGGTAGTGTGACGTATAAAGTGTCGGCAACTGGAGGTTCGAAGGTACGAAATCTCAAATCCCGGTAGACTGGAGGCGTATTCCCTAGCTAGAGCCTAGATACGCAGAGGTAACTAAGATCGCTATATACTAACCCCAGGTATATCTAATAATACGGAAATTGTCTGATCTTTAATTCCTTGCTGGTTTCTTTTCGTCTCCCTTCGCTCCTGAGCGAACATTTTTGTCATAACTGATATTTGTAATGTACAGTCTAGTTAATACATTGTAAATTCGAAATTTGTTTTGTTATTCCTAGCCGTTACAGGTCGAGACTAGAAGAGATACACATTTCGCTATGCAGTGCTCCGGCTTCTAACGTAAGCCCATAACCTCTCACTCTTTGCAGGACCTGAGACCGAGAAGTCCTTGATCCCCTTCCCTTCCAAAAAGATTTCTCTACCCTCTTGTAAATCCGCGAGGGCGAAACCAGTCAGTTTCAGACTAGTGGAGCCAGTAAGCCTTGCCCCGCTCGCAGGGATAAGTATCCCCTAAGGATTGTAGAGGCATTGATAAGGAGATTGAACGGACGTCTTCTACAATGGTGACAACATATTATCAGAGTGGAGACAATTCATTAGAGGTATATTAGATTTAATTACAGCTTCCAATAATAAAATTAATATATATTATTAGAATGGTGTCTTCACCCCCCAATATTACCCTATATATTATTAGAACAGGATGTCTTCGGAAATATTCCTAGACCTAGCAGAATCTCTTACTTTTTCTAAAAATGTGGGGAGGGCTTTACGTTCACCATTAAACTTAATATGTAAATCAGAAATAATGACAGGAATTGAAACCTGTATTATTGGGGCTGGGGACTGTACAACTGGGAACTACAGGGGCTGAGACTGGGCTACTAGTGGATGGTATGGATATTTCATCAGATATTTCCTCTTTTTCCAACACATCACCTTTCAACATCAACAAATCAAATTTACACTCTTCGACAATCTTTATTACATCTTCCTCAACATCATGCATAGGGAAATTTTCTAATCTGGTATCTAGATGTGTAGACCTTGTCTCTCAAATCTAGCAAAATCAGCTTTAGTTGATTGTGCATTCATTGATTGAGCACTACTATATAAATTTTCCATTTGACTTGATCTCAATTAACAATTAACTTGATCTCACAGACGGAGTACCCTCCTTGGCCAACAAAGCCCTTAACATCTTTCTCTTATCATCGACTGTCGTATTTGGGACATCTTTACCTCTTATGAAAAGCTCATAAGATAACTCTCCTGATTTCAAATGATTAACTTGGGTGGACTTAATTTTTCAAAAATTGCATGAAAGCAAACACACAAAAACAACTAATAATAAACTCAACAACTAGTGGAAAATATGACTATTTTAAGAAACAACCCTTTCCATTTATCACCTGATAGTAAGTCTCACTTGCACTTCAACGCACTGTAATCCAACACTCATCCAATTTGTCGCAACTTCTGCTCTTGACTTAGTAATCAATTGGTAAACAAAAATGAGGTCTCTAACCTGTCTCAAAAGTTCACACTTTCACTAACAAGAACTAAAAAATGGTTTAAAATAACATGGGACAACATGGAAACAACAAACAACATAAACTGTACATACAAGGGAAGACAAAACACTAATAAAGTTGAAAACTTGACTTTTTGAATGAGCTACACAATAATAACATGAAATAACCAACTCTTGTTCCGAAAATTTTAATGAGACTGCTCCTAGACAAAACTAAACAGCACCTCCTGATCACAAATATTACACCTGTGGTCATTCAAATACAAGAAAGGGAACACAAACAGTGTTCCCAGATCTACTGAAAAATCAGTAGATCTACTGATTTAGAGTCTCGTCTACTGATCTACTGATTTCATCCTTAAATCTACTGAAAAATGATGAAGTTAAGTAAATTATATAAAAATTTAAATAAAAAAACTTTTGTGCAAAACTAGTTTCTGTTATGAATTAAATAAATCGTCCTATTTCTTTCTATGAATTAGCCGCCATCTAGCGCTAATATATGGCTGCTGCCGGCCCTTACAGGTTACAGATTTTATAGATTTGTTTGCTTCCTGACAGATGGCAGATGGCATTTTAGTTAGCTATTTTCTGTGTAATTTTATACTGGGATCTGTCAAAATGAAAAAATTTTCTTCATTATGGATAGCTTGTAGAGGAACAAATTCAAGACAGGTTAAATTGAATAAAATAATAGTGTATTTTACGTCTAAGGGCTATTTTCTCGAATTGGCTTGATTTTGCAGAGTTTCTTGCCACTTGAAGATTGACCGCTTTCTATTTCTTGTTTTACAGCATATACGCTGCGTTCTGTCTGTGCTCTGTGCAACATAAACATAATGCTGTGATTGCTTCTGCCAGAGCACCACTTTCATTCATCGATTTTGCAAAATAATTAAAAACACTAAAATATCAATCATTTATTTTAACAAAACAGGTTAACTGAAAGTTTATATGTCAATTGTCAATGATAAAAACTGAATGCCACAATTGACATTGACAGTTCATTGAACATTGCACAGAACACACTTTGACACAGTTGCCTGTCTATAAACGTAAAAATATTTCCCCCACTGAATCTACTGAAATCTACTGATTTTTCGAGATGACACCTACTGATAATCAGAAAAATCATCTGGGAACACTGAACACAAAACACAACAGTCTTCTACTGAGACTACAATTGGTCGAATCTTCTCTACGACTACTTCTCTTTCACAAACTCCAACTAACCCGTGACATAGAATACACCGTCAGAGATGGTTAATTAGACACATAGGACAAAACACAACTATACTCATTAGCTCAAATAAAAGTTACTCTAAACAATACAAACATTAACTCAAAATGACCGAACAAACAAAAAATTACAAAAACCGATTATTCTGTAAAAATGTTAAATCAATTAAAAATAAATGCAAACAATAACGGTACGATTTGTTACTGTTAATAACTTTTAAAAATAATTTCAATATCAAAATGTCATTTAAAATCCATATTTAAATATTCAATCCCAAATATTTGCTTTCATTTCCAATACACATGAAATCTACAATATACAATACTTAAATTACTTTTAATTCGTATTAAATCCGGATTCTTCAATACACTTAAAATCAGATATAAAAAATTGCGCTTTTGACAATACTAACGTATTATTTCACGCTGAGAATTTTGATTTCGGACTAGTTATTAATGGTCCACTTGAAGACAATTTAAAGAAACATATTAACATCTACTTTAATTCCAAAACTTTCGTATGTTTTTTCGATTACAACGTTCGGTAAGAGTTCGGCCCTGATAGCAATCAAATCTACCACGTTATTAGCTGTCCCGAAATATAGTCATTTTAAATAGTAAAAACAAATCATAATTTAATATTTTATACCTCTACGACAAATTTAAGTGGCGAAAATATTATCTCAAGTGAATAGCACTTCTTTTCGTATTATTTTTGTAACAACAACAAAATGACCTTTAAATAATACCTACGTAAAGAGATAACAAAAATTCCAGCTGGGTCTTGATCAGTTTTTTGGACTGGCCACAGGACCGGCTCAACTTCTAATTAAGAAAATTAATAAAATGACTTCATACAACAATAATACTACACACAACTCCGCTAAACACAGTTACTCAGATGTCGTAAATTATTTTAAATATCCAACAAAACAACAAGCAATAGTCATTTCCAACATTGAAGGTACAAAAATCCATGATTACGTCGTAGCTGTTGGATCAATAGTTGGCCCAATTAATGTACTTTTTGCCTCCAGAATTGCTAACAATAGGATATGCAAATACCTCTCTTCAAAAAACACTGTTGATGCTCTTGTTCATTCTTATAAATATATCGAAATAAATGGATGTCAAGTCGAAGTAAGAAGATTAATTTCTCTAGCCCAGAGACTTCTAATATCTAATGCATGTCCTACAATCCCGAGCGAAATAATTGAACAAGAATTACAAAAACTTGGTATTCACATTGTATCCAAAATGACTTTTCTTCGAGTAAGTATGTCTGAAAGTGAGTAGTCATGTTCTGAGCTTTAGAAGGCAATCATTCATTACACCCCTGGAAAACATGTCTATTCCTGACTCTTTTACCATAACTCATGATAATACTTCCTACCGGGTATTTCTCTTCCTAGACGGATTCAGTTGCTCCAAATGTAAAACCATTGGTCATCAAGAATCAGAATGCGCTCACATTTCAAACCAAACTAATTCAACTATCCTCTTAGATTCAACAAAAAACAACATCATCATTATCTAAACCTCATGAACCTAATGATACACTTTCAACTTTCCTCTCAGATTCAACTCAAACCACATCGTCATTATCTAAACCTAATGAACCTAATGATAAAATATATCAATCTACGGAAACCGACCTTATCCAAAACATAGCTAAAGATAATCCAAATACTTCGTCTTCTTCTTTCAAAACAACAGTATCAGCTGTAAATAACACTGAAAATACTACGACACAAGAAACACTAATAATCTTAAATAATGCAATCAATTCTAAACAGTTAAAAAGACATAACATATCATCTGAAATTAACGAAGACAACCCAAAAACCGACTCATCCGTTTTTAATACCCCTAAACAAAATAAACCAAAAAAGAAACCCAAAACCCCTTCCAAAACCCCCCGCGAAGATGTCATTCACTCCCTAGAATCCATCAAAGACAAAATCGAAAATAGATCACCTCCATTTATACTAAATTTCAATAAAATATGTGATTTTATGGAAAATGTTTTAAACTCTCATAACCCTGAATTAACTTCTAAAGATTACTCCAATGAACCAGAGGAACTAATTCAGATCCTTAATTTTGTTTATTGTTACACACAAAATTTTAGGTTAAGAAATAATATTACCCGACTAAAGAAAAATATAAACCCTAACCCTTCTTCAGCTGACGAAACTAACGAATCATTACTAGTTGAAGGATAATCAAGGGATGACTAATTCATTTATAGTGCAATGGAACATAAATGGGTTTTATACCCTTTATAAACAGTCAAAACTACTAATCGGCGAGCTTTCCCCTTTAATTCTTTGTCTTCAAGAAACCCACTTCAAACAAAATAACATAAATTTAAAAAATTTTCAATGTTTTAAAAAAAATCGAATAGCTCAACAAGCTGGTGGTGGAGTAGCTATTTTCACCAGAGCTGATTTGGAAGCTAAACCGATCGTGCTAAGTACTAATCTTGAAGCTGTAGCAATCTCTCCTATCTATCATAAAAAGATTAACATATGTAACATTTATTTACCACACCCTAGTAATCTAGATATGCTCGAATTAAATAATCTTATAGACCAAATTCCACATCCTTAATTAATTTTAGGAGATATGAACTGCCACCACCCGGAATGGGGAAGTCACAAAACTGATAAATACGGTAACTTATTGAAAAACCTAATTGATTGTTCTGATTTATTGTTACTTAATACAGGGAATCCAACTAGATTTAATTCTGATAACGGCTCATTTTCCGCCATTGATATATCCTTATGCAGTTAATCACTCTCAACTACATTGTCATGGAACACTTTGAACTCATTATATAATAGTGACTACTTTCCAATTTCTATAACATCAGATCCCATTCATCCCCTTGATTTCCCAACATATTAGTCCTGGAAATTAAAAAATGCAAATTGGGCATCCTATCAATCCTATATCAATAATAAACTTGTAAACTTCCATTTAAGCAATGATATAAATTATGATATCACCTCTTTAAATAATATTATTCTAGAAGCAGCTTTAGAAAATATAGGAAAGACAAAACCCTGTAAAAGGCAACCCATACATTGGTGGAATAGTGAAATTGCAAAAGCACTCTCATTTTGTAAACGTGCCTTTAATAAACTCAAAAAACATAATACAGACGAAAACTTACTTAATTTTAAAAAACTCCGCGCTGAATCAAGATATCTTATGAAAAAAGCAAACAAGATACTTGGAAAGACTACGTATCGTCCATAAATTCATCAACACCTTTACAGGTTATTTGGTCTAAAATTCGGAAACTTAAAGGTACCAACTACTTTAGGCATATTTTAGGCATATCAATGCACTAACATATAATAATGAGATCATCACCTGTAAAAAAGCTATTGGTGAGACTTTATCCGAAGTTTACCAAGAAAATTCTAGCGACCATAATATAACGCCGTAATTATTATTACATAAGCAAAATATAGAATAAATCATTGATAAAGAATCTGGTGATCCATTAAATGCTACCATAACTCTTCAAGAACTAGAATACTCTATTGTAAACTTTAAAAATACATCCCCAGGATATGATGATATTCCACCAATATTCATAAAACACCTACCTTTCAGAGCAAAAATAATATTGTTAGAGTTATTTAATACCTGTTTTTGAAATCATAAATTTACAAAACTCTGGTCTCAGGCAATAACTATTCCCATTATTAAACCCAATAAGCCCAAACATATACCCTCATCGTACCGTCCTATTTCTCTCATGGTATGGTATTTAGAAACAAAAGATCTCCTTACCCCATTTCAGACTGGTTTTCGCAAGGGATGGTCTACATTAGATACTCATATTTCACTGCAAACCTCAATCAATGAAGCCTTTGCAAACAATCAGAACTTGATTGTAATATTCTTTGACATAACCCAAGCTTTTGATAAGACATGAAAACACTCTATATTAGCAACACTTAATAATTTTGGAAGTCAAGGTAACATGCTTGCCATTATAAAAATTTCCTAAGTAATCGTTCTATACAAGTTAAAACAAATGAAATCACAAGTTCTCCAAAAATGCTAGATAATGGAATCCCTCAAGGATCCATTTTAAGTCCAACCCTATTTTTAGTGGCTTTTAATAGCATCATAAATGTAATCAGAGCTCCTATTAAAGCTAGCATTTACGCAGATGATACTGTTATTTACGCCAAATCTAATAACCTAGTTTTGTTTAGTTAAATCGACTTCAAAACTGGGCATTACAAACCGAATTCAATTTTTCTGCAGAAAAAACTCAATACGTAATTTTTAGTAAAAATAACACTCACCATACAATTAATTTAACATTAAATGATTAACCTATAAAACGGTCAACAGAAGTAAGTTTTTTAGGCCTAACTTTCGATAAAAATTAAATTGGAATGTGCATACTAATAAATTGCAAAAAGCATGCCAAAACCGGTTAAAACATACTTAAAATAATATCTAATACATTTTGGGGTGCCGACTGTAAAACATTATTTAACCTTTACAAATCACTTATTAGAAGTAAATTAGATTACGGTTGCATATCTTATGGTGCTGCAAGCAAAACTGCTTTAAAAAAACTAAATAGCATATAATCTACAGCTTGAGATTAGCACTGGGTGCCTTCAGAACTAGTCCTATTAGTAGTTTACAAGTTTAAGCGAGAGAACTACCTCTGTATATTAGACGCCAACAACTATCCCTAAACTATATAGGAAAAATATCAGCACAGAAACAACATCCAGTATTCTCCCAAATTTGCTATCCCAGTATTGGTTCTACAAAACCAACTAAAAATAGTACTTCCCTTATAGAACGAATAAAATCTTCTAACTTTGATATGGATAAGCTAAATCGATCTCTACAAGTCAGTGTAAATTTTCTTCCATGGACAATTCACTCAACTCGACTTAACCCTCACAAAAATACCCCAAATCAACTACAAATCCGATGTTCATTAAACAATTGTACTCCGAAGTGATATCTCATTATCCTAATCATCTCTAAATTTTCGGTGATGCCTCTAAAGCTCATAACGGACACGCTGCTTCATACTACTGTAAATACACTACTCACACTATATCCATACCTATAAATCGCTGCATCCTCAGAGGCGAGACCACAGCCATTTTGGAAGCCTAAATTTTCTTCAAAACGGTTAGTGAGGATAAATGTGTCATCATCACTGACTCATTAAATGCTCTATTAGGTGTAAAACAAATATACCCTACAAATCCAATATTTCGGGCTATAAAAAATGAGATAAATATAATTTAATCAACTCGAAAAGAAGTAGCATTTATCTGGGTACCGTCGCATGTAGGAAGCAATATTTGAAAATGAGAAAGTGGACAACCTAGCAAATACAAGTCAAATAAACTCACAATACACAACCAAATCAAGAAATTACCCATACTCCGATCTTAAAAACCTAATTAAAGACCACTGTATGAACATATGGCAAGACTACTGGAAAGATTCAGGAACCAAACTATATGAGATTTATCCCCTTGTGAAGATCATCTTGAATAATCCATCCAATAGAAGGGACCAAGTAATAACTAACCCACTAAGAATTGGACACACTGCACTGACCCATAAATTCTTAATCAACAAAGAATCTTCTCCAACCTGCAGAAACTGTTCTCTCTCATTGACGGTGAAGCACATTCTGATTGACTGCCAGTTCCACGAAGAAACAAGAAGAAAATATGGAATCTCAGATGACATCAAAACCACTTTAACCATAAATACTGACCATGTAATAAATTATTTAAAAGATTTACGTTTATATAAATCTATTTAATATAAATAAAATTAACTCTTGTGTACGTTACTTCACTAATAACCCTGCGTGGTTGATGTGGATTATATGTTTTTTTTCTTAATTAAAAAAAAACGTTCGGTAAAAACAATTCAAGTTTTAACCCAAATGGCTTGACAAATGGTCTTGATTAACCGATTCTAAGCAAATATAGGGTATATTGTAAAATACGTGTGCTGTTTTTTCGTAAAGGAGAGACAAATCAAAACATGAAGTCTTTAGAGCTTTAATAAAGGATCCCTTTAAATGGTGGAAAAATTCTATAGAAAAATTTTAGAAATACTTTATTTTTAAATATAACTAACACAGTGTAATTTATGCAAATTACTTTCTAAGAATCAGTTAGCCGTAAAATGACTTTTGAAGTTGAAGGAATTGAAGATCGTTCGTAAATTTCTTTACTTAATTTTGATGGTATTGTTAACTCAGATTCTAAAAATATAAAAAACTTGCATTACTTATTTTGAATGTCGTGTTACGTATGTATAATTACATTTTTACTACATTATTTTTACACAAATTTTAACACAAAATTTTTACAATTTCCAAAACCACTGTCAAACACGCTTAGTAATATATCTATTAATATTTTGTTCTAAAACAATGATACATAAAAAATTTGATAACTACTATTCCTAATTTCCACTGGTTTACATGAAAAAATTTTACAATTTTTCTTTGAAAACTCTCTTGTGGTGCAGATCTCTTCATCACAATAATGTAAATCAAAACTAAATACAGAGATAATAAGATGTATCGAACATTAATAATAATAAATAGCATTTGTCACATTCATCGTTTTTTCCGCCGACTCTTCAATTGTTTTAGGTTAAGGGTGTCCCGACATTTACGCATGATTTGAATTTGACGCCATTTGTGCAATAAAATGTTGCCAACAAAAATAAACAACTGACAGTTTAAGGCTAGTAAAAATGGATCGTTACACGAGAGAACAACGTGTTTTCAATGTTGAACCATATTTTAAAAATAATGAAATTTGAACTATGAGAGTTGAATAATCTGAAGAAAAAAACAGTGTTGTATATTCACTAAAAATCTTGCGTACATTTTAGTACACCCTTATGAGTATTAAATATAAATTAAGATTAAGCATAAGTAAGATATAAATTAAGATTAAGAATAATTAGGATATAAATTAAGATTAAGAATAATTAAGATATAAATTAAGATTAAGAATAATTAAGATATAAATTAAGATTAAGAATAATTAAGATATAAATTAAGATTAAGGATTAAGACTCCTGTGAAAGCTGCGGATACTCTAAATGACGGTAAACTGCTCACCATAATGGATAAGGATCACAGTGCTCTGAAACAAATTAAGGCTGCTTTAAAGGACAAAAATAAGGTATGATGGCTTTAAAGCTGGGCGTGGAGAGGGTGGTGATTATTTTTGTTAAAGGAATAGAGCTAGATACCACAGAATACCAGATAAGAGACGATATTACGGCACAGTCTGGTTTATGGGATAAATACGCAGGAGGCTGCAGTACTTGCGCGGCTGGAGTAATTGCGAGTAGGCATGGTACGCTGCAAACTGAAAAAACTGCTAAGGGTACCTAAATGTCTGAGATGTTGGTCTTTCGACCACACCCAAGATAATTGTAAGGGGCCGGCAGGAGTGGGTCCTGTTAAACGTGACTCGAATGTCATACGCCGCACAGGTTTGGCACCATGAACTGCCCTAAGCTCGGAAAAGCACTTGAAACAGTTCAGAATTCTGATACAAATCCAGTCTAAGCACCACGAGCTGTAAAAAATTGGCCGGGCCCAATTACGGAGATAACGAATATAAATACGCATACCTAACACATATAATGCTAAGACTTCGAAATGGCTGCATAAGGGACAAACAGACTGAAGATACTCCAAGTTAACATCGGGAGTTTAAAATGGCACACCAACTGATTTATGAAAAAGCTCTCGAAATTGGAGCAGACCCTCTTATTGGTCCCGAGATAAAGAGAAGCATTACTAAAAACAAAGGCTGGATAGCCGATGTAAACGCAGGTGTCGTTATATACAACAGAAATAAGAAGGTGTGCATAAATACGATTATCAAGAAGGAGGGGTATGTGTTAGTTAAAATAGGAAATCTGACTATCATTGCCTGCTATATCTTATCTAATATCAGCCTCATGTGTTACTAAGAATACGTTTACAATAGCATAATGACGTCCCACACATTGCGGGACTTTATACTTGCAGACGACATGAACGTCAAATCAATCATATGGTGTCTTATTGAATATATTATAACCTCTCGAAACTGGCTGAATGACGAAAGTCTATGCCAAAAAAAAATGGTGGTCTCCTAGAAATGACCATAGAGAAGAGATGTGGAATGATTGGATATTCGCAGATGACCTAGTAGTGCTAAACATTAAAAAAAACCCACATTTTTGAGAGGTGAGAGTTACACTCACGTCATTTTTGGCTATTTTCCCTATTGTTTCGCAAATATTGTTCTATGACTTTTTTCTATGCCAGTTTAGGTACATAAGGCGATATATGTAATTGAAAATAAAATTAATTGCTTTAGTTTTACGGCTATTTTTTAAATTTCTCATTATAATTTCTTTTTAAGTTATGTACATTTAAGTAGATGCATAATGCATTACTAAATAAAAAAGAAAGCTTATTTTCTGTATTTTAAAATAGTCTCTTGTAAAATATTCTAGGACGAACAGTAACCAAGATACGGTTCATTAAATTGTGATACTTGCAACGATTTGTTTATACTTAAACATACAAGGAAACCAAAGTAGTGTGTATTAGTATGTGCAAGATGTGGGGGAGGTCAATGAACCGAGGTCGGTCTAGACTACATTTAGTATTCATCATCATCATCACTGGCTCGACAACTCTTTTTGGGTCTTGGCCTGTTCTAGGATTCTTCTCCATTCCGATCTGTTTCGTGCTTTTTTTCTCCAGTTTTTTATTTTTAAGGTTGTTATATCATTTTCTATTTGTTCTAAGTATCTCAGTTTCGGTCTTCCTCTTGTTCTTTTTCCTACTGGCATCTGTTTGAATATTTTATTTGGTATTTCGCCTTCTTCCATTCTTTCTACATGTCCTATCCAACGCAGCCGTCCTATTTTGATGAATGTTATAATATCCGGATCCTGGTATATTTTGTATAGTTCAGAGTTGTATCGTCTTCGCCATATTCCGTTTTCTTTTGTCCTTATATATGTGTCGCAAAATTTTTCTTTCGAAGGTGGCTAACAACGTTTCCTCTCTTTTAGTAAGTGTCCAGATTTCTGAGCCATATGTGAGTACCGGTCTTATTAGGGTTTTATATATTTGGCATTTTGTCTTTCTTGCTACGTTATCTTATCTTAGGTGTCTAATTAAGCCATGGTAACATTTATTTGCAATAAATATTCGCCTCTTCACTTCCTCCGTAACGTTATTATCAGACGTGACTAGGGATCCCAAGTATATAAAGTTTTTTACCTCCTCTATGTTGTATTCTCCTATTGTTATATTTTGTGGCTGCCTTATTTCTGCGTTTTTTCTTACCTGCATATATTTTGTTTTGGTCTGATTGATTTTAAGATCACTATTTTGTGCAGCTCGTTCTATTTGGTTGTATGCCTCTATCATTTCTCTTCTTGATCTTGCGATTATGTCAACATCATCTGCAAATGCTAGTATTTGCACGCTTTTATTAATGATTGTTCCTCGTGTATTGACTGTTGTGTCCCTCAGTATTTTCTCGAGCACGATGTTGAACAAGATGCATGATAGAGCGTCTCCCTGGCGTAGTCCCTTTTTCACATCTATTGTTTCCGTTAATTCATTTTGTATCCGGATTCTACTTTCTACTTTTAGAGATTCTTTTATCAGTTCTATTAATTGTGTTGGTATATTAAATTCTTTCATTGCTTTTATTAAGAATTCTCGGTTTATATTGTCATATGCGCTTTCAAAGTCTATGAAGAGATGATGGGTGTCGATGTTATATTCACTTGTTTTTTCGAGGATCTGTCGCAGAACAAATATCTGGTCTATTGTTGACTTCTGTCTACAGAAGCCACTTTGGTATTTGCCAACTATTTTTTCAGCGTGTGGTCTAAGTCTTTCATAAATGACATTGGACATTATTTTGTATGCTGCATTCAGCAGCGTGATTCCACGGTAGTTTCCACATTCTAACTGATTTCCTTTTTTATGTAGTGGTACAATAATACCGCTATTCCACTCCGTTGGTAGCTGTTTATTCGTCCATATCTTTGTTATCAATTCATGTATTGTTTTTTGTAGTGCGTCTCCTCCTTCCTTTAGTAACTCCGATGCTATTTGATCCGATCCCGGTGCTTTATTGTTCTTTAATTTTTCTACTGCTGCTCTAATCTCGGCTATTGTTGGTGGAGTCTTTTCTCTGTTGTCTGCTTGGTCTAATGGTATGTCAGGGGTCGTCTCTCTCCGATCTCCTTCAAACTTTTCCGTAAAATGTTCTGTCCATCTACTTAGTATCTCTTGCTGTTCTGTCAATATATTACCTTCCTTATCTCTACACATCGTTGTTCTCGGTTTGAAGTCTTTTCTGCTTTTGTTTAGTCTCTGATAAAATTTTCTTGTCTCTGTTGATTTACTTAGTTCTTGTAGTTCTTGAAGTTCTTTGTTCATATATTCTCTCTTTTTTCTTCGGTGAGTTTTCTTTTCTTCTTTGCGTAATCGTTTATATTCTTCCTCTGCTTGTCGGGTTCTGTGCCCCTGTTGCATCAGTAAATATGTTCTGTTTTTTTTTTTGTCTGTGATGATCTGACATTCTTCGTCAAACCAGTCATTCGTTCTTGTTTTTCTTTCTCTACCTTTTATGCCTAGTACTTCTTTAGCTGCCTCTTTTATGATGTCTCTGCATTCTTCCCACTCTTTATTTAGGTTTTCATGTGTTATTCTGTTTTCTAGTTTGTTGTTTATCTTTTCTTTATACTCTTTATTTTTGTTTGTTTCTTTGAGTCTTTCTACCTTGTATCGTTCATGTTTAGAGCCTCTTTCCTTTTTGATGTTTGAAATTCTAGCCCTTACCCTACTTTCGACCAGGTAGTGATCAGAATCCGCATTTGCCCCTCTTCTAGTGCGGACGTTTATTATATTCGATTGGTGTCTCGAGTCTACGATAACATGATCTATCATATTTACTGTAAGTCCATCCGGGGATTTCCAGGTACCTTTGTGTATATCTTTGCGAGCGAAGTATGTGCTGGCAATCACCATGTTAAGTGATCTTGCTAGGTTTATTAACCTATTGCCATTGTCATTTGATTGCTCATGGAGACTGTGCCTACCTATTGTGGGTTGGAATTGCTGTTCTTTTCCAACTTTGGCGTTTAGGTCTCCATAGATTATTTTTATATCATTTTTTGGGCATAACTGATATGCGGACTCTAATTCGTCATAAAATTCTTCTTTAATTTCCTCTTCTTTTTCTTCTGTCGGGGCATGCGCATTAATTAGACTGTAGTTAAAGAAACGACCTTTAACTCTTAAAATGCACAGTCTTGGACTAATGGCTCTGAAATCTCTTATAGTATGCTTTACTCTCTTGTTTACTATGAATCCTGTGCCCAAGACGTGATCTTTAGGATCGCAGCTGTAGAAAATCGTATGGCTTCTTTTTTCCATTATATTGTTTCCAATCCACCTCATTTCTTGTATGGCAGTTATGTCTATTTTGTATCTGTCTAGTTCATTTAGGAGATTTTGGAGAGCTCCCAATCTATATAAGGTACGAATATTCCATGTTGCAACCCTCAAATCGTGTTCCTTTTTCTCGCACAGTCGTCGTCGTTTTATCAGTCCGGCTTTTCTTCCTTGAACGTTCATAACTCATGGTTTTTCTAGGAGAAGGTAGTTAACCTTGCGCCCAACCCCCTATTCGTCGGAGGACCAAGTCTCCCTTCTTCGTTTAGTATTAGGATGATCTAAAAATAGGGTAGGGGAATATATGATATTAATGTACAAAATGAGGCAGAGGTCAATGAACGGAAATGAGGAGGGACATGTAGCAGTCTCGTAATAGTATATAAAGTAGAGTAGGGTAGGAAAAATGTGTATAAGAAGCCAAGACTTGCAGACATACATCAGAATTCCAAAATGAGTGCTATATTTCGAAACGTATTCTTGGGTGAATGCCGGTTTTCCCTGAATCCATCGAACTAAAAATTTGTTTCTGTTTGCCTAGCACATAAATTAAATTTTGAACCGGTAGTTTTCATCAGTGGTAATAAAAAATATCGTGTTTTATTTAGTGAAACTGAGTGGCTGAACTTTTTTCATATAAAACTCTGGGGCTTGGTTCACTAAGGGCGGATGTCACGTTTTTGGCTAATTTTACTTTTTTGGGGCTTTCGTACCCTGAAAATGAGCTCTATTCAGAGTGTCCAATTATTACTTGGTGTACATAAGGCGTATTTGGACATCACCCTATTTTTGTTTATTACAAAAGGCGGATGTCCACAAAATAATGAAACTATGGGCAGTTGTCCTAGTGCGAGGTAGCTATGTGGACTACCGCCTTTTGTCTTGTCAAATAGTTTGAGGTTATGTGTTGTAAACTGTGTTTCGCCGATCTAGTTTTAGACGTTTTTAGTATCAAAAATGAATTTAGGAGGAACAGGAAGAGGTCTAAAAATCCTAAATGCGTTAAAAGCGACGAAAAACAGCAGCCAAACATCTGAAATTGAAGGTACGTTTTAGTGTATTAAATTTTTTCTGCTAATCACGTACAGTTTGTCAAACGTAGGAAAAAGTTTAAAAATCACAATCGCCATAACACTGCATGGCGATTGTAAGATTTTCAAACTCTTTCCTACGTTTGACAAACTATACCTATAATCCCATCAGAAAGTAAGAGTAATTGAATGCCTTAAAAACAGGGTTTGTTGATAATATGCTTTAGTACAATAATGTGTATTACACATTTTGTCCACATTTTTAAAATATTTTGAGTTATACAGTGTGCTTTAATATATGCGTAATGAATCAAACAAGAATTTTTGTGATAAGCCGTCTTTTTATTTTTTAATAATTATAATTTCGTATTTTTTTTAGAGCATCAAATTTCTAGCATGTTTATGGCAATTTTTACTACTAGAAAGTTCCACTTTAATATCTTCGATTGGTCTGTCTCACATTTTTAACACAACATGCATAATGTAAAGTATTGTTAAAATGTGGAAACATGCTATAATATCATACTAATAAAGCAGAACACTGACAAATCTTATCTTAAAGGCACTTAATATTTCGTTTAACCTTAACTTTATTTTTGTGTTTTTAGGTAACGCTTTTGGAGAGACTACTAGTTCCAATACGGACAGGATTGTACAGTGTGATTCAGAAAATGAACTATACTCTTCTGACAGTGAACCATTTTCCTCTGATAATGAGACGGATCCAGTCAACTATTTTCCCAGTGGAGAAGAACAAGATGACAGTTTTGTGAATGGAACAAAAAACAAAGCAGTTCGAAACTTGTTTCAAAAAATGAAAATAAACAATAAATAAGTAGATAATAATGTAATAAAAGAGGAAGACGCAGCAAATAAGTCTGAAAAATTTAAATCCAGGAAACGGAAATGTATACCAAAATAATGGAAAAAGAACTTAAGAAAAGAAAAGAGACTGACGGGAGAAAAATATGTTAATCGCGGAGGCCATACTGTTAAAAAAAAGACACTAAAACCACCGTGTCACTGCAGAAAGAACTGCTATGATAAACTGAGTGCGGAGGATTGTAGCAAAATTTATAGCAAATTTTGGGCCTTACGCAATTGGGATCAGCGAAAACAAGTTGTTGCTCTCTCAGTCAATTCTGCTCCTATTTCCAGGAATCGACCAAGAAATAATAGACAAGAAGGGCGACGGAAGCTTAGTTACGAATATCGTTTTACACTAAGAAATGAAATAATCTCTGTGTGTAAAATGATGTTTCTTAATACCTTGTCAATAGGAGAGAAATTTTTAAGAAACAGTATGCGGAATCATGACGATACATCCTTGTCTTCACCTGATAAAAGACATAAACATAAGCCAACTAGATCCGTCGGACAGAAAGCAAAGGATATTGCAAAAAGACATATTGAGAGCTTTCCAGTCACCGAAAGTCACTATGCTCGAAATAGTACCACCAAAAATACTAAGACCCAAGCCTAAATATCACAATTATGTACAAATTATACAAAGAGTACTGCGAAGAAAACAATGTTAATAATTCTGCGGATATTATTAAAGAATCATACTATTGTTTCTTATTTGTTACAGAATATAATCTTGCTTTTAAATTACCTAGCCACTAGCCACCAGTAGCTACCTAGCCTACTTTAAATTACTTGTGACGATTGTGATAGAATTCAGAAATGTTTATTCGATGTTACAGATGCAGAAGAAAAAGAAATTATTTTAAAAGAAAAGGAAGTCCACCATAATGAATCACAAAGAAGATATACAAGTAAACAAGAAGACAAAATTAGATCTAGATTAGAGGGTTCTAAGGAAAGAATTTGTACAATGGACCTTCAAAAGTGCTTACCCACTCCTTGCCTTACCAATGCACAGAGCTTTTACAAATTAAAACTTTGGACCTTAAATTTTACAATGTGTGACATGACACTGGGTCAGACACCTTGTATGGTATGGAATGAAAGTACAGGTAAGAGAGGTAGTAACTAAATTGCTTCTGGTTTATTTAAATGGCTATCAGTTTTACCGGAAGATGTAGAAGAAGTAACATTTTGGTCAGATAATTGTCCTGGCCAGCATAGAAATATTAACATTTTGTTTTTCTACTCATATGTTATGCATAAATTTCCGCATATCAAAACTGTGAATCACAAGTTTCTTAGGACATACCCACATGGAAGTGGATGTGGCACATTCTGTTATAGAACATAAAAAACGACACACAAAAACTATGGATATATGTGACACTCATGACTGGGCACAACTAATTCGTTTTTCGTGTCATAAAAAACCATTCATTGTCTATGAAAAGGAGTTAAAGGATTGCTTGTCATTTGACAGTCTAGGAAAAACTACTACTTATCCATTTGTCCGTAGTAAAAAGAATTGCAACAGTGAAGAGTTCCTTTTATCAAAAGTTGTCCATTTGCAATTTTAAAAAGGAGCTTTCAGGATTCGTAAATTACAAAACTAGTTTTGATGATGCCGCTTTCAAACAAGTGAGCCTTATTAGGCAACTCCGAAAGATTTTGGTTATTCCTGACACTATTCCTGTTTTATCAAATAGTCTGAGACGTATTTCTACACAGAAATATCGACACCTACAAGATCTTCTAAAATGGATACCAGAGACCTTAAGAGAATACTATAGAAATCTTCCTCATGGCCAGGGCGAGGAGAGTGAAGAAGATGATTAAACAGTTTCTCTAATTTTTCTTTAAGTTTATGTTTTGTTTGTTAGTTTAGTATGTTTTTTTCATTATGCAATGTTTCCTATCCAATAAAAATAATATTTTATAGTTATTTCATAGGACTTCCGCCTAGTATTTTTTAAAGTGCAAAAGCCACATGTCCGTCGCCATTTTTTTTTCTGTAGCTTGTGTTAACTTTTTCCATTTCATTTATATGTTAGCTTTATGTTAAAAAATAAAGTGTAGTTTCTATACAATAATGTATTATTTCGTGACAAAGACTTTGGTAAAATGTACATAGTATCTTTTAAATCATGGTATTTGGGCTCTCCTGTAAAATTTTAGTTTTGTGACATATGTCCTTAGTGAACCAGGCCCCAGAACTGTAATTGACAATTTCATGGCAGGAAATCCTTAACAATCGATTAATGATGGTAAAGTACAACCAGATTTCATGCAACTACCACACATCTCAGTTGTGAAAGTTACCCAATGGTGAGTCGCAGATAATCTTGTGTGCCAATTCCATTACGTCGCTATGGATATTACTTCCAGTAATTAACTACCATTTGGAAACTTTGAAAAAGTATAATTTTAACAGTTCCCTAAAAATACTAAAGTTGGCGGTTGATTCAAATAATCCTATTAAAACTGGGCTACAAATAATGAAGTTAATAAAGAATATAAATACAACAATTTACGGCATAGCGTTGGAGTTAATTCACAGGTTTTCAGAACTACCCAATGATCAAGTTTAGTGAAAATGTTTCATATTCACTACATCGAAGTAACTTGTTCATGTACAATAAAATATTGGGAGTTTGTGGCTGTTGACAGAGTAAGATTTCAACATAGAATAAAAGAACTTGCTAAAATTATTAATCCTGCACTAGGTGCATGGCATAGAAATAAATACATTTCGTAAAATATCTAATATATTAAATCAACATACCTCCTCTCCTCCACTGTAAAAATAAATTATTTACGTTATTTGTAGAAGCAGATCCTTAAAAATTATTAGTCACCATGTGTCTAAGATAAGTCAGACAAACTGAATAATTTTTATGGAAGGTTATCCACATTTAAAAACTAGAGGCAGTTGGTACCTTCGATTGAGTGAGCAGTATATAAATTTTACTATGCACAAAAAGAAGATATTGTAAGGTGTTTTGGTGTCATGTAGAAATTTATCGTTGGTTATCTACTGATGATGTTTATAAAGAACACTAAAGAAATTTAGTTCAAACTGTAATTTTGCACAAATAATTTACTCCGAATTTTCTAACTGCCAGAAAAATTATAAATCAACACCAAACATAAAAATCAAAAACAAATTTCCTAAATACCAGATTTATAAAGACATAAAAACCAAAAACAGTCAACTAAATGGAAATACAAATTTATATCTAAGGGTGGCCGCACACAGAAAGAGTAAAACTGTTTTAGTCAAAAACGTTTTTGACTAAACGAGTCTGATGCTGATGTTTCCATATATGTAAATGAAATGAGCTGAAGCACACTGATTAGTCGTGCGTCTAAAGCATGTTTTGGCTCATTTAGTTTCAGTCAGTTTGTTTGATGTTGATTACCGAATCGTCGTTTTGTGTCGAAACATTTCAATGTACGCAGGCGCAATGTGTTTTTGGAATTCCCTTCTTGAAACCGCTCGAGTAGTCAACAAGAAGCACTTGTGGAAACAGCGATATTTTGCTTGTTTATATTGTGTGTATCATGGAAGTGGACGCAAAAAAATTAATTGTACTGATTGAGGCCAGATTCTTTTCTCATTTATAGGATGCACCCAAAATTGTCTTTTATTTTGCGTTTTTTCGTCCTGTAGGAGGAACCACTGCCAGAAAACTAGTGCAATTTCGTCGTTATCTGTCGACATCTTTAATAAAACTGATTGCAGTATGGTTTGTGCAAACATTTTGTTTCTCTTGACAACAAAATGTTTCTTGTGGAAACAAAAACGTTTTCGTTTCAAACAAAAACGTTTTTGACTAAAACAGTTTTGCCCTTTCTGTGTGCGGCCACCCTTAATGTGCTTCTTAGTTTGGTGCATCGTGTCTGTTATCGAGTATCTACATAAGTAGAAAAGAATGTAAAATATGATCCAATGTTAGTTGAAGATGTAAACAAAACTGTATGTATGTTGGATTATTTATCCTATAAGTAAAAAAATAAAACATTTTTTGTAAAAACAGTTTTATTGTAATATAATACATTATTTTTATTAATCAGTGTGAATCCATGAATCCATGAATTATGTGTAACATCCATTCCTAACCATTTCACAAACACCTTGTTACCCTTTCTTTTCAATATCTTTTCCACTAAGTAGACATCAGGGTACTGGGTTTTCTTTAATTCTTCCCTGTAAAACACCCCTTGAATTTCTTCTTTGCGCGAATCTTCTGGTAGTTAAGTCACTGGATTGGTCTGCTTGACTTTTTTCATTTTAAAAATTTCATTTGTCCAGTTAGGCAAATAACCTTTAGTAAATAAATTTCTAAATTTCGAAATTCGAACGTGGTCACCAACTTTGAATTTATGTTTCCTGGAGTCATAGGTTTTAAGGTAATTATATGCAATTATATTCCTGGCATTCTTTTCATTAACTTTGCTGGAAATAGCACATGTGGTCGAATGTCTACTATTATTGTATTTTTTACTATATTAGGAAGATTATTCAATCATTTATAGGTAACTTGCAAGCTTAACTGCTTCCACAACATTGATTTTATTGTTCTTATGACTCTCTCTGCAATAGAGGCTTTTAAATTCGAGAATGTGTGAATGAGAATAGTGGGTAATACCACGTGACATCATGGGCTCACGAAACTAAGAATTGTAAAACTCTTTACCCAAATCTGTTTGAGGGTTTTTTGGTGGCTTTTTAATTTGATTCAAATTTTTTCCATGAATTTAGTAATTTCAGTCCCAGTTTTGCGTTTAACCGGTTCAACCCACACAAATTTGCTAAACGCATTAATTACAACGAGAATATACTGGTATCGATTATTTACTTTGACATAAGGAGTCATTATAGCTAAATTTGCTTGAATCAGATCATTTAATCCTTTGATGATTACATGTCTCCGTCTAAAATTTTTTCTTGCTGGTTTATGCAGTTCATGTATGACTTGTGATTTAGTGTTTGACATATTTTTCTAAAGGACAACAAAGGGTCATAATACCACAAAAGTCAAATCTTTCTCTGGTGTAAAAGAAATTATATCACCTTTAAAAATCTACTCCTGTTAACTACTCATGTATTAACTGATTTCGACGTTATCATTACTTTTCTACTTGAAACATTAATTTGCACATTATCAATAGTACCACTTATTGTAAATTAATATGAAAATAAACCACTATCCAGCATATAATATTCTTTGTTTAAGTTTTTGTTGTTCCGTTAAAAGTTAATACACATTTACTATGGCAAGAAGAAGGATCACACAAAAAATATAATGGTGATGAAGATGAATCAGTAGTTTGACAATTTTTTAAAAAGTGACTTCCAAATCTATTTATAGGCATTACTGTATTATACCACCTTCTCGAAGTTCTTCAATTATAGATATAATTTCATTCTCGTGTCCGTCGTTACCCGCAGCTTTTGAAGCTACAAGCAGTCGCAATCTATCTATGAGGTCATTAAAATCATCAAAGTATTTATACTCTAATGGCTTGGCACTATATTTGTTGAAAAGCGCACCGCCCTTTTTTTTAATTTTTAGCTAAGTTTCGGGTAAAAGGGCCTTGTGCTAAATTTTTGGGGAGTGAACTTAAACGACTTTTAAATGGTTGGGGTCTCGTTTCCAAAGCTGGTTTATTAATAAAATCATATTTATCCTTTATTTTTGATGGAATACTTTTTATAGGCAATTCTGGGTTGTGGATTCTATAAATTGCATTTGTTCTACATAACTACGATAACTTAATGAATTATTTCATTGTTTCCTCAGACTTAATTCTACTTAATAATGGAAAATCGACTCGATTTAACTCTTACAACGGCTCATTTTTCGCCATAGATTTGACATTATGTAGCAAATCTTTATCAACTTATCTCTTATGTAATACTTTAGAATCACTACACGACATTTTCCCATTCATGTAACACTTAATAAATCTCAATCTCCTAAATTCCCAATATATCAATCTGGGAAATTAAAGAATGCAAACTGGAACTCCTATCAGATCGACATCCAAAAGAAAATTGAAAATTTTCAATTAAGCAGTGATATAAACTCTGACTTTAGGTCCTTAAATAATATCATAACAGAAGCTGCCTTAACTAATATCAGTAAAACTAAACTCTGTAATAGACAACCAGTGTCTTGGTGGACCACCGAAATCGCACTAGCTCTATCTATAACAAAACGTGCGTTTAATAAACTTAAAAAGCATAATACGGAAGAAAATTTACTTAAGTTTATAAAACTCAGAGCACGATCGAGATATCTCATAAAAAAAATTAAAAGAAATACATGGTGTTGGTTGTATCAATGTAAATCTACCCGTTCTACATCAATATCGTTCGATGGAATAAAAGTCCAAAATTATCAACAATAACTTCTATTCAAAAATTACAGGCGGTTTTAAAATGAAATAATTCTAAAGAATATATCGGTGGTAAGTTCAAAAAGGTACTGATTTTACAATCTTCTAAATTAATATCAACATGCCACGGCTTCTCCGAAATAAAAACATAATCAAAGCGGGAAGTCGTTAAATTTAATTACACATTCTCGACGCGAGACATAAACATAAAAACTACGTCGCCCTAATATTTAAAATAAACATCTTTTGAGTGCAATAAGCAATAATACTCGACTTAAGCCATAAATTATAAAAAATAATCTACTGAGTGTCTCTGACATCCTCCCACCTGAGGCAAAGTTACAATAAGAAACGTGACTCACAAACAATCAGAGACAACAACATAAAAAATAAAAGAAAACCTACTACACAAGAAACAGAAACAATAAAACACAAGAAAATTAAAACATTCTACAAACTAGTTCATAAAAAAGTCAGTATATCTAGCAGATGTTTTAACCTTACGCCCACTCCGCGTAACGTAGCGCGTATCACTTTTGTGCGTTTCGGGTACTCTGCTTTTAGACACTCCCGTCTTCGCGTCATCACACTCGTTTGCACTTTTGTGCGTTTCGGGTACTCTGCTTTTAGACACTCCCGTCTTCGCGTCATCACACTCGTTTGCACTTTCAACCGCGCGCACCTCAACTTCTTTCCACTGGGCTCGAGAAGAGATGCCTGGGTCGTTGTTTCCCTCAGAGTCCAAGTTGTTCGAATTGCCCTCTCTTCGGATAGAATTGACTGTGCATTCCAAAGGGTACAAGCGTTGCACAGGTCTCAGAAATTGTCCCCTTTCGGTATTAACTCTCACAAGTCGCACTTGCTTATCTTTTCCAGGAAGAAGTTCGACTACTCGACCAAGTGGCCAATTGATTCGCTTATCTTGATCATTGCCAACCAAGACCATGTCTCCCACTTTAACTTGTTGGCTACTTCTTCCTTTAAACCATAACTTTAACTGGCCTAAATACTCGTTGCGAAACCTTCGTCGAAGATCATCAACCAGTTTTTGTCTGTACACCACTTTCCTAGATAGAGCCTTTTGGTCAACAGCATCACAGTCTGGAACCCCACTCTCTGTCTGGTCTCTAAGAAACATCATGGGTGTTAAAGGTATCAAGTCGTTTGGGTCATTAGAAGAGGTAAGTGGCCTTGAATTGATGATGGCTTCGCAATCGCAAATTACCGTCATTAAACTTTCGTAGTCTAGCGAGGCCTGTCCTAACACTTTGCGCAATAACTGCTTCAAAACCCCCACAAGTCTTTTCCAAAATCCTCCCCACCACGCGGCCGTAGGAGGGTTAAATCGCCATTGAATACGTTCGACACTACTGCTCTCGGCGATTTTCTCAAAGTCGACTCGAAGAAAGGCATTTTCAGTACCAACAAAATTGGTCCCATTATCACTATAAATAGTCTTTGGACGACCCCGTCTGGCAATAAAGCGTCGTAAAGCCTGCATAAAACTAACAACCGATAATGCAGTACAAAGTTCAAGGTGTACGGCACGATACACGGCACATGTGAAGAGGCATACCCACACCTTTTCCCCAGTCCTCAGATATAGAGGGCCTGCGAAATCAACCCCTGTTATTTCAAACGCGTTGGCATCTCGAACACGATCAACTGGTAATGGAGGTGCACTCACGATAAAAGGTTTGGCATTTTGTCTCTTGCACACGACACAATTGGAAATTGCAGATTTTATAGTCCGACGTCCTCCTAGAATCCAATAATTTTGACGTAATCTGCTCATAAGTCCCTGTGTCCCACTATGACATGATTTTAAGTATTCTCTGAATATAAGCTGATTGACCAAAAAATGTTTGACAGGCAAAACTATGGGAAATAGAAAGCTTTTACAGTCGCTTCTGTTACTGATCCGTGACTTTAGTCGAATTAAGTCATCATCATCTTTGTAAACGTCCATGCCACATAGTCGTTTATCGTTCTTATCGCAGAAGGACTCCTTTTGCACTATACGAAGAACAAAAATTTCGGCTCGGTCAATTTCCTCAGAGCATAAGTGACCTCTGAGTCGATCTTTATTTCTTGAGTTATGAAGAAATCGGAATATCCATGCACACATACGGAGAGTCTTCAGATATTGGGAAAAGTAACCAAAATGCCAATCATCTAATGACATCTTCGAATGCTCGTCATTAATTAATGTGGCAACCAATTTGACCTTCCTCTCTTGATTGATCTCATCTTCATTGTAATCCAGATCTACTTGAGGATCAATCTTTAGGTCCTGATAAAGCCATTGTGGCCCCTCCCACCATCTTGATTCGAGTAACTGCTTGGCTGAACAACCCCGCGATGGAAGGTCAGCAGGATTCAGTCTACCAGGAACGTGGTGCCAGTTTTCACCATGAGATAATTTCCGTATCTCTGACACACGATTCCAGACAAATGTGGACCATTCCTCGGGTCTCCTTATCCATGACAGTACGGTGGTCGAGTCACTCCAGAAAAAAGATTCCATTTCAATGTTGAGGCTTTCCTTGACAGTAGTATATAGCCTTACACCAATCACCGCAGCCATTAACTCCAGACGAGGTATTGACAGCTTTTTTATTGGGGCTACCCTTGATTTAGCCGCTAAGAGATGTACGAATACACGCCCGTCCCTAATTCCTCTCAAAAATACCACAGCGGAAAAGGCTTCCTTGCTGGCATCGCAAAATGTATGAAACGTCCAGTGTTCTGCTTCCTCAGTACCAGCGTTTATCCACCTAGGTATCTTTATTGCATTTAGATAAGAAAGCTGTTTTATCCAGCTACGGAAAAGAGTTTCCAGTTCCTCGTCAACCGGCGTGTCCCATCCCAGTTGCTTCTCCCATGTTTTCTGTAACCACAGCTTTGGTAGTAGGGTGACTGGGCAACTGTAACCTATGGGGTCAAATATTCGTTGTGCTTGGGATAGCATCAATCTTTTGGTTACCGATTTATTTAAAATCTGTTCGATATCTTCGTCGTCTTGGTTTATAGATAAAGTGTCATCCAGCTTGTTCCAATTAATTCCCAGAACCACCGTAAAAATGTTAAAGGAATCATTTTGAACTTGGTGAGTAAACTCCCACCCTCTTAAGTCGAATTTTCCTTTAGCCATTATCATATTTGCCTCTTTGATAAAGGTTTTCAATTCTATTTCACTAGCAACACTAGTAACACAGTTGTCCACGTAAAAACTGTTTGACAGTTTCTTAACAGTGTCTGTAGTAAAAGAAGCTTTCGAGTCATACTCATCCACAAGTTTTGACAGATGATATTCTAATGAAGCTCCCAACAAGAACGGGCTACTGTTGATTCCAAACACTACCCGTCGATGACGAAACACTTTAAGGTTGTTCTCCTTATCATACCATAGAAATCGAAGGAAATCTCTGTCTTTCGGATGTACACTGATCTGTAGAAAAGCTTTGCTAATGTCTGAAGTTACTCCAAATTTCTGCTGTCTAAACCTCAACAAAATAGCGGGAATTAGCTCAATTAAATTCACCCCCTTTTCTAGACACTGGTTCAAAGAAGGGCTATCCTTTTCTCTGGCTGATGCATCGAAAACTGGTCGTATTTTCGTAGTAATGCTACTTGGTTTAATCACTGGCCGGTGTGGTAGGTAATGGGCTTCCTGGTTCCTTTGCTCCTCCACTACCTCCTCAATAATATTGTCATTTAACCACTCTTGAAATACTTGGTCATATGCCTCAAAATAACCATCCTTAGTAATCTTCTTCACCGTGTTATCTAATCTACTTTTTGCCAAGTGATAGTTACTAGGCAGCGCTGGATGTCCCTCCAACCATGGGAGCCTAACTTCATATCGTCCATCGGTGTCAACAGAAATGGTTTCCAGAAAAAGTTTCTTTGCTGCTAATGCGGTTTCATCGCGAGTCTTCCTTTCCATTGGATCATTTATGCCTAGTACGTCGAGCTCCCAAAGATTCGTAATAGGGGCATTATTGACAAAAAGAGAGAGCGAGATCATAGATAAGTTACTATGCGTTTCAACTGGTATCTTTCCCATTAGAGTCCAGCCTAATAGGGTCTCTATCGCTACCAAGTTACAATTCAAAATATGTCTTCTTCCAGTGTAAAGTTTGCCCGCGATATCTGATCCTATCAAAAGTTCAATTGGAGTAGAATCATATGAGTCAGATATTTCAATATTTAATTTACGAAGCTCTTCCGTCCAGGGCCCATCGAATATGGAAGATACACTATTGAAAATAACAGCTTGATCCAGTGCTTCAAAGGTACAACTATAAGTATCGTGATTTAATTCCACGTCATAGCAATCATGATTTTGCATCAAATTACTTCCTCCGAATAACCCATGAACGAGACTAATTTTTCCTTTTGACTGATATCCCAAAAATTTAGCTGTCGCCTTCAAAATATATGATTTCTGCGATCCAGTATCAATCAATGCTCGCACATGTCTCGATTTACCTAAATGAGTCATTTTTACGCGCAGCGTCTGCAAAAAAACCTGTGTGTTCATATTAGAACTATTCGCAAGTGCCTGATCGACTTTCGCTACCGTATCATCTTGTTGTTTTTGCTCCAAATTATTTGCCTTTGTTCTATTAAATGAAAGTGTCGGACACATTAGAGAAACATGTGATCTACTACAAACTAAGCAACTTAAATGACCTCGACATTTTCGAGCTTGATGGCCAATTTTTAAGCATCGAAAGCATGCACCCTTTTGTGCCAAAATATTTCTTTTTTGCTCGTAGGTCAACTTCTGAGCTTTAAAGCAGCCAGTACTGTCGTGTGAATTTTGGCAAAAAAGGCACTTCGTTGTCACTTCTGAATTTATTAGACCCATTGCCGTAGAAAAGTTTTCTTGTGGTATCCGCGATTTCTGACTAGGCCGTTTAACATCTCTATTTGCTGCACTAGGTAGATCAAAGCCTTCCACCGCTAAAGAAATGTGCTGTTCATTATCGACTTCCCTTTTCAAAAAGTGCATGAGATTGTTAAGTCGATTTTCTATAGTAGAAACGCCCACCGTATTTATAAAAGCTTGTGATCCAGCGACCTCGGGTCCCTCGGGAATACGTTGCCAAACTCTCAATAGTTCCGATGGTAAACACGATTCTACTAACGGAAACAGCATCGCCGCGTAATTATCTGATTTTATCCCAAGTGTCTCTAACGCCCGTAATTGAGTTTCGAGATTGTCGTACAACAAAGATAGATCCCTTTTATTGCCAGAAGAGGTGTTATTAATTACTAATTTTAGCAACTCCCGCACGTATACCTCTATTTGCAAATCATCCCGCCCGAATCGCGAAAGAAGACAGTCTACCATTTTACCATAATTGTCCCCAGTGGCTGAAAAACTATCAACTAACTGTCTTGCCCGACTACCCATTAACGTACATTGGACCAGATATTCCACTTTATCATTTAAATCTATATCCGGATCATTATGTATCTTTTGAAACTGGGACCAGAAGGGCAACCAGTTTCTGATATTTCCATCAAACTTCTTAAGTTCTAGAGTAGGTAATTTAAATTTACGCCTACCTGATCTGCTGCCTACACTACTTTCCGAGGCCATGGAGTCTACCTCTTCACCTGGCTCGTCCCGCGGCTTCTGTAGAAAATCCTCAGCCTGTGTGTTCAGGTCGGTAAATTTCCTTAGATAAACTTCGCTGCCATCTATCTCTGCCAACAAGTCTGCTTCACTTTCATCACTTTCCAACAGACACTGGTATATATCGCTGTCAACTTTCCTTAGATCCTCATATTTTTGTTTCAAAATTTCTAAGGTCACCACGATTAAACGTACCTTTCCTTCCGGCGCCGACAACAGCTCTTCCAACTCTTTCGCCGATTTAGTAAAGGTGGTACGGAGTACTTTACGGTGCTTTTTGTTTTGATCCATGATTCACAATGCACACTTGAACAAACTACACACGTTTATCGGAACAACAACAAATTAAACGTGCGGTCAAGGGTATCCGGTTAGATCACTACACTTTCGGCACACCCGGTATACTCAAAAACGATTATTCCCGTAAACTGCCCGTCCTGTCACGGTCGCCAAATGTTGGTTGTATCAATGTAAATCTACCCGTTCTACATCAATATCGTTCGATGGAATAAAAGTCCAAAATTATCAACAATAACTTCTATTCAAAAATTACAGGCGGTTTTAAAATGAAATAATTCTAAAGAATATATCGGTGGTAAGTTCAAAAAGGTACTGATTTTACAATCTTCTAAATTAATATCAACATGCCACGGCTTCTCCGAAATAAAAACATAATCAAAGCGGGAAGTCGTTAAATTTAATTACACATTCTCGACGCGAGACATAAACATAAAAACTACGTCGCCCTAATATTTAAAATAAACATCTTTTGAGTGCAATAAGCAATAATACTCGACTTAAGCCATAAATTATAAAAAATAATCTACTGAGTGTCTCTGACACATGGGGAAATTATGTCTCTTCTATAAATTCATCGACCCCATCGACCAGCTGTCATTTGGTCTAAAATTCGTAAACTTAAAAGTTTCAACTCTTTTAGATAAATAAACTCCTTAACTCTTGGTCAAACACTAATTACTTGTAACAAAGCTATTGCAGAAACATTTAATGATATTTATCAACAAAATCCTAGCAATAATGATATACCTCAGGAAATGTTAACGCACAAGGAAACTATAGAATCCTCTATTATCACCATAAACGATACCAATGATCCTTTAAACATCGCTATAACTCTTTAAGAATTAGAATTTGCTATTTCTGATTTAAAAAACGCCTCGGCTGGACCAGATGACATACCACCAAATTTTATAAAAAACTTGCCATTTACAGCTAAACTAGTTTTACGAGGTTTATTTAATATTTGTTTTCTAAAACATAAATTTCCTGATCTTTGGTGCCAGGCAGTAATAATTCACATCGTCAAGCCAAATAAACCTAAAGATAAGCCCACTTCTTACCGCCCCATCTCGCTTACCTGTAGTATGTGTAAAATCTTGGAAAAATTATTAAACCTTCATCTAGTATGGCACCTGGAAAATAATAATCTTCTTTCCCCATATCAAACTGGCTTTCGAAGAGGTAGATCTACGTCAGATAATCATGTTACTTTACAAACCTCAATTAATGAAGCTTTTGCAAACAACCAAAAACTGATTGCTATTTTTTTTTGACATAAGCCAAGCTTTTGAGAGAACTTGGAGACACTACATTTTGAAAAATCTAAGCGATAACAGGATTCAAGGTAACATACTAGCATTTTTAAACAATTTTTTTAAATAATCGATCAATAGAAATTAGGATAAATGGCCTTAAAAGCTCAACAAGAACATTAGATAATGGAATCACTCAATCACCATATATTAAAAATTTTTTTAATAAAATCCTTTATAGAAAGGTATATAAAAACCCAGTCTGGCTATGTTAAATAGACAAAACGTTTTCGGAATAAATATTCCATCATCAGTGTCCTTAAAAAGTATTTAACCACTTAATTAAAAAGAACATGAAATAATTTTAATTTTGACCAAGGTTAATGTAAAATGTGGTTAATACTTACAGGTTAATACATGAATGTAGCCACTATATATGGGGGTTAAAACCCTTTAAAAATTACTAATTGAAATTTAGTTTACATTATTTCTTGTATAAAATTAAGATGGTAAAGTTACCGTTGGATTGGTAACATGGCGACATATATTATGTCGCCATGACATGGCAATATAAAGCAACAAGCAAGATGTTGCTTTATAACAGATAAGGCCTTTTCTCAAGTTATAAGTTGAGTACTTTACGATCAATATATTACAAAACCACTTCCAACCATCAAATTTTGTCCATTTCATATATTTGTTAACACACAAAATATAACTACATCACTCAGTCCGTTAACACTTAATCAGATATTTATATTCATGAACTTGTAAGTCTAGAAGTTTTACATTTACCAGGTACCAAATGTTGCTTTTTGACATACAGGGCCTTATATAATTGAGTTATAAGTCAAATTTTACATGAACTTTATATTACAAAAGTTTTAATTCATTCACTCAAAAACATTCTCACATATTAAATATATTAATTCCTATACTTTTTCAAGAACCCAACTTTCCACCTGTGTCTAGTTTTCATTTTCCAGGTACCAAATATTAATGAAACATAAAGGGCCTTATATTAGAATCTTTTTCACCACACCACTTGACACTTGTATAGTTGGTTGCCTAACTGCAATCACATAATTTTCTCACCACAATTTCATCTCACATACACAATTTAAAACAACAACATTGATGGTTGATACTGTTATAATTTTGTTATTTTTATTTTAACTTTCACAATTTTAAATAACGTTGGCTTCTGTCCTTAATAGACACATACAGTTACACTGACTGCTCTGTTACAACTTCCGTCATAACCTGTCAAGATTGTCATTTCAATCAGTTGCTTTCATAAAGTCCTCGTAGACATACCGTCTCAGGACTTGCAACTTAATGTAGAGTCATATGTCGCCATGTTACCAATCCAACGGTAACTTTACCATCTTAATTTTATACAAGAAATAATGTAAACTAAATTTCAATTAGGTAGTAATTTTTAAAGGGTTTTTACCTCCATATTTAGTGGCTACATTCATGTATTAACCCGTAAGCATTAACCACATTTTACATTAACCTTGGTCAAAATTTAAATTATTTCATGTTCTTTTTAATTAAGTGGTTAAATACTTTTTTAGGACACTGATGATGGAATATTTATTCCGAAAACGTTTTGTCTATTTAACATAGCCCGACTGGGTTTTTGTATACCTCTTTATAAAGGATTTTATTAAAAAAATTTTTAAGTCCAATATTATTCTTAATTGCTATCAATAGCGTTATTCATGAAATTGGAGCACCAATTAAAGTCAGTCTTTATACAGACGACATCGTCGTTTATACTAAATCAAACAATATAGAATCGGCAACTAAAATTTTTTTAAAAGTTTTTTAAGTCGAATTGAAAATTGGACGTTAAAAACTGGGTTTAACTTCTCTACAGAAAAAAACACATTACATAATTTTTAATAAAAACAGATCTCGGTATTCAACTTACCTAACTTTAACTAACTTTAAATAATTTAGCATTAAAACAATCAGAAGTTAATTTCCTAGGTTTAACTTTTACCAGAACCCTTAATTGGAACTTGCATATCGATAATCTACAACATTCCTGTCAATCTAGCTTAAATAGACTCAAAATTATCAGCATCACTTCCAAGTATTTCTCTACCTAGGTTTACTGGGGCTATAGACACGTGGTTAGGCTTTTTTGATTTATGAATTTATTAGTTCATAAAGATAATAGCATTTCTCCCGTGAGAAAACTATTTTATTTCAAAAATTGTTTAGAAGGAGAAGCTGCTGACATAATATCTTCTATCGAATCGTCTGCTCAAAATTATGATGTCGCGTGGAATTTGTTACAAAAACGCTATGACGATAGAAAATCCATTCGAGATAGTTACATCAAATCGCTAATTGACACACCGTGCATGTCAAAAGAATTTTCAACTCGCGCATTCTTGGGTCATATTCAAAAACATTGAGAGCATTAAAAAATCTTGGTGAATCCATAGACTCGTGGAATTCGTTTATCGTCATTTTATTTAAAGACAAATTCACAAATAGTCTCCGCGAACGATGGGAGGATAGTACTAGCGAATCGCGTAATCCAACAATGAAACAAATGATGTCGTTTTTAAATAAAAAAGCTCAACTTAAAAACACGCGATCTCAGCAAGCTACTATCAAAAATCCTCCACCAAATAAATCAAAATCATCGAAGATGACTCTGCATTCACGAAATCATCAAACGTATACTGCAACTACTTCACAAAATAGTTGTATTTTTTGTGAAGGTGAGCATTATGTAATAAAATAAAATAAAATATGTAATTTAATAAAATAATATTTTATAGCAAATATATCTCACGATAAACTACTAATCGTGGGTCGTTACATTCACTAACCAAATTAAACCCAATATGTCCAAAGGTGAACAGCTCTTTGAATAACCTCACAAGTAGACGAGATTAAGTAATTATAAACCGTTTAAGAATTAGTCATACTGCTGTCACACACAATTTTTTAATCAGTAAAGATCCACCACCAATTTGCACTAACCGATCCACTTCATTGTAAGTGAAACACTTCCTGCTTGACTGCCCATGTTTCCAAAATCAAAGAAGAATGCATAGAATTTCAGACGACCTCAAATCCATCCTGACAGATAAAAATTTAAATGTACTAAATTATTTAAGAGATATTTATAAAATTGTATTATACTATTTATTGTACAAAATCGTATTAAAACTATTGTGTTTTTCATCCCACTAATAACCCTGTGTGGTTGATGTGGTATAAGTGTCTTAAATAAAAAAACTTAAATCAGATGCTAAAAACTCTCAAAAAATCTCAAATGATATGAATTTTGGACTGGACAAGTGCCGTATACTAAATATAGTCAGAGGAAAGGTTCAGCCCGGAGGTTTCTATATGCAAGATGGCCAAAACATCGACGCAATGGGTGAAAATGATATGCACAAACTTTGTATTTTAAGAACAATTTCCCAAGTGGAAATTGAAACGTCAATGAACGTACTTTAACCCTTAATTGTGGCTTATTTCCATTTAAATAGTAATAACTTTAAATTGCCACAAGAAAATAGCTTCAGAACAATATTCATAATGATAGCCAACCTTCATGAGACTGCACTTAAAGAAAAAGAAATTATCTTTAAAAACTTTAACTCTTGTAGCCTCAAAATTGGATTTATTCTAAATATTGTATGAGGAAAATAGTAGAATATGCAATTAACTCATGATTTATATAGTATGATGCGAACGTATGGAATAAATTCATTATTTTAGAAACTGACAACTTTAAAAAAAATCGCAAAACTTACGCATATCGCGACTATTGCTACAAGGTACATCCTGAAGTGGTTCCAGAAAAAAAATAGACTCTTGTTCCCGTAAATTTTCCTACGAAATTACGTGCCTACTATACCTCGGTATGTCTTTTGAGGCAATATTGTGTTGGAAGGCCCATATAAAGAGAAAACTTTCCATAAATAATGAACTTTTGATCTACAAATAAATACTCCGGCCGGTATAGTTATTTAGTATATGGTGTTCAGCTCTGGGGATACATCAGCACGAACGGTATTTTAAAGATACTTGCAGAACAATGTACGGATGGCCGTCGCCGACGTTAAAGCCCTGAGATTTATAGCTGGAGATTCTTGAAGAAATCATAAGTAAATGTGCCAACAATAAAGAACAAATATTGCATCAACATGCGAATATCGAGGCTCTTCAACTCTTGGATAACACAGAGATAGTAAGAAGAATGAAGAAGGTGAGGCCCTTCGAGTTATTGCAGTGAATAGCAACATATTCATTATTTATTAATAGATAAATAGTCAAAAGCAGAATATAGTGGGGCTTAGTGTACACGAGTGTTTGTGTAAATAATTACTGTGAGTAGGAAATACAGTGTAGAAACACTATTGAATGTAACTATAGTTTTAACCCAGCATCAATGTCGTTAATTTTATTACACCATCACTGTCGTGTTAGATTTTATCTAACATTAGTGTTTTTTCAATAAAACAATTTTAGTTTCCCAATAACTCATTTTAATAAGCAAAAACTGAAACTAAATTATTTAACACATTCAAACTTAACATAATTATGGCAACAAAACCGAAAAGGGTAAGTTAAAAGATAAGAAAAAGTAAGTTTTGGTAAGCAAAGTATTCCCTGTTTCGCTTAGACTCTGCGAACAATTGCTTAACGTTATTCTGTCTCACTGCCTAAAAAAACACAAAAAGGGAATAAGTAAGCTAAAAAGGTAAGTAAACAAAAAACTTACAATGATTTAATTTTCATCATTATCGTCATCTGTGCATTCCGTGCATGTATAACTTGTTCTCTGCGTGTGTTCTTTACAAATTGGGCTTGTGCAAATATTGCAACGATGTTGGGTAAAGCGGTTTTTTCTTACTGGGCATTAAAGGCATCTTGGTTTTTCATTATTTGCTGTTGACGGTGCCGGTTGAGGTTTGATTCCAGCTACGTTATGTATTTTTTGACGAAGACTTGTAGATAACCTTGGTATAGATGCTCGACGAGTTACATGGGGTAGTGCAAGTTGTTTTGCTAAATCAGTAATGAAAGCTCTTCGTTTTAAAATTACATTAGTATTGCTTCTAAAAATTATCTGGCTATTTACAGTGGCAATATTGAGCAGAGTACAAAAGACAGTAAGGGGCCAACGGTTACTTATTCTGCTCACAGAATACTCTGTTTTTAGCCGATCAACGACATCTACACCTCCCTTCGTACTGTTGTAAAAGGTAATGACCTCAGGTTTCAGATCTTGGGATGAAGAATGTATGGAATCATCGTCATGCAATGTTGATAACATTAGTACGTTTTTGTTCTTTTTTGGTACGTAAGAAGCTAATATACAATGGTTTTTCGTATTTCCTTCTTTGTCACCATACAAAAATATGGAACTTTTTATTGGCCGATTTTTAACATCCAGTAGCATTGGACGAATTTGGGCTTTATTTTTTCATATTGTACCTACTATAGTTAATCTGTGGTTTTCGTATAAATCATTGGCTAGAGGAACCTATGTAAAATAGTTGTCCATAGTAACATTTCTTCCTGAGTTATTAATTGGTTGAATAAGTCGTTTTACTACACTACTCGCATCATTGGGCTTTTGGAAAGGCCCATCGGGTTGTCTGCCAGCATAAATTTCCATATTAGATGTATAGAACATTCTAGCATCACAAAGCGCATATATTTTCCATCCATCCATCCATCCAATGGCGCTACAGCCCAAATCGGGCCTTGGCCTCCTTCAACAGGCTTCTCCAACCATCTCTTTTATACCAACCATATACTTTAATCCCGTATTTTGCCGGTTTATTAGCAATATACTGTCTAAATTTGCATCTACCCCGAAATGCTTCCAACATTTCATCAATTGTTGCGTATTCACTAATTGTGTAATTATTCAAGCATTGTTGAACAAAGGCATCAAAAATGTGACGTATAGGGGCTAAATTGTCAAATTTTGCTCATTCCTTCCTTGAATTGCTGTCGTTAAATCTTATAGCTTGGACCAGAATATGATACCGATATTTTGATATTGTAGCCGCAAAAAAGTCCGGTGCAGTTCCATCGGTGCTCCATAACTCTGCGGTATTCAAATGCTGAGCTTTTTTGACTCCGGCCAGATAAAGCAAACCCAAGAATGCACTAATTTCTATAAAATCGGTTGGCGCGCAGTTTTTTGAATTATTGTATGATGGTCTCATTTTATCTAATTTTTGATTGGTGCAATCAACAATATAAGAAATTATCTCATCGGGGAAAAACAATTTCCAACAATCTAGAGCTGTTTTATATCGTTTCGCTACATTTTTTACGCCTGGCAACTTCGTAATTATATATTGCCGGGAAGTTTTATTTCTGAGATCAGTTCTTTTGTGATGAAGCCACTCTGTTTTGTCTTTTCCTCTAGAGATTGGCACATCAATTGGCAAAACAGTTATATTTGAAGCACTTGTGGATGGAACCGGCTCACTTTCAATTATTTCCTCACTCTCACTCAATCCAGATTGTTCTGTATCGGAACAGTGTTCACTATGCCCAGATGGAGCATCTGAATCCGAGTTATTATCCATTTCCACATCACTCTCACACTCCTCGAACCATTTTATCAATTTTTCTTGTGTTTTCTCATCAATTTTAGATAATAAGTGTAAAAGACGAGCGTAAATAATCTCGACAGACTACACGAAATAAACAACAACCTTACTCGACAGCGAGTACGCGATCACTGTCGTGCAGTGTCCCCAAACTTAAAAAAATAAAATCGGTAGAATTTGTTAAAAAAATCGGTAGATTGTGGTGTAAAATCGGTAGATTTTTCAAAATATACTATTTTGTTTAAATTTCATAGTGTTTTGCAATTCGTTTATTTAAGAAAAAATAAAATATGTTTATTCATCTAAATCTAATAAAATAAAAAAATGAGAACCGAGATACTAAACTTAAAACGAGAAGGTTGGCACGTTGGCACTTGGCTGGCAGTAACATCCAACAGTAACGAGTGGGAAATACGAAGTTGTCACATTTATATTGGGTACATATACTACATAAATGTTAAGGTCTGGATTCTACTAAGTAGACGAGAGAAAAAAAAAAGAGGACATAAAAAACTTTATTTGTCATGTTTATTTTAAACCATATAATATAATCTCAAACTAAATGAAATATTGAAATAGACACCTGCTACTTGTTTCACCTGGGTTTGAATCACTTTCAGAACTTGACGACATAACTATTAAATTATTGTTACGCGTACAATAAAAAATTACGCTACTAATACAATAACACGACGTTACGAGTTACGACTTCACAAACCTCAACTGACTGAAATTTAAATCTTTAAATGAGTCTGTGACTAGGAATCGAATACTTATCCGAGAAACGAAAACTCAAGTATAAAACCTTTTTACAAGGAAATATTCAACAAACAAACTACCGAGTTTTTATGTGAGATGCACTCGGAAGCTTAGATTAACTATGCGTTGTTCTGTTCCTAACTTGACAAATTCCCAGAACCAAGCGGTCGGGATCACAATGGATTTGGATTCATTTATTGCATTATTAGCTTTTATGACATCGTGTACTTTGTAAAGTACCGCTTAGGTATCATTTAAGAATAAATTTTTGAATGTTTTCACACGTTTTCGTGAATACACAAAAATGCTCAATGCAAATTACACGTATCGGAAGAAAAATTGTTTTGTCTCTTACATATTTCTTCTTAAATTTAAGAATAAGTAAAAATTTCTATCTGAATATAAAAATCGGTAGAATTTAAGCCTGTGTCGGTAGATCGGTAGAAATACGTCGAAATCGGTAGATCTACCGATTTATCGGTAGGTTTGGGAACACTGCGTCGTGTTAGATTTTATCCAACGTGCACCGCACAGTCCGCACCTCCCACTCCAACCCATTGTTTCGCTTTAAAATGCGATATATCCAAAGCATCACCAGGCATATCTAGAAGCTTTAAATCATAACTACCCGAAAATCAAAAATATAAGGGTAAATTCGAATTTGTTAGATTTTTTCTAACATCGACAGTGATCGCGGGTTAAGTATATGTTAGTATTAATGTAGGATGGAACAAAACTGTTCATTAATCTTTCTGATTGCAGTATTAAGAGGAGTGTTTTGATACAAAAAAATCAGATAAACTTTTTGAAATAATAATTTGCGATATTGTTAAAAGTAATTTACCCTTGAGCAAGATTTTTTTTTGAAAAACCCTGTAGAAGATTGAAACAATTTGAGAACAATTTGGTTGCGTTGTGGGTTTTAGTCCTTGTAGAACTTCTTATGAAAAATATTAGAATAAATAATAACTTACAATTATTCTGCTGAATAAAATTGATCTTATTTCTTTTTAGAAGGAGATGATCTATTCAGGTTATCTTTCTTCTTAGCTCCTCTAGTGGTGACACCACTAGTTGATGGTACTGTGGGATCCATCATAACATCTTCTGACGGCGTCCTCTCGTCTGTGGCCATAGGGAGCAAGTTATCTATATCGTCTATTTGATCTGCCTAAAAAAATAAATATAAATTCAGGTATTGAAAAAAATTTAGATAATTTGTTATTATATAAATGCTTATGGAGTAATACTACAAATAGCTGTTACTTAAAAAATTGTAGAATTTTTAAGTAGTGATGATATTAATAAAACAGTAATGACAAAATCTAATAAAAGATAACAGATTATAGTACAGGATAATAAGCAAAATTTAACAGCGTTCAGGACATCCCAATAGCCAGATATTTAAGTTTTTCGTTAATATTATAACGGTAATGGATTTTTTAAAGAGCTATGATGTTGTAAATAGTTGCGTACATGTAACTGGCAACGATGCACTGGAAAAGCAAAAACTGAAAAAGTCCGACACATTTATGGTTCCGTATCACAGCCCAGGCGCAGTGGGTTAAAAATAACGTACCCAACAATTTAATTGCTAAAAAATATAATTTGAGTTATTTAATTAAAGGAAATTAAAATTGTGATTATACATTCAATATAAAATTATAAATTTAATATACGTAATAAACATAGGTAAACCTCTGGTTAATTCAAAATCTTAATGTTTACTAATTTGTTAAATATCTAAAGCTAATGCCCTATTATCAACAAATTAGCATATTAACGTATTTTAAGACAGCTTGTAGGTGCCTGAGAAAAATAATTTAAGGCAATTAAAGATAATTTAGGAGTCTAGGACTTAATTAAATTAATATTGCATCGGCTTCTTCTTAACGTGCCCTATCAAGTCCCCTTGACGTTGGCGATTAACATGGCGAAACTGTCTCTGTCTTGAGCTATTCTAAAGAGTTACTCAGCTTTCCTCATTCCTGTCCACTCCCTGATAATCTTCAACCACGAGGCCTGCTTTCTACCAATTCCTCTGCGTTCTTCGATTTTACCCATCATAATAAGTTGAAGAATATTATATCGGTCTCCCCTTACTACGTGTCCAAAATAGGCCATCTTTCTACATTTGATGTTATCAAGCAGCTCGCGAGCAGCATTTGCTCTCTCAAGGACTGCCACATTTGTCAGCATAGCCGTCCATGGAATTTTTAGTATACGTCTGTACAGCCACATTTCAAAGGCCTCCAGACGATTAATAGTGGATATTTTTAATGTCCATGCTTCGACACCGTATAAGAGGACTGACCAAATGTAGCATTTAACCATGCGCTTTCGAAGTTGAAGTTGCAAGTTATCATTACAGAAGAATGACTTCATTTTTAAAAATGGCGTGCCGGCTATCTCGATTCTACGTTTTATCTCTTGATCTGGATCTAGTTGTTTAGTACTATGACAACCAAGATAATTAAAACTGGACACTCTTTGAATTATATCTCCATCAACATATAATCGTGCATCTTGATGTGCTAAACGGCTAAACACCATGTGTTTTGTTTTTGAACAGTTTATGTTTAGGCCAAACTCTCTTCCCACTGTATCAATGGCATTTAAAAGGCATTGTAATACATTCATGTCATCATTTAAAATAACTGTATCGTCTGCATATCTGATTGTATTTATCAGGATTCCATTAACTTTCACGCCCCATTCCAAGTTATTCAGCGCTTCTTTAAATATTCTATCTGAATGTAAATTAAATAGCAGTGGGGATAGTATACAACCCTGTCTGACACCTCTTTGTATTTTACATATTTCTGTTGATTTTCCGTTTATGCGAGCTGTCGCTGTTTGAAGCCAGTATAACTTTTCTATGAAGCGTATGTCTTGACTATCAACTCCTTTATCTTTTAATACTGTAATTAATTTGTAATGCTGTACTGGATCAAAGGCCTTTTCATAGTCAATAAATACAGCAAAGACGTCTTTTCTTTGATCTCGACATTTCTGCAGTAATACATTTAGTGTAAAGAGGGCGTCCCGAGTTCCCAGTCCATTTCTGAAGCCAAATGAAGCCAATCTTCTTCACATTTATCTCTGATTCTACTGTGGATGATGCGTAGAAATATTTTTAAAGTGTGGCTCATAAGGCTTATCATTCTATAATGGCTACAGTTTTTCGGACGTTGTTTTTTTAGTAGTATTATGAATTCGGACTTTAAACAATCTTCAGGGATATCACCAGTCGAATAAACATCATTGAAAAGCTTGACCAGTATTCCAATGTTTTCCTCATTTATAAGCTTTAACACCTCTGTCGGTATGTTATCAAGGCCAACGGCTTTCTTGTTCTTTGCTAACTTTATAGCATGCAGTATTTCTGATTTTAGTATTTCTCGTCCTTCACCTTCAACTAAAGTCTCCAGTTCTTCGGGTGTATCATCATTATACAGTTCACTTATATAATTACACCAGGTTGTTCGAATTTCATGTTCGTCTAACTTACTTACTACGTTACTTCTTTGACTGTTTTAAACATATTAAACGTATCATGTTTTTCATTCAACTTTTCTACTTCCTTGCATTTATCCTCCATCCATTTTTCTTTAGCCACCTTTATTTTTTGTTTAATTAGTTTCTGTTTTTCCTTATATTCTGTCTTGTTACCTTTCAGTTTCCTTCTTTGCTCCATTAATTCCAGAATTTCATCAGTTATCCATTGTTGTTTTTTGTGTCTGTGTAACGTTGTTGAATATTTTTCTATTACTTTCAAGGTAAGATCTTTAAATGTGTTCCATATTTCTGTGTTGTTTTCATTGATTGGTTCCTTTAGCTCATTGTTTAAATCCTTTTCTATTAACGTTTTGTTGGATATTGAGATATTTAATTTTGGTTTTTTGGGGCTTTCTTGGACTTTTTTGAGCTTCACTTTGATGTCATGCACTTCTAGTGTTCCTGTCATAAGGACGGTGTCGTCAGCATATCTTATGTTATTAAGTGGATCACCATTTATTATAAGGCCCTCACTGACTTCGGCAAGCGCTAATTCTGAGATGGCTTCACTGTATAAATTGAATAACAAGGGTGATAAAATACACCCTTGGCGGACCCCACGGCGAATCTGGAAATCCTCGGTTTGTTCATTTTCAACTTTTACTTTTGCTATTTGGTTCCAATAGAGGTTATATATGATTCTAATGTCTCTACTGTCTATGTTTTTATTTAATAAAATTTCTTTAAGCCGATTATGCTGCACTCTGTCAAATGCCTTCTCAAAATCAATGAAACAGGCATATACTTCCTGATTTATATCTAAGCATCTCTGCGAGTCCTTTCCTAAATCTCGTGTTCCCAGTCCTTTCCTAAATCCCATTTGTGTATTACTTATGCCTTCATTTAATTTCTTATGTATTCTTTTGTGAATTACTTTTAAAAACAATTTCAAGACATGACTCATTAAGGCTATGTTGCGATGTTCATTGCACTCCTTTGCATTGGCTTTGTTGGGTAGCAGTGTTGATTGGAGCCATTCTTTAGGTATTATACCTGTTCTATATATCTTATTGAATAGATCCAAAAGAAGATCAATAGATTCAGTATTCACAATTTTGAGTAATTCGATAGAAACGTCACCAGGCCCGGGAGATTTACCACATTTAGCTTGTTTCATTGCATATTCAATTTCTTCTCGTATAATGGCAGGCCCAGTATCATCCTTAAATTCTTTTGGTGCTTCTGCTCTCTCTTTGTCTTCAAAAAGTTGTGCTATATATTGTGTCCATCTCTGCATTTTTTTGTTTATATCTGTTATAAGCGCACCACTTTCATCTCTTAGTTGCCTAGTTTGAAGTGTTTTTCTCATTCCTGTTAATTCTCTAATTCTTTTATGCATGTTAAAAAAGTCATATTTTTTCTCAAATTCTTCTAGTTATTGGTACTGCTAATGTAATATTCTCTCCTTAGCTTCTTATATTCTCTTTTTAGTTAATCGATCAGTTTCATTATATTTAATTGGATTTTTTGTTTTGAATGATTTTCTTTCATTCATTAATAGTAGTAATTCTTCAGTCGTCCAGTATTTGTTTTCTTTTCTTTGGTTTTAAGTTTTCATTTGCTGTTTTAATTATTGCTACTATTATATTTTCCCATTTCTGATCAATGTTATAACAACTCTTGAAGTTGTGAGTGAAGATGATATCTTTCTTTTAGAAGCTATAACTCACTAAACTAGATAGGGGTACCAATTTATGTTATGAGTTGTACCCTCAGACCATCAGAGCCTACCAAATTATGAGTTTCAAGTCCTCTTGAGCAAAATTGGTAGACGTTTCATCACATATGAAAATCTAGAATTTTATTAGCCATAAGGCCATAAATAAGCGATTAAATTTATTTTACTTAGAAAGAAAAATATTTTTAAAATAAATTCAAATTCCGGTCCTGTATTGTAGCTGCAATAGGTGCATAAAAAAGAGCGAAATGTAATATTTTATTTTTGAGATTTGTTGATGGGTTGTTTTTATATGGGTCAGTAGGAAACCAGTTAAAAAGTGAAATGAATATATTCAAGTTCAAGTTCAGAGCGTGGAGTGGAGGTCAATAGACTATAACTACTTTTTCGAGACATAATCATATTATTTGTTAATTTGTTATAAGACCTCTGTTGAGTTTTAACGACGGGAACTGGTTTACTAAAATTGGAACGATGTGATGATCGAGTATAAGGTAGATAGTGAGAATTAGAATTATATTTTGTAGAGTGGGCAAAATAGCAAACTGTTTTTTTTTTGGAGTGGATATTTGTTGCAACTTTACCTGCTACTATACTATACCCTGGCCGCTGAAAACATGGAATCCAAGGTCGCATGATCACTCAATGCAAGCATCGACAGGCGCTCGAAACTAGACCTTATGGGAAACTGTTTACACCGTCATTATTTGTGTTATGATACTATAACTTAAATGTTTTATGTATCATGATTTATGTTTCACTTTCGCCGGCTGGTGAATTTTGTGAAAATGTTTAAAATTAATGTAAATCAATAACCTCTAAAAAACGGTATAAATATATTATAGCGACATTGTTAGTTCGTTTTTGTTGAGCGGTGTAAACGTGGGAAAAGTGATAACATAGGAAGAGGAATATTTAAGAGTGCGTGCCATTCACATGATCATTCCATCTTTTTAGCGGCTCAACTTTACCCATTCAAAGAGTGTATTAAAGAGAGTGGGGAGATTGTGGTCTAATTTTATAAGACCTGTTTAAAGAAATTCATAATAATTATCAACTCCTATTAAGATTTCGATGTTTGATTTTTAATAAAAATCTTTCTCAGCTAGATTGAGATTGTTGGGGATGTTAAGTACATTGGGATTGATATTGAATTGTGGGAGCGGAAAATCTATTCTTGGGACGACTGCACAATTCAAATTGAAGTTACATTTGTAACTGGGCGTATAGAGCATAGTCTTCACTTTTGAATGCGAAGTATAAGTGTCTTACAAAACTCTATGAATCCGTAAATTATTGCGAGAAATTTCAATATTTAATTTACTAGATAGATCTTGGGTTATGAAGGAAGTTTGACTTCCGGCATCTATCACAGTAGTAGTGAAGTGAATAGTGATCAGTGTAGTAGCGTATGGGGGCTCGGGAAACTAAGATCTCGGAAGCCTTGAAGAAGACATCAGAGAGGATGTCGAAAGCTCGGCGCAATGGGAATCAACGCGGTTTAACCCAGAAGACTGGTGAGTTTAATATTAATTTTTATAATAGTATTAACCTTAGCTCTGTGTTTAATATATATATATATATATATATATATATATATATATATATATATATATATATATATATATATCTATAGCCCAAAATTTATTCATGTGTTGAATATAGGCCTCTCCCATTTGTCTCCATTTGTCTCTGTCTTCTGTTTGTCTTTTCCACATTGGACTTGCGCTTTGCTCAATGTCATCTTTACATCTCATTTGCGGTCGACCTCTTGACCTTTTTGCAGTATATGATCTCCAGCGGCCAATTTCTTTATTCCATCTTCCATCCTGATATCTTTCGTTATGCCCAGCCCATTTCCATTTTAATTTCAATGCATGTTCGACAGCGTCTGTTGTTTCGGTTTTGCATCTTATCCACTCGTTCCTCTTTTTATCTCTCAACGATATTCCCAACATTTGTCTTTCCATAGCTCTTTGAGTTTTCTTTATTCTATCTAAGTTGCTCTTGGTACACGTCCACGTCTGGGCACCATATGTCAGAACAGGTAGGACGCATGCATTAAATACCTGCGTTCTTAATTTTAAAGGTATTTTTTGGTTTTTGATAGTATATGAGAGTTTTCCGAATGCAGAATGCAGCCCACTCCATTCTTATTCTTCTGGTTATTTCTTTAGTCTGGTTACTTTTGTCTGCTCTGATAGCTTGTCCTAAGTAAATATATTCTTGGATGTGTTCTACGTTTGTTACACCTATGGTAATTACTGATCTGTCTTCTGTATTAGTCATTATTTTAGTTTTCTTTAGATTCATTTTTAGTCCTTTCTCAAGAGATGTTTTTTCTAGGTCTGAAATCATTATTGTTTGTTGTTCCATAGTTGTTGCTATCAGGAGTACATCATCGGCGAATCTTAGATGATTTAAATATTTCCCGTTTATACAAATCCCGTTATTGTCCCAGTCTATAGATTTAAAAATGTCTTCCAATGCGAGAGTAAATAGTTTGGGTGAGATTGTATCCCCTTGTCTGACACCTCTACAAATTATAATTAATGGAGTTTGCAAATCTGTCTAGCTGAATTCTCATAGTGGCGTTTTGATATATATTGTGGATTAACATTCTGTACCGTGAATCTATTCGGCAATTAACTAGCGCTTCTTCCACTGCTCATAGTTCTATGCTGTCAAACGCTTTTTCATAGTCAACAAACGCTAGGTATATTGGAAGGTTGTATTCATTGGTCTTTTCTATCAATATTTTAAGGGTGTGAAGGTGGTCGGTTGTGCTGTACTTACCGCTTTCTAAATCCTGCCTGTTCAACTGGTTGGTATGCATCAAATTGTTGTCTAGTCTAGTTGTGATCACCTTAGTGAAAGTTTTATAGATTTTTTTTTCAAATTAACGTGTCTCAATATCTTAGGTCATTGACACTGGTGGAATGATGAGATCCAAAGCAAGAGAGCCGAATGTTTTAGACTCAGGCGTACGGCACAAAGGTATAGGACTCCACACCACACTGAAAATTACAAGCGAGCTAAAAAAGAATTGGGTAGAGAAATTAAACGGGCGAAGCACTCTTGCTGGCATAACCTATGCACAGCACTAGAAGATGATGTATGGGGCGAAGCCTATAGAATTGCCACAAAAACATTAAGAACAGAGACCCCATACAGCCTTTGTGCAAAAAAACGGAAGGAAATAGCTAATACCTTATTTCCTGTTAAGCCCCCACAGCAGTTCACTCAAAATAATGTCAACGTTCGATCTGTTGATTTTTCGGCTGAAGAAATAGCAATAGCGACAAAAAGTATTAAATTAGGAAAAGCAGCTGGTCCTGATGGTGTGCCTCCTGAGGCGATAAAGATCATCATAGAGAAAAATCCTGAGATGGTTCGGAGGATCTTCAATGAACTCCTCCAGAAGCAAATGTTTCCCATAATGATTAAACAGGCAAGACTGACGTTAATACTTAAACCGGGCAGGGATCCCGAGATTGCCAACTCATACAGGCCGATCTGCCTTCTAGACAGTCTGGGGAAATTTTATGAAAATCTTATTAAAAATCGCCTAGAAGACGAATTACAGATAAATGGAAGTATATCTGACAAACAGTACGGATTCAGGAAATCTAGATCATCCATCGATGCGGTAAAAGAAATAGTTGACACTGTAAAAAGGACGAGGAAGAAATGGGCCGCCCTCGTGATGTTTGATGTGAGAAACGCTTTCAACTCAGCCAACTGGGGTCACATTATCACCTCACTGGAAAAAGCAAATGTGTCAGAATATTTGATCAATATAATTAAGGACTACCTCAATGAAAGGTATGTCCAAGTGGCAAAACCTAAAGACCTGAAAACATCAGTAGGTGTACCGCAAGGATCCGTACTAGGACCAATGCTTTGGAACATTTTATATAATGAAATCCTAGAAATCGACTATGGAGCAGAGACCAAAGCTATTGCATACGCAGACGATTTAGCTCTACTCATTCAGTGTAACAATAACTTGGAGTTAGAAATGTTAGTCAACAGAAGCTGTAGAAAAGTCAAAAGATGGATGGTGAAACAAGATCTAGAGTTGGCAACAGAAAAAACAGAAACTCTGATCTTGAAAGGCCCTAGAGCCCGCCCAAACCTGGCTTTCGTAGTAGGTAGTACAAGTATAGAGCCTACGTACTGTGCTAAATATCTGGGCATCCAACTAGACACAGGTCTAAGATTTACAAAGCACCTGATGAAAGTAGTTCAAAGAGCAGAAGAGAGAACCGCGGCATTAATAAAAATTATGCCAAATATCGGCGGTCCAAGTGCCCTCAAAAGAAGAATGTACCTTCAGATTGTGCATTCTATCCTCTTATATGGCGCTCCCGTATGGTACGAAGCCTTGAGAATGGCTAAGTATAAAGAACTGCTTGCAAAGGCACAAAGGAGGCCTCTACTAAAGGTAGCAAGCGCATACCAGACTACTTCTACGATTGCCCTACAGGTTATAACAGGTACGCTCCCCATCCACCTCCTAGCTAAAGAAAGAGACACTTTATATAACAGAGAAAACGGTCATTTACCGGAAATAAAATCCGAAGTAAGATCACATATGCTCCAAATATGGCGAAATGAATGGGAGGCACAAACGGAGAAGGCACAATGGACCAAAATGTTAATCCCTGATGTGGTAACTTAGTCTAAATGTAGGTTCAGAAGGTTAAATTATTTTTTTACACAATTTCTCACCGGCCATGGCTCCTTTAGGTCGTACACGTATAGAATGAAGAAGACAATAAATGATTTGTGTATAGATTGTGGTGTCATAGACGACGCAGAACACTGCATTTTTGCTTGCACTGCTTTCCAAAGAGAACGGATTAATCTAATATCAAGGCTAGGAGCGATAACGCCCAACAATCTGATACAGAAAGCGACGCAAAACAAAGAATCCTACGATGTTGCTATCGACATAATTACGCAAATTATAAAGAAAAAGAAGACGCTAGAAAGAGCGAGACAGGAACAAGGTGGTTGAGGTAACAAATTACATAATACGCTGTCATGAGTTCTTTACAGCTCGGCTGCACGACGGAATAGACGGCACCTTTACAGCCAGATCTGTAATTATATTACGTACGTTTTTTTCACGACCTCATGCCTCTTTTAATTCACATTCCTTCCTTGTCAGGCTGAACACACCTGCACTTTTTATTAACCCATATTTTGTTTCCCCACAATACTGTCTCTGCATATCATTTTAAGTGGTTCTTATCGTTGTTAGGTAAGAATACTTTTACAATTTTCTCCCAAATTTTCAGACTGCACAAGGCATTTCAATGTTTCGTTCACCGATTGAACTCGTCCGGGGGTGCCTTGTCCGAAGAAGGGGTGGTTTTTAGTTGGTAGGCGACTGGTCAGGGGTGCATGTGGCGCATATAATCCATACTTTGTGCTATGTCCTAGCATGTGATCCTTTCCGGATCGAATCCAACAGTACTAGGGACATCTTCCCTAGTCGGTTTAGAACCTTTCCACCTCAGTCCAAAAAAAAAAAGGTCATTGACACGGTGACACGGGAGCAAAGGTTTACAATAGTACTTACAAAGTTATGATACAAAATTTACAATTGTGAAGAATAAAAATATTATGTAAATTATATTTTGTTAAACAATTGAGAAGTCTTTAAAAAGTCTATTAGGCTCTTGAGTCGGCTTGAACAGTTTAGAAGTTTTTCTAGACTATGGGTTATATTGTTGGCAATGCGGGTGGCCTGGTAGTGCTGACATTCTGTGAGGATGTGTTTGACGGTGATAGGAATATCGTTGCAGTGAGAGCATAACTGTTGGTCTGTAGAGGACATAAGATGACCGTGTGTCAAACGTGTGTGTCCTATTCTCAATCTTCGTATTGCTATCTTTTCTTTTCTGTTCAGAGATGCTAGGGATAAATAGCTGTAAACATTAGGTTGTATTTCTCTGAGCTTTGTGTTTTTGGTGATCCATAGTTTCTGCCACTTATCTTGGATATTCCTTTTGAATTTTGATTTTAAATCTTCTTGGAGCTGTATGTTGTAGACAGGTAAGTTGGATGTAGATGCTTCTTTTGCAGCGCTGTCAGCCATCTCATTTCCTTGGATGCCGATATTAGAAGGCACCCATATTATTGTTATTGAAGTCCCTCGGGAAGTGAGGAGATGGATCGATTCAAATATTTTTTGTACTAAATGATGATTGTAAATATTTTTTAACGAATGAATTGCGGATAAGGAATCGGTACACAGAGCTACACTTTGATGATTGTCAAAAGGGAACTCGAGAGCTTTTGAAATACTAAAGAGTTCTCCTGAAAATACGCTACATTTGTTTGATATTCGGTATTGTCGCAGCACTGTATCAACTGTAGTGACAGAACAGCCAACTCCATCTGCGTTTCGGGATGCATCGGTATAAAGCACCTTATCATAGTGGGATGTATTCACAATATCTTTGAAAGCTTGTCGAAAAAAGATATTATTTGTTTGTTGCTTATTAAATTTACAGAGAGAAGTGTTTATAAAAGGAGGTGTTCTAGACCATGGTGGGGATTCTGATTTTATAGATGCAATTGTTTGAGATAATTTTGTGTCTTGGCACAAGGGTGGGTTGTAGGATCTGTGAGATTGAAAGTATACATCTGGGCGAGATTACGAGTCCAGGTCTTGGCGAAGTCAGAAGATTAAATACAGGGTTAGTCGGATTCGACGAAATTCTGCTAGCATAAGATAGGAATAGTTGCTGCCTCCGGAGGTAAAGGGGGAGTTCATGAGATTCACAATAGAGACTTTCAGCGGGACTGAATCGAAAAGCTCCTAAGCAAATTCGGAGAGCAGTGTTGTGAACAGAGTTTAAAGATTGTAATAAATTATTGGATGCAGACAAGTAAACTATACAACCATAGTCTAATTTGGATCGGATTATAGCTTGATATATTTTGAGTAGTACACTTTCATCGGCACCCCATTGATGGTGGGACAATGTCTTTAACAAATTCATTCTGCTTAAACAGATGCCTTTTATTTCATCGATATGACGTCGCCAGGTGAGTTTGTTATCGACAGTTAGTCCTAAAAACTCGTAATGATCAATTGACTCTAAACTTACTCCGTTTAGTGTTATTTTGGGTATTTCTGTGCTGTTGTATCTCCTGGTGAATTTAATTATTTTGGATTTATTGGAAGAGAACCTGAAGCCAGTTTTCTCGGACCATGTAGTAAGGGACTCGACAGAATTTTGTAATAAAGATGAGGTTGCAGCTGTGGATTTTCCTTGGCAGTATACAATAAGGTCGTCTGCGTATAGGGCAAATTTAACAGGAGATTTTATATGAGAGCAAATATTATTGATGGCTAGCAGAAAGAGGGTAGAACTCAAAGTAGAACCTTGAGGTACACCATTTTCAGTGAAATATTTGTCGGATAATACTCCGTTAACTGTGATTCTGAAATTTCTGTTATTTAAAAAGTTATTTATAAAGCAAAATATGTTGCCCGTAAGATTATTTTCTACCAGTTTTTTAAGGATAACCGACTTACATGTTGTATCGAAAGCACTTTCTATATCAAAAATTACTGCAATTACGTCTTGCTTGGAGGCCATAGCATTTGCTATATCTGTTTGTAGAATCACTAAATTATCAGTGGTGCTTCTATTAGGTCTAAAACCTGATTGTGCAGGGTTAAGGATATTGTTTTTTTCTAGATACCAGATTAATCGCTTGCTGATCATTTTTTCCAATAATTTACAAAGGGTACATGTTAGGGAGATTGGCCTAAACGAGTTTGGAGAGTTGGGAAGAGAGCTACTTTTTTTGATAGGAAATATAATGGATTCCCTCCATTTGGAAGGAAATTCTTGTCGGGACCAGATAGGGCTAGAGTCAATTCTTGTTTAGAAAAGAGTAGGTTTATTGGGTTGGAAATATCGTTAGTTTTACCACTTGCGATGTTAAAAGAGTGTAAAGGAGACTTATTTTGGTTTAGCGTTTTGGATTGAAAGTGATGCGCAAAGATCTTGGCAATACTTTGACTTTGAGTCACTATTTTGTTGTGATGAATTAAGGCGGGGATTTTGTAGGCGGTGCTTTGACCTTTCATATGTTTAATTTTGTTCCAAACTTGGCTTGGAGGTGTGTCGGAAGAAATAGAATTGATATAAAGGTTCCATGAAGTCTTTTTGCTTTCCTTTATGATACGTTTTGATTTAGCTTTAGCTAATTTAAACTTGATAAGATTTTCATGAGTTTTTGTTCGTCTATATTTATTCAGAGCTTTCTTGCATACACGAACTGCTACAGCACAGGAGTTATTCCACCAAGGAACTGATTTTCGTGTAGGTTTAACAGAATATTTTCCTATATATATTTTTGAGCGGAGTTAATTATGCAATTAGTGAACTGATCAACTAAGTGGTCTATGTTATCTTCTTCTTGCTATGCCGTCCCCATTAACGGAGGTTGGCGACTCATTTTTAAAAGCTTCTCTGTCTTTTGCAACGTGGAATAATTCGTCTACAGTCATGTTTGTCCAGTCTCGAATATTTCGCAGCCATGACTTCCTCTTTCTACCTATTCCCTTTTTGCCATCGACTCTACCCTGCATGATGACCTGCAGAAGACTATATTTATTATTTCTTAGTATGTGTACAAGATATGCAGTCTTGCGTACTTTTATCGTTCTCAACAATTTTTTGTCTTGACCCATCCTTCTCAGCACTTCCTCTTTGGTGACCCTGGCAGTCCATGGAATTCTCAACATTCTCCGGTATATCCAAAGTTCAAAGGCTTCAATCTTTTTAACTATTTGCGCTTTTAGTGTCCATGTTTCTACCCCGTACAATAGTTGCGGACGTAACATTCCAGACGTAACATTCAACAAACCTCAGTCTCAGCGCAGTATTCAGATTTTTGTCACAGAACAATTGTTTGAATTTTAAGAACGCTGCCCTTGCCAGTTCTATTCGTACCCGGATCTCTTGGTCTGGATCTAATTCTGTGTTGATGTAAGCTCCCAGATATTTATATTTTGTCACTCTCTATTTGCTGTCCACGAAGAGTTAGTTGTTCATTATTTATTGGACTCCTTGATACTATCATAAATTTGGTCTTATCTGTGTTGATGTCAAGTCCCATTTGAATGCATTCACTATTTATTGCATCTAGTAAAGTTTGTAGTTCTTCTATACTCTCAGCCATAATTACCGTGTCATCTGCAAATCTCATGGTGTTTATGATTTCTCCACCAATTCTTATTCCCTCTTTTCTTTCCCATAAGGCTTTTCTGAATATAACCTGTGAGTACACGTTGAAAAGCGTCGGAGACAAGACGCATCCTTGCCTAACCTCTCTCGCAATCGGTATATTATTTGTTTCTATATCGTTCACCTTTACTACTGCTTTCTGGTTCCAGTATATAGCCTTAATAATAATGTTATATTCATATTTAATTGAATCGACTTGATCTCGGACGTTTTGACTGAAATTCATCCAGTCCGCTTGTGCAATACGCCATTTACTTATTGGTTTGTACGATTTGGGTTTATTGTCTGAGATTAATATAGGGAAATGATCACTATCGAACAGACTATCTAGTGGACACCATGTTAGAGATGGACCTAGTTTTGGATCACAAAGACTGAGATCGATATTTGAGAAAGTTACTGAAGATATATTGAAGTGGGTGCTACAACCAGTATTAGTAGAGTACAAATATATCTTTATTGCTAATTATGTTTTCTATAATTTTTCCTCTGCCGAATGTGCTGTTAGATCCCCACATTGTGCTGTGAGCATTAAAATCTCCTACGAGGATGAATCCCCTTATTAGGTGGTAAATATATATTGCAAATAGTGATTTTATGAGGACACCAGAATGAAACAGCTACTACCTCTAAATTAGAACTGATGTTAAATTTTTCGGAATATATATCTGACGATACAAAAATAGTCCGCCACTTGCACGTAGGGGTGTGGATCTAATCTGATGATAGCCTATGTAATTTTTTAGGTACGGATTTTGGGTTTCCTTTAAACTTGTTTCTTGTAGACAAAGAATATCTGGATCGGTCTCTTGGATAAGTTGTTGGATGCGTTCTAAACGGGCGTAAAACCCATCACAATTCCATTGTATTAAAGATAAAGATTATTTTAAAGAGTTTTGGGAGGCAAGGGAAGTATCAGAGTAAGATTCATCGTCACTGGGATCTGTTTGTGAAAGAGATGGTAATGTTATTATATCGTTATTTTCTGCAGATTTAACATTGTATTGATGTCTGATTTTTTTCATTAATCGTGTAAATCTGTTTTTTATTGTTCTTTGAGAAAGATGCGGGTAGATAGAAATCAAACTGGTAAGGAGTGTATTGATGTCGTTTGTAAACTTTAGGGCCTCATGATAGGGGTCACTGCTGCCTTTAGTATTTTCTAAAAACGCAAAAAGATTTTTTAAGGAGAGTATATTGTTTTGTGGATTTTTGTTGTAATATTCGGTAATGTCAAGTTTAGTAATATCAGAGATACTGGTATCATCCGGTTTTCGCTTTTTCTTTTTGGATTTTCTTTTAGTTAATTCATTAGGGATATAAGGCAGTTGCATTGCAGAGGTTTCAGCTAACGGAGTTGTAGCAAGACTAGATTCGTCATTAAGTGATTCCGAAGGAGGTCTTTTTTGGCCTATTACTGGAATGTCTTGAGATGATTGGACGCTTTCATTTATATTCGTGCTAGGTTCATTGTTAGAAATGGGAGCTCGGGTTTCTGACTGTATAGCAATAATGACCGATGGGGGATTAATGCAGTTATTTGCAATATGTCCTGTTTGCTTGCAGATAAAACATTCCATTCTATCTGTAGAAAGAAAAATTCTATGTTCATGACCATCATATGGAATAGTTATTGATGTTTGTAGTTCGTAGTTATCAGAAGGGGGAAATATATAAACTTGGCGCCTGAAGCTTAAAACATGACTGTATTCATCTCCAGGGATACCTGCTTTGAGAAACGATATGGGGGATGCTAGTTGTAAGCCAAGACTTCTTATAGCATTTTCAGCTAGATCATGAGGAATAAAAGGTGATATATTTGAAATAACAATTCTTTTGGTTGGAGATATAAGTCTCCGAATATTTAGTGAAAATGTATTAATTTGAATGAATGGATGAGACTTTATCAATTTTTCGACAAGTTCAGAATTAGATAAGTAAATATATACCCTATTATTCGATATCCTGGACGCGAAGCAAATGTTCTTGGCCCCAATGATAGTTCCGATTGCATGTACATAATCGTACAGCTTTAAACTATTCTCGGCATGAAGAACCACGGTCTGATCCTTTTTTGGGAACGTTGGTCTAGGTGCTGATTTTACTGCAGCCGTGTAAGATATGTTACTGTTGGTGGTTGGGTTTGTGTTGGTTACAATTTGGTTTGTTGACATTGTTGGATTTGAAGCATCCTCGTAGTCAAAGACAGCTTCTTGCAATTTGTTTGTATTCATTGTTGAGTGTCAGAAGGCGGCAACTTATCATACACCATAGTGATGGAAGTTGCCTAGATATGGAGCAACTAGTGTAATGTCCAAAATGTTGTTATTTTCTTGTAAGGTTATAATGCACTTAATGATATATTGCTTATACAAGTTTAGCGATTATATGCACCCGCGAAAGTACACGTATATAGTTACACTGCACTTTGTTATTGTCTGGAACAAGTATAAATCGCAAAACAAGTTTAAAAACTATTATAAATACTGTAAATTACGAGAACGACAAAAAAGATGTTTACTCGTTCAGGCACCGAAGTGGAATCTTTTATAGATTTGTGACAAGAGAGATATTGGTCTATAGTTAGCTAATTTTGATCTATTTCCTTTCTTATATATCAGAATTGTATTTGGCTTGTTCCACTCTTGCGGTATTTGTTCTTCAAACAAACATTTATTGAAAAGTATCTTTAGGTAGTCTTTTATCTTTTCCCCTCCTTCTTTTAACATTTCAATTAGAATTTATATTCATTATTTTCTTTTTCAGGTTTTGTTGAGTTGTATCAGGTGGACTGTTTTTAGATCTGTGAAGGTCACTATAATATTCCTTTGTTATCTTAGATATTTGGGTTCTGCTTTTTTCTGTTACACCTTGTTTATTTTCCATCTCTACGATTTTATTTCTTCCTAGGTGGAACTTGATAGATCTTAAGTTTCTGTTTTCTTCTATAATCTTCTCGATTCGTTCTTCTTGATGTCGTTTGAGATCTTGTTTTATATGTCTTCTTATTTCTGTATTAAGGGTTTTTTATTTAGTTGTATTTCTTTTATTTTCTTGTAGTAGGCTTCTCCGTTGTTGTAGCATGTCTAAAGATATGGCACTTAGTTTTGATTTTTTGTCTGATTTTGCTGGTGCTATTTCTAAGCTAGTCTTTAGAAGTTCTTCAGTGATGGCTTTGTTTAGTTGATCTAGATTTAGGTCTGTTAGCTTTAGTTCTTTAGCTGTTCTTAATTTGTTTTGGTATTGTTCTTTATTCTCCTTTAATTTTTCTGGGTGGACTTTCTTAGAGTGCACATATTGTCTTCGATCTTTTTTGTGTTTAATACTTATTTTAGCCCGTATTAATTTGTGATCACTACCAGTAGAGATTGAGTTTATTACTGTGACGTCTTCGAAAATGTTCTTTTTGGTTGTTAGTATGTAGTCAAATTCATTTTTAGTTTTCCCATCTAACGACATCCACGTCCATTTCCTATGTGGTTTTTTCTGGAAGAAAGAGTTCATGGCAAATAATTTGTTGTTTTCTAGATAGTTAACCAATAGATCTCCTCTTTCATTTCTTACTCCATGTCCAAATTTTCCAATACTGTTTTCGTTTTCTTCTAGTTTTTTGCTCATTTTCATATTGAAATCGCCCATTATAATCGTGTAGGTAGTGTTTCGATACGTCATGGACTCTGTGAGGTGTTCATAGAATTCTTCCATTTTTTCGTCTGTGTGTATGTAGATGTTGGCGCATAAATCTGAATTATTTTTAAAGTGACCTTTTCGCTGATATTTATGATTAATAAAGCGATTCTTTCTGTTATTTCTACGTATTCCTCAATTTTATGAGCGTATTTTTTCGAAATCAGAAAACCAACTACATCTAAACTTCCGTTTTCTCTACCTTTAAAATACAATATGTTTCCGGACTTTAGCGAGATGCAGTTTTCACCTTTTCTTTTTACCTCCGATATTCCGATTATGTCTCATTGCAGGCGTTTAACTTCTTCCTCTAATTCATAGAGTTTCTCGTCTTTAGACAAAGATCTTACATTGAAAGTTGAGATATACATTTTTGTTGTCTGTATTGACGAACTATTGTCTCCCTCAGATCCGATGAGACTGACCTTATTAGATAAGGTGTAGGATTTGCCACAATGTGAACCACCTACCTGGGGACCAGTTCCGTTCGGGTTTGTATTCGCCATTTGAGAAGGGAGGTGTTAACCATAAAACATCACGCTGGTCAGACGGGTTGGTGAGTATATATTCAGCTGCCCACTCTGGGTCAGACGCTGTTCGTAGCCGTCCACTCTGGATCAGACGCTACTGATTTTATATTAACCCTATATACTACCCTATATAACAACCGAATATATATATATATATATATATATATATATATATATATATATATATATATATATATATAGATATTGTGATGGAGTTTATATTGGACAAACCAGTCAGCTACTTAACTCAAGAATACGTTCCCACAAATATGACAAAAAAACTCAACCGCCCTCACAAAACATGAAAACGAAAGAAACATAAATTTGATTTTGAGAAAACCAAGATCCTGGGAAGTGAACCCAACAGGAAGAAGGGAGAGCTTCTAGAGTCTATAAAAATAAAAAAAAATGATAAAAAAGATGTCAAAAATTTGAACAAAATATATTTTAACTTAATTTAAAAACACATAAAAAGACAATCTCAGAACGCCTATGATGTTAAAATAACTGATTGTTTAAACGATAAACTAACATCAATAAACAACACATTAGATTTAAAATACATTTTACATGTAGTGACTTAGTGGGTATGTCCTATGTTTTTAATATTATTTTAATTGTGACGTCGACTTGTTAGTACCGAATTTTTACATGCTTGGTAAGTCAAAAGTTTAACTTTTAAACCGTATTATGTATGTCATAAAATGTTTTTTTAGTCAATATTACTTCTTGAAAAAGGTATGGCTTTCCTGTCGAAACGTCGAAAAAATATATGAAAATGTCTTAGTATCAAATTAAAAATTTTTTGTTATGAACCTAAGCCCAAGAAAATCCACTAAAAATATATATATATATATATATATATATATATATATATATATATATATATATATATATATATTGTTACGTAAAAATATGAGTCATAGTTTTAACCTGTAAACATGTTTTTATTCACTAATATGTTTTAGATTATACGAGACCTTTCGACCATAAACCCCAAGTAATAAAAAACTGGTTCCATTCGAATCTTCCGGAATTAGGCCTGTCCATTCGAGGCGAAACCAGGTCAATTGAGGTCAACATCCATGCAGTTCTAGAGCAGCTGTTTTCGTATAAATATGAGGGAACTTTTATTTTGAAAACAGTTAATAAAGAAGATTCGCGCTCGCGATATTGTTGTTACGCTCGCCTACTAATAAATTATGTATATTTAGTGATAAATAAATTAGTATCAGTTATTGTGCTTTTTAATAAATTTAGATAAGAACCTTTAGAACAAGACATTATAAATTAAATAGACATTGAAATAAATAACATAACATTGGTGTCGGAATAGTGGAATACGTAAAATAAATTGTGAAAATGGCTACGATTTATGAGCTCACAGTGACGAATTTAAGAAGACATCTCGAAGACAGAGAATTAGCTTCTACCGGAAAAAAGGCTGAGTTAGTCCAACGACTAAAGAACGCTTTGCTAGAAGAAGGTCTAGATCCAGAGACTTATATATTTGAAGATGCTGTCATCTCGTCGATTTCGAAATTGGAGAACAAAGTCTCTGACGATATTTCGAAAGTTTCTTCTGATGTAGCCAAAGTTTCCGGCGACATCGCATCATTGGAGAACAAAGTATCCGGCGACATCGCTTCTTTAGAAAGCAAAGTTTCTAACGAGATTTCTTCTCTGGAAAGCAAAGTTTCTGCTAACATCTCTAAAGTCACTTCAGAGATATCTGCTCTTGACGATAGAGTCTCTTCGTTAAAAAACCAAGTTGCTGCCGATATGTTGGCCTTCGAAGAAAAGATATGGAAAGAGATGGAAAGGAAGATGGAGGAAACAGGGACAGCAGAGAGAGGTAACAATCCGATTACAGTGGAGATAAAAGAAGACGAGACGAAATGTAAGTTGGAGACACGGCCGAAATTTGAAGGAAGTGGAGGTTCTATTCATGTTAAAGTCCCAACTTTCGACGGAAAATCATCATGGAACAACTACATGAAACAGTTCGAATCAGCCGCAAGAGCGAATGGATGGTCTGAAAAAGAAAAGGCTGTAAACCTGACTATCGCTCTTCGAGGAGATGCCTTAGATGTGCTTCAGACCATAGCCGTAGAGGAGACCGATGATTTCGAACAACTGAAGAAGAGGTTAAATATGCGATATGGCCACGAACATTTGGAGCATGTATATCAGTCGCAGCTTAAAAATCGTAGACAGAAGAAATATGAGGCTCTTCAAGAATATGAGGTAGATATTGCCAGATTAGTACGATATGCTTATCCAACAGCTCCCGAAGACATGATGGAAAAATTGGCCGTTCAGACGTTTATTGATGGTCTTCGTGATCATGAAATGCAGAGAACACTGCGATTAGCTCGTCACAAAACGCTGGTTGATGTCTTATCCGCCGCCCTCGAATACGAGTCAGCTACGCAGGCCTCTGGCGGGTACAGTAAAGTTAGAACTGTAAAAGAAGCAGGAGATGAAGATAAACTTTACCAGCTTGTTAATATGATGAAAAGCATGGCATACAAGAAAACGAAGACCATCAGATGCTGGAATTGTGGCGAAATAGGACACGTACGAAGCTCCTGTAAGCACCCTAGGTACGACGCAAATCAAGAAACTCACCATCAGGAAAACTAGAACGGGTCAGCCTTAGGGGGGCAGCCTCGACCCAGAACTTTTTCAAAGACCCTCTCATACTAATAGCTTCTTTGAAATGTCGTGAAGATAGTGTATATGTAGATGGAGACATAAATGGTAAAAAGCATACGTTGTTGGTGGATACCGGAGCGACCAGAACCATTATACGCCCGACAGTTATAAACAGCCGTAAGAAACTGTTACCAACGAGGTTGCGACTTCGGACCGCTACAGGTGAAAATGCCAACATTCATGGAGAAATCCAGGTACAATTGGGAATTGGGGCAGAAAAGTTTGTCCATACTGTTATAGTTGCTGACATCGAAGAGGATGTTATATTAGGAATGGACGTAATGAATATGCATGGATTCCAATTGGATTTTAAGAATAAGGTAATCAAAGTTGGCAACGAGGAGGTATTTCTCCATCCACATAATGACAACACTGTGCAAGCAGCCATTACAGAAGATACAGTCGTGCCTGCGAGAAGCGAAACGATCATAGTAGCGCGACTACAGGGAATTGTAGACGAAGGGAGACCTGTTATGATGGAGCCTTGGAACCACGACGATGAGGTTGGCCGTGGAATCATAATTGGAAAGGAATTGGTGACTTCGGCTAAAGAAATTCCTGTGAGACTTATCAATGTCAACTACTACCCAGTGACCATAAAGAAAGAGACAAAAGTAGGAACTTGTGTACCTGTGACATCCATAATCCGTCAGGCGACAACATCTGATAATTCCAACGACAAATTCGACCAAATGGTTGCAGTTGCAGGACAGTCTCTAAATCAGATGGAGAAAAGGAAATTAAGGGAATTTCTTCGGCAGTATCGTGATATTTTCGTACCAAAAGTAGGAAAGACGGGAAGAACTACGGTTGTTAAGCATAAAATAGATACTGGTAATGCTAAGCCAATTCGTCAAACAGCGCGACGATTACCACAGGCGAAAAGAGAGGAAGCTGAAACGATTGTTCAGGAAATGAAGAAAGACGGGGTGATAGAACCTTCTACGAGCCCATGGGTCTCTCCGGTGGTCCTGGTTAAGAAGAAAGACGGAACGACGAGGTTCTGTGTGGATTACCGTTTGCTGAACAACGTTACCAAGAAAGATAGTTATCCTCTGCCTCGGATCGATGACACATTGGACACATTGGCTGAAAGTAAATTGTTTTCTACTTTGGATTTGAAGTCTGGATACTGGCAGGTAGAAATGGACCCAGTAGATAAAGAAAAGACAGCCTTCACCACAGGATCTGGATTGTGGCAATTCAACGTTATGCCATTTGGACTCTGTAATGCTCCTGCCACATTTGAGAGGCTTATGGAAAATGTGTTGAGAGGGTTATCTTGGAAAACATGCCTGGTTTATTTAGATGACATAATCGTCTTGGGGGAGACATTCGAAGATCATTTGAGGAATTTAGAAAACGTTTTTAATCGACTTAAAGCTGCCCAATTGATGCTAAACCCCAAGAAGTGCCAGCTATTTCAAGGTAGAGTCAATTATCTGGGTCATATAGTCAGTAAAGAAGGAGTGGCCGTGGATAAGGGAAAAATCGATTCCATTAAGGAATGGCCAAAACCAACTGACAAACACCAAGTGAGAAGTTTTCTTGGACTATGTACTTACTACCGAAGGTTTATTAAGAAGTTTGCAGATATCGCTAAGCCATTAACGCGACTTACAGAGGAAGCAAGAGAATACCGCTGGGATATAGACTGCCAAAATGCCTTTGAAACGTTGAAAAAGCATTTAATAACAGCACCAATTTTAGGGTATCCACTGCCAGAGGGAGAGTTCATCTTAGATACGGATGCAAGTAATGTGGGAATTGGAGGAGTGCTGTCTCAGATTCAAGGAGGACAGGAACGAGTTCTCGGATATTTTAGTAAAGTTCTTTCAAAACCTGAACGGAATTATTGCGTCACGAGAAGAGAACTTCTGGCAGTAGTGAAATCAGTAGAGCACTTCTATCAATACCTCTATGGCAGAAAGTTTCTAATCCGAACCGACCATGCCGCCCTTAAGTGGTTGATGCAGTTTAAGAATCCAGAGGGTCAGATAGCCAGGTGGATCGAACGACTCCAAGAATACGATTTTAAGATTGAGCACCGGGCCGGAGTTAGCCATAGAAACGCTGATTCTCTTTCCAGAAGGCCATGCCCAGCAGAGTGTTCCCACTGCAACAAAACGGAATCCAAGGAAGCAGCAGTGCTAAGAACGACGATTGTCAACGACGACTGGACGCCTACTAAGATAAGGGAAGAACAAGAGAGAGATCCAGTTATACAGAAAATCCGAAAATGGAAAGAGGAAAACCGTCGACCACCTTGGCAGGAAATATCAAACCTATGCTCAGTAGTTAAGACGTATTGGGTCCAGTGGGACTCATTTATCATCGAAGATGGCTTGCTCAAACGAGTCCTGGAAAATGATGACGGTTCGGAGAAGAGAAGACAGTTGGTGATCCCAAAGAGCAGAATAGCCGAAGTACTTCGTCAGTTACACGACAGTCCATCGGGAGGGCATTTTGGTGTAAGGAAAACCCTTCAGCGAATTCGGGAACGGTTTTATTGGATGAACAGTTCCGACGATGTAAAAGACTGGTGTAAGAAATGTACTATTTGTGCCACGAGTAACGGGCCTTACCGAAAAAGGAGAGCTCCTATGAGACAATATAATGTTGGAAGCCCGTTTGAAAGAATAGCTTTGGACATCGCTGGGCCATTTCCAGAAAGTGAAAATGGAGGCAAGTACATGCTGGTAGTAATGGATTACTTTACTAAGTGGGTCGAGATTTACGCACTTCCCGACCAGAAGGCCGCCACCGTTGCAGATAAGTTGATCCAAGAATATATCAGCCGATTTGGAGTGCCTTTGGAGATCCATAGTGACCAAGGCAGGAACTTCGAAAGTGATCTATTCCAAGGAATATGTGATAGACTAGGCATGAAGAAAACAAGAACTACCGCGTATCATCCGCAATCGGATGGTATGGTAGAACGAATGAATAGGACAGTTGCCAAGTATTTGACAAAGATGGTGTCCGATCATCAGCGAGACTGGGACCAATACCTTCCGTTCTTCACAATGGCCTACAGATCTGCTGTTAACGAATCAACGGGCCAGACACCAGCCAGAGTCCTATTCGGACGCGAAATGCGACTACCTTGTGATCTAGAATTTGGGTGTCGACCTGGAGAAGATGTAGCAGGTGAAGATTATGTGATCGAATTACGAAGAAGAATGGACGATGTACATGAGTTGGTCCGTTCCCACCTTCAGATCGCTAGCGACCGAATGAAGAAACGGTACGATACACAAGCCGAAAAGGGTTGCTTTAAGAAGAACGACAAAGTATGGCTGTATAATCCCAAGAAGCGAAAAGGTTGTTCTCCCAAATTGCAGCAGTCTTGGGAAGGTCCATACCTCATCATGGAGAAGATCAACGATGTCATTTACCGAATAAGCAAGATTCCGAGGGGAAAGCCGATGATAGTACACCATAACCGGTTGGCATCTTTCGAAGGTGACCACGACGTAGATGAAGAAGTGGAAGTAAACCAAGTCCAAGATGTGTCTGACCTCAGGTTTGAGGAATTCATGGGTGCCTATGGAGGTACCGGTAAAGCAAGACATGGTGTTACCACTGAAGAAAAGCAAGATCTACTCGCGCTCCCCGATGACCACTCGCTGGCCCTTACCATCCCGGCCAGTATCAAAGACGCACCAGGGTTGGCATCCGTCTTTCGAAGGAAGTTTGGTCGAGTTGCAGAACTTCAATGCCAAGTGCCAGCTCCCGGTAAAACCTTGAAACTCCAAGATGCATCACGTTACCTTTTCTACCTGGTAACAAAAGACACTGCCCGTGACCAACCTACCTACCGAGATGTATGGGAAGCCTTACTTCAATTGAGAAAGCACGTACTAGAGTCCGACGTGCAAAAGTTAGCCATGCCAAAGTTGGAGTGCCGCCAATTAGATTGGAGGGTTATACGAAATATGGTGGAGGAGATCTTTAAAGACACCGAAGTCCAGGTGTTAGTCTGTTGCAATCCGCATAGTTACTGGTGCGGAGAGAAAACCGTCCCTTGTCATTTTTATACAACTGGAAGTTGTAAAAGAGGGCCCAGTTGCCGATACCAGCATACCGTTCCAGTTCTAGTCCCGACAAGGTTCCAGGAGGAACCATCTTTTGAGAGGGGGGCAATGTTACGTAAAAATATGAGTCATAGTTTTAACCTGTAAACATGTTTTTATTCACTAATATGTTTTAGATTATACGAGACCTTTCGACCATAAACCCCAAGTAATAAAAAACTGGTTCCATTCGAATCTTCCGGAATTAGGCCTGTCCATTCGAGGCGAAACCAGGTCAATTGAGGTCAACATCCATGCAGTTCTAGAGCAGCTGTTTTCGTATAAATATGAGGGAACTTTTATTTTGAAAACAGTTAATAAAGAAGATTCGCGCTCGCGATATTGTTGTTACGCTCGCCTACTAATAAATTATGTATATTTAGTGATAAATAAATTAGTATCAGTTATTGTGCTTTTTAATAAATTTAGATAAGAACCTTTAGAACAAGACATTATAAATTAAATAGACATTGAAATAAATAACATAACAATATATATATATATATATATATATATATATATATATATTATATATATATAATATATATATATATATATATATATATATATATATTATATATATAATATATATATATATATATATATATATATATATATATATATATATATATATATATACAGTATAGGTAAAAGTTTATGGTCGGTATGGTAAAATTTAACAGGATATCTAACACAGATATAAAATCATATTTTCAGCGAATAGACAAAGATAACATACATATTTCCCCTTGGTCTCCCCTCCATATTTCTTATTGCTGCCCATTGCCCAGTAGTAAGACGATTAGTCCCGATTAGTTTCGATTAGATCCGATTAGTTCCGATCTAAGATATACATGTCTCTGGTTCCGATCCCAAGAAACTAGAGGTGGGTCGTTGACATTTTTATCGGAACCGTTTTTCGTAAACTGTAACTAGTTGATTGTTTATCAGTAGTTTCAAATAAGCGAGAACACAAAAAACATATTGGCTATTATATTGAAAGAAACTAACGAAGGATATATTTATTATAACTTAAAAAATAAATTAAACAATACAAATAGTACTTACATTTACATGACAAATTACTAAATCGCGAATCGTCTAAATTGACATTTAAAAACATACGTTTTTCCACTTTTCTTGTTGTTTCTTCTTTTGTTTAAAATTAAACCAGATTTTGAACATGTGTTCACAAGGAACAGATTTTGTTACAATACTACAATATTTTATGAATATAGTGGTTAAGTTAAGATATACATGGCGATGGTTTTTCCACCACTGTAATGGACAGTTCCAATCTCCGTTCGAAATTTTTTGTGGGTAATATCATCAGACAAATACATTGTTATAGGTTTAATATTTCCTTTGTTTATTTTCCTTATGTGGTCAATAAAACTAGAAATAAAATAGACAATAAATTGGCTTTGAATTTATTTTATAAAAACTTACTTAGTTATAATTTCATAAAGGGCTTGATTTTTCTTCTGGTAGTATCTTCATGTATCTTTCAAATTGTTCTTCTTTAGGTTATTGTTTTCTTATCAAATGTTTTCTTTATCAAAACTGTCACCTGTTAGGTTAATGGCAGGGTATTGTGGCCTGTTTGCGGGAAGCAAAGTAGTCGGGGCACACTTTAAACTGTTTTATTGATTTATTAGCAATAAACTACATACTAAAAACAAGTAAGAAAACTGTAAGAGTTCTTTTCGTTGTCACCTCGTCGTGTGATCGTGTTCTGACAGCCATCAGCTGCTCTGATCTCCTCTTCTTTTCTCCGTCGACGTTCCCTCACTTCAATAGCACAGTCAACCCATGTGTGGCTGGCGGTTAACTGTCAATCTGCCACAGGGCTCCCCTCCAGTGAGGAACCTGCTGGTTTCGAACGGCTATGTTGACTTGTGTTTCTCATCAGACGGTTGGCATATGCATGTTCTTCCTGCACCTGTTGGGCCGCTGGAATATATGCTGGTTTGAGTCGGTCCATGGAAATTCGCTGACGAACATTTTGGACATCCACAGTTACAAACTCATCACTTCGTTCTAACACTCTAAACGGGCCGGTATAGGGAGGTGTAAGAGGAGGCTTCACTTTATCGGTTCGCACAAACACATGACTCGTAGTCTGTAGATCCGGATGGACAAAGGCAGTACGGGCTGAGTGGTTGCTCGTCGGTACAGGACGCAATGCTCCCATAGTCTCACGTAGTCGTTGGACAAAACTATGCTCGTCGGGTGTAACAACACTAGGGACAAGCAGCTGTCCAGGGAGACTCACTGGGGTACCATACACTAACTCGGAGGCTGTACATGCAATGTCTTGTTTGAAAGTGTTTCGAAGGCTTAGCATGACCAGAGGTAGGGCTTCAACCCACAATACTGTGTCCGCGGCGATTAGAGCAGCCTTGAGCGTTCGGTGGAAACGTTCAATACATCCGTTTGATTGTGGGTGGTAGGCAGTGGTTTTAATATGTTGTACACCTAGAAATCCATTGAGCTGGCGAAACAACTGGCTCTCAAATTGCCTACCTCGGTCCGTTGTTATGGTTGCTGGCACGCCAAACCGGGATATCCATCCCTCAAGGAGCTTCTGCGCGACAACTTCGGTTGTAATCTCCGAGATAGGTATGGCCTCTGGCCATCTTGTGAAACGGTCGATGATTGTGAGCAGGTATCGAAAGTTCTGATTTGCTGGAAGTGGGCCAACGATGTCGACATGTATGTGTGCGAATCGATCGTCTGGCATTCCTAGAGGTGTCACAGGTGTAACAGTGTGACGTCCGATTTTGGCACGTTGACATTGGATGCACTCTCGTGACCACTGCTTGACTTGGCGATTCATGTTATGCCACACAAAACGTTCAGCAATCATTCGTAATGTAGCAGCATGCCCTGGGTGGGACTGCGTGTGGAACTTCAGGAAAACATCTCTTTGAAACACAGCTGGCACATAAACTCGTATACGACCATCTTGGACTGAACAATAAATAGGCCGCTGGCTATCTGGTAGAACTATGCGTTGAAGTTGTAAGGAACTGGCAGGATCGTTCAGGGTCTGTTAAAGACCCTCATCTGTAGTCTGAGCTTCGGATAGCCGGTCATAGTCAATAGTAATGGGTGTTGTGATAGCGTCTACTTCAGGTCGTGAGAGACAATCGGCAACGATATGGAGAATTAGCCAATAAATTCTAGTTGACGTATCTGTCGTGGAGACTGCCGCTCATGTCGCTGTTGGAAGGCAAACGTTAAAGGCTTGTGATCAGTATAAATGGTAAATGGCATACCCTCAAGAAAATGGCGGAAGTGATGTATGCCACTGAATATGGCAAGCAACTCTCGGTCATAAGTGCTGTAGTTTCGCTCCGTCTTAGAAAGCTTTCGAGAGAAGAAAGCGATGGGCTGTAGATGTTCACCTATAAGCTGTTGCAAAACACCGCCGATGGCAGCATCTCAGGCATCAACTGACATGTTCAATTGGGCATTTGGTGCTGGAAAGACCAATTCAGTCGACGCGGCCAAGAGTTCTTTTACCTTGGTGAAAGCTGCTGCAGCTGCTGATGTTAATGTTAGTTCTTGCTGCTTTTTCTTTTGCTGAGACAATAACTCCGTTAGTGGCATTAGCTCATTGGCAGCATTAGGTAACCAACGTCTGTAGAAATTGAACATACCCATAAATCGTCGTAGCTGTCGATAGGTCGTAGGTTGTGGAAACTTACGAATCGCGCTAACTTTAGCCGGTAATGGACGAACGCCAGTTGGGGATACCGTGGCACCCAGGAAGTTTACTTCACGTTTACGGAATTTTGATTTATCCTTGTTTATTTGGAGTCCATTTGCTTCCAGAATCCGAAGTACTGATGCCAGGTCTTGCTCATGCTCAGTCTCAGTATCCGAGGCAATCAAGATATCGTCAATGTATACATACACATATGAGCATTCTCGAAAAAGGTGATCGAGGTATCTCTGGAACGTCTGGGCAGCATTTCGCAAACCGAACGGCATTCGGAGGAACTCGTACAGCCCAAAGGGGGTTATTACAGCCGTCTTTTGGACATCCTTCGGGTGGACTGGAATTTGGTAAAAAGCACGTACCAAGTCGATGCAAGAGAAAAAATTTTCTTACCATGTAGCTGGTTAGCAAAATCCTGGATGTGCGGTATAGGGTAGCGATCTGGTTTTGTCATGGCATTTAAACGGCGGAAGTCTCCACAGGCACGCCATCGTCCATTGGACTTCTGAACTAAGTGAAGCGGACTGGCCCAAGATGACTTTGATGGTCGGATAATGCCTGCCTGCATCAGCTCGTTGAATTCTGCTCGTGCAGCTTGAAGACGGTCTGGTGGAAGTCTTCGTGGTTTAGAGAAAACTGGTGTACCTCAAGTCTCAATATAGTGCTGAACTCTTTCAGTATCCTCTGGTATAGCAACAGTTGGACGATCATAGGGATGAGCAGTGGATAAGCCTACTTCTGGCACCCTAACACGACGAGACACACAGGTAATACTGCTTGACATACTTGGACTTACTAGTCGTTTGTTTCTCATGTCTACACTAATGCCATGGTACGTCAGAAAATCGGCTCCTAGTATGGGTGTGGTGACATCTGCGACTACAAATGTCCATGTTACAGGTTGGCCTAGACCAAGGTTTAGTGTGAGCTGTTTCTGACCATATGTTTGGATGCACGATCCGGTGGCAGAATACAGGCGTACAGTGCTGGGCTGAGTCGCAGTGCAGATTTTACGTGGAAGCACACTTAGGTCTGCCCCCTGTATCAATAAGAAATTGAAGTTGGAGAGCACTATCGGTAATGAAGAGGCGGCGTGGTATGTAAGGGGCTGCGGTTGCCGCCATTACTGCGCCCTTTGATCGTTTTTTGTAAAAAAACATTTTTTTGCAGGGTGGTCTACATTTCTTTGCTTGTGCACCAAATCTTCGATGGTAGTAACACTGTTCGTCTGATGATGACTTGGTACTCTTGGTCATTTGAATCTGTTGCCCTTCTTCAGCTACAGTTAATCTGTTGGATAAAGCATTCACTTGGTTACTCAATGCAGCCACTGTTTTGTCTAAGGTAGAGCTTTCGGTAACAACCATGACTGGAAAACTGGAACACCGTAGGTACGTATCGGCTTTCTTAGCAAGTTCTTCTAGGTCTTCATCAAGAATAGATATAACGCTTCGAACTGAAGGTGGTAGGCGGTCCAACCAAAAATTTTTGAGAACTTGCGTACTAATGCTATCCATGGCCAAAGCTTGCATTCGATGGAGTAGTTGAGTGGGTTTTAGGTCACCCAGAGTGAGTTCCATCAACTTGTGGATCTTTTCATCTGAGCTGGTGCCATACCTGTCGAGAAGTCGAGTTTTTAGTTGTATATAGGCATTGCCAGCAGTGGGATTCTTTACTATGTCTGCTACTTCTATAAGTACTTCGCTGTTTAAACTAGCAACAGTATGGTCGAATTTACAGTTGTCAGTTGTGATTTTGGCTTGTCGAAACTGCGCTTCTAGCCGGAGAAACCATAGTTCTGGTTCAGTGCGCCAAAACTCTGGCGCTTTAATGCCTACCCGTGCAATTAATGAGTGATTATCGCCTTCGCACGGTGTAATATTCATATTGTTTGGCATTGTTTGGTCGGTGTTTGTCATAGTTGTGTATAAATCGTTGTACTTACAGTTTTTTTTCTTGGGGTCACCAATGTGGCCTGTTTGCGGGAAGCAAAGTAGTCGGGGCACACTTTAAACTGTTTTATTGATTTATTAGCAATAAACTACATACTAAAAACAAGTAAGAAAACTGTAAGAGTTCTTTTCGTTGTCACCTCGTCGTGTGATCGTGTTCTGACAGCCATCAGCTGCTCTGATCTCCTCTTCTTTTCTCCGTCGACGTTCCCTCACTTCAATAGCACAGTCAACCCATGTGTGGCTGGCGGTTAACTGTCAATCTGCCACAGTATGCTTATCTTGAGTGACATGACATTTAGCCTCTTCTTACAGGTTATTTGACATCAACTTCTAAAGGTCAATTTATTGGTTCATAGAACTAAAAGTTGTACTTTGAATTGTTGGTCCTAATAGGTTGGAGACAGGATATCTTGTCATCAGTTCGTTTAAAAGTTGGATTTGTGGGTTTTTTGAGTTGTTTTTTTTTTGAGGAAAAAAGTTGAGATTTTTGGGTTCACATGTGCCAAGGGTACTGAATATACAGGAAATTTCTGGATTTTAAACTCAATTTCACCTCAACAGGATCAGGAATCAATTCTATTTGTAAAATAGGCGCTTATAGCGGATTAAATTCTTGATTGAGATATATTTTACATTAAGGTCACCTTACATCAACGGTAAGTCCTATCTAAGACCTATTATTCCATCAATCACGACTTAAACACTTTCTAAGACTATTCTTTTACTTTCAGACCTTATACTTTTATTTTATATTCGTCTCCTCCTTCAAATCTTCTATCTGGTGTTTACTTTTTATTGGCTTCCATACAAGCTGTTCGTCGTTTGGATCTACAACTTCCAGAAGCTGATTGTAGGGTTATTGAATATAAAGAAGACCAAGCTATAGACCCTAAGAAGGAAAGTGAACAATAAACTTGGTGAGAATGAACCATTTTACCTTCCCTTCATCCATCTTGTCTACCTTATCATATTTGGGATAATACTAGTCACATATTCAAATAGTTTATCTGTGGTTACATACAACTGATGTATTTATAATAACCTTCTCTTCCACCAGACGTTTAGATAATTGAAACTATTGATATCTGAAATAAAAGTAACCTTAAATTATAATTAGTAGTTTAAAGTATAATTAGATTAAGTTAGATCATAAGTAAAGGTAGATATTTAGTTACTAATTAGGGGTATAGATTACAAGGTTTATTTAATTTAGTTAACTTAGTGTTAGAAACTTAGTAGGAATAAATTACCACAAAATACAAACGGTGTGATATAATATTAATTTAGAAACTTACCGTTGATAAAGTAGTGTACACCCAAGGTATATATATATACGCTGGGGATATTCAAATCTTTGTAACCATCCATATTATTTGCTCTAAGCATTCTTACAATTAACTTCACTATTTAATAAAAATTTAAAGTAAAAACATAAAGTGTAGTTCTTGACAGGTGACAACCATAGATAGGTGACAACAACACCTCCGCTGGGTTATGGCTAATGGTCTGATACGCGGCATTATTCGATAAAATTGGGCCATAACATTTTACCCACCCCACTCTCCGGGTATATATTGGATTTAAACCAAATCTTAAAGAGCTGGTCCGACTATACTACCTTTAATTTATAAAAATAGAATATTTTTGTAACAGTGGCGCCCTACGTGGTTTAAAGGCTTTTCTATTGTTATTTTTTGTGGTTTACATTTTGTAGTTAAAAAACGGAAGGTTATTATAAAAAAATAAATAAATAAAATAATAATACTAGTGCTATATTGTACTTAAACCTACCTACACCTTAATCTTTAATAAACATATATATAAAACATCAACACAACAAAATTATCATATTTATTTATATACAACTTTCTAATTAAATCTTTATATTATTTATAAAAAAATTTTTTTTGTAACAAAAAAAAAAATTTCACATTTTAGGAGTGACTTTCTTTTAAATTTCTTTTCTTCCTGGAAGGAGGGGAAATTGTGTGTTTACATGACTATATTTTTGTGTATACTCTTTCATTTGTTATATAAATTTTTTTGCGAACTCTAAATTATTATAGAAATAGACACTTTATTCGGTATTTAGATAGTACCATTCTTTTTGTTGTTAGTTGTAAGTTCGAAAAACTGTTTTATATTTTCATTGAATGTATTAAGAACTGGATATTTAATATTAATTATCATGGAAGGAAACAGATTAAAGAATGAGGAATTAACATATGAACTACGGATCAGAGGCATACCGGTTGGCGCTACAGTAGAAGAAAAGCGAGCAAAATTACGACAGGTACTTCGATCTGAAAAGGAAACAGGAAATCAAGAAATAGCTACATCTTGCATTTCATTGACTTTCGCTGAAGAATATGCAGTTTGTCGAGATAAAGTAGAAGAGTTAGCTGAAATGATAAATGAAATTGATCCAGATAACTATGAAAATGATTTTCGTAGAATATGTGCACGACTGATACACTTATCTCATCGATTGGAAAGGTTTAAAGGCGATAACCGTGAAGATGAGCAAGAACGATGCAAACTTACTACGCAATGTAACCAATTATTTACCAACTTAAATATGGCATATGAAATGGTTAGCCCAATGCGAAGAAACCGTGGTGATGTAACACGAGAGATAAACCGATATCTACTCTCACGTGAGGATCCGGCTGCCGCTATCGGAACAGAACCAAATGGTCAACGGAATCCAGTGGTTAGTAGGGAAACCGAAGAATCCCTTCTGGATACCTTGAACCCCCCATGTTTACCCAATATCTCAAGAAGCCTAAACATCATAGGAGACATTGTAGACCATCCGGAGAACAATTTAAACCGCCCTCCTCCATATACGAGCAAATTTTTGACTAGGCAATCTAGTTCGTACCTGGATTCAGCCCGAGCACCTTTTCCACGAGGACTAAATAAAACACACGAGGAGCTTCCTAGTTCATCCAATTCCAAAGTTCACTTCACTTCTGATATTTCACGGATAGTGGCTATTGATGAAATGGAATATCCCCGTAATATGACAACGCTAGAAGAACCTAGTTGTTCCCGTAGATTTGTGGATACCGCAGGATCCCTTGCCCCGCAGTTTGGTAACCTTCGTCTGGGACCTAATACTACTTCTGTACCTGGTTACGGAGAGGGGACATATTCTTCAAATCCACTCGTTTATCGATGGAATCTCAGATTCAACGGGCGTTCTAGCGTTAACGAATTTTTGGAACGAGTTAAAGAACTCCGGCTCTCACGTGGCATAAGTAAAGCCCAACTTCTTCTATCTGCCCCGGAACTCTTCGAAAAAGAGGCGTTGTATTGGTTCAGGACAGGAAATTTTCATTCTTGGGATGACCTAGTGACTCAGTTACGGGATGCGTTTAGACCATATGACTACGAGTACAGTTTATGGGACGAAATTCGCCGTAGGACTCAAGGTAGCCAAGAGAAAGTTCTGACTTACATAACCGCAGTGGAGAACTTATTTCGCCGATTAGACCATCAGCCATCCGAAGAGTACCGAGTAAACATCTTACGAAGAAACCTTTTACCATATATCCAGAGTCAATTAGCCCTCCATCAGGTTAGGACAGTTCAGGAGTTAATACGGTTATGTAGAGCCGTTGAGGAGACAGAAGAAAGAGTGAAGAATTTCACCCCACCTTCTACCTCCTATAGAAACTTACTTGAACCGGAACTGGCATACCATCGTCCATCTCAACCACCACACATCTCCGCGATACGGACCTCCTTAGGAAGCACTGGCCAACAAGGAAACTTTTCCGACCACACTGATAGTAGGACCAGTACTTTAGGAGACCCTCCTACCTCTTCTTCTACTTCTCACTCCACCACTACTAGCCGACAACCACAGTGTTGGAACTGCCACAAAGATACGCATAAATTCCGAAATTGTCCTGATCCGCGTAAAAAATTCTGCTTTAAGTGTGGTTATGCCGGAGTAATGGTAAAGAATTGTCCTACCTGCACAGAAAACTTCCGGGCCGGTCCACAGTAAGTCGGTCGGGATCAGCTATTGAAAATCCGACTTCCAAAATTTCTTCTATGTCCGTACTACTAGATTTTGTATTAGCTCATGCAAAGCATGACACTCGACCTTATTTGTCCATCACGATTTTAGGTAATCAATTTTTAGCTTTGTTAGACAGTGGATGTTCTAAGACAGTTATCGGTAGTCTTGGTTGGGAACGACTTAAAAGAGTGTGTACACTGAAACCTTCGGGACAACCTAGGGAATGTACTGTCGCCAACGGTGTAAGGTGTCCTATTCTTGGTTCCATCACTATACCCATCCAACTACAAGATAGGGTGAAAATTATGGAGGTAATGGTGGTACCTAGCCTTCCACACACCGCTATCCTGGTCATAGATTTTTGGATTTCCATGAACATCGTTCCTGACTTATACTCCGGACAATGGTCTTTTCGGACAGACAATGATTTACCACTAAATCACATAATGGCCATCCATTTCGTCGAGAGTCTATCTACGACACAAAAGATGCATTTGGACGAATTGATCGAGACCACTTTCCGTGCAAATAGGATGTACTAATTTAGTCGAACATGAGATAAGAACCACTGCTCAACCTATAAAACAAAGACATTACCCTCTTTCACCGGCTTTGCAAAAACATGTGAATACTGAACTAGATAAGATGTTAAAAGAAGACATAATAGAACCATCGACTTCCCCTTGGGCTTCTCCTATTGTTTTGGTCAGAAAACCTGATGGATCCTACCGATTTTGTGTCAATTACAAAAAACTTAACGAAGTTAGTGAAAAGGACGCATATCCTATACCTTTTGTCTCATCCACCCTGGACAAATTACGGGATGCAAGATATCTTTCGACACTAGATATCAAGTCAGCTTATTGGCAGATAAAAGTGGCTAAGGCTAGCAGACCTCTAACGGCTTTTGTTGTCCCCACGCGAGGACTATTTCAATTTAAGAGAATGCCTTTTGGGCTGCATTCAGCCCCCGCGACTTGGCAACGATTTATTGATCGTGTCATAGGATATGAACTGGAACAATTCGTATTCGTCTATCTAGACGACATCATCATTTGTACTCCAACCTTTGAACAACACCTGGATGTACTGGCTAAAGTTTTTCGGAAACTTAAAGATGCGGGTTTGACGCTCAATCGAGAGAAATGCCATTTTTGTAAACCAGAACTTAAATATTTGGGATATATATAATAATAATAATAATAATAAATGTCTTTATTAACAACAGATTAAATTTTCTTTACAATGAAATATAATATCAGTAGGGCGAGATTCAGTTTGTGTACCACTGTGCAACAGCGGCACACAACTGCTCTTCCACCTAACCCCCCGAAAATAGGATAGATAGACTATATCTAAATAATGAAATTGTATTTATAATAAAACATAAAAATATTAAGTACATATTAAATTTATAAATTATAAACTATTTATTTTTTTTTAATTCTTAAATTTTTAAATTACTGTTCAGCTAACAACTGCTCATAAATTAATCTCTTGAACTTGACTCTAGACAGATTTTTAATATTGTAGGACAAACTGTTAATATTGCAAGCAATTGAATATGAAAATGAACGTTTAAAAAAGGATGTTGTATGTTTAGGTAAAGTGAGGGTATTCTTGTGTCTAAGATTAAGATTATGAACGTCCGTCCTATAAGTTATTCGATTGTACAGGTATGGTGGAACTCTCTCTTGAATGATTTTATGGTAAAAACATAAAGCATGGAGTTTCCGACGATTTTTCATATTTAACCACTTGACTACAGTGAAAATATGACTTATCCTTTGAAATTTCCTGATGCCAAAAATCAAACGCAAACAAGAATTTTGCAATTTCTGTATTCTCCATGAATCAAATTCAGTGAGACACGCATTGTAGAGCACGTCACAATAATTTAATTTTGATAATACCAGAGCATTACATAATAATGACTTTGTGGCCCTACTTAATAAATTGCGGCTTTGATACAGTAATTTTAAAACGGCGTAAGCTCGTTGTAAACAAATACTTACATGATATGTAAACCTTAAATCTTCGTCGAACCAAACCCCAAGGCTTTTAATCTTTTTGCTAAAAATTAAATTGTCATTTCCTAAGATAATTCGATTGGCATAATTCTCTAAAAATATTTTCCTATGGAGATTCCTCCCAAAAATGATACCCTGAGTTTTTGATGTATTCAATTTTAAACAATGATTTTGAGAAAAAATCTGCAGCTGAAGAAGGTCATGATTTATTGCATTTACCGCTTGATCACACTAATTTGGATAAAATGACATATAGAGTTGGGTATCGTCTGCATAATAATGTTGTGAACAGGACAAAAACACAGAAGGAAAATTAGATGTGTATATAGAGAATAAAATTGGACCTAATATAGATCCTTGAGGCACACCAGTATTAAGATCTAGAAATGAAGAAATATTTTGATTAAGTTTTACTGCTTGACATCTGTTAGAAAGATAGGATTTCATTAGATCAACTGCTCTCGCTTCTAGACCAATATATTTTAAAATAGAGAATAACAAATTATGGTTAATTGTATCAAAAGCTTTTGAGTAGTCTAGAAGAATTAGAATTGATATTTTGTTTTGGTCATAGGCTCTAAAAATATCATCTGTAATATTTAATAAAGCAGAAAGACAGCTATATCTGGACCTAAAACCGGACTGCATCATAGGGATTATGTTGTTATTTTTTAAATGCGTTTGTAACTGAATATCAATCACCTTTTCCAAAATTTTAGATAATGTAGGCAGTACACTTACTGGTCTTAATTCATTCATGCTTTCTGTATTTTTAGTCTTCGGTAACGGAATAACATGTGCCCGTTTCCATTTAGTGGGAAAAATTGAATTTGTTAAGCAAAAGTTAATGATATGTGTGATATACGGTAGAAGAAAGGGAATACATAGTTGAAGCGTTAATATGTTAATACCATCATCACCAATAGCTTTACTTTTAATATTATTAATAATATGTAAAATATTAATTTCAGATACTGTTTTAAAGGTAAGAGAAGAACTGAGGGAATACTTAAAGTTATTTTCATAGAATATTTGTGTATCAATGTCTGCTTTCATGTTTGGTATAATTTCAATAAAGTGTTTATTTATCTCATTTGCATCCCACACGTTTTTAATTTCAAATTTATTTTTGGTTTTGCAATTATTTACCAAATATTTTAAATTATTCCACATATCTTTGGAAGATTGATCATGTATGTTTTTAAAATATGATTTTTTCTCCCTTATAGTCATGGCTGTTACTAAGTTACGCAATACTTTGTAGTCATTCCATTGATTTATATTTTTAGTTAACTTGTAAGCAGTAAGTGCTTTATCCCTATCTAACATCAATTGCCTGATGGTATTAGTTAACCATGGAGCATATTTCTTTGAGATTCTAAAAGTCTGATATGGAACATGTATGTCAAGTAAAGTAATGATATTATTAGAAAGAAAATCGACTTTACTGTCTATATCTGGCAATTCATATATTATTCTCCATGGTATAGATTCCAGATCAGATTTAAATTGACTGTAATTTAAATTTTTGAAATTCCGAGTAGTAATAAATTTATTTGTATTAGATTTGACATCACAACCAAATTTTAAAACAACCAATTCATGATCGCTTATTTCTGGGATATGTTTTACTTCAATAGACAAGATTTTATCCTCAGTAGATGTGATTACATAATCAAGCAGAGTCGATGTGAACTGGGTGATTCTAGTTGCTTGATTTACCATCTGCTTTAGGCCAAGACCGTCTAATACATCTGTAATGAACTGTGTGGAATAATTATTGGTATTTAACAGATCAACATTAAAATCGCCCAAACAAAGTAAATGATCTACACTTGGCAGTACTGATGATAAAGTTGTTTCCAAAACTCCAAAGAAAGTTTTATAAAATGCCCCATAAGGATTATATAAAACACCAATAGCTAGTGTTTCATAACGAAGAGAGAGTTTTAACCATATCTGTTCAATTTCATTTGATGACTCAATCAGCACATAATTTATATTACATTTTATGTAAATACCTACACCTCCACCTGTGTCATTTTTATTCCTGTCGACTCGCTCAAAGTTATAGCCAGGTATATTAATGTTCTTACTGGATATTGATTCCTTTAACCATGTTTCACTTATACCCAAAATATCTAAATCATTTTTTAAAATAAGTTCTTTTACATCAATAAAATGCGCAACTAGCGATCTAGAGTTTATATGAGCACACTTTAAACTACTCATGTTAAGCTTAGATTAGATCTTTTAATAAATTTGTACAAACGATTATGTAAATAATTTAAGCAAAATTTGTAGGTGATTATTATTTGCATAAACAGTAATTCACATGGTGATGTATTAACAATGTAAAAAATAAATAGATATTACTCTTTAATTCAAAACACGGTATAAACTAAGGATTTTTTACTAAATAACTCAAGATGTACAGTTAAATTTTAATTGAAGCGTAAAGAAAATAATCTAACAGTAAATAAATTTAATTCGCCTAAGTTCAGATAATTAAAGCAACTATTAAAAAGAAACAAAAATAAAATGTTCAAAGAAAAATGAAAATAAAGTAAGTACCTATATGCCAAAATCTATCCCCGAGATATACCATTATAACTAATAATAATATTAACTCTAATTGCAAACCAACATATATGAAAATAAATTTAAATTATACTAAAGCAAGGTCGTTTTCAGATAATATAAGCTTCTTTGACCCATTTTGCGATACATATATTTTACCTTGATATGTCCAGCAGTTTTTGGTACCCACAGATGTCCTCACTTTTTTTAATAATTCCTGACAATCAGGAGAAAGCATTTCACTAATCACGACACTGCAACCTTTAAGATTTTTCTTCTGATTAAACACTTTTGTTTTCAACCATCTGTTTACAAACACAACGGCTACCGGTCTTGGCCTCTTATCATAATTTCGTTTTTTACCTAGTCGATAGCAATCAACTAAATTGGTTGACAAGATAGGTATATTAAGTTTATTGTTGATTATATTTGTAATGACATCAGGAAGGTCTTCTTTCTCTTTCTCATCGACACCATTGATAATAAGGCATTTAAGCCGTTTGTCTTGTTTTAAATATTCAATGCTATTTTGGTTCTGAATTACAAGTTTTTGCACTTTATTTAATTCTTCTTTGACGGAATTAATTAATTCTAAGATATTTTTCTCAAAATTATTTATAAAATCTATTTGGGTACCTGAGATATTACTGGTTACTTGAGATCTTAGATCCTTCATACCTTGTTGTAAAGCTTCTTCAAGTTTCTCAACACGTGCTACAACATTTTTATTGATTGTTTCAGGAGTATTTCTTGTTGATGGCATTTTCTTTAAACTTGTAATATCTATACGTAACACTACACTAATTAGTACTGAAAAACTATTGAAATTAATGCAATTTACCGTAAATAACTTAGGTTTTCTCGGAGCTAGACTTAAACACACACTCTTACTCGTTCAGCGCCATCTATCCTCCCCTATATAGTTAATGAATCTGGTTTACTTGTGGACCCAGAAAAGGTTGAAGCAATTGTTGGCATCCCAAACCCCCAAACCACCTCAGAGGTTCGTAGAGTTATTGGACTGGCATCCTGGTATCGCCGCTTTATACCGAATTTCGCCACCCTTATCGCCCCGTTGACAGCGTTACTTCATAAAAATGTTAAATTTTGTTGGGACGATTCATGCACGGCTGCCTTACAGAAAATCAAAGAACATCTGATATCAGCTCCAATACTTACCTGTCCTAATTTCGATCTGCCCTTTATAATCCAAGCAGATGCGAGTGATTATGGTATCGGAGCAACATTATCTCAGAAATTCGAGGACGGAGAGAAAGTAATCGCCTACCTAAGCCGATCTCTTAGTAAGGCAGAACGTAGGTATACAACCACCGAAAAGGAATGCCTAGCGGTATTGCATGCCGTAGAGAAATTCAGACCCTATGTGGAAGGAACGCGATTTCAGGTAATTACCGATCATTACAGCCTCAAATGGCTGTACAACTTTAAGGACCAGGCCGGTCGTGTAGCCAGATGGGCAGTACGTCTACAACAGTATGATTTTGAGATTATACATAGGAAAGGAGCAGAACATGTAGTACCAGACACTCTTTCCCGATCAGTTCCTTACGTCGAAACCATACAAACCACTCCGTTTAATCCTCCGATAAAAGATTCTTGGTACATCCGTCAACTAGGAAAAATAAAGAAGACTCCAGATAAGTATCCTGATTGGAGAATTGAGAATGAACAACTTTATAAACTAGCCAAGGTTCCGTATCCGAACCTTATCAGCCGAATTTAAGAATGGAAATTAGTAATTCCCAAAGAAAATCGCACTTCTCTCATTCATGATCATCATGCACCCGTCACTTGTGGACATCAGGGTGTATATAAAACCTTGGGTAGGATAAATCAAAAATATTATTGGCCAAAAATGAAAGCAGATATTGCCCGTTATATTCGTCGCTGTGAAACTTGCCTCAAAACTAAACCCGAACAGAAAGCACCACGAGGGCTGATGCTAAGTATGACTCCGACTACCTCACGTCCATGGCAAATTTTGAGCTTAGATCTAGTTGGACCTCTTCCCCGATCGTCAGCAGGATACACCTTCATATTCACGGTCTGTGATGTATTTAGCAAATTTGTTTTGTTCTTTCCTCTTCGAAACGCCACCTCTTCAAAAATCGCAGATCATATAGAAGATAACGTATTTCTACTATTTGGGGTACCTGAAAAGATTATTATGGACAATGGGAAACAGTTTCATAGTCATCAGGTCAATACGATTTTGAACAAGTATGGTGTAGAAAAACGTTACCTTTCAAACTATTCCCCTCAGGGAAACACTGTTGAGAGATATCATCGAGTACTCAAGACCATATTGAGTGCCTATGTGGAAAAGAACCATCGCCTTTGGGATACATACTTGCAAAAGGTTGCTTGTGCTATGCGGTCCGGCCGCCATGAGGTCACCCAAATGACCCCAAATTTTATTATGTTTTCCCGAGAGCTAAACCTTCGAGGTTCAGACAACACAGCCTTGGAAATTCTCGACGATATCTATGATCCCTTATCTCGATCAAAAGCACTTCTGGAGGTATTTCAGGATGTAGCTGAACGAATTCAAACTGCTTTTAAGAAGAGTCGAACTCGCTATAATCTTAGAAGAAGAGATGATAAGTTCACACTCAACCAACGAGTCTGGAAACGAGTATACACCTTGTCAAATAAAGCTCAAGGAATAACATCGGGATTAGCCCCAAAATTTGAAGGACCTTATCACATTACCAGGATCCTATCTCCATGGTCCTATGAACTGAAAGACGATAAAGGACGAAACTTAGGAGTATGGCATGCGAAAGATTTAAAAAGTCACCCACCAGATGCCGATAAAACTGACGATTCAGACTTAGAATAGCATTAATGATCTTCTTATATTTATACAAATTTTAATTATTTTAATGGCTCCATTACGGTTTCTTGAGGAAAACCTTTTTTGTAGTTAGGGGAGAGTTGTTACAGGTTTAATATTTCCTTTGTTTATTTTCCTTATGTGGTCAATGAAACTAGAAATAAAATAGACAATAAATTGCCTTTGAATTTATTTTATAAAAACTTACTTAATTATAATTTCATAAAGGGCTTGATTTTTCTTCTGGTAGTATCTTCATGTATCTTTCAAATTGTTCTTCTTTAGGTTATTGTTTTCTTATCAAATGTTTTCTTTATCAAAACTGTCACCTGTTAGGTTAATGGCAGGGTATGCTTATCTTGAGTGACATGACATTTAGCCTCTTCTTACAGGTTATTTAACATCAACTTCTAAAGGTCAATTTATTGGTTCATAGAACTAAAAGTTGTACTTTGAATTGTTGGTCCTAATAGGTTGGAGACAGGATATCTTGTCATCAGTTCGTTTAAAAGTTGGATTTGTGGGTTTTTTGAGTTGTTTTTTTTTGAGGAAAAAAGTTGAGATTTTTGGGTTCACATGTGCCAAGGGTACTGAATATACAGGAAATTTCTGGATTTTAAACTCAATTTCACCTCAACAGGATCAGGAATCAATTCTATTTGTAAAATAGGCGCTTATAGCGGATTAAATTCTTGATTGAGATATATTTTACATTAAGGTCACCTTACATCAACGGTAAGTCCTATCTAAGACCTATTATTCCATCAATCACAACTTAAACACTTTCTAAGACTATTCTTTTACTTTCAGACCTTATACTTTTATTTTATATTCGTCTCCTCCTTCAAATCTTCTATCTGGTGTTTACTTTTTATTGGCTTCCATACAAGCTGTTCGTCGTTTGGATCTACAACTTCCAGAAGCTGATTGTAGGGTTATTGGATATAAAGAAGACCAAGCTATAGACCCTAAGAAGGAAAGTGAACAATAAACTTGGTGAGAATGAACCATTTTACCTTCCCTTCATCCATCTTGTCTACCTTATCATATTTGGGATAATACTAGTCACATATTCAAATAGTTTATCTGTGGTTACATACAACTGATGTATTTATAATAACCTTCTCTTCCACCAGACGTTTAGATAATTGAAACTATTGATATCTAAAATAAAAGTAACCTTAAATTATAATTAGTAGTTTAAAGTATAATTAGATTAAGTTAGATCATAAGTAAAGGTAGATATTTAGTTACTAATTAGGGGTATAGATTACAAGGTTTATTTAATTTAGTTAACTTAGTGTTAGAAACTTAGTAGGAATAAATTACCACAAAATACAAACGGTGTGATATAATATTAATTTAGAAACTTACCGTTGATAAAGTAGTGTACACCTAAGGTATATATATATATATATATATATATATATATATATATATATATATATATATAAGCTGGGGATATTCAAATCTTTGTAACCATCCATATTATTTGCTCTAAGCATTCTTACAATTAACTTCACTATTTAATAAAAATTTAAAGTAAAAACATAAAGTGTAGTTCTTGACAGGTGACAACCATAGATAGGTGACAACAACACCTCCGCTGGGTTATGGCTAATGGTCTGATACGCGGCATTATTCGATAAAATTGGGCCATAACATTTTACCCACCCCACTCTCCGGGTATGTATTGGATTTAAACCAAATCTTAAAGAGCTGGTCCGACTATACTACCTTTAATTTATAAAAATAGAATATTTTTGTAACAACATGTCGACTTCTTTTATATCTCTAGATACAGGTGTATGTTTAGACTTAAGTCATCTTTATCAGTTTCTTTTTCTTGTACTGGTTGATTTTCACTAGTACAATCTTCTTTTTCTTTTTTTATAGAAGTAACTAGCTTCTTAACTCTTTCTTTTGTTTTTTATAACTAGGTATTCGGATTAATGAATGACTTTCGATTTACGATTGATCTGCATTTTCGATTTCAAATCTTTATTGATAGTTCGTCAAAGGATGAATTTTTTGTACATATTCAATTAAGAATTCTTTTTCTTAGTCAAAATTATTGACCTAGTATAAGTTATAATGTTGTCTATTATAATTACTGTTATTATTATTAAAATTTTGTAAATTATTACCATATCTATAATTATTATATGATTGTCTATATTGTTGATTATCATTTTTATTATATTGAAAGTTATTATTGTTTTTTCTGTTGTTATTATTACTTGTCATATTGCCTCTTTGTATTCTTTGAATAAAATTAATAAAACTATCTATTGTTTGAATATTTTGTACAGTTACTGTTTGGACAACATCAGCATCAAAATGTCTAGATACATTTAAGACTGTTTCTTCCTCTCTAAGTGGTGGTTCTAAATATTTTGCAACTGTTATCAGTTTCAATGCATAATCTACCATATTTGATTTTAAATTGTGATTATACTTTCCAAAATATAGAATTTCTCTAAACTTGGCTTGCTCTAATTCACCCCAATAATAATTTAAAAATTTATTTTCAAATGTTTGAAAATTATCTAAATCATTTTCAATACTAGCAAACCAAGTTGCTGCATTGTCATTTAATGTCACTCTAATATAATCTTTAATATCATTAATATTATTCACAAATCTTAATTTATGTTTTAAACTATTTATGTATACTCTAGGATGCAAATTTTTTATATTACCAGAGAATTTAATCCCAGTCTCATTTGTTAAATTTAAGTAGGGTCTCCCTATGTCTCTCATTTGTGAAATATCATCTATTCTCTGTTCCACATTTCTTATTTGATTACTATTTATTTGGATATTTTGTTGTATATCGTCTAATTTTTCTTCTGTGTTTCTCCTGTCTTCGTTAATTTTTACTTCTAAGTTACATTTCTGCAACTCTATTTTCTGTTCTATATCTATCTTATTATCTTGAATAATCCTCTTTACTTCTGTCCTCTCATTTTTTATCCTTTTCTTGTAGTCATGCTGTATATTTTTTATTTCATTTGCTACTTTCTTCTCTGCAGCTTCAAGTTTTTTATCCATTTGTTTTTCCATTTGTTTTACAATTTTATTATTATTATCTTCTATTTTCTTTTCTAATTTTCTATAATTCTCTTCCAATTTTTGTTCCATTTTTTTCATGTCTTCTTTGACTTCTTTTGAATTCTCTTCCATTTTTTTCGTATTCTCTTCTATTGTCTTGTTCATCTGCATCATTAATGACATCAAAGCTGCCATATTGACATTTTCCTCTCTTTCTGGATTCATTTCTGCAGTATCTTGTGGAGCTTGAACTAAACTCTCCTCTTGTATAGGTTGTGTTTCTACTTCCACATCTTCTTCATTCTTTTTGCTTCTTGTACCTTTCTTTCCTTGAGACATTTTGAGACTTTACTTGTTCAAATATAATTAAAAATAAAATCTATAATTTTTTCTTTCTACTGATAATTAATTTAATTATATGAGAGCACTTATCTTCCCAAACTAATTCTTTTAAATAGAGAGCCACCGCGTTGGGTGCCAAATTGTTATGATGTGTTGTTTGTTTGAATGATGAGCAATGAGTATTTTTAATAATATAGGGTTTTTATCGCGGTTCTCAAAGAATTAGTTTGTAAGTATTTTTTTTTTAAATTATCTTTATTATAACTATTATGAAACACACATATATATATATATCTAACCTAGCCAATGTAAATTTAAAATAAACTATCTTTAAATTAATATTCTTATAAAACTAATTAAATTCTATAGACAATGTAAAATTTAAACAAACTATCTTCAAAATTGAAACTGTTATGACACTAACTAAATTATATTAACAAAATTTTGTACCTTTCTTTCACTGAATGCCTAAATGAGCTGTTTTCCACTATATAGATTCTAATCACCACTGAATGTCTTCGTACTTCGGTTATCCTTGTTTTTGTGAAATTACTTTTTCCAATTATCAGCTTCTACCAATTTAAGATATATTTTTCTTCACCAGCATTTATAAACCACCAAGCAAACCAGCAAAACAGCATTTATATTTATTCTTCTTTTCAATATACCAATATCCAATTATTATAAGTTGATTTATACTAATCTCCAATCATAATATAATTTTAATTTCTTCCAATATTCTTCTAATATACTTTTTTAATCTTCAATAATTATTTGTGTATAATTATAAATATGCATAATTTTTAATCTTCATTTAACTCACTATATTAAACAATTGGACTATTTGTAACTGATTCACTGACTCCAACTAACTTTCATATTTCTTACTAAACTGCCTGACTGACTTACTAAAAACTCTGAACAATTGACTTCACTAACTAAATGTGTCTATCTTCTACTAACTTTCATAATAAACTGGCCATCTTGAATCCAAATCACGGGTATTTATATCTTTTCAATCTTCCAGAACCATCTGGTAAGAAATCATGTTCGATTTAGTTCTATTTCTTCTATATGGATGTTCTCGAAAAAAAGTATCCATTCGATCCACCGACATAATCATTATTCCAGAATGTTCCAACATAAACAAAGGTCAAATTCTGCATTCTGGAGAATTCGTTAATGTTCTATTGATAATTTTGTTTACATTTAGGCTTTTCAGATCAGAATATACACTTAAATCATTAAATATATATAAATTAAACATTTTAAACTAACATTATTATTATAACCCCACTTTATATTCGTAATTTATTAATTCCTGTCTGTCAATTTAAAGAGTATTTTTGGTTGCCTAGTCACATGGCTCACTTAAATATATCTACAAAATCATAATTACTAAAATACAACTGTTTACAATTATTATATGCTAACTTCTTAAAAATGCCCCCACATAAATATATTTTTATAAAATTTTCTAGTATATAACTTATTAAAATAACCAACTACTTTTAATATCTAATATATAACTTGTAAATTATTTTTAATCACTATTTTTCTTTCTCCTATATCATATCAATGTATATATATATATATATATATATATATATATATATATATATATATATATATATATATATATATCTACGGCATAAAGTGGACTCCGCCCATGTTAAAATTCAGGTTCAAGTGAGCTCCGTGGTCAAGTCGACACCGATATACGGAGCTCACTTGACCATTCCATAATATTGGCTCTGTCGATTCGTCAACATGTATAGTTTCATAATTTTTAATAATTTTGTGGAGCCCTTAAGTACCCCTGTATCATGAATGTATATTGCTTAGTTCACGTGTATATCTTATAGGGGTCGTTCAGATCTTTTTCATTGTATATTGGAACCATAGGTATATCGGTTTAAGTAAGCTCTGATAGTTTGGCAACTCTGCCATTAAGCTGTATACTTCTCGCGTATAGTCTGAACGGTTTATATGGACTCCTTATTTTTGTTATCATTCAAACGCATTACATTGTGTAACAGATATGAATACTATTAACTACCTGTTTTTGGTAGGTACGTGCTTTTCTAAAAATAGCTTTATAGATACAAAAGGATTTTGTTACCAAATTGAATTTTTTTCACATGCGGAAATTTCGTAATGTATTTTGTTAACGTGAGTATATCTTCATACGTTTTATTTAAGAATTCGATAGATAAGAACTTCTTTTATTTTATCCATTGTTTTATGATATCTTTTATACAGATTTTTTATTATTTTATTTCTTGTTTTATCTGTGTACCTACTACAGATAATTCTGGATAGAAGGTTATCTCAAAATAAATATTGAAGTGCTAAAATAAATATTTTTGTGTAAAAATGGATAGTAGTGCACAAAAAAAAAGAAGAATGCTTAATTTATCTAACAACAATTATACCACTTCACCCATATTACATACTTACACCCATATTACATACTGAATGTTTTATCTAATATTTTGGGGGAAAAAGTAGTCAATATAAGTGTAATTAGTGTCAAATTTGCAATGATCAATATAAGTAATAGCTTACTGACTGTACTTTACATGTTTAGTTCAAATAAATAAACCTTGTCCCTTCAGAAAAGAGCGATTGGAATGGCAAAGTCAACTAAGAAAGTGTAATGAATCTTGTATCACCCCAGATTCACACAGGTTAACCGGTGTTTGAAGGCAAGAGTCCTCATTGCAGATTTAAGGAAGATAACTACTATAAGGAAGTTCCTTTCGAGGGTTCAGATGGCGAGAAGCAGCTTATTTTTTTTTTGTAGGTCTTGCAGATGTGTTGGTCTAGCTAGTTTTTCCTCGATTCTAGTCATAAAATGGGTTGTTATTCGTGGAGTGGATGTTACGAATCTAGACTTTGTTTCTTTTGTTCTCTAGCTACTTATCTTCGGATATTATGTGGATTGATAACTACGATATTGTAGAGCTTATGTATGGATGTGAGTCTTAATATCCGCTGAATTTGGCTGACTAATTTATAGCTAAATCTACGTGTTAAGTATGTATTGATATCACCCATACAAGCAAGGTATATTCGGCAGCAGAAGCATAGAGTTCAAGCGTCTACGTTTTAAGAGTGGAAGGATGTGCTTCCCATTTTTAGCTGACAAGTTCGCGAAGAATATTATTTTTCTGGTTCTAGTTTTCCATTTAGGTTTAAACAAAGTTCTGTGAATTACAAAGTGTGTTTAAGGATTTCATGACACTATTGGTTTAGGTATATGTTCAAATTTGTGAAAGCGTCTCTGTTAGGGACATTGAAGGAGCCCGACTGACTTTTTCCAGGGTTTGGCTTAAAATTAATTTATAATCTATTTTTATTGTGTTTAAGATATGATATTTAGATTTTTCTCCACTTCAGCAACAAAATTTTTTGGTTGTGCAACAATAGATGTATCGTCTACAAAATAAAAGTCCTAGTATTTACTGGTATGGGTTGTGTAAATATTATACAGTGTAGGTGCCATTACGGTACCCCAAAGGAGACCGTTCTACTACGTTCTCCATCTTCATCTTCTATTCTTATCATTGAGTGATACGGAAAATCTTCTGTTGTGTAGGCATACGCGGATAATACAAGTGAGTTTATTACCTAAGGGGATATCACATAGATTTTGGAAAAATGTGCTTTAATTTAAGGTGTCGTAAGCAGAATTTAGATTGACAAATACCACTCCTCATGTCTGATATTTTTCATATGCGTCTTCTCTGTGTTGGGCACGATTTAGTATGTGTAACGAACATGATCTATCCTGTCATATATAGCCACTTTAATCTTTAAATTGAAGTTTTTCTTCTAATATCGGTTTATATTAAGGATCATATGCAGAAGTATTTTGTATAGCTGAAAAAATAAATAGATAATATATTGGTCGATAGCTTTTGTGGTCGTTGGGGTTTTTGTCAGGTTTAAGCAAGGCCACAACTTTGTCTTTGCTTTGCTTGTCTACACACTTTGTATATTAGCCATTGTTGTATTTTTTTGTCCAAATTTTATAATTAGTTTTGAGCTTAGATCCTCAGTCAGGAGCCGTAATATTGTTCATAATATACGTGGATAGTGGATCCAAACTTGCTCAGCTTGATCAAGGCACGAAAGATTGGATACCTGGGCCACATCATGAGAGGGGAAAAATACGCAATCCCTCAACTAATTATCCAAGGAAAGATTGAGGGCAAGAGAGGAGTAGGTCGCAAAAAAATGTCGTGGCTGCGAAATATAAAGAACTGGTCAGGCGTAACTAACACTGGCGAACTTTTGCATGCCGCAAAAGACAGACGTCTGACCTTAAGATAATTCGCCAACGCACTATAGGTGCACGGCACCATAAGAAGAAGAAGGATCCAAACTCAACATCGTTGAAAGGTTTCCTCAGCTGACTTGTTTGTCCTCTCTTATTTTATGTTTTTCTTTGCCGGCATTTATTATGTTTATTTCGTTATTTTCAGCGATCAGCTTAATACCAAATACCCTAGGTTTAGCCCTCTCTTTGCTTCCTGCAGTAGAAATACGTCGCATTTGTGTTAAGCGCATATGTCTGATAAGCTTAAGTAAACTAGAGTGTCTTTATCTGTAGATATGTCCTAATATTTATATACATAATTTGAATAGTTGGTCCTGAAAAGGACCGAATTGACAAAAATCATATTGAACGGGTGATTGAAGAATTAACCGATTTAACAATTATTCATTACCCAGAGTACGCTCGATTGCGGTGGTCTTATTGTTACTTCAAATTTCGTGAAGGCTTCCACGATGAACTTCATAAAATGACTAATCTTTTACTTTTCAATAAAAATTTAAATTTTACATACTGTTACTTTTAGACGATATTTCGAGTCAGATTTGTTTAGTAATAACTGTACTTAATATATAGTCTCTTTGTGAAAAGTAAATGAGCTTGTAATATCGGTTTACAACTTATATATGGATAATAAGGAAATAAACAGGTTAAAATGTGACAACAAACTGCTATATAACAGTACGAGACAATATTCATAAGCTATCAGCTGTAAAAGTCATTGCCTTTTTTCCTGTCGTATCATATTTTAGCATATCATATTTTGAGTGAAATTGATCCTCAATTCGTCTAATAATATTAAGTTTTTAAAACAGCTGTGTTTTAATGCTCATTCGTTCACCTTTTGTAAAGCAGTCTGTGTAAATATAAGGGATTTATATAATCTTTTCATTTCGTACTCTTTTCATTACATAATTATAGTTTTCTTGCTTTTATTTTCTATGGTAATACATATACATACCCAATTCAAAAGGGTGAAAATCAGCGAGTTCTAAATTGAACATAAACATTATTCTCTCTTTCTCCCTATACCTTATATAAAGATCATCGTCATCGTATAGTCCGAACGCAACAAGATTCTATTGCCTTTTCTTGTTTTTTTTTCTCCTCATTCCTATTGAAAATAAAGCCACGTAAATTCCGTTTATAAAAGTTATGTCAATATTTCTGAAATGCCTTTCCTAGGATAATTATTTAAGCCTAGTTCGTTTGATTACATGTAATTGATTTTATAGTCCACAACAGATAAGTATTGATTGTAGGTAGGATAGCAGGTGTTGATAAATATGATGGGTCGATAGATAGTCCCGTTATTCCTAAATCTGACCGTATGTTACCTCCCCCTTCATTTGTGGGGCATACTCCCAATTTAACTTGGCAATGCAGTTATTATAGAGTCTTTGGATAAAGCCAGCGCAACTTTAGCATTGAGATTTAGTTTCTTGTACGACGTTGCTATCTTTATATATGTGTTTGACCTTGGAATTAGTTCTGTTCGGTATTGGTTAGTACTCGGACCTCTGTAAGTCGGAAAATACCTCTGCTGGCTTTTCCAGCAATCCTGGTCTAATTAATACTTTCTCGTCACGTATCCACACATTAGCACTGGTTTGATCACTATTTTATATATTCTGATTTTAGAGATTCGAATTACACTTCTGGATTAAAATTGCCAAACTAAAATGGAGCTTCGCGGGTCAGACTGCTAGACAAAAAGACCAACGTTGGAATACTACAATACAACATTGGAGACCTTACGAAAGTAAACTACCAAGAGGAAGACTACAGATCAGATGAATTGATGATATTAAAAAAATAGCCGGAACGAATTGGAAATATGTTGCTCAGGATAGAGACCGATGGAAGGAGTTGGGAAAGGCTATGTCCAAACGTGGACGACACAAGGCTAAGAAGAAGAAGAAGATGCTTTTTAGCAAGTTGGTACTTGCTCTTACTTCTAAATTGACAGATCAGCTGTTTAACTGCCTGTACTGAACTTTCTTCTTCATTTTGCAAATATATATATATATATATGAAAACTAATAAAACTCTGGCATACCGTTGATTAAAATATTGGATACCCTATACTATTGAATCAACGGAAATACTAAGATCACACGGGGAGAATATTATGGGTTATTTCTGGTTTCGTCATAATTTACACTGAAATTACTAACAAGAGAGTGCTCTCACTTCCACATGTTCAAATTGATATATAATACCAACAGATGCTAGTTATATACCATCAGTACTAATAAAATGGAAACTATCAAATTAATGTCAATTTCTTTGAATAATCAAAACAATCGAAAATATATACCAAAACAACATAATTAAAGTTAAAGTAGAAGAATAACTAACCGACCCTATTGAAATGACAAAATAAATATATTGACCGATAGCTTTTGTGGTCGTTGGAGTTTTTGCCAGGTTTAAGCAATTGTGTACAACTTTGTCTTTGCTTTGTTTGTCTGAAGACTTTGGATATCAGTAACTGTTGTATTTTTGGTCCAAATTTTATAATAAGCTTTGTGCTTAGATCTTCAGTCAGTGCCGTACTATTCTTCATTATATACGTAGATAGTGGATCCAAGCTCAACATCGTTAAAAGGTTCCTTCAGCTGACTGGTTTTGTCCTCTCCCATTTTAAGTTTTTCTTTGCTTCTTTGCCGGCAGAGATAGCACTTTTACATTTATTATGTGATTTTCAGCGATCAGCTTAATACCAAATACACTATTTTTTGCCCTCTATGTATTTTCTGCACTAGAAATACGTCACATTTGTGCTAAGCGCATATGTCTGATAAGGTTAAGTAAAGTAAAGTGTCTTTATCTCTAGATATGCCCTTAATATTTATAGACATTATTAGAATAATTGATCCTAAAAAGGACCGATTTGACAAAAATCATATTGACCGGGTGATTCTAATTAGCCGATTAATTAATTATTCATTACCCAGGGTACAACTGATTACGGTGGTCTTATTTGTACTCAAATTTTCGTAAAGGCTTTTCTTTTGAACCCCATAAGAAATGGCTAATTAACTTTTCATTAAAAATAATTTTACACACTGTTACTTTTCGACGATATTTCGAATCAGATTTGCATAGTAATAAGTATAGTTAATATGGAGTCTCTTTGTGAAAAGTAAATGAGTTTGTAATATCGGTCACAACTCATATATGAATGATAAGGACATAAACGGTTAAAATAAGTGCATAGAATTTTAACTAAATATATCGGCGCCATTGTTTAGGAGATGGATTTAACCCAGAGATTAAAGGTTAAATGTATATTCCAGGTTCTATCTACGTATTTTCATTACTAAAAAAGTATATTTAAAATAAAGGCCTTAAGATATATTTAGATTCTATGGAAATTAGAATCTATGGAAATTAGCAAATTAAAAAATACAGACATAATTATTCTGAATGACAAAATTGAGACAAACAGTTGCCTCAAGTATTGTTTATATTGTAAAGGTTATCGTCATAGTATAGTCAGAACGCAACAAGGTTCTATTGGCTTTTCTGCTTTTTGTCTCCTCATTCCTATTGAAAACTTAGCCACGTAAATAACGTTTTAAAAATATATATCAATATTTCTGTAGTGCCTTTCCTAAGATAACTTTTTTTAAGCCTACTTCGTTTGACTACATGTAATGGATTTGATAGTTCCCAACAGATAAGTATTGATTGTAGGTTGGATAGCAGTTGGTTGTACAGGCATGTGTTGATAAATATGATGGGTCGGTAGGTAGTCCCATAATTCCTAAATCTGACCATATGTTACCTCCCCTGTTGATTCGTGGACGTCCTAAGGGCATTTTTTCTCTCGGGGCATTCTCCCAGTTTAACTTGGCAATGCAGTTATTAGAAAGCCTTTGGATGTAGCCAGCGTAACTTTGGCGTTGAGATTTAGTCTCTTGTATGACGTTGCTATCTTTATATATCTGTTAGACCTTGGCATTAGTTCCGGTTCGGTATTGGTTAGTATTCGGACCTTTGTAAGTTGGAAAATAATTCTGATGGCTTTTCTAGTAATCCTGATCTAATTAATACCTAAGTTTTACTTACATTGTTTTGTCAGCGTTCTTGTCACATTTTCAGTCAATAGCACGGGTTTAATCACTGTTCTATATATTCCGATTTTAGGGATTTGTATTAGACTTCTGGATTTAAAAGTGTTATGTGGGTTATATTTACATCAGTTAGCTACCTGAATATTCCATTTTATTTCTTATGTGACAGCGTTATCTACGATACCTAAAACGCTGCAATCTTTCAAAATTATATGGGTTTATTGTTACGTTATGCCCTACTCTACGTTTTCTCTCTTGTATGTTAAAGAAATTTATTTAGTTTTCTCATTACTTACTATCAGACCGTTTTTTGCTGCTAATAGCAATATTTTATAGCATTCTAATATTTAATCTATGAATTAAATCCGGATAGCAAATAGATATTTTTCACTTTCTCGGAGAAATAATATTCTAACATACAAAATCCTATTAAATTGCCAAAACCTTTCTTGCATATTATATTTACTTATGAGGGACAGCAGCAATATCAGTACCATAATAAGGCGTATAGTCCTGGACTGGCTAATCGTTGGATAATTGGAAGCATGAGTGTAGCAGTTATAATGTTTTCGGGACTGCTACCTGGTATCGGGGAGCAGAGATATCAGTACCAAGTTAGTGCATATAGGAATTGTTGCTTGAACTTTATTATTATTAAACAGCACTATATTTCCTAGTAAAATCCTCATGACTTTACAGTAAGACAAATTTTCGAACGTTGGTTATGGAAACATCATGTACATACCACCGGATTCCCTAGATCGACATTCAGCAAAATTCTTTTAATAATGATGCGGGAGTAAAAATATAAATATCTGGGAGCTTACATCAACAAAGAATTAGATTCAGACTAAGAAATCAGGGTACGAATAGAAATGGCAAGGGCAGCGTTCTTAAAATTCAAGCAATTGTTCTGTGACAAAAATCTTAATACTGCGCGGAGACTGAGGTTTGTTGAATGTTACGTCTGGTCTCAACTATTGTACGGAGTAGAAATATGGAGGGTAAAAGCGCAAATAGTTAGGAAGCTTCAAGCCTTTGAATTTTAGATATACCGGAGAATGTTGAGAATTCCGTGGACTGCCAGGGTCACCAATGAGGAAGTGCTAAGAAGGATGGGTCGAGACAAAAAATTGTTGAGAACAATAAAAGTACGCAGGACTGCATACCTGGAACACATACTAAGGAATATAAAGTCTTCTGCAGGCCATCATGCAGGGTAGAGTCGATGGCAAAAAGGGAATAGGTAGAAAGAGGAAGTCATGGCTGCGAAATATTCGTGACTGGACAAACATGACTGTAGACGAATTATTCCACGTTGCAAAAGACAGAGATACTTTTAGAAATGTGGTCGCCAACCTCCGTTAATGGGGACGGCATAGGAAGAAAAATATTGATACGCTAAACAAAAAAAAACAGAGGTGAAGATAAGCGCCAAGAAACTCTGTGTTATAAAACAGTTGAATAAAATACAGATTCTCGATTAAAATATTCAAAAATTTAATGAACAGCTTACTAAAATAGAAATAACGTCTATTTAAAATGCAATTCATTAATGGCTCAAGGTACAAAGCAGTCCTAGCATCTGCTAATGATATTGATCTTATAAGAAACTCTCTCCGCAAACGACATCTTCAACAAAGTGAAGAGAGCACGAAAAATGTTTTACTTAAAATCAACAAAATAAAAACCAAATACAAACGAATTAACAGAAGAAAGCAATTCAATACAGAGCATAATTCACTTAAGACCTATTTTAATACATGAATGCGAATCATGGACAATGACTAAAACAAATAAGGAAGAACTCCGAATATTTGAAAGAAAAATAATAAGAAAACTTTTTTAACCTCATTATCATATTGCTACAAATCCGTATAGAATAAGAACACATACTAAATAAAGAAAGCTCTTATAAATATATTGTTTAGGAAAATAAATCGCTTAAGGTAGATCGGACACATGCATAGACGCCAAGATGTCAAACTTGGTTAAAAAACGTAAACTAATTTTTGAAACCAAATTCAGTATTTTGCTTTAATCTGTGCCTTCTAAGAATTGCAAGGAAAAACAGACGTTGATATAACTGTTATTAGAGACATGGGGAATCTAAAAATTGCATTCCACAACCTATCTCCTCAACTAAGCAAAAATCCTTAACGAATTGGTTTCTAGTACTCGTACAGAGTATATCGGAATAAAAGGAAAAAGACAGTTAAGCAAGAAGAAAAGTGCAAGCATTTACGTTTTAAGGGTGAAAGGATGTGCGCCCCATTTTTAGCTGACAAGCTTGCGGAGCATACTATTTCTGGTCCTTAGTTTGCCTTTTAGTTTTAAACAAGATTCTGTGATTGACAACGTGCGATATAAACTATCTACAAGGTATTTATAGGAAATTCAGAGTTCAAGGATTTCATCACACTATTAGATGTTCAGTTTTGTGAAAGCGCCTGTGTTGGGAAAATTGAAGGAGCGTTCCTAAGCTTTTCGGGGTTTGGCTTAAAACTAAATCGTAGTTCATTTTTAATATATTTAAGGCATCTATTAGATTTTTTTTCACTCCAGCAACAAAAGTTTTTGGTTGTGCAATGTATGGTCTACATGAAAATCCTAGTATCTACTGGTATCTGTTGATCATTTGTGTAAATGTAATACAGTGTAGGTGCCATTACGCTACCCCAAGCGAGACCGTTTGTCTGCGTTCTCTATATTACCATTGAATGATACGAAAAATCTTCTGTTCTGTATATATACGCGGATAAAACGATGTTTACAGTTTGTCATACAGTTTTTGGAGAAATGTCCTCTAATTTAATGTGTCGTAGGCGGCATTTAGATTGACAAATACCACTGATACCTGATATCTTTCGTACTATTACGTACGTTATAAGTATTACGAATAAAAATAAATAAGCAAGAAGAATATAAGTGAACCATATTTAAAATAAGTGACAGAAAAAAGAATATTATATATCCATTTACTTCTAAATTAAAAATAAAATACTCGTATGCCTGATAACGAAAGATACAAAATTTACAAGCGACAAAGTATTTTTTAAAACAACCGAACATATTATATGTAATAATTGTAATAGATATGTTGGCTATAATCAAATTACCATAAAGTCACCGAAATATTTTATCTGAGTAATGACTCACTACTGATTGCTACGTTACGTTATACGATACATTTATAGTTAAAAGCGAAATTAGGTGTTATGCCTACTTATTATTTTAGTATCTGTTACAAGTTACATACTAAAGTATTATAGTAAGATATTGAATTCCCTACATTTAAAAATTGAAATATTGAAATTAGACAGTAAAAAATTATAATTTTAAGATTGATTTACAAATTATTATAATTTAAATTTTACTACTTTATGAAACAAATATTGAACATCATAAAACGTAGCAATCGAAACATCGGAACGTACATTTATATAATAAATTTTTCAGTGTCAATGCATTAAAAAAAATACTAATACATAAAAATTGCCTTTTCCAAGCTTATAACAGAGACTAACTTAAGTTTAAAAATAATTAAAGCAAGTAATATAAATTACCACCATAAAATATTTAACTACATTAACCAAGGATTTCTGAAATTTCAGGATGACTAAATTGATTGATATTTAAATAAATTTCAAGTTCCAAAACGTACCTGCTGTAAAATTTAAAAATCTACGACTAATCAAATTATTGGCAACATCGGAGGAGTTTAGTTGTGTACGGGGAAGAATACATACGGATCCCAAAAGTGTTTTACCCTATTACGGAGTTCATTTAATCCTACGTGTTGGTCGGAGTCTACATAAAGCGCTACCCAGATAATAATATACACGGTGTATATTCTCCTGGAGTTAGTATAATACCGTTTTAGTACGGGGCCCACATTAACCGCTAGATCTATATATATATATATATATATATATATATATATATATATATATATATATATATATATATAGAAAAGAAAAGAAATTTAATCTTTGCAGATTAGTTAAATAGTAAACTCTTAAATATTGGGGAAATCTGCAAGAAAGACTCTAATGTGTATCAATTGTTTCGCCGAACGTTTTCGCCAAAGAGAATTAATTTGGCTTCTTCAGGGCTAAAAGAGAATAAATTATAATTAGCTACCATATATTATCTATTAAAACATTATTAATCTTACCGTAACTTAGAATTGTAGAGTTAGAATATTAAAAAACTTTGCTAGTAACATAGTGGTGTTTTTTGTTACTATGTGCAAAAAAAAGTTCTTTTAAGGTTTGAAATGTATGGTAGCTTTGAACTTGACACGTAAAGGCTTACCCAAGGTTAATCGAAAAACCCAATGTAACTACATTTAAAAGAAGGTAATTCTTTGAATTGTCGGCAATAACTAAATTTTTGATTTTTAGATAGTTAAAAGTGAGGTTCTGTTTTAGCCAGAACGCAAGCGCTGACAACTTCATTAGTTCGTATGAATCTTTATGTCGTTAAGGTTCATTGGTAAAAAACGAATGAATTTAAATCCCAGTAAAGCGAAATATTATTTTGATTTTCTTTATTTAATTATATTATATTGTTCATGTATTATTGCATCTTATTGAGATGTATCTAAGAAAAGCAAGGGAATGTTATATATTTTTAGTTAATGAAAATTAATTATAAAGGTATGTTAGTTGTTAATGGATCACAGATAACTAACTTGACTGATATATCCATTAACAACTAACATACCTTTATAATTAATTTTCATTAACAAAAAATATATAACATTCCCTTGCTTTTCTTAGATACATCTCAATAAGATGCAATAATACATGAACAATATAATATAATTAAATAAAGAAAATCAAAATAATATTTCCCTTTACTGGGATTTAAATTCATTCGTTTTTTACCAATGAACCTTAACGACATAAAGATTCATACGAACTAATGAAGTTGTCAGCGCTTGCGTTCTGGCTAAAACAGAACCTCACTTTTAACTATCTAAAAATCAAAAATTTAGTTATTGCCGACAATTCAAAGAATAAGCTCCTTTTAAATGTAGTTACATTGGGTTTTTCGATTAACCTTGGGTAAGCCTTTACGTGTCAAGTTCAAAGCTACCATACATTTCAAACCTTAAAAAAACTTTTTTTTGCACATAGTAACAAAAAACACCACTATGTTACTAGCAAAGTTTTTTAATATTCTAACTCTACAATTCTAAGTTACGGTAAGATCAATAATGTTTTAATAGATAATATATGGTAGCTAATTATAATTTATTCTCTTTCAGCCCTGAAGAAGCCAAATTAATTCTCTTTGGCGACAACGTTCGGCGAAACAATTGATACACATTAGAGTCTTTCTTGCAGATTTCCCCAATATTTAAGAGTTTACTATATATATATATATATATATATATATATATATATATATATATATATATATATATATATATACATCCCGCTATCCTTTAGAACTCTTTTCACGTTGCAGTAATTTAGCATCACCAAGAATTGCTATCATTTTCTATTTATAAATTGTGTATGTTCGTTTAGGGCACCTTTGTAGGCTTGGCACTGTTGTCGGTTTTTTAATATTCCGATTTTTTTTATATATTTAATTTTTACATCAAACCTACGTTTTAACATCGAGCGGTAAAATCACTGTATTTGGCATCATTTTAGAGCCAGTAGATGTTGCCGGTATTAATCCTTAAAATAATATTTTAGATACCTAAATATCGATCGGTTGTTTGGGTCAAGTTCGAATAACGACATTGAAACTACCTGCTCACAAGTTGCAGTCTCAACAGGTTTTTTTCTTCGTTTAGATGTTATATTTATTTAACCTAGATATTTTTGCCCAGAGAATCGTGTAGGGGAATATTTTACATAAATTTTAATTTACAACCTGTTAAGTCGAAGCTATCGATGAATAGTTTGAGATAAATATTATGGTTTTATGGGATTAAGGCCTTTATTATTGGTTGTGATTGTGATAATGTTTGAAATTTTGATTTCCATTCCGGAAATCGTTCTCAAACAACGTTTTTCTGTACAAAATGTGTATACACATGTTTACATAATTAGTACAATAAACAAAGCTATTGTAAAATAATAGTGGAAATCAAAACGTTAAATATTAGTTAATTAAAAATGTAATTTTCATCTCAATAACGACCAATAATTGTGGCTTAATCACATAAAAAAATAATATTTGACTTTGACCATGCCATAAGAAAGTAGTTCACGGAACCTCGCTAAATAATTTAAAAAAATCTTATACAGAAATTTAAATTCTAAATAGTATGAGGGGTAGCTGACGAAAAATTCGTAAAGACGTACAGTTGATTTTGCTTTGTTTTTTTAAACAATCTTAAAAGGCAAAAAAAAATAATTTTTTGCTTATAAAACGTTTTGTATACATTCTAAAGAAAAATAATTCAAATAATAGTTGTAGACCATAAAAAGTTTTTTTATGCAGAGAAATACCAAATTTAAATACATAAATAATTGATATAATTCCAAAAAACCGTAAACTCTATGATATTATGTTTGTAGTAATTTATAAATAATGTTAATAACTTTGTTTTTGGCCTAACGACAGGCAATTATGGCAATTGATGAGTTATTAAAGTGTGCTAAATATCAAGCAGATCAAAAAATATTTTACAATTTATTCAATTTGTTTATGACAGAAAGCGATTATTTAAACAACTGTACTTGTCCAAACAGTATGACTCTACAAGTATTTTGTAACTTGCAATCGATTCTTTTCGCTTTTAGTTTTAGGGTATATTAAAAAAACTTTAACATATTATTAAATTTTTTATTAAAAACCAGTTTGAATAGGGGACTTTTTAGTTTTTAGACCACTTCACGTTTTTTCAGTTTCTTTGACAAGTGAGGATTATCTATTCGCTTATTTCTTAATATGGGCTATGAGCAATTATCTAGTCAAGTCAACACTATTATAGAAGTTACCCATACTTTTTTAGTAGTCATTCAGACGGTTCATCTTAATTGTCCCCATATGGAACATAAGTCCGAGAAAAGTCTTAAATTCTGTTTGTGTTGTTTCTTTCCAAAACGCAATCCTCGATTTTTCTGAACGACTTTGTGCAAATATTTCGTCAGAGTCAATCAGAGTCACTTCCACCATTCATTTAATCTACATCGTCCTCGCCAGATGCTTCTAACAATGATTGTAATTCAGCAGTGGTCAATCTACGTTTATATTCACATTTAGCTTTTTTAGATGTCGAAGGCATATTATTTACATCCATCTTTTTATAAATACTATAACTCACTTTTACGGAGGTAATTAACAATTAAAATGTTCTACTAAAACTATCAACTTACGACTTCCAATACTATAAGGCCACTTGAGGTATAATACGTTTTTACTCAATAATAGTTCCTGTATAAGTAAAATTGTTTTTTAATGTGCTCCATTGAAGCACACTAGACATATTCCAGTTTTGCCATCACATTCTTCAGAGTATGTTTTAACTTTTTTAACTTTTCTATCGTCCTTTCTACTAGTCATGCTTCTTCTTAAAATTTTGTTACATCTTGTACACTTTCTTCTCTTTGTATTATCTACATCGCTTTGCCTGAGATGGTATTTTTGGGTGTAACTGTTCGTGAGGGTTACAACATTTCTTTATTTGCAAATGCCTTCGCGAACTCCAGTCTGAACTCAAGGATAGGTTGTCGCTTTTTTACGTTTTCTATTATTTAGCAACTAAGCATTTACTACTGCGGTATTAAATGCGGTATTAAATATTAATTCCACTGCCACTTTCCGGTACCACTTCAGAATTTTGCGTATTGGGCTTTGGTAAGAAGCCACTTAATCACTAAAATCAACACTCTTTTTCACCAAGTTATAATCGAGAATAGTTTGTGGTTTTAGTACTTGTGTATAATTTTTCTTTTCATCTGATTAAACCAAGATATAACTATTATGTTTAAAAGTTGTAAGAATTAAAACTGGTCTTTTGTCGACCCATTTTATTACTTGTAAAATCAATAATGGGGTTAAGTTTCATCGTGAGTAACTGGTTGCAATTTTTTTAATCGAGATTTTGGTTTTACATGTTTTTATAGTAAAACATCTGCACATGAATAATTCGTTTCTTGAACAATGATTTCAATTCATCGACCAATAGTCTAAAATAAGGTTTTATTACGTCGTCCGGAATATTATAAACTGGTTCTTTTTCACAAATATATTGGAAATATGGTTTACATTCTATATTTAGAAAAATCTTTTACTGCAACTCTTGTTCCCATAGGACTGTATGTTATAAATAAATATATTCCTATAAGAATTATCTTGAAAGATGAAAAAAATACAATAAAAAAGTGCAATATTAAGTGTTATTTAAAAAATAATAAGTCATTCACGGGCGTACAGTTAAAAACAAAAGTTTTCAGTGTTCTATTGCTTGATTATTATTATCTGGTATTCTGAAAATGTTTACATTTTTTCCTGGTCTGATCTCCCTCAACTAACGTCATCTTTCTTAATTGGTGGGTTGTATTGATCAGGTCTCTTCAAGTGTTTTGTTGCTATCCATAGTGAATGATCTTCTTTAGACAATGTACTAATGTAGTGTTCAAATGTGGCATTGCGTACATCATGTAGCGCTCATCTTAATTGTCTGATTATCTACCTCTTGCTCTTTATTTTTCGACTATTAGTTGTATAATATAATTCGGAGTGTTATTTGTCTTTTCTTGATTTGGAATTGTTAATCGTGTAGCTCCATATGAAATAGTAGGAGATGAAAACGGCAGCATATTCATCCATAAAAAAAAGGAAACGCGATAAAGATATCTGAAACAACTGTTTTATGTTATAAGAAATGAAATAGTCCGAAATTACCAAAACAGGTGAACAGGGCACTATAAAGAGGAAGTAAAATTAGCTATGAAACAGTTTGAATGAGAAAAAGAAGTAAGCTTAGACCAAATACCAGCAGGAATTATTCAACTGAAGAAAAAAATTAAATCGATAACAATATTCACTCCATTTACAGAAAAGGCGGTGACCCGCAATTATTTTAAGAACTTCTTTAATAGCCTCCAGTCAACAATTTCCTAACCATGTTTAAAAAACGTACGGAATGCACTGTATATACTAACCCAAGTCGTCAACATACTTGTTGTTGCAGTTATGTATTACGATCAACTTAAAGGTTATGCACGACTCCCCTTGTATAGGTACACAGGCAAGCACATGCGGGAGAAAAAAGATTTGTCATACCGTTACATTATGTCAAATTTTAACGTTGAATATTTTATGGTCCCCTTTGGGTTATAAAACGAATGATCGACTTTTTCTCGCACAGATCCCTGCTATGTAACTTTACAAAGCGAGTTTGCTGGGTATTAAAGAACCGTCTATGGCATCATATAATTTTACGCTAATATTTCACGTTCTGCGACGCATTCCACGTTTGACACATTGTCTTTTTTAGTTTTCTGTCATTCTATTTGTTAAATCCTATCTCATTCTCGTCACAGCGTCAAGGAGCAGTAAATGTGTATACTGAACGGGAAGCATATGTCTAACAGTGAACGTTGGAGATTTTTCGAGTTTATCATATCTTCTTCTTTGAGTGCCTCTGCTATCGGAGATTGGATATCATTAGGGCGATTCTAATTTTATTTACTGCTGTTTTGAATAATTCGTTAGTGGTACAGCCAAACCACTCTCTTAAATTTCTCATCCAGGACATTCTTCTACGGCCTGGATTTCTGCGTCCTTGGATTTTTCCATGCATTATATTTTGTAGGAATGTGTACTTTTGTCCTGTCATCAGGTGGCCAAACTATTCAAGTTTTCTCTTTTTTATATTCAGTATAACTTCTGGATCGTTATTTATTCTGCGTATTAACTCTTCATTTGTAATTTTATCCACCCAACTTATTTTTAGTATACGGCGGTATCACCACATCTCAAAGCTTTCAAGATTTTTAACATTCTTCTGTTTAAGAGTTAATGCCTCAACAACCGTAAAGCAAAGTACTGAATACATACTAAGTAGTTAACTAAAAGTCTTCTTCTTCTTCTCGTGCCACTCCTAGCGGAGATTGGAAATCATCATGGCCACTGCGACTTTGTTAGCAGCGCGCCTAAAAAGTTCAATCGAACTACACCCGAACCATTCACGTAGATTACGAAGCCACGATATTTTTCTTCTTCCCACACTTCTTTTGCCCTTAATTTTGCCCTGCATGATATTTCTTAAAAGTTCGTACTTTTCACCTCTCACAATGTGCCCCAAGTATTCCATCTTTCTAGTTTTTATCTCATTTAGAATTTCGCATCTTTTGTCTAAAGTTTGGAGTACTTGCGTGTTAGTGACGCGGTCCATCCATGATATTCTGAGAATGCGCCTATAGCACCACATCTCGAAAGCTTCGATGTTTTTTGTGGTCAACTGTTTTAGTGTCCAAGCCTCTACTCCATACAACAGGGTAGAAAAGACATAACACCGCAGCATTCGTATTCGTAACTTTATATTGATATCACGATTGCAAAAGAGTTTGCGCATTCTATTAACTAAAAGTGGACGTATGCAAAGAGATGTATGACGTAATCGTATGGTATTCGCTAATAATCCTGTCACGTAATATGCCACACACTTCTGTGCGTTAATTCGTTTACGCAACTAAGCCTCTTTTGACATAACATATATAGGAGCAAAGATATATACCTATAGTCCTTTTAGTGTTGATGTATTTGATTTGTACGTCGTAGTATTCTATTAGTTAAATGGTACCATTTGAGGTACTTTACGTCACGATTGGACTAATAGGATCGAAGATACATAACTAAGGCCCTTTTGCCAAGCTACTCTATTTAATTTTTATATCTCATTGTATTATATTAGTTAAATTCTATCATTTAAGGTACGAAACGTCATGATTGGACTAATAGGACCGCAGATACATAACTAAGGCCCTTTTGACAAGCTGATGTATTTTATTTTTCTATCTTATTGTATTCGATTGGTTAAATCCTATCATTTGAGGTACTGTACGTCACGATTGGGCCACTAAAAACAAAGATACGTAACTAAGGCCCTTCTGACGTAATGCTGTATTTGATTTTTATGTCATTGTATTCTACTGGTTAAGTGCTATCATTTGAGGTATCGTACGTCACGATTGGACTAATAGGACCGAAGATACATAACTAAGGCCATTTTGACGTGCTACTCCATTAAATTTTTATACCTAATTGTATTTTATTTGTCAAATCCTTTCATTTGAGGTACTGCACGTCATGATTGGACTAATAGAACTAAAGATACACAACTAAGGCCCTTTTGACATTGTTCTGCATTTGATTTTTCTATCCCATTGTATTATTTATGTTAAATCCTATCATTAGAGGTACTATACGTCACGATTGGACTAATAGGACCGAAGATACGTGACTACGGCCCTTTGGACATGTTGCTGTATTTAATTTTTTTATTTCATTGTTTTTAATTGGTTAAATCCTGTCATTTGAGATACTGTACGTCACGATTGGACTTATAGAAACGAAGATATATAATTAAGGCCTTTTTGACATGCTGCTATATTTGATTTTTCTGTCTTATTGTATTTTATTGGTTAAATCTTATCATTTGAGGTGCTGTACGTCGCGACTGGACGAATTGGAGCGAAGATACAATAGGTAGTTGCAATATATCATAACCCGTTACTTTTAACCAAACATGATGCCAGAATGATTTGTAGATAAAAATATATATATATATATATATATATATATATATATATATATATATATATATATATATATATATATATATATATATATATATATATATATATTCTTAAATTTACTATTTCGTCGTGGGTAATATTATATTCAACAACGATGCCAAATTTCTGATGCTAAAATGATTGATAATGAAAGTGGGATATACATTTTCATGTATATAATGGCAGCGAGTAAACGGTAAAACCCTGAACTAAATATATATAATATTTTCACTGTGCCATCATTTTAGACTCAAACATTTTCTGGAATAAACTTATATAACTCAATAAGGGATAAAAAGAGAAAGCGGATATTTTAAAATACCAACACGGTATCAAGACTCTAATCAATGAGATGGTTAAAATTCTTGTAACAAGTACGGGAAAACAGTTATTAAGGTCTTGTAAAGTAGCGTCGATATACAGATGCTACTTTGCAAGACGATGCTAAATTGATGGTAAAAGCATAAGTATCGATGCGAAAATGATAGTAGGATGTATGTATATATATATATATATATATATATATATATATATATATATATATATATATATATATATATATATATATATATATATATTACTGTGATATTTAAAGTCTTGGTGCGCCAAGCAATAATTAGCTAATTAATTTTTTTCTTTTATTAAAATTATTTAAATGATATGATTATGACTCTATCACAATTTTTAATTCTTTTATCTCAGGGTTAAATTCGTGCTTCAATATCTATGCTATTACATGTGAAAGGTAAGGTCCAGAGAATACCGGAATAATAAAAAACACATATGATCTAACACTATATATTGAAATAAAAATAATGAAATAATTCACACTCAAAAGTTTTCAATAAACAAATCTCATATACGGATTCTCAAAATTTTGTTCTCCGTACGTGAACAATCAAAATTTATGGTACAAACAATATTAATTGAAATTTCAAAATTCCCAACTATTCTAACTCTCCTAATCAAAATATTTATATCCTTTCTAAATTAAGTGTAAAAATTGTGTTATCAATAAAAGAAAAAACTGCAGAAAACAAAATATCTCTCTCTGATGATGAGTGGTCCAAATCCTTGTTCCTTGTAGACTATATTATCTCCTCTCAACCGCTCCCTATGTAATCAGCAATCTTACACAGATTGTTGCAAGTATATCGTCCTTAATGATCTCCTTCAAAAGCACAAATCATTCAAATTATGATAGCCTTTCTCCTCTCGATAAACTGAATCTCTCGTTGGCCCGAGTGAAAAATGACTCTTGGAATATCTTCTCTTTACGATAAACTGAATCTCTCGTTGGCCTGAACAGTGACTCTTGGAATATAAGTAGAGAAATATGACTTACAATATTTTTCTGCTTCAGCTTCTGTCAGATACACTAACTCCACAAAAACTCACTAACATTCAACACTACTGCTTGCTACATTTCAGGAACCGCCAGAGAACAATCACTGTTCCTCTTACAGATTTGGAAAACCAACTGCCTATATCTTTTCTCTCTCCTCAATCTCGCTAAACTTTTTCCTACATACTTATCCCACCTTTTTCAATCTCCGCCAATCAAAACTCGTCACAATTCCCCCATTTTTTCATTTCGATAACAAACAAATTTTTACCTATAATTATAAATTTCCTAAAACTTATTTACAAATAATAGTTTTCTATAATTCTTAAAAACTAACAAAAACCTCTTTCTATAATCCCTTCTATTGTCTTTAATCACTGCATTAATGTATTTCAATTGTCTTTGGGATTTCACTTAAAATTATGCGGGTCACTCAAGTATATCAAAGAAATAATTTATGCAAAGCTTACATTTTGTTTAGTACAGGTAATTCAAGAAATTAATAACTCTCCTTCTTCGAAATGTTTGTTGGATATTATCCTACTTATCTGAATTATTTTAATGTTATTGAATTTTGAAATATTTTTAAACAAACCATATTTTTCTCGATTTTACATATTATAACAAATCCCCGCCATTTGATCTGCCGAAAAGTCTTTCTTAAATTTTAAAAATGACAAAAGTTTTCTAGGATCAAATTATTTCACTATGTTATTAAAATCTACTTATGATACTGACAAATGTCGTGAATGTTAAAATACCCCGTATATTGCCTGTCTTTATACGGGATTGGATATATTTTCGTTTTAAATTTTTCCAAGTATTTTCCCTTAAAAGAAAGTTCATAATTTTTAACCACTTGATTTACTTTATTAACAAATTCTCCATGGTTTCCTAAAATCTTCTCTATTTCCTTCTCCATGTTTTTTTCACAATTTATTTTTCTTTCATCCACCTTTTGTTCACATGTGTTCACTGTCCATAATACTTCTTCACAAAATTCTGGATTCTCGTCCATCAATGCCATTTTTTCTTCTGTTTTCTTTTTATCCTCTAATTCCCTTTGGTATTCCGAGCACCATGTTTCTATTCCTTTCATTTCTCTGATGATACCTTCTTTTTCTTCCTGCTTCCATTCTGTTTTATCGTCGGTTGCCAACAATTCTTCTGTACCTTCTATTTCCTGTTTTTCTCTGGTCTCCATCTTATTTTCCTGCTTTCTTTTCGAACTCTTCTTCTTTTTCTTCCTTCTCTTTTTCTTTTCTGTTAGATCTTGTTCTTGTACTTTCGGTTTATCCTCTACAGTCATATCGATTTCTTTGCGTTTTTCCTGTGCATTGATCCTTCCAGAATTTGTTTTCCTATCTGTTTGCTTTTCTTCTCCTGTGTTGTCTGGTTCTGCTCTGATTTCCAGTTTATTTTCCGAAAAATTTATGGTGATATCTTTTTTCCTCAATTCATCAATTCCCGCTATCATATCATGATTTAAATCTTCAATCACCACACATTTCATAATATGGAATTTGTTTCCCACTCTTATCTGTACTCCCAAGCCTTCGTTTACTGTCGTCAAATTTTTATTGTTTGCACCCACTAAATCAACCCTAGGAATCTTATACACAAATCTGTCCAAATTTAATTCTTTTACTAGTTTTTTATTGATTAGCGATATCTCCGATCCAGAATCAATCACAATTTTAATCGCTTTATGTTTTATAAATGCATCTAAAAATATTAGATTAGAATTAGAAATTTGTCTGTCGTTTCCTATTGCTACATGATTCATCTCCCTTCTATTTTGTTGTTGGAAGCTCTGGTTATTTCTATCGTCCCTTTGTTCGTTAGTATTCCTATTCGGAGGATTTTGTGCATCTCTATTCCTGTTGTGATTTTCATATGTTCTCTGTTGTGTGTCATTCCTGTTATCGTAATTTTGTTGTCTATTGTAATTATTGTAATTTCTCGGCCTATATTCGTTTGTTGATCTGGGATGTCGGTTTCTCTGGTCATAATTTGATGAATACCTTCTTTCCGCTCCATTATATTGGTCATGTTGTCTTCTATTTCTCATTTTTTTTCTTTTCGCTTCTTTTAATTGAAGGAATTGGCACAAACTATCAATATCTTGATAGTTTCTCAAAATCACGTGATCTTCCAACGTTTCCTCAAAATGTCTGCTGATCATTTCTACCAGCTGTTCGGTAGAATATTTGTATTCTAGATATTTTGAATTGTTATATATCTGCAAAGCATATCTTTCTTCAGATATTCCCATTTTTTCGTGATATTTTCCATTCTGTAGCTCTTGGTTGATTTCTCTCTGTTTATTTTTCCCCCAGAAATAGTTGAGAAATTTATTTTCAAAATCTGTCCAATTTTCAAACTCATCTTCCTTGCTTTCATACCATAACGCTGCTCCTTCTTTCAAATGGTTTCTAATTGTTTCTTTGCAATCGTCAAAATATCTAATACGTTGTAATTTGGTTTTCAAATTTTTAACAAACGGTACTGGGTGTGTTTTCCGAATATCCCCGCCAAATTGTATTTTCGCCTCGCTTGTTCCATGGATGATAACTTCTTTTCTCTCTACCCCTCTTAGTTCAATTTCTGCCATTTGTTTTTCATTTTGCTTTAATCTTCTTTCTACTTCCTTCCTGTCTTCTTGTAGCGCCATTTCAAATTTTTCTTCTAACTGTTCTAATTCCTTTTTCTGGCCAATCTTGATTTCCTTCATCTTATTTTCTACTTTCTTTTCTTGTTCTCCCATTTTCTTTTTAATTTCATTAATCTCTTCTATTTGTTGTATCAGTTCTTTCTTTATCCCCTCAACACATCCTTTAATTTCCTGTTCATAGTTTTCCAAACGCTGCTCTATATTGCTCATTGTTTGTTTTGTTTCTTGTTGATTTCTATCCATTTTTAGTGATGTTTCTTGTTGGTTTTTCTCTATTGTTTGTTTTGTTTCCCTTTGATTCTCTTGTATTTGTTGTGTCTGTAATTGCATTAGTTGTAATATTTTCTCTATTCCTGATAATTCTTTTTTCTCCTCAACTATTGTAACATTTCCTTCATTATCCGATCCTTCTTCAACAATTGTTTCCTCTTCTCTGTTATCCTCCTTCCTTTCTTGCATTTTGCTTTGACTCCTTGTGGTCGACATGTTGTTTCTTTTCGTTACTGTTTTTGTCCCCGCCAAATGTGAAATTTTACAACACTCTATATGTTTCAGAACACGACAATATTTCTCCCCAAATGTATTAAATTTTCACGACAAATATCAAATATGCAATCAGTAAAATTCAAATAATTCAAAATAAATATCAAATGTACGATTGGTAAAGAAAATAAAATCCAATAATTCAATAGCAGTAAATATCCACTAACTACGATCAATCAATAAATCAAATTTATATTCCCTGGAAAAATTGTCAAAATACTTTCAAATTCCCTCAATGTTATATGTTTTTATCTCTGGATCACCTGTACTTATTCCAGATCTCTTTACCTTCCTTCAAATGTAAAGCTGCGATATTTTCAAGCCCCACGTTTTGGAAGCCAGTTACTGTGATATTTAAAGTCTTGGTGCGCCAAGCAATAATTAGCTAATTAATTTTTTTCTTTTATTAAAATTATTTAAATGATATGATTATGACTCTATCACAATTTTTAATTCTTTTATCTCAGGGTTAAATTCGTGCTTTAATATCTATGCTATTACATGTGAAAGGTAAGGTCCAGAGAATACCGGAATAATAAAAAACACATATGATCTAACACTATATATTGAAATAAAAATAATGAAATAATTCACACTCAAAAGTTTTCAATAAACAAATCTCATATAAGGATTCTCAAAATTTTGTTCTCCGTACGTGAACAATCAAAATTTATGGTACAAACAATATTAATTGAAATTTCAAAATTCCCAACTATTCTAACTCTCCTAATCAAAATATTTATATCCTTTCTAAATTAAGTGTAAAAATTGTGTTATCAATAAAAGAAAAAACTGCAGAAAACAAAATATCTCTCTCTGATGATGAGTGGTCCAAATCCTTGTTCCTTGTAGACTATATTATCTCCTCTCAACCGCTCCCTATGTAATCAGCAATCTTACACAGATTGTTGCAAGTATATCGTCCTTAATGATCTCCTTCAAAAGCACAAATCATTCAAATTATGATAGCCTTTCTCCTCTCGATAAACTGAATCTCTCGTTGGCCCGAGTGAAAAATGACTCTTGGAATATCTTCTCTTTACGATAAACTGAATCTCTCGTTGGCCTGAACAGTGACTCTTGGAATATAAGTAGAGAAATATGACTTACAATATTTTTCTGCTTCAGCTTCTGTCAGATACACTAACTCCACAAAAACTCACTAACATTCAACACTACTGCTTGCTACATTTCAGGAACCGCCAGAGAACAATCACTGTTCCTCTTACAGATTTGGAAAACCAACTGCCTATATCTTTTCTCTCTCCTCAATCTCGCTAAACTTTTTCCTACATACTTATCCCACCTTTTTCAATCTCCGCCAATCAAAACTCGTCACAATTCCCCCATTTTTTCATTTCGATAACAAACAAATTTTTACCTATAATTATAAATTTCCTAAAACTTATTTACAAATAATATTTTTCTATAATTCTTAAAAACTAACAAAAACCTCTTTCTATAATCCCTTCTATTGTCTTTAATCACTGCATTAATGTATTTCAATTGTCTTTGAGATTTCACTTAAAATTATGCGGGTCACTCAAGTATATCAAAGAAATAATTTATGCAAAGCTTACATTTTGTTTAGTACAGGTAATTCAAGAAATTAATAACTCTCCTTCTTCGAAATGTTTGTTGGATATTATCCTACTTATCTGAATTATTTTAATGTTATTGAATTTTGAAATATTTTTAAACAAACCAATATTTTTCTCGATTTTACATATCATAACAATATATATATATATATATATATATATATATATATATATATATATATATATATATATATGTATATCTATATATGTATATATATACATATATATATATATATATATATATATATATATATATATATATATATATATATATATATATATATATATTATGTATATATATAGATATATGTATATATATATATATATATATTTTTTTTTTTTTTTTCATCAATTAATAATATCAAAATTGCACATAAAACGGTACTAACAGTTAACAAAGTTTTTTCTAAACTTAAAGACCAATCCGCACTCTTGTCTTTAACGGATGTTGTTTACTGTATACCGTGCGGATCATGTGAACAACTATACTATGGTCAAACATCAAGATGCCTTAAAGACCGCATTACATCCCACAAGTCAGATAATAGACTGCATCCTGAAAAAAGTGCATTGGGTGAACATCCATTTAAAAATGGGCATCAAATAGATTATAATAACATCAAAATAGTAGAACAGGAAAGTAACATCAACAAAAGACTTTTTCTTGAAATGGCCCACATTTGCCAAAATAACAATGCAATGAATCATAGAACGGATATTGGTCATCTAAATGAAATGTTCTCCTATTTGTTACTACTAGATAAATGCAATAGTAACACAAACAATAATTTATCAATTGACATTTAAAAGAATTTTGTCAGAATAATGTCATTTACGTATTTAGAATAATTAAGTGTTTTTGGATGTACAGTAATTTTTTAAATTTTTAAACATAAAAATAGGTTTTGTATATTAAAAAAAGATGAGAGACTGTGATAAATTTTATCAACATTATAATACATCTTCGTTGATACAACCTCATTAAGTTTGTAAGTAGTGAATTTTTTAATTAATTATACCAACGCCAACAATTTATTCATCACATTTGTAGCTCCCTGATGAAGGACGTAACCAATGTCCGAAAGCTTGGAATAAAGATTTAAAAGAGTACACGTTTCATTTTTATTGCTGCAAACCCAATATTTATCGTTTACTTTATATATATATATATATATATATATATATATATATATATATATATATATATATATATATATATATATATATATATATATATATATATATATATATATATATATATATATATATAATAATTATACCAGACAACGAAGAAACAATAGAAATACTTCCGAATTTTGGTTGAAAATACCTTTAACTAAAGTTAATAATTTTCGATATATTAAAGAAAAAGTCGTATAAGCAATTTTTTTTTCATACTTCAGTAGGATAATTACTAAAGTTTTATATAATTTGACATAAAACAACTTAAATTTTATATTAAATTAAAGTCAAAATAAAATACATTTCATTTACAAACCAAATTAAGAACAAACTGAATAACATTAAACATTTGTCAAAGTTTATGTTCGTTATGTTCACCATTTTTATCAATGCGTTTCATAAAAGATCGTCTCATATTGAATAGTTAAAGGATTAAAATCTGGGCTACGTGGCTCCGAGAAAATGTCGACCACAACCAATCCAGCGAAGGGGGGAGGGGAACCGAAAACATCGATTTACCAAGAATCTGTACACTGTAGAAAAAATATTTCAAACAAAAAATGTGACGTTAATGTTTAAAAAAATATTGTATTAGCAATTTTTTAGTAAAATGAAGCGTTCTCTAGCAACGCTTGAAGCTAACGGCGATATTGAATGTCAAAGTCTGTTTCTCTAAAGCTGTTAAATAAATAAACATTGGGCAATTTTAGCCAATTTTTATGATTCTTATGAAATCATAAAATGTAAGTATCACTTCCATCGATTGGTCGCTATGGTATTTCCATTGTTAAAGCCCAACCTTTAAAACTCAGAACATAAAATTTCTATTTTGGGTTTTGGCAACAAATATGAGGCATTTTAAATATGCCTAAGAAAGTCTGAATTAAAACTTTCATATTACAAAAGATCTCAAGTCACGAGAAATGCTTCTACAAAGACGGCATTAAGAGGAATTTGTAGCTGAGTTTGTTTTATTTTAAGAAACGTACTTATCAAATCGAAAAGAAGGAGTTTTAAAAGTTTTAGATCGTTTGACATATGAAAGTTTAAATTCAGCGTGTTTTGGGCACGTTTCAAATGCCCAAATGTGTTGCAAGAACTCAAAATCGAAATTTCATGTTATAGGTTTTGAAGATCATAAAAATAGCAAAAATCGCGCAACCTTTATTTATTTAACATTTTTATAGAAACTAACTTCATTTGCAGCAAAATGCAAAAAAATTAAATTTTAAAACATTTTTTCCACGGCGGACGTTCGTATGATTTTTAGAGGTTGAGTGGTATTTTCGATTCTGACGAGTGGAGTAGTTGTCTAATGGTGACATCGAATAAAATCATACAAAGCATTTAGCAGCAGTAAGAAAGCATATTGTGATATTACCTAACTATCTTCCGGATTAAAGAGTTGAGTTGTTTTTATAAAAATAAACTATTAATTATGCTTATCAACAAGTATTCAGCTCAAATATAACAATATTAAGAATTATTAGGTATATCTTTTTTTTTGTTGAAGTAATGTATCTATTTAATTTTTTTTTATACAAATAGCGCTAACTTACAGACCCCCAGTTTTAAATTTTTATACATAAATGTCCACAAACATAAAAGTTATAACGAAAAATATAATTTTAAAATTCAACTTTACAACACAATTACTTGAGGACCACCCTGTATATATATATATATATATATATATATATATATTTATATATATATATATATATATATATATAATATATATATATATATATATATATACATATATATATATATATATATATATATATATATATATATATATATATATATAAATATATATATATATATATATACATATATATATATATATATATATATATATATATATATATATATATATATATATTTATATACACATTAGAGCGTAGTAATTTATATGGAAACAAATTTTGTCGTGTGGAGACAATTATTTTCTGATTCTACGATGAATTCGAAGGAAAAAAGTCAACCACACCACAGGTTTATCATGAATCATCAAGTTGATTGTGGATAAGTTTTAAACGTTTTCACAGAAAAAAGTGTATTTTAGTAGTTTTTGATGCGATAAGGCTATTTTGTGAGTAAAACAGTATTATTATTATTATTATTTTTTCTGTTATTTTTATTTAATAAACACTGATTTTGTGTTATAAAAACTATTTAAAATTAATTTGTACATTATAAAATTTTAAAAAACTAATAATTTCCTTAAGAAAATTAATTAAAAAATAATAAGCTAGATCTAAGTACTTTTAATATACTAATGAATTATTAAGAAAAAGTTCAATTAATCAATTCAAATTTTAATTTCATTTTAATTCCTGTTAACAAATTTTACGAAATCACTTTTTTTTAATATAAGAAATACCTCTCTAATTTCAGTAGTTTCGTTAATAATTTATTCACGATGCTCGTGTATACGATTAGTATGCTTTAAAAACTCTAGTTAGTAATTTAACTCACCGTACAGTACCTTATAATAATATATGACAAGACAATTTTTGGGTTTTCAATTATATCAATATAATCAATTGAAATTATTATTTTTTGGTTTCACATATTTCAGTAATACATTTGAATCATTTATTTTTTCTCTAATGTGTATTATTTTTCTAATTGCTCTATTACGAATTGGCTTACTACCATCAAAAAACATTCAAACAAAGTAAAATATTTTCGAAGTGCGCGTAGTAGGAATTGTTGTGGACAATTGAACGTAATGTAAAAAAATACACAGTTATTATTATTAAATTATATTGTTACGAACATGCATTCGATGTAGCCCATATAATGGTTGCATCTCGACTCGAGACGAGGATGATCTGAACTATCGACCGCGGGAGAGTTCGACATGTCAAACAAACAAATTAGAGGTGGACTACTCCAGAATATTCTAGTACATAATAACTTGTATATATAAGCAGAACTTTTAGGAGTTAAAGTTTGTTGTTAAGATACTATGACACGGTAAATTCATAAATAAATATTTTTATATAAATTAGAACCGCTCGTTTTATTTAAATACGCCACAGTGGTGTGAGATTTAAAAATAAATTTAGCAGTGACTTTTGAAAAAGACTTTTGAACTTTTGAAAAGTATTGTTCGTCGGAAAAATCTGCGTAGTTCGGTGGTGTTCTTTGTAAAAAAAAACATTTAAAAAGTAAAAAGTACTTTCAGTAAAACAGTTGCGTGAGCAACTAGAAAAACGCGATGAAGACTGCAGCGGGTCCAAGAAGATCCTCCAAGAACGACTGAAGAATGTTCTCAACAAAAATGGAGATGACCCAGAGATATTCCATTTTAAATCAGCAGAAGAAGCAGTTTTAACGAAAATCGAAGAAACTTCTAAAGAAAGTGACGAGAAATTTAAAAATGTTTCTCAAATAATCGAAAAAACTTCTAGAAAAAATGATAATAAATTAGAAAATGTTTCTAGAAAATTCGTACGAGAAATTTGACAATGTCTATTGCAATGATTAAAGAAACTTCTATGATGAAGGATTCGATGAGACGTCTCAAATTATTAAAGAAGCATCTAGACAAAATGACAAGAAATTCGAAAATATTTCTAGAAGATTCGACGAGACTTTTCAAATTATTAAAAAAATATGTAGTCAGAACAATGAAAAATTTGAAGAAGTTTCTAGGACATTCGACAGGATACAGAAAAATGTAAACGACAAGACAGAAGACATAGAAGAGAAGATCAAACAATAAGAGATCATCATAACTAATACGAAAGTGCTACCAACAATTATTGCAGTAGAGCTAGAGACGAAACGACACATCATATGAGATTCAAATTGTCACCATTTGATGGAAAGTCTTCTTGGTCCATATACCTTAGACAATTGGCTATTGCGGCAGCCAATCATTGGACAGAACAAGAAAAGGCTGTTTCCTTGACTGCTGCTTTACGAGGTGATGCTGCGGATATCCTAAGATCGATTCCTAAGGGTCAAGAAAAATGTTACCAGACATTGTTCACTTGCCTAGATAAACGTTACGGAGATGCATATCTACAACAAGTCTACAAAGTACAAATAAGAAGTAGAATTCAACGAGCAAGTGAGAGTTTGCAAGAATTTGAAGTAGATGTTGCTTGTAGAGAGCGGTTGGCTTTTCCAGAGGTACCAGATAACATTTTGGAAGAAATTGCTGTAGATGCCTTCATCAATGGATTGAGAGACAGTGAACTACAGAAAGCTTTACGACTACCAAGGCTGAAAGTTTTAAATGAAGCGTTCGCCATTGCCTTGGAACACGAAATAGCTGGTCAAGCTTCACGGAGCTATCGAGTTCGAACCTATGAAGGGAGCGACGAAACGTCGCTCAAAAACGATAAACGTCTGGAGGCAATCGTACGGAAAGTAGTTCGTAATACGATGCCGAAGAGACGCGAACCCAGATGTTGGAATGGTGGCAACGTTGGTCGCATTCGCCGTAAATTGCAAGAAAATGATACAACAGTCAGGAAACTAGAACGGATTGACACCAAGGGGCAACTGCCGACCTCGAGAAACACAGCCCCCATAGTAACTGTTAACATTACGTCCTCCGGTGGAATTCAGAGCTTGTACATCCACGGGGGTCGTATCAATAATATGTGTAGATCGTTTTTGGTAGATACAGGTACAACAAGAACTATTGCACGTCGAGAAGTAGTACGAGGCCATCTTAAATTATCGCCTGCAACAATAAGGCTTAGAACAGCAACTGGTGAGCTAATTAATACATATGGCTAGGCTAATATATCAGTATCCATTGGCCAGACTACAGAGAAACATAGAGTATTAATTGTAGAGATCTCCGACGAGTTCATATTGGGGATGAATTTATTAAGAAAATTTGGGGCTGTATTGAATGTCAAAAATGGAGTTCTCGAGATCAATGGTGATGAGTTGCCGTTTTATAAAGACAAAGAAAATGTTATCAGCTTAACAACTACTTCTGACGTAACAATACCCGGTAATAGTGAGAAAATTTTGATGACCAGACCTGATGGTTACTGCCGAGAGGGAAGTTTAAGGATGGTCGAAGATGTGGACAATGCCGAGTTCCTAACGGCAAATGCTTTGGTGAGAATTCGAGATGTTGTTCCTGTAAGAGTTATGAATTTAAAGGGCACTGCTATTAAGTTAATAAAATAACTTTGATCAGACATTGTGTTCCCGTGGCTTCGATTTCTTCTATGAATACTAATGAGAAACTATCGAAATCTAAGTATTCAAGGAGCTTGTTAAGATGGTGATTAAAACGTGCCAAGATCTTGATGGTGAACGAACCAAATAAATAAAGTCTATGCTGATAGAATTTCAAGATGTTTTTACCATTGATAAGAAGGATAAGGGTAAAACAAGCATAGTAAAGTATAAAATTAATACCGGAGACACTCAGCCAATCAGACAACAACCTAGACGACTTCCATTTGCGAAAAGAAATGAAGCCAAAGATATCATCAAAGATATGAACAAACAAGGGGTAATTGAACCATAAAACAGTCCACTAGTAGGACATCACCAGTAGTGCTAGTAAAGAAGAAAGATGGTTCAACGCGTTTTTGTATTGCCTACCGACAGCTCAATGCGGTAACTAAAAAAGGTAGTAATCCTTTGCCCAGAATAGACGATACATTAAATACTCTTTTTGGTTCTCGTTTGTTCTCCACACTCGATTTGAAAAGTGGATATTGGCAAGTAGACATGGAGCCAGCTGATCGAAAAAAACCGCATTCTCGATAGGATCAGGGCTTTGGCAGTTCACAGTTATGCCCTTTGGTTTATATAATGCCTCTGTCAGATTTGAAAGATTAATGGAGGCAGTTTTAAGAGGTCTAACATGGAAAACATGCTTGGTTTATTTGGACGATGTAATTGTGGTTGGGAGATCCTTCGATGAAAATACCAATAATCTGACAGAAGTCTTTCAACGATTGCGGGCAACGAAATTTAAATTTAAGTCTAAAGAAATGTCACTTGTTTCGACGAGAAGTGAAGTACTTGGGACATATTGTAGCAAGTAATGGTGTAACAGCTGATCCTAAAAAACTTCAGCAATTAAGGATTGGCCAGTACCAAGAGATAAACACGAAATTAGAAGTTTCCTTGGTCTATATACATATTACCGACGTTTTGTCAAAGGATTTGCCAACATCTCCAAGCCATTAACAAAGTTGACAGAAGAAGGCAAAGAATGTACATGGAGTGAAGAATGCCAAAGAGCTTTTGAACACTTAAAAAAAGTCATCGCTTACTTTAGCAAAGTCTTGTCGAAACCAGAAAGAAACTATTGCGTTACCAGGAGAGAATTGGTAGGCGCAGGGAAGGCTTCCGAGCATTTTCATAAATACTTATATGGCAGAAACTTTTTTCTTCGTACGGATCACGCCGCTCTAAAATGGATTCTACAATTCCATAATCCAGAGGGCCAGATGGCAAGATGGTTAGAAACGATTACAATAAAATGATTACGAGATCGAACACAAAGCTGGAAGAGTTCACTTATATGCTGATGGTCTTTAGAGACGACCGTGTAGTGCAAATTGTATTAACTGTCTTAGATTGGAAGAACGACTTTGCCCCGTAAGACGAACCACCGTCATTAATGATCAATGGCAGCATTAACAGCTACAAGAGGCTCAAGCAGATGATCCATGTATAAAAAGGATTGATCCATGTATAAAAGGTATATTGGATTGGATGCGTCGAAGTGAAAGACCTGCTTGGCAAGACATGAGTGAATGTAGTCCAGAAGTCAAGTGTTACTGGAGCCAATGGAATTGCCTAGTGCTAGAAGATGATCTTCTGTATAGAACCTTTGAGAACGATGATGGTACAGAATCTAAGCTTCAGTTGATTGTGTACCTAAAAGTAAAGTGTCAGAAGTATTGCGTCAGTTGCATCACGGTGCGTCAGGTGGATACTTTAGTATTACGAAGACTCTGCAAAAGGTTCGAGAACGGTTCTATTGGGTAAACTGTAAAGATGATGTAAGAAGATGGTGCCGGAAATGTGAACTGTGTGCAATCAGTAATGGTCCAGTTGGTAAAAAGAGGGCACCCATGAAACAGTACAATGTTCGTAGTCCTATGGAAAAAGTAGCAATCGACATTGCAGGTCCACTTCCAGAGACGAATGATGGAAATAAATATATCCTGGTAGCCATGGATTATTTTACAAAATCGACTGAGGCCTATGCGATACCAAATCAAGAAGCTGCTACCGTCGCAGAGGTACTGGTGTAATAATTCTTTAGCCGATTTGGTGTTTTCTTAAAGATCCACTTCGACCAAGGGCGAAACTTGATTTGAGTCAACTCTTTTCCAAACATTTTGTAAATTGATTGGTGTCAATATAACCAGAACGACACCCCTGCATCCCCAATCAGATGGAATGGTCGAGAGGATGAACCGAACGATGGGTACACACCTGTCTAAAGTTGTATCAGAACATCAAAGAGATTGGGACCAGCACATTCATTTATTCCTAATGAGGTACCGCTCGGCAGTGAATGAAACTACAGGCCAGACTCCAACATGCCTGATGTTAGGTCGGGAAGTTTGTTTGCCCTGCGGCCTAGAGTTTGGCTGCAAACCTTCCGAAGAACATGTTGCAAGCGAAGATTATGTCGACCGCCTGAAGTTAAGAATGAACAACATTCATGAACTTGCCCGACAACACATCCAGTTAGCCAGTGACAGTATGAAGAATCAATATGATTCTCGATGCAAGAATGAAAGCTATGAAGTAGGTGATCTTGTTTGGCTTTATAACAATCGGATCTTTGCCCCCTTTGAATAAAAATAATTTTATAAAAATAAAAATTACCATCATACCTATCAAATACAAATCTTTATTTTGTCAAAAAACATGATCTAAAAACTTATAAACATACAAATAAGTAGATATATGACCTGAACGCAAAAAGATAAAAAATAAAAGAAATTTTTGAAAGCTGAAACAATTTTTAGGTTACAACTAGTGCAACATTAAATCACTTAAATCGGTTGAAAAGCTCACAAAGTCCTTAAATCTAGCAGACCTGCCTAGCAATGGCTTGGAAAGTTTCCTTTTAATGTCTGTCTTGTTAACAAAACACTCTTCGTCAGTTTCTGAAAAACGCATTGTATTGGGTGCCCTTCTATAATAAATACCACTGTAACCCTCATCTACCATTACAGTAATTTGCATAACGTACATTCGAAATGAGTCCTTGGTTTTGCCGTAAACTTTTACTATAGCAAACTCTCCTGGACTTAATTCGTATAATTCATTTTCAGCATCACTTTTAGAAAAACCTAAATTGCTGCTACCATCATGAAGTGATATTTGCGCGTCCGAGTCAGAAGAATATTCATATTTCTTTTTATTTAGTATATTTTGTTTTTCTTCAAATACTTTTCTTACTGTATTTTTATTTTCCTTAATGCTTTCCTTCCTTTTTTTCTCGTTCATTTTGTATTTCTTCTCCAGCTCTGAGATTTCCATTTGCTCTTTATGTGAAGTAGTTGTCAGAAGTGTAGATTTCAATCCTTTTCTTGTTCATTTTCTCTTTTTGGTTAGTTTTGGCAACGGAATGATATCTGTTGGTAATGTAGTAGACATTTCATTTTTCGAGCTTCCGGGTTTTGATTCCAGGTTACTTGAAATGCTAGCTCTATCTGGTAGATTTTCAACATTTCGTTCTTCTGCTTCACCACTTGGTTCTTCTGCTTTACTATTTGGTTCTTCTGCTTTATCATTTTCTTGACTTTTGTCTTCGTCAAATACAATCCTTAATTAATTGTGTATCTTTATTATTTCGCTCAAGATCATCTACTTCTTCTTGCTCTTGTTCAGTTACTGAAAAAGGTAAAAAATCTTCTTCAGTAAAGATATTTTTATCTAAAGGGAAAATACCTGTCATTTTAAATCCATTAACAGCTTTTTCTATAGTCACAGTTTTCTCATAGGCCTCCTTGAATAATCCAGCGACGTGGTATTCTGTGACTACTTGCCCGGGATTAGATGTGGTCCAACTATCACACAAATCGTCATATTAAGCTTTTAATGGCCTAAAAAAGTTTCTGTCCAATGGTTGAGTTCGATGGCTGCTATGAGGTGGGAGGCTGAGCAAATGGATGTTATTATTTTTTGCGTAAGTGATGGTCTCTAGAGTGGTATGGGATATGTGGTTATCTAAAATTAATAGTACTGGGCTTTTAGCGGTAGGATTTGTATATTTGCGAAAGTGCTCAAAAAATTGAAGAAACTTAACCGAATTCATATAACCAGAATCGGTTACAGCCAAAACAGAACCAGTTGGAGCGTCCTTTATCAAAAGAGGATTTAGTCTTTTGCGTGCGAAAATAAAGAATGGTGGAACATAGTGTCCTGTTGTACTCATAGAACATGCAGCTGTCACAGTTCTTCCTTGCTCTGCAGCTACATTTTTTGCTACTTCTTTTTTTCCAGTGGGAGCAACATGTTTAAGTAATTTATTTGGTACTGTTTGTAAACCACTCTTATCCATGTTGTAGATTTTATTCGCTGGAAATTTATATTTCTCCAAGACAGATTTTAAATTTTGAAAATACTGTGTCAATTGATGTTTGTTGAACACCATGGTCTAGCTACACTGGTTTTTCGTGGTGTACGTAGTGAAAGGCGGTTTCGTTTCATAAAATTTCTAGTCCAATCCCTACCTGCTAGTTTTGATTGCTTAGAAAATTGATGCTGAATACCATTTCTTTCTGCAAACTGATATGCTGGAAAACGAAGCGATTTTAGGGTAAGCCCATAGAAATGTAAGTCTAAAGCTTTACAATGGTCCACTATTTGCTTTGCCTGCTCTGAAGTAAATACAGGTCGAAATCTACCCAAGAAATTAACGCTGCTGTCCGCTTTTAGCCTCTTTTGAATGGTAGATTCATCATAGCCAAGAGTTCTACCTATTTCTCGTATTGATAGACCTCTTTCCTTTAAATGTTTAGCCTGCATAAAAACATTCTCTGTAAATGGTCTCAGGTTCTCATTTTTTCTCTTGTACGTCCTAAAACAAAAACGTAATTTTTACAAACAAAAAAAAACGTAACTTTTAAAAAACCTTTATGAATTAAGTAAAATTCTAGATAATAAACAAAAACGTGCTTAATGAGGCAAAAATTCGCATGCGGACTTATACCCCAAAATTCACTATTAATTTTAGCTATGCATGTTTGGAACAACATAACCTCAAATTAAAAATTTTGTTTCTAAACATTAATTACAATAAACCGGCTTACATAAATTAGTTAGAAGACTTTTTAGGAAAATAGTTTAACACATACAATCTTCAAAAGAATGATTAAAAAAATTAGATTAAAACACCAAAATTTAAATCTTACCTCATATTTTCGTTAACTACCGCCGCACGAAGCACGTGTATAATCTACAGCGCTGTTCGAAAGGTACTGTATTCGTAAGTTAATATATTCGCACTGTCATCTAGAAAGCGTGTGCGGATTCTTACCCCATGCGGACTTTTGCCCCCACCTACCCTATATGTAATATATTTTCTGTCTTGCAATTTAATTCTCAATTGACAACAATTAGAATTAATTTATCAGTAACATTCGAAGTGAATGTTCGGTTGGAAAACATTTAATTTCTATTTTTTGCAACATTACCCAAAAAAATTGTTTCAAAACATCACGGTAAGTTGGTAAATTTATTGTCCATTTCAGCAGAAAAGCCGAAACTAGAGACATCATGTCCTGGCATGTGTTGCAAATCAGAATGATGACCTGGAAGCTTCCATTTTCAATGTTAAACTTTTTTAAAAGAATAGATAATACATTCCGGATAAAAAAGTTTGTTTGTGTAAATTTATTGACAAAAAAATTACTATTTGAAGTAGTAAGTACTTTTAATATTACAATATATTGGATGCAAAATGGAGATATTTAATTGAATTCTGTAGATTTTTAATAAAAAATTCATGTGTCCTGCAATACATTACAAAATGAAAATAGGCTAATGGCCTATTTTCTTAGTACATTAATAAAAATTTAAAACAAAATCGAATAATTTTTGCTATTTATAAAAAATTTAAAGAAGTAATACTACTTACCTTTTACAATATTTTTATGTTCTTACGATAAATCATTTTATTTTTTATTTTATTTAAATTACCAAAAATAAATTTATATTTATAAGGAAAGTCGTAAACCAGCAATAATTAAAAGACACTTATAAAAATGCCGCACAATCAACGAATAAATATTAAGTTGATTAGAATCTTCTATACCTACAGTGTTACACTGAAACAACTCTATATTATTGTGGTTGGATAAAAAAAACCGTTTTATTATTACACACCATATATGCTGCAATATTGTATTTTAAAATATTTTTTTTTCAATTTTTTAATATTAAAGTCAATTAAAATATTATAAAATTTGAGAAAACATCAGTAATTCATTATAATTTACTAGTATTTAAAAGTGGTCATATTAAATTGAATTCAATATTACAATGATTGAATTAAATCTAATTTATTATTTTTAATTAATTTAATTAAGGAAATTATTCTTATTTTTTTATTTTATTTTAATCAATTATTATTAAATATTTTTTATAACACAAAATCAGTGTTTATTAAATACAAATGAAAGAAAAAATATTAATAACACTCACTGGCGCACCTAGAATTTTCCGGTGGGGGGTGGGGGGCGGGTTTGATTGGGCACCGAAATTTTTTTATGATGACCTCCATTTTGAGTTGTTAAAATTTGTGACTAACAGTGTCGGAATAATGCCCTGCGGGATTTTAACCCCCCAAAATCCCCCGATTTTAACCCCCCAAAATCCCCCCTCTGTGTGCGCCACTGGGTTTTACCCACAAAATAGTCCTAATATGACTAATACTGCACTATATTGCCCGCTGGTGAGTGTTTTCGGTAGAAATAGTGATCAAAATGGGTTCCTCGCATGAAAACTACTAAAATACACTTTTTTTGTGAAAAAAAGTTTAAAATTTGTCGTCCACACTTAACCGCAATGTACATCAGAGGTCGTAAAATGACACATAAAAACTAAAATAAAAAATAGGGCGTCTCCAAATTCATGATACACCTATGGTGTAGTAGACTTTTTTTTCTAAGAATTAATTGTAGAATCAGAAAATAATTGTCTCCAGTCGACAAAGAAAATTACTATAGGTATAAATAGTTTACGTAATAAAATGAACTTACTGCATATATAGGTCTGGACACTTTCAGTCTCCTTTCGACCTTCTTCATTTCGTTCAATCGTAAAATTTTTTGTGCCGTAATCCGCTTTCTTGCATCATCCTTTGTCATCATTTGTATTAGTTGGCTTAATGGATCAGACATTGCTAAAAATAATAGATAAATATGTCGATATAATATTATCTGGTTATATTTATTTAAATTGTTCTTAACATTTTGGTCGGTCAATCGGAATTAAAGGCAACAAACTGTTGCATCACTTTTATCAACCTCTGATCCTGAATGAATCCAAATTGACAAATATATATCGTCTATATATATATATATATATATATATATATATATATATATATATATATATATATATATATATATATATATATATATGTATATATATATATATATATATATATATATATATATATATATGTATATATATATATATATATATATATATATATATATATATATATATATATTGTTATGTTTCTTCTTTCCCAACCAAAGAAAAATAAATAAAAAGATCCATCGAAATAAAATTTCAAGATATCAATATAGACAAATTGTATATAGTAATTTAAGATAAGATTTAGTGTAGATAAGAATAGAAATTTGTTTGGCAAACGACCGTTTTTTCCGTTGCAAACAAAATTATAAAAAAACCTTTGTTTAGAATTAGAAGACATTTTACCTGAAGTTAATCTCTTCATTGTTTGTAGAGTCGAGTATTAAATGACCATATTCTAATCTTTTGAAATATGTATAAATGATGTATTGAAAAAAACCAATTTTAAAGTAAGCTATTTAGTTTTCTCTGAAACCGAAATTAGGCTTTTCCAATATCATAGTAAACACAATTTAAGCTTTTTGATTGGACGGTCGTTTTTAAATGGGAATTTGGTGAGTCGATCATGAGTGAGGAGAAGTTAGTCATATTTTGGTCATCGAAAGAAACAGTCGTGTGTCTCAAGATAAGGTGTGGTTCGTGAGTTTGGATACCGGCGTAACGAAAAGAAGTGAATAGTTTGAAGGAGATAACAAGTAGATTAAAAGAGGTCCTTGTATCTACCGTGGGCATTTTATAAAGTATATGTGAAAGTATTCTTACGGCATCAAGTTGACAAAAGGAGGTCCTGGTGTCATAAATAAGTAGCGGAGTTTGGAGAAGTGAATCAGGTGTTTTTTGTGTAGTCTGAAGGAGGTTTGCAGAGACGTAAAGAAAGAGCCGAGGTGCCAAAGAGGGGAGATCACATCTTTGAGGAGACTGGACTTTTCTGGGTATGTTCCAACATACAACTCAAGAAGAAAATAAACTGTAAGTGTTTGTACAATTGAATTTTATATCTGTGAAGGATCGTTTCGACATCATGGTCATTAGCATTCAAATTTAAGAACTGAGGTTTTGTTAGGCTAATCAAAAGTTTAAAGTTTTGTGGTTTCTTTTTTCAAGTAAAGAAAATTTTAAGTAAAATTGGTTTATCACGTAATATAAATGTATGTAGCTTTATAATCTTATTATCATAATAATTTGATTTATTTTCTTGTATGCTGATTGATAAGATAACGACAGAATTTAATACTTGTTTTATTCGTTCATATAAAATAAAGAAACGTAAATTTTTGTAATATAATATATTTGTATTATTATCCTTTCTTCTCTATCCCGATAAAAGACAACTAGAAAATCTTTTGAATCCATCGAACACAGGTAATATAAGGATTATTTTACTTTTGATAACAGATAAGTTATAATTTTTTTATTGGCTCAATAAACTAAGTTTGAACTCAAAATAAACAATCATAATAATATATATATATATATATATATATATATATATATATATATATATATATATATATTGATATGATTAGTGTTTAAAGAAAATAATTTATAAGTTATATACTAGATAATATTAGATATAACAAGTATTTGGTTATTTTAAGAAGTTATATACTAGAGAATTTTATAAAAATTATTTATGTGGGGGCATTTTTAAGAAATTAGCATATAATAATTGTAAAAAGTTGTATTTTAGTAATTATGATTTTGTAGATATATTTAAGTGAGCCATGTGACTAGGCAACCAAAAATACTCTTTAAATTGACAGACAGGAATTAATAATTTGCGAATATAAAGTGGGGTTATAAAAATATGTTGTTTCAAAATGTGTAATTTATTAAATTAAAATGTTTAATTTATATAAGTTACTGATTTAAATGTATATTCTGATCTGAAAAGCCTAAATGCCAACAAAATTCTCGATAGATAAGTAAGGAATTCTCTAGATCACCGGAGATGGCTTTGTTTGCGAAATGTATTGTTCCAGAAAATTCTTTAAATATAGATGGAACAAATCGAACATGATTTATTGCCAGATGATTCTAGAACATGAAAAAAGATATAAATACCCGGTGATTTGGATTCAGTGAGTCAATCAGTGATGAGTTATCAGTTACAGTTCAGTCAGATGTCCAGTTTTTAGTATGAAAATTAGTTATGAGGCAGTCGATCAGTGATGAGTTATCAGTTACAGTTCAGTCAGATGTCCAGTTGTAGTCAGAAAGTTTAGTAAGAAAGTCCATTCAGTTAGTCAATCAGTTATGAGGCAGTCAATCAGTTACAATTGTTCAATATAGTGAGTTAAATCAATATTAAGAAACAGTATAAAGAAAATAATATTGAAGATTAAAAATTATGTTATGTATAAATGATGATAATGGAAGAAGTGTTAATTGAATATTAAAATTAAATAATATTTTGGTGATTGGATATTGATATATTGAAAAGAAGAATAAAAATAAATGCTGTTTGCTGGTTTGCTTGGTGGTTTATAAATGCTGGTGAAGAAAAATATCTTAAATTGGTGGAAGCTAATAATTGGAAAAAGTAATTTCACAAAAACAAGGATAACCGAAGCTGAGAAGAAGACATTTGAGTGGTGATTATAATCCATATAGTGGAAAACAGTTCATTTAGGCTTTCAGTGACAGAAAGGTAAAAAATTATGTTAATATAATTTAGTTAGTGTCATAACAGTTTCAATTTTGAAGATAGTTTGTTTAAATTTTACATTGTCTATAGAATTTAATTAGTTTCATAAGAATTTCAATTTAAAGATAGTTTATTTTAAATTTACATTAGCTAGTTTAGATATATATGTGTGTTTCATAGTAGATCTAATAAAGATAATTTAAAAAAGTACTTACAAACTAATTCTTTGAGAACCGCGATAAAAACCCTATATATTATATTATTAAAAATACTCATTGCTCATCATTCAAACAAACAATACATCATAACAATATATATATATATATATATATATATATATATATATTGAAAAAGTTGTATTTTATTAATTTTATTTTTATTTATAATAAATGTTGTAATTTTTAAAATCTGTGGTTCGTTGTTTAATTTAATATATACCTCAGCTAGATCAATTATGTGTTCTAAGCAATCTGTCACTGTGTGACGTCGACTCTGTAGTCTCCTGGTAGAGTTCAAAAAGAAATTAAACCAAAATTTACTTTAGACCTTTGATAAATTAACCCAAATGAAGCACGTTATTTATTAATATTGAACAAATTTAATATAAACAATAAAATTCGTCTGCAACTTGGGTTGCCTTTAAAAATTTACAAAAATAGGAATCGTATAAATCTTAATGTGGTTTAGAGTCGTGACAATAAAAATTTATTACAAAATGTGGAGACTCTATACAAGTACCTAAAAACTAAATAAATATTGCAACTTTATAAAGTGTTTAAATGAACTATAAAGAAAAGAAAATGAACACTTTATTCCGCTGACTTTTAACTTGCATTCAAATATAATCAAAATTTCAAATGATCCCCAAAATTATTATCCAACCTTACTTTAAAACAGTTCTGATTTATTTAAAGAAAACTAACTACTCGCAAAATAATTGGTGAAACTGGAATATCAATCCTCTCTTCGGAAGTTAAGGTACGTACTATTCTATTTTTAATTTAATGATCATTAATATTTTCAATTTTTTTAAGGCCTATCGCAATTATGTTAATTCATGAATTTTAATTTTCTCAATTTAAATGACATTTCTGTACTCCAATAATAATTTATAAGTTAAATTGTTTCTCTTACTCTCTGGAACAAATTCTGGATATCTCTGCTGTGGAAACTGTGGAAAAACTAAAATTCTCTTTAGACGAGTTAAAAAAAACACTCCCGACCTATTCTACAATTTCAGGACTCTTCTTTCAAAATTTCTTGTCGGCCTCCCAAAATCTATCATCCGTTGCTAACCGCAACCAACGTTCTTTTCTTTTTTTCTTCTATTTTTTTTAAACCATAAAACTGTCCTGTTCTGACACATTTGTCAATCCACATTAATTTCTCATAATCACTTTAATCACATCTAATTTGGGAATTTATAAAAAAAAATGTTCAGATATAAAACTTATTCTATTACAATGCTAATACAATTTATTTTCATCTCCACATCATTGTAATTTCTTATTTAACAAAACCCCTATTAATTTAGCTCCCACAGACTTGCTTGACAGTTTATTTTCTGACGTTTTTTTAAAATTTCTATGTTTAAATATTTTTTAAGAATTCTTCTTTTTTTGTTCTTTTTAAGGTTTAGACGATTCACCTATACACTAGGCAACTATACTATTCAGAAATTATTAACACCATACCAGGTAAGTCAAAATTAATTTATTTAACAATTTACTAATCTTTTTCTCTCTTTTATTTCAGAGTCGAACCCACATTGTGATGGCTTCATGAAATTCATGAACAACAAACTCATATAAAAATCCATTTAAGTTGTATCCTTTTTAACATATTGAAATCATTTCAACTTCCCCACAATTTGGATTTTGTTCAGTGCTAACTATCAGCACTTACTAAATCTAAATTCTTACCGGTAAACTTAAATATTTTATTAATATTAACATAACAATAAACTGACTTTTATTAATAAGCATATCTCTTGAATATTTTTTTTTTATAATTTACTCTATGACAAATACAGAATTCTCCAAACAAAATCTACAAATCTTTCACTAATTATACCAACTTCAGAATCAAATTTCCAAGTACTTTCCCAATTTCTTTACTTCTTTTCCTGTACTATTTATTTCTTGTACTATTTTCGTAGAAATTCTTATAATTGTTCCCCTATATACTATTTCATATACTATTTCAGTATCTTTATTCATTGCCGCATTATTATTTATTCTTTTTATATCCGCATATAATATTCATTTCATCATCTCTACATATAACTCTCTATATTTCATATTTCAATATTTCTTATAATTTTATTTTTCATCTTATTTCCGCATATACTATTTATCATTATAATATTCCCTATTTCCCAATTTCTACAAAATATCGATTTGTCCATAGTACTTTGCTCATTTATTTATACTTGTAACTCCTATAAATCTACTTGAAAATAAATCAACCTTTTTTGTTTATATAAATTCATCATTATTCTGTACATCTGTTCCTAATAAATTATTTAATTATCAAATTTATCTCAAGATATGCTTATTTATTAATTATCCTTCTATTTACAAAACTTATATCTTATAATACCAAATTCGTGTCATAATATTGTCCTTATTTAAATTATTTACAATGTTTTTGTTGATTAGAGTTACTTCTGAACCTGTATCTAATAATAACTTGTATACTGAATCTTGTATGTACCCTTCAATAAACTTTAAAGTATTAGTGTTATTATTTTTATTTAATTCCCCAGTATCTCTAATAAACTCCCTTGGATGTTCATACTTTGATAAGTAGACAATATTATGCACATAGGATCGGTCTAAACAAATTTCTCCCTTCTGCATCAACACTTGCTTCCCCCCTATTCTCCTCTGTTCTAACTACATTCACCTGTCTTCTCTCCTCATTTTCCCCCCTATTATATCTTGGATTCCCTTCTCTGTAAACTTCCCTATTTCTCGTCTCCTGTTAATAATTTCCCTGGTTCTGTCTCCAATTATTGCCTCTGTCATTTCCTTGTCTCCAGTTATTCCCTCTATCATTGTTTGGATTCCCTTGTCTATGTTCCCAGTTATATCTTCCGATATCTCTCCTGACATTGTTCATATTCTCTCCCCTATTTGTAAAATCCCTGCTTCTATTTTGTCTCTCAAATTCTCTTTTTCTATAATTATTCCCTCGATTCACATATCCCTGTCTATTTGCTGTGTTATTCCTATATGTCCCTTGCTCTTGTCCATTTCGATTCTGCGTCCCTACACTTCTCTCAATCCTCTGAAGATATCCTGTCAGACTTTCCATCGTCTTTATATTGTGGAGAGTTATTGTTTCCGCCATGTTATGGTTATATTGCCTGGCGATGTATAGGACAATCTCCTCTTCTCGCATAGCCGGTTCTAAGTATTGTGCTGTCTGGAATAACTGCATTGCGTACAGATTGTAGTTGGTACTTTTTTCATAATTAAATTTCCCAAAATACAACCGCTCCCTGAAACTAGCCTGTTGGTTTTCTCCCCAAAAATAGTTAATAAACTTGGCCTCAAATTCCTGCACATTATTTATGGAATTTTCATTATTGCAAAACCATAATAATGGCATGCCCACTAACATGTTTCGAATATTCAATTTCATTTCTATCGGATCCCTTACATTCTTTACCTTATTTTTGATGATATCTACAAATATTCTAGGATGAAAGTGATTCAGGTTTCCGTCAAACTTAATTCCCCCATCATTATAACTCGGCATCACAGTACTCACTCCCCTTGTTTGTCCTAGATTTGATTCCAAACGCTGAATCTCCTCACTTGCATTTTTAAATTTCTCTTTCAATTCCTCAACTTGTCCCTGTAATACTCTATCTCCCTTTTCCGCCTGATTTGCATGCCTACCAATTTCCAGTTCCAAATTCTGCAATCCCATCTTTATATTGTTTTTACTAATGGTAAGTTTTTCCTCATGATCCTGAGTTTGCCTTTTAACACTTTCTACCTCCCTAACAATCTCTTTATTCTGCTTATTAACTTCTTTGTTTATTTCCCTTGGTAAATTCTCTTGAATGGATGTTCCCAACTCTACAAATCTGCTCCCAATTTCCTGTCCTATTTCCGCTCTAATTATGGCCTTTTCTCTAGATATCTCCTCCTGTACATTCCTCTTAAAATCCTCACTTTCTCCTCTAACCTGTTCTACTTTCTCTTCTAAACCTTGGGTAATGTGTAGCATCTCTTCCCTGACTATCTTCACTTCTTCTTTGATTTCTTCCCTCATTTTAATTAACTCTCCCCTAAGTTCTCCTTTAATATTATTTTCCATTTTGTTCATATCCCCCCTAATATTGTTAATATTACTATCCATTTTGTGCATATCCCCCCTAATATTATGATCCATCTGTTGTAGCATCCGCATTATTTGCCTCATATCCATCTGTGTCATCCCTGACTCTCCAACATCTCCTTCCCTGCGTCTCTCCTCCTGCACTCTACTTTCATCCTCACTTTCATTACGTCTATCTCTCACTGTCTCATCCAACTCCTCTCTCAAACTATCTGTTAGACTTCCCTCTCTATCACCTTGTCCTGCTTCTTGTATGCATTGCTCTAAATATACTACAACTTCTCCTGACCTTCCTCTGCTTTCTTCATCTACCTGTATATCCTGTTCCTGTTCTAATACCTGTTCTCCTTTACTCTCTTTCGGTACGACTTCTTTTCCATTTCTTAAAGTCATTCGGTCTGCCATTTTATCCTAATATCTATTTATTCTCAAATTTAACTTTAACTGCCCCAGAATCTCTGCAACACTAATCACACCAATTTATTTTTACTCTAATCTGTGTAATATTAATAAATCTGCTTAAAAACACCCTTATTTCTGTTTTCCGAGAGGCCCCACGTTGTTAGCGTCAATTGAAAACGTTGTATTCTATTAATTTTATTTTTATTTATAGTAAATGTTGTAATTTTTAAAATCTGTGGTTCGTTGTTTAATTTAATATATACCTCAGCTAGCTCAATTATGTGTTCTAAGCAATCTGTCACTGTGTGACGTCGACTCTGTAGTCTCCTGGTAGAGTTCAAAAAGAAATTAAACCAAAATTTACTTTAGACCTTTGATAAATTAACCCAAATGAAGCACGTTATTTATTAATATTGAACAAATTTAATATAAACAATAAAATTCGTCTGCAACTTGGGTTGCCTTTAAAAATTTACAAAAATAGGAATCGTATAAATCTTAATGTGGTTTAGAGTCGTGACAATAAAAATTTATTACAAAATGTGGAGACTCTATACAAGTACCTAAAAACTAAATAAATATTGCAACTTTATAAAGTGTTTAAATGAACTATAAAGAAAAGAAAATGAACACTTTATTCCGCTGACTTTTAACTTGCATTCAAATATAATCAAAATTTCAAATGATCCCCAAAATTATTATCCAACCTTACTTTAAAACAGTTCTGATTTATTTAAAGAAAACTAACTACTCGCAAAATAATTGGTGAAACTGGAATATCAATCCTCTCTTCGGAAGTTAAGTTACGTACTATTCTATTTTTAATTTAATGATCATTAATATTTTCAATTTTTTTAAGGCCTATCGCAATTATGTTAATTCATGAATTTTAATTTTCTCAATTTAAATGACATTTCTGTACTCCAATAATAATTTATAAGTTAAATTGTTTCTCTTACTCTCTGGAACAAATTCTGGATATCTCTGCTGTGGAAACTGTGGAAAAACTAAAATTCTCTTTAGACGAGTTAAAAAAAACACTCCCGACCTATTCCACAATTTCAGGACTCTCCTTTCAAAATTTCTTGTCGGCCTCCCAAAATCTATCATCCGTTGCTAACCGCAACCAACGTTCTTTTCTTTTTTTCTTCTATTTTTTTTAAACCATAAAACTGTCCTGTTCTGACACATTTGTCAATCCACATTAATTTCTCATAATCACTTTAATCACATCTAATTTGGGAATTTATAAAAAAAAATGTTCAGATATAAAACTTATTCTATTACAATGCTAATACAATTTATTATTTTCATCTCCACATCATTGTAATTTCTTATTTAACAAAACCCCTATTAATTTAGCTCCCACAGACTTGCTTGACAGTTTATTTTCTGACGTTTTTTTAAAATTTCTATGTTTAAATATTTTTTAAGAATTCTTCTTTTTTTGTTCTTTTTAAGGTTTAGACGATTCACCTATACACTAGGCAACTATACTATTCAGAAATTATTAACACCATACCAGGTAAGTCAAAATTAATTTATTTAACAATTTACTAATCTTTTTCTCTCTTTTATTTCAGAGTCGAACCCACATTGTGATGGCTTCATGAAATTCATGAACAACAAACTCATATAAAAATCCATTTAAGTTGTATCCTTTTTAACATATTGAAATCATTTCAATATATATATATATATATATATATATATATATATATATATATATATATATATATATATATATATATATTACATCAATGTTATTCCGGGTTTGACTCCGCGTTAAATGTTGTTGGTTTTGATAAAAACCATTTTGACGACGTTTCGGCAAGATCTCACTTGCCATTTTCAAGTCTCTCTGGATGGTCTGCTTCTTGTCGATGTTCGAGTGGAAGTCGAACTTCCACTCGAACTTCCACTCGAACTTCCACTCGAACATCGACAAGAAGCAGACCATCCAGAGAGACTTGAAAATGGCAAGTGAGATCTTGCCGAAACGTCGTCAAAATGGTTTTTATCAAAACCAACAACATTTAACGCGGAGTCAAACCCGGAATAACATTGATGTAACATACAGCTCCCGCGGAAATATCAAAACTAACATATATATATATATATATATATATATATATATATATATATATATATATATCGTATATATATATATATATATATATATATATATATATATATATATATATATATATATATATATATATATATATATATAGTCCCTTCGCCGAAAAAAACCAGCCTGAATTCCCGTTATGCGAGACAATTCTTGTCAACACCGCCAACAAACGGTCTTCTTCTAAGGGATTCCGACACTAACGGAGTTTTATATTTAAAGAGGAATTTTGTTGGGAAGAGAACAGTTTTTGCTGATGATTCGCGCCGCGTTTTAAATTGTAACGCACGAATTATAATAAATTGTGTAATTAAGATAAATTAGTAATAAAGACTAATAAATTTGTGAGTGTTATAAATAGAACCTTTAATAAATAAATAATAAATAAATTAGAATTAATAAAAATATATCAAGTGGTGTCAGAAGTGAATATTTTTAAATTGTGAAAATGACGACGATTTATGAGCTCACAGTGACGAATTTAAGAAGACATCTCGAGGACAGAAAATTAGCTTCTACCTGAAACAAAAGGCTGAGTAAGTCCAACGACTAAAGAACGCTTTGCTAGAAGAAGGGTTGGACCCAAAGACTTATATATTTGAAGATGCTGCCATCTCGTCGATTTTGAAAGTTTCTTCTGATGTAGCCAAAGTCTTCGGCGACATCGCATCATTAGAGAACAAAGTTTCTGGCGACATAGCATCATTAGAGAACAAAGTTTCTGGCGGGATTTCGAAAGTTTCTTCTGATGTAGCCAAAGTTTCTGGTGACATCGCATCTTAGAGAACAAAATTTCAGGCGACGTCGTTTCTTTAGAAAACAAAGTTTCTAACGAGATTTCTTCTCTGGAAAACAAAGTTTCTGCTAACATCTCTTCGGAAATCTCTAAAGTCACTTCTGAAATGTCTGCCCTAGACGATAGAATATCTTCGTTAAAAAACCAAGTTGCTGCCGATATGTTGGCCTTCGAAGAAAAGATGAAAGAGATGGAAAGGAAGATGAAAGAAACAGGGACAGCAGAGAGAGGAAACAATCTGATTAAAGTAGAGAAAAAAAATGACGAGACGAAATGTAAGTTGGAAATACGGCCGAAATTGGAAGGAAGTGGAGGTTCTGTTCATGTGAAAGTCCCAACTTTCGACGGAAAATCGTCATGAAACAACTACATGAAACAGTTCGAATCAGCTGCAAGAGCGAACGGATGGTCTGAAAAAGAAAAGGCTGTAAACCTGACTATCGCTCTTCGAGGAGATGCCTTAGATGTGGGTCGGCCTTAGGGGGCAGCTTCGACCCGGAACTTTTCCAAAGCCCCTTTCATACTAATAGCTTCTTTAAAATTTCGTGAAGATAGTGTATATGTAGATGGAGAAATAAATAGTAAAAGACATACGTTGTTGGTGGATACCGGAGCGACCAGAACCATTATACGCCCTACAGTTATAAACAGCCGTAAGAAACTGTTACCAACGAGGTTGCGACTTCGGACCGCTACAGGTGAAAATGCCAACATTCATGGAGAAATCCAGGTACAACTGTGAATTGGAGCAGAAAAGTTCGTCTATACTGTTATAGTTGCTGACATCGAAGAGGATGTTTTATTAGGAATGGACGTAATGAATATACATGGATTCCAATTGGATTTTAAGAATAAGGTAATCAAAGTTGGCAACGAGGAGGTATTTCTTCATCCACATAATGACAACACTGTGCAAGCAGCCATTAAGGAAGATACAGTCGTGACTGCGAGAAGAGAAACAATCATAGTAGCGCGACTACAGGAAGTTGTAGACGAAGGGACACCTGTTATGATGGAGCCTTGGAACCACAACGATCAGGTTGGCCGTGGAATCATAATTGGAAAGAAATTGGTGACTTCGGCTAAAGAAATTCCTGTGAGACTTATCAATGTCAACGACTACCCAGTGACCATCAAGAAAGAGACAAAAGTAGGAACTTGTATACCTGTGACATCCATAATCCGTCAGGCGACAACATCTGATAATTCCAACGACAAATTCGACCAATTGGTTGCAGTTGCAGGACAGTCTCTAAATCAGATGGAGAAAAGGAAATTAAGGGAATTTCTTCGGCACCATCGTGATATTTTCGTACCGAAAGGAGGAAAGACGGGAAGAACTACCGTTGTTAAGCATAAAATTGAAACTGGTAATGCTAAGCCAATTCGTCAAACTACTCGACGATTACCACAGGCGAAAAGAGAGGAAGCTGAAACAATTGTTCAGGAAATGAAGAAAGACGGGGTGATAGAACCTTCTACGAGCCCATGGGTCTCTCCGGTGGTCCTGGTTAAGAAGAAAGACGGAACGACGAGGTTATGTGTGGATTACCGTTTGCTGAACAACGTTACCAAGAAAGATAGTTATACTCTGCTTAGGATCGACGATACATTGGACACATTGGCTGAAAGTAAATTGTTTTCTACTTTGGATTTGAAGTCTGGATACTGGCAGGTAGAAATGGACCCAGTAGATAAAGAGAAGACAGCCTTTACCACAGGATCTAGATTGTGGCAATTCAACGTTATGCCATTTGGACTCTGTAATGCTTCTGCGACATTTGAGAGGCTTATGGAAAATGTGTTGAGAGGGTTATCTTGGAAAATATGCCTGGTTTATCTAGATGTCATAATCGTCACTTGAAGAATTTAGAAAACGTTTTAAATCTATTTAAAGCTGCTCAATTGATGATAAACCCCAAGAAGTGCCAGCTATTTCAAGGTAAAGTCAATTATTTGGGTCATATAGTCAGTAAAGAAGCAGTGGCCGTGGATAAGGGAAAAATTGATTCCATTAAGGAATGGCCAGTACCAACGGACAAACATCAAGTGAGAAGTTTTCTTGGACTATATACTTACTACCGAAGGTTTATTAAGAAGTTTGCAGATATCGCTAAGCCATTAACGCGACTCACAGAGAAAGCAAGAGATTACCGCTGGGATACAGACTGCCAAAATGCCTTTGAGACTTTGAAAAAGCATTTAATAACAGCACCAATTTTAGGATATCCACTGCCAGAAGGAGAGTTCATCTTAGATACAGATGCAAGTAATGTGGGAATTGGAGGAGTGCTGTCTCAGATTCAAGGAGGACAGGAACGAATCCTCGGATATTTTAGTAAAATTCTTTCAAAACCTGAGAGGAATTATTGCGTCACGAGAAGAGAACTTCTAGTAGTAGTTAAATTAGTAGAGCACTTCTATCAATACCTCTATGGCAGAAAGTGTCTAATCCGCACCGACCATGACGCCCTTAAGTGGTTGATGCAGTTTAAGAATCAAGAGGGTCAGATAGCCAGATAGATCGAACGACTCCAAGAATACGATTTTAAGATTGAGCACCGGGCCGGAATTAGCCACAGAAACGCTGATTCTCTTTCCAGAAGGCCATGTCCAGCAGAGTGTTCCCACTGCAACAAAACGGAATCCAAGGAAGCAGCAGTGCTAAGAACAACGATGGTCAACGACGACTGGACGCCTACCAAGATAAAGGAAGAACAAGAGAGAGATCCAGTTGTCCAGAAAATTCGAAAATGGAAAGATCAAAACCGTCGACCACCTTGGCAAGAAATATCAAACCTATGCTTAGTAGTTAAGACGTATTGGGCCCAGTGGGACTTATTTATCATGGAAGATAGCTTGCTCAAACGAGTCCTGGAAAATGATGACGGTTCAGAGAAGAGAAGACAGTTGGTGATCCCAAAGAGCAGAATAGCCGAAGTACTTCGTCAGTTACACGACAGTCCATCGAGAGGGCATTTTGTTGTGAAGAAAACCCTTCAGCGAATTCGGGAACGGTTTTATTGGATGAACAGTTCCGACAACGTAAAAGACTGGTTTAAGAAATGTTCTATTTGTGCTACAAGTAACTGGCCTTACCGAAAAAGGAGAGCTCCTATGAGACAATATAATGTTGGAAGCCCGTTTGAAAGAATAGCTTTGGACATCGCTGGGCCATTTCCAGAAAGTGAAAATGGAGGCAAGTACATGTTGGTAGTAATGGACTACTTCACTAAGTGGGTCGAGATTTACGCACTTCCAGACCAGAAGGCCGCCACCGTTGCAGATAAGTTGATCCAAGAACATATCAGCCAATTTGAAGTGCCTTTGGAGATCCATAGTGACCAAGGCAGGAACTTCGAAAGCGATCTATTCCAAGGAATATGTGATAGACTAGGCATGAAGAAAATAAGAACTACCGCGTATCATCCGCAATCGGATGGTATAGTAGAACCAATGAATAGGACAGTTGGCAAGTATTTGACAAAGATGGTGTCCGATCATCAGCGAGACTGGGACCAGTATCTTCCGTTCTTCACAATGGCCTACAGATCTGCTGTTAACGAATCAACAGGTCAGACACCAGCCAAAGTCCTATTCGGACGAGAAATGCGACTGCCTTGTGATCTAGAGTTTGGGTGTCGACCTGAAGAAGATGTAGCAGGTGAAGATTATGTGATCGAATTACGAAGAACAATGGACGATGTACATGAGTTGGTCCGTTTCCGTATTCAGATTGCTAGCGACCGAATGAAGAAACGGTACGATACACTAGCCGAAAAGGGTTGCTTTAAGTAAAACCACAAAGTCTGGCTCTAAATCCCAAGAAGCGAAAAGGTTGTTCTCCCAAATTGCAGCAGTTTTGGGAAGGCCCATACGTAATTATGGAGAAGATCAACGATGTCATCTACCGAATAAGCAAGATTCCGAGGGGAAAGCCGATGATAGTACACCATAACCGGCTGGTGTCTTTCGAAGGTGACCACGACGTAGATGAAGAAGTGGAAGTAAACCAAGTCCAAGATGTGTCTGACCTCACGTTTGAGGAATTCATGGGTGCCTATGGAGGTACCGGTAAAGCAAGACATGGTGTTACCACTGAAGAAAAGCAAGATATACTCGCGCTCCCCGATGGCTACTCGCTGGTCCTTACCATCCCGGCCAGTATCAAAGACGCACCAGGGTTGGCATCCGTCTTTCGAAGGAAGTTCGGTCGAGTTGCAAAACTTCAATGCCAAGTACCAGCTTCTGGGAAAGCCTTGAAACTCCAAGAAGCATCACGTTACCTTTTCTACCTGGTAACAAAAGACACTGCCCGTGACCAACCTACCTACCGAGATGTATGGGAAGTCTTACTTCAATTGAGAGAGCACGTACTAGAGCCCGACTTGCAAAAGTTAGCCATGCCAAAGTTAGAGTGCCGCCAATTAGATTGGAGGGTTATCCGAAGTATGGTGAAGGCGATCTTTAAAGACACCCAAGTCCAGGTGTTAGTCTGTTGCAATCCGCATAGTTACTGATGAGGAGAGAAAACCGTCCCTTGTCATTTTTATACAACTGGAAGTTGTAAAAGAGGGTCCAGTTGCCCGTACCAGCATACTGTTCCAGTTCCAGTCCCGACAAGGTTCCAGGAGAAACCATCTTTTAAGAGGGGGGCAATGTTACGATAATAAATATCAAAACTATAAAGTTATTCGAGTTCCCGTTATTCGAGGCAATTCTTGTCAACACCGCCAACAACCGGTCTTCTTCTAAGGGATTCCGAAACTAACGGAGTTTTATATTTAAAGAGGAATTTTGTTGGGAAAAGAACAGTTTTTGCTGAAGATTCGAGCCGCGTTTTAAATTGTAACGCACGAATTTTAATAAATTGTGTAATTAAGATAAATTAGTAATAAAGACTTTAATAAATTTGTGAGTGTTATAAATAGAACCTTTAATAAATAAATAAATAAATTAGAATTAATAAAAATATAACACTGTACTTTACTGCTGGCAAACTTACTGATTTAGTCTATCACTAAATTAGAGGAAATGCATACACATAACCAACTATATTTGAAACACCGCAAATAATTAAGACATTAATAATAAGACTACAAATTGAGCATAGCAGGTTAGGGCATGGATACTTGATGGCGTCTGCGGTTCCACATTTACACTAACACTGCAACTATCCTCAGTGTCAAACATATTGTTTTAAACTGTCTGTGAGTAAGAGGGTTTTCAGACGAGGATACTGTATGCGAGATACTGTATGCGAGATACTGTATGCGAGATACAGAATTTTCGATGGCTACTGTATCGGATTCACGGGCATGCTCGTCAGTATGAAAATAGTAGCAGTGCAGTGCGGTTATATTTTTGGATTATGGATGTAGAAGAGTATGTTATGCTGTGGTACATATTAAATAAAAAGAAAAAGAAACTGAAAAGACGACGTAATTTGTGGGTTCATCCTATTGTAGAATTAAGAGAAACCAAGGTAACGTATAATTTGCTGTATCAAGATTTATTGCAAGATCCATCGAAGTTTTTTAATTATTTTCGAATGTCTGTGAAGTCGTTTGAAGAACTTCATAAAATTTTAGAAATTCAATTGAGTAAAAAAGACACAACTATGCGTAAAAGTATTTCGTCAAAAAACGGCTTTCTATGACTTTAAGTTAAAATTAAAGTCTATGACTTAAATTTAAAATAAATCTATGTACTTATCTCCAATTTGTAAATTGTTTACCTCGCCCTAAAAAAAATGACCGTATTCCTTTCACAATAATGTAGTTTTATATTCATTAAATAATCAAAATTTCAATTAGCAAACTTTTAAAACTAAACTATATACGTATGAAACAAAATACCTATGTATTTATAATAAAAACATATTCATTTCTTACCATATTCATTTTGCTGTACTGCAGTCATGGCCTCAAAATTGTCGCACATTTGCTTAGAAATTTGGACCCAGCACTGCTGCTTTTTATTTCTATTGCAGTAATGTGGCGATGCTGTATTCCATAGACAGGGATTTGATTGTACCAAACAAATAAATTTGTCACTATCAAATACAGTACGCTCCATTATTTAACTATATTCAGAAAAGACCGTCTTTCTTTCGTTGCTCATTCACAATTATTCGACAGAAAATCGCGCGTCTATGGAATGTGGTGCAAAAGTATTCGTGTCTGAAAGCGTTCATTTAACGTAATGTTTCTTCTGTATCTGGGATACGCATTCAGTCGTCGGCGACAGGAAAGTCCGAGATACTGAATTCGGTATCTCGCATACTGTATCTCTCGCGCGTCTCGTGTGAAAAGCTCCATTTGAGTCTATGTAATATCTGCGTCTCGGATACGCGTATCTCGGATACAGTATCTTCGTCTGAAAGGGGGCTAAGGATACACAGAAATTTTAGAAATTCAAATTAAACTCATTTTAAATAATCATGCCAAAACGGACTGTTTCTAACCGTTTGTCAGGAATCCAAGTCAAATATTTAAAACCAAAAAAGCAAGTAGACCCAGTTCACATTTCAAAGTTTTTGCTTCTTCTTCTTCCTCAGCTTTTTCCTTTTCAGAGACGCTGTTCCTTACTCTTCTTTGATACTCATTTCTATCCATCGTATCTTCTTTACCTAAACTTTTCTTTGTCAAGTCCTCTGCCACAAAGTCCTTCCGTCTTCTCCTCGGTTTTCCTCTACCTCTCCTTCGATTAACTTTTAACAATTCTATCCTTCATCTCACATAGATTTAATTTCTACATCTGACGTGACCAAAGCATTGCTTTTTTTGTTCTTGAATGTTTTTGAGACCGCAGTCACCCCGCTTCTTTCCCTAATCCAGTAATTCCCAATGCTGTCTATTCTAGTCTGACCCAACATCCATCATAACATTTTCAATTCAGCTACCTTTATCTTTTTTTTTTCTTTAATCTTCTTTACAGGCCGGCACACTTTACCGCCGTATACCAACGCAGACTTCACCACACTCCCGCATATCTTTCCTTTCAGCCCTTCCCCGATTTTTCAATACAAGACCAATACCAAGCTTATTTACTTTCAGGTAAACCAACAAGCCTGTATCTTATGGGCAATTTCTTGATCTAGTTCCTTCAATAGTCCTTTTCCAACCCTCCAACTTCTCCTACATTTCTTTATTCTCCTCTACTAAGACGATATCATCAGCAAAGAGCATTGACCAGGAGTCACCTCATTTACCTTCTCTGTGAGTCTATCCATAACAAGAGCCTTAATGCAAACCAACCATCACTGGAAAACTTTCGGCCAATCCGACGCAAATGCCTACTTTAGTGTACGCTCCCTCATACATATCATTCACGAGCCTTACGTACTTCCAACGAACCCATTGCCCTCACATACATCTCTATAACTCTTGTCTATGAACTGTGTCGTTCGCCTCTTAAAGATCTATAAATACCAAATGTAGTGCTCTCTCGCCATATTTCTCTTCTATCCTCCTTTCCTTCCTGGAATGAACACACACACACACACACACACACATACAGTTCTCTCCCAAATTTTTATTGTGTGCGACATTAACTTAATCCCTCTATAGTTCTTATAGTCCTAAATATCTTGTTTGTCTTTATACAATGATACGATCACACTCTCTCTCCATGCTTTGGCATCCTTTCTTCCTCATATATCCTACTCATAATTTGCCACAAAAAATCAACCCCTTACTCGCCTAGAGCTTTTCAAATATCCACAAGTATTCCATTTTTTTTGTTCTTCAAATTAAGTTGTGTTAAGTTTAATAATAAATTATTAAAAAGTATTACACATACGTCTTTCTTTTGGAAAAAAGTCAATATAAAAGTGTAGCTGTGCGAATGTAGCGGGAGTTCAACACAACATGTCAAACATATTGTTTTAAACTATCCAACATATATGAAAACGAACAACAACAACATGGATAACTACATAAATTCATCAACTAACGTACACCACACCATTATCTTTATCCAGACTATAAACATGTTTCACAAATTTTAAATAATACTGTACTGTTAAAATTATCTCTCTTTGTCAACCATTTTCCATTCACTCCTGAATGTAGGTCTCTCCCAATTGCTTTCATCTTTCTCTATCTTGCGCCAATCTAATCCACTGTTTGCCTGCCACTGTTCTTATGTCATCTACCCATCTTTTTTTGATGCTTCTTGTTGTCGTCCTTGGTCTCCATTCTAGAATTCTCCGTGTCCACCTGTTGTCATTATATCGGGCCACGTGACCTGCCCAGCGCCATTTCATTTTTGCAATTTCTTCCACAATATCCGTAATCTTCGTTCTACGTCTTATATCGGTTTTTCTAATCTTGTGTCTTAGTGATATTCCAAGCATGATTCGTTCCATTGCTCTTTGCGTTTTTTTTTTATTTTTTAGCAGATTGTTTGGTAAAGGCGCGTTTTCACGGGTCGATCTAGGTTGAACGATTTGGATCGTTCGACCATAATTCGATCTGTGTGGAAAGCAAAAAGGTTTACACGATAGGCGACAAATGTTGAATTAATTGTGGTATAAAACGGCATCACTTGAAATTATTATTGTAGGTGTGCAATTAATTTGTTGCGCAATTTGTATGTTGTAATATTTTTTATTTTATTTTTCAAGTAATTTTCAGACATATTCGGTTTATTCATATGTTGTAGAATTGCTTTCAATGCTGCTCGCCCCGCTTGTAGATTGCTATAAAGCTCAGTTTGTGGATTCCATAATACATCATAGTTTTATTAAGCATCCAAAAATCTTGCCATGTCTGCATCTGACCATTTTCACTCATTTTTTCCCAAAATTACAGGTTATCGCACTAAAAACAACAACTGCATACACGTTAGAAGTACTCTACTCGGCTTTCTGCACGTTGTGTTTTCGTTCGACGAGATGTTTACACATTCGATTTCAGTCGTTCGTCATCGATTCGGCGACAATCGCCCATCAAAAGTAGACAGTCTTTCTACTTCGATTTATGGTTTACATATTCAATTTGCTTTCGATTTCATAATCGACCTAAATCGTTCAATCCAGATCGACCCGTGAAAACGCGCCTTAAGGGCTACTGTCTCCAAGCCGTAAGTACAAACTGGTAGTATGCATGTGTTATACACTTTTCTCTTTAAGTTTACAGGAATGGAGGTGTTTTTCAAGATATATGCTAATTTGCCGTAAGCGCCTCATGCCAGTTGTGTTCTTCTTTTAATTTCAGCATCTTGATTTGGTTTTCCTAGTTTGATAACATGACCTAGATATACATAATGTTCAACATTTTCTATGGTATGATTTTGTATTGTTATATTTGTCTGGTCTCGGCTCAGTATTTTTGTTTTGCTGTAGTTCATTTTTAAGCCTACCGCTCCTGAAACTGCATTTAATTATTGAAACATATCATTTAGTTCTTGGATATTATCGGCTATTAAAACTATGTCATCTGCGAATCGCAAGTGGTTTAAGTATGATCCGTCGACGTTGATACACTTATTGTTCCATTCTAGTTTCTTAAAAATGTCTTCTAGAGCAAGGGTAAATAGTTTGGGATAGATGGTGTCTCCTTGTCTTACTTCCCGTTGTAGTCTTATGGGATTAGTTTTTGTGCTTTCGTCCAGCTTTATCTGCATGGTGGCATTTTCATATATGTTTTTAATTATGTTAGTATATCTTGAATCCATACGTGCATTTTCTAGAGATTCAAGCACTGCCCATAATTCGATGGAATCGAATGCTTTATGGAAATCGACGAACGCCATATGAATTGGAACATTATACTCGGTGCATTTTTCTATCAGTGTTCTTACGGTGTGCAAGTGGTCTATGGTACTAAAATGTTTTCTGAATCCAGCCTGCTCGATAGATTGATAGAAATCGAGCTTATGTGTTAGGCGGTTGGTTATGATTTTAGTTAATAATTTATACAGATGTGAGAGCAAGGATATTGGTCGGTAATTCTCGATGTTTGCTTTGTCTCCTTTCTTGAATAGTAAAATGACTTCGGGGTTGTACCATTCTTGAGGAATCTTTCCTTCATCAATTACTTTGTTAAATAAAATATATAATACCTGCTCTATTTTTCTTCCACCGATTTTCAACATTTCGACTGTAATTTTATCCTCTCCCGGACATTTATTCGTTTTTAGTTGATTTAGGGCCGTTCTTATTTCATAGTCGGTTATGACCGGTATTTCTTCTGAGCCGGTGTTAATTATTGTTTGTTCAGTACGTCGTTGTTGTGGTTGTGTATTTGCTGAGTATAATTTAGTGTAGAATTTTTCAATGGCCTCGCTTATTTCCTTTCTGTCTCGGACGGTGACGTTTTTCTCATTTTTTATTTCTATGATTTTTCTTGTGCTGTTTGAGTTTTTTGCTTTGAGTACTTTCATATTGCAGTTATCTTGTATTATATTTTTTATTAGATTGTTAGTATAGTTTCTATGATCGTTCCTAATTTCTTTCTTCACGTTTTTGTTACCTACACTTTTGAAGCTGTCCGAAGTTCGATCTGTTCTGTTTCGTCTTTCTTTTAGTAATTTAATTGTATTCGGTTGAAGTTTAGATGTTAAAGTTAAAAGTTAAAATTATCTAATCTTTTGTATAGTATTTATTGTGGAGTTTGGCCCTGATAGCGATCAAATCTACAACGTTACCAGCTGTCCCGAAATATAGTCATTTTAAATGGTAAAAACAAATTATAATTTAATATTTTATACCTCTACGACAAATTTAAGTGCATAAAGGCCGGTTTTCGCGCTACGTCTTATTGTACGTTTTGTTGGATAGGATAAATCCTATACAATAAAACGTGGCATGTAAACAGCAAAACGTACGTACTACAGAACTGATAGGATAAAACGTTACGTGAAAATACATGTTCAGACAAGTCGTCCGATCTTGACTTATTTGACGACTAGTTCCACTGTAGTTCGCTAAATTTTTCTTAAAAAAACCTAATAATGTCAGATTTGCGGCAATGCGTCCACGATTTTCTCGGGGAATTTATTGAATTGTATAAAAGTTTTTAAGTAGTTCTGATTTAAAACCAAGTAGATTGCATTACAGGTCTCAGGAATTATTTGGCTTAACGCTGGTTTGGATATTATGGTTGTGAACTCTAAGTCCTTGACGCGGCGTCCTGTTGTAAGATATCTGAGAGTTGCTGTGAGTCTTTCATGGGGTGTAATGGCTTTTCTTATGAGGTGTCTTATTTCAATATGTATGGTGTTACCAACTCTAGCAATTGACAATAGGCTGAGGTGTCCATTCGCAAATAATTGCACCAGTCATCTGGTTCGCCTCTCAGTTCTTTTAGTAACGAGACGTGGGAATACTGGCTTCTTTTTAGAAGCCCACTCTCTTGACCATCTTGTCTTTTCCCTCCTCATCCCCTTTTTCCTCAGTCATAGTATCGTTATGGTTGAAAAAATAAAAGAAAGTAGCTGTGTTTCATTCATAATAAAAAAAAATCACTAAACAAACTTCACACAACTCAAGACTCTGAATTAGAAATGAGGTAGAAAACAGAAGGAAAAACGTAGTGTGTATACACTGGACAAAACGTACATTTTGTCGTACGTTTTATATGACCCACAAAACGTACAATAAGACGTAGTGTGCAAACGGACCTTTAGTTAGTGCTGACAATATTATCTGAAGTGAGTAGCACTTCTTTTCGTATTATTTTTGTAACAATAACAAAATAACCTTTAAATAATACCTACGTAAAGAGATAACAAAAATTCCAGTTGGGTCTTGGCCAGTTTTTTGGACCAACCACAGGACCGGCTCAACTTCTGATCAAGAAAATTAATAAAATGACTTCATACAACAATAATACTACACACAACTCCGTTAAACGCAATTACTCAGATGTCGTAAATTATTTTAAACATCCAACAAAACAACAAGCAATAGTCATTTCCAGCATTGAAGGCACAAAAATCTATGATTACGTCTTAGCTGTTGGATCACTAGTGGGTCCAATTAATGTACTTTTTGCCTCCATAATTGCTAACAATAGGATATGCATATATCTCTCTTCAGAAAACACTGTTGATGCTCTTCTTCATTCTTAAAAATATATCGAAATAAATGGACGTTAAGTCGAAGTAAGAAGATTAATTTCTCCAGCCCAGAGACTTCTAATATCTAATGCATGTCCTACAATCCCGAACGAAATAATTGAACAAGAATTACAAAAACTTGGTATTCACACTGTATCTAAAATGACTTTTCTTCGAGTAGGTATGTCTGAAAGTGAGTACAGTCATGTTCTGAGCTTTAGAAGGCAATCATTCATTACACCCCTGGAAAATATGTCTATTCCTGACTCTTTTACCATAACTTATGATAATACTTCCTACCGAGTATTTCTCTTCATAGACGGATTCAGTTGCTCCAAATGTAAAACCATTGGTCATCAAGAATCAGAATGAGCTAACATTTCAAACCAAGCTAATTCAACTACCCTCTTAGATTCAACTCAAACCACATCAACATTATCTAAACATCATCAACCTAATGATGCCCCTTAAACTCCGCTCTCAAATTCAACCCTAACCACATCGTCATTATCTAAACCTAATGAACCTAATGATAAAATATATCAATCTACGGAAACCGACCTCATCCAAAACATATCTAAAGATAATCCAAACACTTCGTCTTCTTCTTCCAAAACAACATCACCAGCTGTAAATAGCACTGAAAATACTACGGAAACCGACATCATATAAAACATATATAAAGATAATCCAAACACGTCGTCTTCTTCTTCCAAAATAACAGCACCAGCTGTAAATAACACTGAAAATATTACGACACCAGAAACATCAATAACCTTAAATAATGCAGTAAATTCTAAACAGCTAAAAAAACATAGCATATCATCTTCTGAAATTAACGATGACAACCCAAAAACCGACTCATCCGTTTTTAATACCCCTAAACAAAATAAATCAAAAAAGAAACCCAAAACTTCTTCCAAAAGATTACTCCAATGAACCAGAGGAACTAATTCAAATCCTTAATTTTGTTTATTGTTACACCCAAAATTCTAGGTTAAGAAATAATATCACCCGACTAAAGAAAAAAATAAACTCTTACCCTCCTTTAGCTGACGAATCGTCACTAGTTGAAGGATAATTAAGGGATGACTAATTCATTTATAGTGCAATGGAACATAAATGGGTTTTATACCCATTATGAACAGTTAAAACTACTAATCGGCGAGCTTTCCCCTTTAATTCTTTGTCTTCAAGAAACCCACTTTAAACAAAATAACATAAATTTAAAAAATTTTCAATGTTTTAAAAAAAATCGAATAGCTCAACAAGCTAGTGGTGGAGTAGCTATTTTCACCAGAACTGATTTGGAAGCTAAACCGATCGCGCTAAGTACTAATCTTAAAGCTGTAGCAGTCTCTATTACCTATCATAAAAAGATTAACATATGTAACATTTATTTACCACACCCTAGTAATCTGGATATGCACGAATTAAATAATCTTATAAACCAAATTCCAATCAAGATATCTTATGAAAAAAAGCAAAAAAGATACTTGGAAAGACTACGTATCGTCCATAAATTCATCAACACCTTCACAGGTTATTTGGTCTAAAATTCGGAAACTTAAAGGTACCAACTCCTTTAGGCATATCAATGCACTAACATATAATAATGAGATCATCACCTATAAAAAAGCTATTGGTGAAACTTAGCCGAAGTTTACCAAGAAAATTCTAGCGACCAAAATATAACGCCGCAATTATTATTTCATAAGCAAAATATAGAATCATTCGAAATCGTTGATAAGGAATCTGGTGATCCATTAAATGCTACCATAACTCTTCAAGAACTAGAATACTCTATTGTAAACTCCAAAAATACATCCCTAGGACATGATGATATTCCACCAATATTCATAAAACACCTACCTTTCAGAGCAAAAATAATATTGTTAGATTTATTCAATACCTGTTTTTTAAATCATAAATTTCCAAAACTCTGGTCTCAGTCAATAACTATTCCCATTATTAAACCCAATAAGCCCAAAGATATACCCTCATCGTACCGTCCTATTTCTCTCACATGCAGCATGTGCAAAATACTGGAAAAAATTCTAAATCTCCGTCTAACATGGTATTTAGAAACAAAAGATCTCCTTACCCCATTTCAGAGTGGTTTTCGCAAGGGACATTCTACATTAGATAATCATATTTCACTGCAAACCTCAATTAATAAAGCCTTTGCAATCAATCAGAAGTTGATTGCAATATTCTTTCTAATCGTTCTATACAAGTTAGAATAAATGGAATCATAAGTTCTCCAAAAATGCTAGATAATGGAATCCCTCAAGGATCCATTTTAAGTCCAACCCTATTTTTAGTGGCTTTTAATAGCATCATAAATGTAACCAGAGCTCCTATTAAAGCTAGCATTTACGCGGATGATATTGTTATTTACACCAAATCTAATAACCTAGTTTCAGCAACAAATATATTACAACTTATGTTAAATCGACTCCAAAATTGGGCATTACAAACCGGATTCAATTTTTCTGCAGAAAAAACTCAATACGTTATTTTTAGTAAAAATAACACTCACCATACAATTAATTTAAGATTAAATGATTTACCTATAAAACAGTCAACAGAAGTAAGTTTTTTAGGCCTAACTTTCGATAAAAAATTAAATTGGAATGTGCATATTAATAAATTAGAATAAGCATGCCAAAACCGGTTAAACATACTTAAAATATTATCTAATAAATTTTGGGGTGCCGACTGTAAAACATTAATTAACCTTTACAAATCACTTATTAGAAGTAAATTAAATTACGGTTGCATATTTTACGGTGCTGTAAGCAAAACTGCTTTAAAAAAAACTAAATAGCATATAATCTACAGCTTTGAGATTAGCACTGGGTGCCTTCAGAACGAACTAGTCCTATTAGTAGCTTACAAGTTTTAGCGAGAGAACCACCTCTATATATTAGACGCCAACAACTATCCCTAAACTATACAGTGATGAGTAGACTTCGGCAAATATGCATATTGCATATTTTGCATATTGTGCATATTTTATGCAAATATTTCATATTTTGGCATATTTGTATAAAAGTTTGCATAAAGTGCATAAAAGTTCAGATTTTTATACTGTATTTGAAAATTTTTAAACATACCAATTTATTTCAATTCTTGTATAAAATTTTGTAGTCATTTTAATCAAGAAATGATCTAAGTACGTAATCTCTACAGGTACAAAACATTTACAATTTCAAAGAAGATCAATTTAAGTAGCCCTCAACATTCTTAGAAAGTCTCGGTCACTGAGGCATTCAGTTATTGGATAATCGCTAAGGGTTCGCTCATTTGCATTTTATGATCTAATCCCCAAATCTATCTACAATTTATTGTATCTTAACAGCAGGTAAACGGCTAATAGTTTTGTTCCTAATTTAGGGATTTTCCAAAATCTCCCAGTTTATTGAATTAGGTACCTAAACATTTCTAATTTGATGCTCAGATTTGTAAATCATTTTTGTTTTGATATTCAAAGCGTAAACACTCGTTGTGCGTAACAAAAAGGAAGATTGTGATTTTATAATGCCTAAAACAACCAGTGCTTCAACTTGGATTAAACCTTATAAAGAGCTGTCTATGGATATGGGAAAAATCTACTGTTCAGTCTGTGGCAAAATTGTAAGTATCTAATATTTTCTATTAAATATCTAATATTTCATACATACAGGGTGTTTCCAAATGACACTTACAACGTTTGACTGTAGATACTTCTCGAAAAATTGAACAAAACGATATAGTTAATGAGGGGTCAAACTTATTTACTTTTCGAGATACAGGGTGTTAAAATTAAAAAAAATTAAATTCTTTTAGTTAATAACAACAATAACTTTAAAACCAATAAACGTATTTACTTGAAATTTAGTACTCGTAGGTTGTTTTTAAATGAAAAATAGCTTCCTTTAGTGAGAAAAAATTGTCCATGGTACAATACAATGGTGTGTATTTAGAAAAATTTTTCACCTTTACTTTTTTTATGAAGTCAGCTATTCTAAAACACAATTATTTTTATTGTAATTGAATTAACAAAAAAAAACTTTTGTTGAATTTTAAAATAAGTTATATGATGTACTAATGGTTAGTAACAAAAACTAATTTGTGGATTAATACTGCATTTAAAACACTTAGCGAGTGTTTTTTTTTCCAAACCAGTTATTTGATTAACCAAAAACACCTTGTATATTTTTATATTTTAAAGGTTGGGTTAAAATAAAGGTTTTTATTTTTATTTATAGATAGCATGTGAGAAGAAATTTCAGATAGACCAACATGTGAGAACTGCTTCACACATTGCAAAAAAAGGAAAAATAGGAGGAAAACATCAAACTTCAATGGCTAAATGTTTCCAATCTACTTCAAAAAAATTAGATGAGCAAGAAACTTTTAATGAAGACTTGTGTCGCGCATTAGTGTCTGCAAACATACCGCTTTCAAAATTAGCAAATGTAAATTTTAGTTCGTTTCTAAAAAAATATTGCAAACTTAATGTTCCAAGTGATCGGTCTCTAAGAAGAAATAATGTGAACGGGCTATACTCGTCGGTGTTAATTAATATTAAGGAAGAAATTGCAGATAATTATTTTTACATATCTGTAGACGAAACCACTGATTCCTCAGGAAAGTATATTGCTCATTTATTGATTGGTGTTCTTAAAGAAGATACCTTACCAAAATCTCATCTTATTTCATGCCAGCAACTTGAGAAAACAAATGCTTTAACAATTTCGCGTTTTATACAAGAAACATTAGCAACTTTTTTTCTTCCGACAACTATTCCTTCTAATAAATTACTGCTTATTTTATCGGATGCTGCTCCTTATATGGTGAAAGCAGGACAAAATTTAAAAATATTTTTCCCAGATTTAATACATGTTACTTGTGTAGCGCATGGATTAAACAGAGTTGCAGAGGAAATACGAAAAAAGTTTCCTCTTGTAAATACCATGATATCCAGTGTCAAAAAAGTATTTCTTAAATCTCCTATAAGAATTCAACTTTATAAAGAAATGCTACCTAACATTCCTCTTCCACCACAACCTATTTTAACGCGATGGGGAACATGGTTAAAAGCAGCTAATTTTTATGCAGATCATTTTGTTAAAATAAAGAACATAATTGATACGTTAACAGATGAAAGTTCCCAATCTCTTTTGGATTCTAAACAAACTTTTCAGAGTAACTTGCTTCAACAAGAACTTTCATTTATAAAATCAAATTTTAGTTTTGTTCAAAAAACAATTACTCAGTTAGAATCACCAAAACTGTCATTGTTCGAAAGTACAGCATTAATAAAAGAATTTGCGTCATGTTGTCGGAACGTTAGAGGTAATATTGGAAAAGATATTTTAAAAAAATTTGAAGCTACTATGGAAAAAAATAAAGGTTACCATATTCTTTCTGAAGTAGTCAGTGTTCTAGCTGGAAATATTTCGGAAACAATTAATTTAGAACCAAATGTTTTGGTTAGTTTGAAAAATGCTCCCGTTACATCAGTTGATGTTGAACGAAGTTTTTCCATATATAAATATATGTACTCAGACAGAAGCCACAAGTTTTTGTTAGAAAATTTTGAACACCACTTGGTCATTTATTGTTACCATAATTCTAAATAAGTTTATTCATACTTAAAAATGATGTTTACTTAAAATAAATGTAAATCTTAATGAATAGTAGGAAATATTTAGTTATGTACACTTTTTTTTTAAATAAAATTGTTACTATTTTACGATTTTTTTATTTATTTGTATGCATATTTTGTAAAATATTTGCATATTTTCGGGTAAACACGTGCATATTTATGCGCATATTTTCTACATTTTTATTTGCATATTTGCCGAAGTCTAGTGATGAGTGTCTTACCACCCGGATTTTTAACGTAAGAGATAGAAAACACAGTTACCTTGTGAAATAAAAAGAGATGAAACTCGTAGAGGTGAGAAATAATCGGAAACACCTATAATTTATATTACATTACATTACCACTATCGATAGTCTCACACCTTAGACGTTAGATTCGAGCTAAATCACCTCGGTCATAATTATTATGAGTAACGTCGAATGTGTGACGTATTTCCATTTTTTAATTTCGCATAAAGTAAAAACGGATTGACCACAATAAAGCAAAAATGTGAATAAAATAATTTAATTAATAGTGATTATTTAATCTAAAATTTTAAATTATTAACCAAGAATAATTTCTACTATGATTTGAGGAGTTTCATACACTCTTGTCACGGAATAATTATTAATCCTTCGTGGATTAGTGGTAATAATTCGACATTGCGATACAGACATCGCAGACGATTAGAGTTCAAAACCCACATGTGGTTTTCTTTTTTTTTTTAATAATTTGAAATTATGCAAAGATCGTTTTGCTTTGAATCAAAACTTTTAAAGAATGTTTAAATAAGTAAAAATTCTACAAAAATAAAAAAATATCCGTGGCCACTAATCAATCGATTAGGAAAAGTCGCACTGAGATATTCACTGACGATGCGAGAATTATGTGCGGGACAACCATCGTGTTGAAACTATATTTAATCGAAAGGTATTGGTAAATTACGAAGCGCTAGGACAATTTGATTTTGCAGAAGTTCCAAGTATTTCCGCCCAGTCAACATACCGTCTATAAAAAATGGACCAATGACATGATTCCCTATTATGTCTCCCCAAACATTTACTTTTCGAAGACGCTGGGTACGAGCGACATAAATCTGACGAGGATTTCATCGAGATCAATACCTAGCATTGATTGAATTGTGACGGCCATGCAATGAAAACGTACATTCATCGGTGAACAAAACGTTCTCAAAAAAATGTTCATCTTGATGTGACATTTCCATTTCAGTTTGACAAAATTCTAAACGTCTATATTGATCCCCAGGGAATTGTTCGTTGGATTTATGAAGTTTATAGGGACAGTATCGATGTCTTTACAAAATTTCACCTACTCTAAATCTTGGAATTCCACATTGTTCTCCGAGACGAGGTGTTGATTGGGTAGGATTTTGCTCAATACTTGCACAAATCAAAGTGTCCCTTAGTTCAAAATCTGGATTTACCCCCCTTCTTCTGCGAACTCCTCTTGGATCGAACACGGATCCATAAGTAAAAAAATTACGTATAATAGACTGAATTGTTGATCGTGCTGGAGCCGGCCTATTTGGAAACATATTTACAAATTGTTGTCTAATCATGTTGTCTGATAATCCATTCACATGCCAGACAACAATTTGCACTTTTTCCTCGACCGTCAAAATCCTTTTCACGAATTGTTTTTTCAATAAAAAGTTTCTGTTTACCGTAAAAAACACTTCTCGATGGTTATTATTTGATAACTTGAAGGCTTGATGATTTGATTAGCTATAAAGCAGGTAGCTGTTCGCGCGCATCCATTCCAATGTCGTCAATTGTTTTGAAAATCATTACCTGTACAGAGGAATTGATATTAACACTGAGAATTTAGTGATGGATTTCAAATTAAACAGTCTTCAATGGACTATTTTCCATTCAAAACTGAAGACTGTAAAACAAGAATTGAATTTGAAATATTTTGTATTTCTATTTTATAACATTGGAATAAGAATAAATTGTAAATAATGAGTTTTTCGAAAACTTGTTACCTAATATGTATCATATTTTCTATTATTTTTGATTGAGTAAAACAAAAATTTTACCCTTGGTGTAAATTGAACCCCAGTCTTCTTATCAATAGACAACGTCTCTAACTATTAATTACTATTTAACTGGGAATAAGCTACAATTAAAGGTTAAAATACGTTTATTGACGTTTCAATTTCCACTTCGGAAATCGTTCTCAAAATACAAACATTAGTGAACGTTTAATAATGTTTGTATTTTGAGAACGATTTCCGAAGTGGAAATTGAAACGTCAATAAACGTATTTTAACCTTTAATTGTGGCTTATTCCCAGTTAAATAGTAATTAATTTAAAATGCCACAAGAAATTAGCTTCAGAACAATGTCTCTAACTATTACGCCAACTCCACATACAACAATTATTTCGGACTGAACATACCTATTTAGTTTAGTCAAATATTTCAGTTGAGTTATTTTTATTATTAAATAAACTTTTTTTAAATTATTATTAAATAAAGATTTGTGTGTGTGTGTGTGTGAGAGAGAGAGAGAGATGGCATTAGACAAAAAATCTTTTTGCCACAGAAAATTGTTATAAGGATGTTTAAATTTTTATTTTAGAATCGCTCATAAACTTGATTAGAATATTATATATAGATTTGTCAGAATAAGATAACAGATTGCTTATGTTAACTGGTAGGCTAATATTGAGATCAATTAAACCTAAATATAGGCTTTGAGTCTGTTCCCTATGATTAGGACAATCGAAAAATAAGTGGTTCAAATCTCCGACAGATTTACCATCACAAGGACAGAAAGGAGTTTCATAGATTCATATAGGAAAGAGGCCATGGTTAAGTTTTAACCGGGTGATTAATGAAGAATGTACTTTATTATAGTTAAAATTAAAATGTGGAATATTTTTTGGTAAGCATGGATGAATAAAAAAGTAATGGTTTCTTGAAGTCTTCTGAACCTCTTTATATTTTGACATCCATCTTTCCCTACCAATACTCCTGATAATAGAAAAAATATCTTTAAAATAGTAAAAATTTGTAATTTCGGATATCTCAGATGTATTTTTTGCCATACCATCCACTAATTCGTTTCCAATTACTCCACTGTGTCCTTTCCCCCAGAGTAAAGTAACTGTTTTTTTTTTGTGAATTTTAGATCATGTAATAATTTTTTGATATCAAGTATAATGGAGTTTTGAAAACTATCCAATGGATGGCTACGAATAGCTTGTAATACTGCCTGAGAATCTGATACTATTACGATGTTCTCACAATAATTAGTGACACACCAAGTTAGTGCTTTCTGTATAGCAGCAGCCTCGGCTGTAAAAATAGAACAATATTCAGGAATTCGATATTTCTCAACATAATTGCTGTTTGAAACAAAAAAAGCGAAACCAGTACTTTCAACAGTTTTTGAACCATCTGTATAAATTATTGTTAAATCTTCCCCTAATTTGCTTAGTATGGATTTGAATATCAGATTAGTTAAAATTGGCAAGTCTGAATAAGAGGGCATTATAATGGTTGGTTTGTCTATCAGAACTTCAAAGTCTTGTATGTAAAAAGGAAATTTTGGTAGCTGTAATATATAAGATTGAAATGAATTCGTATCGATAAAAGATTCTGCAAGAGGAGGAGAATTTTTTATTCTCCAGTAAGAATTTGTTAAATTTTCTGTCAAAAGTAAACCTATTTTGTGAACCATGGTTGTATTAAACGATCTGTATGTTATTAGACGTTTGTTGGCTAACATTTGCCTACGTATGTGTAAAGGTGGTTCCTGGGCTTCTGCTAGAACTTTAGTCAAATATTTCAGTTAAGTTATTTTTATTATTAAATAAACTTAAAGAATTATAATTTAAAATCGCTACTAATTAATGTTTTTTACTATAATATATCTTAATATATTTAATCATTTATTCTAACATCAGACATTATTAAAATAAAATATTTTCGAGGTTATCCGTATAATTATGACTGAAGTCAAATAGACACGTCTAATAATTAGCCTTATCTCGTACTATCTCACAACTTAATCTGTCTTCTACCCTTTCCGCTATTTTGCCGGGTGGTAAGACACTCATCACTGTAAAGGGAAATTATCAGCACAGAAACAACATCCAGTATTCTCCCAAATTTTCCATCCGAATATTGGTTCTACAAAACCAACTAAAAATAGTACTCCCCTTATAGAACGAATAAAATCTTCTAACTTTAATATGGATAAGCTAAATCGATCTTTACAAGTCAGTGTAAATTTTCCTCCATGGATAATCCAACCACTTACCATTGATTTAACCCTCACAAAATACCCCAAATCAACTACAAATCCGATTTTCATTAAACACTTGTACTCCGAAGTGATATCTCATTATCCTAATTATCTCCAAATTTTCAGTGATGCCTCTAAAGCTTATGACGGACATGCTGCTGCATACTACTGTAAATACACTACTCACACTATATCCATACCTATAAACTACTGCATCCTCACAGGCGAGACCACAGCCATTTTGGAAGCCTTAATTTTCTTCAAAACGCGTAGTGAGAATAAATGTGTCATTATCACTGACTCATTAAATGCTCTATTAGGTGTAAAACAAATATACCCTACAAATCCAATATTTCGGGCTATAAAAAATGAGATAAATGTAATTCAATCAACTCGAAAAGAAGTAGCATTTATTTGGGTACCGTCGCATGTAGGAACAGCTGGAAATGAGAAAGTGGACAACCTAGCAAACACAAGTCGAATAAACTCACAATACACAACCAAAACAATAAATTGCCCATATTCCGATCTCAAAAACCTAATTAAAGACCACTGTATGAACATATGGTAAGACTACTGGAAAGATTCAGGAACCAAACTATATGAGATTTATCCCCTTGTGAAGACCATCTTGAATAATCCATCCAATAGAAGGGATCAAGTAATAATTAACCGACTAAGAATTGAACACACTGCACTGACCCATAGATTCTTAATCAACAAAGAACCTTCTCCAACCTGTAGAAACTGTTCTCTCCCATTGACGGTGAAGCATATTCTGATTGATTGCCAGTACAACGAAGAAACAAGAAGAAAATATGGAATCTCAGATGACATCAAAACCACTTTACCATAAACACTGACCATGTAATAAATTATTTAAAAGATTTACGTTTATATACATCTATTTAATGTAAATAAAATGAAATTTTGTGTACGTTACTCCACTAATAACCCTTCGTGGTTGATGTGGATTATATGTTTTCTCTAAATAAAAAAAAAAGTATTTATTGTACCTATGTCAATGATCTCTATAATATAGGTAAAATAATTCAATAAAGAAAATACTCACTCTTGCCTTGACGGGACAATATCATAAAAGTAGATGTCATAACCAGCGCCAGATCATATATGTCCTTCGGAGGACGCTGTATTTCTTTATTATCTGCAGGATACTAAAAAAGTAGGTTATAAATAGATAAATAAATAAATAAATAAATAAATAAATAAATAAATAAATATATATATATACATATATATATATATATATATATATATATATATATATATATATATATATATATATATATATATATATATATAATGTTCCTAAAGATTTCCACGGTTAGTACAATTAAACCTATAGCTAAGAATACTATTACAAGAAATAATATTAAACTCAACAGTCTTCTGGGTTGAACTGCGTTGATTATCATTGCGCCGAGCTTTCGATCACTAACCAATGCATTACTGCTACAGGAAACAAGGGACGGTTCATTTATACCGTCGATGGTGACGGATCGAGGTTGGCGGCGGGATTGGCGTGAACATTTCTGACAGTAATATTTTGTTTCTCGGCGGAAGCGGAAAATATTTTCTTTATGACAGGTCTCCATGTCAAAGGTAACATTTATTAAGACAATTTGGCCTTTTATGGCCATTTATTTTTATATAATTTTATTTCTACGGCTTCTCGGATAATTCTTAGTTTATAGAAGCGGATTGAGGCTATGGTTCTAGAGTTTTCAAAATCAAGTTTGTGACCTGTGTAAAGATGATGTTGGCCTAGGGCTAAAATTGAATCGGAATTGAAAACAGAAATGAAATGTTCAAAAATCCAATGTTGGATTCTACGATTTGTTTGGCCTATATAAAATCGGAGGCAGTTTGCACAAAGAATTCCATAAACTCCGCGTTGTTCTACAGACTACAGACTAATTCCTAAGAATACAACAACCTATCTGGAGAAAACAACAAAAACCATTATCAATAAAACCTCTCTTACTGTTGACATAAAACAATCTCTAAGTCCTCGCGAAAAGTCTTTCAGAATTAGAAGATCGAACAGTATCCGGCATATATCCAGCAACACCACCTATCTCTCATTAAAAATTGTATATCCAATACTTTTTTTATCTTCCAAAATCAATTCTACCGACAAATAAATCGTGAACCAATGGGCTTCCCACTATCTCCAGTAATGCCAATATATTTACGGAAGACTTCAAGACCCGACCACAATCCACATCAATGCTCAAACCCACATGTTGGCTACGATATGTTGACGATACATTCGTTATTTGGCCCATGGTAGGGATTTTTGGCGTCTTTTCAAACCAATCTGAATGGTATACATCCTAGTGTCCAATTTACGATGTAGGTGAGGCAATTGCTATTGCCTCAGCTGTGAAAATAGATGTGTTTTTGTTTAACTTATATTTTTTCTGTATACGTTTAGGTATTACGAAAGCGCAACCTGTACCATCGGTGTTTTTTGATCCATCAGTGTATACAGTGACGTAGTTTGGATGTTCCTTTAAAATTTGATTTATGACTATACTATTAAATAATGCTAACTCCGAATAAAGGGGTATATTCACATCACAGGAAACAAAGTGATCAAAGTAGTCGGTCTCTACCTTTGTTTGTGGTTTTAAGGTCACGTTTCTTAATTCATCACAAATAGGAGGAGAGTGTTTATGAATCCAAAAAGGCTTAGTTAGGTCGTATCGTTTAATTTATATATGCTGCTAATGAATGATGAGTTTTTCTTTAGCGACTTAATAATCATTTTTTCAGCTAAAAATGATCTTCTCAGTTCTAATGGAGGTTCGATTGCTTCAGCTCTTAACGGTCCAACTGGAGTAGATTTCATTGATCCCAGCCATATTCTGAGTGATTTGTTTTGTATAATATCCAGCTTACGTAGATTTGTTTTATTGGCTGTTCCATAAAGTGTACAACCATAATCAATCATTGATCTTATGTAAGCTTTATAGAAGATTAGAGCTGTTTGAGGTTCTGCACCCCACCAAGTTCGCATAATGGATTTTAAGAAGTTTAGCCTTTTATTGCATTTTGTCTCTTTATCTCTCATTTGTTCAATATGAAGTTTCCAGGTTAATTTTCTGTCTAATGTGATTCCTAAGTATTTGACATTGGTATCCACCGGAAATTCTATACCATCTATTTTAATTTTCTGCATTGGTTTCATGTTATGCCTGGTGAAGATTATAACTTTGGATTTTTCGCGGATATCTGGAGCCCTAAATCACTTATGGATCTAAAAACAAGTTTCGTGTTTGAATTCAAACGATTAATGCATTCGTCGAGATGTTTGCTACGTGTATAAACAACAAAATCATCGGCATATTGTATAATAGTTGCTATCGATATGGAAGTGTGTAAATTAGTAGTATATATATATATATATATATATATATATATATATATATATATATATATATATATATATATATATATCTATTGTTATGATGTATTATTTGTGAATGATGAGCAATGAGTGTTTTTTAATAATATATATAGGGTTTTTATCGCGGTTCTAAAAGAATTAATTTGTAAGCACTTTTTGAAATTATCTTTATTATATCTATTATGAAACACACATATATATCTAACATAACCAATGTAAAGTTTAAAATAAACTATCTTTAAATTAAAATTCTTATGAAACTAATTAAATTATATAGATAATGTAAATTTTAAACAAACTATCTTTAAAATTGAAATTCTTATGATACTAACTAAATTATATTACAAAAGGTACACAATTTTGTACCTTTCTTTCACCGAATGCCTAAATAAAATGTTCTCCAAATTAAAGATTTTAATCACCACTCAATGTCTTCGTTCTCAGCCTCGGTTATCCTTGTTTTTGTGAAATTACTTTTTCCAATTATCAGCTTCCACCAATTTAAAATATTTTTCTTCTTAACAGCATTTATATATATATATATATATATATATATATATATATATATATTCTTCTTTTCAATATACCAATATCCAATCACCAAATATATTATATAATTTTAATGTTCAATTAATACTTCCTTCCATTATCCAATTACCATTTTTACATAACATAATTTTTAATCTTCAATAATATTATCTTTATACTGTTTCTTAATCTTCATTGAACTTATTATATTAAACATCTGGACCTTCTGACTGACTATCTTGAACTTACTGAACAATTGACTTCACTAACTAAATGTGTCTATCTTCTAACTAACTTTCTTACAAACTGACTGGCCATTTTGAATCCAAATCACCGGGTATTTATATCTTTTTCCATGTTTCAGAATCATCTGGCAAGAAATCATATTCGAATTGTTCTATATGATTGTTCTCGAAAAAGTATATGTTCTGGTTATGTCCATTTCACAGACATAACCATATTCGAGAACGTTCTACCGTAAACAAAGGTTAAATTCTGTATTCTAGATAATTCTTTACTATTCTATCGAGAATTTTATCGACATTTAGGCTTTTCAGATCAGAATATAAACTTAAATCACTAACTTAAACACTCTAATTTAATAAACTACACATTTTAAACAACATATAACCCCACTTTATATTCGTAATAATTATTTAAAATGTCATTTAAGTGTATAGTTGGTTGCCTATGCACATGGCTCACTTAAATATATTTATAATATTATAATTATTAAAATAAAACTTTTTACATTTATTATATGCTAATTTCTTAAGAATACCCTCATATAAATAATTTTTATAACATTCTCTAGTATATAACTTATTAAAATAACCAAATACTTTTAATATCTAATATTATCTAGTATATAACTTATAAATTAATTTTTTTAACACTATTTTTCCTCCTCCTACGTCCAATATCATTTCAATACCCCAAAATTAATTTTAAAATAAATAATTTACTTATTATTTTTTTAAATATTAATTTTCTTATCCACATACCTTAGTAAATATAATAAATTAACTAATTCAATTTTTTTTTATTTAAAAATTGTTCTATTAAGTACGCCTATGTTTCCATGTCTACGTCAAACTGTCATGTCAAATGGAAATTTGTATGTTTGTTTATAGACAAAATCTAGGAATTATTTCCATTCAAAATAACTTTCATCAATATAAATTGGTAAGTTTTTCACTTTTTATATTATTTTTAGCAAAACATTTATAGAATCTATTTAGTATCTAACCCCAAATTATGATTTTTAGGGCACAAATAATTTCCATATGTACAAAATCATCAAGTATGATGTCAAATTGATTCATAACAAAGAAATCTACCATCTATCTATGAAATGGATCTATCAGTAAGCTGTTAGTGTTGTTATTATTAGTGTTAAAAGTATAGAAAACATTATTCAATCTCTTCATAATATTTAAAAATGTCATTGATATGAAACATGCCTCTTAGTCTATTCTCTGCATCTATTAACACATAACTGTTTAGTCCATTCTGATTTTCAATTCTGTATGGACCTTCAAACATTTGTTGTAATTTCTTACAACGGTTTTCTCCAGCATTACTCTTTCTAAGTGAACGAATTAACACTTGGTCTCCTTTTTGAAATGTGATTGGTTTTTTTATTTTTTTATTTTGTCTTCTGATATATTTTTCAGCTTTCTTCCTAATTCGGTTATTCACTTTCTGCATTACTTGTTCTAACATATCCTGATTATATTCACTAATCCATATCTTTCTGCAGGATTTGCCTAAGGATGTCTGATACTTGTAAAATGAATGTTGATTCCCTTTTTCTCACAAAATGCCCAAAATTTTTGGTTGTTAAAATATGTAGCATTATCTATTATGCAATTTCTAAATGGTCCTATTTCTTCGAAAATTTGATTAATATATAATTTCAATGTTTTAACATTTGTTCTGGAGCAGGGATATAGTTTAATAAATTTTGTATATAAATCCACTATCACTAGTATATGCTTTTTTCATGTTGGACTTGGAACTAAATTTGAGATGAAATCCATGGAAACTGTATTTAGTTTTTCATATACAACATTAGATCTATATGTGTTCTGGTTTTTCAAATTCTTTTCGTTGTTTATTGGACATATTTGGCATTGGGTAGTTATTTCTTTTGGTATACTTATGTCATTCTTTGCAAAATAATTGTCCCTAAATAGCATCCATAGCTTTCTTGAACCAATATGCATATAATTGTTATGTAAATTTTTCAATATTTTCCTTGCCAAAGTTCTTATTACTTATTCTTATTACTATTACTTATTACATATACTTCTATGCCATTTATTATTTTATAATATACCCCATCTTTCCTAAGGACTTTTTGTTTTTCACTCAAATTGATCTGATCTCTTATAATTTCTTCTTTAGAATATAATCCAGTACTTTCTACTAACTGATTTAATCCAATTTTTATTGTTCGCTGCCCTTTTTGTGATGTATTTTCTAACCTTGATAAAGCATCTGCCACTATATTGGATTTTCCAGAAATGTATTTAATTTCAAAGGAGTATTCACTCAATATTAGACTCCACCGATGTATTCTACTGTTTACATATTTGTTATTTAATATAGATGTTAAAGCTTGGTGATCTGTTTCTATAGTAAATTCATTACCCAACAAATAAAATCTTAATTTTGTGACACAGTGTATGATACTTGCTAGTTCTAATTCTGAAACTGAGTAACCCTTTTCATGTGGCTTTGCAATACTTGAAATGAATTGTATTGGGTATTCGACCCCATCATGTATTTGTAATATTACCCCTGATAATCTCTCTATGGATGCATCTGTTTTTAATATGAATGGCTGTGTGTAGTCAGGATAGTATATTTTTAAATTTGAGAGAAAAATGTTTTTAATTTCTTGGAATGCTAGTTCTCTTCTCTGATCCCATCTCCATTTTACACCTTTTCTCAGTAGTTCAAGTAATGGAATTTCTTTTATACTTAGATCTGGTATCATCCTTTTATAATAATTAATTATTCCAATAAATCCTCTTAAAGTTCTTAAATTGTGTGGTGTTTTATATTCCTGAATGACCTGTGTCCGTTCTGGATCCATTTCGATTCCCTTAGTGTTAAGTTTATAACCTAGATATATTACTTCTTTTTTAAAAAATATACATTTTTCTTGATTTATTTTTAGTCCAACTTTGTCTAATTTGTTGATTATAATTTTTAGGTGTTTCTTATGATCTTCAGCCGTTTTAGAAAAAATTAATATATCATCAATGTAGTGAATTACAAAATGTTCATATTTATCCAAAATATCATGAAGACATCTACATAGAGCACTGCAAGATGATTGAAGTCCAAATGGTACTACTTTGAATTGATATACTACTCCATCTATCTGAAATCCTGTATACTGTCTACTTTTTCTTTCTAGAGGTATTAAGCAAAAGCTATGCTGTAAATCAATTTTAGTGAAAAATGACATTCCTGTGATTCTTCCTAGTATTCCATCTATACTCATTGGTGCTTCAAATTGCTTTTCAGTGATCTTGTTAATATTCCTTGCATCCAAACATAACATGATTTCACCTGATCTTTTACGTACTACTACTATAGGGTTTATGAAACGTGTATCTGCCTTCTCAATGATTCCATCTTCTAACATATTATTAATCGTTCTGTTTATTTCTTCTCTGTATTTATATGGCATTGGGTATGATTTTGTTTTAAAATCTTTTTCTTCTTTAACTTTTATACTATGGATATAATTTTGTGCAATTCTATTTTCTTTATGACAAGTCCCTTGTGTTGCTGCAATATGGAAACGGCTATTGATTTATATTCTTCAGGGCAATTTAAAACTTTTATCATATCTTCTTCTTTACAATTAAAATTATTCTTCATTATGTACTCATTATTCCTTGATTCCAATTTTACGCACTCCACCTCGTAGGCATCCATCTGCTTAAAATTTCCATTCCTTAAATATTCACTACAATTATTCTTTACATTCTTTTGGGACATTTCCCTATCATCAAAATACATTTCTTCTTCATAAACATCATTATTTTCTTTTAATAATATCCTATCAACTCTTATTCCTTCTTTCACCTCATCTTTCTGCATAAATTTAATTATTTGCCCTTCCAAAGTTACCATTTTTTCTTCAAAATCTATCTTTACTTTCTTCTTTTCCAATTCATCATTTCCCATTAATATATCAACACATAAATCCTTGACAATAAATCCTTGCATATTAATTTCTTTATTAAGAATATTAATTTTAAAATTGGCTAGTTTATCAATTTCACCCAACTTCTTATTATTTGCACAAACAATTTTAATTTTTGGAATCTTTATTATATCTGATAGTTTTAATGTATTAAAAATAAAATTCTCCGAGGCTAAAGTACTTTCTGAACCAGTATCTATCATAATTTTAATCATTTTATTTTTGGCCAAATCATTTATATAAATTAAATTAATAGATTCAATAATGTTATCTTCATCTAAAGAAATAAATTCAGAAGGTTTTTCATAATAGCAATGGCCTAACTTGTAATTCAGAAAGTTTACTGAACAAAATTTTGATTATTAGAATTGTCAGATTGTATCTGACCACTTGGATCTGATGTCCTATGTCTTTCCCTACTATGAGTTCTACTCACATTTTCTTGCCTTGTACTAATTCGTTCACTATCTTCACAGCTTCTATTTCTTCGTACATAATTTACCTGTCTGCTGTAATTAGGTCGTTCTGTATTTCTTCTATTGTTAAAATCTTGTCTATTATAATTAGTATTGTTATTAAAATTTTGTCTATTATAACTAGTATTGTTATTAGGATTCTGTCTATTTTGATTATTGTTATTATTGTTAAAATTTTGTAAATTATCACCACATCTAGTATTATTGTATGATTGTCTATATTGTTGATAATTATTCTTATTATATTGAAAGTTATAATTGTTTTTTCTGTTATTATTATTTATCCTAATATCATTGTTATCATTATTACTTGCCATATTACCTCTTTGTATTTTTGAATAAAATTAATAAAACTCTCTATTGTTTGAATATTTGGACAGTTACTGTTTGCACAACATCAGCATCAAAATGTCTAGATACATTTAAGACTGTTTCATCCTCTCTAAGTGGTGGTTCTAAATATTTTGCAACTGTTATCAGTTTCAATGCATAATCTACTATATTTGATTTTACATTGTGATTATACTTTTCAAAATATAGAATTTCTCTAGACTAGCAAACCAAGTTGCTGCATTGTCATTTAATGTCATTTTAATACAATCTTTAATATCATTAATATTATTCACTAATCTAAATTTATGTTTTAAACTATTTATGTATACTCTAGGATGCAGATTTTTTATATTACCAGAGAATTTAATCCCAGTCTCATTTGTTAAATTTAAGTAAGGTCTCCCTATGTCTCTCATTTGTGAAATATCATCTATTCTCTGTTCCAGATTTCCTATTTGATTACTATTTATTTGGATATTTTGTTGTATATCGTCTAATTTTTCTTCTGTGTTTCTTCTGTCTTCGTTAATTTTTACTTCTAAGTTACATTTCTGCAACTCTATTTTCTGTTCTATATCTATCTTATTATCTTGAATAATCCTCTTTACTTCTGTCCTCTCATTTTCTATCCTTTTCTTGTAGTCATTCCGTATATTTTTTAGTTCGTTTGCTACTTTTTTCTCTGCAGCTTCAAGTTTTTTATCCATTTGTTTTTCTATTTGTTTTACAATTTTATTATTATTATCTTCTATTTTCTTTTCTAATTTTCTATAATTCTCTTCCAAATTCTCTTCCAATTTTTTCATGTCTCTTTGATTTCTTTTGAATTCTCTTCCATTTTTTTTGTATTCGCTTCCATTTTCTGTTCCATTTTTTTATGTCTTCTTTGATTTCTTTTGAATTCTCTTCCATTTTTTTCATGTCTTCTTTGATTTGTTTTGAATTATCTTCCATTTTCTTGTTTATCTGCATCATTAATGACATCAAGGTTGCCATATTGACATTTTCCTCTCTTTCTGTATTGATTTCTGCAGTATCTTGTGGAACTTGAACTACACTCTCCTCTTGTATAGGTTGTGTTTCTACTTCCACATCTTCTTCATTCTTTTTGCTTCTTGTACCTTTCTTTCCTTGAGACATTTTGAGACATTACTTGTTCAAATATAATTAAAAATAAAATCTATAATTTTTTCTTTCTAATGATAATTAATTTAATTATATGAGAGCACTTATCTTTCCAAACTAATTCTTTTAAATAGAGAGCCACCGCGTTGGGCGCCAAATTGTTATGATGTATTATTTGTGAATGATGAGCAATGAATGTTTTTTAATAATATATATAGGGTTTTTATCGCGGTTCTCAAAGAATTAGTTTTTAAACACTTTTTGAAATTATCTTTATTATATCTATTATGAAACACACATATACCTATATCTAACATAACCAATGTAAAGTTTAAAATAAACTATCTTTAAATTAAAATTCTTATGAAACTAATTAAATTATATAGATAATGTTAATTTTAAACAAACTATCTTTAAAATTGAAATTCTTATGATACTAACTAAATTATATTACAAAAGGTACAAAATTTTGTACCTGTCTTTCACTGAATGCCTAAATAAAATGTTCTCCAAAATAAAGATTTTAATCACCACTCAATGTCTTCGTTCTCAGCCTCGGTTATCCTTGTTTTTGTGAAATTACTTTTTCCAATTATCAGCTTCCACCAATTTAAAATATTTTTCTTCTTAACAGCATTTATATATATATATATATATATATATATATATATATATATATATATATATATATATATATATATATATATATATTGATACGATTAGGGTTTATAGAAAATAATTTATAAGTTATATACTACATAATATTAGATATTTGGTTGTTTTAAATAAGTTATATACTAGAGAATTTAATAAAAATTATTTATGTGAGGGTATTTTTAAGAAATTATCATATAATAATTGTAAAAAGTTGTATTTTAATGTTGTAAATATATTTAAGTGAGCCATGTGCATAGGCAACCAAAAATACTCTCGAAGTGACGTTTAAGAATATTTACGAATATAAAGTGGGGTTATAATAATATATTGTTTGAAATGTGTATTTTATTAAATTAGTGTTACTAGTGTGTTAGTTACTAATTTGAATGTTTATTCTGATCTGAAAAGCCTAAATGTCAACAAAATTATCAATGGAACATTAACGAATTCTCCAGAGTGCAGAGTGTGACCATTGTTTACGGTCGAACATTCTGGAATAATGATTATGTCGGTGGATGGAACAGATATTTTTTCGAGAACATCTATATAGAAGTAATGGAACAAATTGGAACATGATCTCTTGCCAGATGATTCTGGAATATCCAAAAAGATATAAATACCCGTGATTTGGATTCAAGATGGCAGTTTTTAGTCAGAAGTCAGGCCAGTTCATTATGAAAGTTAGTAGACACATTTAGTTAGTGAATAGTGAAGTAAATTGTTCAGAATTTTCAAGAAGTCAGTCAGAAAAGTTTAGTAAGAAATATGAAAGTTAGTTGGAGTCAGTGAATCAGGTACAAATAGTCAAATTGTTTAATATAGTGAGTTAAATGAAGATTAAAAATTATGCATATAATTTAATGCACATTTATAATTATACACAAATAATTATTGAAGATAAAAAAAGGTATATTGGAAGAAATTAAATTATATTATGGTTGGAGATTAGTATAAATCAACTTATAATAATTGGATATTGGTATATTGAAAAGAAGAATAAATATAAATGCTGTTTGCTGGTTTGGTTGGTGGTGTATAAATGCTGGTGAAGAAAACTATATCTTAAATTGGTAGAAGCTGATAATTGGAAAAAGTAATTTCACAAAAAACAAGGATAACTGAAGTACGAAGACATTCAGTGGTGATTAGAATCTATATAGTAAAAAACAGTTCATTTAGGCATTCAGTGAAAGAAAGGTACAAAATTTTGTTAATATAATTTAGTTAGTGTCATAACAATTTCAATTTTGAAGATAGTTTTGTTTAAATTTTAGATTGTCTATAGAATTTAATTAGTTTTATAAGAATATCAATTTAAAGATAGTTTATTTTAAATTTACATTGGCTAGGTTAGATATATATATGTGTGTTTCATAATAGTTATAATAAAGATAATTTAAAAAAGTACTTACAAGCTAATTCTTTGAGAACCGCGATAAAAACCCTATATATTATATTATTAAAAATACTCATTGCTCATCATTCAAACAAAAAATACATCATAACAAATTTGGCGCCCAACGTGGGGCTCTCTATTTAAAAGAATTAGTTTGGGAAGATAAGTGCTCTCATATAATTAAATTAATTATCAGTAGAAAGGAAAAATTATAGATTTTATTTTTAATTATATTTGAACAAGTAAAGTCTCAAAATGTCTCAAGGAAAGAAAGGTACAAGAAGCAAAAAGAATGAAGAAGATTTGGAAGTAGAAACACAACCTATACAAGAGGAGAGTTTAGTTCAAGTTCCACAAGATACTGCAGAAATGAATCCAGAAAGAGAGGAAAATGTCAATATGGCAGCCTTGATGTCATTAATGATGCAGATGAACAAGACAATGGAAGAGAATACGAAAAAAATAGAACACAAAATGGAACAGAATTCACAAGAAGTCAAAGAAGACATGAAAAAAATGGAACAGAAATTGGAAGAGAATTATAGAAAATTAGAAAAGAAAATAGAAGATAATAATAATAAAATTGTAAAACAAATGGAAAAACAAATGGATAAAAAACTTGAAGCTGCAGAGAAAAAAGTTGCAAATGAAATAAAAGTATACGGAATGACTACAAGAAAAGGATAGACAATGAGAGGACAGAAGTAAAGAGGATTATTCAAGATAATAAAATAGATATAGAACAGAAAATAGAGTTACAGAAATGTAACTTAGAAGTAAAAATTAACGAAGACAGGAGAAACACAGAAGAAAAATTAGACGATATACAACAAAATATCCAAATAAATAGTAATCAAATAAGAAATGTGGAACAGAGAATAGATGATATTTCACAAATGAGAGACATAGGGAGACCTTACTTAAATTTAACAAATGAGACTGGGATTAAATTCTCTGGTAATATAAAAAATTTGCATCCTAGAGTATACATAAATAGTTTAAAACATAAATTAAGATTTGTGAATAATATTAATTATATTAAAGATTATACTAGAATGACATTAAATGACAATGCAGCAACTTGGTTTGCTAGTATTGAAAATGATTTAGGTAACTTTCAAACATTTGAAAATAAATTTTTAAATTATTATTGGGGTGAATTAGAGCAAGCAAAGTTTAGAGAAATTCTATATTTTGGAAAGTATGATCACAATTTAAAATCAAATATGGTAGATTATGCATTAAAACTGATAACAGTTGCAAAATATTTAGAACCACCACTTAGAGAGGAAGAAACAGTCTTAAATGTATCTAGACATTTTGATGCTGATATTGTGCAAACAGTAACTGTACAAAATATTCAAACAATAGATAGTTTTATTAATTTTATTCAAAGAATACAAAGAGGCAATATGACAAGTAATAATAACAACAGAAAAAACAATAATAACTTTCAATATAATAAAAATGATAATCAACAATATAGACAATCATATAATAATTATAGATATGGTAATAATTTACAAAATTTTAATAATAATAACAGTAATTATAATAGACAATATTTTAATAACAGTACTAATAATAATAGACAAGATTTTAATAATCGAAAAAATACAGAGCGACCTAACTATAACAGACAGGTAAACTGTGTACAAAGGAATAGGAGCTGCGAAGACAGGGAACGAAATAGTACAAGGCAAGAAAATGTGAGTAGAAGTCATAGTAGGGAAAGACATAGGACATCAGATCCAAGTGGTCAGATACAATCTGACAATTCTAATAATCAAAATTTTGTGCAGTAAACTTTCTGAATTACAAGTTAGGCCATTGCCATTATGAAAAACCTTCTGAATTTATTTCTTTAGATGAAGAGAAAATTATTGAATCTATTAATTTAATTTATATAAATGCTTTGGCCAAAAATAAAATGATTAAGATTATGATAGATACTGGTTCAGAAAGTACTTTAGTCTCGGAGAATTTTATTTTTAATACATTAAAATTATCAGATATAATAAAGATTCCAAAAATTAAAATTGTTGGTGCAAATAATAAGAAGTTGGGTGAAATTGATAAACTAGCCAATTTTAAAATTAATATTCTTAATAAAGAAATTAATATGCAAGGATTTATTGTCAAGGATTTATGTGTTGATATATTAATGGGAAATGATGAATTGGAAAAGAAGAAAGTAAAGATAGATTTTGAAGAAAAAATAGTAACTTTGGAAGGGCAAATAATTAAATTTATGCAGAAAGATGAGGTGGAAGAAGGAATAAGAGTTGATAGGATATTATTAAAAGAAAATAGTGATGTTTATGAAGAAGAAATGTATTTTGATGATAGGGAAATGTCCCAAAAGAATGTAAAGAATAATTATTGTAGTGAATATTTAAGGAATGGAAATTTTAAGCAGATGGATGCCTACGAGGCGGAGTGCGTAAAATTGGAAGCAAGGAATAATGAGTACATAATGAAGAATAATTTTATTTGTAAAGAAGAAGATATAATGAAAGTTTTAAATTGCCCTGAAGAATATAAATCAATAGTCATTTCCATATTGCAGCAACACAAGGGACTTGTCAATAAAGAAAATAGAATTGCACAAAATTATATCCATAGTATAAAAGTTAAAGAAGAAAAAGATTTTAAAACAAAATCATACCCAATACCATATAAATACAGAGAAGAAGTAAACAAAACAATTAATAATATGTTAGAAGATGGGATCATTGAGAAGGCAGACACACGTTTTATTAACCCCATAGTAGTAGTACGAAAAAGATCAGGTGAAATCAGGTTATGTTTGGATGCAAGGAATATTAACAAGATTACTGAAAAGCAATTTGAAGCACCAATGAGTATAGATGGAATATTAGGAAGAATTACAGGAATGTCATTTTTCACTAAAATCGATTTACAGCATAGTTTCTGGTTAATACCTCTAGAAAGAAAAAGTAGACAGTATACAGGATTTCAGATAGATGGAGTAGTATATCAATTCAAAGTAGTACCATTTGGACTTCAATCATCTTGCAGTGCTCTATGTAGATGTCTTCATGATATTTTGGATCAATATGAACATTTTGTAATTCACTACATTGATGATATATTAATTTTTTCTAAAACGGCTGAAGATCATGAGAAACACCTAAAAATTATAATAAATAGATTAGACAAAGTTGGACTAAAAATAAATCAAGAAAAATGTACATTTTTTCAAAAAGAAGTCATATATCTAGGTTATAAACTTAACACTAAGGGAATCGAAATGGATCCAGAACGGACACAAGTCATTCAGGAATATAAAACACCACACAATTTAAGAACTTTAAGAGGATTTATTGGAATAATTAATTATTATAAAAGGATGATACCAGATCTAAGTATAAAAGAAATTCCATTACTGGAACTACTGAGAAAAGGTGTAAAATGGAGATGGGATCAGAGAAGAGAACTAGCATTCCAAGAGATTAAAAACATTTTTCTGTCAAATTTGAAAATATACTATCCTGACTACACACAGCCATTCATATTAAGAACAGATGCATCAATAGAGAGATTATCAGGGGTATTATTACAAATACATGATGGGGTCGAATACCCAATACAATTCATTTCAAGAATTACAAAGCCACATGAAAAGGGTTACTCAGTTTCAGAATTAGAACTAGCAAGTATAATACACTGTGTCACAAAATTAAGATTTTATTTGTTGGGTAATGAATTTACTATAGAAACAGATCACCAAGCTTTAACGTCTATATTAAATAACAAATATGGAAACAGTAGAATACATCGGTGGAGTCTAATACTTAGTGAATACTGCTTTGAAATCAAATACATTTCTGGAAAATCCAATATAGTGGCAGATGCTTTATCAAGGTTAGAAAATACATCACAAAAAGGGCAGCGAACAATAAAAATTGGATTAAATCAATTAGTAGAAAGTACTGGATTATATTCTAAAGAAGAAATTATAAGAGATCAGATCAATTTGAGTGAAAAACAAAAAGTCCTTAGGAAAGATGGGGTATATTATAAAATAATAAATGGCATAGAAGTATATGTAATAACTAGAACTTTAGCAAAGAAAATATTGAAAAATTTACATAACAATTATATGCATATTGGTTCAAGAAAGCTATGGATGCTATTTAGGGACAATTATTTTGCAAAGAATGACATAAGTATAGCAAAAGAAATTACTACCCAATGCCCAATATGTCAACTAAACAAAGAAAAGAATTTCAAAAACCAGAACACATATAAATCTAATGTTTTATATGAAAAACTAAATACAGTTTCCATGGATTTTATTTCAAATTTAGTTCTCAGTCCAACAGGAAAAAAGCATATACTAGTGATAGTTGATTTATATACAAAATTTATTAAACTATATCCCTGCTCCAGAACAAATGTTAAAACATTAAAATTATATATTAATCAATTTTTCGAAGAAATAGGACCATTTAGAAATTGCATAATAGATAATGCTACATATTTTAACAACCAAAAATTTCGGACATTTTGTGAGAAAAAGGGAATCAACATTCATTTTACAAGTATCAGACATCCTCAGGCAAATCCTGCAGAAAGATATATTAAAGAAGTTATAAAATATTTAAGGATACTGTGCCAAAATCAACACGAAACTTGGCATCAACATATACCACAATTAGAGTATTTTTTAAATAATACACATAATTTGAATACAGAGGAAGTACCAGAATATTTAATGTTTGGCCATATAGGAAACAGAAAGTGGATTAGTGAATATAATCAGGATATGTTAGAACAAGTAATGCAGAAAGTGAATAACCGAATTAGGAGGAAAGCTGAAAAATATATCAGAAGACAAAATCGAAATATAAAAAAACCAATCACATTTCAAAAAGGAGACCTAGTGTTAATTCGTTCACTTAGAAAAAGTAATGTTAAAGAAAACCGTTGTAAGAAATTACAACCAATGTTTGAAGGTCCATATACAATTGAAAATCAGAATGGACTAAATAGTTATGTGTTAATAGATGCAGAGAACAGACTAAGAGGCATATTTCATATCAACGACATTTTTCAATATCATGAAGAGATTGAATAATGATTTCTATACCTTTAACACAAATATAATAACACTAATAACTTACTGATATATCCATTTTATTCAATAGACTTGATTTGTTAAATGGTAGATGGTAGATTTCATTATTTTGAATCAATTTGACATCATACTTGTTGAATTTTGTATATATGGAAATTAATTTGTACCCTAAAAATCATAATTTGGGGTTAGACACAAAATTGATACTATAATTGCTATAAAAATGTCTTTCTAATATAATAAAGTGAAAAAAAACTTACCAATTTATATTGATGAAAGTTATTTTGAATGGAAATAATTCCTAGATTTTGTCTATAAACAAACAGAACACCATATCGATTATATTTTTAATTAAGGTTATATTTTATTCTCTGATATCGCATCCATTGCCCCATTTGACATGACAGTTTGACCATAGAATAGCCGAACTGTGCTCCGTTGTTCTCTGCTTTGACATAGACAGCGAACAGGGATGTATTTAACACATTTTAAATAATAAAAAAAAATTTGAATTATTAATTTATTAAATTTAATAAGGTATGAGAAAATTAATATTTAAAAAAATAATAAGTAAATTATTTATTTTAAATATTATTTTGGGGTATTGATACGATTAGGGTTTATAGAAAATAATTTATAAGTTATATACTACATAATATTATATATTTGGTTGTTTTAAATAAGTTATATACTAGAGAATTTAATAAAAATTATTTATGTGAGGGTATTTTTAAGAAATTATCATATAATAATTGTAAAAAGTTGTATTTTAATGTTGTAAATATATTTAAGTGAGCCATGTGCATAGGCAACCAAAAATACTCTCGAAGTGACGTTTAAGAATATTTACGAATATAAAGTGGGGTTATAATAATATATTGTTTGAAATGTGTATTTTATTAAATTAGAGTGTTAGTTACTAATTTGAATGTTTATTCTGATCTGAAAAGCCTAAATGTCAACAAAATTATCAATGGAACATTAACGAATTCTCCAGAGTGCAGAGTGTGACCATTGTTTACGGTCGAACATTCTGGAATAATGATTATGTCGGTGGATGGAACAGATATTTTTTCGAGAACATCTATATAGAAGTAATGGAACAAATTGGAACATGATCTCTTGCCAGATGATTCTGGAATATCCAAAAAGATATAAATACCCGTGATTTGGATTCAAGATGGCAGTTTTTAGTCAGAAGTCAGGCCAGTTCATTATGAAAGTTAGTAGACACATTTAGTTAGTGAATAGTGAAGTAAATTGTTCAGAATTTTCAAGAAGTCAGTCAGAAAAGTTTAGTAAGAAATATGAAAGTTAGTTGGAGTCAGTGAATCAGGTACAAATAGTCAAATTGTTTAATATAGTGAGTTAAATGAAGATTAAAAATTATGCATATAATTTAATGCACATTTATAATTATACACAAATAATTATTGAAGATAAAAAAAGGTATATTGGAAGAAATTAAATTATATTATGGTTGGAGATTAGTATAAATCAACTTATAATAATTGGATATTGGTATATTGAAAAGAAGAATAAATATAAATGCTGTTTGCTGGTTTGGTTGGTGGTGTATAAATGCTGGTGAAGAAAACTATATCTTAAATTGGTAGAAGCTGATAATTGGAAAAAGTAATTTCACAAAAAACAAGGATAACTGAAGTACGAAGACATTCAGTGGTGATTAGAATCTATATAGTAGAAAACAGTTCATTTAGGCATTCAGTGAAAGAAAGGTACAAAATTTTGTTAATATAATTTAGTTAGTGTCATAACAATTTCAATTTTGAAGATAGTTTTGTTTAAATTTTAGATTGTCTATAGAATTTAATTAGTTTTATAAGAATATCAATTTAAAGATAGTTTATTTTAAATTTACATTGGCTAGGTTAGATATATATATATATGTGTGTTTCATAATAGTTATAATAAAGATAATTTAAAAAAGTACTTACAAGCTAATTCTTTGAGAACCGCGATAAAAACCCTATGTATTATATTATTAAAAATACTCATTGCTCATCATTCAAACAAAAAATACATCATAACAATATATATATATATATATATATATATTCTTCTTTTCAATATACCAATATCCAATCACCAAATATATTATATAATTTTAATTTTCAATTAATACTTCCTTCCATTATCCAATTACCAATTTTACATAACACAATTTTTAATCTTCAATAATATTATCTTTATACTGTTTCTTAATCTTCATTGAACTTATTATATTGAACATCTGGACCTTCTGACTGACTATCTTGAACTTACTGAACAATTGACTTCACTAACTAAATGTGTCTATCTTCTAACTAACTTTCTTACTAACTGACTGGCCATTTTGAATCCAAATCACCGGGTATTTATATCTTTTTCCATGTTCCAGAATCATCTGGCAAGAAATCATATTCGAATTGTTCTATATGATTGTTCTCGAAAAAGTATATGTTCTGGTTATGTCCATTTCACAGACATAACCATATTCGAGAACGTTCTACCGTAAACAAAGGTTAAATTCTGTATTCTAGATAATTCTTTACTATTCTATCGAGAATTTTGTCGACATTTAGGCGTTTCAGATCAGAATATAAACTTAAATCACTAAACACTCTAATTTAATAAACTACACATTTTAAACAACATATAACCCTACTTTATATTCGTAATAATTATTTAAAATGTCATTTAAGTGTATAGTTGGTTGCCTATGCACATGGCTCACTTAAATATATTTACAATATTATAATTATTAAAATAAAACTTTTTACATTTATTATATGCTAATTTCTTAAGAATACCATCATATAAATAATTTTTATAACATTCTCTAGTATGTAACTTATAAATAAATTTTTAAACACTATTTTTCCTCCTCCTACGTCCAGATCATTTCAATATATATATATATATATATATATATATATATATATATATATATATATATATATATATATATATATACATATATATATATATATATATATATACATATATATATATATATATAAATATATATATATATATATATATATATATATATATATATATATATATATATATTAAAAAGTAATGGCGCAAGGACTGATCCTTGTGGCAAACCTAAATTTGCAGTTTGGTATTTTGCCCTACTTGCCTGTTTATATATAATTTGCATATCGTGTTAGCAACTTCTTGAGGGATTTGTAATTGCATCATTTTTTTCCATAAGATGAACCAGTTGACATTATCGTAGGCACCTTTAACATCTAGAAACATTGTTTCATTATACTCGTTTTCAGTTAAGCCTATTTGTATGTCTGTAACTAAGTGTGTCACCGCATCTATGGTGCCAAAACCTTTTTTAAAATTCTGAAATTGAACATATTGTGTAGTTGGCAAAGCGCCGGTTGTATTTAACCACCATTTCAATCGGTTTTTATTTATTCTTTCGAAAACCTTAAGTATACAGTTCATAAGTGCAATAGGTCTATATGAGTCACATATGTGGGGGTCTTTGTTTGGTTTGTGTATTGGTATTACAATAGCCTTTTTCCATTCTTCTATACTTTCCTCATTGATACAGATATCATTTAGAATTTTGATTAGAAGCATCTTGGCATTGTTTGGTAATTGGAATATCATAGGATATCTAATATTATCATATCCAGGTGATGTATTCTTTCTGTTTTTTATGACATAATTTAATTCTGGTAAGCTAACTGGTTGACTAAAAATTTTATGGTTGGTGTTATTTTGTCTTTGTTTTGAGAAAATGTGTGAGGTATCATCCAAAGCATTAGCGGGTGTAATTTTATCTAAAAATTGTTCTTGTCATTTATAATTCCCCGATGTATTACCTTTCCCATAGATCCTATTTATTTTTCTGGCCTGAGTCCATATGTTTGTCAATGGTGTATTTCTATTAAGTTTTCGCACCAGAGCTTCCAATGTAGTTTAGCTTTAGATTTTAAAAACTTTTTGTTTTAGAAATGTCGTTTTTATATTTCACATAATTTTCCATAGTGCTTTGTTACTTACATGTGTTGAGCACTTGTTTTCTTTTTTTAATAGCCTCTTCGCAGCTTTTATCCCACCATGGTGGAAGAAGAGTTATTTTTGTTCGGTTTAAAGGGTTGGTAAATGGGTGTAGAGGCATTGGCTGCCTTATTTATCCCTTCAATTAATAAGCTATAATTATGTTCTGCGTTATTGCTATTTTTAATGTGTTGTGAGAAATAGTTATTCGCAACTTCTTGATATTGTGTCCAATCTGCTTTATTCAAATTCCATTTTGTTTTTGGATGTATTATGATGTCTTTACTTTCCATGCCTTTGTTAATTTCTATAATAATTGAAAAATGGTCTGAACCCAGTACATCAGGTAAAGTTTTCCATGTACAATTAATTTCTATATCTGGAGTTGCAAAAGTTAAATCCACGACTGAATTATTCCCATTATTTGTGAACCTTGTAGGTGATCCGGTGTTTAAAAGTACTAACTCCGTATTGTCTGAAGCGGTTATAATTTGCGTGCCTTTGGTGTTACTTTTGTATGATCCCCATGTTGAATGATGCGCATTGAAATCACCTCCAAATATACTATTTGACTTGGTACAGTTAAGAATTGCGTTCCAATCAGTTGTTGTTCGTATATCAGGTGGGCAGTATAAAGAGAAACATGTTAGCGATATTTCACTGTTATTCAATATTTGTATACCACACATTAAAATATTTTCATTACAATTTTTCTTAATTGGAATTTCTTTAAAACAAAATACATTTCTGACAAGGATTGCCATACCTGCATAACCATCATTTCTATCTTTACGAATAATATTATAACCCTTGAAATTATAGTGTTTATCTGGCTTAAACCATGTCTCTGAAATTAAGGCAATATCAATTATATTTTCATTTGAACATTTAAGTAAACTCAGGTTATTGGCTACAGCCGATTGCGCATTCCATTGTAAAATTTTTATTTTATTTTTTATTTTATTAGCCATTACCTACTTAAATTTAATGAAATTGTTAATTTTATCATAAATGTATGCTTTATCTAACTTTTCTAAATCGCTAAAAGAATCAAACACTTCAAGTACATTTTTAAAAATATTGAAAAATATGTTTATAAATTCATCTGTATTAGGATCAGGATCGGCACTGTGTAAAATATTTGAGGGAAGAGGTCTTTTTGGACCAAATTCAAAAGGAAACATAGCTTCAGGTAAGGGAGATTGGGCTTTCCTTTTTTTAAAATGTGAAGAAGTTTCAGGTTGATTTGGAGGTACTTTTTGTGGTTGTTTTTGCGTATTGGATGAGAATGGTTTAGGTATATGTTTGGTGTTAGTTTGACTTGGGAGAGGTGGAAAGTTTTTATTATTTAGCATACCTAATACTTCAAAACTATTTCTCGTACTAACAGCAGATGTGTAAGAGTTTTTTAGACTGTCCTTTGCTTCTAAGAAAGTTAAATTTTTTCAGCCATATGTCTTTTAATTTCGTTTTGTTCTTTAAATTTTGGACATTACTTGGAAATGGATTTATGCTCATAATTTTTACAATGTATACAATAACTGTCTTGTGGGTCTCTACAGTTATGATCATCGTTTTTCTCTTGTCCGCAGTTAATACATCTGGTTTTTGTACGGTTGCAATTACGAAATATGTGTCCATGTTGCAAGCATTTGAAACATTGTATAACTCTATGCACATAGGGTTCTACGGAACAGGCAACACTGTTTATATATACATATCTGGGTAAAATGTTTCCTTCAAAAGTAAGTAATACCATTTGTCTGGGGACATATACTTTTTCTCCATTTAAGTCAATTTTCCTTTTGAGTCGAGTGACTTCTGTTACTGTTATATTGGATAATATATTATCAAAAAGATATTAGTCACTAAAAGCAGTATCTACGTTTCTTATAATGCCTGTTCGTTGAAGCAAATTATTTGGAATATATACTTTTAGTTGTTTCTCTTTTAAATTTTCATTTTTTACTAAATTATTTGCATCTTTGGGGCTTTTTACTTGTACTCTTACCCTATTCTTCCCTACTCTGTCAATACTAAGAATATTTTTGATTGCTAATTTTTTATGTAAAATATAACCTACCTTCATAGGATGCAGTTGGACAATATTTTCTTCATTTGTTTTTTCAATGAATACATATACCTTATCCGTATAGAGATAACCTTTTTGTAGATTAAACAGCTTAATTCCTTTTTCCTGTTCTTTGGTTTGTAGGTATTCTTCCACTTGGTCCATATTTTGGGTCCCCCCTTTGTCAGGGGGAGAGTTTTCATTCATTTTTGTAAACTACCACTACATACACACAAACAAAAACAATAATAAACACTTAAATAAACATAAAAACTGGGTTTATTTGTCCGGAGTGAAATTGGCTTATTATTGATAGTCATAAAAAACTGGTCTTAATAACTATTTAAGCACCTGTAAATATACGTGTTCTCTCTATGAATGATCGAACAAGACTAGAGATATAGATGCAGAAGTGATGATGGTAATATTTTTTCAATGTAGGTTTTCACAGACACATACCTATATGAATTTGAGTCTAGAGTATTGTTACACATGTATCCCATGTAAGTATTTTATATTAATTAGTTAGTTTATTAGTATTTTATATAATTTAAATTATATTATTAATTTTTGCTAACTTACCAAATTCATGTCCAGGATGGTGCCAAAATCTGAGAGTTTAAAGTGGTTCCCATGCACCATTATATTGGACCCTTTAACATCTCTATGAACGAGATTGTGACTATGGAGATGTTGCAGTGCTTGGGAAATGTCATAAAGGCAGTCCCACAACATAGACTCTTGAAATTTATACCTTAGGGAAAAATCCCTTAAGCTAAACTGTGATAATTCCATCAACATGAAAATATCACCATCTTCTTTCCATGACATAAAATATTTTAAACAATTTGGGTGGTTTCCCACCTTCTCGTTATTTTCTATCTCATTCATTTTTATTCTGGTTGGTTTTTCCTTTTTAAACCGCTTTACAGCAAATTTTTTGTTATTGAGACGATGTGTGACTTTAACTACTTGTCCGAACGCTCCCTGTCCTAGTGCAGAAGGTGATTTAAATATTTGATTTAAATAAGTTTCGACACTAGTGGGATTGTAGTGATTGTCTAACTGAACTGAAACAAAAATATATTTGGTTAATGTAATTACGGGTTAATGAGACAAAAGGATCTAGTTAAATGTGTACACGAGTTCTGCGTATCTAAGCGTATAAACATAAAAATCAGAAATTTATCAGAAAAAATCAGAAAATCACACTACATAATATTGTAATATTAACTACGCCTGAGGCAGTTGGTGGGTATTAAGTAGCTCATTAGCTGTCCCTGCCGGTCCCAAAACCGGATAAAGGCGAACGGAGTCTTCAGGCCAGCTCAGCACCCTATCTGAGGACTATAAATACAGCAGCGCTCCAAAACGACCAATGCAAGTAACCGGAGAATGTAACAATGAAAAAAAGAATTAGGATAGCCACTTAAAACATCAAATCCCTGAACACAAGAGAAGTAAAGAACTACGTGTATCCAAGAAACAAGAAAAAAAGGGAAAAGGTCAAACCATATTAGACAACTACCTGATGGCATACAGCAGCGTACCAAAATAAACAAGAACTAAGAAAGGAGTCGCTATATTATTCAATAAAAAATTAAATAATCAGGTAGAAGAGTGCAAATACATATCAGAAAGGATTATTAGAAATAAAATAAAATTAGAAGGAAAACAAGTTTACATCATAGGAATATACGCACCGGAAAATAATATGGAGGAATGAATCAGAAAGTACTTTTTTGAACCTGTACACGACGATAAACGACACTCCAGCAAACAAGTGTATAATTATATTTTGTGACCTTAGATTCAAGACCTATTTAGCCAGACAAGTGGTTGAACACGTAAAAACAATTAACTCCTACACTTCCTTTAAATTCATAGCAATTTCCTAACGTTCGTTCATTCACTAAATTTCCTAACCTTCCCATTGAAAACACTATTGGGTGACTATACAAAAAGGATTGAACAAGAACACACGCTTCACGATAAGGTGCCTTTCATTGCGACTGTTTTTACACAAATAATATAGGCTACAGTTAAAGGTAAATGAGGATATAAAAGGAAAGACAATGGGAGATACAACAACTAAAATCCTACCATTTCGGATTCTCACAGCACTGAAAAAGGCAGTTTAGATTTTCCGTTTTGTACGTTTGAAAAATTCCCATAAAATCAACCTAATAGTTGGATTTCGACTACCTAAATAGAGAATAGAACCAACGTTCTATTCTCTATCTACGTTCCAACCAACGTTCTATCTTGAAACATCCAGTGGTTAAGGTAAGGTCGTCATAACTGCCATTATATTCACATATATCAGTTTAGGAAAGTTTTATTTTATATAGGTAAGCGTTTACTGTAGCATGTCCAAAAAGGCATCTAACGTACATAGTATAAATTTCCCGAGAGATGGGGTTTCAGTAATTTGGGGGAGTAGATGGAAGAGTTGGATATATACTGCAATATGTATTTTTGCTACTGTTAGTAAAGGATTGTCACTCAATTTCCCAATTAAGTTTAACGTGTTTCTTCCTAGCCGAAACTAAATCCTATTTAGGCAACTCGTTGTATTCTATACCCACTAAAGTAGTGTCTTTAGCCAAATGGTCTACTTTTTCATTGCCTGGAATATTAGAGTGACCTTTAACCCACACAAAGCTAACAATTCCTTTTAGAGAAGTTAGGATCCTCAGCTTTTCAAGCGCGTCTACAATTAGTCTGTTGGTATATATGTTTTTAGAGAACTGTCCTAATGCAAGGAGGACGAATTGTGAGTCAGATAAAATTATATATCGTTCGAAATATAATGTGCTATTAATTATCCAATCCAACGCCTTGACAATGGCTACCAATACAGCTGTGAATATTGAGTAATCGGATTTGAATTTGTACTGAAAATAATCTTGAATATTGTCTATGTAAATGGCACAGCCAACACCAGCAGGCGATTTTGAGCCATCGGTACAAATTTTACAAGAATGGTTAAATCTTCGTCAGCAATTTAAATAGATGAAGGAATTACTACAGCAGGTTTATAGTCATATAGTATGTCATAATTGTAGCCAAAGAATGGAATCCCTTCTCCATTGAATGAATATTGTGATAAATTGGGAAAAGCAACAGCTAGAGTTGGAGAGCTTTTATCTGCCCACCATTTGTTTGTTAGATTTTCAATAGAGAGACAAGATATTTTTTGTAATAAGCTGTTTTGATTATTAAACTGGCATTTAAGAATAAATTTTTCTGCCAAAAATAGACGTCTTAAATATAAAGGTGGCTCGTTACATTCTGCCAAAAGGGTTGGTGTGGGAGTAGATTTGAGAGCTCCTAGAACTAACCTTAAAGCTTTGTACTGTATTCGATCCAATTTAGTCAAACGAGATTTTGTCGCTAATCCATAGAAAAAGATTCCATAGTCCAAAATTGATCTGGTATAAGCTCTGTAAAATAATAAGTTTATTTTCCAGTCTGCTCCCCAATCGTATCGATTAATGGCCTTAAGGATATTGTTACGATAACTATAACTAATGTTTGATCTGTAAACATTTTGTTATTCTAACTTGTGCTTTCTAGTATATTCTCCGACCCGATAGAAACCTGTCTGGCATTCCATACTATGCGAGAAGGGTTAGCACACGTCCGAATTCAAGGGGACTCCAGACTAACGGCTGTTTTAAATATATATATATATATATATATATATATATATATATATATATATATATATATATATATATATATATACATATATATATATCGTTATGATGTATTGTTTGTGAATGATGAGCAATGAGTATTTTTAATAATATAGGGTTTTTATCGCGGTTCTCAAAGAATTAGTTTGTAAGTACTTTTTTAAATTATCTTTATTATAACTATTATGAAACACACATATATATCTAACCTAGCCAATGTAAATTTAAAATAAACTATCTTTAAATTGATATTCTTATAAAACTAATTAAATTCTATAGACAATGTTAAATTTAAACAAACTATCTTCAAAATTGAAATTGTTATGACACTAACTAAATTATATTAACAAAATTTTGTACCTTTCTTTCACTGAATGCCTAAATGAACTGTTTTCCACTATATATATTCTAATCACCACTGAATGTCTTCGTACTTCGGTTATCCTTGTTTTTGTGAAATTACTTTTTCCAATTATCAGCTTCTACCAATTTAAGATATATTTTTCTTCACCAGCATTTATAAACCACCAAGCAAACCAGCAAACAGCATTTATATTTATTCTTCTTTTCAATATACCAATATCCAATTATTATAAGTTGATTTATACTAATCTCCAATCATAATATAATTTTAATTTCTTCCAATATCCATCCAATATTCTTCTAATATACTTTTTAATTATATTAAACAATTGGACTATTTGTAACTGATTCACTGACTTCAACTAACTTTCATACTAAAACTTCTTACTAAACTCCTGACTTTCTTACTAAAACTTTTCTGACTTACTTTCTTACTAAAACTCTTCTGACTGCCCATCTTGAAAATTCTGAACAATTTACTTCACTAACTAAATGTGTCTACTAACTTTCATAATAAACTGGACTCATAGTAACTGTAACTCATAACTGATCGATTCTAATCCAAATCACCGGGTATTTATATCTTTTTTTCTGTTCTAGAATCATCTGGCAATAAATCATGTTCCATTTGTTCTATTAAATACATGTCTGAATTTTCTGGAACAAACCATTTCGCAAACATGGCCATCTCCGGTGATCTAGAGAATTCCATTCTTTTCTATTAATAATTTTGTTGACATTTAGGCTTTTCAGATCAGAATAAACACTTAAATCAGTAAATATATATAAATTAAACATTTTAAACTAACATTATTATTATAAACCCACTTTATATTCCTAATTATTTAAAATGTCACTTGGAGAGTATGTATATCTGTCTATCACTCACATGTATAGTTGGTTGCCTATGCACATGGCTCACTTAAATATATTTACAACATTAAACTACAACTTTTTACAATTATTATATGCTAATTTCTTAAAAATGCCCTCACATAAATAATTTTTATTAAATTCTCTAGTATTTAACTTATTAAAATAACCAAATACTTGTTATATCTAAAATTATCTAGTATCTAACTTATAAATTATTTTCTTTAAACATTTTTATTTCTCGCATATCATATCAATACCCCAAAATAATATTTAAAATAAATAATTTACTTATTATTTTTTTAAATATTAATTTTCTATCTACATACCTTAGTAAATTAATAATTCAATTTTTTTTTTATTTAAAATGTGTTCTATTAGATACATCCCTGTTCGCTGTCTATGTCAAACTGTCATGTCAAATGGAAGTTTGTGTGTTGTATTATTGTGTTTACATTTTACAATGGATGTTAGGATACGAATCTAGGAATTATTTCCATTCAAAAGGCTTTCATCCATATAAATTGGTAAGTTTTACACTTTATTATATTAAAAAGACATTTATAAAATCAATTTTGTATCTAACCCCAAATTATGATTTTTAGGGTACAAAATAATTTCCATATGTACAAGACTACAAGTATGATGTCAAATTGATTCACAATAATGAAATCTACCATTTATTTAACAAATAAAGTCTATTGAATAAAATGGATATATCAGTAACAGTTGTTATTATTAATGTTAAAAGTATAGAAAACATTATTCATTCTCTTCATAATACTTAAAGATGTCGTTGATATGGAACATGCCTCTTAGTCTGTTCTCTGCATCTATTAACACATAACTATTTAGTCCATTCTGATTTTCAATTCTGTATGGACCTTCAAACATTGGTTGTAATTTCTTACAACGGTTTTCTTTAACATTACTTTTTCTAAGTGAACGAATTAACACTTTATCTCCCTTTTGAAATGTGATTGGTTTTTTTATTTTTCGATTTTGTCTTCTGATATATTTTTCAGCTTTCCTCCTAATTCGGATATGCACTTTCTGCATTACTTGTTCTAACATATTCTGATTATATTCACTAATCCACTTTCTGTTTCCTATATGGCCAAACATTAAATATTCTGGTACTTCCTCTGTATTCAAATTATGTGTATTATTTAAAAAAATATTCTACTTGTGGTATATGTTGCTGCCAAGTTTCATGTTGATTTTGGCACAGTATCCTTAAATATTTTATAACTTCTTTAATATATCTTTCTGCAGGATTTGCCTGAGGATGTCTGATACTTGTAAAATGAATGTTGATTCCCTTTTTCTCACAAAATGCCCGAAATTTTTGGTTGTTAAAATATGTAGCATTATCTATTATGCAATTTCTAAATGGTCCTATTTCTTCGAAAAATTGATTAATATATAATTTTAATGTTTTAACATTTGTTCTGGAGCAGGGATATAGTTTAATAAATTTTGTATATAAATCATCTATCACTAGTATATGCTTTTTTCCTGTTGGACTGAGAACTAAATTTGAAATAAAATCCATGGAAACTGTATTTAGTTTTTCATATACAATATTAGATTTATATGTGTTCTGGTTTTTGAAATTCTTTTCTTTGTTTAGTTGACATATTGGGCATTGGGTAGTAATTTCTTTTGCTATAATTATGTCATTCTTTGCAAAATAATTGTTTCTAAATAGCATCCATAGCTTTCTTGAACCAATATGCATATAATTGTTATGTAAATTTTTCAATATTTTCTTTGCTAAAGTTCTAGTTATTACATATACTTCTATGCCATTTATTATTTTATAATAAACTCCATCTTTCTTAAGGACTTTTTGTTTTTCACTCAAATTGATCTGATCTCTTATAATTTCTTCTTTAGAATATAATCCAGTACTTTCTACTAATTGATTTAATCCAATTTTTATTGTTCGCTGCCCTTTTTGTGATGTATTTTCTAACCTTGATAAAGCATCTGCCACTATATTGGATTTTCCAGAAATGTATTTGATTTCAAAGGAGTATTCACTCAATATTTGACTCCACCGATGTATTCTACTGTTTCCATATTTGTTATTTAATATAGATGTTAAAGCTTGGTGATCTGTTTCTATTGTAAATTCATTACCCAACAAATAAAATCTTAATTTTGTGACACAATGTATAATACTTGCTAGTTCTAATTCTGAAACTGAGTAACCCTTTTCATGTGGCTTTATAATTCTTGAAATGAATTGTATTGGGTATTCGACCCCATCATGTATTTGTAATAATACCCCTGATAATCTCTCTATGGATGCATCTGTTCTTAATATGAATGGCTGTGTGTAGTCAGGATAATATATTTTTAAATTTGACAGAAAAATGTTTTTAATTTCTTGGAATGCTAGTTCTCTTCTCTGATCCCATCTCCATTTTACTCCTTTTCTCAGTAGTTCAAGTAATGGAATTTCTTTTATACTTAGATCTGGTATCATCCTTTTATAATAATTAATTATTCCAATAAATCCTTTTAAAGTTCTTAAATTGTGTGGTGTTTTATATTCCTGAATGACTTGTGTCCGTTCTGGATCCATTTCGATTCCCTTAGTGTTAAGTTTATAACCTAGATATATTACTTCTTTTTGAAAAAATGTACATTTTTCTTGATTTATTTTTAGTCCAACTTTGTCTAATCTATTTAGTATAATTTTTAGGTGTTTCTCATGATCTTCAGCCGTTTTAGAAAAAATTAATATATCATCAATGTAGTGAATTACAAAATGTTCATATTGATCCAAAATATCATGAAGACATCTACATAGAGCACTGCAAGATGATTGAAGTCCAAATGGTACTACTTTGAATTGATATACTACTCCATCTATCTGAAATCCTGTATACTGTCTACTTTTTCTTTCTAAAGGTATTAACCAAAAACTATGCTGTAAATCGATTTTAGTGAAAAATGACATTCCTGTAATTCTTCCTAGTATTCCATCTATACTCATTGGTGTTTCAAATTGCTTTTCAGTGATCTTGTTAATATTCCTTGCATCCAAACATAACATGATTTCACCTGATCTTTTACGTACTACTACTATAGGGTTTATGAAACGTGTATCTGCCTTCTCAATGATTCCATCTTCTAAAATATTATTAATCGTTCTGTTTACTTCTTCTCTGTATTTATATGGTATTGGATATGATTTTGTTTTAAAATCTTTTTCTTCTTTAACTTTTATACTATGGATATAATTTTGTGCAATTCTATTTTCTTTATTGACAAGTCCCTTGTGCTGCTGCAATATGGAAACGACTATTGATTTATATTCTTCAGGGCAATTTAAAACTTTTATCATATCTTCTTCTTTACAAATAAAATTATTCTTCATTATGTACTCATTATTCTTTGCTTCCAATTTTACGCACTCCACCTCGTAGGCATCTATCTGCTTAAAATTTCCATTCCTTAAATATTCACTACAATAATTATTCTTTTCATTCTTTTGGGACATTTCCCTATCATCAAAATACATTTCTTCTTCATAAACATCATTATTTTCTTTTAATAATATCCTATCAACTCTTATTCCTTCTTCCACCTCATCTTTCTGCATAAATTTAATTATTTGCCCTTCCAAAGTTACCATTTTTTCTTCAAAATCTATCTTTACTTTCTTCTTTTCCAATTCATCATTTCCCATTAATATATCAACACATAAATCCTTGACAATAAATCCTTGCATATTAATTTCTTTATTAAGAATATTAATTTTAAAATTGGCTAGTTTATCAATTTCACCCAATTTCTTATTATTTGCACCAACAATTTTAATTTTTGGAATCTTTATTACATCTGATAGTTTTAATGTCTTAAAAATAAAATTCTCCGAGACTAAAGTACTTTCTGAACCAGTATCTATCATAATTTTAATCATTTTATTGTTGGCCAAAGCATTTATATAAATTAAATTAATAGATTCAATAATTTTATCTTCATCTAGAGAAATAAATTCAGAAGGTTTTTCATAATAGCAATGGCCTAACTTGTAATTCAGAAAGTTTACTGAACAAAATTTTGATTATTAGAATTGTCAGATTGTATCTGACCACTTGGATCTGATATCCTATGTCTTTCCCTACTATGACTTCTACTCTCATTTTCCTGCCTTGTACTACTTCGTTCCCTGTCTTCGCAGCTTCTATTCCTTCGAACACAATTTACCTGTCTGTTATAGTTAGGTCGCTCTGTATTTCTTCTATTGTTAAAATCTTGTCTATTATTATTAGTACTGTTATTAAAATGTTGTCTATTATAATTAGTATTATTATTAAAATTTTGTCTATTATAACTAGTATTGTTATTAAAGTTCTGTCTATTTTGATTACTGTTATTATTATTAAAATTTTGTAAACTATCACCATACCTAGTGTTATTGTTATATGATTGTCTATATTGTTGATTATCATTTTTATTATATTGAAAGTTATTATTGTTTTTTCTGTTGTTATTATTACTTGTCATATTGCCTCTTTGTATTCTTTGAATAAAATTAATAAAACTATCTATTGTTTGAATATTTTGTACAGTTACTGTTTGCACAACATCAACATCAAAATGTCTAGATACATTTAAGACTGTTTCATCCTCTCTAAGTGGTGGTTCTAAATATTTTGCAACTGTTATCAGTTTCAATGCATAATCTACCATATTTGATTTTAAATTTTGATTATACTTTCCAAAATATAGAATTTCTCTAAACTTAGCTTGCTCTAGTTCACCCCAATAATAATTTAAAAATTTATTTTCAAATGTTTGAAAATTATCTAAATCATTTTCAATACTAGCAAACCAAGTTGCTGCATTGTCATTTAATGTCATTCTAATATAATCTTTAATATCATTAATATTATTCAAAAATCTTAATTTATGTTTTAAACTATTTATGTATACTCTAGGATGCAAATTTTTTATATTACCAGAGAATTTAATCCCAGCCTCATTTGTTAAATTTAAGTAAGGTCTCCCTATGTCTCTCATTTGTGAAATATCATCTATTCTCTGTTCCACATTTCTTATTTGGTTATTATTTATTTGGATATTTTGTTGTATATCGTCCAATTTTTCTTCTGTGTTTCTCCTGTCTTCGTTAATTTTTACTTCTAAGTTACATTTCTGCAACTCTATTTTCTGTTCTATATCTATCTTATTATCTTGAATAATCCTCTTTACTTCTGTCCTCTCATTTTCTATCCTTTTCTTGTAGTCATTCCGTATATTTTTTATTTCATTTGCTACTTGTTTCTCTGCAGCTTCAAGTTTTTTATCCATTTGTTTTTCTATTTGTTTTACAATTTTATTATTATTATCTTCTATTTTCTTTTCTAATTTTCTATAATTCTCTTCTAATTTCTGTTCCATTTTTTTCATGTCTTCTTTGACTTCTTTTGAATTCTCTTCCAATTTTTTTTTTGTCTTCTTTGACTTCTTTTGAATTTTTTCCAATTTTTTTATGTCTTCTTTGATTTCTTTTGAATTCTCTTCCATTTTTTTTTGTATTCTCTTCCATTTTTTGTATTCTCTTCCATTGTCTTGTTCATCTGCATCATTAATGACATCAAAGCTGCCATATTGACATTTTCCTCTCTTTCTGGATTCATTTCTGCAGTATCTTGTGGAACTTGAACTAAACTCTCCTCTTGTATAGGTTGTGTTTCTACTTCCACATCTTCTTCATTCTTTTTGCTTCTTGTACCTTTCTTTCCTTGAGACATTTTGAGACTTTACTTGTTCAAATATAATTAAAAATAAAATCTATAATTTTTGCTTTCTAATGAAAATTAATTTAATTATGTGAGAGCACTTATCTTCCCAAACTAATTCTTTTAAATAGAGAGCCACCGCGTTGGGTGCCAAATTGTTATGATGTGTTGTTTGTTTGTGATGAGCAATGAGTATTTTTAATAATATAGGGTTTTTATCGCGGTTCTTAAAGAATTAGTTTGTAAGTACTTTTTTAAATTATCTTTATTATAACTATTATGAAACACACATATATATCTAACCTAGCCAATGTAAATTTAAAATAAACTATCTTTAAATTGATATTCTTATAAAACTAATTAAATTCTATAGACAATGTTAAATTTAAACAAACTATCTTCAAAATAGAAATTGTTATGACACTAACTAAATTATATTAACAAAATTGTGTACCTTTCTTTCACTGAATGCCTAAATGAACTGTTTTCCACTATATAGATTCTAATCACCACTGAATGTCTTCGTACTTCGGTTATCCTTGTTTTTGTGAAATTACTTTTTCCAATTATCAGCTTCTACCAATTTAAGATATATTTTTCTTCACCAGCATTTATAAACCACCAAGCAAACCAGCAAACAGCATTTATATTTATTCTTCTTTTCAATCTACCAATATCCAATTATTATAAGTTGATTTATACTAATCTCCAATCATAATATAATTTTAATTTCTTCCAATATCCATCCAATATTCTTCTAATATACTTTTTAATTATATTAAACAATTGGACTATTTGTAACTGATTCACTGACTTCAACTAACTTTCATACTAAAACTTCTTACTAAACTCCTGACTTTCTTACTAAAACTTTTCTGACTTACTTTCTTACTAAAACTCTTCTGACTGCCCATCTTGAAAATTCTGAACAATTTACTTCACTAACTAAATGTGTCTACTAACTTTCATAATAAACTGGACTCATAGTAACTGTAACTCATAACTGATCGATTCTAATCCAAATCACCGGGTATTTATATCTTTTTTTCTGTTCTAGAATCATCTGGCAATAAATCATGTTCCATTTGTTCTATTAAATACATGTCTGAATTTTCTGGAACAAACCATTTCGCAAACATGGCCATCTCCGGTGATCTAGAGAATTCCATTCTTTTCTATTAATAATTTTGTTGACATTTAGGCTTTTCAGATCAGAATACAGACTTAAATCAGTAAATATATATAAATTAAACATTTTAAACTAACATTATTATTATAACCCCACTTTATATTCCTAATTATTTAAAATGTCACTTGGAGAGTATGTATATCTGTCTATCACTCACATGTATAGTTGCTTGCCTATGCACATGGCTCACTTAAATATATTTACAACATTAAACTACAACTTTTTACAATTATTATATGCTAATTTCTTAAAAATGCCCTCACATAAATAATTTTTATTAAATTCTCTAGTATTTAACTTATTAAAATAACCAAATACTTGTTATATCTAAAATTATCTAGTATCTAACTTATAAATTATTTTCTTTAAACATTTTTATTTCTCCCATATCATATCAATATATATATATATATATATATATATATATATATATATATATATATATATATATATATATATCTTTAAGGTATATGACCGTTTAATTTAATATAAAAAAAAGGGCACTCGTAAGTGAATGGGATGTTATCGGTCTGGAGATAAAAAAGACAAGAGTTGTGCTACTTTATCTATTTATTGAAGACGTTTCGCCTATTGTTCAATAAGCATCATCAGTTCATCTAAAAGAGTGTTATTAGCGATACATCTAATATGAAAAAACAATTAAGTAAATGATCTTACCTTTAAAAGATCTGTAGCATTACAATGTTGTTATTGCAAAGAAACATCAAAAAATTAATATAATAAATATAACAGCAAAAAATATAGAAACACAGAACGCTGGAAGATTCCCAATTTAACTAATTTGTTTTAAATTTCACTTTTGAAAACATTGATTGATTAAATCTATCAAAAAATATAATTGTCAATTTTGAATTGTTATATAAACAACGGCAAGGCTAGGGTTCTTGACTGTTATGATCATATCATGAAAATGATATATTGCCTAGCCTTGCCGTTGTTTATATAACAATTCAAAATTGACAATTATATTTTTTGATAGATTTAATCAATCAATGTTTTCAAAAGTGAAATTTAAAACAAATTAGTTAAATTGGGAATCTTCCAGCGTTCTGTGTTTCTATATTTTTTGCTGTTATATTTATTATATTAATTTTTTGATGTTTCTTTGCAATAACAACATTGTAATGCTACAGATCTTTTAAAGGTAAGATCATTTACTTAACTGTTTTTTCATATTAGATGTATCGCTAATAACACTCTTTTAGATGAACTGATGATGCTTATTGAACAATAGGCGAAACGTCTTCAATAAATAGATAAAGTAGCACAACTCTTGTCTTTTTTATCTACAGACCGATAACATCCCATTCACTTACGAGTGCACATTTTTTTATATATATATATATATATATATATATAGAGAGAGAGAGAGAGAGAGAGAGAGAGAGAGAGAACCTTTTCATTTTGAAGTCAGTTTGAATAGTTGTATCGAGTTTGAATAATTGTAACGCGGAAATGTAGTATATAAATTAGAATCGTGTAAATAGTGTCAGTGGAAATAAATTATTGTTATATATTTTATATAAATTAAATAAAGACTTTAATAAACTAAGTGTTGGAACATTTTATAATAAATAAAGTTAATAAATTAGATTAATAAACTCAGTTTAATATTAAGGTTTTTTTCACATTTGGTAATGCAATTATTAATATGTTCGTTACAGGTTAATTTTGAATCCAAGGTAACACCTAGGTATGTAAAACTATTATATACAGGATTTTCCAGCTGGATGATTTTAACGTACTAACTTTTGGTAACCTGTGTCTTGAAGAGAAATAATACACCTGACTTCTTAGGTGAGATGTCAAGCCCATAGAAAGACGGAACGACGAGGTTCTGTGTGGATTACCGTTTGCTGAACAACGTTATTAAGAAAGATAGTTATCCTCTGCCTTGGATCGACGATACATTGGACACATTGGCTGGAAGTAAATTGTTTTCCAATTGATGTTAAACTCCAAGAAGTGCCAGCTATTTCAAGGTAATGTCAATTCAAGACAAATATCAAGTGAGAAGTTTTCTTGGACTATGTACTCACTACCGGAGGTTTATTAAGAAGTTCACAGATATCGCTACGCCATTAACGCGACTTACAGAGAAAGCAAGAGATTGCCGCTGGGATACGGACTGCCAAAATGCCTTTAAGACCTTAAAAAAGCATTTAATCAGAGCACCAATTTTAGAGTATCCACTGTGAGAAGGAGAGTTTGTCTTAAATACAGATGCAAGTAATATTGGAATTAGAGGAGTGCTATCTCAGATTCAAGGAGGACAAGAAAGAGTCCTTGGATATTTTAGTAAAGTTCTTTTAAAAACCAAAGCGGAATTATTGCGTCACGAGAAGAGAACTTCTAGCAGTAGTGAAATCAGTAGAGCACTGCTATCAATACCTCTATGGAAGGAAGTTTTTAATCCGAACTGACCATGCTGCCCTTAAATGGTTGATGCAGTTTAAGAATCCAGAGGGTCAGATAGCCAGATGGATCGAACGACTCCAAGAATGCGATTTCAAGATTGAGCACCTAGCCGGAGTTAGACTCAGAAACGCTGATTCTCTTTCCAGAAGACCATGCCCATCAGAGTGTTCCCACTGCAACAAAACGGAATCCAAGGAAGCAGCAGTGCTAAAAACAACGATGGTCAACGACGACTGGATGCCTACTAAGATAAGGAAAGAACAAGAGAGAGATCCAGATATACAGAGAATTCGAAAATGGAAAGAGGAAAACCGTCGACCACCTTGGCAAGAAATATCAAACCAATGCTCAGTAGTTAAGACGTATTGGGCCCAGTTAGACTAATAGATCGTGAAAGATAGCTTGCTCAAACGAGTACTGGAAAATGATGACGGTTCAGAGAAGAGAAGACAGTTTGTGGTCCCAAAGAGCAGAATAGCCGAAGTACTTCGTCATTTACATGACAGTCCATCAGGAGGGCATTTCGGTGTAACGAAAACTCTTCAGCGAATTCGGGAACGGTTTTATTGGATGAACAGTTCCGACGACGTAAAATAATGGTGTAATAAATGTACTATTTGTGCAACGAGTAACGGGCCTTAGCGAAAAAGGAGAGCACCTATGAGATAATATAATGTTGGAAGCCCGTTTGAAAGAATAGCTTTGGACATTGCTGGGTCATTTCCAGAAAATGCAAATGGAGGCAAGTACATGTTGGTAGTAATGGATTACTTCACTAAGTGGGTCGAGATTTACGCACTTCCAGACCAGAAGGCCGCCACCATTGCAGATAAGTTGATCAAAGAATATATCAGCCGATTTGGAGTGTCTTTGGAGATCCATAGTGACCAAGGAAGGAACTTCGAAAGCAATCTATTCCAAGGAATATCTGATAGACTAGGCATGAAGAAAACAACAACTACAGCATATCATCCACAATCGGATGGTATGGTAGAACCGATGAATAGGACAGTTGGCAAGTATTTGACAAAGATGGTGTCCTATCATCAGCGAGACTGGGACCAATATCTTCTGTTCTTCACAATGGCCTACAGATCTGCTGTTAACGAATCAACAGGCCAGACACCAGCCAGAGTCCTATTCGGACGCGAGATGCGACTACCTTGTGATTTAGAGTTTGGGTGTCGACCTGAAGAAGATGTAGCGGGTGAAGATTATGTGATTGAATTACGAAGAAGAATGGACGATGTGCATGAGTTGGTCCGTTCCCATCTTCAGATCGCTAGCGACCGAATGAAGAAACGGTACGATACGCAAGCCGAAAAGGGGTGCTTTAAGAAGAACGACAAAGTCTGGCTCGATAATCCCAAGAAGCGAAAAGGTTGTTCTTCAAAATTGCAGCAGTTTTGGGATGGTCCATGCCTCATTATTGAGAAGATCAACGATCAAGACATGGTGTTACCACGAAAGAAAAGCAAGATCTACTCGCGCTTCCCGATGACTACTCACTGGCCCTTACCATCCCGGCCACTATCAAAGACACACCAGGGTTAGCATCCGTCTTTCGAAGGAAGTTCGGTCGAGTTGCAGAACTTCAATACCAAGTGCCGGCTCCCGGGAAAGTCTTGAAACTCCAAGATGCATCACGTTACCTTTTCTACCTGGTAACAAAAGGCACTGCCCGTGACCAACCTACCTACCGAGATGTATGGGAAGCCTTACTTCAGTTGAAAGGGCACGTACTAGGGTCAGCACAGGTTATCGTCCGAATTCGAGGGGATCCAGACTAACGGCTGTTAGTATTATTAGGGATAGGTATTACAAGACACTGCTTCAAAGAATCACAGGTATCACCTTTAATTAAAATATTGTTAAAAATATCACGAACAAATTAAAGTGCTATTGTAGGCAAGTTATATATCATAAGATAATTGATACCATCAATCCCAGGGAAGGATCTCTTAGAATACTTGATATTAGCAGTTAGTTCATTGATGCTAATAGGAGATGACAAAAAATGTGATTTAAATTTATCTTCAGTGGGATATATTGGAGAAGGAACATAGCAGCGAGCTATTTTGTGAAACAAGTTTTCAACGATATTTTCGTCGTGCACATACAGATTTATATATTTTTTTAATTTGCTTTATTCTATCCAATATTTCAGTTGGATAAGTATGTCTTTTTAGATTGAGACAGAAGTTGGCCCAATTGTTTCTGCATTTCTGTTTAAAAGTTCGTTAACATTTAGCAATTATTTTTTGATATTCAACAAAGTTTGCCAGACACATATTTTGTTTGTACCGTTTGCATACAATTTTTCTCTTATTCGATATCTCACGGCACTCCTGGTCCCACCATTTACGTGATTTAAATGATATATTTGACGATGGTCTTAGAATTTTGCAAGCTTTGTTCACAGCATTCGTAATCTGTTCCATTAAAAATATACACATACCTTTGGTATCGATGCAGTTTGGTGGCGTGGATAATGATTTCTCTATTTCAGCTGTATATAAGGTCCAACTTGCTTCAATTATAGACAATCTATATAATGGGGACGTAATTGCATCATGATGATAATAGTTATTAAGCGTAATACTGATTGGGCAATGATCTGATCCAAACGTATTCTGCCTAACAGACCAACCAAGTGTAGGACATACCTTAGATGAAGCAATTGTGAGATCTACGGAACATTTAGCCTGGCCAGGAGGGAAATCCTTGTGGCAGATTCATCGTTTATAACAATCAAGTTTGAAAAATGATCAAAAGCATCCACCAAAACTCTGCCATCATGTGAGCATACAGGTGATCCCCACATGCCGTGATGAGCATTAAAGTCGCCTCCTATTATGCAATGATGTTTTATTTCACAAAATAAATTTATGTAATCTAGAGATTTCGCTCTAACATCGGAGGGTTTATATAGAGATACTATAGCCAGTTTGTGGTTACCAAGAATGATATTGATTCCACAAACTTCAATTTTTGGATTAAAATTATGATTAAATTAAATGACTTCGTATATAATTTTAGGTGAAATAAAAATTTCTACCCCCCATAACCATTATCTCTATTAAATGCAATGACGTTCAATTTATTAAACTTAATATTATCAGTAGGCTTATACCATGTTTCAAAAATTATTGCAATATCAAACTTTTCCTCCATTAAAATTTGGTAAAAAGAGTTTTTGTTACCTTTAAGAGATCTAGCGTTCCACTGAATAATCTTAAGATTTTATTTAAAGGACATCTTTTAGGTTTTTTTTGTTTTGTTAGGTTTTAAATATATTATCAACAATGTTTTTAATTTTATTTTCAAACTCTATATCTTCAAAATTTAAACTACTATTTGATAATGGATTCTGTAAAAATTGGTGAAAAAAACTTGTTAACATGTTAACTTTTCCAAACTGGAAGACCGGTCCTGCACAAAAGCTAGTATTTTATTCTCATCTAATGGGCAGGAAATTGGGAGAAGAATCACTAGTTTTTCTTTTTTGGCAAGGGTTTAGGAGAAGATCGTTGATCATGTGTTGACCTAACGTTCGATTTAGAAGAAGTATAACGGACAGGATGTTGTGCTGTGGAAGTTAAAGCAGGAAATTCTATAGCTGAATCAATTAATGAAGCAAATTTATTTTTTGTATGAGGCTAGAATAGACCGGATTGTTAATAATTTTTTCAGCTTCTTTGAAAGATATATTCAAATTAGACACAGCTTCCTTGATTCTAGCTTGCTTATATGTAGAATTGTGGCTATTATTTTTGCAATAAACACAAAAAATATTGCATGCTTCCCACACAGACTCATTTTCTGACCCACAATTTCTAGCTATTTTCTTTCCCCTACACTTTGAGCCGGAATGGCCGTATTGGAGACGACGAAAATATTGCATAACTGGATTAATATAAGTTTCTACAGGGCATCTAACTTTATTAATATAAATAAATTGGGGAATTAGTTTTCCTTCAAACGTAACGATGATCATTTGACGAGGAACGCGTTCCATATTGTTATCTTTTTGGTTAACTCTAGTAATGCGTTTTACTTTTTTAATAGGTACACTAGAATTAATCATTTGTAGGAGGACCTCCTCGCTGTAGGAAGTATCAACTGAACGAACTAACCCGCGTTTTTCTATAAGATGGCCCGGAATATATGCAAGTAAATTATTCTTTTCAAAGAATGGATCTTTAACTAATTTATTTGCAATACTACCCGAATTTAATTCGATTTTTATCCGATTGCGACCAACGTACTAATTTCAATAATATTTTTATCATACTCTTATCATACTTTTATCATACTTTTTATCATAACTTATTAACTTTTTACCCAATTTCATTGGATGTAATCTCCCAATATTTAATTATAATGTTCAATAAAAACATGAAACGGTCCCAAATCGTTAGGTTTAAATCTATTTGTTAATTGATTTAATAAACGTTGTTTATCACAATAAGAGTTTTTGTCGAGTGTATTAGTACCAGATAATTGATTTAATTGGTTATTAGTTTTATTGTTTATAGATGAACTCACATTAACATCTTCATGTACAATGATATCCTCAATAAGAACATTGACTCGATTATCTTTATTACAATTACCATTCGGCGGCCCCTTGCCGCTAGTGGATGGACTGTTTTCCCCGGACATCGGTTCGGGGCAGAAATATTCAAAAATCAAAGTTTACTTACAGGAGTTTTCCTTTTAAACACAAACTTAATATACTTATAACTAATAATGAGAACCAAATAATCTACAAGCACCGATGTCACTTCGTATAGCGTATGATAGCACTTCTTTACTCGTCAACAGTCGGAGTACGAATAAGTATATAATTATTTTGGGCGACTTCAATGCTCGAATCGGTAACGATATTATTAAGAATAAGAACAACGATTTAATGGGAATGGAAATCGTTTTACAGAACTGTGTAATACAAACGAAATAGGCATAAATAACAGATTTTTCCACATAAGGTGCATTATCAGTAGACCTTTTAGAATACAAGAGGACATGGATTGACTACATACTAACCAATAAAGAAATATACCCCTCAAAAATCTTAGATTTACGGGCATTAAGCCTTACGGAAATAGAAAGTGATCTTAAATTAGTAGTAGGGAAAATACGAATGATCAAGTTAATATTCAACAAGAAGCCATATCTAGAATACATTACAAAAATACCAGTTGAAAACCTACAAGACGACTCAACAAAGTACTTAAGGTAAACGCTCCTATTTCCGACACTGCCCCAATTATCGGCAGTAATTCTACATACTCGACAAAAATAAGAATTCTTGCACGTGATTATTGGACGAAAATATTTTACTAATTTAGAAGGGCCTTTATCTACGCCTATGAACAATATGCCAATTGTCAGACGAAAACTGCAATCACAATATTTAAAAATATATTGGTCAGTTGGCGTCAAACTCTTGTGAGAAGTGTTTTTTGTTGTATGTGTTAAGAACCAGGTAAGCTACAGAATGCTATAATTCCTGATTAAAATATCAAATAACCGTTTTATTATGTTTTATATGTTGAAAAATAGTTTATTTTGATTATTTGTTGGCCAAAAACTGTTTTTCTATAGCTTTTGCAGTATTTTGAGGGTGCCGATAATAGGTACGTAAATATTAGCAGATGATTCAATCGTCGGCTGGAGTGCCGATAATTGGTTATATGCATTAGACTGTATATAAGCTGATTTAAGCGTTATCTTTTAAATCATGAAATTTGAATCATTCTTTTACCTCTTTTTTTTTGTAATCTTTTAACTTACTAGGACAAATGTTTGGTCATTATATGCAATAAAAAACGATGTTTCCTTGTACCAATTTTCGGCATCCCGTATCTCTAGTAGAAATAGCCATAATTTGACCGAGCATAACACTGCCGATAATACATACCTATACGTGCTGATAATTGGAAATTCTTTGTTTTAGACTACAATTCAGAAATTAGCAATGGAAAGGAGAAAGCGAATTCAATATTCTGTGGAAGATATAAACAAAGCTGTTGTAGCTGTTCAGACAGGAATGCCATTTAAAACAGCTAGCAAGTTGCATAAGGTACTCAGATCGTCTCTACAGGACAAAGTAAAGGGTAGAACTTCTTTAGAGAAGAAATCTGGATCAGGGACCACACTAACAGAAGAAGAAGAAAAGTTACTGGTAGCAAGGCTATTTCGGATTGCAGGAAACAATGGCCTTAAGTGAATTTTGTAGTAATAATAATATTATTCTAATAGCTCTGTGTCCAAACGCAACACATATTTTACAGCCTCTAGATATTGCAGTATTTCGACCATTAAAACGTGAATGGAAAAAGAGCGTGCATCTGTGGAGAATGGAAAACCAAGGAAACAAGATAACCAGAGATTCATTTGCACCTATTTTGGAAAGCACTTTTCAAAAAATGGTAAATATTCCCGATATAGTTAAGAGTGGTTTCAAGGGTTGCGGACTTGTGCCCTTTAATGTTGAAAATATTAAATTTTCTAAATACTTGTCTCTAAAGAAGACGTGGGAGCACAAAACTGTCAAAAGATACAAGAACAACGACAACTTACAGAATTTCAAGTCACCCTAAGAGTTGAAAAAGAATGCATCTCAATTGATGTGCTGCGATTGTTTGAGCTGTCTGGGTCAATTTGGGAAGGACCAGTAGAGCATACCAGCTTATTTTTATTATGGAAATAAATGAAAGTCAAAGCCATGAACAAGCCTTCCAATGAACTTTCAGTCGACTTTGTTACGAATGACTCATTTACAGAAGTGGAAATTCATAATGAAATGGGCAACCAAGAAACAACTGTAAATAACGAATTTAATGATAACTTAATAAATGAGAACAACACATTTGCTAAGAAAGCAAATGACGATGAAATTGATATTACATAATTGATTGACTGTACAAATTTATTTCTCCCTGTAGGCGTCGCTGAAGATATTCCTATCATAATTTCAAATCCATTCTCCTCCGGTCAATCCTCGTCACAGCAGCTTTCTCTACCTTTGGAACAAAACCTTCAACAAATAAAATTTTATAATCCATTCTCCTCTGGTCAATCCTCGTCACAGCAGCTTTTGCCACCTTTGGAACAAAACCTTCAACAAATGGAATTTCATAATCCATTCTGCTCCGCTCAATCCTCGTCACAGCAGCTTTCTCCATATTTGGAACAAAATCTTCAACAAATGGAATTTCATAATCCATTCTCCTCCGGTAAATCCTCGTCACAGCAGCTTTCTCCACCTTTGAAACAAAACCTTCAACAAATGAAAACCTCCGAAGTTACACCGCCATTCATGAATCATTCAGATTCTAATACTGAGACAAGTTTGAATTTAGACAAGAATTTTATGGATAAATCTATTCCAACTCCGTTCAAAAAAAAATTATTTTGGCCAACACCTAAGGAAAATATTGCTACGCGTAAAGTGATAAAGGATTAGGTACCTGTCGTAGCAAATTCATCTCAGTGGCAAAAATATTACAAGAAAAAAGAAGAAAAGAAGAAAAGAAAAAAAAGAAGAGCAGCTAAAAATGCAGCGGAAAGAAAAGCGCATTCAAAAGAAAGAATTGGAAAACGAAAAGAAAAAAAAGTTCCTCTTTCACAAACTTTGAATAAAAGAATTTCTAATCGCAAGACAAAGACTAAATTAAAGAATGTCACGAAGGATCTATTTTGCACACAGGAAATGCAAGAAAATAAAAACATGTTAATTAGCGAACCTTCAACATCTAAATTTTTACAGGAATCTTGGTATTGTTCATTGTGTGACACTGACGATCAGCTGGACATGCGCCTTTGTGGTTCTTGCTTGAAATACTATCATGAGGCTTGTCTTGGTCTAACTGAAGATGATAGAGAAGAACTGAAATGCCCTTTGTATCAATGACTACTAAAATAATGTGTGTTTATTAATTCAGTTTGCATAGATACATTAAAGATTTTATATTTATCTTTTGAAAAATACGTTATTTTATTTGAATTTTCAATTTAGTGTATTTACATACCTACAATAATTTATTTACTTCAGTAGTACCTATCTAACAAAATATTTAGGTACCCTATATAATTATTCAAATCTTGGGTATCTAACTCATACCGAAAAAAGGGTCTTTGATGTGCCGAAGATTAGAGCATGCATTTAATTTAGAATGCCGATAATAGGGACTTTGGACATTATAAGTTTGTTTTAGGATAAAATAAATATTTTATGTGAAATTGTGATAGATTTTATTAGCCCAAACCATAATCTAAATACACGTTGTTCACGTAATTTGGTTACTAAACTAATTAAAATGAAGCTCCATTGTGCTTAACGTGCTAAAGGTGCCGATAATAGGTACATTAACCTTATACGATAGGAGACTAACAGAAGCAATACACAGCAACCGAGTTATTTGCGAGTGAAAATGTTCATTTTTCAAACTAAAACTACGTTTTTAGACGGTTTTTTACAAATAACTCAAACAGTAACTATTTATCGAAAAAAATATTCTTAAAAATATAGCAAAATTGTAGCTTATAAAAAAAATAACAAAAAAATGATGTAGGTACTTAGAAAGTCTGTAGACCCAGTAGAAGCAGAGTTGTAGTTCATGAAAAGTAGGTTCTTATTTGTCAAATTCCAAATCGAATTATTCAACGTTAAATAACCAAAAAATTAAGCAGTTTTGAGAGAGGGAGAGAGAGAGAGAGAGAGAGAGAGAGAGAGAGAGAGAGAGAGAGAGGGAGAGAGATAAGAGGGAGAGAGAGTGAGAGGGGGAGGAAAGAGAGAAAACTCATCAAAACTTTTTAATAGTATTTAAAAATATTTTTTTTTAATTTATAGCATAAAAACTAAGCCAGTTACACTCAAAATAAAGTTGGTCACAGTTGGAAAATCACCCTCTAATTAGCACCCCAAATAAAATTCATCGTTACCGCTTTGCAATTAACTTTATTTATGTATTGTTTATATCGATACATTTTTGGCAAAGTAACGTAAGTGACATTTTTGACGAAAATCATGTCTTTCCATTAACCTAACGCTATTATGTCCAGAATTGTTTTAATCATAACCGCAAAAGAAACGCAACTTTAGCACTATTTCCATAATAATAATGTAAGCAAACGTTGTTTACCGTCATAACAACGTAAATACCGGTCGGTTTCTTTTACTTACGTCAGTTTTGGCAGTCAGTGTTTGGTTTACGACAGTGACAGATTCGTGCTACAATCGACTAAATTATTGATTTGAGGTAAGTTATTACGAAAAACATATGGTTTTGTAATTATATTTCAAAAATATTGAAACCTTAACTAACATTATGTACCTATAAAACTCCATTTCATATTTAATTTCGTTTATTTATTACAAATTATTGTGACATAATCTAAGAAAAAATTCTGTTAAATTTTTTGTTAAAAAATATTTGCGAATTTATATATAAAATGTAAACTGTTTGTGAAACAATAAGTTAAACATTCTAAAATTATCAATCTGAACTCTTGTATCTGGAAAACGATTAAAGTTAGAGAAATACTGCTTGCATGTTTCTATTCTGATTTTCATAAAAGCTAATAAGTAAACGTTGTAACCATAAATGTTTGGTTACTTTCAGATTATGTATATGCTTAGTTCAAGAACAAAAAGAATTTTGGCGGCTGTTAACCAAAATGATGAATGGAATCATGTTTATTCGGAGGAAGCAATCGAGTCTATGCCGATATCCATTATTTCAAGTAAGAACTTACAAATACAAGAAATAGCGGCGAAAGCAATAGGCTGGAAGGTTTTGCCAGACTACACTGGAACTGAACATCAGTACATTGAGTTCTCCATAACTAGAAAGGGGACTACTAACATGGTCCGTGCATCCGGGACGTCGGTGGGCAGATGCGGCGATGAGAATGACTGGAAAGTATACGAGGAGCCAATTAAATGGAGAGTGAGCATAATGCATAATCAATCACCGACAGTGGAAAGCCTGGAGAGAGTTATTAAAGAAGCGATGGAGGGAAGCAATATTGGTCGCAAAGATATCAACAGGATGCCATATTGGTGGAATGCGGACATCGAGGCACTGAGAAATGTATGTATAGCAATGAGAAGAAGGTTAACAAGAGCAAGAGGTAGAGCAGGAATCAACCCTGAGATCATCGAGGAGATCGAGGAAGAGTACCGCGCAAGGAAGAAGGAACTGTACAGGAAAATCCGTACAGAAAAAAGAAGGCACTGGAAAGAGTTGTGTGAACAGCTGGATGAGGACATCTGGGGTCAGGGATACAAGATCGTCATGAAGAAGTTTCATGAGTATTCTCCTTACGAAATGCCTATGGACAAGAAGCTTGAGGTAACAAAAGAACTCTTTCCGGACGGCAGATGTCATGGTGTATGGAGGAATGAAGGAGCTGAGCGAGCTGTACCCTTTACCATGGATGAACTTATCGAGGCATTGGGTTCACTGAAGACTCGTAGGTCCCCAGGACTAGATCAGATACCACCTGAGGCAGTGAAGAGTCTAGGACGGGTGGAACCTGCGTGGCTTCTGGAACACATGAATTCACTGCTAGAAGCACAAACCTTTCCTGAGCCTTGGAGGACATCGAGGTTAATACTGCTTCCCAAAGCTAGGGAAAAGTATCGCCCCATCTGTCTGCTTCCATGCATCAGTAAGCTGTATGAAAGGATGCTGCGAGTACGCATAGACGACATGATTGAGAGGTCAGGTGGTTTATCAAGGAGGCAATTTGGTTTTTGTAAAGGGAAAAGCACGATTGATGCAATCATGAGTGTACTAGAAGCATTGCACAACAGAGGAGATGAACATCGCTGGGCGGCCCTGCTGTTGTTTGATATTAAGAATGCATTCAATACGTTGCAGTGGAACGAGGTAATGAAGGCAATGGAGGAGAGAGAATGTCCTGGTTACCTGATGAATGCGGTGGCGGAGTATCTGTCCGCGAGAAGGATTATGGTGGAAAAGGGCACGATCGTGGACATGACGGCCGGGGTACCCCACGGATCTGGCTTGGGCCCGACGCTATGGAATCTGGCATATGACGGGGTTATGCACTGTGAATACGGAGAGGGTAAAACCCTCTTCGCATTCGCGGATGACCTCGCTGTACTGGTAGTGGCCCGGGATGAGCTAGATCTCAAATACCGGGTTCGAAACGCAGGCGGCGTCGTAAAGAAATGGATGACGCAGCACGGACTGAAACTTGCGACAGAGAAAACCGAAGCCATCATTCTGAAGGGGACAAGGAACAGGCAAAATATTGAATTAAAATGTGCGGGAGCATGTCTTACACCCAAGAAACAAGTTAAGTATCTAGGAGTGACATTGAACCAGAATGGAAAATGGGGGGAGCACGTGCGGGAGGTAGTCCGGAAGGCTGCGAATAGTGCGGCTGCGTTAGGGAGGGTGATGCCGAACATTGGAGGACCCAAATCCGAAAGGAGGAGGGTCTTACACGGTGTTGTACAGTCGATCGTCCTCTACGCGGCACCAGTCTGGAGCGAGGCGGTAGAGATAACGGCCTATAGGAGTCTCATGACACGAGTAGACAGAACAAGTCTGTTGCGAGTGGCATGAGCCTACAGGACTGTGTCTGCGGCAGCCTTATGGACCATCACTGGATGTGTTCCGTTGCATGTTTTGGCGGTGGAAAGAAAAGAGCTTTATGAGAGAAGAGGTCCAAACCTTACTGTGGCCGAGAGAAGACAGGAAAGGGAAAGGTCAGTTGAAAGATGGCAAGAAGAATGGAACGACACGGAAGATGTGGCACAGCGGACGAAAATGCTGATCCCGAACATAAGAGATTAGGTGGACTGTGGCCACAGGCGACTGGATTATTTCCTGGCGCAGGTGCTCACAGGACACGGGTGTTTTAGGGCCTACCTCTCTAGGATCGGAAAGGCTGATACAGATGAATGCCTATACTGTGGATACTCGGAAACTGTGACACATACGATGTTAGATTGCAGCAGATGGATAGTGGAAAGGAACAGAATGGAGAGAGAGACAGGTGTGAATTTTGTTATAGTGAGAGAAATGATTGAGAGAATGATTGAAAATAAATTAGTTTGGACTAACATTCACAGCTATATCCATGCAGTGATCAAGAAAAAGGAAGAGGAAGAAAGACTGCTGGACCAACGCTAAAGGTAAGAGTGAATGATGCTGAAAGGTGAAGCTAGAAAAGTGGGTCACACTGTATGAGTTAGAATGCGTGAGTCAGACTGTGGGGAAGGAGGAAATACCCATCTGGGAATGATGCCGAACTAGGAGCGATAAGTGTATTCTACGCGCTACCTGGAACGAGACAAGGAGCCTTTTTGCTAATGAATAGAGTGTGGATATGTATGAATGGAGAATGAATGAATAAAGGTAGTGATTCGGAAGTGATGCCGGCCTTACAGCGGCCATTCCACTTCCGGATCGCTGGATAACAGAGGAGGGTCTGGTTTAGCAGATAGGCGTTCGGCGTAGACTCGGCGACGAGAAGGCATTTTAAAGTGCCTCGGGAACTATCGCCGGGAGTACGAAGAACGAATCCTGCACTAAAGTTAGTCAGGCGGCGTCCTGGACTGAGATGTCTTTTAAAGATTCCAGACCCCCCTCTATAAATACGAAAAAAAAAGTAAGAACCTACAAAACTCCGAAAATATTATTATAGAAACTAATTTAGTAAATGGAGACGTAATTCAAATAGATCAATCCATTTTATTGTCTTCTAATAATTCGAGTCCTTATGAAAATTATCGTAACCATACTGCCATGCAAGAAGAAACAAATGTACCAATAAGTACTGATAGCATACCCGAGTCGATAACCGTAGAGAGCGGTTTGTTTTGATATTGCTGTCGGTGCGAGTTTGATAGTGATCGCTATTGTGTTATTTTGTGAATTTGTTTAGTGCAAATTAGGCCCATAATTTGGTATTCCAAAAAATCTAAGTATGGAAGAAGATGCTATTGGAGGTCATAGACCGCCCGATGAATTACATTCCGTAAACACGTCTGAAAAAATTAATATTAATGATAACAGGTCTGTAAATACTTTAATTGATTTTGAAAACCGGTATAAACCCAGCGATAAGGCCCCATTCTTTGTATATATTGAACACAAAAATAAAAATATCGGTAGGTTATTTCCAATGAAGGTAGGACATTTTTTATTAAATGATTCGTCCATTAAAAATGATGTACTTGATATAAAAACAGTTGGCATTAATAGGGTAAAAGTCATTTTTAAAACTTATTCTATAGCAAATAAAATAATTAATTATGATTTAATAAATAAAAATGATCTTATAGCTTATATTCCAAAATTTTATACACATAGAAAGGGCATAGTCCGTATGGTTGATACTTTCTTTTCGGAGAATTATTTAAAGGATGCGATAATATCCGAGAGACAAGTGGTAAATGTTCAAAGGATGCAACGAAAAGTAACAAACAACGATGGCACAACTCAATTAGTACCAAGACAAATGATAATTGTAGAATTTTTGGGCAACGAGGTTCCACAAAACATAATAATTAATTTATGCAATTTTTCAGTAGATCCATACATACACCCGGTAGTGCAATGCTATAAATGTCTCAGATATGGTCACTTCTCAAAACAATGTAAATCTAAGGACAGTAGATGTAAAAAATGTACAGACACCACCCATACTGTAGAAACTTGTAATGAAAATAATCATTGCATATATTGTAAAACCAACGATCACACCTCGTTGTCTAGAAAATGTCCAATATACGAGAAACAGAAGAAAATCAAAGCAATAATGGCATCAGAAAATATAACATTCAGAGAAGCAGAACAATTACATAACAATCCAAGTTACGCAAAAATAATAACTAATAATAGATTTTCTATTCTAAATAACACTTCCAATTTTCCCAGTTTACCTACCTCGTCTAACAATGTCCCTAATTTCACATTAAATAAACCAGTAAGGAAAACTATTCACACATCTACAAATAATAAACGTAAAGCAACTTCACCAATTTTACCCCATACCTCTGCGTCAACTTCTAGCAAAAGACCTACCCCTAAATCTAATCCTATAATACCCAATCCCTACAGGGACGAATTTATTGACTATAAAGAGAAACTTATATTACTTGTCACATCTCATATTAATCAACTTATGTATACCAATAATCAATCTCAACCTATATGCAATTTAGAAAATGAATTAAGAAAACTTATTTCTAATAATTTAGAAGAAACAAGTAATAACACAGAAACGGATAATTTAGCGACGAGTGACAATGAAAGCATTCACTCGTATTATTAATTTCCAAATGCACAGTCAACTTACTCAATCTTCCTTAAATATTTTACAATGGAATTGTAGATCGTTAGTAAGTAATAGGGATAATCTCATAAATTATATTAATAATTCTCATGTAGATATTATAATTTTATCCGAAACTTGGTTGAAAAACCAAATAGAATTTAAATTAAAAGGGTATAATTTTGTTTCAAAATGCTGTGAAAGTGGCTATGGCGGTGTAGGCATTTTCATACTAAAGGGCATTGATTATCAAATAATTAACATTAACTATAATTTTAATACCGGAATAGAAGTGTGTGCAGTCTTACTTAACAAAATTAATATATCTTTTGTGTCTATATATAAACCATCTGACATCAGAGTAGAAAAAACTGATTGGATACATTTATTTGAACAATTCGATTATAATAAAACAATTTTTTGTGGTGATTTTAATGCCCACCATTACATGTGGGGTCCGATCCCGGATGACCGTAATGGTAGAATATTAGTCGAAATCATGGATTTTTTCGAATTAGTTTCTCTAAATGACGGAACACCTACTAGAATCGCCGCGAGTGGCAATCATTCTGCCGTTGATTTGACTATCACCTCAGCCTCATTAACAAATCGTATAAACTGGTCAGTATATCCCGACACATTGGGATCCGATCATTTTCCTATTAAAATAGAGCTTAAAATTAATCCTACTTCTTTCCTAATTAATCCATCAACAAAATGGAACGATTGCCGCGCTGACTGGAAGCTATTTCAGACAGATTTAGACAAACAATTATCCACATTTTTATCATCTAATAATCTTTCTAACGATGAGAAGACAGCCCTACTCTTTCAGACTATCTCTCTAGCTGCTTCCAAATCTATGCCCATAAAAAAACCTTTTACTCCCTCAATTCCAAGGCCTTATTGGTGGGACGAGGAATGTACATTCATAATAAAAAAACGATCAGAAGCATTGAAAACGTATTGAACCCAAAGTAACCATAATAATTACATAAACTATAAAAATATAGCAGCCCAAACCAGACGATTATTTAAAACAAAAAAAAAGTAGTTGGATAAATTTTTTAAATAGTCTAAACAAAAGCACACCTCTTTCAAAAATATGGTCAACCGTCAGATCAATTTCCAATAACTATCAGTACAACAAAAAACCTCAACTTTCTGAAAATCTCATTAAACAGATGTTAGACCAACTTGCACCTTCATCTGCCTCTGGTAATGTTGGTAGGATTAAAGTTTTTCGTTTTAAAACTAGTGTAGATTCCATGTCAAAACCTTTTACTCCTTCAGAACTTGATTTCGCACTAAAAAAAAAGCAGAAATACAGCCCCCGGTTTGGACGGTTTTACTTATAAGATATTGGACAAATTGCCGTCAAATGCCAAAGATGTTCTCTTACAAATCTTTAATAGTTGGTGGTTGAAACAAGAATATTGCGATACTTTAAAAAAATATTATCATATGCCCTTTACTCAAATTTAACTTAAATCCAGAACTTCCATCATCTTATAGACCCATTTCTCTATTATCATGTGTGACAAAATCCTTTGAAAGGCTTATAAAACTTAGATTAGAACATTTTATTGAAAGTAGTTCAGTTTTTCCCTACTCACAGTATGGATTTCGTAGAGGTCGAGGTACCATTGATGCTCTCATACATTTAGTTACGGATATTCAACTCTGTTTTTCAAAAAACGAATTTATGCTATGTTTGTTTTTAGATTTAAAGGGTGCATATGACGTGGTTGATTTGGATATATTATATTTAAAAATGGTGGGGTGTGGTATTGATAAAAGATTATCTGTAAATATAATAAATTTGTATGTGAATAGAAAAATATACTTACGGGACCATAGAAATGTATTACACGGTCCAAGAATATTATATAACGGTCTCCCACAAGGCTCAATTCTAAGTCCTTTATTATTTAATGTTTATACTGCAGATCTGCATGGTTTGATGGATGAAAAATGCAAAATAATTCAATATGCAGACGATATATGTTTATATACCAGCCATAAATCCTATGAAGATTGTATGTTGAATCTAAAACTTAGCTTTAGTAACTTAGATAAGTGGGTGAAACAAATGGGTTTTAGTATATCACAAGAAAAATCTTCGATTGTATGTTTCACTACACGTAGACAAAAAGTCACAGGCAAATGTCAGATAGGTGATTATAATTTCCCCTTAGCAGAAGAGTATAAGTATCTAGGCATGATCCTAGATAAAAAACTCTTGTGGTCCAGCCATATAAAGTACGTAAAAAAAAAGTGCGAGCGTGGAATTAACCTTCTGCGTTTCGTTTCTAAAAAAAGATGGGGTGCAGATCAAGATATCTCTTTAATGTTTTATAGATCCTACATACGATCCATTCTGGATTACGGTTGTGTTCTTTACGGTTCAACATGCAAAACAAATCTATTAACTCTTGACAGAATACAATTTAAATCAATAAAAATTTGTCTAGGAGCTATGATGTCTTCACCAAACCAAGCAGTTCTAGCAGAAGCCCAGGAACCACCTTTACACATACGTAGGCAAATGTTAGCCAACAAACGTCTAATAACATACAGATTGTTTAATACAACTATGGTTCACAAAATAGGTTTACTTTTGACAGAAAATTTAACAAATTCTTACTGGAGAATAAAAAATTCTCCTCCTCTTGCAGAATCTTTTATTGATACGAATTCATTTCAATCTTATATATTACAGCTCCCAAAATTTCCTTTTTACATACAAGACTTTGAAGTTCTGATAGACAAACCAACCATTATAATGCCCTCTTATTCAGACTTGCCAATTTTAACTAATATGATATTTAAATCCATACTAAGCAAATTAGGGGAAGATTTAACAATAATTTACACAGATGGTTCAAAAACTGTTGAAAGTACTGGTTTCGCTTTTTTTGTTTCAAACAGCAATTATGTTGAGACATATCGAATTCCTGAATGTTGTTCTATTTTTACAGCCGAGGCTGCTGCTATACAGAAAGCACTAACTTGGTGTGTCACTAATTATTGTGAGAACATCGTAATAGTATCAGATTCTCAGGCAGTATTACAAGCTATTCGTAGCCATCCATTGGATAGTTTTTAAAACTCCATTATACTTGATATCAAAAAATTATTACATGATCTAAAATTCACAAAAAAAACAGTTACTTTACTCTGGGTTAAAGGACATAATGGAGTAATTGGAAACGAATTAGTGGATGGTATGGCAAAAAATACATCTGAGATATCAGAAATTACAAATTTTTACTACTTTAAAGATCTTTTTTCTATTATCAGGAGTATTGGCAGGGAAAGATGGATGTCAAAATATTAAGAGGTTCAGAAGACTTCAAGAAACCATTACTTTTTTCGATTGTCCTAATCATAGGGAACAGACTCGAAGCCTATATTTAGATTTAATTGATCTCAATATTAGCCTACCAGTTAACATCAGCAATCTCTTATCTTATTCTGACAAATCTATATATTTGTCAAATATTCTAATCAAGTTTATAAACGATTCTAAAATAAAAATTTAAACATCCTTATAACAATTTTCTGTGGCAAAAAGATTTTTTGTCTAATGCCATCTCTCTCTCTCTCTCTCTCTCTCTCTCTCTCTCTCTCTCTCTCTCACACACACACACACACACACACACACACATTTTCTGTGTTTCGCGGTTCCATAAGTATTGCTGTATATACAAGATTTGCAAAAAGATTTTTTGTCTAATGCCATCTCTCTCTCTCTCTCTCTCTCTCTCTCACACACACACACACACACACACACACACACACACACACACACACACACACACACACACACACACACACACACACACACACACACACACACACACACACACACACACACACACACACACACACACACACACACACACACACACACACACACACACACACACACACACACACACACACACACACACACACACACACACACACACACACACACACACACACACACACACACACACACACACACACACACACACACACACACACACACACACACACACACACACACACACACACACACACACACACACACACACACACACACACACACACACACACACACACACACACACACACACACACACACACACACACACACACACACACACACACACACACACACACACACACACACACACACACACACACACACACACACACACACACACACACACACACACACACACACACACACACACACACACACACACACACACACACACACACACACACACACACACACACACACACACACACACACACACACACACACACACACACACACACACACACACACACACACACACACACACACACACACACACACACACACACACACACACACACACACACACACACACACACACACACACACACACACACACACACACACACACACACACACACACACACACACACACACACACACACACACACACACACACACACACACACACACACACACACACACACACACACACACACACACACACACACACACACACACACACACACACACACACACACACACACACACACACACACACACACACACACACACACACACACACACACACACACACACACACACACACACACACACACACACACACACACACACACACACACACACACACACACACACACACACACACACACACACACACACACACACACACACACACACACACACACACACACACACACACACACACACACACACACACACACACACACACACACACACACACACACACACACACACACACACACACACACACACACACACACACACACACACACACACACACACACACACACACACACACACACACACACACACACACACACACACACACACACACACACACACACACACACACACACACACACACACACACATTTTCTGTGTTTCGCGGTTCCATAAGTATTGCTGTATATACAGTGTGTTTGATAGCCATGTTGCCATATTTGTTATAGAAACAAGTTGGTGCTTTACCTTTTCTGTAATATGGATATAATACATATACGCGGTTCTCAAAGAATTAGTTTGTAAGCACTGTTTGAAATTATCTTTATTATAATTATTATGAAACACACATATATATCTAATATAGACAATGTAAATTTAACACAAACTATCTTTAAATTGAAATTCTTATGACACTAATTAAATTATATTAACAAAATTTGGTACCTTTCTGTCACTGAATGCCCAAATGAAACTGTTTTCCAAAATGAAAAAATTTAATCACCACTCAATGTATACGTTGTCAGCCTCGGTTATCCTTCCTTTTGTGAACTTGCATTGCCAAATACACCACAATGTTTTAATTATCAGCTTCCACTATTTTAAAATATTTTTCTTCTTAATAGCATTTATAAATCGGTAAAATATTCTTCCTTTTTTTTATTTACTTTTTTGTTTAGTCTTCTTTCTAATCTATTTTTCTCTTCTAATCTCCAATCACCATATACATAATATAATTTTTAATCTCCAACTAATAGTCTCTTAATTCTATTTTTTAATCTTCATCTAATATACTTTCCACTACTGAATCACTGATTACTGACTATCTTGAATACTGCATTAATGACTATTGAATACTGTACTAATACCCTAATACTGACTATACTGACTGACTGACTGACCATTTTGAATCCAAATCACATCGTATTTATATCATTTCAATGTTCACTAGTATTCTTGAAAGAAAATATATTCGAATCCTTCTATTTCATAGACACTACAATGTTCGCGAATATTCTACTCCGAAAAAAGGTTAAATTCTTTCTATTGACGTCTTATTTTAGAGTTCTCGATAATTCTTTACTCTTCTATCGAGAATTTTATGGAAATTTGGGCTTTTCAGATCAGAATGTAAACTTATGTATAAATTAAACATCTTAATTAATAAATAACACTATTTTAAATCCTTAATTATATACAAAAGTTCCCACAACCAAATTTACTTCAGTACATATTTGGTTACCTATAAAGATGGCGTACTCAAATATATTTATAATATCATAATTATTAAAATAACCAAATACATTGCAAAATAAAAAACTTTTTAAACTTATTATTATGCTAATTTCTTAAGAATGCCCTCGTATAAATACTTTTTATAATATTCTCTAGTATATAACTTATAAATTATTTCTTTTTTCACTATTTAAGTTCATTCTAGATTACCTTCGTTTCTTCTATATTTAATATTATATATATATATATATATATACATATATATATATATATATATATATATATATATATATATATATATATATATAATATAATATAATATATGTGGATCCCCCTAAATAATAGAATAGAGTTATTTCTGTCCTTGTTTAAAAAAAAATATAAAAAACGATGACACCTGTCGACTTTTAATACATGGACATTTAATGCATGTGTGCGTTTTAAGGAAAAATTTAAATGTACAGGGTAATTCAAGCATGCCTAGCATACTGCATAAGTTTTATTTTTAATAGACTTCCCTGTATATTTTTTATTTTTAAAAGCTGCTTAATAACCTGATCTCGACGAACTATATTATGTATCACGTAGGGTCTATTATGAATAATACAGGGTGGAATTTTAAAATTATACAGTGTGTAAACCACTCATGGAATACAATTGTTTGCGTCCTTATTTTAGAAAATTATAAAAAACGCCTCGTCTGTTACTTTTAAATTCAAATGTGTGCTTTTAAACATAAATTTAAATGTACAAGATGATTCATAAGGGCAGAAGATTCAAGGACACAAACAATTTTATTCCATAAGTGGTTTCCACACTGTTTAATTTCAACATATTAACTACCCTTTAATAATGTAGAGTCTATTATGAGTAATATAGTTGGTTGAGATCGGGTTATTAAGGAGCTTTTAAGAATAGAAAAATATACAGGGAGTTCCATTAAAAGTAAAGCTTTTGGACTATGGTAGACTTGCCTGAGTCACCTTGTCCACTATATTTAAACAGCGCATATTTATATTCGGCGTGCTTCAGCATTTTTTATAGGACCATTAAAGCTTGCGGGGACACATAAGCTGAATCCAATTTAACCTATGCAATATTTTTTCACCGATTTTTCACTAATTTTTCACCACCAAACCACCCTTCAGTGGAGTGATTCTGCTGGCTTAAAGTTCAAGCTAGCAGGATTCAAACAAAAAACTTTTTGCCTATGACATTTTTTTTTCACACATTTTTCACTAATTAATTTCCACCATAATAATTTTTCACCACCGAATCACCCTTAAGGGGAGCGATTCTCCTGGCTTACGGTTCAAGCTGGCAGAATTTAAAAAAATATATTTTTGCCTATGCCATATTTTTTCACCCAGTTTTATAAATTATAACTTATACTTATAACTAAAATAAAAAGTGTTCTGTTCTGCACCCCTAAACCAATCTTGGAACGTCTGAGGTGAATAGGGCATGTAATGCGGATGGAACAAAATGACCCAGCTAGAAAACGCTCCTTAATAGACCCACTGGTCAGAGAAGAAGAGGAAGACTTAGAACAAGGTTCCTTGATAACATCGATGAAGACATGAAAAATATGGGAATACGTGCTTGACGGAGAGAGAAAGGCGATGGTTAGGGACGACTTGAGAGAAATTCTTGAGGAGGCTGGGACCCACGTAGGTTTGTAAAGACGGAATGATGATAAACCAATCTTATTTGGAAACGTTACTGCTAGCTTAATATCCGAGCCAGCGAAATTGGAAAAAAAAATATTTTTGAAATGCCACAGTGTTCTGCTAGGATTTTATAAATTCATTACCACCCTAGTAATTATTCACCCCTCAATTCACTCCTATCGGAAGTCAATAATTCTGTTACGTTAAAATTTAAGGAGAAAACATATTCTTTAAAATTTCACCGTCCTGTACTTATAACTGAAATAAAACAGTGTTCTGTTAAGTTTTTACTAAACTCTGGCCATCCTAAACATCCCCCCCCCCCTAAATCAATCTTATTTAGTAAAGTTCTTGCTAGCTTAATATTCGAGACAGCGAAATTTAAAAAAATACTTTTTTAAATACCACCGTGCTCTGCTAGGTTTTTGTGAATTTATTACCACCCTAGTAATTTTTCACACCTTAACTAATTCATTAATACCCTAATACTCTGTTAATTTTTACCTATATCCAACTGACAATAAATATAATATCGACATAAAATTAAATAATATAAATATATTTAAATTTTTGAAATGCAGCTAATATAAATCTATTTTACTACTCAAATAATTTAAACTAGCTGTTCTGTCCAACCTGTAATTTCCGTCTTATTTGAATATTCTTAAAATATTTGTCTGCTAAAATGTTTTCCAAGTAATATAAACTCTTTATGTTATACAACTAACCTAAACAGTATATTTAATACCCTTCTTATTTAAATAATATTAAAATATTTAATACCTAAGCTTTTTTCCAAATTTTCAGGTATACTGTATCCAGAAATTTAGTGTCTCATTATAAAAGTTATTTAAATAACAGCTGTAAAACTGAATAATCCCTTGTAAATACTCTATTGTTGTATAATTATCACATCTACCAAAGCTGCCAGGACCGGCATAATAGCCAAGCATAGCACGACTGTATATAGGTATATATAATCAGATCAAATATTATCATTCAAGCATAATGTCAAAAAACTCTTTTTATAAACATACCAATTTCCCATAATTATTGTTATTAATCATTATTTTAAGTCTCAACAAAGAAAATGTTTTGTGTGTGTTTTGTGTTTTATTGGCACTAGTTTTCACACTGGCCAGTCAATTTCATAGTGATTTTTTTAGACTATAACTTATCACTAACTTAGGGGAGTACTGTGTAGTGTCTGTGTTAAGTAAATGTCTTGTTACTTTAGTAAAGTCGACTTCATTGTCTTTACAAAGAAACGCTTGTCTTTACAAAGAAACGCTAATTGTATCTGAACGTCTGAGGTCCCTTCGGTGAGTACCGATTTACTCGTTTTAAAAGGTTCATATTTATTCATGTTGAGTTGTTATGTTTGTTTTCCGTTTCATGTCTGAAAAAGTTGGCAAAAAATGGGAAATATTCTTTATTAATAATTTTACGAAAAAAAATTATTCTTCATTAAAGGTTATGCATCACATAGAAATCATTAACAGAAAATCTTATAAAATATTAAGTGGTAGATAGGAAAAATCAAAATTATTAATTAATACTGAAGAGGAAAGTGATTTTAAATTTAGATATGCAAGAAAATGTAATTTTAAAATGTTTGTAGCTATTAAAAATTATGTCCAAGTTTAGATTCATGGCCTTCTAATAATTAAATAATACATTTAAAGTAAAAAGTAAATAAAACAATACTTTTGCATTTGTTGATTTTGTATATTGAATAAGGTAAATTAGAAATAAAATTAAAAATAAATGCACCTACTGATACATCATTAAAAGGCCATGAATCTAAATTTAAAAATAATTTTTAAATCCTACAACCAAATTAAAATAACATTTTATGCTGCACCTAAATTTAAAAGCACTTCACTTTTAAGCATAAATCAATATTTTTGATTTTCGGTGTATACCACTTAAACTTTTATAAATTTGATTATTGATTATTGATTTCTATGAAATGCAGAAATGTTTATGAAGAATAGTTTTTTTCATGAAATTAATAATAAAGAAATTTCCCATTTGTTGCCAACTTTTTCAGACATACTTTATACCTTACTAACAATTATTAAAACACTTCTTTCCTTACATGAAGTATAAAATATAATCATATTCAGCTATATGTATATATCTACATTAATTCATTTTAATTTTCACTTCACCATTTTATTATTTCACTTGCAATTTTTTTAACAAAACAAAAATTGTTTATGACTTTCAAAATTTGGATATATTTAATAAAGAATCGAGACAGAAAATATAATAATTAATTAATTCTAATACTCCATCAGTTTATGTATTTTTTCCCTTAATTATCTAGATATTTATTTAAATTAAATATGTAATGTAAATGACAAATAAAATATAAAATTCGTTAAGCCGGCCCTTTTTACTATTTACCTGAAGAGGCAAATCCCTTTATGGCTTCGACTTTATCAGCGGGATACTTTTAAATTCTGCATAAGTCAGTTCTTATAATTGTAAATGAATTATACCTACCTAATAAATACAAATCTTTAATCTTCTAACAATAGGTGCGCAAGGTGTCTCGATCCGCCTTAACAATTAGCTAATTAAAGTAATGGATGTAATAAAATTTAAAGTAATGGATGTAATAAAATTATTGGAATTTGAATATTTCTTACGTGCTAATTATTATGTAAAATATAACAATGCCATTGTATTTACTAAAACTCGATTTCAGTTATTTTATATTCATAAAAGGGTACTCACGACGCGAATCCGAGTAACTTTTTTAAAACAGTTAAAATTTATAATTTTTGTAACAAAATATTTTCATATTTTCAATGGTTAGACTATTCTGTATTTAAAATATTCAATATATTTAAACATTTAAAAAGTATATATGATTTAGCACAGAGTAACATTTGAGAATGCTTTTTAATTTGGGTAGTCGAGAAAAAAATGACTAGTCTGTTAAAATATAGTAAAATACTAAAAATATAGTAAATATGTGGCTGATAGAATTGGTGTTGGTTGGTTAACATTTAGTAAAAACGTGTAGTTGGTTAACATTTACTAAAAACAGATCAGTTTCTTATTTTAAATAAAGTGCAGTATAATTACAAAAAAATTCTACCCCTTTAATGTTAACCTATAATACCAGAATTATTGACTCCCCACTAGGATTAGTCTTGGGATAAAAAATTACTCATTAATGTGCAATGGATGAGCTAGCCGTTACAATATGTCTGTCTCAAAAAACTCGTATTAGGCTGTATAGAACACTGATAGTCCCCGTTCTCACATATAGATCAGAGGCATGGACGCTAACTAAAACAGATGAATCCGCTCTATCGATTTTTGAAAGAAAGGTGCTACGCCAGATATTCGGAGCGGTCTGTGAGAACGGAATATGGAGGCGTAGATATAACTTTGAACTGCAGAATATCTACAAGCATACGTTTCTTGGTGCCACCATAATTAAGCGAAACTGCCTGCAATGGGTAGGACATGTAGCCCGGGCTCCTGAATCGAACATGATAAAAAAGATTCTAACAGCACAACCCGTGCCAATGAGAAGACGGGGTAGACCAAAGCTGAGGTGGATGGACGGGGTAACACAAAATGCCGAGAAGTTCGGAGTCGGCATCTGGAAAATGCAAGCAAGGGACAGAACGGAATGGCGTAGAAAGCTTGAGAAGGTCGAGGCCCTCTAAAGGCTGTAGCACCAAAATGAATGAATGAATGAAACAAAATATGCAAAAAATTAAACATCATTTTTTAATTATACACAATATATAAACAATGTAATATCGCTATTTGATTTTAAATACTAACAGGAAGACCGGCAAATTATATGGAAAAGTTACCGAATTTTACTCAAGAAGCATAGAAAATTCTTTAAAATAAAAGTTTATAAAGTTATTTTTGATAATTTGTTGCTTAATTCAGTTTTAAAAGTCGATTTTTTGAAAATTGTGAATACCTTTTCTAATAATGCACAAAAAACTTTAATTTTGCGTGATAATAGGATTGTATTGAGCTATAAAAATTTCAAGAAGTTTCACTAACAGTTATTGCAAAATTAAAATTATTTATCCCAGAAAGATTTTAACTAAAACGTTATTATGCGTAAACTGTTAGATCTACATCAATTATAAAAGCACCAAATTGAAGAGAAAATCTTATTTTATTAAATTAAATCATTTACTGGGCAACGATGAACTAAACAGATAAAAGTAAATTTATTTGTCTCCTACTAAAATCCCAAATATCGCGCCGCTTCGTAGCAATTGTTTACTATGTGAATTTAAAAAGGCTTTGTAATAGCGCAGTGAGAACTGTCTGAAAAAAAACTCGCTTTCAGTAAAAACTAGTGTTTGAAGTGATAAAAGGAAGTATCGTATAATTTCACTATTTGAGAGAGTGATTCATCGTATAAAGGCGCAGAAATGCGGAAAGACGTATGAAAATCCAGTGACGTACACTCACTTTTATTTTAACGTTAAATATATTTTATTTTTCCAATATTAATATTCGAAATAAGCCACAATATATTTATTTACAAGTTTTTACTGACGTTTCGATATCTATATCCAAAGACCGCTTTCAAAGATATAAATGATAGTTATATTTATTTTATTTGTTTATTATTATATATTTTTATAATCTTATATTGTTTATTTTCTTTTTTTTCTATCTTTAAACACGGAATAGAGATCGAAACGCCAGTGTATTAAACATGTAAATAGATATATTGTGGCTTATTTCCAACCTTCTCCCTAAAAACACAGAATGCCACAAACAAGAAGCTATAGAAAAATAGATATATCTGTCATTTGTATGTTTGAAAACAGTTTCTTTATAGAGATCAAAACAGTCGTAAATTAAACAGTTGAATAAATATATTGCGGCTTATTCCCAACATTATTTCTAAAAATACAGAACGACAAGCGAAAAGCCATAGAAAATAAATATTACTATCATTTGTATAATTGAAAACGGTCTCTGGATATAGAGATCGAAACGTCAATAAATAAACATATGAATAAATATTTTGTGGCTCATTCCCTACATTCCTCTAAAAATACAGAATGCCACAAACAAAAAGCTATAAAAAACAAGTAATTTTGCAGAAAGTTTACTGATACCAACCGGCTTTTGACGTGACCCGTCCTTAAAGAGTTACACAATGAAATTTTTTTAAGACAGTTTCCACACCACCCCAGAGGTATGTCTTGTGGGGCGTTACTTTTTTTAAATGGGTGTTCGCCAAGAGCCATATTGTCTTATTAAATAAAATGAACAAAACACTTAAACAGTATAAAACAAAACAAAATAAAATCCTATAAAACAAAATAAAATTCTATAAAAACAAAATAAAAATAATGTTTGATGTAACAAAACATTGTACTATTCTATTTAAACACAAACACTATACACACTTTCCATGTTCTTCTCGTTTTTTTTTTGTTTTTGGTTTTTTTTATGCTGATGTTCTTATTAAACTATTAGAAAATATTATTCGCTGTCTAAATCTGAAGATGCAGTGCTGCTATCGCTGTCATTATCTTCACCACCTGATGTAATTATAATTGGCTCTAGTAAAACTTCGATATGAGTGTCAAGTTCGCACGTACGATGTTCTTCTTTAATTATGTGGCCTATACATTTAGCCCATTTCTCTGGAGTTACATGGAGAATTGCTTGAATCAAAAGTTTCTTAATTTCGCTTAATTTGAACGTTTTGTTATTGCGTGCTACTTCTCCTTTCACTTGCGCCCAGATAAGTTCAATGGGATTAGGTTCGCAATGATAAGGTGGTAGACGCAGAACTTTGCCACCATAATCTTTTGCAGTTTCATCTACAGCATATTTAAGATATTCACTTTTCCTTAACTGTGCAATGTCAAGTAGCTTAATTTTGAGCATTGGTTCTTCGTATGCAATCCCCCTTTCTGTAAGCCATTCTTGAATCCTCCCTTTCAATTTCTTTCATAATCACCTGTTTTTTTTCGACTCAAATTGAAGAAAACCATCATCAAGAAACCCTGTATCACTTCCTATATGGGTGATGATTAAACGCCGTCCCTTTCCTGATGGAGCTTTTAATCCTGTAGATCAGCCTTCTATAAATGCGTTTACTTTTGACATTTAAATCTTGCCAAACTTTTCCAACTTTATGACCTTCGTTAATCCAGGTTTCATCCAAATGACATATGTTGCGTCCAGTGCTGCGAATTTTGCGTATTTCTTCTAAATATTTTCTTCTCCACACAATAATTTAATTTTTTTCTAATAGCATACTTTTTCTGTTAAGTTTTACATATCGAAAGTTCATTTCGCGCATGGTCCTGATTAAGACCCTACGAGATATCTTGGGTAAGGAGTCATCGTTTTCGAGCTCTTGAGAAATATTTTTCAGTGTTGGAATTTCACTCCGAAAATAAAATGAATGAATTTTTCGACGTATAATATTCCTTGTCTCGTCATCCAAAACAATGCTTTTCCTACCTCTAGTTTTACCTTTTTCTTGCTTTTTATTTTCCGATGTATTTTTAAGTACACGATAAATACAGCTAACGGATACTTTTGTTAAACTGCTACAAATGTCGACCGCTTGGCTAACATTTAATTCCATTTTTCCGCCGACAATTCCTTCATAAACGTTTCGTATCATTACCTTCTCTTCAGACGTTAACATTTTCCGTCTCTTTTGCGGCTTTTCATTTTTGGAATCAACATCAGAATTTTGCTGTCTTCTATTGGAACAACTCGGTTTTTCGTCCAACTCAAATAAAACTCAAACCAAATAATCACAGAATATAACTAAAAATTTACTATAAAAGGACAAACTATAACACTCATATTATCAATAACACGTTTTATCAATAACACAAACTTATCGCATAAAATATATTCACAAAATGCAACACATGCCCATACCATCGGAAACGCCAATGTAAATGAACTATTGTTGATGGGCACTTGCTCGAAAAAAAACTAGTTTTACGGCTTTGTGTGGGTCGGAATTGAAACGGAGTTCCGTCGCTAATTCCAAAGTTACTAAACGATTGAAAAATATTGTTTTATAATATCGATTTTTATTTTATAAATTTTAATATGTAACGAAACGGAACATATAAATAAAATTTATTTAATTACAATTTTGTGCTTAATTTTTACTATTGAAAAAATCATGTTTTTTGGTATTTTTATGACGGTAATAATCGCTGGAAGAATACAGGTTTTGTATGACCATAACTACTACTTGTGAACAAGAATTGGCTACACTGGACGACAACTTCTGGTCAGTTTTTCTATAGAGAAACACAAATAAATATACTACTTATATATTGTGTAATTTCTTATTAGAAAACGCAAATTGCAATTGAGAAAACGAGTAGTTTTCGAGGGTCGCTGTGTACATTTAAATTTGAGGATATTAAGCGTTTAAACGATGAATCACTCTCCCAAATAGTGAAATTCTACTTTAAGGTTATTCACTTCACTTCACTTCGTTTTTTTGGTTTGCATACAAGTGCATCCGCCAGCACATTTCTTGTGTGCAGTTTGTCTTGCTCTTAGCAATACTGCAGAACTTCTCTATAAAAAAAGAGGATTACATAATTAGTAATTTCTTAAATCATGAAAATACGATACGAAGGCAGTTGTTGCAAAATGACGTATCAATATTCTCCATAACTTTTTATGTTGTTATCCTGTGATGAGGTTATGTAGACGATTTTTGCACACCATTAATATTTCTGTTTTTTTCCCTTAAGATATAGATGCTTCCTTTAAGCTTAAATTTATAGCAAATATATATGTATTGAGATAAACCTTGTGGTGAAAGATGTTAGTTTAAACAAATAGTACAACATAAGGTTAAAATTCTTCTCGCTCCTGGGTAACGGCAGAGCTAACACAACCAGAAATGTTACCTCGGTTAGACTAGAACCCAGGAAACAATAGGATAGAAAGATATGGATGAATTCATAAATTTAGCTTATTAATATTTAAATGAGTAACAATTAATTTTAATTGATCAAAAGTTAGATTGAAAAGGAAGTGAGGTTGTTTACAATTTGAAACAGTCATATCGGTGGAACTCTGTCCGTTAGATTTACGACGTTGCCAAAGTTAAAAATAATTCTGCTTACTGAGGACTGATAGGAACTGGATTTTTAAGCGGTTGAAGTGGCTCTTGTTCCTTTCGCGGTCCTTAGAAACAGACATGATGCACACGAACAGTGATAATTACGCGTCAGAAGGCAAGAAGAGAAAAGATAGAAGAAGAAATTTACAGAAGAAAAAAAAACTGTCAGAACCCCAAACAAAACAAAACCAAGGGAAGAAGATTCAGAGGGTAAGGACGACGTTATGAGGATGTTCAAGAAGATCATGGGAGAACTGAAAGAAATCAGGAATTAAAATAAGGAATACAGAGAAGAGATGATAGCGCTAAAAAAAGAAAATATAAAGATAAAGCAAGAATTAGAAGAAACAAAAAACAAATTCATCCTGGTTGAAATCAAAGTAAAAATAATTGAAAAAACAGATGAAAATAAATAACATAGTGTTACGAACATGCATTCAGCGTGGCCCGTGTAACGGTTGCATCTTAACGCAAAGCGACTAGAAAATTCCAGGGATATCGAGTGCGAGAGAGAACAACCCGTCACTTAGGCGAATTAGAGGTGGGAATGTTCTAGAACATAGTAACTTTGGTATGTATATGTAACGATGTTAGGAGTTATTTGAGTTGATAAGATACTATCGAACTGTAAACTTATAAATAAATATATCTACATAAATTAGAACCGTTCATTTTATTTAAAAACGTTGCGACAATTGATTTATTAAAAAAATAAATTCAGCAGTGACTTTAAAAAAAGAAATTCAGCAGTATTGTTCGTCGGGAACATCCGCGTAGTTCGGTAGTGATCGTTGTACGAAAGAAGATTTAAAAAGTACGTGTGTGCCTGACCAAAGATGCTGCTAGTACAACTTTCAGTAAAACAGTTGCGTGAGCAACTAGAAGAAAGCGATGAATACTGCAGCGGGTCCAAGAAAATCCTCCAAGAACGACTAAAGAATTTTCTTAACAAGAATGGAGATGACCCAAAGACATTCCATTTTCAACCAGCAGAAGAAGCAGTTTTAATGAAGATCGAAGAGAGTTTCAGAAAAAATGATAAGAAATTTGAAAACGTCTCTCAAATGATTGAAAAAACTTCTAAAAAAAATGGTGAAAGAATCGATGAAACGTCTAAAATCATTAAAGAAGTAGCTAGACAAAACGATGAAACTTCACAAATAATTAAAGAAATATGTATTCAAAACAATGAGAAATTTGAAGAAGTCTCTAAAACATTCGATAAAGTAGAAGAGAAGATCAAACAGTTAGAGAGCATGATAACCAATACAAAAGTGCTACTACCAGTTAACACAGTAGCCTTAGATCCGGTAGTGAAAGAAGAATCACCTAGAGACGAAACGACACATTATATGCGATTTAAATTGCCACATATACCTTAGACAATTTGAAGCTATTGCGACAGCCAATCATTGGACAGAACAAGAAAAAGCTGTTTCCTTAACTGCTGCTTTACGTGATGATGCTGCGGATATCCTAAGATCGATTCCTAAGGGTCAAGAAAAATGTTAACAGACCTTGTTCACTCGACCAGATAAACGTTACGAAGATGCCCATCTACAACAAGTCTACAAAGTACAAATAAGAAGTAGAATCCAACGAGCAAGTGAGAGTTTGCAAGTATTTGAAGCAGATATTGCGCGTGTAGCGCTGTTGGTCCATCCAGAGGCACCAGACAACATTTTGGAAGAAATTTCTGTAGATGCCTTCGTCAATGGGCTAAGCGACAGTAAACTACAGAAAGCTTTACGACTAGCAAGACCGAAAGTTTTAGATGAAGCGCTCGCTATTGTCTTGGAACATGAAACAGCTAGTCAAGATTCACGGAGCTATCGAGTACGAACCTCTGAAGAGAGCGACAAAACAAAACGATAAACGTCTAGAGGAAATCGTATGGAAAGTAGTTCGTAACATGATGCCGAAGAGACACGAAACCAGATGTTCGAATGATGGCGACGTAGGTCACATTCTCCATAAATTACAATAAAATAATACAACAGTCAGAAAACTAGAACGGGTCGACACCAAGGGGCAACTGATGACCTCGAGAAACACAGCACCCATAGTAACTGTTAACATTACGTCCTCTGGTAGAATTCATATCTTGTACATTGAGGGTCGTATCAATAATAAATGTAGATCGTTTTTGAAAGATACAGGTGCAACAAGAACTATTGCATGTCCAGAAGTAGTACAAGGCCATCTTAAATTATGGCCTGTAACAGTGTGGCTTAGAACAGCAATTGGTGAGCTAATTAATACATATAGAGAGGCTAATATATAAATATCCATTGAAATACAGAGTATTAATTGCAGAGATCTCCGACGAGTTTATATTGGGGATGGATTCACTAAAAAAAGTTGAGGCTCTATTGAATGTCAAAAATGGAGTTCTCGAGATCAGTGGTGAAGAGTTGTTGTTATATGAACACAAAGATGTTTTTTTTTTATGGCCTTGGCATAGCCAATTGACCAGACTATTTTGTAATTTGTATTCACAGAACAACAGATTTCGAGTTAGTACTAAATGTAAGTTTTAATTTTTATTTTATTTTTATTTTTTTAATTTTTTTTTCATTTCCTTATATAACTTTTTGATATTGTATGTAATATGTATATATATTTTTTATTTTTGTTTTGGTCATCTTTTATAATAATTTTGTTTTACATTTTTTTTTTATTATTTTTTTTTATTTTTTATTTTTTTTTCATATTAAAAGGTTTATAACATGATTGGTATGTTCGCAAATTGTTTACTATATTGTTTAAAATTTATATTTACAATTTCTTATTAACTGATAAATACAATTAAAGATTTCTACGTTTCCGGAGAAAATTAATTCATTTATGTGAAATGGGAAACAGACATTTAGTTTTCGTAAGTTTTCATATAAACATGTAATATTTCCTTGTTGGTTTACACATTCTAATAGGATATGTGTTAAATCTCCATATTTACCACAAATACAGTTTGGAGTGTCTGCTAAATTCATTTTGTACATTCTTGAAGGTATTAGAGCATGATTTGACCTTAGCCTATTAATAGTTTTAATAAAACTTCTGTTGGACTCTGAATGAAACCACCTTTTTTTAAGAAGTGTGGGTTGCCAATATTTAAAGGATGACTGACTTTCGGATTCCGTATAATTGGCTTGCCATTTTAATTTGAGCCGATGTTTACTATATACATCTATATCTGACACCGGTAGAATATTGTTGTCTATGGTTTCTCCGCTTGATAATGCTTCTTTTGCCAAAGCATCCGCTCTTATATTACCCTTTATCCCAGAATGGCCTTTGATCCATGCAATAATAACTTCTCCTCCGAGCTTTGAAACCTCGTAGTACAATTTTAAAATCTCTATATCAAGATCAGTCAATTGCTTGGATTTATTTGTTACACATAATCTTTCTACTGCACTTTTACTGTCTGTAAATATTACAGAGTTCTTCATTTCCTTTGTCAAAGCGTGAGAAAGAGCAAACTTTAAACCCAGCATTTCGGATGTGTAGATGGTGGCTTCATCAGGTAACTTATATTTATGCTGTTGTCCAGAATTCTGTTGGTATACTGCGCAAGCAGTGTTATTTCCTTTTTTTGAACCATCAGTAAACATATAATAATAATTAGGCCATCTCTTCTGAATTTCTGCGTTAAACATGGGGCCTTGGACATCATTAAGAAATTCTGTCTTGATTTTTATTGAGAACAGCACATGAGGCTTTTCAGTATAAACTGGTGGAAGATGACCCTTAAAAAGTACCTCTTTGAATTTAGACAGATTTATGTAGCTTACCGCCACGAGTGGAGATTTTTTCTTAAACCAATACCTTTTAGTCAAATATAAAACAGCCAGATTGTGTATATCTTTGAGAAATACTTGGTCTCTGCTAATGGTACGAGCTATATATTTGTCGGTAAGATACTGCCTCCGTAAATTCAATGGCGGTTCAACAGCTTCAATTTCCATTACATTAATTAGTGTAGATTTCAGATACCCAAGGCACAAGCGTAGGCACTTATTTTTCTGTACCTCAATGTTTGTTAAATGGGTGTTCGATGCGTTTCCATACAAGTGACAGCTATAATCGACAACTGGTCGTATCATAGATCAATAAAACATTAAACTAATGTTGGGATCTGAGCCCCAGTTTGTTTTACAGAAAGCTCTTAGGATATTCATAGCTTTTTCGGTTTTTTTAATAATATGTTGAATATAAAAAAAATTTTCAATAAAATCCTTTATAAAAAGGTATATAAAAAACCCATTTGGGCTATGTTGAATTGACAAAACGTTTTCGGAATAAGTATCCCATCATCAGTGTCAGGTTAATACATGGAAATAGCCACTAAATATGGGGGTAAAAACCCGTTAAAAATTGCTAAATGAAATTTAGTTTACATTATGTCTAGTTTATAATTAAGATGGTAAAGTTACCGTTGGATTGGTAACATGGCGACGTATGACTCTACGTAGAGTAATACCAAACTGTTATAAACCTGTGCATACAGGGATGGCCAGAACACAAGCGTGATGTTCCACAGATAGTTAATAATTTTTTTAAGCTCAGAGACAACTTATGTGTCTGTGATAACTTGTTATTTTATGGGAATAAAATTGTTGCTCCTAAAAGCTTAAGATCTGAAATGTTAAGGCTGGTACATGAGGGTCATATTGGCATTGAGAAATCAAAAGCTAGAGCCAGGCAAATTTTTTACTGGCCAGGAATGAGCTCTGATATAGAGACTTATATAAAAAGATGTAAATCTTGTGAAAAGTTTAGATCGAAGCAACAAAGGGAAACATTATGTCCATACCCTTTACCAGAATATCCATGGGAAAGAATTGGCATTGACATTTTCACATGTTATGGTACAAGTTATCTAGTAGCTTATTTAGTAGATTCTTTTTTAAACTGGATAGAGCTTCACTCTATAAAAGACAAATCTGTTTTTTCTGTCATTAAAGTTTTAAAGTCAATGCTTGCTATACATGGTTCACCAGCTTATATATGCTGTGATAATGTTCCTTTCAATAGCTATCATTTTAAAAACTTTGCTACAGAATGGAATTTTCAAATTAAGTTTAGAAGTCCCAATTATCCGCGGTCATATGGGCTTGCTGCGAAAGGTGTAGCAATTGCTAAGAGTATTATTAAAAAGTCTATTGATGATAGGTCTGATGTTGAATCAGCATTATTACAATATAGGAATTCACCCCTTAAACACATTGCTTATACTCCTTCACAGCTCTTAATGAGTAGACACTGTAGAACCAAATTACCTATTGATCAAGATATGTTAAAACTAGCTTTATGCATAAATGTGAAAGGAAAATTAAGTAAAAGGAGAAATGTGTATGTCAGAGACTATAACCAAGGTGTTAAGGATTTAGAGTGGTTAGAACCTGAGACAGATGTTATGTACAATCAATCTCAAAAGAGGTGGGAACCAGCCCAAATAGTATCGCAGCATGAGGCCCCAAGGTCTTATATCTTGAGAGATGAGCATAATAATATTGTCCGTCGCAATAGAGTAGATATTAGAGAATCCCTAAATAGATTTAAGTCACAACCAACTATAATACTTACGAATACAAGTGATGTAGATTTAGCTCAAGAACCCTCATCCTCAACACAGACAACAGAGGTAGAGTTGCCTACCTCTACTGACATACAAAATAATGTCACTAAACAAGCAGATAATTATAGAACTAAATCAGGTAGAGTTGTTAAACCACCTTTAAAACTGAATTTGTAAAAAGGGGGAGATGTAATATGTCTTATATAAATGCCATATGTAAAGGTGGCTGAAGTCCTAAAAGGTAATGGTAATGACAGTTACCTGTTAGGACAGTTGTCATCTAGGGGCCTGTCAGTAGCAGCCGCAACACTTAGGTTAGAAGTTATTGATACACATGTGTTATGTATTCTTGAATAAACAGCTATACTAAAGATATCTAGTGTTTATTTTAAGTCATATCTTACAGTTCGTATAATTTTTAGAGGTTTAGTGGCATTTTCGTCTCTGACGACTGGAGTAAATACCTATTTATTTAGTTATTTTATATGATATCCATAGCAAATTATGTATACTAGCACTAATGGAATAAATGTACTTGCAGGGCAATGCTCCTCGTTCTCCTCTCCAGAAAAACATATTATAAAAGAAAAAAATAAGCAAACTATTGACGACTTCAACAAAGGGGTGTTAAGGCGTATTATTCCTAATATGCATATAAGCGATGCAGAAATACCTCAGCTAAAAAATATTCTGTCTAAATTCAGAGATGCTGTAGGCTATCAAAGTAGTCGAGAACCTTTAAGATTAATTATAAGAGACATTGGCTTCTACTGGAGAAAAAAAAAACAAAAACAAATCGAAGATTTCTAATGGAAAGACATGACACTCAGAAGCTTCGTATACACTACTTAAGAGCTGTTAATAAGTATCAGTATAATAAGTTCATTCACTCAACACATACCACACGCAAAAGTTGGAGTGATGATTCGAATGAAGGTATTAAGCAACCAATATCAAAAGGAAATTGTTTGATTGTTGTACATGCTGGTGGTAAGTGTGCTTTTGTTCAAGGAGCTGCTTAATTTTCAAATCTGGTACTAAAATAGGCGACTATCACGACGATATGTCTTTTGCAAATTATTGTAAGTGGTTCGAAAACAAATTAATACCCAATGTTTCTCCACAAAGTGTTGTAGTAATAGATAATGCAGCTTATCACAATAAACAAATTGACAAGACATCAACACCAACAAAAGAATTAATAAAGAAATAGTTAGAGGCCAGAAATATTCCAATAAACAATAGTATGCTAAATACGGAACTGTAAGATTTAGTAAAAATGCATAAACCAGTATATGTTTGTTATGCAATAGACGAGATCGCAATAAAACATGGACATACAATTTTAAAATTACCTCCATATCACCCAGATCTTAATCCAATTGAGCTGGTCTGGCCAGCTTAAAATCGTATGTAGTGTTGTGAATTTATTAAAAGGTTCAATATTTATAACACTTACGGATTTAATTTATTTCTTTATTTATTTTAACTTATCTGACAATAATTTATTATATCCGTACGTGACAAATTCGCGTGCGCGGATCTTGAGAATTAACTGCCCCTCCATATAAAAATGTTGTATTTATATACGAAATCCTGATATACTAGAACAGCATCGAAAGATCGAGAAGCTTAGCCGGCTCATTCACCATAATTTTGGTTCTGGACTTCCACCGAAATTTCTACAATAAAACAGAATAATTAGTCATAAAAGTTAGGCCAGTATATTTATCGTAACATTGCCCCCCTCTTAAAAGATGGTTCCTCCTGGAACCTTGTCGGGACTGGAACCGGAACTGTATGCTGGTATCGGCAACTGGACCCTCTTTTACAACTTCCAGTTGTATAAAAATGACAAGGGACGGTTTTCTCTCCGCACCAGTAACTATGCGGATTGCAACAGACTAACACCTGGACTTCGGTGTCTTTAAAGATCTCCTCCACCATATTTCGGATAACCCTCCAATCTAATTGGCGGCACTCCAACTTTGACATGGCTAACTTTTGCACGTCGGACTCTAGTACGTGCTCTCTCAATTGAAGTAAGGCTTCCCATACATCTCGGTAGGTAGGTTGGTCACGGGCAGTGTCTTTTGTTACCAGGTAGAAAAGGTAACGTGATGCATCTTGGAGTTTCAAGGTTTTACCGGGAGCTGGCACTTGGCATTGAAGTTCTGCAACTCGACCAAACTTCCTTCGAAAGACGGATGCCAACCCTGGTGCGTCTTTGATACTGGCCGGGATGGTAAGGGCCAGCGAGTAGTCATCGGGGAGCGCGAGTAGATCTTGCTTTTCTTCAGTGGTAACACCATGTCTCGCTTTACCGGTACCTCCATAGGCACCCATGAATTCCTCAAACGTGAGGTCAGACACATCGTGGATTTGGTTTACTTCCACTTCTTCATCTACGTTGTGGTCACCTTCGAAAGGCGCCAACCGGTTATGGTGTACTATCATCGGCTTTCCCCTCGGAATCTTGCTTATTCGGTAGATGACATCGTTGATCTTCTCCATAATGAGGTATGGACCTTCCCAAAACTGCTGCAATTTGGGAGAACAACCTTTTCGCTTCTTGGGATTATACAGCCATACTTTGTCGTTCTTCTTAAAGCAACCCTTTTCGGCTTGTGTATCGTACCGTTTCTTCATTCTGTCGCTAGCGATCTGAAGGTGGGAACGGACCAACTCATGTACATCGTCCATTCTTCTTCGTAATTCGATCACATAATCTTCACCTGCTACATCTTCTCCAGGTTTACATCCAAACTCGAGATCACAAGGTAGTCGCATTTCGCGTCCGAATAGGACTTTGGCTGGTGTCTGGCCTGTTGATTCGTTAACAGCAGATCTGTAGGCCATTGTGAAGAACGGAAGGTATTGGTCCCAGTCTCGCTGATGATCGGACACCATCTTTGTCAAATACTTGCCAACTGTCCTATTCATTCGTTCTACCATACCATCCGATTGCGGATGATACGCGGTAGTTCTTGTTTTCTTCATGCCTAGTCTATCACATATTCCTTGGAATAGATCGCTTTCGAAGTTCCTGCCTTGGTCACTATGGATCTCCAAAGGCACTCCAAATCGGCTGATATATTCTTGGATCAACTTATCTGCAACGGTGGCGGCCTTCTGGTCTGGAAGTGCGTAAATCTCGACCCACTTAGTAAAGTAATCCATTACTACCAGCATGTACTTGCCTCCATTTTCACCTTCTGGAAATGGCCCAGCGATGTCCAAAGCTATTCTTTCAAACGGGCTTCCAACATTATATTGTCTCATAGGAGCTCTCCTTTTTCGGTGAGGCCCGTTACTCGTAGCACAAATAGTACATTTCTTACACCAGTCTTTTACGTCGTCGGAACTGTTCATCCAATAAAACCGTTCCCGAATTCGCTGAAGGGTTTTCCTTACACCAAAATGCCCTCCCGATGGACTGTCGTGTAACTGACGAAGTACTTCGGCTATTCTGCTCTTTGGGATCACCAACTGTCTTCTCTTCTCTGAACCGTCATCATTTTCCAGGACTCGTTTAAGCAAGCCATCTTCGATGATAAATGAGTCCCACTGGGCCCAATACGTCTTAACTACTGAGCATAGGTTTGATATTTCCTGCCAAGGTGGTCGACGGTTTTCCTCTTTCCATTTTCGGATTTTTTGTATAACTGGATCTCTCTCTTGTTCTTCCCTGATCTTAGTAGGCGTCCAGTCGTTGTTGACAATCGTCGTTCTTAGCACTGCTGCTTCCTTGGATTCCGTTTTGTTGCAGTGGGAACACTCTGCTGGGCATGGCCTTCTGGAAAGAGAATCAGCGTTTCTGTGGCTAGCTCCGGCCCGGTGCTCAATCTTAAAATCGTATTCTTGGAGTCGTTCGATCCACCTGGCTATCTGACCCTCTGGATTCTTAAACTGCATCAACCACTTAAGGGCGGCATGGTCGGTTCGGATTAGAAACTTTCTGCCATAGAGGTATTGATAGAAGTGCTCTACTGATTTCACTACTGCCAGAAGTTCTCTTCTCGTGACGCAATAATTCCGCTCAGGTTTTGAAAGAACTTTACTAAAATATCCGAGGACTCGTTCCTGTCCTCCTTGAATCTGAGACAGCACTCCTCCTATTCCCACATTACTTGCATCTGTATCTAAGATGAACTCTCCTTCTGGCAGTGGATACCCTAAAATTGGTGCTGTTATTAAATGCTTTTTCAAGGTCTCAAAGGCATTTTGGCAGTCTGTATCCCAGCGGTAATCTCTTGCTTCCTCCGTAAGTCGCGTTAATGGCTTAGCGATATCTGCAAACTTCTTAATAAACCTCCGGTAGTAAGTACATAGTCCAAGAAAACTTCTCACTTGATGTTTGTCAGTTGGTTTTGGCCATTCCTTAATGGAATCGATTTTTCCCTTATCCACGGCCACTCCTTCTTTACTGACTATATGACCCAGATAATTGACTTTACCTTGAAATAGCTGGCACTTCTTGGGGTTTAGCATCAATTGGGCAGCTTTAAGTCGATTAAAAACGTTTTCTAAATTCCTCAAATGATCTTCGAATGTCTCCCCCAAGACGATTATGTCATCTAAATAAACCAGGCATGTTTTCCAAGATAACCCTCTCAACACATTTTCCATAAGCCTCTCAAATGTCGCAGGAGCATTACAAAGTCCAAATGGCATAACGTTGAATTGCCACAATCCAGATCCTGTGGTGAAGGCTGTCTTTTCTTTATCGACTGGGTCCATTTCTACCTGCCAGTATCCAGACTTCAAATCTAAAGTAGAAAACAATTTACTTCCAGCCAATGTGTCCAATGTGTCATCGATCCGAGGCAGAGGATAACTATCTTTCTTGGTAACGTTGTTCAGCAAACGGTAATCCACACAGAACCTCGTCGTTCCGTCTTTCTTCTTAACCAGGACCACCGGAGAGACCCATGGACTCGTAGAAGGTTCTATCACCCCGTCTTTCTTCATTTCCTGAACAATCGTTTCAGCTTCCTCTCTCTTCGCCTGTGGTAATCGTCGAGCTGTTTGACGAATTGGCTTAGCATTACCAGTATCAATTTTATGCTTAACAACGGTAGTTCTTCCCGTCTTTCCTCCTTTCGGTACGAAAATATCACGATACTGCCGAAGAAATTCCCTTAATTTCCTTTTCTCCATCTGATTTAGAGACTGTCCTGCAACTGCAACCATTTGGTCGAATTTGTCGTTGGAATTATCAGATGTTGTCGCCTGACGGATTATGGATGTCACAGGTACACAAGTTCCTACCTTTGTCTCTTTCTTGATGGTCACTGGGTAGTCGTTGACATTGATAAGTCTCACAGGAATTTCTTTGGCCGAAGTCACCAATTCCTTTCCAATTATGATTCCACGGCCAACCTCATCGTCGTGGTTCCAAGGCTCCATCATAACAGGTGTCCCTTCGTCTACAATTCCCTGTAGTCGCGCTACTATGATCGTTTCGCTTCTCGCAGGCACGACTGTATCTTCTGTAATGGCTGCTTGCACAGTGTTGTCATTATGTGGATGGAGAAATACCTCTTCGTTGCCAACTTTGATTACCTTATTCTTAAAATCCAATTGGAATCCATGCATATTCATTACGTCCATTCCTAATATAACATCCTCTTCGATGTCAGCAACTATAACAGTATGGACGAACTTTTCTGCTCCAATTCCCAATTGTACCTGGATTTCTCCATGAATGTTAGCATTTTCACCTGTAGCGGTCCGAAGTCGCAACCTCGTTGGTAACAGTTTCTTTCGGCTGTTTATAACTGTCGGGCGTATAATGGTTCTGGTCGCTCCGGTATCCACCAACAACGTATGCTTTTTACCATTTATGTCTCCGGGAGCTGTTGGATAAGCATATCGTACTAATCTGGCAATATCTACCTCATATTCTTGAAGAGCCTCATCTTTCTTCTGTCTACGATTTTTAAGCTGTGACTGATATACATGCTCCAAATGTTCGTGGCCATATCGCATATTTAACCTCTTCTTCAGTTGTTCGAAATCATCGGTCTCCTCTACGGCTATGGTCTGAAGCACATCTAAGGCATCTCCTCGAAGGGCGATAGTCAGGTTTACAGCCTTTTCTTTTTCAGACCATCCATTTGCTCTTGCGGCTGATTCGAACTGTTTCATGTAGTTGTTCCATGATGATTTTCCGTCGAAAGTTGGGACTTTAACATGAATAGAACCTCCACTTCCTTCAAATTTCGGCCGTGTCTCCAACTTAAATTTCGTCTCGTCTTCTTTTATCTCCACTGTAATCGGATTGTTACCTCTCTCTGCTGTCCCTGTTTCCTCCATCTTCTTTTCCATCTCTTTCCATATCTTTTCTTCGAAGGCTAACATATCGGCAGCAACTTGGTTTTTTAATGAAGATATTCTATCGTCCAGGGCAGACATCTCAGAAGTGACTTTAGAGATTTCCGAAGAGATGTTAGCAGAGACTTTGCTTTCCAGCGAAGAAATCTCGTTAGAAACTTTGTCTTCCAATGAAGCGATGTCGCCGGAAACTTTGGCTACATCACCAGAAACTTTGGCTACATCAGAAGAAACTTTCGAAATATCGTCAGAAACTTTGTTCTCTAATGATGCGATGTCACCAGAAATTTTTGAAATCGACGAGAGGACAGCATCATGTTTGTCTTCAAATATATAAGTTTCTGGATCTAGTCCTTCTTCTAGCAAAGCGTTCTTTAGTCGTTGGACTAACTCAGCCTTTTTTCCGGTAGAAGCTAATTCTCTGTCTTCGAGATGTCTTCTTAAATTCGTCACTGTGAGCTCATAAATCGTAGCCATTTTCACAATTTATTTTACGTATTCACTTGTATTATTATTATAAGTCTAATTTATGTTCGATCTCACTCTGACACCATTTGTTGTGAATTTATTAAAAGGTTCAATATTTATAACACTTACGGATTTAATTTATTTCTTTATTTATTTTAACTTATCTGACAATAATTTATTATATCCGTACGTGACAAATTCGCGTGCGCGGATCTTGAGAATTAACTGCCCCTCCATATAAAAATGTTGTATTTATATACGAAATCCTGATATACTAGAACAGCATCGAAAGATCGAGAAGCTTAGCCGGCTCATTCACCATAATTTTGGTTCTGGACTTCCACCGAAATTTCTACAATAAAACAGAATAATTAGTCATAAAAGTTAGGCCAGTATATTTATCGTAACAGTAGTATCAAAAAATATTGCATTTAATATCAATAATGTAAAAGACGAACAATTCTTTGCCACTTTCCCTTCTACTGAGTGGCAAAGCCGATGCAACCATGTAAAAAAAATGTGAGGAAGATTTATTTGTTCAACTTGCAATAATGGAAAATAATATGGAAAAAATTGTCACAACTTTAAGAGACAGTGATTCGGAATGGGATTTTTCTGATGAAGAAGAATCAGATACCGAGGATCTCTAACCCCCCATTGGTAAAAAAAATCTAATTTATTTTATATAACATTATATATTTATAGTATAGCATACTAAACTAAATAATTACTAAGTATATTTAAAATGTCAATAATAAAATAAATAAATAAATGTTATTTAAAATATAATATAAAAAAACTAATAAAATAGTTATAACAAAAACATGTCATATTTATCTATTGATTCGTAAATATTATATTTTAATCAAATCATTATTTTTGTTTTTCTTCTAAGCTAAACCTTTTATTCAGAATAATTTTTTTTGTAAAATGTAAGACAAACTTTTCTTCATTTGTATAAAATTTTTTGGGACACACTGTATATCATACCTCAAGAAAAATGATTCCCTTTTAGTCATTAAATTATTAAGTTAACTAATATTTAGTTAACACTAATTAATTAGTATACATTATTTGAAACTCATTTTTTCAGGTATCAAACTAAAAATACCCAATATTACTGTGATCATCCATATATTGACAACATTGTAAAATTTTTATTATCTACCGAGTGATTATCAAGCCGTACAATGATTGTAATATTCGGGTAAATTCCATCCTTTTCTGGCCGAATACTTTCTCTCTCTGCGCACTAGAAGCTCCGCCCGTTTCATGGGATTTCTGTTCACCAGTACCACGATTTGTATACAAATCTTATAGCAAATAATACTATATGATACAGATGCGTTTTGTAAACTAAAATTGATAAATAATTTACGGAGATATTTGCAAAAAAGCAGCTTTTTTGCACTAATTTATAAATTTTATTAATAATTTTTAAATTTTATCAATTTTTTTATTAACAAAATAAGATGTATTAATACATTTAAACATCGAGGAATTACCGTCTTTTAAATTTGTGCGAAATTTCTCCCCGATCTGTCAAATAGTTTAAAAGTTATTTAATTTATTTATCCCTGAGGCTAAATATTTAAACTATTGAACTTGCTCTATTAATGATGCTAGACACATTTAGCAAATTTCATAAGATTCTTTAAGACGTAAACTATCTCAGAAGTTAAATGCATATTGCGTTTTCATCGAAATTATTTACAAAATAAACGTTTGAAAAAGGGGTATGTTTTTTACTTATAAACAATTGTAATAACTTCTATATTTTTTAAGCTACAGACTTGTACGTACAACCATTGGATAGCTGGTAAAAAAACTCACATTAAAAAAAACCTATGACCAAGAGGAACCAAGTTAGGGACGATTTTTAAAAAAATGATATCTCCATTGTTTATAAACACTAAAAAGTAAATTTGCACAAATTTTAAATGAAAATATAAACTTTATATTGAAACTTATAACACTTATCAAATTTTTCGAAACTTACAGCCCTTAGAAACGAAGGTACTTTCGAAAGATCGACAATAAGGACCAACCCGCACTTGGTTCACAAGAAGCTATTCGCACAGAAATAATAAATGCTTATAATTAATATTTGTTAATGAAATGATATGAAAGTTAATGAAAGTTCTGAAAATAGCCCAGGGAAATAAGCATTTTTTTATGACACTCGTCCGGCCAGGCAAACGACAGTTGTTTTGAGTAGTATGGACCTCTATAACAAAAACCTATATGTTTCCTGCAGTTGATTTTGTGGACTTAATTAGTTATTAACAAATTAAGGTCAAAAAACGGAAAATTGTTGATTTTTTCGTCCATCAGCTAAAAGTGAAGCATTTTAAACAAATTTTAGAAGAAAAGAAACTTATTAGTCATATAAAAACCTTTAAAATGGCGTTTTCTAAATGTTTCTGTCCTTGTTTGTTGCTTGGGAAGTTGCAAAATAAATCAAAAATTTCGGTTATATATAAATGTTAATACCTTTTGTTCCAGAAATGAACATATCATTTTAAAATATAAAATAAAAATATAGTTCTTTACACTTTTCTTAGTGTAGAATAAGTAAAATATTCACTAATATCAAGTTTGCTAGCCGACTTAACGGCGCCACAGCCTCTTAAATAGTTTTCACACCTAAATACAAGAGGGGTAATCTACACTTTTACGCACCAAGTATTATTTTATTAGTTCGTTCCCACAGATCGCCCTTGAGGCATCGGATTTTAAATTCACTCTCAATTCACGTATAAAATATTTCTCTACGCCGAAATCGGGCATTTTTTCTCATAAATACGGTTTTCTCTTTTACGTGTGATAAAGAAAGAATTATTTGATATTGTATAGTCAGCTACGTCGTTTTGAACCTCTTTAATCTAAAAATAGTTAATTATAAGTCGATAAACTAAAGGTGATTTTATTTCTCTGGAGTTATATTTGCTCCCATTAACAATCCTTATCCTTCAACGGTCACTGAAGAACCAAACCTATGGAGATACATCCATTCACAAGTCCTTTGAAGTAAGGCTTGGAATCAAAAGATTTCCAACCCTCGAATATAGGGAGCCAGTTACAAGGCTCCCCCTCATATCGTGGTCCTATCGAGCACAGATTATTTGATGAAACAGGACTGAAGAAAGAAAAGGATTACACACGCCGGAGAGCAACAGGAAGAAAGAATAATGGTTTCTCGTCCCTAGAAGAAAGATTGCACAAGTTGACCTTCGTTCAAGATTAGACACGTGTGTTTTGTGAAAAGTGCGTTATGTGCTGGTAAGCGACAGCGGTAATTAAATTGGATACTTGAAAAACAGTTGGTGAGGTTAAAACTCTTTCTATATTTTCTATACTCAATGCATGCACATGATTTATATTGGTAGATATTTGTCTCGACTTTTATTTGTTTATTAATATTTATATTAACTAATGGCTTTGATTTGACAACAGATCTTTCTTCTAAATATCGCTAAAGATAGCTGACAATTATTTATTATACAGATTGTCTCACAGCCCGCTCTCACGAAAAATATTTATTTATCACTCTAGTAAAAATACTCTATTAAAATTTAAATCGCGTCTTAGTTGAAAAAGACATTTACACTAAACAAAATCATTCACTTTTATTTCTCGCTCAATATATTTGCAAATAAATTCACTTTAAATAAAAAATGGAAGCTTTAAAGAAAAAGCGCAAATCACTTAAAGCATCAATTACACGTATCTCAGAATGGTTTATAGCCAATAAAGACACAGAAAACGAAATACTTGATTTTGAAAATAGGAAAGAAAAACTTTTTAATTTTTTCACACAATATGAACAAATTCAATTAGAAATCGAACAGACTGATGACAGTGACTAACAATCAGCTGATCGAGCAAATGTTGAAGAAAAATACTTCAACACACTCAAAGGTTTGCAAAGAAAAATAATAGAATTAAATTTAACAGAAAATAAAGCACCTAGCTCAAATAATAATGCTGTTTCCAGTGCGAGGCTGCCTGAAATTAGCATGAAAACCTTTACCGGAAATTTCTCAGAATTCAATGAATTCTTTCAACTATTTGAAACTCTGATCACAAACAATTCAAGTTTAAATAATGTACAAAAGTTTATATATTTAAAATCCTTCCTCAAAGGAGAACCTTTAAACTTAATTAGCAGTATCGAAGTAGTAGATGCAAATTTTGCTATCGCTATAAAAACCCTAAAAGAAAGATATGATGACAAATCACGAGTGATTAGTACTCTTATAAAAAAGCTGTTAAAGTCTCAATCTCTAGTTAAATGCACTCCTCAGGTACTAAGAGATTTTCTTGTACACACAAAGCAAACGCTTCAAGCTCTTAGTAATCTCGAAGTTCCAATTGAACATTGGGACCTCCTTTTAATAGAAATATTTTTAGAAAAAATAGATTTTGCTTCTCACAAGCCTTTTGAATATGAAGTAGGTTCTAAGAATGTTCCAACACTCAAACAATTTTTTGAATTTCTAGAAAAAAGATGTGATGTTTTAGAAAAACTTAATTACACTGAAACTCAGTCAAAGTTTAATAATAAAGTCACTCAAAAAACTGCTCATATCTCCACTATAAATAATAATAAATCTAGCTATGAAAATTGCATATTTTGTAAACAAACTGGTCATAAAATATAAGTGCTTCAAATTCACATGATGGTAATCAAAGTCACGCCAATAGGCAACAATCACGCTTTAATGCACCACAAACCTCTCAATCCTCCGCAAGTATACAGGGTGATTCACAAACTCGCCATAGTGCACCACATATCTCTCAAAGTCATTTTCATGCTCCTCAAAGGAGTAATAATGCCCAAGTTACTCAAACAATTAATTCTCCACATTCATATAATGAATCACCAAACACTTCTACTCACTTAAGCACTCAGACAAATGAAAATTGTCTACTCTCAGACACGCAAAGTCAAAATTCATCTTGCATCTCTTCTCTCTCAACTTTCAATCCAAAAAACGAAGTTTTGCTAGCCACAGCGCTGGTAACAATTTATTCTAAAAGTGGACAACCTGTACACGCAAGATGTCTTCTCGATAATGGATCTCAATCGAGCTTTGCAACAAAGGATTTAGTAAATAAACTAAATTACTCTACCACTAATAAAAGATTACAAATTTCCACAATCTCTCAAAATTGTTCCATCTCAAATATAATGGTAAACATTGAATTTTTCCCATATAAAAACAATGATATGAAATTTGAAGTATCATGTGCAGTTTTGGATAATATTACGTGTAAAATACCTCAGGTACCTCTAGATCGTAGCAAAATAAAAATACCAGATGGCATAAAGCTCAGTGATCCCTCTTACTCCTCCCCAGGGAGAATCGATCTCTTATTAGGTGCAGAAATTTACTGTGATCTATTAAAGGATGGTTTAATTCATATTGGAGCAGGTCTTCCAGTGCTTCAAAACACTCATTTAGGATATGTCATGTTCGGTAACTTATCTCCACAAGTTTCATCTAAGAAAAAGATGCACTATCACTCAAACTGTAACTATTCACACTCGAATCATATTTCTTTATTTGTTCAATCTCACACTAAAGAAGAAAATATAAATAATCTTCTCCAAAGGTTTTGGGACATTGAAGAAGTTCCCGAAATAAAGCATTTAAGTCCTGATGATGAAAAGGCTGAGAAAATATTTAAAGCCACAACACAAATCCTACCGAATGGACAGTTCCAAGTAGATTTACCCCTATGCACGCCTAATGAAAATAATAAATTGGGCGACTCTTTCCAAATGGCGCGAAGGCGATTTCTAAATTTGGAGAACAAATTCTCAAAAAATGATTCTCTTTACAAACAATATAAATCTTTTATAGATGAGTATGTTGAATTAGGACATGCAAAATATGTTCCGTTGTCTCTGCAGAATGTACACTCAGAAAACAAATATTTCTTGCCTCACTACAGTGTAGAAAAAGACACTTCTCTCACAACTCGTTTGCGCGTAGTTTTTGACGCATCCATGAAAACCACTTCTGGTTTTAGCCTTAATGATATTATGTTAAAGGGTTATACCACACAACCAGAACTATTTGACACTTTAGTCAACTTTAGACTCTTCAAGTATGTATTCACATCTGATATAAAAAAGATGATTAGACAAATCAGAATAAACCCCAACCAAACTTTCTTATTAAATATTTTGTGGCGCAACTCATATGCTAATATGCTCATTAATTTTTGCTATATTGATGACATATTATATGGTACAAATAGTATTGAAACACTCACACTTGCTCATGAGCAAATCACTGCACTGCTACAAAAGGCAGGCATACCTCTTCACAAATGGTGTTCAAATTCACCACAATTTTTAGAAAATATTTCACAATTTTCAACTGACTCTACGTATGTCATATCTCCAGAAAATCATTCTAATAAAATATTAGGTCTTTGTTGGGACTCTAAATTAGATAGTTTCTCTATTTCAGTACCAGAAATCGAAATAAAAGATTCCTACACTAAGAGACAAGTGCTCTCGATAATCGCAAGTTTTTTCGACCCCAAGGGATTAATTAATCCTGTAATAGTAACTGCAAAAATAATAATGCAAAAAATTTGGCTTTCAAAAATTCAGTGGAATGAAAGTTTAGACTCTACACTCTTAAATGAATGGTTAAATTTTCTCAAACATATTTCAGCACTAAAACATTTAAAAATTCACAGACCTTTTTTTATTGAAAATTATATATGTACTATACAAATACACGCATTTTCCGACGCTAGTGAAAAGGCATACGCCAGCTGCATATATATTAGAGTTACTTATAGCTCAAGAAATGTCTCTTCCACACTCATCACCTCTAAAAGTAGGGTAGCTCCAATAAAAACATTAACTTTACCTAAGTTAGAACTTATGGGTGCTGTTTTATGCAGCAAACTCACTAAAAGAATAGTTGAAATTCTAAATAATAAATTAACTCAAATAGACTCAATAAACTGCTGGACGGACTCAGAAATCGTACTTGCTTGGTTAGGCTCACATAGCTCGAGATGGTCACAGTTTGTTGCAAATAGAGTTTCTGAAATACAAGGAAACCCACAATTTAAGTGGCGATATATAAAGTCAAAACAAAACCCCGCAGATATTGCGTCAAGAGGCATGTCTGCTCCTGAACTTCTAAACTCAAAATTTTGGTTTCAAGCTCCCTCATTTCTACTTAATTATGACTTAGATTTAGCTTCTTATGATTCAAAACCAAATGTAAGTAAAATACCCGAGGAAAAGAAAATAGTTCATCTAGCACAAGAAAGCCCAATAAGTTTCATTGAAAATTTATCTCTCAAATTTTCAAACTTCTCAAAACTACAACGCAGTATCACACTTATTCTCAGGTACATTCACAATTTCAAGTTTCCAAATGAAAAATATGTTGGACCCTTCTCTGTTTCAGAATTAAAAAATGCTGAAAATTTAATAATAAAACTTTTGCAAAAGGCACACTTTTTTCGAGAATTTTCTTGTCTTAAAAATAAGGAGATAATTTCAAATAGAACAATTTTAAAACTCAACCCATTCATAGATAATCAGCAAATGATTCGTGTAGGTGGTCGTCTAAGGTACTCAGACGTCCCATATGAATAGAAGTACCCATTACTTCTACCCTCTCATAATCACATAGTAAAATTAATGCTGCATAGAGAACATATAAGATTATGTCATGCAGGCCCTCAAAATACTCTTTCCAATTTTCGTTTAAGATATTGGTGTCTAAATGGTCTCAAAGAAACTAAAAGGATAATTAATAAATGTCACGATTGTTTTAAATTTAAAGCAAAGACAGCCACACAGTTAATGGCTGATTTACCACGGGAACGTTCATGTTTCTCCCCTCCATTTACCAATGTTGGTCTAGACTTTGGTGGTCCATTTCTTATAAAAAGCTCCAATTTAAGAAAGGCTCCAAAAATAAAATCCTACATAGCGTTGTTCGTATGTATGGTTACTCGTGCAGTGCACATCGAATTAGTCACAGGTCTCTCCACCGAAAGTTTCTTACTTGCTTTAAAAAGATTCATCAGTAGGAGAGGCTGTCCACAAATTATCTACTCAGATAACGCCACTAATTTTCTAGGAGCTAGAAATCAGTTGAGGGAAGTTGCACTATTTCTTAAACAAAAGGAAACCTCTGAGTCCATATTCAATTTTCTCTCCTCTTCTGAAATCCAATGGAAATTTATTGTAGCCCATTCTCCGCATCATGGTGGAATTTGGGAGGCAGCTATAAAAAGTGCCAAATATCACATTTTAAGGCTTTTAGGCAATAACACTTTAACTTTTGAAGCCTTTAGCACAGTTCTCGCACAAATAGAAGCAGTACTAAACTCACGCCCTCTTTGTGCTATGTCAAATGATCCAAATGACTTTAACACATTGTCTCCATGACATTTCCTAATAGGAAAACCAATTACGTCATTTCCTGAAGAGATAGTGACGGAAATACCTGACAATAAATTAACAATTTGGCAAAACTACGATTCAGCAATCATTTGCCAAACGCTGGAAAATTGATTACCTTAATCAACTTCAGAATCGCCCCAAGTGGTTAACACCACAGAAGAATCTTGAAGTTAACGACTTAGTTCTATTAAAGGAGGATAAAGTTCCACCCCTACACTGGCCATTGGCAAGAATTGTTGAATTGTTTACTGGTAAGGACGATAAGGTCCGTAGTGTTAAAATAAAGACTAGAGATGGATATTTTAACAGACCCATTACAAAACTCTGTCCTCTTCCTGTGGACAAAGTAGAAAATTAAAATTTTAAATTTTGTCACATTTATATGTATTACTCTAGTTTAGGAATAGTTATTTCTTAAATTACATTTAAGTTAAGTTTGCTTACTTTCTCAAATCACTCTTTCTTTCGTTTTGAAGTAAATACTTCAACGCGGGCAGTCTATGTTCCAGAAATGAACATATCATTTTAAAATATAAAATAAAAATATAGTTCTTTACACTTTTCTTAGTGTAGAATAAGTAAAATATTAACTAATATCAAGTTTGCTAGCCGACTTAACGGCGCCACAGCCTCTTAAATAGTTTTCACACCTAAATACAAGAGGGGTAATCTACACTTTTACGCACCAAGTAATATTTTATTAGTTCGTTCCCACAGATCGCCCTTGAGGCATCGGATTTTAAATTCACTCTCAATTCACGTATAAAATATTTCTCTACGCCGAAATCGGGCATTTTTTCTCATAAATACGGTTTTCTCTTTTACGTGTGATAAAGAAAGAATTATTTGATATTGTATAGTCAGCTACGTCGTTTTGAACCTCTTTAATCTAAAAATAGTTAATTATAAGTCGATAAACTAAAGGTGATTTTATTTCTCTGGAGTTATATTTGCTCCCATTAACAATCCTTATCCTTCAACGGTCACTGAAGAACCAAACCTATGGAGATACATCCATTCACAAGTCCTTTGAAGTAAGGCTTGGAATCAAAAGATTTCCAACCCTCGAATATAGGGAGCCAGTTACAAGGCCCCCTCACCTTTTTTGAAAATAAACTAATAACATTTATATTTCATGAAATTCTGTATCTTGTAGTGCTTAAAATATGGTCAAAATTTAAAAGTGATCGGTTAAATACTTTAAAAGTTATTTTATTTGTTTATCCCAAAATAATTTTTTTTTGCAACAATATAAGTCAGAAAATTATATCGTTTTAGTAATTGTAATGGTAGTTTCTGGTAAAAGAAGACTTGCTCTATTATTGATATTAAAAAAAATTAAGAAAAATAATTTTAAATATTGCAAAATAATTTTGAAAAACATGTTTCTTTTTTGCTTATAAACAATTAGAATAACTTTTTAACCATTGCCTGCAAGAATATTATTTTTTTATATTTAAAAAGTCTGAATTTTTTCACAAATTTTAAAGGAAAAAAATTTGCCTAAAATAATTTGGGACAAAGTTAGCCTCTTTTTTTATTTAATTCATAGTAGCTTTGTTTATAACAATTAAGAAATCTTATTAGCGTTATTTAAAAGCACATACTTTATAGTTTTAACGTACCAAATTCTAAAAAAAATTGCCCTTCAATGAACTCGTCCACAAAGCTTCAAAATGTGGTCCTTAAAATCGGCTGGCTTCGAAACTCACAGGAGCAGAAAGGAGGGGAAAGGAGCTGTTAGCTGTATCTCTGGTTCTTATTTATGGATTTCGACGTTCCTTTTTTTAATTTGTATGTACTGTTTGCGTACATTAAGAATATTCATTATTTCAATAAATAAATTGTTAAATAAACTATTTAATTTGCTTAAACATTTTTTTTTTCAATTTTTATTGTAATATTTGAGATAATTTTTATTTAAAAACATAAATATTTATAATTAATTAATACTTCTTTAATAAAATTGTAAATAATTGATTTATAATAGATTTTATGAAAACAACAAATTGTCCTATTCAATTGTTTCTTAAAATAGTATGGCTTTGGAAATATAGCTTTAAACTCCAAATTTTAAAATTAGTTACAATATTACAGGGTGTTCCATAAGTTGGTGGCAGACCAAAATTATGTTTTTTTAAACGGAGCACCCTGTATTTTATTTTAAATTTGAAATCTGCTTCACTTCCACATCATAACAGTGTAAAGTTTTATTATGTTATACCGGGTATTTAAAAAGTTATAACCAATATTACCTGAGAATCATATCAAGTTTAATTCCCTGTATAATTAAAAAGGAGTATAGCAACATTGATCTATTGCAACCATAGTTTTTTAATAATTGTTAAAAATTATAAAACATATTCGTTTTCATAATATTCGTTAAATCAAATACAGGGTAAGTCAAAATGCAAGTACATTATTTTCTTGGTAATTTTAAATAGAACACCCTGCATTTTATATCACTATCGAAAAGTACTAATATCGTACTTCAAATTTTATACAGTACTCCCTATACCCAAAATTATCAGTTTTCTAGATATTTTTATTTTTCCATCAAAGTATTAATTTGGTAGATATTTTAACGTTTACCAATAATTATTGTGAGTTGGCCATGATTGATTTGTCAGAAACTGACAGTTAGACATAACTGTTTATTAATTCAGTATTGGGGTATAATGTAAATTATCTAATAAATGGGGGGATCCACTGTAAATAATTGGGGATCCGATTATAATATTTACGGGAACCCTACTGTCATCATTCTAATAAATGCTGCTGTCATCATTGTAAAAGACGCCTGTCTTAAAATCCTTGGATGCGTCTACAATTCTTAGGGGATACTTATCCCTGTGAGCGGGGAAAGGCTTACTGATCCCACTAGTCTCAGCTGACTGGTTTCCCCCTCGCGGCTTACGGAGGGTAGGGAGATTTTGGAAAAGGGGGATTAAGGACTTCTAGGTCTCAGGTCCTGTAAAGAGTTGAGTCTATGGGCTTGCTTTAGAAGCCGGAGAACTGCATAAGCGAAAAATGTGTACTCTTCTAGTCTCTGCCTGTAACGGCCGGGAAGAACAATAAAACCAAATTTCGAGTTTACAATGTATTAAATAGACTGTATACTACAACTAAGATAACAAGATATCAGTTATGACCAATAATGATTCGATCAGGCGCAAAGGGAGACGAGAAGAGATAAAGCAAGAAATTAAAGGGTGGACAATCCGTATTATTATATATTCCTTGGGTTAGTATATAGATCTTAGTTACCTTCGCGTATTTAGGCCCTAGCTAATGAATACGCCTCCAGTCCTACTGGAATTCAGGATCTGTCTGTTGAAGTACCGCGCGCTATCACGAACTTTCGAAACTCCAGATACCGGCACTTATACGGTACACTACCCCATCGAGTTACGATATAGCGCGCTCACTGGCTGCGTATTGTCTCGATCGCCCGTGCTTATGGCGCAGAGCACTCCCAGGTGCCTCGTTCCTACTGCCTTCGTCTGGCCCGCTTCCTTCGTTTTTTATGAGCCCGTATTCTCAATTTCCGATCGTAGTACCAAGGTCGAGTTTTTTATTTTTTGCTGACTGAGTCCCCGTGATTAAACCGGGTCATGCGGTGGTGTTATTTTCAAGCGAAGGTCTATGTTTTTAAACGTGATTTTTTTCTTTTAACCAACCGTGGCGACCTGATATTTGAGACTCGTGTAATACACTTAAACTAGGTCGAGTTTTCAATCTTTGTTTAATGTGAAATGTATACATTAACTATGTCGAATTATTTGTTCTTTATTCAACTTGGAATATATAATAATTATTTAAATAATTATTACTCTTTTCTAGGCTAACTGCCCCTTATTTTTTTTTTTATTTCCTTGCTATGTTTACATTACAATTAGCAACAATTATTATTTAGTAATTCAGTAATTAATTCAATTTAAATTAGCAATTATGAATTTTACTACTGATGAAATGGTAGATATGATCTGGATATTGAAGGAATGCAATAAAAATTCATTACTATCAGCTAGAATTTATCAAGAATGGTTTCCAGATGGGCGGCAACCTAGACAAGATACATTTAAAAAATTGAAAGATCGATTTAACCGCACTCGTTTAGTGAATTATGAAAAACATGAACGAACAAAAACTAGTGTGACAGATGAAAACGAAATGAGTGTGTTGATGGCAGTTACAGAAACCCACACACAAGTATAAGGAGTATTTCCAATGAACAAGAACTTAGTTACTACTCTGTTCAAAACATTCTATCTAAACAAGATGCACCTTTAATATTCATATTCATATCCATATTCAAAAGCACCAAGAATTAAATAATGATAATTTTTAGAAACGAATAGTATTTTGTGAATGGGCCTTAGAAAAAACTAATGAGCAGAGAGATTTTTTAATTATGTCCTATTTGCTGATGAAGCTACATTCCATTAAAACAGTTCTGTTAATGAGCATAACTTTCACTACTACTTAACAAGTAATCCATACCATATAGTAACGCATAGTCAAACAAGATGGTCCCTAAATGTGTGGGGAGGTATTGTCGGGAACCATGTAGTAGGACCATATTTTTTTGAAGATAACTTAAATGGTGAGATTTATTTAGATTTTATCGTAAATCAGTTACCGATATTATTAAAAGATGTTCCACTTAATATACGTGAACAAATGTGGTTTACACATGACGGTGCTCCTGCGCACCACAACGAATTAGTAAGTGGTGAACTTAATGATCAGTGTGGTGAAAGATGGATCGGAAGAGATGGACCGGTAAGGTGGCCCCCAAGGTCACCAGAATTCAATAAAATGGACTAATTTTTTTGGGGTTACGTTAAGAACGAAGCATATAAAATACCTCCAACAACAAGGGATGATATGAAAAATAGAATCCGAATTGCATTTCAAAATATTTCTTTACAAATGCTTAGTAATGTAAGCAACTCTTTCAATGACCGCTTTCAAGTATGCATAGATGTTTTATGAGGTCATTTTGAACACCTTACTTAAGTAAGATAGTTAAAATCACTGTTGTTTTTTGTTTTTCTATGTGTTGTTATTTTTTTTTAATTTTCCGTCGGTTATTTTTTATAAATTTTATTTAAAATAAATTGTTTTCTTTTATGTGTCGTTATTTTGTTACTGAATTAATAAACAATACTGTCAAACTATCAGTTTCTGACAAATCAATCATGACCAACTCACAATAATTATTGGTTAACTTTAAAATATCTACAATTATTAAAAAACCATGGTTGCAATAGATCAATGTTGCTATACTCCTTTTTAATTATACACGGAGTTAAACTTGATATGATTTTCAGGTAATATTGGTTATAACTTTTTAAATACCCGGTATAACATAATAAAACTAAATCAATAGTATATATATTTAGTTGTTACAAAAAGTTTCTACCAAGTAACCAAAAACAAAATTTGAATATTTTATTAATGTTCTGTATTTTGAGAAAGATTTCCGAAGTAGAAATGGAAATGTCAAAAATAAACTTAGTATAAACTTAAATTGTGACTTATTCCCCAAGGAATAGGAAATGGCATTAAGATGCCACAAGAAAATAGCTTCAGAACAATATTAATTATTAACATTGTATTAAAAAAATTATTAGGTACACTTGTAAATTAATGGTTATCTAATCCTAATAATAAATTAAGTTGAAAAAAAGAGTTAAAAACATATAAAAATAAAACTATTCCTTTGTACACTTTCTCCTTCTGATTCTCTTTTTCCTTCCCTTTCTGAATTCATTGTGAATACGATTTATTGTCTTCAGTATAATTTTGAAAATTGTAAACATTTCATTTAATTAGTGAAACAACATGGTCCAACAAAATTGAATGGTCTATTTACTCGACACTAGGGAAGTCCTTACAACATGTAAAAATTTCATTTTGTGAATAACATAATATGATCTTTGAATGTATATTTGATTACTTGCAATTATTGTAATGAAAAAACTAGATGTATTAGATTAGATTTACTTACAATATTGTGAAAAATAGATTGATAAATTTACATAGATAGGAAAAAAATAAGTCAAATTTGTATGAAAAGAAATTATTCTAACTTTATTTATATCAAATTATTAATAAATTATTTACAATTTTATTAAAGAAGTATACATTATTCATAAATATATACGTTTTACATTCAAACTTAACTTAAATATTACTAAAAGAAAATTAAAAAATTTTTTTTTTAACAAATGAGGTGGTTTATTTGACAATTTATTTATTGATTCGTAATGTACGCAAAAAGTACATACAAGTTCAAAAAGAAACGTTGAAATACATAACAAAGGACCAGAGATACAGTTAACAGCGCCTCCCCCTCCCCTCAACTCCCGCGAATTTCTAAGCCGTCAGATTTTAAAGAACACATTTTGAAGCTTTGTGGACGATTCCATTTAAGGGCAATATTTTTGAAATTTGGTACATTAAAACTATAAAGTATGTGCTTTTAAATAACGCAAGTAAGATTTCTTAATTGTTATAAATAAAGCTACTATGAATTAAATAAAAAAAGAGGCTAACTTTGTCCCAAATTATTTTAGAACAATTTTTTTTTCTTTTAAATTAGTGAAAAAATTCAGGCATTTTAAATATAAAAAAATAATACTTTTACAGGCAATGGTTAAAAAGTTATTCTAATTGTTTATAAGCAAAAAATCGACATGTATTTGCAAAATTATTTTGCAATATTTAAAATTAATTTTCTTAATTTTTTTTAATCTTAATAATAGAACATGTTTTCTTCTTCTAAAAACTACCTTTACAATTACTAAAACTATATAATTTTCTTACATATTGTTGCAAAAAAAATTAATTTGGGATAAACAAATAAAATATCTTTTAAACTATTTAACCGATCACTTTGAAATTTTAACCATATTTTAAGCACTACAAGACACAGCATTCCATGAAATATAAATGTTATAAGTTTATTTTCAAAAAAGTTATTAACATTTATAAAAATCCGAAATTTTTGACCTATTTTGCAAGTTCCCAAGCAACAAATTAGGATAGAAACATTTAGAAAAAGCCATTTTGAAGGTTTTTATATGACATAAAAGTTTCTCCTCTTGTAAAATTTGTTTAAAATGCTTCACTTTTTGCTGATAGACGAAAAAAGCAAAAATTTTCCGTTTTTTGACCTTAATTTGTTAATAACTAATTAAGTCAAAAAAATCGACTGCAGGAAACATATAGGTTTTTGTTACAGAGGTCCATACTACTCAAAACAACTGTCGCTTGCCTGGCCGGACGAGTGTCAAAAACAAGGTACTTTTTTGCTTATTTCCCTGGTCTATAACCACCGATCAGGAAAATGTTGTCGAAAATAGCCCGTAGATTATTCTACTTTAGAGATAATTGGAGCTAATATGAATAGTAAGACCACTTACATTAACTCTAGATGATGTTGCCTCTTAAATCGCACTGAATTTAAACTGTACTCAACTTTAGTATCAAACACCGAAGTTAATTTATAATGTATATTTCATCTACTCGGGTGTTATCAAACTATGTGAGATAGAATAGAAGTGTATATATACACTTATAGATAAACTCCCAGAGAAAGAAATACGTCCAAACTCTTAGACGACGCAACCAAAAGTCAGTCTAATCTCTTAGACTAACCAACGAAAAGTGATCCTCTTTTTCTCAAATTGGACAAACTATCCCCTAGGACAGGATCATCCCCACTTAAAGAACTTTCTCTTAACGAGAACCGACTTTTTGGCGGAAACATATAAACATAACGGTATTTTTTAAAAAGGGAAGCAAAAAGGCAAATAACTGTACCATATTGATGGAAATATTCTCTTTAAAGTAAAGCTATTTGTAAGAAGATTAACAAATTTTATTACTCTCTTCCTAGCGCTATAAAAAAGGGGCTTAAATGATTTTTGTTCCCAAAAAAATGACGATTGCTCTTAAATTTCTAACAAAGCAGCCGTCAAGTAATCTGCATGTTTCGGTACTTCTTTTAAGAAATAAAAAGCTGAAAGATATCGAAGAATTAGGTCTATAAAGATACAAAATCTAAAATACCGTTACATTCTCATAAAGGACTATATCGGGACCTCTCATTCGTTTCGGCAAGGTGCCAAAGGACGATTTTTGGATACAGCCATTGGCGTAGCTGCAGTAATTGTGAAAGGTTTTTAAAATTAATCTTAAAGTAATATATAATAATTAGTTACTAATCTAATTATAAAAAAAATGTTACAGGCTAGCAGAAATAGAGACAGCAGTTTGTCCCATTCTCTCTGATTTTCATGTACAAACAGGGACAGGTAGTTGTTGATGGTTCGGTTATGTCTTTTTACCATGCCGTCGGACTGAGCATGAATCCAAAGTTTTCATTCGTTTGTTGCGCTCCTGATCAGAATGAATCTCATCTATTTATAGGAGAAGTGGAACCCCATGTCGAAAAACGACATTCTCAAGCAAGACCTTACCAACTGTGATTGCTTTTTAATCCGGTAGTACAACTACTTCTGGCCATTTGGAAAAATAGTCCATAGCAACCATCAAATACTTGTTTTCTAATGTTGTTACTGGAAATGGTCCCAGAATGTCAACAGCAACTCGTTTCGATGGAGTACCGGTAAAGTATTGTTGGAGTTTTCCCCTAAGTCTAGTTTTGGGTCTTTTCTTGGATGCACACAGGTCACATCGTTTTCACCATTCTTCCACATCTTACTGACAATTAACTGAATAATAGCTCTCAAGGACTCTGGTCAGAGTCCTATTTATCCCAAAATGACCACTGCAGCCGGCTGTCGTGCAGTTCTGCAAGTACGTCCTTAACACATGACTTTGGGAGAACAAATGGGGGCACTGTTCTTGTTCCATCTGAACTTTCCCTTTTACGAGTGATGACGTCATCTCGCAGACAGAAGGAGTCCCACTGAAGCCAATAGCCTTTCACTGCTTACCCATATTTGGCAACCTCCTGCCAGTGTGGCCTAGCTCCATTGTCTGGATCTTTATGCTGTACAGCCTACAGGTTTTCTTTGGCTAAAGCTTCTTCGTCACTACCGTCCTCTAGGGTTTTTAACTGTAAAATCTGGCCCTCTCGTTCTTTTTGGCGCTCGCAGAATCGGCAGTTCCTCTCTTTGCATGGTTTTCTCGAGAAGCTGTCAGCATTTCCATGGCTTTTTTCCGCTCGGTGATAAATTTTAAAATCATAGGTCTGAAGTTTCTCCAGTCATCGAGCTATCTGGTATTTTGAAATTGAGCAGCAATTGCAAGGCTGAATGGTCGGATCTTATCAAGAATTTTCTGTCATAGAGGAACGAATGGTAGTATTCTACTGCTGTAAGGACAGCCAATAACTCCTTTGTGGTGACACAGTAGTTTCTTTCCGCTTTTCCCAGAGTTTTACTGAAGTATCCTATGACGTGTTCCCCACCCTCCTGCACTTGGAAAAGCACCGCCCCGATGCCATTTTGAGCAGCATCCGTATCAAGCACAAAAAGACTCTGCTCTTTCTTATATGTCACGATGAGTGCCGTTGTTAATTTATCTTTAACTGTGGTGAAAGCAAGTTGGTAGTCTGGTGTCCAGTAAAATAGGAGCTTATTCTCGGCCAAGTTATGAAGGGGCAATCTTTAAAAAATCTTTCACAAAGCGACTATAGTAACTGCAAAGGACAAGAAAGCTTCGGATATCGTGTTTATTTTTTCGTGTAGGCCATTCTTGTACTGCTTTTATTTTTGCCGGGTCTGCTATAACTCTTGACTATGAAATTACATGTCTAAGGAAAGAAGGAAACTAACTGTTTCTTGAAAGAGTTTACACTTCTTGCATTTACTTGTATGTAAGCGTTACTAAGTCTGGTGAAAATTTCTTTCAAATTGGCAAGGTGTACGTCAAAATCTTTTCCGATGATCATGATGTCGTCAAGGTATACCAGAGAAATTTTCCATTTAAGTCCCCTAAGTACTAGCTCCATTAATCGTTGTTCAAATGTAGAAGGTGCGTTACACAATCCGAATGGCATCACTTTGAATTGATAGAGCCCATTTCCAGCAGAAAATGCTGTCAGCACAGTTAAAAATCATTTCGATCCAGCCAAGGCACAAAGAGTATTGTCAATACGGGGCAGCGGGTAGCTGTCTATCTTGGTGACGCTATTTAATTTTTTTATAGTCGAGGCAGAACCTTGTGGAGCCACAAGGTTAGTTACTAACACTACTGGAGAAGACCAGAGGCTACTTGACTCTTCGATAACATTATCCCCCTGCATCTCTTTAAGAATGGCAAAAGCTTCTTTTTGTTTTGCAAATGGGAGACGTCTTGGTGCCTGCCTTTTGAGGTTGGAGTTATCAGTGTTAATACTGTTACGATAAATATCATGGCCTAAAAATAACCGTAAATATATTATGACTAATTCACTAATATGTTGTAGATTGTACGAGAGAATTCTACCAGCTGGCAGAAAGAAAACCGGTCAGACGATGACCTTCTAGTATACATCAGAGGGGTTCTCCTGAATTCTAGGCCAGTTGTGGTTTCATATATAATAATGGAATTTTCATTGAAGGAGTTAGTTAATTCTGAAGACCCGCGGCCGCGATTTTAATTGTTACGCTCGCCTTTAAATAAATTATGTATTATTGAGTAGTTAAATAAATTAATATAAGTTATCGTGCTTCTTAATAAATTAAAATAAAAACCTTTTAATAAAGACAAAAGACATAAATAAATTTCATTACATTGGTGTCAAAGTGAATATAAAATAAATTGTGAAAATGACGACGATTTATGAGCTGACAGTGACTAATTTAAGAAGACATCTCGAAGACGATTTCGAAAGTTTCTGGTGATGTAGCCAAAGTTTCCGGTGATGTAGACAAAGTTTCTGGTGACATCGCATCATTGGAGAACAAAGTTTCTAACGAGATTTCTTCTTTGGAAAGCAAAGTTTCTGCTAACATCTCTTTGGAAATCTCTAAAGTCACTTCTGAGATGTCTGCCCTCGACGATAGAATGTCGTCGTTAAAAAACCAAGTTGCTGCCGATATGTTGGCCTTCGAAGAAAAGATATGGAAAGAGATGGAAAAGAAGCTGGAGGAAACAGGGACAGCAGAGAGAGGAAACAATCCGATTACAGTGGAGATAAAAGAAGACGAGACGAAATGTAAGTTGGAGACACGGCCGAAATTTGAAGGAAGTGGAGGTTCTATTCATGTTAAAGTCCCAACTTTCGACGGAAAATCATCATGAAACAACTACATGAAACAGTTCTAATCAGCCGCAAGAGCGAATAGATGGTCTGAAAAAAAAAAGGCTGTAAACCTGACTATCGCTCTTCGAGGAGATGCCTTAGATGTGCTTCAGACCATAGCCGTAGAAGAGACGGATGATTTCGAACAACTTAAGAAGAGGTTAAATATGCGATATGGCCACGAACATTTGGAGCATGTATATCAGTCGCAGCTTAAAAATCGTAGACAGAAGAAAGATGAGGCTCTTCAAGAATATGAGGTAGATATTGTCAGATTGGTACGATATGCTTATCCAACAGCTCCCGAAGACATGATGGAAACATTGGCCGTTCAGACGTTTATTGATGGTCTTCGTGATCATGAAATGCAGAGAACACTGCGATTAGCTCGTCACAAAACGCTGGTTGATGTCTTATCCGCCGCCCTCGAATACGAGTCAGCTACGCAGGCCTCTGGCGGGTACAGTAAAGTTAGAACTGTAAAAGAGGAAGGAGATGAAGATAAACTTGACCAGCTCGTTAATATGATGAAAAGCATGACATACAAGAAAACGAAGACTATAAAATCAAGAAACTCACCATCAGGAAAACCAGAACGAGTCGGCTTTAGGGGAGCAGCTTCGACCCGGAACTTTTCCAAAGAACCTCTTATACTAATAGCTTCTTTGAAATGTCGTGAGGATAGCGTATATGTAGATGGAGAAATAAATGGTAAAAAGCATACGTTGTTGGTGGATACCGGAGCGACCAGAACTATTATACGGCCGACAGTTATAAACAGCCGTAAGAAACTGTTACCAACGAGGTTGCGACTTCGGACTGCTACAGGTGAAAATGCCAACATTCATGGAGAAATCCAGGTACAATTGGGGTACAATTGGGGCAGAAAAGTTTGTCCATACTGTTATAGTTGCTGACATCGAAGAGGATGTTATATTAGGAATGGACGTAATGAATATGCATGGATTCCAATTGGATTTTAAGAATAAGGTAATCAAAGTTGGCAACGAGGAGGTATTTCTCCATCCACATAATGACAACACTGTACAAGCAGCCATTAAAGAAGATACAGTCGTGCCTGCGAGAAGCGAAACGATCATAGTAGCGCGGCTACAGGGAATTGTGGACGAATGGAGACCTGTTATGATGGAGCCTTGAAACCACGACGATGAGGTTGGCCGTGGAATCATAATTGGAAAGGAATTGGTGACTTCGGCTAAAGAAATTCCTGTGAGACTTATCAATGTCAACGACTACCCAGTGACCATAAAGAAAGAGACAAAAGTAGGAACTTGTGTACCTGTGACATCCATAATCCGTCAGGCGACAACATCTGACAATTCCAACGACAAATTCGACCAAATGGTTGCAGTTGCAGGACAGTCTCTGAATCAGATTGAGAAAAGAAAATTAAGGGAATAAGGGAAGAACTACCGTTGTTAAGCATAAAATTGATATTGGTAATGCTAAGCCAATTCGTCAAACAGCTTGACGATTACCACAGGCGAAAAGAGAGGAAGCTGAAACGATTGTTCAGGAAATGAAGAAAGACGGGGTGATAGAACCTTCTACGAGCCCATGGGTCTCTCCGGTAGTCCTGGTTAAGAAGAAAGACGGAACGACGAGATTCTGTGTGGATTACCGTATGCTGAACAACATTACCAAGAAAGATAGTTATCCTCTGCCTCGGATCGATGACACATTGGACACATTGGCTGGAAGTAAATTGTTTTCTACTTTGGATTTGAAGTCTGGATACTGGCAGGTAGAAATGGACCCAGTAGATAAAGAAAAGACAGCCTTCACCACAGGATCTGGATTGTGGCAATTCAACGTTATGCCATTTGGACTCTGTAATGCTTCTGCGACATTTGAGAGGCTTATGGAAAATGTGTTGAGAGGGTTATCTTGGAAAACATACCTGGTTTATTTAGATGACATAATCGTCTTGCGGGAGACATTTGAAGATCATTTGAGGAATTTAGAAAACGTTTTTAATCGACTTAAAGCTGCCCAATTGATGCTAAACCCCAAGAAGTGCCAGTTATTTCAAGGTAAAGTCAATTATCTGGGTCATATAGTTAGTAAAGAAGGAGTGGCCGTGGATAAGGGAAAAATCGATTCCATTATGGAATGGCCAAAATCAACCGACAAACACCAAGTGAGAAGTTTTCTTGGACTATGTACCTACTACCGAAGGTTTATTAAGAAGTTTGCAGATATCGCTAAGCCATTAACGCGACTTACGGAGGAGGCAAGAGATTACCGCTGGGATACGGACTGCCAAAATGCCTTTGAGACGTTGAAAAAGCATTTAATAACAGCACCAATTTTAGGGTATCCACTGCCAGAAGGAGAGTTCATCTTAGATACAGATGCAAGTAATGTGGGAATTGGAGGAGTGCTGCCTCAGATTCAAGGAGGACAGGAACGAGTCCTCGGATATTTTAGTAAAGTTCTTTCAAAACCTGAGCGGAATTATTGTGTCACGAGAAGATAACTTCTAGCAGTAGTAAAATCAGTAGAGCACTTCTATCAATACCTTTATGGTAGGAAGTTTCTAATCCGAACCGACCATGCCGCCCTTAAATGGTTGATGCAGTTTAAGAATCCAGAGGGTCAGATAGCCAGGTGGATCGAACGACTCAAAGAATACGATTTTAAGATTGAGCACCGGGCCGGAGTTAGCCACAGAAACGCTGATTCTCTTTCCAGAACGCCATGCCCAGCAGAGTGTTCCCACTGCAACAAAACGGAATCCAAGGAAGCAGCAGTGCTAAGAACAACGATGGTCAACGACGACTGGACGCCTACTAAGATCAGAGAAGAACAAGAAAGAGATCCAGTTATACAGAAAATTCGAAAATGGAAAGAGGAAAACCGTCGACCACCTTGGCAAGAAATATCAAACCTATGCTCAGTAGTTAAGACGTATTGGGCCCAGTGGGACTCATTTATCTTGCTTAAACGAGTCCTGGAAAATGATGACGGTTCAGAGAAGAGAAGACAGTTGGTGATCCCAAAGAGCAGAATAGCCGAAGTACTTCGTCAGTTACACGACAGTCCATCAGGAGGGCATTTTGGTGTAAAGAAAACCCTTCAGCGAATTCAGGAAAGGTTTTATTGGATGAACAGTTCCGACGACGTAAAAGACTGGTGTAAGAAATGTACTATTTGTGCTACGAGTAACGGGCCTTACCGAAAAAGGAGAGCTCCTATGAGACAGTATAATGTTGGAAGCCCGTTTGAAAGAATAGCTTTGGACATCGCTGGGCCATTTCCAGAAAGTGAAAATGGAGGCAAGTACATGTTGGTAGTAATGGATTACTTTACTAAGTGGGTCGAGATTTACGCACTTCCCGACCAGAAGGCCGCCACCGTTGCAGATAAGTTGATCCAAGAATATATCAGCCGATTTGGAGTGCCTTTGGAGATACATAGTGACCAAGGCAGGAACTTCGAAAGCGATCTATTCCAAGGAATATGTGATAGACTAGGCATGAAGAAAACAAGAACTACCGCGTATCATCCGCAATCGGATGGTATGGTAGAACGAATGAATAGGACAGTTGGCAAGTATTTGACAAAGATGGTGTCCGATCATCAGCGAGACTGGGACCAATACCTTCCGTTCTTCACAATGGCCTACAGATCTTCTGTTAACGAATCAACAGGCCAGACACCAGCCAAAGTCCTATTCGGACGCGAAATGCGACTACCTTGTGATCTCGAGTTTGGATGTCGACCTGGAGAAGATGTTGCAGGTGAAGATTATGTAATCGAATTACGAAGAAGAATGGACGATGTACATGAGTTGGTCCGTTCCCACCTTCAGATCGCTAGCGACCGAATGAAGAAACGGTACGATACACAAGCCGAAAAGGGTTACTTTAAGAAGAACGACAAAGTATGGCTGTATAATCCCAAGAAGCGAAAAGGTTGTTCTCCCAAATTGCAGCAGTTTTGGGAAGGTCCATACCTCATTATGGAGAAGATCAACGATGTCATCTACCCAATAAGCAAGATTCCAAGGGGAAAGCCGATGATAGTACACCATAACCGGCTGGCGTCTTTCGAAGGTGACCACGACGTAGATGAAGAAGTGGAAGTAAACCAAGTCCAAGATGTGTCTGACCTCACGTTTGAGGAATTCATGGGTGCCTATGGAGGTAAAGGTAAAGCAAGACATGGTGTTACCACTGAAGAAAAGCAAGATCTACTCGCGCTCCCCGATGACCACTCACTGGCCCTTACCATCCCGGCCAATATCAAAGACGCACCAGGGTTGGCATCCGTCTTTCGAAGGAAGTTTGGTCGAGTTGAAGAACTTCAATGCCAAGTGCCAGCTCCCGGTAAAACCTTGAAACTCCAAGATGCATCACGTTACCTTTTCTACCTGGTAACAAAAGACACTGCCCGTGACCAACCTACCTACCGAGATGTATGGGAAGCCTTACTTCAATTGAGAGAGCACGTACTAGAGTCCGACGTGCAAAAGTTAGCCATGCCAAAGTTGGAGTGCCGCCAATTAGATTGGAGGGTTATCCGAAATATGGTGGAAGAGATCTTTAAAGACACCGAAGTCCAGGTGTTAGTCTGTTGCAATCCGCATAGTTACTGGTGCGGAGAGAAAACAACCGTCCCTTGTCATTTTTATACAACTGGAAGTTGTAAAAGAGGGTCCAGTTGCCGATACCAGCATACCGTTCCGGTTCCAGTCCCGACAAGGTTCCAGGAGGAACCATCTTTTAAGAGGGGGGCAATGTTACGATAAATATCATGGCCTAAAAATAACCGTAAATATATTATGACTAATTCACTAATATGTTGTAGATTGTACGAGAGAATTCTACCAGCTGGCAGAAAGAAAACCGGTCAGACGATGACCTTCTAGTATACATCAGAGGGGTTCTCCTGAATTCTATGCCAGTTGTGGTTTCATATATAATAATGGATTTTTCATTGAAGGAGTTAGTTAATTCTGACGACCCGCGGCCGCGATTTTAATTGTTACGCTCGCCTTTAAATAAATTATGTATTATTGAGTAGTTAAATAAATTAATATAAGTTATCATGCTTCTTAATAAATTAAAATAAGAACCTTTTAATAAAGACAAAAGACATAAATAAATTTCCTTACAATACGATGTTGGACTTAATCAGCGCAGCAAGTTATTTTCCTTTAAAGAAGATGTCACTTTGGTTTTTGATAAACTCTTTTACTTTTTGGTATTCATCTTCGGATAGATGACTTCTTTAGGTTTTCCAACAATGCAGTAAAAGGTTTGTGTGTACTGCTGGTTGTTGGCACGTTTTCTTCTATTTTGGTAACTCTTACAACTGTCTCGCATATACCAAGTACTTGGCTCTTTTTGAAGGTGATCTTGTTTTCTTTTGGGTTGGCCACCACTGGAATGGTTCTGCTCCTCTGGTTTTAATACATCAATTTGTGCGACCACGATCTGTTTGCTGTTAGGAGGGAACTTCGTCTCTTCTCCCTTTATTCGGAATCTTTAGCCCATTTTGTTGGTTTCTAGAGGCGGACAGTGGAATTTCTTTATTGCTGACTATTAAGGTCCTTCTTCTGACATAAATACAATAATCCTATGTTCGGACATGATATCGACGCCCAGAATGAACTTATCTACAATGTAGGGTATTAGGATGGCTACTTCTATCTCGGCGTGTCCCAGTTCGATTTTTACATTTTTACACATAATAAATAGTTATGCTTTCGCCTGAAGTTGTCTCTAGTACAGGGGATTTGGATATTGTCCTTATAGTTAATTCGTAGAGGAAAGGTTTACTTGTCACTGACCTAGTTGCTCCAGTATCGATGATAAAACCGGATCTGTTTATTTATTTATTTAGCGTATGGCTCAATACATGGAGTAAATACAGTAATAATTGTAAAAAACGTAAGTACATAATTCAAAAATACAAACATAAGATTATATAAAAACGAACATAGACAAAATACAGATAAAATATAAGATAATACAAACAGATAAGGTTATATCTTTTAAGTCAAGTTGAGCTATCCATTCAAGGCTTGCAGGCGTAGTTTTGAAAAAGTACTGGATCTGTGGCCATTAAAAATTCCTTTGGCAACTAAACTGTCGCTATTTCTTCTTATTGTGGATATTGAGAACATGAGAGTGCGTTGCTGTAGTAGAGGTTGTCTGCCGGTTAACTTTCTGCCTTCTGATCTTGTATTGTCTTTCTGATATTGATAGTATTCTACTAATCCACAATTGTAACAATTTGGTCGTCTTTGACGGTTTTGTTTTAAAGAATCAGCTATTGGGTCGAGATATTTCTCGAATCGCTCAGACAATAGAGTCCTTCAATATTTGGTAGCTTCTTCTTCCTAGTCGTAATGTCTGCTGAAGATCACATCGCGCAGGCTATCAAGGAAACATTGGATGATGTATTGGTGTAGGAAGTCTTCTGGGGCTTCGGGCCAAGCGAGTTGTTCCATCGTTTCGTTAAAGCCTTGGATATGCACTTCTAGTCGACTCTGGTATACTTGCTTCAAATATTGGCTGCCGTATCTTAGTTCTAGAGCCGATACGATGGTCTCATAGTTCTTTTGTGCGTTCTTTTATTCTGGGATATTTTGAAGGATTTCGACAGCCTTACCTCGAAGTACTAATATGAGAGCTGTTGAATGTTTATATGTCCATCCATTATTTTGTGCAGCGGCTTCAAATTGTCTTCTATACACTGGCCCGTAGGTCTCACCGTCAAACGTAGGAGGCTTAATTATTGACAGGAAAACAAATTGCTTCTGCTTTACTTTCAACTCTCGGTTAATTGGTTTTTTAAATTTCTAGGTGAATATTTTTAAGGGTTCTCGTTATATCATCACGTCTTCTCTCTACAAGATCTCTCGTTACTTCATCTTCTTTAATCATGTCTTCTTTTTTCTCTTCGATTTCTGTTTTCATATCTTCTTTCGTCTCAACGATTTCTCTTTTAATATCGTCTTTTATCTCTACGATTTCTCTTTTCATATCTTCTTTTGTCTCAACGATTTCTCTTTTCATATCTTCTTTTGTCTTGTCGATTTCTCTTTTCATATCTTCTCTACTCACTTTTAAGGCCTTTATTTTTGATAAAAGACTTAATAGCAACTCTTTGTATTCCTGAGGACGTTGCTCTTCAGCTTCTTTTTCTTCCTAACGACGTTTCTTCTAAGTTTCTTTTTCTTTCTGACGACGTCTTTTCATCTTCTTGTCGACGTTTTTCATTTTCTTTTTTTCCATTTTTTGTCAGCCTCTTTTTCTTCTTGGCGACATCTATCTTCAGCTTTCTTGTCTTCCAGACATTGTTTATAATCAGCCTCTTTTTCTTCTGAACGACGTTATTCTATTGCAGCAATTATATCTCGAATTTCCTTTATCTTGGTGTTGTTTCTTATTTTTACCATATAAATTCGTGACAATACCGTTTTTCACTTAATCTCACTTTCTTCTTTTACTCATTGTTACTTTTTCTGTGAAGTACACGTAGTTAAATTAATTTTATTTAAAAATTTAAATACAAAAAAAAACAACTAACTCACTATATAAATAACAAATTGTATCTCATTAATAATTATCGTATATCACTTTACAAGATAAACACTTTGCTAGTCGCATGAAAAACTGTCTCCTCAAAGTGACGCCGTAGTTATTGCAGTCATGAACTGTGAAGTCATGAACGTCGAGTCAGCACGTTCAACACGAAATTCCAGGGAAATATCACGAATAAAACATTAATATATTGTTAGTCAAATAACACTATTAGTTATTTTACTGTGAAGATATGGTATTTTATGGTTCTTCCCTTCCTAAATCCGCTTTGTAATTCTTCTAGTATATTTTCTGATTTTTCCTTTTTTTTTATTCAGTGTTTGTTCAAACATTTTCATAACTTTACTTTTTAATATTATTTATTGATAGTTATTGGAGTCTTGTTTGTCTTCTTTTTTGTATAATAGGAGAATTAGCGCTACTTGCCAATTTTATGGTATATATTTTTGTGTCCATATCTTATCAAATAATATTAGGAGCTGTTTATTCTCCTTTGGTCTAATATTTATTGCACACGAAGATGGCTTTCACAAATTAGTAAATTAAGACAATAATAATAATTTTGTTAGTAAACTGCAAGATCAACAGGGGAACATCATCACAGAAAAAAATCAAGAAATATGCATATGGGCCAAATACATACAAAAACTCTTTGATGATAATAGGTCCGAATAACTTCCGTCCTACATATGTAACGACCACTTACCAATCACATCAGATGAAGTGGAAAAAGCAATATCACAACTAAAAGATGGTAAAGTTGATGAGCCTGACAATGCATATGCTGAACTCATTAAGCTATTTAACACCAACCAATAATATGCCTAATGAAGTTACATTTGAATAAAAACTTACCCCTTTTCTTTACATAGACGGGTGTTGCTACATTGGAAACTGACGAACGTCTCCTCTCACGAGCATCCTATAAAAGAGTAGTATCAATAGAGCTAGTAATTTGTAACCAAATAGAAATTTATTTTATTTATTTATTTCAACGGTAGTACAATTTACAATAAAATAAAAAAAATAGTAAAAAGTAAATGTTCAATTTTTTCACATGCGAAAAATCATGTTATCTTTCGCTGTATTACTAACTATCATTCTACCACAATTTCACAATCATTACTTTAGTCCAAACCTTGATACTACTTTTTAGTTCCATTTCCAACCCTCCTCCTTTAGAAATACGGACAGTTGTAAGATAGCAAACAAGAAGACTCTCTTGCCTGTTGCCTATCGTTAGGAACAAACGTTCTAGCTCTTGCCTGTTACCTATCGCTGGGAACATACGCTCTCTCTTCCCTGTTGACTATCGTTAGTAACAGAGGTATTCTCTCTACTGTTGACTGCTGACAACAGACATTTTCTCTCTCCCGCTTATAGTTATGCGAAAATACCGCAAATACTGTTTTAAATCGTATACAGATGCAAATGTGCTCTATTTCGTGATCTCAGTGTTAGTACCACGAGACATGTGCTCAGAAACCGATACCCGGACAGCTTCCCGGTATTAAGAACAACCGCGAGTGAAAGCCTGTAAATACCACGAGTGTGTGTGCAGCAGAAGAAATAGTAAGACTTTCTTCTTCTTCTTCTTCTTCATGTGCCACCTCCTCTAAGAAGGTTGGCAACCATCATGGCAATTCACACTTTCGATACCGCTGCTCTAAAGAGGTCAGCAGAAGTGCAGTTAAACCAAGCTCTTAAATTGTTTAACCAGGAGATTAGTTATTCTTCCTTGTATTACTAATTGCAGCAAGTTATAACTCTTGCCCCTCATGACATGTCCCAGATATTGCAGTTTTTTGACTTTAATTGTATTTAAAACCTCTTTATCTTTTCCCATTCTTCCCAACACCTCGACATTCGTGACTCTATCCACCCAACTTATTCTTAATATCCTTTTGTAGGCCCATAATTCGAAGGCTTCTAATCTGTCCGAAACATCTTTCTTTAATGTCCAAGTCTCCAACCCATAAAATAATACGGAGAACACGTAGCATCTCAGAAGTCTTATCTTTAAAGAAATTAAAATGTCCCTGCTGCAGAGTACTTTTTTCTGTTTGTTGAAAGAATTTCTTGCCTGTCCTATTCTTGCCTTAATCTCTTCTGTGTACTCAGTATTTTCGTTAATTATTGTATCCAGATATTTATATTTTTCAACTTTTTTAATTTGTTCTCCATATATTGTTATGTTTTCTTGGCGCTGTTGGGCTTTTGTAATTACCATAAATTGTGTCTTTTTTGTGTTTAAGGACGGTCCGTTATCTTCACTGACTTCTACCACTCTGTCAACCATTTGTTGTAAATCCTCAAGAAATTCCGCTAATAAAATAGTGTCGTCGGTCGTCGGCAAACCGTATATTATTGATTGGTCGGCCATTTACTTTTATTCCCATAGTTAGTTCTTCTAGCGCTTCCTGGATTATTTCCTCTGAATACAAATTGAACAAAGTAGGAGACAGGACACAGCCCGCCTGACGTCCCTCTCAATCTGTATTTCATTTGAAGAGACGTTATTCTCTTTCACCACAGCGATCTGATTAGAATAGACAGCGCTAATGAGCCTGATGTCTCTCATATCTAAGTTTTTCTTTTTTAAGTAATTCGATAAGACGGTTATGTCTGACCTTATCGAAGGCTTTGTTGTAATCCAAGAAACACATATATACTGGCTGATTAACATCCATGCACCTTTGCACAAGTACATTCACAGCGAACAGGGCTTTCCTCGTTCCCAGCGCATTTCTAAATCCAAATTGCGTGTCACTTATGTCCTGCTCAAGTTTGTTCAAGTTCTCCGGTGTATAATTTTTAAAAATATTTTGAGCGTATGACTCATTAAATTTATTATCCGGTGGTCTTGGCATTCTTTTGCAATTGGTTTTTTTGGTAATGTTATCAATGTTGATATCAGCCAATCTCTGGGAATGATTCCTGTACTATATATTGTATTGAATAAGTCGACCAATATTCCAATTTGCTGTTCTTCTATTAACCGTATTATGTCTACAGGTATTTCGTCAGGACCTGTTGCCTTGTTGTTCTTTGTTCGCTTTATCGCCTCTAATACCTCATCTTCTGTTATGTCTGGGCTGTTGTCGAACTTTTCCTGCTCTAGTACTATCTCAGTCCGTTCGCCTTTAAATAGCTCTTGAATATATTCCTGCCATTTTTTAAACCTTTCACCGACGTCTATAATTATTTTTCTGTTTTTTTCCAGTAGTATGTTCAATTTTTTCTTAATATTAGTGCCTGTTATTTCCCTAATTTTTTTATGAAGGTTTAAGTTATCATGTTTCTCTACCAACTGTTCAATCTCTTCGCATCTGTCACTATACCATCTTTCCTTTGCATCTCTGATCTTTCTCCTTATTTTTGTGTGTATAATATTATACATGTTTTTGTCTTTGGTTTTATAAGATTTCCTTGCTTCCATGAGATCCAGAATCTCATCGGTCATCCATTAATTTTCTTTTCTTGATAAGCTTAGGTGTTAGTGTTGTCTCACATGTGCGTATAAGAGCATCTTGTAACATATGCCATTTCCTCTTCAAATCTTCAGTAGGAATAATTTCTGTTTTGGTGAGCTTTTCTTTAATTTTTAGTGTGACTTGCTCTTTTGTTGATGGATCTCTCAAACGGGATACTTGTATCCTCTCTACTTTAGTTTTAGCCATAAGCTTTTTTAGATTAATTCTAAACCTTCCTACAACTTGGTTGTGATCTGATCTCACATCAGCTCCGGGATATGATTTTACTGATTTTATGGAATTTCAGTATCGTTTGCAGATGAGAAGGTAGTCAATTTAGTTTCTGATGACGTTATGTTGGTTGTCTACTGGAGATTTTCATGTATAGAGTCTCCTGGGCGGCAGATCATAATAAGTATTCGCGACAATAAAATCGGTCTCTTGGCAGACTGCCAGTCAGTGCAGCAACAGCAGAGCGTAGTTTTCTACGCTTAAGCGTCTAAAGACTTAGAAATAGAATTTCGGAGGAAAGGTTAACTTCTTTAGCACTCATCAATGTGTATCTTGAAATTTCTCCAGATGTTGATGCAAAAGAATACATTTTATAAAACTATATAATATTTACTTATCTTATTCTTATAGTATTTTTGATCAGTGAACTTTTATTTACCACTCGTTGCTGGCTGTTGCTGACAATTCTTGAAAAAATTTCAATAACGAGTAAAAAAATATTTCACTCACTTGTAGCCTAATATGTCTAATTCTAGAAATAACTTTTCCTTAATTATATTATGTTTTTTGTTGAATAAATTAATTTAAATAAAATGGTGTTTACACTTCTTCTTAAGGTTCCTTCTTCATTACGGAAGGGTGGCGATAACTACAGCAAATTTCTCTCTATCTTGAGCTGTTCTTAGTATCGAGTGTGTGTCCATGCCTGTCCAGTCTCTTACATTCTTCAGCCAGGAGCATTTTCTTCTTCCTGGACCTCTTTTCCTTCTACTTTCCCTTCCATTATGAGTCGTAGAAAGTTATATTTTTCTCCTCTGTAAATATGTCCTAGATAACTCGTTTTTCTGTTGTTTACAATATTTAGGAGTTCTCTCTCAGTCCTCATTCTTCTCAGCACCAAGTTGTTGGTCCCGTGCTCTGTCCACGAAATCTTCAGCATCCTTCGAAAAACACACATTTCAAAGGGTTCTATACGCCTGATACTTGTAATTCCGAGAGTCTATGTTTCCACTCCGTATAGCGATAAGGAATAAATGAATGTTTCTACAAATTGTTATCAGATATCCAAAAATAAGATAGTTTATTTGGAATGTTTAATAGATTAATTAATGTTTACACTTACATTGAGTTATTGCATTTAAATTACTTAACTTTGATTTATTCTGTTACGATAAATAATGACGTGTCATATGACTCAAAACTGTAAACATATTTATTGCTAATATCTTTTCTGTTCTAGTTATTTCGGCGCTCAGTTGAAAAACCAGTTTCAGCCGTCGACCGACTAAATTCGCCAAAAGACCAGTCCTTGAGGGACGTTCTCGTCTATTCGATGGGATCCCGTTCTAATGGAGAAGGTCATCGATCCTTCTAGATAACGGCAGTATATATATATATATATATATATATATATATATATATATATATATATATATATATATATGGGACATTTTATGGTATTATAATAAATTGTATAATTGTTCGTGTAAATAAATTAGTAATAAAGACTTTAATAAATTTGTAAGTGTTATAAATAGAACTTTTAATAAATAAATGAAAACAATAAATTAGAAGACTTATAATAACATAACAATACTTATTTATCCTTGGTTTGTTCTTAATTTTGTAGCCATAGGATAAGTGGGTTTAAATTAATTGTCTTTAAAATACCTTACTTTTTTACTTTTTCGTGTCTGGATCCGACTACAGTTTTTCTGCCCAATATGGGGCTACGTCTACACCCTTTGTATTTGCGAGCCATAAATCATCGAGGGTGCACTGTGATGGGCAAAGTCTGCATACTCTCAGTTGCTCCACGTTCTGTATTTCCCCACATTCACAAAGTGCGTCGCTGTCTGTCTTGATGCCCCATTTAATGAGGTTCTGTTTTACAGGGGCAACACCTGTGCGTATGCGATTCAGTGTCCGCCAGGTTCTCCAGTTCAGGTTCATTCCATTAGGTCGTTCTGGATGTAGGGGGAACAGTTCGGGTGGTTCGACGCTGACATTTCTCATAAACCTTTTCCTTGATTTAAGTCGGCTGATTCCTGACGGTTCGTCAAACCCGTATAATTGGTGCCTTTCATCTAAAGTTTGCCTGAACTTCTCCACATATTGTGAGGCGCATCTACGGTCATCTGGTGATGAGAATCCAGCTACCCGGTACAGTAGGGGCAGGGGGGTAGGCTTCATACAACCGGTAATTATTCTGCATGTTTCATTTAACGCCGTGGTGACTTGTTGGGCGTGTCTAGATCTACCCCAGACGGGACAAGCATATTCCCCTGTTGAGAAACATAAGGCCTCAGCTGTTGTCTTTAAGACCTGGGGGTTTGCACCCCACTTGCTCTCTACAAGTTTCCGGAGAAGGTTGTTTCTCGTAGAAACCTTTTGTCTTGTGCTCTGACAGTGGAATTTATACGTTAGTGACCGGTCTAGTACTATTCCAAGATATTTGGGCCTATCAGTATGTTTCAAGCGTTGTCCCTCCCAAGAAACATTCAGCTTTACATGCGTCAGTTGGTTGTTGAGATGGAATGCACATACTTGGGTTTTAGTAGGGTTTTGTTTGTAGTAAGTTGACATCATGTTTAAAGCCTCTTCCATTGTCGACCCTACTTGTGTGAGTGTTTTCCCCTTTACGGCTATACCAAGGTCATCAGCGTAGACAAAACTCTCAGTCTGAGGGTGCATTGGTTGGTCGTTAGTGTAGATGTTAAATAAGGACGGCGCCAGAACGCTTCCTTGAGGTACGCCATTTTTTTGGGTTCTCCATCTGCTCTTCTTTCCATTTAGCAAAACGTAGAAACGTCTATTGCACAACAGTGATGTAATGATATTTACCAGGTCGTAGTCAAGCACAGTGTTATAGATCTTAGTTAGCAGGGTTCTGTGGTTTATCGTATCATAGGCCGCTGTAAGGTCTATCAAGGCTACTCCCACTATCCCTTTCTGCTCAATTATTTGCCATCTACAACAATATTTTTTATTTAAAAATATTGTTGTAAATAATTTTCAAAGGATTAGGCCTTTAAGACATTTATTTGTTTTTAGTCTGGCATTTGCCTAGCAGGAGGCGCCCACTCAAAATAATTTAATTGTTTTTTACTTAATTATATAATGTAAAAAGAACCGCCCTTACACACGATAAATATGCTACTTTTGTATTAACTTGCAAAGTATTTCCCATCTATTATATTAATTTTTATTAAAAAAATGTAAAAATCTTGCAATAATCTTGGAAGGATTCAGAACCTGTTTCAGAACTGAGTTTCTCTTTAATACTAATTAGTGTAGCAATCTGATTCTCGAAGCGTGAACACGTACCGTCATTCAAAGCGCTAGAGAACTTCCTTATCGTAAAACTACCTAATTAACTAGTAATTATCTTATCAGCATCAAAAAATTGTTAAAGTGAAAAGTAACAAAAACTAAGTGATTAGTCAAACAAACAAAAGAAATATGTTCCCTTCGGGGAACTTATTAGGATTTGATAATAATGGCCAACCAATTTATCAACAAATGAATACTATACAGGATGTCCCAACAATAAATAACCAGAACCAGTCAAACCAAACAGCAGTAAAACCGCAAGTACCATTTTTGTATTTTAATCAAACACCATCTAACCACACAACAAATCAAATGTCATGCCTAAACCAAATACCTATTCCAACCCAAATAGCTATGCCAAACCAAGTACAATTTCCTAGTCAATCAAGTGCACAAAATATTCATAACAGTCAAACCCCTATTAAGTCCCAATACACAACAGTATCCACAAACCCTCAATGCTCACTCCCATCATCACAAAACACCAATAACTACACGGATAGCGATAGCGACGTAGAACTTAATGAAACAGAAAACGAAAATAAACATCCTTGGCAAGAAGTTGGCAATAAGAGAAAAAGGATGAAAAGACAAACAACTTCAGAAATTCCAAACCAAATCCAAACACAAAACAGATTTGATTCCCTCTCAAAAGCAAATCCAGATGAACAAACAGACAATTTATCAAATACACCAAACACAAATATAACCAAAAAGGATCCCTCACCGCCACCAATCTATATTTATGGAGTTACTGACTATAGTGCTATGATAGCAAACCTTTCAACTGCAACTGCGGCCGAAACCTATTACACCAAAACCATTTCAAATAATACAGTAAAAATTAACCCTACAAACTCAGACACCTACAGGAGACTCATACAGCACCTTAGAAAAGAAAACATTGTACATCACACTTACCAACCGAAACAAGAGAGGGCCTATAGAGTTGTCATAAGAGGATTACATCATTCAACACCCACAGAAGATATCTCGCATGAATTAAATAATAAGGGTTTTAAAGTTCGCAACATAATTAATGTTAGACATAGAGTTACCAAAGAACCATTGCCCTTATTCTTTGTCGATATAGAGCCAAATGAAAACAACAAAAACATATTTAACCTGTTAGTCCTACGAAACTGCATAATAACAGTAGAACCACCTAGAATAAAAAATACAATAGTACAATGCACAAGGTGTCAAAAATATGGGCACTCAAAAAGTTACTGCCTGAGGCCATTCGCCTGTGTTAAATGCGGTGGATCACATGATACAAAAACCTGCAAAAAATCACGCGACACACCAGCAACATGTGCCTTATGTAATGGCAATCATCCAGCAAACTATAAAGGATGTGCTATATATAAAGACCTAGTAAATTCGAAAACCAAAAATGTAACAAGCAGCATTCCTAGAGTTGCAAAGCCTAAATAATAATAACACTAATGCTCACCACATACGCCAATCACATGTAACATATGCTCAAGTTGCAGCAACTAATACTTCTTCACAAGACAACAACAATAATTCAGACCTTTCAAATAAACTTACAGAATTCCTCAACGAATTTAAAAATATGTTTGCACAATTGATAAACCAAAACAGCATGATACTAAGCATGCTTACAACAGTGATAAATAGAACGTCGTAATGGCTAACTCACTTAGAATAGCAGAGTGGAACGCAAATGGTCTAACAAACCATGTGCAAGAAATTATACTATTTCTAAAATTAAACAAAATAGACATCCTACTTATATCTGAGAGTCACACAACTGAGAGGTCTTTTATAAAAATTCCACACTACTCTGTCTATTACGCAAACCATCCAGATGGAACAGCCCATGCTGGTTCAGTTGTAATAATCCGTACAGCTATAAAACACTATGAACTTGCTCCATATATCACCAACAAAATTCAGAGTAGTATCATAAAAGTACAAGCGCTCACCTTCCCATTAACAATAGCTTCTATCTACAGCCCACCACGCCATACCATCAATCTGGAGGAATACAGAGAGTTTTTTGAACAACTTGGTTCACATTTCCTAGTGGCAGGGGACTGGAATGCAAAACATACAACCTGGGGAGCAAGACTGATATCTCCAAAAGGCAGAAATCTATTAAAGATCATACAAGATAATAACCTGAAATACCTAACAACTGGTACCCCCACATACTGGCCCACTGATAACAACAAAATTCCTGATCTGCTAGACTTTGCTATAACTAAGGGAATACCTGAAATACACAGCGACATCACCCCCAGTTTTGATCTACATTCGGACCACAGTCCCATCTTGATTACTTTAAGTACTAATATAATTTGGAAAACTCTTGCACCAAGGCTATGTTCCAGTAACACGAATTGGATTCAATTCAAAGAAGAAATCAATGAAAAAACATCTCTTGACATTCGACTCAAACACAAAAACGATATTGAAGAAGCTGTAAAATATCTAACGGAACAAATACAACAAGCCGCTTGGAAAGCTACTCCTGAAAAGGAAAAAACCATTGATGAAAGGTATAGTATACCCCTCCATACTAGAACACTAGTAGAAGAAAGAAGAAGAGCCCGTCGCAAATGGCAAAGAACAAGAAACGCGATAGATAAAACAAATCTAAACAGGCTCACACACAGACTTCATTCCGCTATCCAAACAGCCAAAAACGAATCTTTTGAAAGATATGTCACAAACCTTTCTCTTGACGACAACTCTCTTTGGAAAGCCACAAAGAAATTCAAAAGGTCGGTAGTAATGAAATCACCAATTCGGAAAAATGATGGAACCTGGGCTCGATCAGATATAGAAAAATCCAACAGATTTGCAGAACATCTATCAACCGTCTTCTCCACCCCACAGGCCAACGATATTAACGACGGGAAAATTAGAGACTTCCTTAATGCACCCTGTCAGCTATCATTACCACTAAAATACTTCTCACCAAACGAAGTCCTTAACGAAATCAACCTGCTTAACCCTCATAAAGCTCCAGGATTTGACCTTATAACTGGCGAAATCTTAAAAAAACTCCCAAGAAAAGGTGTCGTCTTAATAACCATTATTTTTAATAGCCTCCTGAGACTATGCTATTTTCCAGTACAATGGAAGTATGCACAAATTATAATGATACCTAAACCTGGTAAACCTCTAACTGAAGCCAGTTCGTACAGACCAATAAGTCTCCTTCCGACTTTATCAAAAGTCTTCGAAAGGTTAATCCTTAACAGAATAGAAACAATAATACCTATAGAAAACCTTATCCCAGATCATCAGTTTGGTTTTCGGTCAAATCACTCAACCATACAACAGTGCCATAGATTAGTCAACAAAATAAAAGAGAGCCTAGAAGGGAAACAAATCTGTCTATCAGCATTCCTCGATATACAGCAAGCATTTGATAGAGTGTGGCATGAGGGTCTTCTATTTAAAATAAAAGCTCAGCTAACTGACCAAATCTACCTCCTCCTTAAATCATACTTGTCTGACAGATACTTCCAAGTTAAATTCGAAGGTGCTCTATCCAACTACCACCAAATAAAATCCGGAGTACCTCAAGGCAGTGTACTTGGCCCATTCCTTTATCAAATCTTCACTGCTGATATTCCTATTACCGAAAATACACTAATGGCAACATTTGCGGATGACACTGGTATACTAGCATCAGACATCAACGAAATATTAGCATTTAACAAATTGCAAAATCATCTCAATGAACTAGAAGACTGGCTTAAATGCTGGAAAATAAACGTCAACACAAACAAGTCTTGTCAAGTAAATTTCACAAATCGAAGAATTAGTTGTCCACAACTACAACTAAATAATTCACCTATACCTATAAAAACAGAAGTAAAGTACCTGGGTCTTCATCTAGATGAAAAACTTACTTGGAAATCACATATTGCAGCCAAACGACGACACCTCGACCTAAAAGTTAAAAATATGAGCTGGCTAATCAACAGAAGATCGCAACTTTCATTAGAAAACAAACTGACCATCTATAAAACAATACTCAAACCAGTGTGGACATACGGAATTGAGCTGTGGGGCTGTAGCAAACCATCCAACACCAAGATACTACAGACATTCCAGTCAAAAACTATTCGTATGTTAGCTAAAGCCCCATGGTATGTGTCAAACCAAACCCTTCATGCAGACCTCAACATCCCCTTCATCAATGATGTGATTGCCGACCACTCCAGAAGATACATGAATCGCAGCGCAGACCATCCAAACCATCTCATAGACGAATTATTCAGCCCCCCACTGGTTGACAGACGTCTAAAAAGACTTTGGCCAGAAGATCTAGCTGCTAGGTAAATTCCAGAGAGTCGTCAATGGACGACACCTGCCACAAGCCAAGAACATACAACATATTTACTTATTACTGTATTGAAGTAGATTGTAAATTAGCAATAAATAAATAAATAAAAAAAAAATACTAATTAGTCTCACATATGGCTAGCAGATGGCAAAGACTTAAAATAATTTAATTGTTTTTTCATAATAATTAAATCCTAAAAACAATTAAATAGCCGATGCTATAAACAATTTGTTAATTTTATAATAATCCACACAATATTTGCTAACTATTACCATTGTTAAAAAAAATAAATAGTTGACCACCGCAATGTATAAATTTGTTTGATTCTAATTGAGAGAGTCACTAGATGTCACCACTCTTTCTGACTCAATAGATTTTAATATACGAATGTTTGTTTGATATACATTATACTAGATGGTGCTATGTGAAAATATTAAAGACGAAGAGACTAAGTGAACGTCCATTTTAGTTCCCCTGAATTAAATTAACCAGCGTTGCAATATTTCAGTGACATAGTAGCAACAGGTTTAGTTACAAATAAAAATGTTACAAAAAAAGACCATGAATCACAATTATTCATCCAAAATAGAGTTATTACTATCAAGGAATTGATACCTATGGTAATTGCCGTGTCTACAAAAATAGTACGTAAACATACTGTGGCTTTACATCTAAATAAGTTTAAAGAATTAAAAAATTTTATTTTATTTGGAAGTATATTAAAAACATATTTGAAAGAAATTGATTTTGAAATAAAATAATGATACTTCCGTAATAAATAAGTGGTTTTTTATGGCTGGATTTATAAATAAGATGGCTCGAAATATTTGTTCTTATTATAAATGTGGTTTATCACGATATAAAACTCATGGATTAAGAATGTTCAGATTTCCGATAAAAAATCCTTCAGATTGTCAAACATGGATATTATTCTCTGGTAAGTAAATATGAACTTTTTATTCTTATATTTTACACCGTTTTCGATACGTTTTTTTCAACCATTATTTTTCATTATCGCCACAGTGCACGCGTCATATTCGATATGCATTAATTTGAATTTTACGTTTTTGTTGGTATTATAATTATGATGAAATAAACTTCGGAATAGCAAATTAGTAAATAAATATAAAGTAAATAAACATAAACAAAGTATTAGATATTTAAATATATATTACTTTAGCTATTTTTAGTTATTGTATTCAAAAGTAGAAATAAGTTCATTTTCATCGGAAGACTAATTTATACGAGTCTCACTCGAACATTCGAAGAGTAAACACGTCGTTATCATTTCGTAGTAATTGATTTTTAATATTAATGAGTTTTTAACTATCATATTAAAACAAATTTTTGAGAAAAAACTGGTGAAGTGTTAAAATAGTACATCACACATCATTTGTGAGTATTTAATTTACTTCATAATATTATCAACATCCACAAAAAATCAATATCTTTCCATTCACCTGTTGTGAGTGCTTATCTACCAACTGGTTGTTTTTTTTTTCTCAAATTATTGTCTGTGGTTTTTCATCGCCAGAGGCGGACTTAGCTTAAATGCTTTGGAAGAAACTCCGAAAAAAAGCAAAAAATGGATAATCTTACTCAAAATTCTTCAAATGTCAATACTACTTCAAATAATTTCCACAGCACGGTTAAATCATACTCAGCAGCGTTAGTTAAAAATTCCACTCCATTACCAAATAGAGATCAAGCGATAGTTTTCCCATCGATAGAAGGTTGCAAAATTCAAGACTATCTCTTACAGATTGGACCAATAGTTAACCCACAAAATATAATATATTGTTCACGTATATCTAACAATCGAGTTTGCATATATTTGAGAGATAAAAAAATTGTCGACGATCTTCTTAAAAATAATGAAGCCATCACAATTAACAACACTCGTCTAGTTGCTCGGCGACTAATTACTCCATCAGAAAGATTGCTAGTATCTAATGTAAGCCCGACAATTCCTAATGAAGATATTACACGACATTTACAAAACTTAGGTTTAACACTGTTATCGCCAATGACTCCACTGAGAATTGGAGCTACTGATCCAGCTTACAGCCACATATTAAGTTTTAGAAGACAAATCTACATTTCTCCTCCTATAAATACTAACATTCCTGAATTTATTGAAATTGAACAAGATGGAGTAGTAAGCAGGTTATTTTTAACATTAGACAGCCATAATTGTTTCAAATGCAAGCAAGCAGGACATAATGCTTCACAATGTACTGTTTCTGTTTCACCAACTTTGAATACAATACCTACAGTAAGCAATACTCAATCAGGTAGCATATCTCTTGCCCAAACTTCACAAATTCCTATTGCTGGAATCACTACAACTTCTTCCAACAGCTCACAGTCATCTTCGACCCAAAATCCAGAACTGTCAAATCCACCCCTATCTCAACCTATCAATACCCCTGTGAATTCTGAGATAATGGAAAACGCCTTGGTTGACAATACAAAGTCTGATCTTTCTTTTACACAAAATATTTCACATAAACGTACTGCTTCTGCTGTTTCATCACCTACTTCTGAGGATGCCCAATTTGCAATTCCAACTTTAAAACAGAAAAAAAAGAGCAAAACAGAAAAAAAACCGGAACAAAACATAAAGTTTTCAGACAATATTAAAACATTTATAGACAAACACTCTCCTTCCTTTTGTCTTAACAGTCAGCAAATTGAAAGTCTACTTGAAAATTGCTATGGATGCTCTGATGTACTAACGATTGCGAATGAATATACTTCAGACACCGTAGCTCTTATTAATATGTTGGAAGAAATACGTCCCCATTTAGAAGACAGAACAACAAAATATCGCTGCACAAAATTGAGGAAAAAATTGGCTGTACAACTCGATTTAGCCATTTTGGATACTGAAAGTGATACATCCACTTGTTAATACTGTAGTTTTTTTTTTCTTTCACTTAATCGATATATAATAATTTATGTATATTAAAATTTTACAGTGGAATATAAATAGCTTTCAAACTCGTTTACCTATGTTGCAACTATTAATCAATCAATACACACCACAAATTATTTGTCTTCAAGAAACTAATTTTAAACATTCCACGTGCATGAATCTAAAGTCCTTCAATTCATATTTTAAAAACAGAGATAATGCAAAACACGCATCAGGTGGAGTTGCAATATATGTAAAGGAACAAATAATATCCAAAGAAATTCCATTAATCACAAATCTCGAAGCCGTAGCTGTAGAAATTGGCACTACACAAAAGATCAACATATGTAATATATATATATATATCCCTCCAAATTATAACCTAGAAGAACAAGATCTTGTAAACTTAATAAATCAGGTTCCTAATCCGAAATTCATTTTGGGAGATCTAAATGGACACAATACTAACTGGGGTTCCTTTAAAACTACACACACTGGAAAAAAGATTGAAAAGATCATAAACACATTAAACCTTGCAATAATAAATGATGGTAGCCGCACACACTTAAATTTATCGACAGGGACATTTTCTTCTATAGATATCTCACTCTGTACGCCAACTCTTCAATTAAATCACAATTGGTATGTAGAAAAAGATTTACATGGGAGTGATCACTTCCCAATTTTAATAGAAAAACACTCGATGAAACCTACGCCAGTTACACCTGAACCGAAATGGAGGCTAGATAAAGCTGATTGGCGCAGTTATCAAGAAATTATCCGTAACGGATCATCAAAAATTTGTTTAGAAAATTCAATAGACGAAATAATTCTACAGTTCAATAAACTCATAACGGAAGCAGCTCTAGAAGCGATAGGTAAAACAAAGTTTATAAAAAGAGATAAAGTAACTCCCTGGTGGAATGAAGATTGTAAAGAAGCTATTAAGGAAAGTAAGAAAGCTCTTCAAAAGTACAAAAGGTACAAAAGCCTAGAAAACTTAATTAATCTTAAAGAATGTAGGGCTAAAGCCAAACTGATTACCACGAGATCTAAAAGACAATCCTGGATAAAATATGTAGAAACGATCAATAATTACACATCCTTAACAAACATATGGAGGAAAATAAAAAATATAACAGGCACTAGCTCATATCAAGGAATCGATTCATTAGAAGTAGAAAATAAATCATTAATAACAAACCATGCAGAAATCGTAGAAAAAATAGCGGAAACATTCAAGTTAACATCCACAAATTCTAACTATGATAAAGATTTCATAACATACAAAGAACAAAAAGAAACCATCCCTATTAACGTAGTAAACAACAATGAACCTATAAATGCACTTATCACAATCAGAGAACTAAGAGAGATGGTAGTTTCTTTAAAAGACACATCCGCTGGCCCCGATGACATCCCAGCTTCTTTTTTGAAACACCTTCCTGACGAAGCAGTAGAAATATTATTAAAAATATATAATCGTATATGGACCAAACATGAATTTCCCAATTTATGAAAAACAGCCATAACTATTCCCATCTTAAAATCTAATAAGCCACAAAACAAAGCAGATTCTTATCGTCCAGTGTCTCTAACTTGTGTCATGTGTAAGCTTTGAGAAAAAATTATAAATAAACGTTTATTGTGGTGTCTGGAAGAAAATAACCAACTGATTAATGAACAATCTGGATTTCGTCCTTTAAGATCGACTACCGACAATTTAGTAGATATAGAATCACATATTAATAACGCATTCTACAACAACCAAAAATGTATTGCAATTTATTTTGATTTTCACAAAGCATTTGATATGGCTTGGCATCACAAAATAATTTCAACACTGGAATCATGGGGCTATCAAGGAAATATACTTGCTTTTATTAAAAATTTTCTCCTAAATAGAAATTTCAAGGTAAAAGTAAACGGACTTCTATCTAATGTGAAATATCAAACAAATGGTACACCCCAAGGCTCGGTAATCAGCCCGACGCTTTTCCTTATAGCTATCAATGATATAATCAAATCAATGAACAAACCCATTCAAGCGAGATTGTACGCGGATGATCTTATAATATTCTTAAATGGAAACAATATACAGAGTATGGCCAAATTATTACAAGATCAACTCGATAAATTTATAGCATGGTCTAAAATCAGTGGTTTTCAATTTGCTTCATCTAAAACTCGCTGCATCATATTCTCTAAGAGACCAAAACAGATAAAAGAAATACCTACTTTAAAACTTGGTGGTCAAACACTTGAATATGTAAACACAATTAAATATCTAGGTCTAATATTTGATCAAGCTCTAACCTGGAAGGACCACATCAAATATATATCAGCTATATGTCAAAAAAGACTAAACCTCTTGAAATGTCTTTCTGGTACGAACTGGGGAGCAGACGGTAGAACTCTACTCATACTATATAAAAATTTGATCCGCTCAAAGATCGATTATGGTTGCCACGCTTACTCGTGTGCTTCAACAACAACTCTAAAAGTTTTAGACACCATTCAAAATAACGCTCTTAGAATAATAAGCGGCGCATTTAGAACAACCCCTATCTTAAGTCTTCAGGCCGAACTGGGTGAACTACCATTAGATTTACGAAGACAGGAATTAATGCTCTCTTATGCATCGAAGCGGTACTCTTTACAATATCACCAAACCATTCGCTGCTCGAATATCCAGCGCGCAAAAACCCACATTCCCTTTTACGAAAGATGCAGACGAATCATAAATGAATTAAACATTAAAGTCCCCGAAATCTATCCTAGCAAGATGCCAACTTCCCCTCCTTGGCTAATGTCTTCTCCTTACATAAATTTGGATCTATTATTAGAAAATAAAAAAGAAAGCAATTGTCAACTAATTTCTTAATAATTACTGACTCATTAAGTTCTCTAGAAATCATCTCAAAAATCTATTCTTCCCATCCTGTGGCCAAACTCATTAGACAAGAATTGCATAATCTAAACCACAGAAACATTGCTTTCCTGTGGGTGCCATCTCATGTTGGAATCACGGGAAACGATTTGGCGGATAAATATGCACGAGAAGCCTTAGAGGAAACAACTATTGAATTCTATCCAAAAACTCCAGCGACAGATCTCAAATCATATTTCCACAGCAAAATAGTCAACATATGGAATAGCAGATGGTGTAAAAAACAGGCAAAACTACTTGAGATAAAACCAATATTTCAACCATGGTCTGATAGTTCCACCAATCGTTTTTCTCAGGTTATCATCACACGACTGCGGCTTGGTTATAGTCGCCTCACACATGGACATCTGATGACAAGGGATCCACAACCGGAGTGTTATGCTTGCGAGACCCCGCTAACAATAAAACACCTTCTAGTGGAGTGCCCGTTACACAGTGCGGAAAGGTGTAAATTCGGAATCCCGGAGAATTTGAGAGAACTATTCTTAAAGTGCGGTGCCAAAGTGATTATCCAATATCTAAAAGCAATAAACTATTTATACAAAATTTAATTGTTACACTGTTCAATTATTGTTATTGCTTTTTCTTTTTTTCGCTAATAGCCTTACAGGCTGATGCGAGTTTGTAAATAAAAAAAAAAAAAAACTAATTTATACACCAGTCCATCTGGGAAAAAATCATTGATTTCAGGTAAAAATCTTATACAGATATTTGAAGGTTCTAAAAGATATATGATTAATAAAAAATCCGTGAAGACGTACAAGTGAGTTGGGTTTGTTTTTGTTTAAACAATTTTAAAAAGTGAGAGTTCATTATTTTGCGTATAAAACTTTTTTAATTAGTTTAGAGAAAAATAGTTTAAAAATTGTAGATCTCAAAAACTTCTTCAATTTGCGAGTTTCTTAATTAAAATACATAAAGAATTCAACAAGATGGTTATAAAAATTGCAGTAAATGGTAAATGTTAATAACTTTGTTTTTTGCATAATGACATGTAATGTAACTAATAAAAATTGTGGCAGTCAATAGGCTACTAAAATGTGCTAAATTGCAAATGGATCGATCAAAGAGTTATTCAATTTGTTTTTCCTGGAGAGCGATTATGTAAACAACTGTTTGTTGCGCTACCCCAGTTTAAAGAAAATTAAAGTTTTACGTGCCACAGAAGCAAAAGATATAGCAAATTTTAATTTGCGCTCGCTTTAATTTGGAGTTCCAATCTAAAAAAAGGAGCTCGGACAGAAATTCCCTCCACTTTTCCGTAACGGTATTTTAAGTACCATGATTTTAACGGGTTATAACTTTTTACGCCTTGACTGTATATGCCATCTATAAGTTGGATCATACAATTTAGTTTTTCATTTAGAGTCCTTTTAATTTTCAGCCCTTCAACACATTGTAAAACAATATCTAAATTTTATAATTCAACTCATACATGGTACACACAGTGAAGAAGTAAAAAGTTATGAAACGTTAAAATAATGGTACTCGTAAAATATCGCCACAGAACGGGTAGTCTGCGCCACAGAACGGGAGAGTTCTGTGGCGCAACTGCCCGCTGCAATATCTTAGCTTGTTTCTTGTTATTGGTCGTGAAAGGTTCTGTTTTTTTTAATTGTGCTTTTTCACTTGCTTTTCATTGAGCCTACTTACAACCGTGTGACATAAAAAATATCAAAGGTAGTATAAATGTTTAGAAGCTAAAAAGTCACCACTTTTTCCAAACTGTTTTTTTTTTAATAATAAGTTTAATAAAATGTTGAAGTTTATAAATAAAGCTTAAATAGTTTATTCAAAAAACGTCAAATAACTGTCAAAGTTTAAACGGGCTTTTAAAGTTCCTCACGGATAAACAAGTATCAAATTTGGTTTAATATTTCAATAATCGAATTTAATTATGGCTATATTCCTGTAATTAAAGAGAACCAGTGAAAATGCCGAGAAATAGGTGAGATCCTTTAATCTTTCTTTCCAGTTTGGGAGAGGGTCCATTAATTACTCTTACGATATTATTTTGCGGTATTGGTAACCAGGACTACACATCATGAACAGCACTTAACTATCGACATCTACACAAAACAACTCAAATTCCAACCCAAAATCATAAGTCGCTGCCGCACTCTCTAGGCCTCCTTCCCCTTCGATTCCTAAAAGGGAACAAGCTATTGTCATGTCCTTAATTTTGAATACTGTATTATTTGAACATATTAAAGCAATTGGTGAAATATTTTATCCAAAAAATATTACTTTTGCATCTCGCATTTCGAATAATCGAATCTGTCTTGTTCTCACATCTACCGACATCGTTGATCCACTAATAAAAAATACACCGAACGTCATAATTAATTCACCGTCGTCTTTATCCGCAGGCTTATTTCTTCGGCCAAACGAATCCTTATTTCAAATGTATGTCTTTCCATCCCGCAATCACTAATCGAACAGTCCCTAAAAAATACGGAACATCGGATGATCAATATGCACATATCATGAGTTTTAGTACAGAAATATTTGTAATCCCTGATAAGGAGGACTACCAAGTGCAATCTTCTCTGCTAATTAACCATGAAAATACAACCTGTAAAATATTTTTATCATCTGACAGACTATAGTGTTTTCTTTTTTTCCTTCGACATTTTCGATGCCACCCAAACCAGCCAAAAAAGGTCAAAATCTAATCTTCGATTAGATTACTCGATGAAACCTAATTGTATTTCTGCTATAGAAACGATTTACAAAGAAAATCCAAATAATTTTACACTTAATTCCATGCAACTTATTGCATTTCTTGAGAACCTTTTTGGATGTCTCGCCCCACTACAAGAAGCTCAAAAATTTTCCTCCAACATAGATGGTATTCTTCTTCTTTTTATATAGACATGACTCTGTCTGTTTTTCAATGTGCCTCCAGTAAGTTGTCATTCCATCGTTTGCGTGGTCTTCCTACTGATCGTCTTCCTATTGGGGAACCGTCTCTTGCCGTCTTTACTACTCTATTTGTTGTCATTCGGCTTATATGATCGTTCCATTCTACTCTTCTATTTCTTACCCAGTTTTTGATGTTCTCTACCTGGCATCTATGTCGTATATCTGTACTTCTAGATCTGTCCCATAGTGTCTTACCATCAATTTTTCTAAGTGTTTTCATCTCTGATGTTTCTAACATCCTTTTTGTTCTCTCTGTGTCAGGTCTTGTTTCTGCCGCGTATGTCATTATTGGTCTGATGACTGTTTTGTATATTCTGCCTTTCGTTTCTTTCCCGATATTTTTTTTTCTCCATATTGTTTCGTTTAGGCAGCCTGCGGCTCTGTTTGCTCTATATACTTGATCTTCCACTTCGGTTTCGAGCGTTTCGTAGCTAGATAATGTGATGCCTAGATATTTAAACTCCATCACTTGTTCTAAGATCTGACCTTCTAGCTCCAATTTACATCTTAGTAAATTTGCTGTTATAACCATGCATTTTGTCTTTGTTGGGGAAATTAACATGTTAAATTTTCTGGCGGTTATATTAAATTGGTGCAGCATACGTTGGAAATCATCTTCACTTTGAGAGAGTAGTATTGCGTCGTCTGCATAGCAGATTATTTTAAGTTGTTTTTCTCCCATTTGGTGTCCTTTTTTAGTTCTTACTTTTTTTATTATTTCATCCGTAATCAGGTTGAACAATAGGGGACTCAGAGAATCTCCCTGTCTTATCCCATTGCCAGCTTCAATAGGTCGGTTAGTTCTTCTTCTACTTTCACCTTTATTGTGTTGTTTTGGTAGATATTTTCGATCGTTTTGATTATTCCTAGAGGTATGTCTCTTGCATTCAGTAAGTGGATAACGTCTTTTAATTTGACCCGGTCAAATGCCTTTTTTTGTTGGTATTCAAAAAGACTTATTGCAGCTCTACACATCTACAAAGGAAAGATCACATTGCTCGTGCTCCGTCTGTCGATATACCAATAATCTTTTCAAATAACATTGAAAAAATTTACAACACAGACAGTTCCCAGAACACATTTTATTGCTCAGGTATGTTATACAAGTGACTTCTTCATTGCATTGCATTATGTTGGTTGTTGTCACTGGAAAACGGCTAGGGGTGTTGATCCAACACCCGTAGTCCACGACTGAATACTCGTACATTGCTTATTTTAGTTCATGAAAACAATGTTACAATCCATTTATATAACTATTAATGTAAAGAATTTTGTTTTTTTTCTACCTTGTATTATTATTTTGTTATTAATTTTTAGGCGTAGATTTTAGAATTTTGATTAGTATTATAAAACTATTAAAATATTGCGAATTAAATTTGTTCAATATCTATCACTTTGTAATTTAAAATTATTTTACTACTAAACAGTTCAGATCGGGCGAACTAATTAAAAAAAATTCTCATTTATGTAAACAGATAGAGAAAAATGATGTATGTATATAAAATAAACAAATAAATAAATAAAATAGTACTATTTATTTCAGTTTTGTTAATTATTGATCCTTTTTACCGAACGCATAGATTTGTCCTCTAATATGTGTTGCCTTCTGTTGTGGCATATCAATCTGTTTATTTGTTTTAAAAATATTCTCAAAAAACCTGTAACGCTTGCCGTGCTACAATAATATATACAAGGCCAGAATCGCTCACTGTCGAAGAGAATTGGGCGGGGTTTTTTTTTAAACATATAGAAACTATATCGTATCTTAAATTCAAGCACAATTAGATAATATGAAATTATAATTTATTATTGGACGCCACCCCTGGTTTATCCTCGAAGGGGAAGAGCAAAAAAAATTAAGATTTATTGAAAGTTTACAAGAAAACTATTATTTATTATTTCTTAGTATTGAACAAAAAGAAAACATTAAAAGTTACGTCATCCCAAAGGGAAACCAAAATATTATTTTATGTTAACATTATCATAAACAAAAAATCTTTGTATCGTATTAAATTAAGAATTGGTTATAAAGTAAATGAATGTATATATATATTAACCCCAAATTTCGAAATTTGTTTACATTGAAAATAATATAGTTATTTATCAACTAGGAACAATGAAGAAAATAAACCTTTAAATTAAATTAGAACACTTCACTATATTTTCATTTTTTTTTTGAGTTCATAATCATTTCTGTTGTCTTGAAAGTAGGTATAATAAAAATTGGTACAACCTTAATCTGCTCTGTTTCTCTTCTTATTTAATCAGTCACCAAATTGATTCAGCTACGTACTATATCAAATCACCACCATCCTAGATAAGAGGGGTTAGGGATTCCATAAAAAGATACTGCTACTGGGCCATGATCTGGAAAAACTCCATAGCAATACTATCTTGCGACTAGTATTAGAAATATAATATCAGCATTATAGCCTCTCCAATAAGGGTCTAAAAAAAATAAATATCTATCTGAAATATGGACAATAAAAGGATGTATTAGCTCACCTCTGAATTGAGACCCACTTTGGAAACACGTCTTAACGGTTGGACGGTCTTAACAGAAAAGAGCGAAGCGCTATCATGGCGCCTGAATCTGGAAATTGGGCGTGAGTGACAAGTTGAAAAATATGCTCATCTACCGGATATATTTGGGAATTACAGAAGAATCCTTGAGTCGGCTACAGGTAGGTACTTAACAGATAGATGGGGCTATTAGTTTTATTAAAAAAAATATAATCGAAATATATAATGAGTTTCTTTTAAATCTTTTGAAACCGTTACACAGCCCTCCCCACGATTTCAACTGGGTACCAGCGTGGAATCGGACTAGGCATGGTGGCACACCATACTAACCTTTTCAAAAGTGGGAATAGATATACGGAGAGGTAAGACAAACAGAATGGACAAATATAGCTACAATCTGGACTCACAGAATCCTTCTTTCACAACTCACGTGGGAACAACTCAAAGATTTCAGAACAAAGCGAAACAGAACGCATATAAATGACTCAACTATAAAAATGTAAACAAAAAAAATTGCATTCTCACTCTCAAAATGCATAGGGTATTTCACCTATAACCAATATCATGAACAAAGCGGAATAAAACAAAACATATCTACAAATCATTATTTGAGACCAAATGCTCGCATTCAATCGAAACAATATAATTAAGATATTATTATTTGAAATTTCATAAGTAATATAAAGCAAAACATACTAGTGTTGTCACCAAGATACAAAACAGATAATTTACTGCGTAGTCGTTATGAGACCTAACACAATAAAACACAAAAAAAATAATGTTATCGTTTGTTCGGAAGCGTAGAGTCTTTCATCTATAAAATCCACAAGGAAAATAATTCCTGTAGCTGGCTGTATACCACGTATAACAAAAGAGGTTAGTCTTTGTATGTGGGTATATTTTATTTTATAAAAACCCTTAAAAGGGCAACATTACAAGCACGAACGTTTTCGGAACAACTGTTCCATCATCAGGTTAAAATACAGGTTACCATGCCTGAGCCACCAAAATATTTGGGTAAAAACCCTTTAAAATGTAATGTGTTACCAAAGATTGTACATGTTGTTAATTATATTATATGATGTTTAATATTTTAATTAGATTTTACTTCAGGTATACTTTAGCTAATTTCTATTTGAGTGATTTTGTTGAGGATAGGACGATGATAGGAGAAATAGCATCGCACCAGCGGACCGATCATGTTTGAGTGGGAGAGAGACGCAAGGCATTCGCCGGTCCGGCGGGCCTCTCTCTCGTTCGGTGACTCATCGTAACAGACGTGAGCGGGCGTTACACTTTTTCATGAGTGACTCCGAGCCACAACCTAATTTAAGACGTTGTCACGTCAAAAGCAACATTTACCTACATCATTTAAATAGATTACTGACCGATTTAGATTTAGCAAGGCTCAGATTATAAAAAATATTTTAAAATATTCTCTCGAAATGTTTATCTTTAACCAGACGAATACAATGAAAATAACAATAAGCGTTTTATTTAAATTTCATATTTTCTTCATAATCTGGTATCTGTGTACAGATTTGTATTGGAGAAGGGACAGATGAAAATATATTCAAGTAGAATTCTTCATAAAATTAAACTTCTGTTATAGTTTTTGAAATTAATTACTAGAGGCCGCCACCTGACGGCAGGTGGTATAAAGGTTGTTCAACTATTCTTCTAACAATGCTATTACATTAGTGTTTATGAAAAAATCTAATAAATAAGTATTTTTTAATAATAATTAGTCTGGTATGAATGAATTTCCAACCACTGGTTGAAAATTAAACTAACGCAAAAGAAGAAAGACAGGATGGCCAATAGTTCCATAAGAATATCCTCTGGGATTGATCACAGCAGAAAATTTCCAAGCAAGGAGACTCCCAAAAGGAAAAAAGAAGAAAATAAATCCAAACCGTTAATACACAATCTTGGAGAAGAAGAAAGAAAAATGGGTATATGGCATACAAGCCACAATCGCTACACAAACAGTTCAGTTTCAAACTGCTGTTTCCAAAAGAAACAAAAAAAAATCGTAAGAGTCTTTCACGAAACAAAAACTTACGATAAGACTTAAAAGGAACGGAAGAATCATTACAATCTTCCAAAGAAATAGAAAAATATTACAGTCCATCGTCAATAATAAAAAAATCATGATGTTGGATGTAACACACCACAACAATAAAAAAGTTGAACAGTAAAACATTTTTGACACCTAATTGAATCCAATATGGTCGTCATACAAATCACAAAGAAATGTTTACCATTCTTTAGCAGAATTCCAACAGAGTCAAAATAATATAAACTTTTAATTCTCAGTGGGTCATTTACGGTAGTACCAGAACTATCTTAATTGTTAAACAAACGTGGTCTTAACGTCGACATAAAGATAAAAGATAAATTCACAATAGGCGGCAGCGGGTTGTTTCACCTCTGTTTATACAAAGAGTCACAATAGACAACAGCAAACTACTTCAACCTCACTTGTACCATATCGTGAACACAAGATAATAAATGAAAGCTTTTGAGCCTTAACCAAAAGTCTCAAAGCAAAAAGATATATGTGGTCTAATAAACTATTAGAAGACCGCAAAAATGTCAACGACAAAAAAAGAAAGCTGCTGGATATACCAGTAGTCTGACATCACACAAATAACTCAAGATACAATAATACAGGTCACGTGCCTGTACGTCCTACAGGACATCTCGAGAAAAAAAAAGGTAAAACCACAAATAACAATAAATTCCAGTACCAAAAACATACTTCTACTACATCTGACCACACAAAGACATAAAATTAACATAACAGAAGGAGAATAACAATATTTCCGCTCTATATTCTCAACAAAGACGCCTTAGGCAGAGAGAAACGAAGTCATATCATTACTTCCTTATACATGCAAAACAAAAGAACCATGGACTGTAAAATATAGAAAGCATTTTCCTTTTCAGGAAATAAAATTTTCTTTTCAAAGTACGAAAAAGTTAAACTATGAAAAAATAAATTTTTAAAATAAACAAAAGACAAATTAAAAAGAAAATTTAACAGGTAACAGACTAAACATATTAAAAACATCCTAATATCAAAGAACTCAACTTCAAATCCTCGAAAAAATAATATTTCGCGTAAGTATTCTACACGAATCCAGATAACATATTTTAGAATTAGGTAGGTCGGGACAGCCTGTATATAGATATAATTCCCATATGTTTGCTGCGAATAAAAACCATGAATCAAGATCAAGAAATAAAATTCACTTAATTGATTTTTCAAATACCGAACGCTAAGAGCCATTTCGTTTATTTAAAATAAACACATTGAGGAATATAATTATTATGGTTCTATTAACAAATAAGACTGAACTGCAAAGAAAGCCATCGTTTAGATACGAATTAATTTATGGACATAAACAAAATTTCTCTAACATGGAATGTTTATTCTAGACGAGTCTGAAAAAACACCGCATTAAGAATACCGACAAAAAGAAATTCGAATGTAAGCAGTAAATTATTACATCATTCCAAATACGTTTTAAGTATTTCACAAAATTAAAAATACGACGAGAATATTTCTACGTAATTTTACGAAGATTAAAAACGAATACATATAAATACTTTGCAAAAAATTCTAAAATAGTAGCAGTGTTGATTTAATGAAAAATTGGATAAAACAAATACACAATTTAACCAAAAAAATGGTTCAAAACATACAGACTTAATTAACCACATATACAGGGGGGTACAAAACAACTAATAATATTGAAAAAAACTCTGAAGATACAGGAATATTCAAAAGCCCCACACGCTGGGCGACATTTTGTAACGAAGGTACAAATGGAGCAAATCTAATACATGCCCCACGTTGGGGCGCCATTTTGTAACGCTTGCCGTGCTACAATAATATATACAAGGCCAGAATCGCTCACTGTCGAAGAGAATTGGGCGGGGTTTTTTTTTAAACATATAGAAACTATATCGTATCTTAAATTCAAGCACAATTAGATAATATGAAATTATAATTTATTATTGGACGCCACCCCTGGTTTATCCTCGAAGGGGAAGAGCAAAAAAAAATTAAGATTTATTGAAAGTTTACAAGAAAACTATTCTTTATTATTTCTTAGTATTGAACAAAAAGAAAACATTAAAAGTTACGTCATCCCAAAGGGAAACCAAAATATTATTTTATGTTAACATTATCATAAACAAAAAATCTTTGTATCGTATTAAATTAAGAATTGGTTATAAAGAAAATGAATGTATATATATATATATTAACCCCAAATTTCGAAATTTGTTTACATTGAAAATAATATAGTTATTTATCAACTAGGAACAATGAAGAAAATAAACCTTTAAATTAAATTAGAACACTTCACTATATTTTCATTTTTTTTTTGAGTTCATAATCATTTCTGTTGTCTTGAAAGTAGGTATAATAAAAATTGGTACAACCTTAATCTGCTCTGTTTCTCTTCTTATTTAATCAGTCACCAAATTGATTCAGCTACGTACTATATCAAATCACCACCATCCTAGATAAGAGGGGTTAGGGATTCCATAAAAAGATACTGCTACTGGGCCATGATCTGGAAAAACTCCATAGCAATACTATCTTGCGACTAGTATTAGAAATATAATATCAGCATTATAGCCTCTCCAATAAGGGTCTAAAAAAAATAAATATCTATCTGAAATATGGACAAGAAAAGGATGTATTAGCTCACCTCTGAATTGAGACCCACTTTGGAAACACGTCTTAACGGTTGGACGGTCTTAACAGAAAAGAGCGAAGCGCTATCATGGCGCCTGAATCTGGAAATTGGGCGTGAGTGACAAGTTGAAAAATATGCTCATCTACCGGATATATTTGGGAATTACAGAAGAATCCTTGAGTCGGCTACAGGTAGGTACTTGACAGATAGATGGGGCTATTAGTTTTATTAAAAAAAAATATAATCGAAATATATAATGAGTTTCTTTTAAATCTTTTGAAACGGTTACAAACCATACGTCCAAATTTACTATATTTACAAACCCAATTTTAAAGATTAAAAAATTGTAAATTTAATTTTCCCAAAACATACATAACACCATTGTTTAAAAAGATTTTCTTTTTTAAACAATGATGAAACTTAACTTTCGACTAACAGATAAATCCCCTGATGAGTTTTCTAAGACGGTGGCAATCGATTGTATTTTAATTAAATATTTAATCTTTTTCTAACAAATCAAATAAACAAATTAAATATCTGGTAAACTAATCAATAATAAAAAAAAATCGGTTGCCTGTAAAGTCGGTTTTACGGGCGAAGATTTTACGTGGCAATGTCTTTTTCTCGGTAGAATATTTATTGATATGAATATTATTAAATTGCACAATAGGAACAAGGAATTGAATGAAAATAAGAATTGCACAAATTTTGACTATAGAAATATATTTTGTTTACTAAAACATTGTACATGTAAACTTAAACTTAGCTAATTTCTATTTGAGTGATTTTGTTGAGGATAGGACGATGATAGGAGAAATAGCATCGCACCAGCGGACCGATCATGTTTGAGTGGGAGAGAGACGCAAGGCATTCGCCGGTCCGGCGGGCCTCTCTCTCGTTCGGTGACTCATCGTAACAGACGTGAGCGGGCGTTACACTTTTTCATGAGTGACTCCGAGCCACAACCTAATTTAAGACGTTGTCACGTCAAAAGCAACATTTACCTACATCATTTAAATAGATTACTGACCGATTTAGATTTAGCAAGGCTCAGATTATAAAAAATATTTTAAAATATTCTCTCGAAATGTTTATCTTTAACCAGACGAATACAATGAAAATAACAATAAGCGTTTTATTTAAATTTCATATTTTCTTCATAATCTGGTATCTGTGTACAGATTTGTATTGGAGAAGGGACAGATGAAAATATATTCAAGTAGAATTCTTCATAAAATTAAACTTCTGTTATAGTTTTTGAAATTAATTACTAGAGGCCGCCACCTGACGGCAGGTGGTATAAAGGTTGTTCAACTATTCTTCTAACAATGCTATTACATTAGTGTTTATGAAAAAATCTAATAAATAAGTATTTTTTAATAATAATTAGTCTGGTATTCAGCTAGCAAATGGCGCCCACTCAGAATAATATTGATTTTCTTAATAATTTAATCCTAAAAACAACTAAATTACTAACCCAACGAACGATTTGTGAGTTTTATATTAACCTACAAATTATTTGCCATGTACTACATTAGCTTTTATTAAAAAATCTAATAAATTAATTTCTCGTTAATAACATTTAGTCTGGCATTCGGCTAGCAGATGCCGCACACTCAAAATAATTTAATTGTTCTTAATAAGTTAATCTTTAAAAAAAACTAAATAGCCAACCCTACAACTGATTAGTTAGTTTTATAATAATCTACACAATATTTGCAATCTACTACATTATTTTTTTTTATGTAATAATCTTGCAATAATATTCCAAGGATTAACCTGTAATAAATTTGTTTGTTTTTAGAGCTGGCAATCTGCTAGCAGATGGCGCATACTTAGAATAATTTAATTTATTTTCTTAATAATTTATCATAAAAAACAACTAAATAGGCAGCCCCACAAATGATTTACTAGTTTTATAATAACCTACAAATTATTTGCCATCGATAACATAAGATTTTATTAAAAACATCTAATAAATGAATTTCTATTCAATAATAATTAGTCAGGCATTCAACTAGCAGATGGCGCATAATCAGAATAATTTAATCTTAAAAACAATGAAATAGCCGATCTTACAAATGACTTGTTAGTTTTATATTAAACTAAACATTATTTTGCATCTACTGCATTAGCATTGTTTAAATAGAACTAGTTAGCCAACGCAATGTATAAATTTGTTTGATTCTAATTGAGACAGTCACCAGATGTCACCACTCTTTCTGTCTCAATAGATTTTAATATACCACTGTTTGTTTGATATACATTATACTAGATGGTGCTATGAGAAAAAGTTAAGGACTAAACTAAACGTCCATTTTTGATCCACTGAATTAAATTTACCAGCGTTGCAATAATTCACTGACATAGTAGCAACAGGTTTACTTACAAATAAAAATGTTACAAAAAACAGACCATAAATCACTTAAGATATTCATTTAAAATACAGTTATTACTATCAACTAGTAAATATCGTGTCAACTAAAATTGTACATAAACGTACTGTGGCTTCTATATCTTCCTATATCTAAATAAGTTTAAAGAATTTAAATATTTTATTTTATTTGGAAGTGTATTACAAAAATTTGGTCCGAGGTAACTAAAACATTTTAATTGTTGTGTTTAAATGTTTAATGTGTTTAAAACTTAAAAAAAAAACATTGTATGAGAAATGAACAAATTAGGTATTTAGAAATAAATTTTACCGGATAATACATACATTCGATAATATTTGAAAAAAGTGATTTTAAATTAAAATAATGTTACTTCCATAATAATTAAATGGTTTTTTACAGATGGCCGGAAATATTTGTTGTTATTACAAATGTGGTTTATCACCATACAAAATTCATGGATTAAGAATGTTCAGATTTCCGACAAAAATCCTTCGGCTTGCCAAAGATGGATATTACACTCTGGTAAGTAAATAGAAACTTTTTTTATATTCTTTTATTTTACACCGTTTCCGTTACGCAATTAACTTGAAAAAATGTTTATTTTTTTTTCATTCATCATTTTTTATTATAGCCAGGGTGCACGCGTCATATTCGAGAAGCATTAATTTGAATTTTACGTTTTCGTTGGTATTATAATTATGATATAATAAACTTCGGAAAAACAAATTAGTGAAAAAATATCAAGTTAATAAACATAAACAAAGTATTAGATATTTAAATATGTATTTCTTTAGCTATTTTTAGTTATTGTATTGAAAAGTAGAAATAAGTTCATCTTTATCGGAGAACTAATTTATACAAAGGTCCATCTGGAAAAAAATTATTGATTGCACGTAAAAATTTTATACAGATATTTAAAGGTTCTAAAAGATATATGAGGGTTAGTTAATAATAAATCTGTGAAGACATACAGGTGATTTTGGCTATAAACCTTTTTTATCCAGTTTAGAGAAAAATAGTTAAAATAAAAATTGTAGATTCAAAAAGTTCTTCCATTTGTGAGTTTCTAAATAAAATATATAAAGAATTCACCAATTGCAATTCACCAGTTGCAAAAACCCTTAATTTTGCAGAAATTTATAAATTTTAATAACTTTGTTTTTGCATAATGGTATGTAATGTAACTAATAAAAATAGTGACGATTTGTTTATCGTAGAAAGCGATTATGTAAACAACTTTTTGTTGAGCTATCCCAGTTTAAAAAAAAATTATGTTTTACGTGCCACAGAAGCCAAGATATTGCAAATTTTGCAATCGCGCTTCATTTTGAAAAAGTTCAAATCTAAAAAAAAAACCGAGCTCAAATGGTTCTCCATTCTACTTTTCCGAAGCGGTATTTTACGAATACCATCATTTTAACGGGTTATAAATTTTTACTTCTTTACCGCATATGCCATATGTAAGTTGGAACGCACAATTCAGATCTTCATTTAGTGTCCCTTCAATTTTCAGCTCTTACTGTTGATAGACAATGGAAGTATGATTTTAAGAATAAAATGCTTTGGTTTTAAATAAAAATTTCTAATAACTTTGACTTTTTTATGTAATACACTTGTATCTAGGCTCAATATAAAGGTAATAAAAAAAACATTTAAAAAAAAACCAAAACCTTCTATTGCCCAGAGGAAATCAAATAGCATTTTTTTTTCTTGTTTAAGAAATTGCAAATATTTTCATTGTTTATTAACATTAAGAGCTGAAAATTAAACACATTGTTAAAGAATATCTAAATTTTATAATTCGATTTATAAATGGCATACACAGTGAAGAAGTAAATTAGTATTGAAACATTAAAATAATGGTACTCGTAAAATATCGCCACAGAAAAATGCAAGGGATATCTGTCCGCTGCAATATCTCAGCTTGTTTCTTGTTATTGGTTATGGAAATTTCTGTTTTTTTTAATTGTGCTTTTACACCAGCTTTTCATTGAGCCTACGTACAGCCGTATGACATGAAAAATATCAAAAGTAGTATAAATGTTTAGAAGCTAAAAAGCACTTTTTTCAAACTGTTTTTTTAATAAAATGTTGAAGTTTACAAATAAAGCTTTAAATAATCGATTCAAAAAACGTCAAATAACTGTCAAAGTTAAAACACTCTTTTTAAAGTTCCTCACGGATTTTAAAGATTTAAACAGTGTTAAACAGATAAAGTAATTCATCGACGAGTTAACAATACGATGCCAAGTTTTTTAATCACAATGTGATAAGAAAACGAGTATCAAATTTGGTTTTATATTTCAATAGTCGAATTTAATTGCAGCTATATTGGTGTAATTAAAGAAAACCAGTGAAAATCCCAAGAAATAGGTGAGATCCTTTTTTATTTCTTTCCAGTTTGGGAGAGGGTCCATTAGGTACTCACATTTAGGTATTGTGTTACGGTCTGGGTAACCAGGACTACACATCATGAACAGCAATTAAATGTTTACATTTACACAAAACAACTTCAATTCCAACCCAAAATCATATGTCGTTGCCGCAGTCTCTAGACCTCCTCCCCGTTCGTTTTCTAAAAGGGAACAAGTTATTGTCATGCACTCCATTTTGAATACTGTTTTATTTAAATATATTAAAGAAATTGGTGAAATAGTTTATCCAAAAAATATTACTTTTACATCTCGCATTTCGAATAATCGAATCTGCATTTTCCTCACTTCTACCGACATCGTTGATCAACTAAAACACCGAACGTCATAATTAATTCCACTGTCATCTTTATCTGCAGGCTTCTTTCTGCGACCAAAAGAATCCTTATTTCAAATGTATCTCCTTCCATCCCACATTCACTAATCGAGCCGTCCCTAAAAAATACGGAACATCAGATGATCAATAGGCATATATCAGGAGTTTTCCTAGGGAAACATTTGTAATCCCTGACAAGGTAAACTTCGAAGTGCAATCTTCTCTGTTAATTAACCATGAAAATACATCCTTTAAAATATTTTTATTCTCTGACAGACTATAGTATTTTCTTTGTAAGCTTATGGGTCGTACCGTGGGGTCTGATTGCAAAGTCTCCAGTTGACCAGATCACACACTCATTGCAGCTAATGCTCCTCCCTCTTCTTCATTTTCAGCTGACTCTAAGAAGTCCTTAATCCTAAATCCTTAACTTCATCAAAAGAATTTCTATCTTCGGAAATTGAGTCCATCTCCGTTAACTACATACCCATCCTGGCTGCCATTATGGATTTATCCATCCCTCGTCGTACTAATTCAAAGCCCAAGTTGGCAGTAGGACAAAAAAGGGGACAATTCAATGACAGTCCTCCTGATACTCCTACCATTCTATCTTCATCCGGTATTCTTGCTCTATTAAGTTCTTTTCCTCCTTCGGCATTTTCGATGCCACCCAAACCAGCCAAAAAATGTCCCAATCTAATCTTTGATTGGATTACTCGATGAAACCTTATTATATTTCCGCTATAGAAATGATTTACAAAGATAATCCGACTAATTTTACACTCAATTTCACGCAACTTATTACATTTCTTGAGAACTCTTTTGTATGTATCACCCCACTACAAGAAGCTTAAAAATCCTCCAACATAGATGGTATTCAAAACGACTTATTGCAGCACTACATAGGTACAAGGAAAATATCACTAAAAAACCGTATCACTAGAATCTTAAAAAAGTTAAAAGAACAGCCTACCTCCGACTGACAAGAGTATATATAAGTGCATCCTCTGATAAATCTTCTGATGTCAAATCTAATCACAGCATACATGATGAATAGAATTTCTCTCTTTCTCTCGCATTTATTCATTTTTTCTGCTTTCTGTATATTTTTACTTCATCTTTTGCCAAATTTAGACACGATATTTAATTAAGTGAGAAAACTTTATGTACTTCAAATACTAGCCCAAGTCCAGTGTGGAAAAAAAATTGTTAATAAAAAATAACCTTAAAATATCCAATCTCTTTTTTAATCCAAAGGTTATCCTTGACAATTAAGAGACACCCAAGATTCTGGCAGAAAATTTAAAATAAAAGTTTTGCAACAAATCTGGACCTAACCATATATACTCTTTTCTTCCTTCGCCCTTTCATTATTCATCCTCAGTTTCACAAGATACCAATTATCCAAACTCTCGTATAAACTATTTCGAACTAAAAGCTGCACTCAAATCCTATAAAAACACAAAAATTAGGGTTTTCTAGAATGATCTTGAAAAATTTCTCGAAAATTCCTTAGGCACCAACGACCCTCTAAATGAAGCCAGTAAATTTACCACTGACATACCGCTGACAATCGTTAATGAAAGATCTTGCACTAATCTATACTAAGATAAAAGAAAGATCATTACAAAAAACAAACGAACACAAACGGGTTATGTCATGAAGACAAATCGTTTTCGGAATCCATATTCCATCATCAGTGTCTAGGTGTACATTACTTGAGCCACTAAATATCTGGGTAAAAACCCGTTAAAAGTTATATGTTACAGTTTAGTTTACATTATTTAGTCTGATATATTAGGATGTTAAAGTTACCAGTGGATATGATAACTCCACTCTCATTTATAAAAAAAAAACTGTTTCACAAATCCAAGGCAATCAAACTAACCTTCATCCTATGAATTTAGTCATCCTTCATTCCTATATCCAAACTATTTCTTCTATCATCTTCAACAACACAGTTATCTCTGACAGTCAATTCATTTCCGACACACTCGCTAATGGGATTGAAGACAGATTCAATAAAAGTAATATGGCTTTTACTCCCAGTTCTTTACGCGCTCAATCTTTCTCCACCATCTCGTCAACTCCACACGATGTCACGTTTATGAACGCCTTGTTTACCCTAAATAAACTAAAATTTACCTTGTTTTCATGTACAAAATCTGCTGATGATCCCGATGATATCCCTTATATATTTTTAAAAAATCTCTCTAATACATCTCTCTCCACACTTCTCGAAATTTTTATAACCTTATCTAGAACACACAAAAATTCCCAGATGTTTGGCGCAATTCTATAATCATTCCAATTAAAAAACCTGACCAACCATCTATAACTCCAATATCTTTCGTCTGATTTCTCTTACTTGTATTACCTGCAAACTTCTTGAAACAATGATCAATGAAATACTCACTTGGTTCGTTAAACAGTATAATATTATTCCCGACGCTCAATCCGCCTTCCGACGTAATCGGTCTACTATTGATAACGTTTTTATTTTTCAAACACACATTTCTTAAGCAATCTATAATCAACAAGATGTCGTAGCAACTATACTTAACGTTGAAGGGGCATTTTATTCAATCTCCAGAAAAGCAATCATTTACAAAATCTCCCACTATAATTTAAATGGTAATATTTTCTCATTTGTAAAAAAATATCTAATTGAAAGAATCTTTAAAGTCCTTGCCAAGGGTAAACTTTTTCAATCTCTTCCTCAAAATTAAGGTGTCCCTTTAGAATCTGCATTAAGTTTAAATTTATTCATTCTTGCCATCAACGAAATTTGCCTCCCATCAAATATGTTCAATACGCTGATGACCTAATCATTTACTGCCATATTAAATCTGTCCCAATCTCATATAAACTTATACAAAGTGTAGTAAATCTAACGAACTAGGATTATCACTCTCTGAGAACAAAACCAAATTAATAAAATTTTCCATAGGGATTTCCACTCCCTTACCCCAAATTTTATTTAACAATTCTCTACTTTCTGTTGCTAATTATTGTAAAATTCTCGGTTTTCTGTTTGACTTCAGATTAAAAAAAAAATCAAATCTCCGAACTTAAAATCAATTGTTTTAAAAGGTTGAACATTTTTAAAACCCTCAGTCATCTTCAATGGGGTGCCAATAAAACTACTTCTATGTAGGTCTGAGCGCTTTCGCTTTAGTCCTATTGAGAGTGTATACCGTGAATCTAATGAACTTTCTCCTACCCAAGACGATAATCACTTCTACTTTCGTATGCTGCATCAACATTCGCAAATCCATTTAATCCCGTTCATTCCCTAATTGCCACAATGCCATCTTCTTCCACTAACAATAACCAACACTTTATCATAAAACCTATACCTCAATTAATTTGTCCACTACTTAAAAATATTGACCTTTTTCTGACTAGTTCTTTCCTCTACCTTTACTTCCCCTCTGGGCTAAAGATCTCCCTTCAATATATACCTCACTCATTATTTTTAACAAACTTGAATCTTCTAACCTTCTTATAAAGAAAGCATTTTTAGAATTTAATTCTCTATACAGATGCTTCTAAAACTACCACTGGTATTGGTTGTGCAGTAGCCACTAAACATGAACTTGTAAGATCATCTCGGTTACCCTTAATATGCAACGTTTGCACAGGTGAACTATATAGTATTGTGTTGGCTTTTAAATGCATCTCACATGAAAACAGACATATTGCCATTTGTTCAGATTAACTTTCATATATCCATTTAGTCAATACAATTTTCACTGAGCACCTATTAGTTCAAAACATTCATGACATAATACCAAAATCTCTCTGCTTACGATGTAACAGTCTCTCTCATATGGCTGCCTTCTCACACCGGAATTACTGGTAATAAAACAGCAGATCATTTTGCCAAAGAAGCTACCAACCATGGGGTGACTGAAGTCACTCCAATTCAACTAGCTAACGAATCTCGAAATTCGTTTTTAAAAAGTCGGTAGAGGATACTTGACAAAACTTAGAACAAAAGAGCAAAACAACTTTTTATAAACTTCAATCTTTTATTGGTCATCTCTCCCTAGACTTCATAACTAGAAGAGAAGCATCGACTATTACAAGACTACGAATCAACCATACCAAACTTACCAACTGCAAACAATTCACCAACTTGTATAAAGCACTATACTTGAAACCTACTCTAAGGAACTAGAGAATTGTCTACCTCTTCCTCAACTGTAAATTGTATATGTTGATTATGATACTTGAAAATGTTGACTATTTCAATAATTTTGTGTTTAGGAAGTGCCAAAAACTAAATCATCTACATATCTTAAAAAAAAAGGAATGAAAAAAGTGCAATTGTTAATACAATCACTGATAACATCACCCATGACATAGCTACTTAGAATGGGTGAAAGACTAGATCCCATAGGACTACCAAAAATTTGTTTCTGGTAGTCCTATGGGATCTTTTTTTTCCTATCTAAAAAATTTCTTTTTTGTTACTCTTATACATATATATATATATATATATATATATATATATATATATATATATATATATATATATATATATATATATATATATATATATATATTGGCATAACTGCCAAGTTATTTATATTTTGAATACAGAACTTAAATTGTTTTTTTACTTTATTGTGCAGAAAGTTGCTCTTTTTTTAGTTGTGTTAATAATAATATTGTTGTAGGTAATGCTGCATTGGAAAGTCTGGAGCTACCCGATTAAAAAAAAATTCTATGCAGTAAGCATTTTGTCAAAAATATCTAAATGCAAACCAAAAAAATATAGTGAGGTAGAAGAGGAAGGTTTGTTAACAACACCACGCGTTTTTCATACGTATTCGATAGCAAAACAACCTCAACCAGTGCCAATAGTGTTTCGCACTACATACATTGCTTATTTTAGTTCATGAAAACAATGTTACAATCAATTTCTATAACTATTAATGTAAACAATTTTGTTTTGTTTTTTTACCTTGAATTATTATTTCGTTAATATTGTCTATGTGTAGATATTAGAATTTTGATGTGGTATATAACTATTAAAATAATGCGAATTTAATTTTTGCAATATCTATCACTTTGTAATTTAAAATTATTTCATTAATAAACAGCTCAAATCGGGCGAGTTGATTGAAAAAAACATTCTCATTTATGTAAACAGAAATACAAAAATGGTGTTTATATTATAAAATACATAAAAAATCTTGACTAAAAAATAAACCTCCGCATTAGTGTTCTAACACGATAGCAATCGAGTCTATTTCAATTAAATATTTAATCCTTTTCTAGCAAATCATATATATATATATATATATATATATATATATATATATATATATATATATATATATATATATATATATATATATATATATATATAATCGAACGCCTCTCTACCCTAAGGTGTGAGGTAAATACAAATACATGTTTCAGATATACATTACATTACATCTCAAATCCAATGAAAATACAGAATTTTCTTTTTTTTTTTTTTTTTTTTCTATTCTATTCTGTGCACGAATTTTGTCCATTCTTGCTTGTTTTTTGCCTTATTTTGAGCTTCTGACCATTCCATTCCCCTACTTTTCAAAATCTGCCCTACTTCGTCATCCCAGGTTTTCCGTGGTCTGCCTCTGGTTTTAAACTTTTTCACTTTAGCCTTCCAGACTTGCTTAACGGGTCGGTTGTCGCTCATTCGGCACAGATGACCAAACCATTTTATTTGTTGTGTTTCAATAGCGTGTAGTACAGATTCTATGCCCAGTTCTTCTCTAACATCTTCATTTCTTATTTTGTCTCGTCGTGTTATTCCCTTGACTCGTCTTAGATATTTCATATCAATGGCTTGTATCTTGCTTTTTAATTGCTTTGTTAAAACCCAGCTCTCGCTTCCATATGTCAAGATTGGTCGGAATACTGTCTTATAAACTGTCATTTTGGTTCTTCTGCTGATTTCAGGTTTACCTATGAATGCTCTACTAAGATTATGGTACACTTTTGAAGCACTACTTATTCTTTCTGTTATTTCATTCTGCATGGTACCTTCTCTGTCTATTGTAACCCCTAGGTATTTGAATGCATCTACTTGTTCTATGAGTTGTTGGTTAATTTCTATGTTAACATTTCAGTTCGTTTTCGCTATTAACATCACCTTGGTTTTCTTAACATTAATCTTCATGTTTCTAATTGCCAGCTCATTATTCCATATATCTATATTTTTCTGGAGGTCTCTCTCGTTGGAAGCGCATAACATGAGATCATCTGCGAATGCACACTCAGCTATACCAACCGGTCGTAGTTTACTATATCCGATATGTACTTTGTGTATACTTGCTTTTGTTTCCTTAATTATGTCGTCAATAATCAATATGAACAGTATGGGGCTCATAACACCTCCTTGTCTTAGACCCTCGTTTATTGCAAACATCTCTGATTCCAAGTTATCCTTACGCACATAACTCTTGTTATTTTGATACAGACTTTTGATAGCACCTGTTAGTTGATGGTCAATATTTCTATTTTGCAGACTTTTCCAAACTGCTTCCTGGGACACTCTGTCAAATGCTTTCTCAATATCTAGAAATGCCATATATATTTCTGTGTTCTTTATTCTAGCTTTCTCAATTATTTGTTTCAACGTAAATATATGGTCTTGCGTACTGTGTCCCTTCCTAAACCCACTTTGTACTTCATCCAGATGTTGTTCAACGATGTGTCTTAATTTCTTTTCTAGGATGCTTTCATATATTTTGGAGACGATCCTGAGTAGATTAATTCCTCTATAATTTTCACAAGAACTTGGGTCTCCTTTCTTAAAGATTGGTAGTATTATGCCAATTCTCCAATCTTCGGGGACTGTACATCGGTTCCAAGCCATGTTCATAATTTTGGTTAAAAATTCAACTCCTTTCGGTCCCATTGTCTTTAACATTTCAGCAGTGATTTTGTCATGACCAGCTGATTTACCTCTCTTTGTATTATTAATTGCTTCTTTGACTTCTTCTATTTGAATATCATTTTCTTGTCCATGTTCTCCTTCTACTTCTATCATTACAGTTTCCTCTTTCGGTTGTCTGGGTGTTAGGAGTTCGCTGAAGTATTGTCTCCATCTTTCCATAATCTCATTTGGACTGATAATCAGTGTGCCGTCTTTACGTTTCACCTGTTTCATCGTTGTTTCTTTACCTTTTCTTAGCGTCTTTAGTGCCTTGTAAAACAATTTTTGGTTACCACGACTATCTGCCTCCATCTTCATTCCAAACTCATCCCAGGCTTTCTTCTTCTTCTTCAGTACCATTTCTTTCACCACCTTTCTTTGTCGTTTATATTCTTCGTAACTATTTTCTGTTTTCTTGTTTAAGTATATTTTCCATTTCTGTTTTTTATATTTTATTTGGGCTTTTAATTCATCGTCCCACCATCGTGTTTGCTTCTTATTTCTGTTTACATGGTTTATTCCACACGTTTCTTTTGCTGTCGTCACGATGGTTTCTTTAAATTGTTTCCAAGTTTCCTGTAAGTTCTCAGTACTATGTGCATTCGTTAATTTGGCTAGTTTTTCTTCTATTTTACTTTTGAACATGGCCGCGATTTTTTGGTCATTTAGTTTATAGTTTTTAATATTCTCGTTCACTTTATTATTTTTCGTTCTTTGTTTAGTGGTTTTAGGGGTTTTTTGAGGTAGTCTTATCTTTGCCATTACCATATAGTGGTCACTATAGATTTCCGGTCCTCTTTTAACTCTGACATCAGTGACCTCTTTCCTAAATTCTCTATTAATGAGAACATAATCTAGAATTGATTTTTCATTTCTACTCCTGACTTCTCTCGTGAACTTGTGTATATCCTTGTGTTCAAAAAATGTGTTGGTGATAATCAAATTATTCTCCATGCAAAAGTCTATCATCCTTCTTCCATTATCGTTTCTTGTATCTTCCCCCTGCATACCCAAAATATCTATGTTATCATCGTCTCTTTTACCAACTCTGCTATTCATATCGCCTAGAATGACTATTCTACCTTTCACATTTTCTATAGCATCATTGAGCTCTTCCCAATATTCTTCTTTAACTTTCAATGGTTCGTCATCATTAGGGCCATATGTGACTAATATAGTTGTTATTTCTGAATTACCTAGTGTTATCCCTATCTTTAAATTTCTTTGTGATATAAATTTCCAATTTTTAACATATGACATATAGCTTGCTCTCATTAGGCATCCTACACCTTCTGCCGCTCTACTATCGGTACTGACTCCACTGTACAAAAATACATGTTCTTTATCCAATTCATCCATTCCTTGACCTTTCTTCTTAGTTTCCGTGATTGCCAAAAAATCTAATTGTGCTTTGTCAAATTCATCTATTAATTCTTTCTCTTTTCCATTGAGGCTTCTGACGTTCCAAGTAGCCATTTTTATGTACGTTTGTAGTCTATTTGCACTTCGATCTTGTATTAAATTTTCTTTGTTACAGTTTTCTTTTTTGTTTAATTCAATTATATCGTTAAACCTTATTCTCGCCTTGCTTGTTATTCCATGTTGATCAGTTCTATTTGGCTGATGGTCTGCTATTTCTTCGTGGATTTGTTGAGAGCCTTCATCTCCCTGTTCCACGTCCATACTTCTCCATTTATAATAAGTTTTTGAAACCCCATTTGGACTGTATTCCCTTTACTCTTTTCTTCCTTAGCTTTAGCTCTAATTTCTTTTTGAATAATTCTCTGCTGTTTGCTCATATCATCATTTATATATACTTTGTGTTCTCTAATATTTCTTAGTTTAGCTTTTTTGTTCATAAGTGTGTATTTCTGGTTACTATCTTTTAGTTCTAATAAACAGGTCTTTTCTCCTATTTTAATTGCTCTTTCTATTTCAATCTCAATGTTCAGGTGCGTACTTATAAATCTTTGCATATTGCTCTTCACTGTTTCTACGTTATTTGTTTCTATTGGTAGTCCCTGAATTACTACATTATTTCTTCTTTTCTCGTTCTCAAGTCTTTCAATTCTGTCCATTGCTTGTATAAGATCTTTCTTGATCTCTTGATTTTCTTTCCTGATTTGCGTATTTTCCTTTTTCAGCTCTTGAATTTCTGTTAGACATTTTTTTTGTTCTTGTTTTATTTCCTTCATTTCTGCTTCTATAAATCGTTGCAAGCCTTGGATCATATCCATTATTTTTCCTGAGTTATCTTCTTTTTTCTCTTTCATGTCTGGAGATCTTTTAGTTTTTGAGCACTTTCCAAAACCAAATGTTTGTGAGCTTTTCCTTCTTTTGCCCTCATCCGTGGTGTACTCGTCTTCACTACTCATTGCTTTCTAATTGTGCTAGTGATATTGGCTCAGTTCAACTACCCAATCGCGTAAAAAGTAGACCCCGGTCAACCCGTCGTAAGTCTTGCTTTTATCGATCGGTCTTCTATTAATCTACAGTTAGTTTTCTTCACAATACATTGTATAATTCTGATCTCTTTAAATTATTTACTATTTTTGCATTACGGCAACACCGCTTTTCTACCGGTCAGAATCCCGAGGTCGAATTAGTTTCTTTGCTCTTATCGCTTAATTAAACAACAGAAATTGTTCGTATCGGAACAACTGATTTTGCTTAATATTGTTAATAATTAGCCACTTACTGTCGGTTTATTCCCGCTGCGATACGCGTTGTAACTTTACACACACTTATTGCTGCTTTGACACAATTATTTCACTCTGCACCTCTCGATTTTCGGGTTTAATGCAGGAGCAAGCCAATTGCACTTCATACGCTTGACCGCAGCGTTGCCGTATTCAGCAAATCATATAACCAAATTAAATATCTGGTAAACTAATAAAAATTTAAAAAAAGGCAGCATTTACCTACTTCATTTAAATAGATTACTAACTGATTTAGATTTAGCAAGTCTCAAAGTATAAAAACAATTTGAAATATTCGCTCGAAATAGTCAAGTTATCTTTCACTAGACGCATACAACGATAATAACAATAAGCATTTTATTAAAGTCTTACATTTTCTTCACAATCTGGCATCCGTGTACAGGTTTGCATTCATAATGAACAGGTAAAAATATACTCGAATAGAATCCTGAAGAGAAGTTTCTGTTAATAGTTTTTTAAATTTATGACTATATCCATAAGGATTGTCTAACTAGTCCTATTTTAACAATGGCATTAGTTTTAATTAAAAAATGTAATAAATGAGTTCAATAATATTTAGTCTGGCAATCAGCTAGCAGATGGCGCGCACTCAGAATAATTTAATCCTAAAAACAACTAAACAACCGACTCTACAAACGATTTGTTAGTCTTATAACCTACAAACGTTTTCTTATCTATTACATTAGTTTTTATCTAAAAAATAAGTAATTTTCATTTTTGTGTCTGCTACTGTCATGCCCAGATCATTAATTAATTGTGAACTTTAATTGGCCTACCAAAAAACTGGATCCATTAAAAACATCTAAAAACGACCTACAATCCATTACATTTTCTCATTAATATCCGAATATTTGTCAGCCCACCACAAAGGTAGGTGTGATATGGTATGCCGACAAATACACTGCTCAACAATTTATTAGTATCATAATTATTATTTCTAATATTTTACGTATAAGTTTTTTGACGTCTTAGTATTTTTTCATTGGTTATAGCAGGAAAAAATATATATTTTTTAAAATATAAATAATCAAAAGCAAAAATAAAATATTTTAACAAAAAAAAACAATTTATTGAAATAAAGTAGTAAAGTTTGTTTGTTTTTAGATCTGGCAATCTGCTAGCAGATGGCGCACACTTAAAATAATTTAATTTACTTTCTTGATAATTTACTCATAAAAAACAACTAAATGGGCAACCCTACAAACGATTTACTAGTTTTATAATAACCTACAAATTATTTGCCATCTATAACATTTTTTTTTTTTTGTTTATTTAATGGCTTTGGATAAATCTATAACATTAGATTTTATTACAAACATCTAATAAATGAATTTCTATTCAATAATAATTAGTCAGGATAGGGTTGTGCATTTGTCTGATTGGAGAATCTATTGCAACTGGCTGAATGACTAATGTCTATGCCATTAAAAAAAAAAACTTGCAGATGACGCATAATCAGAATAATTGAATTGTTTTTCATAATAATTTAATCTTAAAAACAATTAAATATCCAATTTTACAAATGATTTGTTAGTTTTGTATTAAACTATACATTATTTTGCATCTACTGCATTAGTTTTTATTAAAAAAAATCTAATACATGAGTTCAATAATACTTAGTCTGCCAATCAGCTAGCAGATGGAGCGCACTCAGAATAATTTAATCCTAAAAACAGCTAAACATCCGACTCCACAAACGATTTGTTATTTGTTAAAGTATAATTTCACTATTTGAGAGAGTGAGTCATCGTTTAAAGGCCCAGAAATGCGGAAAGCCGTTTGGAAATCCAGTGACGTACACTTACTTTTATTTTAACGTTAATTATATTTTATTTTTCAAATATTAATGTTCGAAATAGGCCACAATATATTTATTTACAAGTTTTTACTGACGTTTCGATCTCTATATCCAAAGACCGCTTTCAAAGATATAAATGATAGTTATATTTATTTTATTTGTTTATTATTATATATTTTTATAATCTTATATTGTTTATTTTCTTTTTTTTTTTCTATCTTTAAAAACAAAATAGAGATCGAAACGTCAATGTATTAAACATGTAAATAGATATATTGTGGCTTATGTCCAACCTTCTCCCTAAAAATACAGAATGCCACAAACAAGCAGCTATAGAAAAATAAATATATCTGTCATTTGTATGTTTGAAAACGGTCTCTTTATAGAGATCGAAACGTCCGTAAATTAAACATTTGAATAAATATATTGTGGCTTATTCCCAACATTATTTCTAAAAATACAGAACGACAAGCGAAAAGCCATAGAAAATAAATAGTACTATCATTTGTATAATTGAAAACGGTCTCTGGATATAGAGATCCAAACGTCAATAAATAAACATATGAATAAATATTTTTTGACTCATTACCTACATTCCCCTAAAAATACAGAATGCCACAAACAAAAAGCTATAAAAAAGAAGTAATTTTGCAGAAAGTTTACTGATACCAACCGGCTGTCGCGGAAGTTACGCTAAAACGTCTTTTGACGTGACCCGTCCTTAAAGAGTTACACAATGAAATTTTTTTAAAACAAATTTTAAGACAGTTTCCACACCACTCCAGAGGTATGTCTTGTGGCGCGATACTTTTTTTAAATGGGTGTTCGCCAAGAGCCATATTGTCTTATTAAATAAAATGAACAAAACACTTAAACAGTATAAAACAAAACAAAATAAAATCCTATAAAACAAAATAAAATTCTATAAAAACAAAATAAAAATAATGTTTGATGTGTTTAAACACAAACACTATACACACTTACTATGTTCTTCTCGTTTTTTTTTTGGTTTTTTTATGCTGATGTTCTTATTAAAGTATTAGAAAATATTATTCGCTATCTAAACCTGAAGATGCAGTGCTGCTATCGCTGTCATTATCTTCACCACCTGGTGTAATTATAATTGGCTCTAGTAAAACTTTGATATGAGTGTCAAGTTCCCACATACGATGTTCTTCTTTAATTATGTGGCCTATACATTTAGCCCATTTCTCTGGAGTTACATGGAGAATTGCTTGAATCAAAAGTTTCTTAATTTCGTTTAATTTGAACGTTTTGTTATTGCGTGCTACTTCTCCTTTCACTTGCTCCCAGATAAGTTCAATGGGATTAAGTTCGCAATGATAAGGTGGTAGACGCAGAACTTTGACACCATAATCTTTTGCAGTTTTATCTACAGCATATTTAAGATATTCAATTTTCCTTAACCGTGCAATGTCAAGTAGCTAAATTTTGAGCATTGATTCTTCGTATGCAATCCCCTTTTCTGTAAGCCATTCTTGAATCCTCCCTTTCAATTTCTTTAATAATCACCTGTTTTTTTCGACTCAAATTGAAGAAAACCATCATCAAGAAACCCTGTATCACTTCCTATATGGGTGACGATTAAACGCCGTCCCTTTCCTGATGGAGCTTTTAATCCTGTATATCAGCCTTCTATAAATGCTTCGCTTTTACTTTTGACATTTAAATCTTGCCAAACTTTTCCAACTGTATGACCTTTTCCAACCTTGGCTAATCCAGGTTTCATCCAAATAACATATTTTGCGTCCAGTGCTGCGAATTTTGCGTATTTCTTCTAAACATTTTCTTCTCCGCACAATAATTTTATTTTTTTCTAATAGCATACTTTTTCTGTTGAGTTTTACTTATCGAAAGTTCATTTCACGCATGGTCCTGGTTAAGACTCTACGAGATATCTTGGGTAAGGAGTCATCGTTTTCGAGCTCTTGAGAAATATTTTTCAGTGTTGGAATTTCACTCCGAAAATAAAGTGAATGAATTTTTCGACGTATAATATTCCTTGTCTCGTCATCCAAAACAATGCTTTTCCTACCTCTAGTTTTACCTTTTTCTTGCTTTTTATTTTCCGATGTATTTTTAAGTACACGATAAATACAGCTAACGGATACTTTTGTTAAACTGCTACAAATGTCGACCGCTTGGCTAACATTTAATTCCATTTTTCCGCCGACAATTCCTTCATAAACGTTTCGTATTATTACCTTCTCTGCGGACTTTAACATTTTCCGTCTCTTTTTCGGCATTTCATTTTTGGAATCAACATCAGAATTTTGCAGTCTTCTCTTGGAACAACTCGGTTTTTCGTCCAACTCCAATAAAACTCAAACCAAATAATCACAGAATATAACTAAAAATTTACTATAAAACGACAAACTATAACACTCGTATTATCAATAACACGTTTTATCAATAACACAAACTTATCGCATAAAATACCCTACCCTCAGAAACGCCAATGTAATGAACTATTGTTGATGGGCACTCGCTCGACAAAAACTAGTTTTACGGGTTTCTGTGGATCTGAATTGAAACGGGGTTCCGTCGCTAATTCCAAAGTTGCCAAACGATTGAAAAATATTGTTTTAAAATATCGATTTTTATTTTATAAATTTAAATATGTAACAAAACGGAACATATAAATAAAATTTATTTCATTACAATTTTGTGCTTAATTTTTACTATTGAAAAAATCAGGTTTTTTTGTATTTTTATAACAGTAATAATCGCTGCGTGGAAGAATACAGGTTTTGTATGACCATAATTACTACTTGTGGACAAGAATTGGCTACACTGTTCGACAACTTCTGGTCAAGTCTACTATAGAGAAGCACAAATAAATATACTACTTTATATATTCTGTAATTTCTTATGAGGAAACGCAAATTGCAATCGAGAAAACAGGCAGTTTTCGAGGGCCGCTGTGTACATTTAAATTCGAGGATATTCGGCGTTTAAACTATGATATCACTCTTCTAAATTGAGGGTTTCTACTATAGTTTTATATTAACCTAGAAATTATTTGCCATATACTGCATTAATTTTTATTTAAAAGATCTGACATTCGGCTAGCAAATGGCGCACATTCATAATAATTTAATCCAAAATGCAACTGAATGGCCGAGCACAAACGATTTATTATTTTATGATAACCTACACAACATTTTCTATTTATTACATTAGTTTTTATTAAAAAGTGTAATAAATGAGTTTCTCTTTAATAATGAATCATACAGATAGCAGATGGCGCACACTCAGAATAATTTAATTGTTTTTTCCTAATTATTTTACTTACAAAAACAACTAAATAGGCGACCCTACAAACATTTCGTTAGTTTTATAATAACCTACAAATGATTTCTTATCTATTACATTAATTTTTATCAAAAAAATAAGTAATTTTCATTTTTGTGTCGGCTAGTGTCATGCCCAAATATCATTAATTAATTGTGAACTTTAATTGGCCTACCAAAAAACTGGGTAGGTGTGGTATGGTATGCCGACAAATACACCGCTCAACAATTTATCAGTATCATAATTATTATTTCAAATATTTTACGTACAAGTTTTTTGACGTAGTAGCATTTTTGTATTGGTTATAGCAGGAAAATGTATATATTTTTTAAAAATAAATAGTCAAAAGCAAAATATTGAGATAAAGTACCATATATATATATATATATATATATATATATATATATATATATATATATATATATATATATATATATATATATATATATTCTTAAAAATTATTGTGGAAGTGAGGATTTTCTGGGGTACATTGAAATAACAAACGCCATGTTTCGTTCAATAGCAACGACTTCTACTTTATTTCAATAAGCAATATTGGCAACACGCCATACATCGAGTTATACGCCAAAGTTATACAAAGATGGCGCTACATGTGTTACAATACCTTTTTTGATACATCACAACACCCCCACTTATCAAAAAAATATCTAAACTTTCAAACCCAAACCTAGCTTAAATTTAGAATTTTTAACATTTTTCAACCCTTTAGTAAGGATGTCAGCCAGCATTTCATCAGTACTCAAATACTTCAACTCAATAACATTATTTTGGATAGCCTCTCTGATGAAATGGTGGCGAATGTCAATATGTTTTGTTTTTTCATGGAATACTGGATTTATGCACAACTTCTGAGCCCCTTGATTGTCATTATACAAAACAACTGAATCCAGTCTTCCTTGAATTTTCGACAACAAATTCCTCAAGTAAATGGCTTCCTTAGTAGCCTCCCCTAAAGCTACATACTCCGCTTCAGTGCTAGAAAGAGCCACTGATTTCTGTTTAACACTCTTACAAGAAACCGCACCACCCGAAAGTTTAAAAACAAAACCTGTCTAAGATATTCTAACTTATTTGAGATAAGTCAAACAAATGTCTTTAGTCCCCTTCAAATACCTCAATATCTTTTTAGCACATTTCCAGTGACACTCATTATGACTTTTATTAAATTGACTCAAAAAACTTACACTAGATGCAATATCTGGTCTTGTCAAAACTGCTAAAAACATTAGACTACCAATTAATTTTTGATATAAAGAATTTTCAACTTTTTCTGAGCAATTACTTTCCGTAAAATCAAAATTATCTATTGGTTAGCTGACAACATTGCACTCCTCCATATTAAACTTTCTTAATAACTGACCAATATATGCACTCTGGTTCAATCTAATAGTATCTTTATCCCTATGAATCTTCATACCAAGACACAATTTTAATTGACGTAAGTCTTTAATTTTAAATTTTGAACATAATTCTGCCTTTAATAAATCAGTTTGGACCTTATCATTACTGAAAATTATAAAATCATCAACATATAGAGCCACTACAACTAAACTCGTATCAATTTTTTTAATATAGACACATGACTCATAATCTGATTTATTAAATGCTAGGCTAATCAAAATTTCATTCACTTTTTGATACCTGGCTCGAGAAGACTGCTTTAATCCATAAATGGTCTTTTTTAAATGACAAACTTTATTTTCATTACCTTTAAGAACATAACATTCTGGTTGACGCATGAACACTGTTTCTTGCAAGTCACCATTTAAAAAAGCTGTCTTCACGTCCAAGTGAATAACATCCAAATCTAACTTTACAGATAAGGCTAATAACAATCGTAAACTTGAATACCTTATTACAGGAGAAAACGTCTCCTCATAGTCCACACCTTCATGTTGAGTATACCCCTTAGCCACTAAATTAGCCCGATAACACACCTGATCATCACAATCAACTTTGGTTTTGAAAACCCACTTGCACTCAACCAAAGTTCCATTTTTTGGAGTATCGACCAACTCCCATGCCTCATTTTCTGCAAAAGATAGCATCTCTTCATCCATGGCCCTCTTCCATCTGGCCGAGTCTGGTCTGGATAGAGCTTCTGACACACTGGATGGGATATCTTCCAGATCTACTTCCTGCTGCTTATGACATTGAAATGCCACATAGTCTTTGAAGACCTTAGGCTTCTTGGTTATGTCGGATCGTCTTGATGTACTTGGTATTTCTGGTGTGATCACTTTGTCTAGAACATACTCCGAGTCATTTCTGTCATGTCCGAACATGCATCTCCGAGGTCATCATCCAAAACATCATGGTATTCTTCCCCATCTGACAATCTATCTGGGAATTTACCTTGGTCTGGATCCCCCACTTGAGGTAATACCTCTGTCACTGCAATATCATTCCTTGGTGATCCTAAGAAATCAAAGTTTTTCAGCAGCTTTGGTTTTTCATTAATGACCACATTTCTACTGGTAATTCCACTATTCTTAATGGGATCATAGAGCCTATAGCCCTTCACATTTTGACCATAACCAACCAAGAACATCTTCTCTGCCTTTTTGTCAAACTTCTGCCTTTTTTCTTTGGGTATATGAACCATTGCCTCACTACCAAAGATTCGAACATGACTCACATCTGGCTTTTTACTATAGAAGAGTTCATATGGTGTTCTACCTTCAAGACCTCTGACCACAGATCTGTTACTTAAGTATGCAGCAGTATTGATGGCTTCAGCCCAAAACTGCTTAGGAAAATCTGCATCGAATAGTAAGCACCTCGCCTTCTCCACCAGGGTACGGTTCATTCTCTCCGAAGTACCATTCTGCTCTGGGGTGTAAGGATTTGTTATTTGATGTGTTTTACCATTACTACTTAAAAAAGATTCAAAGTCAGCACTACAAAATTCTCCTCCGTTGTCAGACCTAAAACATTTGATTTTGTGCCCTTTTTGGTTCTCAACTAGCAATTTAAATTCCCTAAACTTATCTAGAGCTTCACTTTTGTATTTTAAAAAATAAACAAAAACCATCTTACTCAAGTCATCTTCAAGAACCAAAAAATATCTAGATCCTCCGATGGACATCATCTCCATGGGACCACACAAATCACCATGCACAACCTCGAGCAATTCTGCAGCACTATTTCCACTACTCTTGAATGGCAACCGAGTCTGCTTTTCCTCACAGCACACTTGACACAGATTATGCAAACTTGCTCGCCCTTTATAATTCAAGCCCTCAACTGCTCCGTTCCTCATTATAACCAAATCTCCAAAGTTGATGTGACCAAAACGTCTATGCCACAAATCACAACAGTCCTGAGCATACATAGAGAACGCCACTGGCTGAGACTTGACAAAATTAAGTCTATAAACTTGATTAATTAAATCAGCTGTAGCCACACTTGTACCTTTACTATTAAAAATCTCACAACCCTTCTGGTTAAAAACAACCTTGTTACCATTTAAAATCAACTGGCTAACTGATAGTAAATTGGTTGTAATATTGGGTACACAATGAACATTTTTAACTACAATGTCAAAGTTTTTATTGCTACTTACTGTAATTAACTCTACTTCTCCAGTACACAACACTGGCATTTTTTCATTGTTGGCTACTAAAATTTCTTTGAGCTGTATATCCTGGGATGCATTTTTTATCCAGTCATTTCTTGGCGTTAAATGCACACTTTTCTCTGCTGTTTTCGAAAACTCTCAAAATCCCTTTTCAAAACTGGGCACTTGTTTTTGTAATGACCTATTTGTTTACATCCAAAACAAATCACATGTTCTTTATTGTCATTTTTAACACTGCCACCGCCGTCTTTGGAATGTTTTCGGAACTTGCCTTGACTGGCAAAAGCACTACCAGTAGATTTCTCGCTGCCTGCGTTCCTACCAGTTCCATCTTTCTGCATATCAATTAACTTGGACTTTATTGCATCCCCCGTAATTTGAATTCCAGAGTGTTCCAGAGCCATTATCATTGGGGTGAATCTGTTTGGCAATCTTGCAAGCAACAATGAACCAATCCACTCACTAGTAATTTCGAATCCACTCCGAGTTAATTTCTAGGCTGTTTCAATCATCTGCCCTATATAATTCTCCATAGTGTCACAATTATCCAACCGCAAACTTATGAGAGTCCTAAGTAAATCAATTTTTCGTGTAAAACTTTTCTCACCATACAGTTTTTTTAATGTTATCCACACATCGAACGCCGTTGCCGCCTCTCGAATATGCACATAAATGGATGGATCAATGGATAAACAAAGCTTTGCCCTCGCTTTATTCTGCGTGTCTGTTTGTTTCACCATTTTCTTCCAGGCATTTCGATAAACCATCAAGCACAAAAACGTTTTCAATCGCAAAAGACCAATCATCATAGTTCTCGCGACTCATTAATTTTGGCACACTGGCTAAATAATTCGTAGGCCGCCATTTTCAGTCCACAAAACAAACTGCGAATTTCACTCGACCCTACGTGACGTTACCAAAAAAACTCACAACTGATACCTTCAGGTTATAGAACTTTTCTGCAAGAAAGACTTTAATGAGTATCAATTGTTTCGCCAAACGTTTTCGCCAAAGAGAATTAATTTCGCTTCTTCAGGGCTGAAAGAGAAGAAATTATAATTAGCTACCATATACTATCTATTAAAAAAACACTGACCGTAACTTAGAATTGTAGAGTTAGGATGTTAAAAAAATGTAACGCACATTTAACTTAGCTAGTAACAACATAGTGGTGTTTTGTTGCTATGTGAAAAAAGTTATCGTTGGAAATGTATGGTAGCTATGAACTTGAAACGTAATTAAAAAGAAAAGAATTAATTCTTTGAGTTGTCGGCAATAATTAATTAAATATAATCAATAATAATCAGCTAATAATAGTAGCTAAGTTTTTTTTTCACATCCTAACTCTACAATTCTAAATTACGGTAAGATCTCCAGTGTTTTTTAAATAGATAATATATGATAGCTAATTATAATTTCTTCTCTTTCAGCCCTGAAGAAGCCAAATTAATTCTTTTTGGCGAAAACGTTCGGCGAAACAATTGATACTCATTAGAGTCTTTCTTGCAGATTTCCCCAATATTTAAGAGTTTACTATTTAACTTATCTGCAAAGATTAAATTTCTTTTCTATATATATATATATATATATATATATATATATATATATATATATATATATATATATATATATATATATAATCTTTGCAGATTAGTTAAATAGTAAACTCTTAAATATTGGGGAAATCTGCAAGAAAGACTCTAATGTGTATCAATTGTTTCGCTGAACGTTTTCGCCAAAGAGAATTAATTTGGCTTCTTCAGGGCTGAAAGAGAATAAATTATAATTAGCTACCATATATTATCTATTAAAACATTATTGATCTTACTGTAACTTAGAATTGTAGAGTTAGAATATTAAAAAACTTTGCTAGTAACATAGTGGTGTTTTTTGTTACTATGTGCAAAAAAAGTTTTTTTTAAGGTTTGAAATGTATGGTAGCTTTGAACTTGACACGTAAAGGCTTACCCAAGGTTAATCGAAAAACCCAATGTAACTACATTTAAAAGGAGGTAATTCTTTGAATTGTCGGCAATAACTAAATTTTTGATTTTTAGATAGTTAAAAGTCAGGTTCTGTTTTAGCCAGAACGCAAGCGCTGACAACTTCATTAGTTCGTATGAATCTTTATGTCGTTAAGGTTCATTGGTAAAAAACGAATGAATTTAAATCCCAGTAAAGGGAAATATTATTTTAATTTTCTTTATTTAATTATATTATATGGTTCATGTATTATTGCATCTTATTGAGATGTATCTAAGAAAAGCAAGGGAATGTTATATATTTTTTGTTAATGAAAATTAATTATAAAGGTATGTTAGTTGTTAATGGATATATCAGTCAAGTTAGTTATCTGTGATATAGTATTGTTCTTGGTATCTGATTTAAGTAACAGGTGGTATATATCGCTTAGATTCTTGATGTCACTCTTAACATTAATGGAGAAGTCGTTAAGGAAAATATAAGACATTTCAATAAACTCTCTTTTAGATTTATTGTTCTCACGGTGGAGAATTGTGGTGTTAGTATAGTCCATGAGATGACCAGTGGAATGGACATGTTTGGCTAATGCACAACGGTCAGGGTGAAGTCGAGAATCACTTTTGTGTAGTGTAATACGTGATTTCAATAATTGAGATGTTTGACCGATGTAGGAATTGAATTGTTGCAAGAGAGACATGGAATGTTATAGACAATATTACTAAGCCTATCTATGGAAGTCTTATCTTTTATCTTAGAATAAAGATTATTAATTGTTAGGGCTGATCTACAAGCCACATTAAGTTTAATGTTGTTATTATTATTGCCAAAGCTATTTTCAACACTTTTCAGAATCCTTGTTAACCCCGGAGTGATATCTCTGAAATATGGTAATGAAAATATTTGTTTATAGGAGTATCCGAGACTGGATTCCCACTTAAGACATCAGGATCAGCATTGTTAGTCGCGAAGGAAGGTGAAATATCTTCGTCATGGATAGTATTAAACAAAATCTTATTAACTAATGGTGTTGGATAAGCGTTTGAAATAAAAAGTTTCTGTAGGATTTGTAGGTTTTTTTGTATGAAATGAAGGATCTGATAGTTTTGTTACTCTATTTTTCATCTGTTTGATTAAGTTGACTTTGGTAGAATTATTATGGTATGAGTTGTAGTTAAGGTATCTACCAGAATGGGTCGGTTTTTGATACCAATCTATTTTGATGTTGTTGGTTTCCCTGATCATCCTTATGTCGAGAAAGGGGACGGACCAATTACCGTCTTCCCTCTCTATAGTGAACTGGATGTAGGGGTCATAACCATTAAAAGTATCTAATAGTTCATCTACCTTGTCATTGGGTATAGCCAAAATGATATCATCAACATATTTTTTAATAAATGGAATATTAAAGGATAGTAAAGGAATGACTGAGTCTAATACATAATCCATAACGTAAGTTGCAATGATAGGAGAAATCTTAGCTCCCGTAGGGGTACCGAAAGTTTGTTGATAGAATTTATCATTAAATGAGAAGTAAGTGTTGTTAAAGAGAAATTCGACGATGCTGATGAATCTGTCGTAAGACATGGAACAACAACCTCTAATACGGTCCCAGTTGATCTCTATTGTTGTCAAACATATTCCTAGATGAACATTGCTGAATAAGGATAAAACGTCAAGGCTAACGAGGACATAATTTGATGGTAGTATGTAGCCATTATATTTATTTACCATCTCAAAAGAATCTTTAATGTAATATTGACTTTCATAATTATATGCATTAGTAAGTATGTCTGTAACAAAAGCTGAGATATTTTCAGTGGGTGTTCCAATGGAAGCTACTATGAGACGAACCGATAGTGTTGGTTTGTGGATTTTTGGCAAAGCATAAAACTTTGCAATGTTCCCATTATATGTTGTTAGTTTTTTCTTTGTGTTACGGTCAATCTCATTGGAAGAGGCTAAGGATGCGATTAATGTATTGCATTTCCTTTGCAGAGAAGAAGTGGGATTGGATGTAAGTGAAACATAAGATCTATCATTATCTATAAGAGAAGAACACAGTTGTAAGTAGTGAGTTCTTTCTAAGATGACTGTAACATTACCTTTGTCTGCTTTTGTCACTAAGAGCTCAGGATTGTATTTAAGAAATTTTTTAGTTTTAGTATATAAGTTACCCCTATGGGAGCTAAGATTTCTCTTATCATTGCAACTTACGTTATGGATTATGTATTAGACTCAGTCATTCCTTTACTATCCTTTAATATTCAATTTATTAAAAAATATGTTGATGATATCATTTTGGCTATACCCAATGACAAGGTAGATGAACTATTAGATACTTTTAATGGTTATGACCCCTACATCCAGTTCACTATAGAGAGGGAAGACGGTAATTGGTCCGTCCCCTTTCTCGACATAAGGATGATCAGGGAAACCAACAACATCAAAATAGATTGGTATCAAAAACCGACCCATTCTGGTAGATACCTTAACTACAACTCATACCATAATAATTCTACCAAAGTCAACTTAATCAAACAGATGAAAAATAGAGTAACAAAACTATCAGATCCTTCATTTCATACAAAAAAACCTACAAATCCTACAGAAACTTTTTATTTCAAACGCTTATCCAACACCATTAGTTAATAAGATTTTGTTTAATACTATCCATGACGAAGATATTTCACCTTCCTTCGCGACTAATAATGCTGATCCTGATGTCTTAAGTGGGAACCCAGTCTCGGATACTCCTATAAACAAATATTTTTCATTACCATATTTCAGAGATATCACTCCGGGGTTAACAAGGATTCTGAAAAGTGTTGAAAATAGCTTTGGCAATAATAATAACAACATTAAACTTAATGTGGCTTGTAGATCAGCCCTAACAATTAATAATCTTTATTCTAAGATAAAAGATAAGACTTCCATAGATAGGCTTAGTAATATTGTCTATAACATTCCATGTCTCTCTTGCAACAATTTCTACATCGGTCAAACATCTCAATTATTGAAATCACGTATTACACTACACAAAAGTGATTCTCGACTTCACCCTGACCGTTGTGCATTAGCCAAACATGTCCATTCCACTAGTCATCTCATGGACTATACTAACACCACAATTCTCCACCGTGAGAACAATAAATCTAAAAGAGAGTTCATTGAAATGTCTTATATTTTCCTTAACGACTTCTCCATTAATGTTAAGAGTGACATTAAGAATCTAAGCGATATATACCACCTGTTACTTAAATCAGATACCAAGAACAATACTATATCACAGATAACTAACTTGACTGATATATCCATTAACAACTAACATACCTTTATAATTAATTTTCATTAACAAAAAATATATAACATTCCCTTGCTTTTCTTAGATACATCTCAATAAGATGCAATAATACATGAACAATATAATATAATTAAATAAAGAAAATTAAAATAATATTTCCCTTTACTGGGATTTAAATTCATTCGTTTTTTACCAATGAACCTTAACGACATAAAGATTCATACGAACTAATGAAGTTGTCAGCGCTTGCGTTCTGGCTAAAACAGAACCTCACTTTTAACTATCTAAAAATCAAAAATTTAGTTATTGCCGACAATTCAAAGAATTACCTCCTTTTAAATGTAGTTACATTGGGTTTTTCGATTAACCTTGGGTAAGCCTTTACGTGTCAAGTTCAAAGCTACCATACATTTCAAACCTTAAAAAAAAACTTTTTTTGCACATAGTAACAAAAAACACCACTATGTTACTAGCAAAGTTTTTTAATATTCTAACTCTACAATTCTAAGTTACGGTAAGATCAATAATGTTTTAATAGGTAATATATGGTAGCTAATTATAATTTATTCTCTTTCAGCCCTGAAGAAGCCAAATTAATTCTCTTTGGCGAAAACGTTCGGCGAAACAATTGATACACATTATAGTCTTTCTTGCAGATTTCCCCAATATTTAAGAGTTTACTATATATATATATATATATATATATATATATATATATATATATATATATATTTAGATTAGATTAGGAGAGGTGGCCTTTCGGCCTATTCCACTGCGACCTTTTCAGATCTATTGTGGTCCTCTAGTCCTAGATAACATTCTCTAGCCTGACCCTTTTTATAAAGTCTAGTAGCTTCGAGACTGTACCTTCCATGTAGCTATTTGCTGGTGGATTTTCTTCTCCTAATGCAAAGAACCGCACATTTGCCAGACTGTCACACTGACATAAAATGTGCTCTGCTGTTTCTTCTTCGAGGTGACAGAATCTGCACAGGTCATCATCTGATAATCCCATTAGCTTCAAGTGCCTATTTAGCTTACAGTGCCCTGTTAGAAGACCTACTATGACCTTGACTGTTTTCCTGTCTTTGCTTATTAGGTCTGCCGTAAATTTTGGCGAATGTTCTGTAATGAACTGTTTCGCCTGTCTTTGTCCTGGTGAATTCCTCCACCATTCCAGATCCTGATTTAGCAACTCCGCAGAAGGGTTCCGGTCCAATGAATGGCAATGATGAGCCTTGTTTGGCCATTTCATCTGCTTTTTCATTGCCCTTATGACCCTCGTGCCCCGGTACCCAGGCTACCGTAACCTTGCTACGGTCTCCTAGTTTATTTAGGGCACACACGCAATCCCATACTAGCTTAGAATTGACCTCTACAGAATTGAGTGCCTTAAGCGCTGCCTGACTATCTGTGAAGATGGCAACTGAACAGAACGTTCTTTCCTGCCTTTCTATTTCTTCCACGCAGTGATGGATTGCAGTTATTTCCGCCTGGAAAACTGTCACATCCTTAGATAGACTTACCGGGAAATCTATCCCTTGATTTGTCCCTACTATGTCGGCTCTTACACCCTCCGATGTTTTTGAGCCATCCGTGTACCAGGTAGCAGCACCTTGTATGGGTACACCTTTATTCCAGTCTTCCCTGCCTGGTATCTTAATTGTGAACTTATTGTTAAAGCTATATCTCGTAACTGTTGCATCGATAGGTTTCCCCATCACAATATCGGCTTTTAGCTCCTCGATTAGCTTTCTGTTGTCAGTACCATGCATCTGGCTTATATGTCGCTGACTATGGATTAATCTGTGCATCACGGATCTGGCTTCGCCCTGTATAAAGATATGAAGTGGTCGTAGATTCAACAGGACTTCCAGCGATGCAGTAGGAGTTGTTTTTAAGGCCCCCGTAATACACAAGCATGCTAGCCTTTGTGTATTACCTAGCAGCCTTATTGCTACCACTTTGCTGCGTCTTTGTCCACCACGTCACCGAACCATAGAGTCATTTTGGGGTTAAATCCCCAATTCTTACCGCACATTCTTCTACATCTGCTCAAGGACATAGTAGCTTTCTGTGTGGTTTTTAGAATGTGAGTATTCCATGTAAGCCTATGATCAAAATATACCCCAAGGTATTTTGTTTCTTTGGCAAATGAAATCTCTGTTCTTCCCAGCACCGGTGGTTTTAGGCCTTGTAGTGCTGTTTTTTTGGTGAAGTTGACAATTTGTGTTTTCTGAGCATTGACTATCAGTCTCTCTTGTTTACACCAGTCGTCAACTATATTTAGGGCTGCTTGCATTCTCTCAGACACTACCTGAGCAAACCTGCCCCTGACAACGATTGCTATATCGTCAGCATATCCTAGACAATAAAAGCCTTCTGTGGACAGATTTCTGAGGAGATCATCTACCAAGGTTGCCCAAAGTAGAGGGAACAGAGCTCCTCCTTGTGGACAGCCTCCACTATATATATATATATATATATATATATATATATATATATATATATATATATATATATATATATATATATATATAGTTTTGAGTTTCTTGATCCGTACTATATTTAATATAAAATTAGTTTTTCTTGGGTTTAGGTTCAATAAATTATATTACATGTGGATCTAGATTTTCTTTTCCATAGAAATCAACGTTTCGGCAGGAAACCCTTGCCTTTGTCAAAATTCTAAAATGTACAAGATTAAGAACAAACAGTTATTGTAAAATATGAAATGTAAAATAATGAAATTCAAACGACTATTGCACTGACAACTACTTCTGTCATGGAACAATAAAACATTGGCGTTTTACACCAAAGTAAACAATTTTTTATTTTTTAACATATCAATAAAAAGGAATGCTTAAATATTTTTTGCTTACTTTATCATTACCAAGACCTAAATGGGCAAGAAGTATTAAGACAGTGATAGCGACTCTAGACAAATAAATAATTTTCTTTTCTAAATGTGAATTTCTGCATTTTACTTAATATTTCCGAAACAGTCAAAGATAGGTATAGGCCAGGGGTCGGCAACCTGCGGCTCGCGAGCCGCATGCGGCTCTTTAGTTCCACACGCAAATATTATTTATTTTACCAAAAAAGTTTTAAAAAGCCTTCTGAATCGATTAACGATGTAGACACCGATCCTCTCAGTCACTTATACCTTATACTCGCTTCCCATCGCACCCATTCAACATGACACGCGACGTCACTATCGTCAAAAAGTACAAACTGCGCCGTGATAAACACGTTCTAAGAAGTCCGTTCGTGTCAGTCAGCAGTCGACGATCACCGCACACAGGAGACGACTACAGATGCGACGAAACTAAGTACTTATAGTCAATCAGTACGCGAGAGAGTGGGACAAACAGTGTTTGGTGTCCAAATAATCAGAGATTTATTTATTTTATTTAGGTAAGTATTTTAATTAAGAAATATCGCTGTTAAATGTATTTTAATAAATTTTATTTCATTATGCCGAGCTTCTCGTATGTATTTAGGTACTTAAGTATACTTTGACATAGTAAATAATTGCAACATTTTTGTCGTCTGCTATTTTGAATACCTTCCTAAATAATAATTTTAAAAATTATTTATTTCATAGCCCAGTTTCTCGTATGTATTTAGGTACTTAAGTATACGTTTACATAGTAAATAATTGCAACATGTCTGCTGTTTTGAATACCTAAATAATAAATTAATAAAAAAATTCTTTATTTCATAGCAATACAATATAAAAAATTTACTCCTATTAAAAATCAAAAATATAATATATTTGAAAAATAAAAAATTTCATTAATATAAAATATATAAAACAATTTAATATATAATCAAAATATTATTTCGAAAATAACACAATTAAACTATTATATAATAAAAAATAAAACAAAAACTTTGCCTGAGTATTATTAAATTTGATATTATCAAATACTACCGGTTTCAATTTTAAAAATCATCATCAGGTATTAATTAATAAATAAATAAATGCTATTTATTTATTATGATGATGGGCAACAACGATTCTTCAAAGCAAATTAAATCATTAAATTCTTACGTTTCACTGCATAATACATCAGGAATTGCTTTGCGCCCAAACATTTCCAGCCGAAATAGTAGCCGAAATAGCATCTTGTCAAAAGCACTCTACCATCGTCAGTTTAAAGAATTCTTAAACGAAATGGAGGCTTAGTATTCCGACCTCCTTCTTCATAATAAAGTGCGATGGCTTTCCAAAGGTAAGGTGTTGACACGTTTTGATTTGTGCTTGAATGAAATAAATACATTCCTAAATGAAAAAGGCATCAATCACCCTGAATTAGGGAACGACAAATGGTTGCAAAAATTTTACTTTATGGTGGATATCACAGCTAAATTAAATGAGCTGAATCTAAAACTGCAAGGAACGGGAAACGCAGCCTATATTTTGGTGGAATATTTGGGTATATTTTTTTGCAGAAGATATTACGAGCGGTAAATTACTTAATTTTCAATTTCTAAAGCAATATCGCGATAAAACCAGTGCAACTGTTGACACGAATTACTTCAGCATGAATAGTAACGAAATTCACGTTGAGCCATTTGGAATTCATACTGAAATTTATCTTTAGAAATGCAATTGATCGATTTAAAAAGTAAAGCTTTGTGGAGTGGAAAATTTACAGAATTGAAAATCAAGTAGGAAGTCCAGAAATAGGTGTACGTAACGCAAAAAAAGTGGACAACTTTGAAAGAAATGCCGCGAATTGAGGGACTTATATCCGACGCATGGAATAGTCTTCCAGATTGTTACAGTGAGGTGAAGAAGTTGGCATTTGGAGTACTAACTATCTTCTGATCGACATATTCTTGCGAGCAAGCGTTCTCTTGCATGAATATAATTAAAAGTAAACTAAGAAGCCAACTAACAAATGAAAATTTAAAGTCATGTTTGAAACTTAAAACAACAAGTTATGAGCCAGATTTATCCACTTTCTACAACCATGCAAAGCCAACGCTCCCATTGAGGTTATTTGATCAACTGTTTGTTATTGAAGTGCAAGTTAGTGTTATAAGTGAATATACTTAGTTGTTTTAATTTTTACTTCAATAAATGAAATGTATAAAAATATATATGTGAAAAACACTATATACCTACATATGAATAAATAGATTAATTTTTTTTATCAAAGAACTTTATTTATGCGAGTACTATTTACAAAAAAAAATTTGTGGCTCTTTAAAATTTTGTAAATTGTAATTTTTGGCTCTTCAGACTCAAAAGGTTGCCGACCACTGGTATAGGACATTGTAGGCTATGTAACATCTGAGGATGTATATATATATATATATATATATATATATATATATATATATGTATATATATATATATATATATATATATATATATATATATATATATATATATATATTATTGTGATATTTAAAGTCTTGGTGCGCCAAGGAATAATTAGCTAATTAATTTTTGATTAATTAAAATTATTTCAATGATGTGATTATGACTCTATCACAATTTTTAATTCTTTTATCTCAGGGTTAAAATTCGTGCTTCAATATCTATGCTATTACATGTGAAAGGTAAGGTCCAGAGAATACCGGAATAATAAAAAACACATATGATCTAACACTATATATTGAAAAAAATTAATGAAATAATTCACACTCAAAAGTTTTCAATAAACAAATCTCATATAAGGATTCTCAAAATTTTGTTCTCCGTACGTGAACAATCAAAATTAATGTTACAAACAATATTAATTGAAAACTCAAAATCCAAACTATTCTAACTCTCCTAATCAAAATATTTATATCCTTTCTAAATTACGTGTAAAAATTGTGTTATCAATAAAAGAAAAAAAAACTGCAGAAACAAAATATCTCTCTCTGATGATGAGTGGTCCAAATCCTTGTTCCTTGTAGACTATATTATCTCCTCTCAACCGCTCCCTATGTAATCAGCAATCGTACAACAGATTGTTGCAAGTATATCGTCTTTAATGATCTCCTTCAAAAGCACAAATCATTCAAATTATGATAGCCTTTCTCCTCTCGATAAACTGAATCTCTCGTTGGCCCGAGTGAAAAATGACTCTTGGAATATCTTCTCTTTACGATAAACTGAATCTCTCGTTGGCCTGAACAGTGACTCTTGGAATATAAGTAGGAAAATATGACTTACAATATTTTGCTGCTCCAGCTTCTGTCAGATACACTAACTCCACAAAAACTCACTAACATTCAACACTACTGCTTGCTACCTCTCAGGAACCGCCAGAGAACAATCACTGTTCTTTCTTGAAGACTTGGAAACCAACTGACTGCTATCTTTTCTCTCTCCTCAATCTCGCTAAACTTTCTCCCACACACTTATCCCACCTTTTTCAATCTCCGCCAATCACAACTCGTCACAATTCCCCCATTTCTTCATTTCGATAACAAACAAATTTTTACCTATAATTATAAATTTCCTAAAACTTATTTACAAATAATATTTTTCTATAAATCTTAAAACTAACAAAAACCTCTTTCTAAAATATCTTCTATTGTCTTTAATCACTGCACTAATGCATTTGTAAAAACCCGTTTCAATTTGTCTTTTGTTTCACTTAAACTTATGCGGGTCACTCAAGTTTAACAAAGAAATGATTGATGTAAAGCTTACATTTTGTTTGGTACAGGTAATTCAAGGATTTAATAACTTTCCTTCTCCGAAATGTTTGTTGGATATTATCCTACTTATCTGAATTATTTTAATGTTTTTGAACTTTGAAATATTTTTAAACAAACCAATATTTTTCTCGATTTTACATATCATAACAAATCCCCGCCATTTGATCTGCCGAAAACTCTTTGTTAAATTTTAAAAATGACAAAAGTTTTCTAGGGTCAAATTATTTCACTATGTTATTAAAATCTATTCATGATATTGATAGATGTCGTGAATGTTAAAAATACCCCGTATATTTCCTGTCTCTATGTGCGCTAATTCATAACTATTTACCCCATTTTCCGTATTGACCCTATATGGACCTTCAAATATCGGCATCAATTTAGCACAAATACCATTTTGTAGATTCGACACCCTCAGTGCCTTCACTAAGACTTTATCTCCTTTCTGGAATTTGATCGGCCTTCTTCTTCGGGTTCTCTCTTGTCTTTGGAGATATTTCTCTCCACTTCGTCTCAATCTTCTTTGAACCAATTCGATCACTTCTTCGTATTGTTTGGGGGCGGTGTCTTCCCACGGTCTTGTAGGCATTGTTCCTTTCATTATATATAAAGGCGTCTCTTTGGTAACCGTATTTGGAGCACAATTCAAATAGGTCTCGATCTCAAACACTTTTCTGTCCCAATGTCGATGATGTTCTTCCGCGGCAATTCGTAGAAATTTTGTGACTTCTTGTATAAAACGCTCCGATGGGTTGCTCTGTGGATGACGGATGCTTATAAATTTTGTATCGATGCCTCTCTCTCTTAATTCCCTTTTAAAACGTTCGTTCCTAAAATATGTCGCATTGTCCAATAAAATATTGTCTGGTCTTCCCACCGTTTCTATAAAATTGTCTATCTTCCTAAGTATTTCAATTCCTTTTGTGGTTCTGCATGCGTACAATTTAACATATTTTGAGAAAAGATCCACCATAACTAATATGTGTTTATTCCTTTGAGTTGTTGGTATCAAATCGCTCAACATATCAATAGCAACAATATCCAGTTTCTTCCGAGCTACGACGTTTTTTGTGACGTTTTCATTTTTAAAGTTCCTACTTTTACACTTTTGGCATGTCACACAATTTCGAGTCACCTCTTTGGCTATTGTATAGTCCTGTCGACAAATGTAGTTCTCCCTGAACATAAGCCACACCTTTCTACTTCCAATATGTCCGTTGTCACAGTGTAACTTTAAAAAAACTTCTTTTGCCATTTGCTCCGTGATTACATAGAGTTCTTTACCATCGACCCTCTTAAAATATAGGTTATTTTCTTGTTCAGCCCTTTGCTTTTCTCTTTCATTCAATTCTTCCTGATTTTCCCTGATTTTGGCCAACGAAAATAAGCCTGCTTCTTCTCTCATTATGTTCATGCCTACGTGGAGAGTTTTGTGATCCTCTTTGCGGAATTGTTCATCTCTCGTCAACGCATCAGCCAAAATATTGTCCGTTCCTTTGATATATTTAAATTCAAAATCATATTCTTGGAGTAAAAGAATGCCCCTATGAATTCTATTATTTACCAACCTAGTTTTCATTATGTGTATCAACGCTGCGTGGTCCGTTTCAATGGTGAATCTTGCCCCAAGTAGGTAAAAACGTAATTTGTTTACACAAAATAACACACTGGCAAACTCTAATTCAGTAACGCTGTATTTTCTCTCATACGTTTTGGTTACACGGGAAACAAAACATATTGGCACCTCTATATCGTCTTGTATCTGTGATAACACCCCTGCAAATTTTTTTATGGAAGCATCGGTCCTGAGAATGAAAGGTTGCTCATATCTTGGGTGGTGCACTCTTACAGCTTTGGAAAACGCTCCTTTTAAATTTTTGAAAGCGATTTCTTGTTCCGTTCCCAATTTCCATCTGACATTTTTCTTAAGTAATGCTATTAGCGGTATTTCTTTTGTACTGAGGTCTGGTATCAGCTTTTTGAAATAGTTTACCATTCCTAAAAATCCCCGCAAAGTTTTTAAATTGGTTGGCCTAGGGTAGTTGTTTATGACTTCAATTCTATCTTCTGCAAGACAAATCCCTTTTGTGTCTAATTTGAATCCTAAATACAATACCTCTTTTTGGAAAAACTGACACTTTTGAATATTTAATTTTAATCCGGCTTGATCAAGTTCTTCGAGAACAGTATGAATATGTCGTAGATGGCTTGTTATATCCGGTGAGAAAATTAATAAATCATCTATGTAATGTACAACAAATTCTCCATGCCTATTTAAAATTGTGTGTAATGCGCGAACCAAAGCAGCGCATGCACTTTGTAGTCCAAATGGTACTACCCTAAATCGGTACACCACTCCGTCGATAGAAAAAGCGGTATAATTTCGACACTTTTCTGCCAAAGGTATTAACCAAAAACTGTGTTTCAAATCGATTTTGGAGAAAATGTGTGATCCTGTGATTCGTCCAAAAATGGCTTCTATGTTCAAAGGCGCTTCGTATTGCGCGATTGTGTGCGAATTAATGTTTCTTGCATCTAAACATAATCGCAAATCACCATTTGATTTTTTTACGCATACTATCGGGTTGATATATGGAGAGTCACATCTTTCGATCACCTTGTCTTTGATCATATTTTCAATTTCCTGTCCGACGCTTTGCCTGTATTTATACGGGATTGGATATGTTTTCGATTTAAAATTTTCTAAGTTTTTAACTTTAAAAGAATGTTCATAATTTTTAGCCACTCGGCTTTCTTCATTAATGAGATCTCCATAATTTTCTAAAATCTTCTCTATTTCCTTCTCCATGTTTTCTCCACATATTATTTTTCTTTCATCCTCAGTTTGTTCACATGTGTTCACTGTCCGTATAACTTCTTCACAAAATTCTGGATTCTCGTCCATAATTGCCATTTCTTCTCTGTCCTCTTCCGTTATTTCTTCTTCTATTTTTTTTTTCTTTAATTTCTATCTGGTATTCCGAGCACCATGTTTCGGCTCCATCCATTTTTCTGCTTATAACTTCCTTTTTTTCCTGCTTTCTTTTCGAACTCTTCTTCTTTTTTTTTAGTCTCTTTTCCTCTTCGGATTGATTTTTTTCTTGAGCTTTCGATTTATCCTCTACCGTCATATTGATTTCTTTATGTTTTTCTTGTCCATTTATCCTTTTAGAAAATTTTCTCCTATCTGTTTCCTTTTCTTCTTCTATGTTGTCTGGTTCTGCTCTGATTTCCAGTTGATTTTCCGAAAAATTGATGGTGATATGTTTTTCACTCAATTCATCAATTCCCGCTATCATATCATGATTTAGATCTTCGATCACCACACATTGCATAATATAGAATTGGTCTCCCACTCTGATCCGTACTCCTAAACCTTCGTTTACTGTCGTCAATTTTTTATTATTTGCACCCACTAAAGCAACCCTCGGAATCTTATACACAAATCTGTCCATATTTAATTCTCTTACTAGTTTTTTATTGATTAACGAAATTTCCGATCCAGAATCAATCAGAATTTTAATCGCTTTATGTTTTATAAATGCATCTAAAAAAATTAGACTGGAATTAGAATTTTGTTTTTCGTTTCCCGCCAACTGTATAAACTCTCTCGGGTGACAAAATATACCGGAGAGTTTTTTACTTTTGTTTAGTGGATGCCTTATTGAAAATCCTGTCTGGATTCATTGAATACTTCTTCTTCCTCCTTTTCTATTGCCACATGATTCATCTCTCTTCTGTTTTGTCGTTGGAATCTCTGATTATTTCTATCGTCCCTTTGTTCGTTCGTATTCCTATTCGGAGGATTTTGTGCATCTCTATTCCTGTTGTGACTTTCATTTGTTCTATTTTGTGTATCATTCCGGTTATCGTAATTTTGTTGTCTATTGTAATTATTGTAATTTCTCGGCCTATATTCGTTTGTTGATCTGGGATGTCGGTTTCTCTGGTCATAATTTGATGAATATCTTCTTTCCGCTCCATTATATTGGTCATGTTGTCTTCTATTTCTCATTTCTTTTCTTTTCGCTTCTTTTAATTGAAGGAATTGGCACAAACTATCAATATCTTGATAGTTTCTCAAAATCACGTGATCTTCCAACGTTTCCTCAAAATGTCTGCTGATCATTTCTACCAGCTGTTCGGTAGAATATTTGTATTCTAGATATTTTGAATTGTTATATATCTGCAAAGCATATCTTTCTTCAGATATTCCCATTTTTTCGTGATATTTTCCATTCTGTAGCTCTTGGTTGATTTCTCTCTGTTTATTTTTCCCCCAGAAATAGTTGAGAAGTTTATTTTTAAAATCTGTCCAATTTTCAAACTCATCTTCCTTGCTTTCATACCATAACGCTGCTCCTTCTTTCAAATGGTTTCTAATTGTTTCTTTGCAATCGTCAAAATATCTAATATGTTGTAATTTGGTTTTCAAATTTTTAACAAACGGTACTGGGTGTGTTTTCCGAATATCCCCGCCAAATTGTATTTTCGACTCGCTTGTTCCATGGATGATAACTTCTTTTCTCTCTACCCCTCTTAGTTCAATTTCTGCCATTTGTTTTTCATTTTGCTTTAATCTTCTTTCTATTTCCTTCCTGTCTTCTTGTAGCGCCATTTCAAATTTTTCTTCTAACTGTTCTAATTCTTTTTTCTGTACAGTCTTAATATCTTTCATTTTAGTTTCTATTTCTTCTCTCTGCATCTCTAGTTTCCTCTCTGTTTCTTCTCTGACTTTTTCTAAACAGACTTTTACCTCATTTTCATATTTGTCAAAACGCTTTTCCATTTTTCTATCATTTTCTTCTAATTTTTGTTCTATTGTTTGTTTTGTTTCTGCCATTGTTTGTGACTGGAGTTGCATTAGTTGTAATATTTTATCTATTCCTGATAGTTCTTTTCTTTCCTCAACTATTGTCACATTTCCTTCATTATCCGATACTTCTTCCAAAATTGTTTCATCTTCTCTGTTGTCCTCCTTCCTTTCCTGCATTTTACTTTGTCTCCTTGTGACAGACATGTTGTTACTTTTTGTTATTGTTTTTGTCCCCGCCAAATGTGAAATTTTACAACACTCTATATTTTTCAGAACACGACAGTATTTCTCCCCAAATGTATTAAATTTTCACGACAAATATCAAATATGCAATCAGTAAAATTCAAATAATTCAAAATAAATATCAAATGTACGATTGGTAAAGAAAATAAAATCAAATAATTCAATAGCAGTAAATATCCACTAACTACGATCAATCAATAAATCAAATTTATATTCCCTGGAAAAATTGTCAAAATATTTTCAAATTCAAATTCCCTCAATGTTATATGTTTTTATCTCTGGATCACCTGTACTTATTCCAGATCTCTTTCTCTTCCTTCAAATGTAAAGCTGCGATATTTTCAAGCCCCACGTTTTGGAAGCCAGTTATTGTGATATTTAAAGTCTTGGTGCGCCAAGGAATAATTAGCTAATTAATTTTTGATTAATTAAAATTATTTCAATGATGTGATTATGACTCTATCACAATTTTTAATTCTTTTATCTCAGGGTTAAAATTCGTGCTTCAATATCTATGCTATTACATGTGAAAGGTAAGGTCCAGAGAATACCGGAATAATAAAAAACACATATGATCTAACACTATATATTGAAAAAAATTAATGAAATAATTCACACTCAAAAGTTTTCAATAAACAAATCTCATATAAGGATTCTCAAAATTTTGTTCTCCGTACGTGAACAATCAAAATTAATGTTACAAACAATATTAATTGAAAACTCAAAATCCAAACTATTCTAACTCTCCTAATCAAAATATTTATATCCTTTCTAAATTACGTGTAAAAATTGTGTTATCAATAAAAGAAAAAAAAACTGCAGAAACAAAATATCTCTCTCTGATGATGAGTGGTCCAAATCCTTGTTCCTTGTAGACTATATTATCTCCTCTCAACCGCTCCCTATGTAATCAGCAATCGTACAACAGATTGTTGCAAGTATATCGTCTTTAATGATCTCCTTCAAAAGCACAAATCATTCAAATTATGATAGCCTTTCTCCTCTCGATAAACTGAATCTCTCGTTGGCCCGAGTGAAAAATGACTCTTGGAATATCTTCTCTTTACGATAAACTGAATCTCTCGTTGGCCTGAACAGTGACTCTTGGAATATAAGTAGGAAAATATGACTTACAATATTTTGCTGCTCCAGCTTCTGTCAGATACACTAACTCCACAAAAACTCACTAACATTCAACACTACTGCTTGCTACCTCTCAGGAACCGCCAGAGAACAATCACTGTTCTTTCTTGAAGACTTGGAAACCAACTGACTGCTATCTTTTCTCTCTCCTCAATCTCGCTAAACTTTCTCCCACACACTTATCCCACCTTTTTCAATCTCCGCCAATCACAACTCGTCACAATTCCCCCATTTCTTCATTTCGATAACAAACAAATTTTTACCTATAATTATAAATTTCCTAAAACTTATTTACAAATAATATTTTTCTATAAATCTTAAAACTAACAAAAACCTCTTTCTAAAATATCTTCTATTGTCTTTAATCACTGCACTAATGCATTTGTAAAAACCCGTTTCAATTTGTCTTTTGTTTCACTTAAACTTATGCGGGTCACTCAAGTTTAACAAAGAAATGATTGATGTAAAGCTTACATTTTGTTTGGTACAGGTAATTCAAGGATTTAATAACTTTCCTTCTCCGAAATGTTTGTTGGATATTATCCTACTTATCTGAATTATTTTAATGTTTTTGAACTTTGAAATATTTTTAAACAAACCAATATTTTTCTCGATTTTACATATCATAACAATATATATATATATATATATATATATATATATATATATATATATATATATATATATATATATATATATATATATATATATATATATAATGCAATATATAATGCAATCCAGTATTTCCGGCATTTTAGTTATTGGCGTGCTGTCAACATGAAGCAATCATAAGTCATATATGTGTAGACTGTAGGAGCGCGTTTAAACATTTTGTGGTTAACTGAAAATTTAGGCGTCAAAATTAAGTTTTTTAACATTTCATCATATGGTAATATAGTCCGCAAAACAAAGAGTGCTGCTATTCGTGATTTAATGTAATAATCTAATACATAGGTTAAAGGTTAAATGCTGTATTTACGTACAAGTATTGAGCGCATTGTCAACTGACGACTCAATTTTTTAGACGTAAGACGTAGACAAGTGTAAAGAAAGCCGTACGGTAAGTTATTAAAAATAAAACAACAATTAGAAATGTCACTTTAATGTTGAACATATCTAAAACCACTCTTCATAGGCACCTGAAAAAATTAAGGTTTAAAACGTACGTCAGAATACGCATCGAGACAAGTCTTCTCAGCAACAGCAGAAGCTGAATTGGAAAAGTATTTTTTAAAGTTATCGGCAATGCATTTCGTCTTAACATATTCTAACGCCGTCACTGTTCCATCAGTATGCTGTAGCCCTAAAAAACCACTTTCCTTCAAACTGGTATGAACATTAGCAAACAGGCAAGTAATTGATGAAAGGCTTTATGAAACGTCATCCTAACTTAGTATTTCTAGGACATCTGCATTCAATCCAGCAAATGTTTTTTTTTGAAAATTATGCAGTGTTTCTAACAAAATATAAATTTTTTAATTTACATTTTATGGAAGTAGTGAAACGAAAAATACTAGTTAATGTGAAAGATGATTTTAAAAGTGTACATGTAGAAAACAAAAACCGAGACAGAAATTCAATTTCATTTGGTCTAGATAGTAGTAAAAAAGAGGTCTATTTTATTGTTGTATAAATCGCGATTGATTCGTTCGTTTTGATTCAATCACTTCAAAGTATTGAACGACCGAATCCCGCTAATTCATAACCGTATGCTGACAAAAATCTATTGATCGACCGTCGACGGCGCCGATCGAGATTGAACCAAAACAAAATCGCACAGCCAATACTCTCATTACTTTCGGTCCTCCCTCACTTGTGACGAGGACCGATATAGGCCATGCGGCTGAATGATTGCGTTCGTTTAAATGATTGAAAACTTAAAATACTATAAGAATTGCGTGCAAGGCAGCGACTTAGCTACAGACCGGGAGTATTGGAGTTGGAAAATATTCTATCGGGCCCAAGCGATTGCTTTCGCTTGTGTTGTTAATAGTTATTAGTTAAAATCATAAAATATCGCAAACTTAAAATTTGTACAATGACAATAAATATTTATATTTGGATGAAGCACATATTTCCATATAAATTTATAATTATTTCTGAGTTACACTAAGAACCTAAAAACAAAAACATAATAAATTCTAGCTTCTCGAATATTTCTTCTAGAATCTAAGCTAAGCCCTACTCGCACTAACATAAACGTATGAAGGACAATGAAGGTGAATACAGATATATGAAATACGGTAAGCAATACTACCGGTTTTCAGTCGATTCAGCTCAATCAATCGGTTACTTATTTGTTTTAAACGCCAACGAAAAGTATTGAAACAAATTAACGATTGAAATGATTCGATCGTTTGCAAAGTCGATCACTGATTGATTCGGTTCTTGTAAAATGAACGATTGACAACACTATCTATTGCAAAATCTAAACTTCCGAAGACTAGGTCCCTTTGGGCCTAGTCCATACGATAGGGATGATACAATGGACCCGTCTTCGGAGTTCTTAGTATTTGAAGGTCTCATAAATGAGCCCTACCCGATCTACTATAACCATCCATACCAAGATCTAAACTTCCAAATAGGAAACTTACTTCTTCATCAAGTGATTCAGATGCCTCATTGGAAATGAAAAATTTATCAGATTCAGACATCGACATGACCGATGTCTGAATCTGTCCTAAACGATGAACGACTGAGCGGTTTAAGTCTGCTCTGTCGAACAAGTGCAAATTAATTTCTTGTCACTTATTGAACTTAAACTTTTGACAAAAACATAAATTCCTATTGTGTGTAATAAATGACATAAAAAATTTAAAAATAATATATAGAAAATAATTAGTTTATTATAAGATATAAAATATTTTGAGCAAATATTTCAATCGATAAATACATTACTTCGGTACTTACATCCATTGAAGGATATTTTGCCGCCATCTCGAAAGGTGTAGTTTGTGGAGAAGATTTAAAGGATTTTTATATGGATGGCAAGGACGGAAGAGGACCTAAAAAAAATAATACTAGGTTTATTGTGTGTCGATTAATTATATAGATGAAGCAGAAATTAGGAAATTGTTCTAATTAATACAGCTTTAAACTGATTAAAAAATTTAGTAACATGATAATGGTATTATTCAAAATAAAAAAAAATATATTTCACTATTTGGTTGAATTTCCTGGCCAAATACGATTTGGCAGGATAAACTAAACTAATTTGGATAAACTAAATAACATGTCCTTTATTTTATAAGCATGTGTATATGTGTATGTATATAATATACATACAGTAGAATCTCCCTAACCCGGCACTTCAATAAACCAACATATCCATTAAACCGGCACCCTCCATCCGTGAGCCTCCCTCGGCCATTCCTACATTTTGAATGAACATTTTGAATGAACATTTTAAATAACTTACTTATATAGTGCAAATTGGCAAAATAATATTAAGTTGGGCGTGCTACTATACACAATAACAAAAAACAAAAAATTGTGGACTACGTGAAGCCGGTGGAATCTGGACCAAGACAGCAATAAACCATTAAATAAGACATAAGAAACATTAAAAGTTGGTGAATGTCCAAAAATTGAAGTGAAGAAATTTATGAAAAGTTCCAAATTGCGCATAAAAGCTTTACTCATACTTTACAATGCTCCAGACCAGCCAAACTTAGATATATCACGTGATAAGAACATTCAAACCATCTTCCCATCACCAAACTTATCGAAAAGTGTTATCCAAAAAGTAAAGTCCTTATATAAAAATAAATTCCCCATTCATATTATTTCTGAATATGATATGATAAAATACGGCAATCAAATATCTCACTAAAAACTACTTCCCAAATCAACGTAGCCGTAGAACACTTCACCCGTCCAATTCAGCTAGCTACACGATAATCTACGCTTAACCAATTCCGTCTACGCTTAACCAATTCCGTTCTAAGGACCGGTCACTTCCCGACACAGTGGAAACTAGCGAAAGTTATACTCATCCCCAAGCCTCTGATTGGTGCCATCTCCTATAGACCAGTTAGTCTGTTGTCAATTCCAGGAAAACTACTTAAAAAGCTCTTGCTCCTAAAATTAGAACCCATATTGAAAAATCTCCAGATGATACCAAATCATCAATTCATCAATCGAGTTAGTTCATCAACTAATAAATCGAGTAACAAAAAAAAACAAGTCAAGACCTTGAAGACAAACTGTATTGGTCAGCGGCATTTTTATCACATCAGAAAACCTCTACCTGTTAAACATTTCCTGATTCTCCAATTCTACCTACAAAACAGACAATTCTTCGTGACTCAGTATGAAGAATATTCTAGCGTCCGTCCAATCCAGGTTGGAGTTCCTCCAGGCAGTGTGCTTGGACCCGTCCTGTACCTTTTACTGTCAACTTACCAACGACAGCCATTTTTACATCACATTGAATGTAACTTAATTTGCACTTCGAATGTGCCGTTGGTAAATAGTCAAAACTTGGTGTGAAAGACTTTATTTTGAATTAACACAAAAAAATATAAATAAATACATGAATATATGACGTTTGGCGTCCGTCCCGCTAATGTATATAATATTATGTTTCGCCTCGCACGGCGCAGGATCGCCGGTCTCGTATCTTGTGTATGCTTCAGCGCTGCTATTCCTTTCGTGATTCTTCTTAATCTTCGCATTCAACACATATTATATCTGCAGACACTGCTACGTTGGCGCATCGAAAAAAATGCATGAAATTAACTTAAACAATATGATGGCCTAAACACACATTCCAATCCAATCATCGCTTTACATTGACTCCAGAGAATGTTAAATGATATCCAACAGTGGCTAAAGAAATGGACCATCACGTTACATTCATAAATGCAGAGACAACTGCCCACTAGTAATCCTTAACAATTAGCAACTTCCCCAAAAAGAAGATGCCAAATACCTAGATATGCATTTGGACAAAACATTTACATGGAAAAACATATCTTCACAAAAAGGAAGCAACTGGGACTCACACTCAGCAAAATATACTGGCTCATGGCCTGTATATCAACGTTGTCACTGAAAAATAAGCTTATAATATACAAGATAATCATAAAGCGTGTTTGGAGTTATGGAACACAACTCTGGGGTTCAGTTTCTAAGTCCAACAACGAAATATTAGAAAGATTCCAGTTCAAAGTGTTGCGCATGATTGCCAATGCTCCATGGTACATCCCAAAACTATGCCCTACACTTAGCAGACATCCAAACGTCTTAGTAGTGGAACTAATGACCGATCCATATACCAGACGCTTCGTTAGCGTTAGTAAAAAGGAACATATTAGTAGTCAATTGCAGTGGCGCACCCAGAATTTGTCTTAGGGGGGGGTTTTGAAATTTTTTTATGCTACCTCTATCTGCTATCTATTATCCTGCCTACCAACTAAAACCACCCTCTCTTACTTGTGCGCAGTTGACTGTCGCACGTACCGTACTCTGGTAAAAGTGGGGTGGCCACTGTAAGGCTGACGACATTTTTGGGACACTCTCTTCTCGTATCTAGATCTTATCTATTGTTCTGAAGCTATTTTCTTGTGGGATTGTAAAGTAATCACTATTTTAATGGGAATAAGCCACAATTGAAGGTTAAAATAAGGTTATTGACGTTTGACATTAATCCAACTTGTAAATACAATACATTTTGGAGACGGCTATTGCCGTACTCCCGTTCTCCTCCGCCAATCCTCCCAGTCCAAAGCATGCTTCTCCTCCAAACCTCTCGATTCCATCGCTCTTCTAATTCTTTCATTCCATGAGCGTCGAGGTCTCCCTCTTTTTCTTCTTCCAGGGGGCTTCCATTTGTAAAGTTTTTGGGGCCAACTTCGTTAGGCATTCTCAATAGATGTCCAAACCATTTTGAACCTCTTCCTTCTATTCTGTCAATGACCGTTTCTGTAGCATTCATGTTATTTCTTATAGATTCGTTGGTCTTCCTTTCCTGCCTTGATGTTCTAGCACTTCTTCTCAAATAATCCATTTCAACTGCCAACAATCTTCTCTTCAGGTCTGCATAATTGTCCATAATTCAGAGCCATAACAAAGAACTGATTCAACCATGGTTTGCCATAATTCTTTTTTTGTTCCTTTTGGAAATGTTATGATCCCACCATAAGGAGTTCAGACATCCTAAAATTTTACGTCCCTGATTAATTCGTGTTTAATTTCGGTTTCTTCCAAGCCGTTCTTAGCAATGAGTGTACCTTAATATTTAAAATTTTCCACTTGTTTGATTTCCACATCTTCGTCTATCAACGCTTCAAACCTTGCATCTGAATTGATAACTAAGTAAATATTCTGTTTTCTTCATGCTGACTTGTAACCCCCATTTTAAATATTCTCTCTATAGACGCTTTATCATAAATTCTAGATCATAAGAATCTTGAGCTAGGATGACTTGGTCATACGCAAAGTTCAGGGAGAACAGTATGTAATTTTCTATGGGGATTCCCATTCCCTGGCAGGGGTTTCTCCAATTTTGGAGGGCTGCCTCAATATATAAATTAAACAGTAAGGGTGACATACTGCATCCTTATTTTAGTTCTTTAGTTATTTTTATAGTCTATTTTCGATTTTTAGTTAGGTAGGGCTATCCCTGTAGACTTCTGTGATTATTCCTAAAAGGTATGGACTACACTCGAGTTGTCGTAAAGCTTGGCCACAATTTAAGTCTTGGAACTGTATCATACGCCTTTTCTAGGTCGGTGAAGGCTAGATGTACTTCGGTACTAACCGCTATTCCTTTTTCTATTAATTGTTGGAGTATAAACAAATTATCAGTGCAAGATCAAAGATCAAAAATTCAAACGTCAATAAACTTATTTTAACCTTCAATTGCGACTTATTCCCATTAAAATAGTAATTAGATCTTATCTCTGCCATTAGCTCGGTTGGTGTTTCTCTTCTTCTTCTTTCTTTTTAATGACTGCTCGGATGTAATTGTGAACACTATTACATCCCTCTGTATTTCCCGTCATCTTCACGATCATCTCTCTTACAGTCACAGGGTTCATACCTATTTCTTTATACATTCTGTTTCTCTCCACTGTACATATATTACACTCCAGCATTGTGTGAGTAACAATGTCGGAATATTTGCAGTATAGGCATTTATCTGTATCTGTCTTTCTGAACCTATGAAGATACGCCCTAAAACAGACACTCTACCCAGTTCCTTAGGCTCGGGATGAGCATCTTTGTCCACTGAGCAACATCTTCCTTGTTGTTCCACTCTTATTGCCATCCTTCCATTGATCTTTCCCTTTCTTCTTTTTTTTATAGCTGTTGTCAAATGCTTTCTTCTCCCATAGAGATGTGTCTTTTCTACTGCTAACACATGCAGAGGAACACAACCCGTGATAGTCCACAAGGCCGCCGCAGATACAGTAATGTAGGCGCATGCTACTCGTAACAGACTCGTTCTGTCTACTTTCTCATAAGCCTAATATTAGGTATCGATATCTAAATATAATGAAAAACTTTATTAATTATTGTGTATTAATTATTGTGTATTTATATAGTAATGCAATAATTATTGTGTTCTACATATTTAAAGTGGTAATTTAATTATTCAATCAGCAGTTTTGGATTTTTTCTATTATGTGTGAATACAAGGTACATTTTCCTACTATTCTTTATATATTGTTTACTTCATATGTCCTGGGGGGGGGGGGGGGTTAACCCCCAAAACCCCCCCCTGGGTGCGCCACAGGTCAATTGTCAAATCATTTACTTATTGCATCATTGCTATATCACAAGAAACAGAATATGATCCTGAAGATAATCAACGTATTGCTGATTGGTTTCAAAATTTAACAGAAAGAGGATTCAAGGCAAGTAAAGAAAATTATAATAAAAGATATTATATTATTTTTTGTTGTAATGTTTTTAATAATGCCTGATTAGTGAGTCTCTACTATATATATACATATATATATATATATATATATATATATATATATTATTGTGATATTTAAAGTCTTGGTGCGCCAAGCAATAATTAGCTAATTAATTTTTTTGATTAATTAAAATTATTTAAATGATATGATTATGACTCTATCACAATTTTTAATTCTTTTATCTCAGGGTTACATTCGTGCTTCAATATCTATGCTATTACATGTGAAAGGTAAGGTCCAGAGAATACCGGAATAATAAAAAACACATATGATCTAACACTATATATTGAAATAAAAATAATGAAATAATTCACACTCAAAAGTTTTCAATAAACAAATCTCATATAAGGATTCTCAAAATTTTGTTCTCCGTACGTGAACAATCAAAATTTATGGTACAAACAATATTAATTGAAATCTCAAAATTCCGAACTATTCTAACTCTCCTAATCAAAATATTTATATCCTTTCTAAATTAAATGTAAAAATTGTGTTATCAATAAAAGAAAAAACTGCAGAAAACAAAATATCTCTCTCTGATGATGAGTGGTCCAAATCCTTGTTCCTTGTAGACTATATTATCTCCTCTCAACCGCTCCCTATGTAATCAGCAATCTCACACAGATTGTTGCAAGTATATCGTCCTTAATGATCTCCTTCAAAAGCACAAATCATTCAAATTATGATAGCCTTTCTCCTCTCGATAAACTGAATCTCTCGTTGGCCCAAGTGAAAAATGACTCTTGGAATATCTTCTCTTTACGATAAACTGAATCTCTCGTTGGCCTGAACAGTGACTCTTGGAATATAAGTAGAGAAATATGACTTACAATATTTTTTTGCTTCAGCTTCTGTCAGATACACTAACTCCACAAAAACTCACTAACATTCAACACTACTGCTTGCTACATTTCAGGAACCGCCAGAGAACAATCACTGTTCCTCTTACAGATTTGGAAAACCAACTGCCTATCTTTTTTCTCTCCTAAATCTAGCCAAACTCTCACTCCTACATATCTATCCCACCTTTTTCAATCTCCGCCAATCAAAACTCGTCACAATTCCCCCATTTTTTCATTTCGATAACAAACAAATTTTTACCTATAATTATAAAATTTCCTAAAACTTATTTACAAATAATATTTTCTATAATTCTTAAAAACTAACAAAAAACCTCTTTCTAAAATCTCTTCTATTTGTCTCTAATCACTGCATTAATGTATTTTGGAAAACCCCGTTCAATTGTCTTTTTGTTTTCACTTAAAATTATGCGGGTCACTCAAGTATAACAAAGAAATAATTTATGCAAAGCTTACATTTTGTTTAGTACAGGTAATTCAAGAAATTAATAACTCTCCTTCTTCGAAATGTTTGTTGGATATTATCCTACTTATCTGAATTATTTTAATGTTATTGAATTTTGAAATATTTTTAAACAAACCAATATTTTTCTCGATTTTACATATCATAACAAATCCCCGCCATTTGATCTGCCGAAAACTCTTTGTTAAATTTTAAAAATGACAAAAGTTTTCTAGGATCAAATTATTTCACTATGTTGTTAAAATCTATTCATGATATTGATAGATGTCGTGAATGTTAAAAATACCCCGTATATTTCCTGTCTCTATACGGGATTGGATATATTTTCGTTTTAAATTTTTCCAAGTATTTTCCCTTAAAAGAAAGTTCATAATTTTTAACCACTTGATTTACTTTATTAACAAAATCTACATGGTTTCCTAAAATCTTCTCTATTTCCTTCTCCATGTTTTTTCCACAATTTATTTTTCTTTCATCCACCTTTTGTTCACATGTGTTCACTGTCCATAATACTTCTTCACAAAATTCTGGATTCTCGTCCATCAGTGCCATTTTTTCTTCTGTTTTCTTTTTATCCTCTAATTCCCTTTGGTATTCCGAGCACCATGTTTCTATTCCTTTCATTTCTCTGATGATGCCTTCTTTTTCTTCCTGCTTCCATTCTGTTTTATCGTCGGTTGCCACCAATTCTTCTGTACCTTCTATTTCCTGTTTTTCTCTGGTCTCCATCTTATTTTCCTGCTTTCTTTTCGAACTCTTCTTCTTTTTCTTCCTTCTCTTTTTCTTTTCTGTTAGATCTTGTTCTTGTACTTTCGGTTTATCCTCTACAGTCATATCGATTTCTTTGCGTTTTTCCTGTGCATTGATCCTTCCAGAATTTGTTTTCCTATCTGTTTGCTTTTCTTCTCCTGTGTTGTCTGGTTCTGCTCTGATTTCCAGTTTATTTTCCGAAAAATTTATGGTGATATCTTTTTTCCTCAATTCATCAATTCCCGCTATCATATCATGATTTAAATCTTCAATCACCACACATTTCATAATATGGAATTTGTTTCCCACTCTTATCTGTACTCCCAAGCCTTCGTTTACTGTCGTCAAATTTTTATTGTTTGCACCCACTAAATCAACCCTAGGAATCTTATACACAAATCTGTCCAAATTTAATTCTTTTACTAGTTTTTTATTGATTAGCGATATCTCCGATCCAGAATCAATCACAATTTTAATCGCTTTATGTTTTATAAATGCATCTAAAAATATTAGATTAGAATTAGAAATTTGTCTGTCGTTTCCTATTGCTACATGATTCATCTCCCTTCTATTTTGTTGTTGGAAGCTCTGGTTATTTCTATCGTCCCTTTGTTCGTTAGTATTCCTATTCGGAGGATTTTGTGCATCTCTATTCCTGTTGTGATTTTCATATGTTCTCTGTTGTGTGTCATTCCTGTTATCGTAATTTTGTTGTCTATTGTAATTATTGTAATTTCTCGGCCTATATTCGTTTGTTGATCTGGGATGTCGGTTTCTCTGGTCATAATTTGATGAATACCTTCTTTCCGCTCCATTATATTGGTCATGTTGTCTTCTATTTCTCATTTCTTTTCTTTTCGCTTCTTTTAATTGAAGGAATTGGCACAAACTATCAATATCTTGATAGTTTCTCAAAATCACGTGATCTTCCAACGTTTCCTCAAAATGTCTGCTGATCATTTCTACCAGCTGTTCGGTAGAATATTTGTATTCTAGATATTTTGAATTGTTATATATCTGCAAAGCATATCTTTCTTCAGATATTCCCATTTTTTCGTGATATTTTCCATTCTGTAGCTCTTGGTTGATTTCTCTCTGTTTATTTTTCCCCCAGAAATAGTTGAGAAATTTATTTTCAAAATCTGTCCAATTTTCAAACTCATCTTCCTTGCTTTCATACCATAACGCTGCTCCTTCTTTCAAATGGTTTCTAATTGTTTCTTTGCAATCGTCAAAATATCTAATACGTTGTAATTTGGTTTTCAAATTTTTAACAAACGGTACTGGGTGTGTTTTCCGAATATCCCCGCCAAATTGTATTTTCGCCTCGCTTGTTCCATGGATGACCATTTCCCTTCTTTCCCCTGAATTTTGTTCCTTTTTAATTTCCTCCATTTTTCTTTCTATTTCTCGCATGTCTTCTTGTAAAACGTTTTCAAATTTTGTTTCTAATTTTTCTAATTCCTTTTTCTGGACAGTCTTAATATCCTTCATTTTAGTTTCTTTTTCTTCTCTCTGCATCTCTAGTTCCTTTCTCTGGCAATTTTGTATCTCCTTCATTGTATTTTGGATATCTTTAATCTCTGTCTCTTGTTTTGCATTCTTTAGGGTTATTTCTTCTATCTGTTGTATCAGTTCTTTCTTTATCCCCTCAACACATCCTTTAATTTCCTGTTCATAGTTTTCCAGACGCTGCTCTATATTTCTGTTATTTAGTTCTATTGCTTGCCTTGTTTCCCGTTGGTTTTCTTCCATTGTTTGTTTTGTTTCTTGTTGATTTCTATCCATTTTTAGTGATGTTTCATTCATTGTTTGTTTTGTTTCTGCCATTGTTTGTTTTGTTTCCCTTTGATTCTCTTGTATTTGTTGTGTCTGTAATTGCATTAGTTGTAATATTTTCTCTATTCCTGATAATTCTTTTTTCTTCTCAACTATTGTAACATTTCCTTCATTATCCGATCCTTCTTCAACAATTGTTTCCTCTTCTCTGTTATCCTCCTTCCTTTCTTGCATTTTGCTTTGACTCCTTGTGGTCGACATGTTGTTTCTTTTCGTTACTGTTTTTGTCCCCGCCAAATGTGAAATTTTACAACACTCTATATGTTTCAGAACACGACAATATTTCTCCCCAAATGTATTAAATTTTCACGACAAATATCAAATATGCAATCAGTAAAATTCAAATAATTCAAAATAAATATCAAATGTACGATTGGTAAAGAAAATAAAATCAAATAATTCAATAGCAGTAAATATCCACTAACTACGATCAATCAATAAATCAAATTTATATTCCCGGGAAAAATTGTCAAAATACTTTCAAATTCAAATTCCCTCAATGTTATATGTTTTTATCTCTGGATCACCTGTACTTATTCCAGATCTCTTTCCCTTCCTTCAAATGTAAAGCTGCGATATTTTCAAGCCCCACGTTGGGCGCCAGTTATTGTGATATTTAAAGTCTTGGTGCGCCAAGCAATAATTAGCTAATTAATTTTTTTGATTAATTAAAATTATTTAAATGATATGATTATGACTCTATCACAATTTTTAATTCTTTTATCTCAGGGTTACATTCGTGCTTCAATATCTATGCTATTACATGTGAAAGGTAAGGTCCAGAGAATACCGGAATAATAAAAAACACATATGATCTAACACTATATATTGAAATAAAAATAATGAAATAATTCACACTCAAAAGTTTTCAATAAACAAATCTCATATAAGGATTCTCAAAATTTTGTTCTCCGTACGTGAACAATCAAAATTTATGGTCCAAACAATATTAATTGAAATCTCAAAATTCCGAACTATTCTAACTCTCCTAATCAAAATATTTCTATCCTTTCTAAATTAGGTGTAAAAATTGTGTTATCAATAAAAGAAAAAACTGCAGAAAACAAAATATCTCTCTCTGATGATGAGTGGTCCAAATCCTTGTTCCTTGTAGACTATATTATCTCCTCTCAACCGCTCCCTATGTAATCAACAATCTTACACAGATTGTTGCAAGTATATCGTCCTTAATGATCTCCTTCAAAAGCACAAATCATTTAAATTTTGATAGCCTTTCTCCTCTCGATAAACTGAATCTCTCGTTGGCCCGAGTGAAAAATGACTCTTGGAATATCTTCTCTTTACGATAAACTGAATCTCTCGTTGGCCTGAACAGTGACTCTTGGAATATAAGTAGAGAAATATGACTTACAATATTTTGCTGTTTCAGCTTCTGTCAGATACACTAACTCCACAAAAACTCACTAACATTCAACACTACTGCTTGCTACATTTCAGGAACCGCCAGAGAACAATTACTGTTCCTCTTACAGATCTGGAAAACCAACTGACTATATCTTCTCTCTCCTCAATCTCGCTAAACTTTTTCCTACATACTTATCCCACCTTTTTCAATCTCCGCCAATCAAAACTCGTCACAATTCCCCCATTTTTTCATTTCGATAACAAACAAATTTTTACCTATAATTATAAAATTTCCTAAAACTTATTTACAAATAATATTTTCTATAATTCTTAAAAACTAACAAAAAACCTCTTTCTAAAATCTCTTCTATTTGTCTCTAATCACTGCATTAATGTATTTTGGAAAACCCCGTTCAATTGTCTTTTTGTTTTCACTTAAAATTATGCGGGTCACTCAAGTATAACAAAGAAATAATTTATGCAAAGCTTACATTTTGTTTAGTACAGGTAATTCAAGAAATTAATAACTCTCCTTCTTCGAAATGTTTGTTGGATATTATCCTACTTATCTGAATTATTTTAATGTTATTGAATTTTGAAATATTTTTAAACAAACCAATATTTTTCTCGATTTTACATATCATAACAATATATATATATATATATATATATATATATATATATATACATATATATATATATATATATATATATATATATATATATATATATATATATATATATATACTCCCTGCATTCAAAAATATGGTATATGTTTGAATTTAATTTAAAACCTTCCTGAAAATAATGTATAGTTCCAAATTTGAATATTTTATTTTCACAATAATACAAATTATCCAGTAATGCAAGTACTTAGTTACCCCAAAAATATTAACATTTTATTTTTATTTATTAATATACGGGATTACCCCCATTACAAAAAAATATGTGTTACATATAGTATAAAAATCTTCTCTGTAATTGCTTACAAACTAAGTGAAATTAAAATCTTAATTATAAATAAAACAAAATATTAACTATATATGAAACAAAATGAATTAAAATAAACAAAAAAAGTACCTATAACTTGTCAAGCTCTTTTTATCCGATTTTTAAATGAAGGCAAGGCGACACCAAATATTTCTAAATTGTTCCTATTTTTAATTTTCAGTGTTCGCTCAATGGGTGAGTGCATACCATAAGTTGTACTGTGAAAAGGTATATTTATAAAAGAGATCAACTTGTCAGGTTTTTTTTATAAATTCATGTAGAGTGTTTTTAAAATATCTGTATAATCACGATTAATAATGCATATATTTTATTTATATGCACAATATCTTAAAATTTTGTTCAGCATTCTCTCCAATGTAGTAGAATGAACTTGGTATTGTGGAGACCATACAATAGATGCATATTCCACTTTAGATACAACCAAAGCATAATAAACCATTCTTAAAGACCAAACAGATAGTCTCAGACAGTTGTGAATGATAATGCCTAAAGATTTTAATGAATTTACTGTTACCTACATCATTTATATGTTGTACAAAATGCAACTGTTCATCAAATGTGACTCATAATCCTAAGCCTTTTATTGTTTTGACATAAGACAATTTATTATCATTAATTGTATAAGAAGTATCATATTTTTTAAAACCTCTATAGCAGCATTTTAGCAACATTTAAATGCAAAATATTATTCTCACACCAAATACTCAACTGGTCTAAATCTTCTTGAATTAAAGTTATGTCATCATTTGAATCTATGAATTTAAATAATTTAAAATCGTCAGCAAACATCAGTAAATCGCAGTTTCTAAAACATTGTGATATATCGTTCACAAACATATTAGATACCAAGGGTGAACAGTGAGCTCCTTGGGGTACTTCTGATGTCACATGCATTATATTTGAATTAAAACAACCTATTCTCACTTGTTATGTGCAGTCTCTTAAAAAGCTGCTAAACCATTGTAAGGATTGATGATTGAAGCCAAAGGCATTTAATTTTTCTAATAGGATGTTAAGATCTACTCTGTCAAATGCCTTGGAGAAGTCAGTATAAATAGTATCGATCTGACTGTTATTCTCCAAGGAGTTTAATATTTTTTGTTCAAAGAGTACTAAATCTGTTACCATTGATTTATTCTGAGAAAATCCATGTTGATTGTGTATTAGGAACTCTTTACAATAAAATTTTAATTGATCATACATTAGTCTATCAAAAAGTTTTGGTATAGACGATTGTTTACACATGTTACGATAATTTGTTAAGTATTGTTTATTACCTGATTTAAAAAATTGGGCTGATATAAGAATGCTTCCATAAAGTTGGGAAAACTGATGTCTTTAATGATGACTCAAAAAGAAGATGTTAAGGATTAGTTAGTGAATAAATACAATTCTTTAGAAAATAATCAGGAATACCATCTGGATCACTGCTCCACTTATTATTAGGTAAGGATATAATGTTAAAAATATCTTTTGACTGATATTGAAAAATTAGGTATAAAAAGATTGCTGTTTTCCTTTACTTCCAAATTACTAATATTTGATTGTGGCAAATAAACTGTTGAACAAATTGACTGAAACAGTTTGTAATATGTTGTCCAGTTGTTGCTATAACATTACCATAATACATACTATCTCTAAATCATTTGATGCTCTGTTACTATTTACAAACTGCCAAAAGTACTTAGAATTACTGCATAAATGATTACTGGTTTACTTGATTCAGATAAGTGTTATAACATTGATTTGATAAATCTTTACACAATCTTCTAAGTCCTGAGAAAATCATATAATCCTCTTGATTACAGGAAGCCAATTAATCAGCAATTGCTTTCTGTACAACTAAATAACGTAAGTTGACATTATTATAATGACATATTAAGCATGTTGTGAAATTCTGTTAGAGCATCTTCAACATTTGACAAATTCAAATGTATCATTAAAAGATAGTTAGTGATACCTTCATAGTCTGCATTTAGAAAATCATGATAAAATTCAGTATATTCTAATGACTTATCTTGAAGTTTACATAAACTAATATTTAAGTGAAACTTATGTGATAATAGTTAGTTTTAAAAATCAGATCTGAAGCTTACTTGTAAATCACAAACATTTGTAAATATGGTCTAAAAACACATTTCTTTCATTTGGAAGATTAATAATTTGAAAAAAAAATCAAGAAACCATAAAACTCAGCTAAATACAGTGAGTGTGAACCTTTGAGGACAATTCACCAGGACACCTGATTCATTGTTATCACATGAAGCTTCAGGAAGATTGAAGTTACTGAATATACATGCCTTATGATGATTATACCTTTGAGATATATCTTCGATTGATAAACAGTGTTGTTCATATATTCGTTCTATGGATTTTGGGGGAATGTATACCCCTCCAATTATAAAATTTTCTTTACCATTTTATGATTATTTCCATGTAAATATGATGTTATTTCTCTAGAATGTTGATGTCTTCCTCATTGGGGCCTGTTGTCTTATTGAGGAATATTGGTAAAGTTTGTTCCTTTTTTACCCTTTATCCCTTGTGTTAAAATACCTTCATAAATCATCAAATGAAGAGCATTCTCTACTAATTCATCCTACATAAAGTGGTTTATACAACTTATGGGAATTCTTGATATTAGTATTATTATTAATATCTCTTGTAGGTCCATTTTTTGCATTATTGTGATGTGTTTGATAGAAATTTTCTTTAATGAATGCTCCTTGATTGAAACCATCAGAAAAAGGTTAATACAGGTAAACATGTAGTTTCTGGTTTTTCCTTAAATTATCTCCGTTAATTGCTTTGATTTAGAATCACTTACATATGTGTTGGTAAAAATCAAAGTCCCATAAGTCCAATTTTATGAAATTTTGAGATATCTGTGGTTTCGACTTGTTCCGTGTACTACTAACGAATTGTTATATATCAAATATTCATATGTCCTCTAATTTTATACTAAAATCTGTATTGAAAATGTCATTTTATTTCAAAATCAAGTAAGTCCAAGTGCAGTTTCTAATCAAACGTCGATATGTCCATCGCATCCAATCAGAAGCAAGAAGTGCATTATCAGAGGGTGTGCGAGTCTGCGCATTTACCGTCGCTTTGACCGTTACACTATTTTCAGTGGTTTGTTTAGTGGCTAAGCATAACGTTTTTATTAAGTTTTTATCAAATTTTGAGGTGAAAATGGAAAACAAATTAGTTATAGTGGATCCACAACATGCAAAGAAGAGAAATAGAAACAAATCCAAAGAAAAACATGCTCTCAAGATGAAAAAAATGTAAGTAAAATACTTTGTTTTAAAGCTAATTTTAAAAATAAACAGAGCCGTACTAGTTTAATATTGTATTACTACAAAATAAATGAAACGTTGTAAATTAAATATCTGATATTTAGTTGAGTTTAGAAAAAAATTAAACTACCTACTTCGTTTTTATTTTAAATCGAAATATCAAAATATAAGAAATTTTGGGGTACAAGTTTTTGAAATTTTGAGAGTTCAAATTTTTGACGTTATATTTTTTAAATGTATGAATTTTTTTCAAATCCTAAGGAAACTAATAAGTATTTTTGAAAAATTTAAACGCAGAATGAAATATTACATGATTTCTGAGGACCGAATGTCCCTGAAAACTTCTATAATGTTTATTTTAATAGGTTACAGGAGTGACAATAAAAGAGAAAATTTAGTGTTATTTTTAATTGGAAATATTTCATTCAAAAGAAACTTTTTATTCATTCTAAGGGACTTTCGGCCCTCGGTAATAACGTAATCTCTCATTCTGCATTTAAATTTTTCAAAAATACTTATTAGTTTTATTTTCATATGACAGGCGACATTTTGTGCTTTTCCTCTCAATTAATATCTTAACTTCATAATTTTATTTTGTTTCAGGTATTCTGCTCCGAGCCTACCGATGAAACCACGATGCGGACACAATTCAATTAAATTGCAATGTGCAAATTTAAATTCCAATGATGTGTTCTCCAAGAAATTTGATAATATTGTGTCAAAAATTGAAGATAATTTTATTCTCAAAAACATTTTGGTCACAGCTACAAAGAGGAGTCGACCAAGGAATAATACTAGAAACCCGAGAGCATTCACTATTAATTATTTTATTTCGCGAAATGTAAATAATGTTCAAGTTCCTGTATGTAGTTCTACATTTTTGGGTATTTTAAAAATAAAGAGTTCTGGTGTACTGGGTGTTGCAAGAAGACATTTTAATACGGGTTCGATGGCCAAAGAAAATCGTGGAGGAGATAGGAAAAAGATACTTTATTCATCAAGATGGGAAGCTGTGGAAAATTGCATCATCACAAACCACTAGAAATGCATTACTGTCGTAATACAATAAAAGTACGACAATATCTACATTCTGATTTGAATAAGAAAGTTATTTAAAATGTATAATGAACAAGCTCCAGCAGACCTGGTAGTGAAAGAAGGCACGTTTCGTAACGTTTTCAATACTCGCTTCAATATTGGTTTTGGTAGTCCACGACAGGATGTTTGCTCAACATGCTTGCAACTTGGCGAGACAATTAAAGCAGAACAATCAAAACGAAAAAACAGGAGCTTATACCACAACACCGCATTCATAAATTAAGGGCTAAAGCATTTTATCGTTTGCTACTAAATATTCAAACAGTAAGATCTTATATTTGGACAGAAAATGAGTCAGGTAAAGGCTCAAATGAAATTTGTTCTAGCGTATATCACTGCCTAAGTACCATGAATTTAGAAGGTAAAACGGAGCTGAGATTGTTTGCAGATGGTTGCGGAGGACAAAATAAAAATTCAATGATTATCTGCATGGTAATGAAATGGCTCAGTACTGTACAAAGTGGTATAACCAAGGTTCACCTTATTTTTCCAGTAACTGGGCATTCATTCCTACCTTCAGACCGCATATTTGCCCTTACAAAAAAACAAATCAGAAAAATAGAAAAAATTGTAGATCCTTCACAATATATAGACATAATGCGACTATATATCGGTTAATGGCAGATATTCCTGTTTATGACTGGAAACAGCAGTGCAAAGAGTTTCTAAAATCAACACAAGCCTGGCATTTTCAAATTAAAAAATGTAAAAGAATTATAATAACCAAGCTACCACATCGTATAACATTAAGAGGCGAAATATCATATAGAAACGACATGGGTAAGAAAAAAACTGAAGCCTGGAAAACGTTTAACTGAGATGAAACTGCAGCAGTTAACACAGGGAAACACTGTTAAAATAATTGATGTCAAAACTTTGCTTACCAAACACTACGGGGACCAATGGCAAAATTTTGAAGAATTAAAATTCTTAAGAATATACTGTTTACTAATAACACCTCAGATCAATCTAGAAATGAAACTGGTTGTGAAAATAATGCACAAGATTTCATAGATATAGGAGACGCAGAAATCGAAGAAGTATTAGATTTTGTTTAAAATTTATATCATCTTTTTTTATATTTTCTTTATTTTATTAAGTTGGTATATATATATATATATATATATATATATATATATATATATATATATATATTTCTTTTTTCTTTATTATTTCATATTGTGTTTAATTTTGTTAACATTTTTCTCAATTAATAAAGATTATTTTGACGTGACAACGTCTTAAATTAGGTTGTGGCTCGGAGTCATTCATGAAAAAGTGTAACGCCCGCTCACGTCTGTTACAGTGAGTCACCGAACGAGAGAGAGGCCCGCCGGACCGGCGAATGCCTTGCGTCTCTCTCCCACTCAAACATGATCGGTCCGCTGCGCGCGCAGCACTAGAGAATTAGGCGCGTTGAATCGGTGCGTGCTTCCGTGCTTGTGTCTCTGTCTTTCTCGAGCGTTCTTGGCGTTCAAGACACATTACAGCAGAAACACTTCCTTTCATTTCATATTTCTCCTATCATCGTCCTATCCTCAACAAAATCACTCAAATAGAAATTAGTTAAGTTTAAGTTTACATGTACAATGTTTTAGTAAACAAAATATATTTCTATAGTTAAAATTTGTGCAATTCTTATTTTCATTCAATTCCTTGTTCCTATTGTGCAATTTAATAATATTCATATCAATAAATATTCTACCGAGAAAAAGACGTTGTCACGTAAAATCTTCGCCCGTAAAACCGACTTTATAGGCAACCGATTTTTTTAACAAACATGACTTTTTAACCTTAATTCGCTTCTGTAAACAATATAAAAATATTTTAAATCAAATTCCAATAAGTCCAAGTAATATGTATTTCAAACATTAATAAGTCCATCATTTTAAAACAAAATCCAATATGTCCAAAATATAATTTGCAATTTTGGATTAATCATTTGTGTTATTTTACTAAAATCGCTTTAAAACTACGTGAGAACATAGCAGAGTTACGTCCCTGGATTATCCAATGTGTGACGACATATAGAAAGACTATATATACCAGTGTTTAATTAGATTAAGAGCTTTTTGTTTTGTAGTTGTTACCATACCAGTACGTTCTCAATAAATAAATTTTGTTACGAAAATAAATTTTTTAAAAAACCGTTTTCGGCTTTGACTTTCGTAACTGGCGCAGTCATTCGGATTTTTCGAAATTGTACAGTGTTCGTGTCAACCTTGCCGAATTTCGTGTGCAATTTTTTTTTTTAAAGATTAACGGAAAAAATCTACATTTCGGGTACGGTAACAGCCAAACGTCCAGGGCTAGGAACAAACATTGTCCACAACCCATTGGAGAAGCCAAGACCAGGGAGAAGGAACCAGCATCGTCCAGAATCCTATTGGTGCAGACGGAAGAACAAAAATAGTCTGAAGTCTATAGAAAATGAAAATATTCATGTAAGTGTTTCCTATTTTACCAAAATCCATATTTTTACCTATATATTATATATTTTTTGATTCACTGTGGAGGACATTTTAGATAATTTAGTAAATTTAACATTTAACGAAATGGCTCAACCTAATTTTCAATTAATTAAATATCAAGCAGATAACATTCCTACTTTTGATGGCAATCCGAAACAATTAAATAGATTTATTAAATCATGTGAAAATTTTTTGAATAATCATAGCAATCGAGATGCAAATAATCCTATAAATGTTTGTCTTTTCGATACTGTTTTAAGTAAGTTAACTGACAGAGCAGCAGACCTTATTGCATCAAGAACAGAACTTGATTCTTGGGCAAAAGTTAAAGATTCTCTTATAGTAACATTTTCTGATCAGAGATCAATTGATTGTTTAATACAAGATATAATTTCAATGAAACCGGAAAGAAACGAAAATGCACAAAATTTTGGTTTAAGAATCCAGGATGCTAGAAGCATTCTTTGTTCAAAAATAAATATGTCTAATGACCAGTTAAATGTAAAAATATTAAAAATTCAACAATATGAAGATCTTTGTCTTAAAACTTTTATAAATGGCCTTAATTATCACATGCAGTTAGTAGTCAGATTAAAGAATCCTGATTCAATAGAACAAGCAATGGCTTTCGCTAAAGAAGAAGAAAATTTTATTACTTACAAAAATCGAAATAATAATACGAGACCCTCAAATTTTAATAATTCTCGATCCTATAATAATTCCAATAGAAATTCAAATAATAATTCACAACACTCTTCATTTCCAAATAGAAATAATTTTTCTCGAAATAATAATTTTTCGAATTATAATAATTTTCAAAATCGACATTCTTCCCAAAGTTCTAATCAATTCAGAAATAATAATTTTTTCAGAAATCCAAATAATAATTTTCAAAATCGTCCAAGTTTTTCGAACAATGGTTTTAATAATAATAATGGTAACCAATTTCAAAGACAATTTCCAAATATACCTAGATATCAGCCATCTATTCATACCCAAAATCAAAGCAGAAATTCAATGCGACCTGAGCCAATGGATACAAGTTCCAATAACTTTAGTTTACGAAGTAATTTTAGAAATGATAGACGTTCTCCAAATCATTTATTTAATCATAAAGTAACGAGTAATAATGTAAGAGAAGAAAGATATAATGATAATGATAGAACATATAATAATAATAATTTAAGAAGGTGCAATGAAAACGAAAGAAGAATATATAATGATGAAAATTTTCCAGTCCAAGCCTCAACAAGTACAGCCACATAAATTTTAATGCTATTAAACAATATGATAAATTACCTAAGATAATAATTCCAGAAATTAATGCTACATTTTTAATAGATACAGGATCAGAACAAAGTTTTTTTAGACCTGACCTCGCAAGAGAACTTTTCTCGAAATATATAATTCCTGAGCAATTTGCTGTGCATACTGCACACGCTACTTCAATTCATAATGAAACTATGACCATTCCAATATTCCCTAGTTTTAAAAATCCAAATTGTCATAAATTTTATCTTTTCGATTTCTCTCCTAATTTTGACGGTTTGCTAGGATGCAACTTTTTATCACAAATCAATGCTATTATTGATTTTAAAGATTCAAAACTAAAGACCCCAACCATTTCTCTTCCAATATTTTTAACATCACAAGATCCAACTAAACAAAAATATTTTAAACCTAGTAAAATAATAATACCACCAAGAACTGCTTAAAAAGTTAAAGTCCCAGTTAACAGAAGATCTGGTACAGCGATACTAAATTATACAAAAATCGGAAATGCAGAAATTCCTTCATGTTTGATTGAAATAAATGATCACAACGCTTTTACTATGATAAGTAACCTAGGAGAAACTCCAGCGGAAATTATATTTACGGAACCTTTTAATGTAGAATATATTCAAGAAGAAAATTTAAATAATATTCAGTCATATCATATTGAGGAGATGGACATAGAAGAAGAAGAAATAGATTATCTACAAAAAGAAAATCTCAAGAAACTTAGACTTAATCATTGTAATAAAGAAGAATACGAAGCTATAAGTAAATTATGTTATGAATATAGAGATATTTTTTATATAGACGGAACGCCCCTTAGTTTTACGAATGAAATAAAGCATAAAATAGATTTAGTTAATGATACTCCGGTTTACACAAGGAATTACAGATATCCGGAAGTTTATAAAAAAGAAGTTAGTAGACAAATAAATGATATGTTAAAAAATGGAATAATACAAGATTCAAACTCGCCTTTTAATTCACCCATCTGGGTAATAGAGAAGAAAATGGATGCAAGTAACCAAAAGAAATATAGAATAGTTATAGATTACCGCAAACTGAATGAAAATACAATAGAAAATAAATTTCCCTTGCCATTAATAGATAATATTCTAGATGGTCTAGGAAGAGCTCAATATTTTACTACTTTAGATTTAGCAAATGGTTTCCACCAGATAGAAATGGAACCAGCCGATGTACCAAAAACAGCATTTTCCACAGAGACAGGACATTATGAATTTTTACGTATGCCGTTTGGATTAAAAAATGCCCCAGCTACTTTTCAGAAAGTTATGAATAATGTATTAAGAGGATATCAGAATGAAATATGCTATATATATTTAGATGATATAATTGTTTTTTCCTCATCATTGCAAGAACATGTTAAAAGACTGAAAGCAATTTTTGAAAGACTAAGAAAATCTAATTTAAAAATACAGCTAGATAAATCAGAATTTTTACGAACAGAAGTGGCATATTTAGGTCATATTATAACAAAAGACGGAGTACGACCAAATCCAGAAAAAATAAATGCAGTCAAAAACTTTCCTATTCCTACTACACAAAAAGAAATAAAGTCATTTTTAGGATTAGCAGGATATTACAGAAGATTTATCCAAAATTTCGCCAAAATAGCTAAACCTTTAACTATGTGTCTAAAGAAACATGCAAAAGTTATACACACTCCAGAATTTAAAAAATCTTTTAATCATCTTAAAGAACTTTTAATTAATGCTCCAATTTTAAAATATCCAGATTTTTCAAAACCATTTATATTAACTACAGACGCTTCAAATATAGCCTTAGGTGCAATTTTGTCACAAGGAAAAGTCCCAAATGATTTACCCGTAGCGTATGCCTCAAGAACTCTTAATCAAACAGAGCAAAATTATTCTACGATAGAAAAAGAACTTTTAGCAATGGACCATGGAAGTGTGACGTCACAACTGTCAATTACTTTCCAAACAAAAGTTGAAATGTCCAATCTCAAGACTTTTTAATTTCTATAAAGTTAACATTTTGCTTCCTCTGCTGCTTTTTCTTTTAAGTATAGTGTTTTTACGATAATACCATCATAATTCAGTGTTCTATTTCTATGAAATATAGTTTAAAAGTTTAAATTAAAGACATTCTAACCTTACTTTATTGATACATGCATTTTATTGCTATTTTTATAAAACAACATGCTTTATTATTTACACAACCTTGTAAAATTGTTGTAGTAACTATTAGAATACTTAGATATTGCAAAAAGCGGAAAAATTCTGTAAAAAAAATGAAAAACTAACGAAAAATACAAATTATCCACACTAAACAAGGTTTGTTTGGAAAGTGAAACTGACAGATGTCAATAAAATCTACGTCATCACTTCCACGGTCCATTGTATGGGCTTGTAAAACATTTAGACCTTATTTATACGGCAGATCTTTTGAAATTTTATGCGACCATAGACCCCTAATATGGTTATTTAATTTAAAGGAACCAAACTCCAAATTATTACGATGGAGATTAAAATTAGAAGAATTTAACTATACTATAAAATATAAACCCGGTAAAACGAATATTGCCAATTCTTTAAGTCGAATAAATATTAATGCAATTGAAACAGAATCAAATATAAATAATCCCGGTGACATAGATTTTGATATCGACCAATTTTTAGCTGAATTTAATCCAGACATAGTTGATGAAAATATAATAAATGAAACTTTGCAAATTCTCGATAACAATGAGGTTACAGAAAACCCACAAGTAAATAAAATTATATCAACAGGAAATGAGAACAATGAAAACGTTGAAATGGATACCTCAGACACAGATACAGCCCATAGTGCTGAATCTTCAAATGAAAATAGATTCTCATTGTTGGATGAAATAATAAACAATAAAGCCTATCAACTTATCGTTAAAAGAGCGCCTTTTGCAAATTATTTAAAACGCGAATGCGAGAATTTTGAAGGACATAAAATAATAAGAGCTACTATTTCAGCTGACGAAGAAAGTGTGACACAATTCCTAAAAGAAAATGCGTGCAAAAATACTTTATACATTTATTTCTTATCTCAAGAATTACGACCAATATTTCAGAATGTATGGCGTAAATACTTTACAAAATTAAAATTGATTGAATGTACTAAATTAGTTAACAATGTATTACCAGAAGAAAGAAATCAACTAATAAAATATAAGCACGACGGCAAAACGAATCATCGAGGAATTTCAGAGACTCTTAGAGCTTTAAAAATAAATTACTACTGGAAATCAATGAAAAAAGATATAGAAAAATACATAAACGAATGTGAAATATGCCAAAGATCAAAATATAATAGAAATCCACATAAAGAACCTTTAATATTAACCCACACACCATCCAAGCCTTTTGAAATAATACATATAGATACTTATAAAGTTGGCAATCAAAGATTTTTAACAATTATAGATAAATTTTCAAAATATGGCCAAGCTTTACCATATTTTGGCACAGCGATATCAGCGTGTCAACAATTAGTACATTTCTTTTCATTTTTCGGAATACCGAAACAAATTGTTGCAGATAGTGGCGGAGAATTCAAAAATGACGTTGTAGACGAATTACTAAAAACTCATCAAATAAAAATACATTTTACTACTCCATATCATCACGAATCTAATTCCCCGGTAGAAAGATTCCATTCTACCTTAACTGAGCACTTAAGATTACTAAAAGAAAAAGATAAAGATGCAGATAATATTTTCATTATGCCTTATGCTCTTATTGCCTATAATAGTACTATACACTCAGCAACTGGCCATACACCTTTCGAATTAGTATCGGGACATACAGACAGTAAAGATCCCATGAGACTTATTCCAGCACAAGCTTATACTCAATATGTTAATGCACATCAAAATAATACTCAAGCTCTATATACAAGTATACAAGAGAAAATCAAAAACTTAAAGAGAATATAATTGGAAAAAGAAATAAAGATAGAAACTCAAAAGATCCTCGTTTAGGATCACAAGTTTATAGAAAAACAGAAACTCGCGGAGGAAAATTAAGTAGAAAATATACTGGACCTTATATACTTACACAAATATTAGAAAACGGGAAAATAGAAATTGAAAATCCCAAGAATAAAAAGAAAATAATAGTCCACATAAACGAAACTAAAATAATGCCTAATATTTCAGATTTATCGTCGGAATCTTCGGAGCAGTCAACTATATCAACGCAAGAGACAACTTAGTCAAGTTTGAAGATGTAACTACATATCCAGGACTCCTACCTTTTAGATTAGGTACCTCCAAAATAATTTCTACACACTGGACATTTATACAAATTTACAATTTAACTTCTGTCATACAAGAATTTTATTTATTGAAAAATGAAGCTCAAAGACTACACACAAGTTTCAAAAATCAAACAAGTTATTATCCAGAATTAGAAAACTCATTTATCCCTTTAATTACGTTACAAAATAAAATAGAAGAACAGATATATCAAATTGATCCACCTTTGTATAAGGAAGAAAAAAGAATAAAAAGAGGACTTCTAAATCCTCTAGGAACAATAATAAAATGTATTACAGGAAATATGGACCAAGAAGACGCAGAAAGGATAGAAAACGAAATAAAACAATTAAAAGATAATCAAAGTAACTTAAAAGTAAATTCCCTAAGACAAATATCTTTATTGCAAGATTCTATAAATACTTTTAATAATGATATAAATAATATTTCACATAATCAATTGATTTTGAAATCAAAAATTGAAGCTATAGAGAATAAATTAGCTTTATTTGAAAAAAGTATGTATACACATATTCAGTCATTTATAGTAATAAATCAAATTACTTTACTTTATCAAACAATTTATGATATTTTTGAGAAAGTAGAAACTGCAATCTCATTTGCCAAAATGCACCTTGCACAATTCTATAGTAAATCCAATTGAACTTTTAAATGAAATAAAGAAAGCAAAATCTCAGACAAAGTCAAAATTGATGCCTTTTGATACTACACTAGGAAAAATAATTCAGTATGAGAAAATAATAAATATTAAGAGCTATTCAGTAAATTCTATAATTACATTTGTATTAGAGATTCCATTAGTTGAATCGGAAATATATGATTATTACCAGCTATTCCCTATTCCTATTCCTATGAACAACTCAAATTATCTTATTCATTTACCTTACAAACCTTTCCTTGCACTTAATGAATTTAGCTATATCTACATGGAAGATATATGCACAGAAATAGATTCAGAAGAGTACATATGTAAAGGAAGTAATAGACTAACGATAACCGAAGAAGCCCCTTGTGCAGTCCAATTAATAAATTTCAAGAAAAAGGCATTGTCATGTGAATATTTCGAAGTAAAGATAAAGAAGATAGAATCTACAAGAATCAGCGACGGAAAATGGATAGTTACAGTTCCAGAAGAAGAATTAGCAATTATTGAGTGCCCAAACTCAAAAGAAAATTTACCAATACATGGAAGCTACGTTTTAGAATCAGTTCCTGAATGTACCGTGAAAATCAAGAATGAAGTCTTCCAAACAGAAAAAATTAGTAAAAGTCACTTTGCTCATATAAATCTTCCAAAAGTTATTCCTTCTATTAATATTTTTCAAAATGAAAGTTCAAATTTTTCACCAATAAATCTTAATACAATTAACCTTAGAAAGACTAAAGATATTTTAGAAAAGTTAGAAACACAAAAATATAATTTAAAAGATAATAATTCAATTTATTTTAAGCAAACAAGTTTTTGGACAATCTGTATATATATAATAATTTTCATTTTAATTTTATATTATTTAACTAAATATTGTAAAACTGTGCGTCAAAGAAAACAAGAAGAAAGAAAACAAAAAGAAACAAGAAAAGAAGAAACCCAAGGATTTATTGTGTAAAGAAGCACACCCCAAGGATATGCTTCTTTCTAAGGGCGGAGGAGTTACGTCCCTGGATTATCCAATGTGTGACGACATATAGAAAGACTATATATACCAGTGTTTAATTAGATTAAGAGCTTTTTGTTTTGTAGTTGTTACCATACCTGTACGTTCTCAATAAATAAATTTTGTTACGAAAATTTTTTTTTTTTTTTTTTTATTTAACATCCAATGTTTATTGCAATCTGTCTCATTATAAACAATAAGCAATATGTATAATATATGTACAATAACATAGTGGGAAGCTGCCCAGTGGCGAGCACCCAGGTAAAAGATAACATAAATATAATCTATGATATATCAGCTAATTTGAACTTAACAAACAGAGTTTAATACAGGTAAACATCACTGACACACATATGAGAATTACAAGGCAAAAATACGAATTAAGGAAAGATTTAGAAAACACCTGAATAGAAACTTGTTATTTCACCGCACCATGACACTATGTTCTATTTTTCCTGATTTACTAGAGGTCCAAAGGGTCTGGTCGTTTTAATCTTCTTACGTGTGAAATGTTGAGCAGATCCGTGGCCAGCGGATTTGGATGGCAGGATAGTCTGTTCTTGTATACAGAGTTTACAGCAGATATTGCTTCGCAAACTGTTTGTAGCTGTAAATCGTGATGTAATCTGTGGTTCGTGATATACCAAGGGGCATTACAGATCTGGCGCAGTACTTTCGATTGGAAACGTTGAAGTTTTTGTATGTTGGTATTACTTGCTGTACCCCAGATTTGTGCTGCATATTGCCATACCGGTTTTAAAATACATTTATATATCAGAAGTTTGTTCTCCAGGCTAAGATTTGATTTTCGACTCATGTACCAATACATTTTCCTGTAGATTAAGCTGAGTTGAAGGCGTTTCTTCCAGATGTGGATGCCCCAATTAAGTTTGCTATCCAAATGGATTCCTAAGTATTTAACGACGTTATTAACTGGTAGTGGAGTGTTGTTTATAGAAACTGGTGGCGCGACACCTTTTTTTAAAGTAAACGTTATTTGTGTTGATTTTAAACTGTTAACTTGGACTCGCCACAGCTTAAGCCAGCTCTCTAGTTTAAGTAGGTGATTTTGTAATACCTGGGCTGCTTTAGTTGCTGTAGAATTTGAAGCCATGATAACTGTGTCATCGGCATATGTAGCGATTGTTGTATTGGTCGTCGTTGGGAGATCTGATGTGAATATTAAGTAGAGGGTGGGTCCTAGTATGCTTCCTTGTGGAACTCCGGAACAAATTGGAAACAGGTTAGTGATTTCCCCACCTCTTTTGACTTGAAAGAATCGATCTGTCAGGTAGGATCTTAAAAGTGAACTTATGGGATGAGGAAATATAGATTTAATTTTGGAGATAAGACCTACATGCCAAACTTTGTCGAATGCTTGAGAGACATCTAGAAATGCAGCAGTACAGTAATTTTTTTGTTCAAGCGAATTTCTGATAGTCTTCACCACCCTATGAATTTGTTCGATAGTACCATGTTGTTTCCTAAACCCAAACTGATAATTCGGTAAAACATTACTGTCATATAAAATAAGCTCCAGTCTTCTCAGAAAAAGCCGTTCAAATACTTTAGATATAATAGGCAACAAGCTAATAGGACGGTATGAAGATACTTCCGTGTGATCCTTATTAGGTTTTGGAATCAGAACAATTTGAGCAACTTTCCATTGGAGTGGAAAATAACCTGTTTTTAATATTGAATTAAATATATAAGTAATTAAACTTACGCCTTCGTTGGGTAGATTTTTTAGTACTAAACTAGATATTAAGTCATATCCAGGTGACTTTTTAATTTCCAGATTATCAATTATTTCTTTGATTTCAGATTTCTTAACAGGTTTAATAGGTGGAGCCATTTGATATGGTGCATTTACGACTTCATGGATAGCTTGTTCTTCTTCAACTGAGACTTCCCTCTGATGCGGTTGAAATACCTTGCATAGATGATTTGCAAAAGTATATGCTTTATCTATGTCAGTTTTAGCCCAAGTGCCATTTTGTTTCCTGATTGGCATATTCATTTGTTCGTTGTGTTTAAGTTTTTTTGTTAGTTTCCACAGCGAATAGTTTGTATCATCTGCAGGTGAGAGGTTCTTTAAATATTTGTTGATTCCACTGTCTTTATGTTGGATAAGTTTTCTTTTGAGTAGTCTGCAAGCTCTATTCAGATTTGTTTTATCTTCTGGATGCCTAGTGAGCTGCCATATCTTTCGCAGTTTTCTTTTTTCCAATATGAGTGTATTTATGTGTGTAGGATAGGACTCGGAATTGTGTTTGTAATAAATTTCTGGGGTGGACGTCCAAGCAGCTTGCTGAATAACTGTAGTTAAGTGAGCAACTGCGTTTTCTATGTCACTATCACTTTTAAGAGGCAAGTTTAGATTGATGGATGTTTTTATTTCTTCTCTATATCTGTTCCAGTTTGTTCTTTTATTAGAGAGTGTTAAATGTTTAGAACAGTTATGAATTTGGCTTTGTAGATCTATGAAGAAAGGGGAATGATCTGATGAGAGGTCAAATGAAGGAGAAATTTGGAGGTAGGTATGTGATATTCCTTTTACTATAGCAAAATCAATAAGATCAGGAATTTTTTGTCTATCAGTAGGCCAATACGTAGGCTCTCCAGTAGAGAAAGGAATTAAATGATTCTCATTAATACTTTTTAATAATTCTCGTCCACGTGAGGTTACGATTCTGGAACTCCATTTATGATGTTTGGCATTATAATCTCCAGCAGAAATGAAACGGTGTCCTAGCATCTTAAAGTATTCAGTAAAATGATCAGCTTTAATTATTTTATTCGGTGGACAGTAAACAGCAGATAGAATAATCGAGCCTTGTGAATCTTCGACCGACACTGATGTGGCTTGGATGTTAACTTTACTAATTTTATTTGTTTCATGATGCTTAATGTTATTTCTTATAATAATTGCCGTACCTCCGTGGGCTTTACCTAATGGATGTTGAGTTACATAGGTTGAATATTTGGGAATATGGAAATGGCTCTTATCAGTCATGTGTGCTTCGGAAATAAACATAACATCTAGATTATGATAGTAAATAAATGCTTTAACTTCGTGGAAATGAGAGGTTAAACCATTGGCATTCCAACAGCACATCTTTAGTTTAGTGTTGAAGGTTAAGCTTAGATATCAGAGAAATTATGAGATCAAACATCTTATCCATTCTTTCCATTAACTTATGTACAAGTAGTTCTAGATTATTTTGTATATGTTGAGGAGTTGTTGTTTCTATTATATGAGAAGTCTCATCTATGGTAGATGTATTTCTATTATCTCTTCCTGCAACAATTTTCGCATAGCTTGTAGTTGGTTGAGTGTTTGAAGGAAATTCTGCACGAGGTGGTTGACTTGCGTTTTTATCTCTAAGTGTTGGAAATTTTTTTTTCTGTAGCTCTTTGTATATTGAGCATCCCTTATAGCTGGCAGGATGATTTTCTAGACAATTTACACATTGAACATCTTTTATATTTTTTGGTTTTGGGCATTGAGATGATAGGTGATCGCCCACACATTTTACACAGCGCGGACTCCTGTGGCAATAATTGTGGGTGTGGCCAAAATTTTGACATCTTTGACATTGGGGTAGTTCCCTTTTCGGATGCGGTGGCTCGACTGTGACAATAGAGTTTAGTAATTTTGTAATATTATATATATCTTTATTGTTACTTTGAATAGCCAGTTCTATATTAAATAGTGGCAGATCTTTCTTTGTGCCTCTTTGCTTAATGTTGGAGATGTTCAGTGCTGTATGTCCGTGCGCTAGCAACGCTTTTTTAATGTCATCCGGATCTGTTGAAGGATGTAAATTACGTATAACAACTCGGAATCCACGGTTTTGTTTCAGTTGGTATGTATGGTACTGAGTATTTTTTTCTGCTAAAGATTTTACAATTAATGAATAGTTTTTGGATGAGTCAGCTTGAACTTTAATTTGGTTGTTAGCAAGACATTTTAAAGTATATTTACCTGGAGTTATCTGCTGTAGTAATTCCTGTAGTGGTTTGATACACTCAACATTTTGGATAAATATAGGTGGTGGCTGTTCATCTTTTTATACGAAAATAAATTTTTTAAAAAACCGTTTTCGGCTTTGACTTTCGTAACTGCAGAAGTAGTATAATAATAAAGAAGAGGTTTGTAAACAATATTATTTGCTTAAAGGAGAAATAGCCCATTATCTCAGTTTCACTTGTTCAGGACTTAACAGGGTTTGATTTTCACCAACACATATATTTGATTATAGTTTTAAAGATTAAAACTATATATATATATATATATATATATATATATATATATATATATATATATAATATATATATATATATAAGATTAAAACTATAACTTTTTAATTTCTATCAAATAAACAAGAAATTATTGGGATGACTTTTGATAGTTTTGATATATTATGTCTATGTCAAGTCAAGAATTTTATAGTCAGAGATTATGGCGGCATCTATTCATTTGTATTTTAACTATCACTTTTTGAATATAAAAAATTTGGACACAAATTTAGAATATAGGAATATAACTTTTCTGTCGTTTCTCAATATCATTGCACAATTATTATACTTGTCAATAGGAAGGTATTAGTGATAGTTATCCTAAACATGATACTTACAAACACATTATATTGAGTTATAGGAAAGCTCCTTCAAATTAATAACAATTATTATAGAACTCGTAGTGAAAAACAAAAAGTTAAAACAGGTATATTATAAAATAAGTAAAATACGGACATCTTATATTATTACAATCAACCAGACAACTGTTTCTAGTAATATTCTAATTGACAAATTGTCTATAACAACAGTTAAACGCCTTAATAAATAATATTTTGTAACATTAAATTAAAAAATATATATAATAAATAAAATAATTAATGTACCTTTATGTAAATTTTTAACTTTTCAGACAAAAAAACTTTCACTTTAAACCTTCAAAATGACCGATTTGAAATAACATGGCGTTTCGGTGAACTTCGGGATCTGATTTTTGTGAACGGAACTGATCCAAGAACGGTCGACTAGAAGGATAGTTCCATGATAAAAATTCGCGCATGACGTCACAATTAATGATTTAAAAATATTCCCCGCAAGAACATCGTCGTTCGAAACACAGTTAATTTATAATTGGCAGTAAAAAGTCATTTTAATAGATTAGTAGAGTTTTTATTGAACTATTTTGAATTTATTGAAATATGGGTGAAATATTATTTTGATTGAAAAAAATTAATAAAAAATACAGTCAACAAAAATAAATCTGTAAAATAAAAAATTTGTGAGTTTTATTTAAATTTTTTTTTTACTTTTGATTGGTTTTGTCTTATTTAGCGCCAGTGTCAAGTAGGGGATCAAGCCTATATTTAGTTGCACGTAAACAGAAGAAAATAATTGGTCATGAATTATCTGCAATAAAATCGCAAAACAAATAAAACACAAGGTTTTAAGTTATAATTTTCTCTTATTTCTCATATCTTCTTAAAGTGTTAGGCTTAATTTCTTAATTCTAAAATACATTCGAGATCGAAAGAACAGATATTTGATTTTGTAGTCACATTCAATTTTCTCAGACAAGTCATTCAGTCTTTATAAATATTTTTTCCCTGACTTCAGGGAACTGAAATTCAGGTCCATTGAAATTATTAAATATAATAAAGCTCATACGTTTTTGCCACCAATTCTTCTGGAGGTTTCCTTAGGCCTAATCTTCATTTCATCAAAGTACTCAACACATATTTTTGCAGATTCGGTTAAATGAGCATTTTAAAATTTTTAGAACAGGTTTTATTATACCTGGAACAATTTTGACTTTTTTAGTCCATAAGCGAAGGGTTAAAACAGCAAGAAATGAACAATCTATTTTCAGCAATAATTTATATGCTTTTGGTCCAGCTGCATGTATTATGTATGGCAATGCCTTAGGAGACTTCCTCAGTAGTCCATATAGTTCGAACTTTGGGCCTTTGCAGTCTTTTGGTAAATATCTTATATATCTACTTCCGACTTCATTTTTGTTAATTCGTTAACCTGCAGTCCATAATAGTGTAAACTTTATGTAACATATTATATTAATATAGGTTTAATATATATATATATATATATATATATATATATATATATATATATATATAAAGGTACAAAATATCGGCATAGCTCGCAACAAAGAAAAAAAAAATATAATAAAACATGTGTATAAGATGGAAGGCAACCGTATATACGTATTTCTGACTATTGGTCGTCTTCAGTACGGTGCAGCCAAGTTAGAAAAGGAGCATATTAACTTGAGAAAGGATCACTACAGGAGCAATGCGACCATTTTGTGGCAATAATGTTAGAAGACTCTGATGTTTCCAGTGCAACAACCAACACATCCACGGAGGAAGCTAAGCTACCTGAGGAAAGGAATGCCAAACGTTTAGAACGTTTCAAACAACAAGAAAAAGGTTAATGCGAGTTAATAGCCCTAGTAACACACGACGTCCTATGGACGTCCAGTTTTGGTCCGGACGTCCCTGGACGTACAAAGTGGAACGTACTTTGGGTGGACTAAATATGGACAGAGAACAACCGAACACAGAGAAGCGACAGTCCTTTGAAGTTACGTGGCCAAGCCGCCAATGACAGCTAACAACCAGAAAATTAATAGTCAGTGGGCATATCACACAATATAAATTCTTAAGAGCGTAGGCGCAAAATTTCGGGCCAATGTTTTTTAAATGCATTCATTTTTTTCGAATCCTGAAAAAACTAATAAGTATTTTTGAAAAATTTAAACGCAGAATGAAAGACTACATTATTACTGAGGGCCGAAAGTCCCTGAAAACACCTATAATGTTTATTTTAATAAGTTACAGGGGTGAAAAAAAAAAGAGAAAATTTAGTGTAATTTTTAATTTCAAATATCTCATTCAAAAAAACTCTTTGTTTATTCTAAGGGACTTTCGGCCCTCGGTAATAATGTAATCTTTCATTCTGTGTTTAAATTTTTCAAAAATATTTGTTAGTTTTCTCAGGATTCGAAAAAAATGACTGTATTTAAAAAGGATTTGCCCGAAATTTTGCGCCTATGCTCTTAAGCGAAACAAAGAAATTACTAAAAATCTTAAAATTACAACAGAACAAGACTTCAAAATTGCAAAAACATGGTTGCAAATAAACAAACTTACATTAAATTATGAAAAACTACATAGGTACTCATCTACTTTTTGCTATACCTATACAAAAGTTGTCTGCCAATTTTTAATTCGTTAAATATAAATAACAAATATCATTGAAGGTACTGCGTCATTCGCCAATGTTTTTCTTTTATTTCCTTTTACAATAACATTATCTTCAAAATGCAGTTCACAAATCCTATAATTATTATAAAGTGAATCCATTTTGAATAACAAATCTTCTCGTCTGCAAGCTTCTATCCACACTTTGGCACTAGAAATTTTTAACAGAACAAATTTTAAACAAAGAACTTTTTCTGTATTTATAAATAATACTTTATTACTTACAACTATAAGAGTATTAGAATATTCTAAGTATATTGTAAGTTATGAAATATTTAACTTTTGTCAATATCTAATCTTAATAAATTTACAGTTTTCTCCTAAGTCACAAAAATGTCACTAAATATTGAGATATGCAACAAATAAAGTTTTAATATTTTTTATTTGTAATTCCCATTTAAAACTCCTAAATATTTTATGTACTTTGATCCATATATTTGATCTTTTTTATTTATATTTAACGAATTAAAAATTGGCAGACAACTTTTGTATATAGCAAAAAGTAGATGAGTACCTATTTAGTTTTTTCATAATTTAATGTAAGTTTGTTTATTTGCAACCATGTTTTTGCAATTTTGAAGTCTTGTTCTATTGTAATTTTAAGATTTCCCAATTATCGGTCTAATTATGTTTCCAACAATTTTTAGTTTGAGCATTTTAGTAATGTCTTTGTTTCGTTTAAGAGCATAGGCGCAAAATTTCGGGCCAATGCTTTTTAACATTTTTTTGGAATCCTGAGAAAACTAACAAATATTTTTGAAAAATTTAAACACAGAATGAAAGATTACATTATTACCGAGGGCCGAAAGTCCCTTAGAATAAACAAAAAGTTTTTTTGAATGAGATATTTGAAATTAAAAATCACACTAAATTTTCTCTTTTTTTTTTTCACCCCTGTAACTTATTAAAATAAACATTATAGAAGTTTTCGGGGACTTTTGGCCCTCAGTAATAATGTGGTCTTTCATTCTGCGTTTAAATTTTTCAAAAATACTTATTAGTTTTTTCAGGATTCGAAAAAAAATGAATACATTTAAAAAACATTTGCCCGAAATTTTGCGCCTACGCTCTTAAATAAAATATTCTTGTGTATAAAACCCTCTATATATTTTTATTTCCTAAAAATACTATATTCGTATTGTTGTCTTCGAGCGCACTGACGCCGGGCCACCATCTGTTGATTTTTTGACCTGAGCCTTCGGAGACTTGCGTCTTTCAATAAAAGAAATAGCACTGACACCAAATTTAATGTTTTCATTTTGAACTATCCCTTGGCAGACCAAAGTTTATTTTTTATAGCTCGGACAGACACGTCGGCGTCGGCTTACTGTTCGAAAGTCAAACCAATACTATTATGTAATAACTAATAATAATTACAAAGCAATAGTAATTACCTGTTATTATTCTTAGGAAATCTAAATAAACTTATTCCTTTTCCTGTCACAGATGAACATCCGCGAATCGCACAAATATATCCAGACATTTTAAATATAAATTAAACTTTTAACTATAAACTATAACTATAAACTTATATATTTAACTATAAACTATAACTATAACCTTTTAACTATAAATAAATTATATAAATGGTCAAATGCACTTGTTGTGTCGAGTATTTATCATAGACGCCTACGGACTATCGAAAACAACCAGAATTACATTTTACATTCGTTTAACATTTTACGTCCGCTCGGGACGTAAAATGGACGTCCATCGCAGCGACATTCGGACCAATATAGGACGTTAAATGGACGTACTTGGGACCAAAGCGGACGTTCGAGGGACGTCCTTAAAGTCCTTGAGGGACGTACTATGGACGTCCATGTGCTATTAGGGAGTAAAATAAAGGTACAAAATATCGGCATAGCTCGCAACAAAGAAAAAAAATATAATAAAACGTGTATAAGATGGAAGGCAACCGTATATACATATTTCTGACTATTGGTCGTCTTCAGTACGGGACTGTACCGTATTTGCTGATATTTTTTTTGCCGTAGCTATGCCGATATTTTGTACCTTTATTTTACTATTAACTCGCATTAACCTTTTTCGTATATATATATATATATATATATATATATATATATATATATATATATATATATAGAAATGTAGCCATAAGCTACCCTACTACCAAGAATCAGCAGATTCCGATGTTATAAAAAGGAAGAATGTTTGCATATATTTTATGAGTACATTGAATGATATTTCCCAAAATAGTATCAAAAATTTAAGTTTACTATTAGATAATTTGAATTTAAAAATAAAAAGAAATCTACAAACCTCTAAATCCAAGCTTGCATCTAAATTACATTCCAAAATGCAGATGACCAATAGCGATATTGCTAGCCTTTGCTCAACTCTGCCCGAATTCTCTTCTGGAGACAACCTCTCCACGTTTATCAAAGCAGTAGATAATTTAATAGTTTTCTTAGGCACCCAATATTTAAATCCGTCCCAAGAGTTTATTTTAAATTCCCATATCGTATCTCGAATTAAAGGAGAACCTAGGTTAGTTATTAACTAAATACGGAGACAGACGTTCCGAAGACATATTGGTAACACAATTATCCACCACCGTCCAAAATCATAGTGAATCCTACGACAATTATCATCAAAGAATAACTACAAATCTGAATGACTTACTCCAACACATCACTCTAAACGACAATCCCGCGACAGTAACTTTTAAAACTCCATACTTTAAAAACATTGCCCTCAAAACCTTCTGTACTGGAATCAATGAGCCTTATTGCGAATACTTATCGCATTTTGAATTAAATTCCCTAGAGGAAGCCCCTCAAAAGTGTATTGCATACGATAATCACAAAAATCAGCAACAATACATGAACTTCCTTAAGAGCCAACAAAACAAAAAGCCCCCAATGAAAAATAAAACCTATCAATCTTCGAATAATCAAAGATCCACAAACTTCCAACCCACACACTCAAACTTCCAACCCACGCATTTAAATTATGTGAGACCTTCGACTCACCACACACGTTTCCACAACACAGAACCCAACTCAACTCCACAACAGAACTACAATTTTCCTCAGAATAAGATTAAATAAATATAAAGCTCCTCGACCCCAACCAAATTTTGCCACTCCAATGAGCGGTGTTCAAACTACCACAACCAGAAACCATCAGGCCATGACAATTACAACTAATAGAAGCCACAATTTTAACATAGACTCGAATGATTCCCAATATTTCGAAAATTATGAATCCGAACAAGAGCCCGATTTGCATGATGTAAATCATCAGGATTTTCAAGCCATCCCGTTACAAGAGCATCCACCCCCCTGTATAAACCTACAGAAAGTTCCCCTGGGTTCCCCTGCTTCGTCACACCCAAAACACATCTACGCGTTTTGATTGATACCGGCGGTTCCCATTCAATTATAAACCCGCGAGCTCTCAAACTATTTGATAAAAAACATATTTATCGAAAACCTTTTTCGCTAACGTCAATGAAAATTACTTCCAAGCATGAATTAAATATTAAGACGCCACTATTTATGGAATATGGAATTCCACAAACTTTTGTTTTCTTTAATCATCAATCTGGCTAATTAATAAAATAAACTGCTTTCATTCTTCAAGTGCCGTCTCCATCAATGGAGGTTAGCGGTTATGGTGGCAAACGTTTGTCTATCTTCAGCTGTTCTTAAGAGTTCCTCAAATCCAAGTCCTGTCCAGTTTCTGATATTACGTAACCAGGACAATTTTTTTCTTCCAATTCCTCGCTTTCCTTCTATTTTGCCTTTTATTATCAACTGAGGGATGTAGTATTTCTCGTTGCGCAACAAATGCCCTAAATAACTGGTTTTTCTTCTTTTGACTGTTCTCAATAGTTCTTTTTCTAAATTGAGTCTCGCTAGTACTTCTTCATTTGTTTTTCGTGCTGTCCAAGGAATTTTTAAAATTCTACGGTACACCCACATTTCAAATGCCTCGATTCTATTCAGGCTCTTTATTTTTAAAGTCCATGTTTCGACTCCGTAGAGAAGAACAGACCAGATAAAACATTTTACAAGTTTTAATCTCAATTTAATATTTATATGTGTATCGCAGAATAGAACGCGCATCTTAAAGAAACTATCCCTAGCTTGAGCAATTCTCGCTTTAATTTCTTGTTCTGGGTCCAGCTTGCAATTAATCCAACAGCCAAGGTATTTGTATTGGTTTACCTGTTCTAAAATATTCCCATTTATTTTTATAGGTAAGGGGATATTCTGTTTTCTTTGGATCACCATTACTTTTGTTTTTTTTTCGTTGATCTTCATTCCAAACTGCTTTCATATTTAACCTTTATTTCCTCCGATTATATTGGTTTACTACAAAAATACAAATTCAATCATTCAATCAATTAACATTAAATTCTATTGATCATCTGTCAGTTCTCTTCTTCTTATTAGAAAGGGGACAGAAAAGAGGTTTTTAGCGATTCACAATACTCTCCCTCGATAAAAACCTTTCAAGCGTAAAAAATTCTTAAATGTAGAGAAACTCATTACGGATAGGCCTTTTGTAAGCCCATCAGCTTGTTGCTCTTTAGAACTAATATACCTTAAATCTAAAATTCCCTTCTCTACACACTCAGTAACAAATCGATACTTTAAATCCATATGCTTCACTCTCTTGTTATTTCCCTGATTTTTCACAAGTGCTAAACAACTTGGTTATCTTCAAAAATTGTTAATTGCTTCACTTCAATATTTAAATCAATTAATAATTTTCTCATAAATAAATTTTCTGTAACACAAGCACATAAAGCTACTAGTTCAGCTTCCGTCGTTGATAAAGTTATACAGTTTTGTTTTCTTGTTACCCATGATACTACATTTCCAAATAACTTTATTACATAACCAGTAACTGATTTTACAATTTGTACAAAACTTGCCATTGGCTGTTCATTTTTCCTACAATATTCCAAACCCACATTTTCAGACCCCTTTAAATATCTCAATACTCTTTTTAAATGAAACCATATTTCATCTGATGACTTGTCTTGGTATCTAGAGAAATAATTAAGAGCGAAACATATGTCATGTCGACTACCTAACATAAGATAATTAAGCAACATATTAATTGTCTCACAGGTTTATTTGAATTATTATTATCACTGCATGTCAAATTCAATTTTGGATCTATTGGTATAGAAGTAGGATTGCAAGAATCCATACCAAACTTTCTTAAGATCTATTTAATATATCTTGTCTGACTAATATGTAAAACACCTTTGTCTCTATCATAGTTTATTTTTAAACCAAGAAAATATTCAAGTTTACCCTTATCCTTTAATTCAAACTTTTTCATTAACTGCTTTACAATATAGTTTATAAAATCATTATAAGGACCACAAACTATTATATCATCTACATAAATTAAAAGATATGTTGCAAAATTATCATTACATGTAATATATAAACAAAAATCATTCTCGGACCTTATAAATCCAATTTCAAATAAATAAGTGTTAATTTCTATGTTCCAACATTTTGATGATTATTTTAACCCATACAATGCTTTATTCAACCTATATACTTCATTTTTACATTCTACTCCATCTGACGAATATATATATATATATAGACTTCTTCTTCCAAAGTTCCATTCAAGAATGCTGACTTAACATTTAGTTGTCTGAAATAAAATGAAAATTGATTTCCAATAGACAAGATCGTTCTAATGGTGGTCATTTTCGCTACTGGAGAATAAATTTCTTCATAATCTGTTCCCTTCTCTTGTGCAAATCCTCGAACTACTAATCGAGCCTTATATTTATCACATTTACTCTCTTCAAAAGGTTTAAAATTATACACCCATTTCGTATCCAAAATATTCTTTCCAAAAGGTTTTTTATCGACTACGTCCCAGGTACCATTTTTATTTATCGAATCAATCGGCCTTTTCATTGCCTTAACCCAGCAATCTTTATCATCCCTTTCTTTTACTTCTTTAAATGACTGTGGCATATCCTTAACCAAATTCATGGCACATAGAGCCATATAAGTCTCATAATCTTCTAACCATTTTGGTGGCTTTATATTTCTATTTCCTCTACCTTCTGCTCGACTTGTGTTCTGTTCTTCATTTTTTACTTTTTCATTAATACGAACTTGATCTATTTCATTTCTGCGGTTCATTTCCTGTTTTGCAATGTTGTCTACAATATCAATACCTTCATCACGTTTGCTCCTAACTTCTCCGTCTTCATCTAGTGTTGCCAATCCTTTAAAATAAAATTCATTTTCATTAAACCTTACATCCCTGGCAATAATTATTTTGTTTTTAGTTGTATTCCACAACCTATAACCTGTAGGTGCATAGCCCAACATTACACATTTTCCTGCCTTATCATCAAACTTACTCCTCAATTCGTCAGGAATGTTAGCATAATAAGTACTTCCAAAAACTTTTAAATTTCTAACATCTGGTTTTTTATTGTTCCATATTTCAGCTGGTGTAACGTCTCCATCCAGGCTTTCCGAAGGTGACCTTTTTATCACATAACATGACGCCCTTATAGCTTCTCCCCAGAAAGACTTAGGAACCATTGAAGCATTCATAATGCATCTAGCTCTTTCCACCAAAGTACGGTCCATCCTCTCTGCCTTACCATTTTGTTGAGGTGTGTACGGTACTGTATAATCTAATAGAATGTCATTTTCTTTACAAAACTCTCTATATTCATTTGAAACATATTCACCCCCACTATCACATCTTAATTTAGAAACCTTTGAATTAAATTTTGCTTCAACAAACCACAAATATTCCTTAAATTTATTGAAAACCTCACTTTTATTTTTAAATTAAAAAAAGCATAGTAAAATTTGAAAAACCATCTATAAAAGTGACAAAATACTTACAACCATCAATTGTTTGTAGACTGATTGGCCCGCACACGTCAGAATGTATTATTTCTAAAATTCTATTACTTTTTGTCCTGGTTGAAAAAGGTAACCTTGAAAACTTTCCCTGTATACATGATTCACAAAAATTCACTCCACCAATATGTATGTCCTTGTTTATTCCATCCACTAAATTCTTTTTAATTAAGTTTTCTAGTGATTTAAAATTTAAATGTGAAAACCTTTCATGCCATCTAATAAATTCTTTATTTTGGTCATCTTGGACAGAGTAAAATTTTTGTTGAACTACTTCAAAATTGATTTTGTATAAACCATCTCTTTTAAAAAGTAAATTTTTTCGTAACTGTGGTACATAAAAAGCATTTTCAATTTTACATTCTACTTGTCGACCACATACATTGCTACAAACATTAATATTTCCAATACCAACTGCATGGTAAATGCCAATGGTAAATAGTTACCATTTTTTGCTAATGCTATATCTATAGGTTTATCCAAAATTACCAAATCTGTAAATATACTTTTATCATTTAGTAAGTGATCAGTACATCCTGAACCAATCTCAAATTCTAAGTTATTCACTGTTTCACTATTAACTACATTTTTACGTATTTCAGTTATACAACATACCTTAGACACTTCATCAGTTATATCATCAATCTCATGTGACCTATCCTGCTGTTGGGTGAAGTTGCTTCTATGCATTCCTCTGTTGTGTTATAAGTTTCTCGTACCTCTGTAACTGTTACCTCTATTTGACCCATTTCCTCTAAGATCATCCTGAAAACTTCTTTGACTCTGAAAATTTGTAAATCTGCCAGACCCTCTTGGATAACTTGTGGATACTCTTGCTCGACATTCTCTTTTATAAAATGGCCTCTTTTTCCAGACCTATAACAAGATGTGTCAACATTGAAAGCAACTTGTTCAGCGCCAACTACTCGACTTGCTCTTGCACCCAGGCACCTCTTTTCTTCTTCACTCAATAACCTTTTCTTTACCTCTTCATATGATAGTACACCAGACGCTAAATTTTCGATAACTGTTATCACTGTTTCATAGGATTTTGGTAAAGTTAACAGCAAATGACATATTATATCTTGATCTTCAATTTTTACCCCAGTGGCTCTTAACTGTCTCAGGATTTCCTCAAATTCACCAATAAATCGTTCCAATGACTCACCCTCTTTTAATTTCATGGACAGCAATTTTCTTTTTAGCAGGTAGCCTCTTTTTCTCATATTTTGCTTCTAAACTTTTCCACATATGGTACGCCTGTTCTTTGTCCCGCAATATCTCTAATTGTGCATCGGAAACACATTGAACAATTATTGATTTGGCTTTATTGTTCATACATTCGACGTAAAAATCGCCGACGTCAGTCAACACTTTGATATCCTACTAGGAAATTACGATTTAAAGAGATTCCATGCCACTATCAATTATGCGACTCATATGTTAACCTTTGAGAATCCTCATGTCAGCATTCTCATTTCAAACACTATATCAGAAAATTCCCGTAATCATAAATAACGGCGACAATTTCAAGGTAGCAAAATTCCCCATTCTATTCACGTTGCAAAAAATGGTTTCATAGAGACTATCGAATTACCGACGCCTATGAAATTTAATAAGAAAATTGAAGTTGAGAACTTCTGTAATTATACTTACTTCTGTTTAACTTAGCACTTAAACAACGAAGAAAAGTATAAAATTATAAATCTTTGTAAGAAATATAAGGATGTATTTTACGACGAAAACAAAAATTTAACTTTCACGTCAGCTGTTAGACACGAAATCAAAACGAAGGATGAAAATCCGATTTACGTAAAGGGTTTTCGTCATCCTAACACAATGCAGGAGGAAATAAAAAAACAAATAAATAATTTATTAGATAATAAGATAATTCGACTGTCAATTTCACCGTACTCAGCTTCAGTTTGGATAGTACCAAAAAAAGCTGATGCCTCAGGTCAGAAAAAATTTAGATTAGTAATTGACTACAGGAAGCTCAATAATCATACTGAACGTGATCGTTACCCACTTCCTCGGATAGATGAGATACTGGATAACTTAGGAAAAGCCAGTTATTTCACAACATTAGATTTAGCTCAAGGTTACAATCAGATTGAAGTTCATCTGGATTCTATTCGGAAAACAGCCTTTTCAGTTCCGCATGGTCACTTTGAATGTTTACGTATGCCCTTTGGTTTAAAGAATAGCCCAGCAACGTTCGAAAGGTTAATGGACAATATTCTTAGGCCCTTTATTCATATATTTTGCTTCGTCTACATGGACGATGTCATTATTTATTCACTTAAGTCACTACAAGAACACTTAGTTCATATTGCTACTATTTTTGACACTTTCAGAAAAAATAATTTAAAAATTCAGTTAGACAAATCTGAGTTCTAACCTAACCTAACTTAACCTAACCTAACCCAGCAAAAATAGAAGCTATACAAAAATACCCTCTACCAAAAACAGTAAAAGAAATTAAATAATTTCTTTTAAAGAAATTAAATCATTTCGGTTACTACCGAAGATTCATACAAAATTTTGCAAAAATAACATCCCCATTTTCGAGATGTACTCGAAAAGGAGCAACTATTGACCCTACTAATCCAAATTATTTAGAATGTTTTGCAAAATGCAAACCATTGTTAACTAATTCTCCACTTCTACAATACCCAGACTTCGAAAAGCCTTTTGTACTGACTACAGACGCCTCTAATATAGCTATAGGATCAGTACTATCTCAAAACAACCACCCTATTGTCTACTATTCTCGAACTCTTAATTCTGCAGAACAAAACTACTCCACTATTGAAAAAGAACTTTTAGCCATACTAGATTCTTGTAAACACTTTCGTATGTACTTATACAATCAAAAATTCACTGTAGAAACAGATCACAATCCTCTCGTATGGATCTACAAAATTAAAGACCCCACTTCTAGATTAGCCCGATGGAGACTTAAACTAGAAGAATATGATTTTGAAGTTAAATATAAAAAAGCCAAAGAGAATCAAGTTGCTGATGCTCTTAGCCGAGTCCAAATAAATGCCCTAAGCTCGAGTTCAGAATGTGCCGAACCACCAGACAATTTCGACATTGACGATTTCCTTGCCGATTTTGACAACTTACAAAACAGTACTAACACACAACATACATCAGTTGAGAACCCCATCACTGGAATAGAGATTTCACCTGAACCAATTAATTTATCCTCAAACCAAATTATTTTCAATCCAGAGTCAAATAATTTTGAAATAAAATACAAAAGAATTTTTAACCAACACCGTTACACTGTCACTGACAAATACACTAGGTACTTTTCGCACCACAATTATCCAAAAAAGATTATATGCGACAGCGGCACCGAATTCAATTCCGCAGTCATTAAAGAATTCCTAAATATCCACAGAATCGAAATACATTTTACAACAGTAAACAATTCTTCCTCAAACTCTCCAGTAGAGCGCTTTCATTCAACTCTTATTGAAAAACTTAGGACCTTACAAGTCCAAAATCCAAATGATTCGTTAGATGACATTCTAACACATGCCATTCTCATTTACAACCAATCAATTCACAGTTCCACAGATTATTCTCCTTTCTCAATTCTGTACGGACCCTATGCAGAAGAAATACATTTCGCTTCCGATATATGAAACATATAATCAAAGACATAAAGAAGAACTCCAACTCTTTATTGCAGAACTATCCCTATATGTTTCTAAGAAAAAACATAAGTCTAAATTACAAGCCCCTTTCTCCACTATTCATCCAGAAACACAAGACAAAACAAAAATTATCGGTAAAACAGATAAACAAAATTTAACAAGCACTCACTGTTATCAAAAAATACAGACACAATTCTGAATGACCAACTTGAGACAAACGGTTCTCCTCTCGTCAACCTATTCAGTTAAACAGTATAAAGTGTAAACACATGCCAAAAATAGATCACTTGAGAAAGGCACTTTGGCCAAAATAGCTGTAGGATAATAATTTAAAATAAATTTTGTGGAAGTATGGACACAATTCTGAATGACCAACTTGAGACAAACGGTTGTCCTCTCGTCAACCTATTCAGTTAAACAGTATAAAGTGTAAACACATGCCAAAAATAGATCACTTGAGAAAGGCACTCTGGCCAAAATAGCTGTAGGATAATAATTTAAAATAAATTTTGTGGAAGTATGGAAAACAAAACTTGAAACTATTTAGTATTTTATTATTAGATAAGCATATTGGTTTTTATAAAGGCAGTACAAAAACCTTTGAAGTTATTTTTACAATTATTTTTATTAAGTTTATAAAACGAAGTTGTTTTTACGATTGTTTAATGGTTTTCACCCCTAAAGCTCATCTAGCGAATATATTATTTTTAAAGAAAGGGTAAGATAAGTCTAATTCCAAATTTGTAACAAAATCGATACAGTTATAAAAAGTTTAGAGCAATATAGTATTGACCTGTAACCTCAGAAACCTTTTTTGGATGGTGCTAGAAAGGTCACCAATGGAGACACTGCTGATGACAGCCAGATTGTTGGTGGAGAGCAAGTCGTGGGTTCGAAACTAGCTTTTGGAACCGGGAATGGGTCCAACGGACGAAATAAGTAAAGATAGGACAGGATAAGATATAGAAAAGATACAGAAATAAACAAAAAGATATATAGGTAAAATTACCAAAGATAAGATAAGATAGAAAAAGGGTGCCACTTAACTTTTTGGGGTTCATGGGGAAAATTAAGAAACCTTAGAAACGAAAAGAGATAAGGAAAGATATTTAAGTTCTGAGAGCAAATCCAAGGAAACATATCAACAGTTCATTATTAAATAAATTTTATCAACACACTACATAAACAAATAATAAATATATTAGGTGGACTCCGTCCACCTACTTGCCTACGAAACTTAATCAACCTGATCTTTCTCCTGGTCGAAGGTATAATAATAATTTAATGTAATAGGCAAATATTCAGAGGTATTATTTTATCAGGAAACTTATTAGGAGTCGAGAAATAAAATTTGTGGATAAAACAAAACAATATATTCAACAACACAATTAAATAGGCGGCTGAATGTAAACACAAGTAAAAAAATGCACCATCAATTAATAAATGGTTGTATAAATATGGAAATACAGTACAAAAACAGTATTATGATCAAGAAATACCTTTACAGATACAATATAATAAAATCATGCACAAATTAAATTATCAGCGAAGAGAGCCTGGTATTATTTAAAAAAATTCAACTAAAGCTGATTAAACAAATCTCTCTTCGCTGTTTATGGGCTTATCTCGAGATAACGGGTACAGTAAATTTAAAAATGTATAGCAATTATAGCAAATAAAACAAAATTAATTAAATTTAAATTCAAAAGATTACAAGAATTCTGTAGTATAAAAATGAAACCAACCCGCACTTGGTTGTAAGTTAACTGTCTGTCTCCCACTGTTTTTAGTTTAATTAACTGTTCTTACTGAATATTGAATGTTCGTAATTATTATTTTTGAGAAGTTCTTAATAACTGATTGAAAGTTCGTATGAAAGAATTAAATGATCTTTTAATTGAATTTATAAATCGGTAGTTAACCTTAACTACAGGTGAAGAAATGGTTGGCGTAGATTCGTCCAGGATTGGGTAACATGATTACAATATTATTCGCCCAGATAATTGAAGGTAATATGATTACGATAACTTACAATAAATCTCGATGATTGCTGCACTATTTCACTGATTCTACTATACTTTAATAGTATCAAGCACTGAAGTTAATCAAAATAAAGGTACTTTATAACAATATTTAATCTAATATGGTATTAGATTAAGATATTTTAAAGATACAAGTGTATACACACTTAAAGAAAAAATTCACAGAGAACGGTAATATAAGCAAGCGTCTTTACTCGAAGACTGTCCTGCCCAGAGTCCCTTTTCTTCCTCTCAAAATATAATAAGCTTCCAAAAAAAGGTGGGATATCCCCCACTCAAAAATGACAACTTGCCTAAAAGAACGCCAGGCTGTTTCCATCTCTAGGAAGATACCCGAACATAGAATGATTCTAGGTAAGTAACGGGACTCTTGTAGTTGGAAAACGTGAGCAAATACCTATAGAACCTTTTAAATTAGGTTCTTTCAGAAAGATACTATAAAAAGCTTTTACGGCTGTGTTTAACGACCAAATTATCAAGAAGGATCCGCCTGGACCGAAAAAGGTTAACAACGCTCTACCATAAAATATTCTACTTCGGCCTCTTTTGATGAATACGACCATCCGTATTTTGAGAACTCCTTGATAGTTGGTATGTTCCAATAAAATTTGCTAAGGGTGAGCGAGCCCACCCGCAGATCTATTTGCGGGTACGGCCATGGGCGTATCAGCAACAGGAGTAAAGGGATTAAAAATTATTTGCTATTTTAATTATAAAAAAAATGTTATAGACCTGCTTTCCTCCACAGCGACTGGACTATAATATATGATCAATCGAGTTGTGTATATCCTCACTTCCGAATTATTTGCTAATATACAATACATACATATGTACACATCTATGAATTGTTATAAAAACTATTATGATTAAGTATCATGAATACATAAAGCTGAAAAATTATTGCTTCTAATTGTAACTAATCCAGAAAGTAATAAAGTTATAGTTTTTTAGGAAAGCCAATCTTGACTGTTTGGATGAAATTCCGAATATGGCATCTGAAAGTGAAATTTGTCCTTCAACGAATGCGTAAGTGAACTATATTATCTCATTATCTATTATTAATTTTCAATAACAAAATTGCGTTTTTAGGCATGGCCAAGTCGATTCTGGAATTCGAATAAAAAGTGTTTCTAAAGAGTTTCAGATTCTTAAAAAATCAGAGCAAATGAAAACTTTGTAGGTAAAATATATTTCCGGTAGAATTGGAGCCTCAATAAAAGATGTCTCGAGAACGTCTTTTGGCCTTCTTCTGGCAGAAATCTAGTAAAACAAGTTGTGAGGCAATGCTTACGTTGATTTTGCTTTAGTGCTTCTCATACTTCATATTTAATGGAAGATTTACCAGAGTATCGAGTAACGCCTATATAATACAGGTACAGATTTTTGCGGACCCTTTTTGTTAAAGAATCGGCAAACTAGAAATTATAAAACGATTAAGGCTTACGTGTGTATTTTTGTGTCTCTCTCAACGAGAGCGATGCATTTAAAACTTGTAAGTAGTCTCACCACAGATGCCCTTATTGCTACTCTTCGTAGATTTTTTGCAAGAAGAGATTTAAGCGCAAATATATACTCTGATCACGATACTAATTTTATTGGTGCTAAAAATGAGATATATAAATTTTACACACGATCATGCTTCTATCTAAATCAAGCCTGTCTAAATTCCCGACCTTTATCCCAATTTTCTAATGATCCCAGTGACTTGCAGTCATAAGCACCCTAATTGGAGAACACATTACTGCATTACCTGACTATGACTATTTTATTAAGGAAAATTCACTCAGCAAGTTTCAGCAACTTCAAAGAATCATCCAAGGTTTCTGGAAGAGATGTTCAAAGGAATTAATTTTCAAACTTCAGCAACAGTCTCAATGGAAAAGGACCTATCCCACAGTTTTGCAATCTGGAATTCTCGTCTTGGTTAAAGAAGATGGAATCCCGATAATGAAATGGAAAATTGGTATTGTTAAGGCTGGTCATCCTGGTGCCGACGGCATAGTCAGAACAGTTATAATTAGAACTGGTTCCGTCGTATACAAATATGTATACGACGTATGTGTACTTTCAGATGATCTGCACAACAATAAGTGCTTGTTGAAACCTACCAGCTATCAAGAGTGCCGGTATGTTAAACGGATGATCGCCCCCTGTAAAACAACATATGGTACTCATATCGAAGTTCGGCGCTACTTTTCTCTTCCCCGCAACGATGTGTGGTTTCTTGGTTCCTTATCCCAACTAAACCTGCCAACACTCGAGAATCCACATCCAGAAGTGCCAGACTTTTATACATCTTACGTGCAATGTAAATGTAGTTTGTGTTTGCGTGTTTTATCATTAAGCTAATTATAGGAAAAATATTTATATGTGTAATTATTCACACAGCTGTGGCCATTCTTATAACTTTTCACCCCTATTTTTCATGCAAACTATGTAAGGTTGACTTATATTGATAATATTATACTTTTAGAATTCTGTAGGCCCGAATGAAAAAGAAAACTATAGAATTACTCATCTATTCCTCCGTCCGTCCGACTCTGCCACATAAAATTTATTGTCGCCAAAGTGACCAATCACGACACAGATTGTTACTTTGGCCGACCAATAACAAAGTTCGTTATTAACTGCTTTATCATTGGCCTCCCGGCGGAAGATTGCTGCGAGTTCGCAAACACAAAGTGTATAAAAGAGCAGCACATCTTCCGATCGGGATCTAGTTGTCTTACACTACTAGCCCCGCTAAACCTTGTTGGCTTGGTGCCACTACCACTACTACTTCGAACTGTTAGAGTATTCTGGTTGCCGCTGTCCCCTTGTCGAACACAGCGGCCCCGTAAACTTCCCGCAACGCAGAAGCCTAAATCACATTAAACTCCACGAACACGAGGATGGAATCAAGGAACTTACGATCCTCCTCCAGAGCGGCGGTCGTAGAGCACCAAGAATTTCCAAACACCATGGAGCATGCTACGGCCGTATGACATGGCGCCCAACTCACAGAAGACTCCTACAACCCAGGTTTGGCGTCAGTTTTAGCCACATTAATTCAAGCAGTAACAGCCCTAATCCTAGTGCAGACCAAACCCAGCGAAGCCCAGGACAAACCAAAGATGGAGCTTCCACAAGCAAAATAGACCCCTGCACCACCTCAATACTCTGGCGATGATACCGAAAACCCGCAAGATTTCGTAAACGAAATAATAGACCACATGAGCAATATGAACATCGACACTAAACATTGACATCCTAGAGAAATCACTGATAGGAGAGGCAGCTCAATGGGCACAGAGCCAATTCACGACTGGTCTGAACTAAGACACGTTTTTAAACAGCCTGATCGATCACTTCAACAACACAACGAAAAGATCGTCAGCTAATATCGAAGCTATACGGACATTACCAAAAATATCAGCCAATAGCAGAATTCATTTCGACAAAGATGGCTCTTTTTCGACAATTACTACCCCATATCGACGAAGAAGAAAGGTGCAGGCCCATTACCAATCTGATTCGCCCAGTAATCAGGAAACATATTGGTAACAATATGCCGAGAACCGAAGAAGATTAATAATGTACAATAAGCTCATTGGTTATAGTATGCTATTGTATATAACAGACATATATTAAAATACTTACTGATTGTCAATACAACGAGAGCAGAATGAAAAATAAATGTTCTGTCTGGAGAGACAGTGATCTGTAATAAAAACAAAGTGATATAATGTCGCCTGACAAAAATAAAAGAACGAATAAAAATATTAGGGGAATATTGAATGACAAAATAATCAGTGAAGAAAAACATATGAAAAATAATATATATTTTTTTTTCTAAGGAAGAAAGGCAAACTTAGCAGCAGAATAATTTATTTTGATAATAATAATAAGCATGTATTTAACATGGTGTTAATATTTTATACAGCAATATGAAAGTTTACGCAGGGAACACAGGAAATGATTCTAGAAAAAATTTAAAATGGAAACGCATAGTAAAATTCAACTAATTTTAAAATATAAAGTACTTAGATATTACAGTTTTATAATATGTTATATATATATACTCCCTACATTCAAAAATATGGTAACTATATGTTTGAATTTAAAACCTCCCTGAAAATAATGTATAGTTCCAAATTTAAATATAATAACATTTTATTTTTATTTATTAATATACAGGATTAACCCATTACAACAAAAAATATGTGTTACATACAGTATAAAAATCATTCTCTGTAATTGCTTACAAACTAAGTTAAATACTAAAATCTTAATTATATATAAAACAATATTAATTATATGTGAAACAAAATGAATATGATAAACAAAAAAGTACCTATAACTTGTCAAGCTCTTTTTATCTGATTTTTAAATGAAGCCAAGGCGGCACCAAATATTTCTAAATTGGTCCTATTTATAATTTTCAGTGTTGGCTCAATTGGTGAGTGCATACCATAATTTTTACTGTGAAAAGGTATATAAAACAGATCAACATATCTGAGACTTCTGGAGGGAACATAAAAGCTAATAGATTGAAGAAGTTCAGGACAATAAATTAAACCATTTGAAATGATATTTATTTATGTCTATTTAATTTATAATGTCTTGTTCTTATCTTAATTCATTAAAAAGCACAATAACTGATATTTATTTATTTATCACTACATATACAATAATTTATTAGTAGGCGAGCGTAACAACAATATCGCGAGCGCGAATCTTCTTTATTAACTGTCCCTCCATAACCAAAATTCCTCTATAAATATAAAGTCCTGTTATTCGAGAATGAAAACAGTTGTTTCTCGAAACACATCGAACATAGACCGCTGTTTTGCTGAAAGGCCTTCTAGACAGAGCGGCGAATTGTTCTCAGAACCGGTATGGTTAAATCGGCTTGTCTCCAGAAGGTTCGAATTGTTGTTTTTATTACAAAGGGGGACCCATCGTGTGTCAGGTAGGCATTACCTAAAAAATACGTGAATGAATGAAAATATTAGTAATAAATATATTTACGGTTTTGGGTCAGAATTTATCGTAACACATTTATTAATTTAAACACAAATACTAAATCAGAGTTATCTTGTCAGTTTTTTTATAAATTCATGTTGAGTGTTTCTAAAATATCTGTATAATCATGATTAATAATGCATATGTTTTATTTATATGCACAATATCTTAAAAATTTGTTCTGCAATCTCTCCAATATAGTAGAATGAACTTGGTATTTTGGAGACCAAACAATAGATGCATATTCCATTTTAGATACAACCAAAGCATAATAAACCATTCTTAAAGCCCAAACAGATAGTCTCAGACAGTTGCGAATGATAATGCCTAAAGATTTTAATTAATTAACTGTTACCTACATCATTTATATGTTGTACAAAACGCCACTGTTCATCAAATGTGTACTGTTATGTGATACTTAATAGTTATTTTTAAAAATCGGATCTGAAGCTTTTTCTACTTGTAAATCACAAACATTTGTAAATATGGTCTAAAAACACATTTATTTCATTTGGAATATTAATAATTTGAAAAAAAAAATCAAGAAACCATAAAACTCAGCTAAATACAATGAGTGTGAACCTTTAAGGACAAATTACCAGGACCAATTAAGGACACCTGATTCATTGTTATCACATGAAGCTTCAGGAAGATTGAAGTCACCGAATATATATGCCTTATGATGATTATACCTTTGAGATATATCTTCGATGTATATATATATATATATATATATATATATATATATATATATATATATATATATATATATATAAAACAATCATTAAAACATTATATATATACATATATATATATATATATATATATATATATATATATATATATATATATATATATATAATTTTATGATTATTTCAATGTAAATATGATGTTGTTTCTCTAAAATGTTAATGTCTTCCCTGTTGTCTTATTGAAGAATATTGGTAAAGTTTGCTCCTTTTTTACCCTTTATTCCTTCTGTTAAAATACCTTCATAAATCATCAAATGAAGGGTGTTCTCTAGTAATTCATCCTACATAAAGTGGTTTATACAACTTATGGGAATTCTTGTTATTAGTATTATTATTAATATCTCTTGTAGGTCCATTTTTTGCATTATTTTGATGTGTTTGATAGAAATTTTCTTTAATGAATGCTCCTTGATTGAAACCATCAGAAAAAGGTTAATACAGGTAAACATGTAGTTTCTGGCTTTTCCTTAAATTATCTCCGTTAAGATTGCTTTGATTTAGAATCACTTACAGGTACTTGATTATAGTTTTGATGATTAAAACTTTTTATGTTCTACCAAATAAACAAGAAATTTAGTTTATCTGGGTCTGGGCTGGGCTGGGATGACTTTTGATATATTATATCTATATGATGTATGTCTATGTCAAGTCAAGAATTTTATAGTCACAGATTATGGCGGCATCTATTCATTTGTATTTTAACTATCACGTTTTGAATATAAAAAATTTAGAACACAAATTTAGAATATAGGAATTAAACTTTTCTGTCGTTTCTCAATAATCTCAATATCATTGCACAATTATGGTTGTCAATAGAAACGTATTAGCCATAGTTATCCTAAACATGATACTTACAAACACATTATATTGAGTTATAGGAAAGCTCCTTCAAATTAATAACAATTATTATAGAACTCGTAGTGAAAAACAAAAAGTTAAAACAGGTATATTATAAAATAAGTAAAATACGGATATCTTATATTATTACAATCAACCAGTCAACTGTTTCTAGTAATATTCTAATTGACAAATTGTCTATAACAAGAGTTAAACACTTTAATAAATAATATTTTGTAATATTAAATTAAAAAATATATAATAAATAAAATAATTAATGTACCTTTATGTAAATTTTTAACTTTTCAGACAAAAAAACCATCAAAATGACCGATTTGAAATAACATGGCGTTTCGGTGAACTTCGGGATCTGATTTTTGTGATCCGAACTGATCCAAGAACGGTTGACTAGAAGGTTAATTTTATGATAAAAATTCGCGCATGACGTCACAATAAATGATTTAAAAATATTCCCCACAAGAACATCGGCGTTCGGAACACAATTAATCGGTCGCGGGAGGAATGATTCCATCGAGTTTCTAACTCGATGAATGATTCCTACTGTGGCGCACCAAGCGGATATATATCAAACTCATTCTTGACAAGTTAGGTTTTATTTTGAATTTGAATTTTGTAATAAGCTAGAACGTTTATACTTAATGTACTCTTTTATTGTTTTATAATTATTCGTACTGTAAATTTTATATCCTGCATTTTATTTTCGGCTACTTCGAGGTTTTGTGTTTGTATTATAATATATTTATAATGGATACAAAAGCAGTGACAAGAAACCTTTGTAAATATTGTAATAAAACATTTAGCATAATTTCTAATTTGAATAAACATAATAAACTCTTACATGGAGCAGAACCCGTTACAACAAGTCGAAAAAAATCTTTAGTGTGTACCTCTTGCTTTCGGATTCTCTCCACATACTCGGAATACAGAAATCACTTAATTACAGATGACATACTTGAGCTGTTTAAGGAAGAAAATGAATTCGAAAACTATGCAGGTTAGTGGTATTTATTAATAGCTAATTATATGAACTAACGAAATATTTTTTTATATTTTAGAACATGAAAAGAGACTATTGAGAAAATATAACCAGGGACTTTTCTTTAAAAGAATATGTTCAGCTACATCAGAATGATGTCATAAGCTTTCGTTTATGGGTAGAACGATTAAGATCCCTAAAAGATGAATTTTCAATTATATTATTTTACAAAGAGCAAGGCTCAGATGATCTCCCTAATGTATTCAACATGAATGATTTTGCATTAATATTCATGACGAAATTTTAAGAAAAACAATTGAAACTGTTTGGCTCAGACAAAATATGTGTGGACCCACCACCATAAGGAGTTCAGACATCCTACAATTTTACGTCCCTGATTACTTCGTGTTTAATTTCGGTTTCTTCCAAGCCGTTCTTAGCAATGAGTGGATCTAAATATTTAAATTTTTTCACTTGTTTGATTTCCACGTCCTCGTGGAACACTTCAAACCTTGCATCTGAACTGATAATTAAGTAAATATTCTGTTTTCTTCATGCTGACTTGTAACCCCCATTTTAAATATTCTCTCTATAGACATTTTATCATAAATTCTAGATCATAAGAATCTTGAGCTAGGATGGCTTGGTCATCCGCAAAGTTTAGGGAGAACAGTACGTCATTTCCTATGGGGATTCCCATTCCCTGGCAGTGGTTTTTCCAATTTTGAAGGGCTGCCTCAATATATAAATTAAACAGTAAGGGTGACATACTGCATCCTTGTTTTAGTCCTTTAGTTTCTTTTATTGGCTCTGATAGTCTATATCCGATTTTTAGGTAAGTAGTGTTATCCCTGTATACTTCTGTGATTATTCCTAAAAGGTATGGACTAATGTCGAGTTGTTGTTAAGCTTGCCACAATTTAAGTCTTGGAACTGTATTATACGCCTTTTCTAGGTCGATGAAGGCTAGATGTACTTCTGTACCAACCGCTATTCTTTTTTATATTAATTGTTGGAGTATAAACAAGTTATCAGTGCAAGATCAAAGATCAAAAATTCAAACGTCAATAAACTTATTTTAACCTTCAATTGCGACTTATTCCCATTAAAATAGTAATTAGATCTTATCTCTGTTATTAGCCCGGTTGGTATTTCTCTTCTTCTTCTTTCTTTTTAATGACTGCTTGGATGTAATTGTAAACACTATTCCATCCCTCCGTATTTCCCGTCATCTTTACGATCATCTCTTACAGTCACAGGGTTCATACCTATTTCTTTATACATTCTGTTTCTCTCCACTGTACATCTATTACACTCCAACATTGTGTGAGTAACAGTGTAGGAATATTCGCAGTATAGGCATTTATCTGCATCTGTCTTTCTGAACCTATGAAGATACGCCCTAAAACAGACAATCTACCCAGTCCCTTAGGCTCGGGATCAGCATCTTTGTCCACTGAGCAACATCTTCCTTGTTGTTCCACTCTTCTTGCCATTTTTCCATTGATCTTTCCCTTTCTTTTTTTTATAGCTGTTGTCAAATGCTTTCTTCTCCCATAGAGATGTCTTTTTTCTTTTCTACTGCTCTAACACATGCAGAGGAACACAACCCGTGATAGTCCACAAGGCCGCCGCAGATACAGTCCTGTAGGCGCATGCTACTCGCAACTGGTAACAGAATCCAGATTTAAGAAATTGATCATACCAGAATAAGAATATGGTCTACACAATTTACAAAAACAGTAGATGCTTGTAGACAAGTCGTATAAATCTACATAAAAAATGTTTTTAATGCAATTATAACATAATCAGTGTAAATTAGTAGAAGTTGAACAACTAGACAGTAAACCATGCTGACTAGTATGAAGCTGAAGTAGATATTGCGGCACTTGGCGCTGGGAAAATTTTACCGACCGTGGGAAAAAGCGGCATCCTTTGATGTTTGCACCTGCTCAGGTGTTCGGGTGACATCACGCTTACTGACAAGTCGAATCATTTTTTCTTTTCCTTTCTTTCCTCTTCTTCTTTTTCTTCCGCTAACCTGTTTTTCATCTCATGTTACCTTCTTCTATTCACTAATTGAACGTTCACTGCTTGACAGGGGAACTCAATATTTTATACACTGTTACATATAAGCTTTCGTTCTTTCGTCTAGTGCTCGACACATATTTTTTCGCCCAGTACTCTACATAGGTCTACGATTCTTTCCTCCAGTGCTATACATAGGTCTACGATTGTTTCCTCCAATGCTTTATATAGGTCTTCTTTTTTTTGTCCACGGCTAGACACAGATCTTGTCGCAAATAATCAAAGTGGTGTCCCACTGCCCAAATTAGATAACCAATATTTTCTTCTTTTCGTCCGTTGTCTACTTTTATATTTAGATGCTGATATATACAAGGTAAGGTGAGAAAACACAATTCATGTTACAGTGATAGTGGGGATATGATCACAGACGGTTCTTCGATAACCATCAGACAACAATTCCCCGATGCATATTAAAACATACAGAGAACACTTTACGTACTCAACTCAATAAGTGACAGCCCGGTTTGTAAGCGAGTCTGACAGACACCCTAAGTTTACAGTACTACTCCCACAATGTGGTACCTGGCGTGTTTCTGTGCGGCAAAAGTGGACCATCCGTTTATACTATAAAGGGGCCACCAAATATTCAACGTTGAAATGTGATATAATGTATCAATATGATCAATTATTAAAGAATAGTGACCAAAACTCTTGCGAGTTGCATACTATATTTTATCTACGATCATAAGTTAATTATTTTAAAAAATCCAGAGTATATAATATACAGAAGAAATTTAAAAGGACAGTTTGAACAAAAATTCAGTCTTATCAGCAGTCAGTACGGAGAAGGAAATCAGAAAAAAAAAAAAAAAAAAAACCAATTCGGTTCGAACAAATTTTGTTCTTAACAGCATCCACCGCTAGTCGGTACGGTTACACGACCGCCGGAAGAGGTTTTGTTAGTATGGGACAAACAGTCAGTACGAAAGCGAAATGATTGTCTTTTTTCCATCACACACTTGAATAAACATTTTTATTGATTTTATTAGAAGATACTTAAACTGAAAACTAAACTCCTGTTGGGTAACTGGCCATTAAAAACATACTTAAAAATTAACTCAGGAAAGCAGACCATTAAGATTTGTCGATCGATTTTCTTATTATTATTTTAGGTGACAACACGAACACTAGATCCTAATTTAATAAGATCGGTTAATAATTCGCCAATGGTCCATATCACATATCTTTGTGAATATTAAGTTTCAGTAGATGTTTTTTACGATCTAATGCTAGACAACTTTGTTACATTTTATTAAAAAGATGGCAAAACGAACACTAAATCCTAATTGAATAAGATCGGTTCCTAATTTGCCAGTGGTCCACATCAGATATCTTTGTGAATAATATGTTTTAGTAGACGTCTTTTTACAATCTGAGGCTAGACAACTTTTTTTTACAATTTAGTAAAAAAGTGGCAGCACGAACACTAGATCCTAATTTAATAAGATCGGTTCATAATTCGCCAGTGGTCCATATCAGATATCTTTTGTGAATAATATGTTTTAGTAGACGTCTTTTTACAATCTGAGGCTAGACAACTTTTTTTACAATTCAGTAAAAAAGTGGCAGCACGAACACTAGATCCTAATTTAATAAGATCGGTTCATAATTCGCCAGTGGTCCATATCAGATATCTTTGTGAATAATATGTTTTAGTAGACGTCTTTTTACAATTTGAGGCTAGACAACTTTTTTGTTACATTTTATTAAAAAAAGTGACAACACGAGCACTAGATCCTAATTTAATAAGATCGGTTCATAATTCACCAGTAATCCATATCAGATATCTTTTGTGAATAATATGTTTCAGTAGACGTCTTTTACGATCTCATGCTAGACAACTTTTTTACATTTTTATCAGATAAAAACGTAACAACTCGAACACTAGATCCTAATTTAATAAGATCGGTTGATAATTAGCCAATGGTCCATATCAGATATCTTTTGTGAATAATATGTTTCAGTAGACATCTTTTACGATCTAATGCTAGACAACTCTTTGTTACGTTTTTATCAGAAAAATATGGCAACACGAACACTAGATCCTAATTTAATAAGATCGGTTCATAATTCGCCAATGGTCCATATCAGATATCTTTGTGAATAATATGTTTCAGTAGACGTCTTTACGACCTGATGCTAGACATATTTTTGTTACATTTTTATTAGAAAAAGGTGGCAACAGGAACACTTGATCTTAATTTATTAAGATCAGTTCATAATTCACCAGTAGTCGCTAACGGATATCTTTTGGTAGTCTTAACATCTTCTAAAACTTAATGAACAAATTTTATGATATTTAACCCTAATATGCTATACATCGTTTTAAGATCTTTAAATTAATCAGTAACTCATAACAGATACCTGGTAACGTTGTTTTACTATAAAAATTTTAAAAGCCAACTACAATATGTGATAGAAAAACAGACAACCAAATAGACGCTGGATAATAGAGAACGAAAAACTAATTTATGAAAAATTCTTAAAAGACACATTTAATACTAATATAAAATATGTACATATAACTAAATAATAAAAAGCCGTGTATTAAAACTACAATAATCAATAATATTAACACTATAAATAAATTTATACATATTTTTACATTTTCATTTTCTTATAACCAAAAGGAACGGAACTAAAATCTTCTAAAAATTTTCTTTTTGTAGAATGTGGTCGATAATTTTTATGGATTTCCTGTGTTATGACTTGATGTTCTGTTGTTCGTCTAACTTGTTTACTTATGATTTTAATACCTTCCGACTTTACAAGTACCATCTTTTTAATAGTATCAAAATTAATTAATTGCGAGTTTAAATAATTAAGGGAAATTCCCTTAACTTTGCAACAAAATTTTTCGTCACCATTAGGAAGTATGTATTTATAAGCATAATTTTTGGGGCCTCCAGAAACGAACTCCGAAATATGACCACCACTTAGCTCATCAGTTAAATCACCAATACAGTCACCGGTAGGAAGATCAGGCGGACCGTCTCTGGAAATGTACACAATTGAATCGGTATCATAATATAAAGTACGCTCGCCCACCATGTCTAAATAGGAATACAGTTTGAGGCGGGCTAGAGCCGTAACGTATGAGGCCAGAACGACGTTTACAGTGGAAGACATTGAAAATGCTTCTTCCACATACTCCCACGTAACAACCAGTGTTTCCTCGTTTACAGGAACCACAGTATTTACATAGATCGAGGGATTAATCATCATAGCAAAGAATTCTTTAGGATTGTTTACAATAGAAGTTTTGGGAAGATTTTCTCGCTGTGCAAATTTACCCCAGAACGAATTAAGCATTAATTTAGCTAACGATCTAAGGCCAGGATTCGCCGTTATTTCGGTAAACTCTAACCGAACGTCTTCTATCTGGAGAAACTGTTCGATGTATCGGTTTTTTTCTTCGGCTGTTACACAACCACGGGGCCATCCTGAAGCTTGCTGCTTGATTTTGATGAATTTATTCATCATGTCGGAAAAGAGACCATTTTGATGTTTTGACAATTCACGGGTGTCGTACGACCAGATTTCGTAGGTCTCAACTATTTTGTAACCCTTTTCCAAAGCTTTTACAACTTCTTCAATTACCCATGTTCCTGTAAGTGACTTCTGTTCGTCGGAATGCTGACATTCTCCTTGCATAAAGTCCTCGCTGCATTTACGACAAAGAACAAACATGCATTTATTGTTTATTTTTGCGGGTAGAACAGGATGATAAAGGTTTGAGGGAGGAAGTACTTTACACTTTATTAAACCAGATACTCGTGATAAATCTATATGCCGGCATTCATCTCCTACAAAAATTTTAGGATGACCTAGAGGAAATTTTCCACGCTTACATACCCAAGGGTATAGGGAACAAACATCGACATATTTAATCTTTTCATTTTCTTGAGCCTTATAATACTCCACGGTGTTACCAGTACGACCACCATACAAAGCATCCCTAGCATTTATAGGTTGAGTTCTCATTAAGGGGTGATCCTCAGTAAATGATTTTATCTCAGGCGTCATAGTTTTTCTGAAGGCACACTCCCAGATTTCAACGACTTCATATCCCAGAGATTTTAGATATTGATTTTTGGCAGCAGTTCTGTCATAACGATTTTCCATGCAGTGTGAAGGATCGTCATGAAGACGAGCCAATCTGTTTTCGGGATAACATTGGGGACAACCATGATAGTAACAACCCTGAAATTCAAACACGATATTTTCGTAAAGACCATCCACTTTACAAGTATTAATAACAGCCTCAAATCCTCGTGCAGCATGCTGTATTTTAATATTACGCTGTTTCTCTTCCCAAAGTAGCCACTGCAGAGCTATTTTTGACTGATTATCTTTAAAACGATAACCACCTTTAGGAATAAGACCTATTGTGTCAGATTGTAGAAAATTTCGCCTAAATACTTTACTACAAGTCGAGGCTACGGTAGTAGCTTCCATAAAAGGACAGACATTTGACGTATTCAATAATTGTTTCCTAAATGTAAGACAAGCCTGTGTTAATATCATGACATCGGAAATACAATAGTCAACGATCTCTTTCTGAAAATCAAAAACATAACCGTTAGCAACTTTAGCAGTATGCCAATTTATTAACTTATCACGTGCATCCTTCTTCAAATTATCGATATCATAGAATTTTAGAGAAGGTATAGGTCCGAGATAAGATTGATTTTGCCCTTTATTAAACAAATGTGGGAAATAGCCCTTTTTTAACTCTGTTAAACCAAAAGCTTTTGGTAAAGCTGACAAGGCCATAGGAAAATAATTAAGACTGTCGAGAAAACGGACATTCCCAACACTCATCGAAACTAACTTCGTACCCCGCATGATAAGATCAGGGGTTAAATCGGTCTTTGTGAGGATGTAATTCAACACGAACTGATTATCGAAACCCCCTCCGTTATGTGCCAAAACGACAACATTCTTAAATTTTTTCCTAATTTGAAAAACATATTCAATAAAAATAGAAATAACATTTTCGTTTAAAACATTTAGACGAAAACCGCATGTTTGACAAAACTGTAATTTTTCTTCCTGAAGACAATTGTAACATCGCTGACTAAATACACAGAGATTTGGTTCTTGAAGAAGTGAACCATCTAGCAATATTTTTTCCTGACGAGTCTCAAGATCATAAAAAATGAACAAAAAATCTTTTGAGGGAGGTTTACCAGAATCAGGCTGCACGTAACAAAGATGATCTGATGGGTAATTTTTACCACAAGTTTTACAGAAGATCTCCCCACAGATATGACTTTTAGTGTAGATTTTGTAACATTGCTTACACCTTTTAATTTTGTCACATATGTCGTTAATGTGAACGTTGAAACATACCTCACCATAAAAGTCCCGGCCGCATTTATCGCAGGGAACTTTAACAGCTTCTTTGGAACAAGCTGGTGAACGACGACATGCAAAGCACGTATCAACGCAGCTGTGTCCGTCTTTATGGTCGTAGGGTTGATAACATTTATCACAGAAATACGTACTGATAAACGCACTGGTCAGTGACCGAATTACATTAAAATGACCTTTATGAAAGAGAAGGTTTAATTTTGGTCCATAAGTGTGCCCCTCATAAATGACATCACGTCCCTTAGTTCCATATCTATAGACCACAATCTTATAGTCTGTTAGATATGCCTGAAACTGTTGCAACTCAGGAATTCCAGCTCCCTCACTAGGAATAACAACACCAGACCTATCTATTAACTGCAATGCTCTTTCCCGTTGTATTTTCCCTCTATCGCGACATATTTTTGTAAGTTCAGGGTCTTTGTCAACGTAAGCTTTGGCTACAACCAAAGCGTATGCAAGGCATAGGTTATCGTTGTTTTTAATAACAACAATTCCTCGCCGTTTAGAACACTCCTCTTTAAATGAATTGTACTTACGACCTCTACCCTTTCCAGTAGGCATTTTTACGGTAGTAATACCAAGACAAAACGTTTCGGTGTTTAAACCGGTGCTGTTGCTCTGATATATGGAACTTATGTGGTTCCATATATCGTCAACTGTCACCTCTGAGGCTGGTTTTAACCTCATCCATCCCTGACCTCTAACGAAATCCTTGGAGCAAAAAGTGAAACCGACCTGATCATGTGGCAAAATATTTACAGTACCCTTTCGAACAATATCCTCGATGGCCTTTTTAATCCAACTTACGGGTTCCTCACCTGGCGGTACATCCTTAATTTTAAATTCCAGAGTTCGTCCCTGGACACCAAATTTACGGATTTTCGTGGTTTGATCTCTGACAATTAAAAACTTTTCCATTTTACGTATAATAAACTTATAAATTATTGTAAAATCAAAAAAAAATCAAAAAGTCAAATTTAAAAAAAAAAAAAATTATTATACTCACCAAAGTACGTCTGAACACTAGAAATATCTGGAACAGACTAAATAAAATACTTTAACGTAGGGTATAAGGTAGACTTCTAGCTGGACGGAAAACTGAACGATAATTCCAAAGGCCCCAAAAAGGTTTAGATTTATGTAAAAATGTGTAAGAATCAATCTAAAAGAGTAGATCTGTTTAAATTTATAATTTTGGTTACACCTTAAAAGTGGGTAACAGTGCTACACAAAACCAAACATGAAAGTAGTGGAAGAAGCGTTGTATTAATAAAAAAAAAACTATACCTCACTTGATCGTTTATTGTAGCGGCCACAATGCCTAAACCGTGCGATTGAAGAACGGCGTGAGATTGTCAGGATGTACTGCAGAAGTTAAAAACATGTGTGAAGTATGCAATATACCTAAGGCATATGAAGTAAAAAGTACATCAAAAAAAAAAAAAAATTGTAAAGATATTAAATACTATGGACTTAATATAAATGTCATATGCTATAAATATCACAAAAAAAATTATGAGCCGAGAAAGAAGCCATTTATAACATGTTGCTAAAAGCTTTGAAAAAGGTTCAAAGTTCAAACTTTCCCGAATTATGTAATTTTAAATAATTCGTTAACAATTTATAATAAAAATACTAAAAAGTAACCTTTTGTAAAATATATGTAAGCGTCAACACAGAACCCGGCACTAATAACATTAGGTCAAAATCGGGGTAAATGGATACCGTTTACCACTAAATTCTGGTCTATTAGTTATAAGGCATTTAAGAAATAGCAGTATCAATACGACAAAACTTGGTCCAGTATGAAATTTATGGTAAAATTACGGGGCGGTTTGTATTTATAAACAATTTAAAAAATTTAAGAGAAGGTGCATGTAAGAAGGAAAAGAGCTTTCCCAAAAAGTTTATTTATAGTGATTGTTAGAATTAATTCGGAAGTTTTAATTTGGTATCTTTTCTACTTAGAATTTATTTATTGGGAACAATTATTTACACAAGTAACACATCTCGAGAAAATTTATAAACGGACACTTTCGATAACCCTTTAAAATATATATTTACACAAGAATTTTCGCATTTAATATTTTGCGGTTAGTAGTGTATATTTCAATAGATATAAAGGACAAAAACGTTTATTAACATGTATAACAAAGTTGTAAAAGCACAGTAAAAAAATTGTCAAACTTTTCCGAAATAAAAGAAAAATTAATAAAAGTATAGTATTTCTTGAAGATATATTTAAAAGATTCGTAGCTTACTTGAAAAATGTTAAGATTTTTCACTAATATTTTCTCTTTTTAAATTTGTTTATCTATACATACCAATAAAAAACTGCATATATTTTAAAAACTATAACGATTTACCTTATGAACTCCCTAATAACTGTTAAGTAACCACATATACAATAAAATATATTTTTTAAACCTACAAAACAAGCAAATTTTCATGTGTGATATCATACAGCAAAATTAAAATACATTTACCGATTTACAAGAAATTAATCAACAGTTTGAATTTTTAAATTAAATCTTATTTGTGTAACCTGCCTTCATCAATTTGACACATTTGTAAAGAAATCACTATAAGGTAAAAAGTAAATGGCCTATAAATCAAATATATACACTTTGTAATACCTGTGACAAGATTTTCTCATCTCTGAGGTAAAACAGTTAAGTAGCATAAACGCCTAATTTAATTACGAATATTTATAAAAATCACGTTTTAACACAGTTAAACTAAATATATTTAACTGTCTCTGAATAACTTATTATTTTGTGACATGCATGGCCCTAACAACCCTATTATGCAATTTCGAAAGGGTTAAGACAGCTTTTTTCCTTTGATCGTATTTATTAATTTTCTCGATTGAACGGTAACGTAGAAAAACTATAAAAATATATCCCTTTCTTTCTAACTCCTTTGTATACGTACAACTACTTTAAAGATTTTTCAAATATAAAAACCATCTTAGTCAAAAAAAATTAAAAGCAATATTTTTTAGTTTTAACAGAACGAAAAATTTTTAATATTAAAAAAAAAAATTTCGTTCATTTTAATTAATTCGGTAGTACTAATATAGAATACCAAATAACGAGTAAACTATAATAGGTATCTAAATATAAAACCCAAGACCAATTCCAAGAAATTCCTATATAATTTTAAAATGTTCATTTCCAAGATCCATATGGTTAGAACTAATTAAAAATGTATAATTTAATATTATCTTGAATTTAATGGTTAGTTAGGTATTAGGAATAGAAATAGGTACCTATGGGCGATAATTGAGAGATTTATTAATAAATCTAAACTTTTGGGAACTCCACTACGTATGACCTTTTTAGAAGATTTGGTTACAAAAGAATTTACACTATTTTTATAGTCATTAATTATATATATATATATATATATATATATATATATATATATATATATATATATATATATATATATATATATATATATAAATAAAAGTATCTTAACTTATTTGAAGAAATTGATGGATGTATTAGTACTTTTCAAAAGTTGTAACTGCAAAGTTAAAATTTGGCCAAATTACCGAAATAAAAGAAAAATGTTGAAGTATATAATTTTATGAAGATATACTGAAAAGATTCAAATCTTACTTAAAAGTGTAAGATAATATTTTTCTTTGTTTTATAGTTTATTAAAATTTATTAACCTTTACATACCAATAAAACAAACGGCATATTCAAAAAAACTATAACAAAGATTTACCTTAACGCACTCACTAACAATTATTACCAAGCAGCCACAAATAAAATAAAGATATTTTAAGTAAACAAAAAAAATAAGAACAGTTATCACCGTCAACGCGTTAATTATTTCTACAAAACCAATTATTATTCGAAGTAAAATATCATTTAGCTTACCTTTAATAAAAAATTCACTAAATCACTAGGTTTGTTACTTTACCACAAAATACTAATTAGAACTCATACCAAATATCGACTATTATTTTATATATAGGTTAAGAATACAACTTGTTATGACAAGAAAAGTGGGGTGAATGTATTAAAACGCACCTGCTCCTTAAAATGCGAGATGCAAAAGTAGTGTGTATGGGCAAAATGAGGAGGAGGTCAACGGCATGGATACTAATACTTTTGTATCCCGCATTTTGAGGAGCACATGCGTTTGAATACATTCACCCCAGTTTTCTTGTCATAACAAGTTGTATTCTTAACCTATATATAAAACAATAGTCGATATTTGGTATGAGTTCTAATTAGTATTTTGTGGTAAAGTAACAAACCTAGTGATTTAGTGAATTTTTTATTAAAGGTAAGCTAAATGATATTTTACTTCGAATAATAATTGGTTTTGTAGAAATAATTAACGCGTTGACGGTGATAACTGTTCTTATTTTTTTTTGTTTACTTAAAATATCTTTATTTTATTTGTGGCTGCTTGGTAATAATTGTTAGTGAGTGCGTTAAGGTAAATCTTTGTTATAGTTTTTTTGAATATGCCGTTTGTTTTATTGGTATGTAAAGGTTAATAAATTTTAATAAACTATAAAACAAAGAAAAATATTATCTTACACTTTTAAGTAAGATTTGAATCTTTTCAGTATATCTTCATAAAATTATATACTTTCAACATTTTTCTTTTATTTCGGTAATTTGGCCAAATTTTAACTTTGCAGTTACAACTTTTGAAAAGTACTAATACATCCATCAATTTCTTCAAATAAGTTAAGATACTTTTATTTATATATATATATATATATATATATATATATATATATATATATATATATATATATATAATGACTATAAAAATAGTGTAAATTCTTTTGTAACCAAATCTTCTAAAAAGGTCATACGTAGTGGAGTTCCCAAAAGTTTAGATTTATTAATAAATCTCTCAATTATCGCCCATAGGTACCTATTTCTATTCCTAATACCTAACTAACCATTAAATTCAAGATAATATTAAATTATACATTTTTAATTAGTTCTAACCATGCTATAAATGGATCTTGGAAATGAACATTTTAAAATTATATAGGAATTTCTTGGAATTGGTCTTGGGTTTTATATTTAGATACCTATTATAGTTTACTCGTTATTTGGTATTCTATATTAGTACTACCGAATTAATTAAAATGAACGAAATTTTTTTTTTTAATATTAAAAATTTTTCGTTCTGTTAAAACTAAAAAATATTGCTTTTAATTTTTTTTGACTAAGATGGTTTTTATATTTGAAAAATCTTTAAAGTAGTTGTACGTATACAAAGGAGTTAGAAAGAAAGGGATATATTTTTATAGTTTTTCTACGTTACCGTTCAATCGAGAAAATTAATAAATACGATCAAAGGAAAAAAGCTGTCTTAACCCTTTCGAAATTGCATAATAGGGTTGTTAGGGCCATGCATGTCACAAAATAATAAGTTATTCAGAGACAGTTAAATATATTTAGTTTAACTGTGTTAAAACGTGATTTTTATAAATATTCGTAATTAAATTAGGCGTTTATGCTACTTAACTGTTTTACCTCAGAGATGAGAAAATCTTGTCACAGGTATTACAAAGTGTATATATTTGATTTATAGGCCATTTACTTTTTACCTTATAGTGATTTCTTTACAAATGTGTCAAATTGATGAAGGCAGGTTACACAAATAAGATTTAATTTAAAAATTCAAACTGTTGATTAATTTCTTGTAAATCGGTAAATGTATTTTAATTTTGCTGTATGATATCACACATGAAAATTTGCTTGTTTTGTAGGTTTAAAAAATATATTTTATTGTATATGTGGTTACTTAACAGTTATTAGGGAGTTCATAAGGTAAATCGTTATAGTTTTTAAAATATATGCAGTTTTTTATTGGTATGTATAGATAAACAAATTTAAAAAGAGAAAATATTAGTGAAAAATCTTAACATTTTTCAAGTAAGCTACGAATCTTTTAAATATATCTTCAAGAAATACTATACTTTTATTAATTTTTCTTTTATTTCGGAAAAGTTTGACAATTTTTTTACTGTGCTTTTACAACTTTGTTATACATGTTAATAAACGTTTTTGTCCTTTATATCTATTGAAATATACACTACTAACCGCAAAATATTAAATGCGAAAATTCTTGTGTAAATATATATTTTAAAGGGTTATCGAAAGTGTCCGTTTATAAATTTTCTCGAGATGTGTTACTTGTGTAAATAATTGTTCCCAATAAATAAATTCTAAGTAGAAAAGATACCAAATTAAAACTTCCGAATTAATTCTAACAATCACTATAAATAAACTTTTTGGGAAAGCTCTTTTCCTTCTTACATGCACCTTCTCTTAAATTTTTTAAATTGTTTATAAATACAAACCGCCCCGTAATTTTACCATAAATTTCATACTGGACCAAGTTTTGTCGTATTGATACTGCTATTTCTTAAATGCCTTATAACTAATAGACCAGAATTTAGTGGTAAACGGTATCCATTTACCCCGATTTTGACCTAATGTTATTAGTGCCGGGTTCTGTGTTGACGCTTACATATATTTTACAAAAGGTTACTTTTTAGTATTTTTATTATAAATTGTTAACGAATTATTTAAAATTACATAATTCGGGAAAGTTTGAACTTTGAACCTTTTTCAAAGCTTTTAGCAACATGTTATAAATGGCTTCTTTCTCGGCTCATAATTTTTTTTGTGATATTTATAGCATATGACATTTATATTAAGTCCATAGTATTTAATATCTTTACAATTTTTTTTTTTTTTGATGTACTTTTTACTTCATATGCCTTAGGTATATTGCATACTTCACACATGTTTTTAACTTCTGCAGTACATCCTGACAATCTCACGCCGTTCTTCAATCGCACGGTTTAGGCATTGTGGCCGCTACAATAAACGATCAAGTGAGGTATAGTTTTTTTTTTATTAATACAACGCTTCTTCCACTACTTTCATGTTTGGTTTTGTGTAGCACTGTTACCCACTTTTAAGGTGTAACCAAAATTATAAATTTAAACAGATCTACTCTTTTAGATTGATTCTTACACATTTTTACATAAATCTAAACCTTTTTGGGGCCTTTGGAATTATCGTTCAGTTTTCCGTCCAGCTAGAAGTCTACCTTATACCCTACGTTAAAGTATTTTATTTAGTCTGTTCCAGATATTTCTAGTGTTCAGACGTACTTTGGTGAGTATAATAATTTTTTTTTTTTTTAAATTTGACTTTTTGATTTTTTTTTGATTTTACAATAATTTATAAGTTTATTATACGTAAAATGGAAAAGTTTTTAATTGTCAGAGATCAAACCACGAAAATCCGTAAATTTGGTGTCCAGGGACGAACTCTGGAATTTAAAATTAAGGATGTACCGCCAGGTGAGGAACCCGTAAGTTGGATTAAAAAGGCCATCGAGGATATTGTTCGAAAGGGTACTGTAAATATTTTGCCACATGATCAGGTCGGTTTCACTTTTTGCTCCAAGGATTTCGTTAGAGGTCAGGGATGGATGAGGTTAAAACCAGCCTCAGAGGTGACAGTTGACGATATATGGAACCACATAAGTTCCATATATCAGAGCAACAGCACCGGTTTAAACACCGAAACGTTTTGTCTTGGTATTACTACCGTAAAAATGCCTACTGGAAAGGGTAGAGGTCGTAAGTACAATTCATTTAAAGAGGAGTGTTCTAAACGGCGAGGAATTGTTGTTATTAAAAACAACGATAACCTATGCCTTGCATACGCTTTGGTTGTAGCCAAAGCTTACGTTGACAAAGACCCTGAACTTACAAAAATATGTCGCGATAGAGGGAAAATACAACGGGAAAGAGCATTGCAGTTAATAGATAGGTCTGGTGTTGTTATTCCTAGTGAGGGAGCTGGAATTCCTGAGTTGCAACAGTTTCAGGCATATCTAACAGACTATAAGATTGTGGTCTATAGATATGGAACTAAGGGACGTGATGTCATTTATGAGGGGCACACTTATGGACCAAAATTAAACCTTCTCTTTCATAAAGGTCATTTTAATGTAATTCGGTCACTGACCAGTGCGTTTATCAGTACGTATTTCTGTGATAAATGTTATCAACCCTACGACCATAAAGACGGACACAGCTGCGTTGATACGTGCTTTGCATGTCGTCGTTCACCAGCTTGTTCCAAAGAAGCTGTTAAAGTTCCCTGCGATAAATGCGGCCGGGACTTTTATGGTGAGGTATGTTTCAACGTTCACATTAACGACATATGTGACAAAATTAAAAGGTGTAAGCAATGTTACAAAATCTACACTAAAAGTCATATCTGTGGGGAGATCTTCTGTAAAACTTGTGGTAAAAATTACCCATCAGATCATCTTTGTTACATGCAGCCTGATTCTGGTAAACCTCCCTCAAAAGATTTTTTGTTCATTTTTTATGATCTTGAGACTCGTCAGGAAAAAATATTGCTAGATGGTTCACTTCTTCAAGAACCAAATCTCTGTGTATTTAGTCAGCGATGTTACAATTGTCTTCAGGAAGAAAAATTACAGTTTTGTCAAACATGCGGTTTTCGTCTAAATGTTTTAAACGAAAATGTTATTTCTATTTTTATTGAATATGTTTTTCAAATTAGGAAAAAATTTAAGAATGTTGTCGTTTTGGCACATAACGGAGGGGGTTTCGATAATCAGTTCGTGTTGAATTACATCCTCACAAAGACCGATTTAACCCCTGATCTTATCATGCGGGGTACGAAGTTAGTTTCGATGAGTGTTGGGAATGTCCGTTTTCTCGACAGTCTTAATTATTTTCCTATGGCCTTGTCAGCTTTACCAAAAGCTTTTGGTTTAACAGAGTTAAAAAAGGGCTATTTCCCACATTTGTTTAATAAAGGGCAAAATCAATCTTATCTCGGACCTATACCTTCTCTAAAATTCTATGATATCGATAATTTGAAGAAGGATGCACGTGATAAGTTAATAAATTGGCATACTGCTAAAGTTGCTAACGGTTATGTTTTTGATTTTCAGAAAGAGATCGTTGACTATTGTATTTCCGATGTCATGATATTAACACAGGCTTGTCTTACATTTAGGAAACAATTATTGAATACGTCAAATGTCTGTCCTTTTATGGAAGCTACTACCGTAGCCTCGACTTGTAGTAAAGTATTTAGGCGAAATTTTCTACAATCTGACACAATAGGTCTTATTCCTAAAGGTGGTTATCGTTTTAAAGATAATCAGTCAAAAATAGCTCTGCAGTGGCTACTTTGGGAAGAGAAACAGCGTAATATTAAAATACAGCATGCTGCACGAGGATTTGAGGCTGTTATTAATACTTGTAAAGTGGATGGTCTTTACGAAAATATCGTGTTTGAATTTCAGGGTTGTTACTATCATGGTTGTCCCCAATGTTATCCCGAAAACAGATTGGCTCGTCTTCATGACGATCCTTCACACTGCATGGAAAATCGTTATGACAGAACTGCTGCCAAAAATCAATATCTAAAATCTCTGGGATATGAAGTCGTTGAAATCTGGGAGTGTGCCTTCAGAAAAACTATGACGCCTGAGATAAAATCATTTACTGAGGATCACCCCTTAATGAGAACTCAACCTATAAATGCTAGGGATGCTTTGTATGGTGGTCGTACTGGTAACACCGTGGAGTATTATAAGGCTCAAGAAAATGAAAAGATTAAATATGTCGATGTTTGTTCCCTATACCCTTGGGTATGTAAGCGTGGAAAATTTCCTCTAGGTCATCCTAAAATTTTTGTAGGAGATGAATGCCGGCATATAGATTTATCACGAGTATCTGGTTTAATAAAGTGTAAAGTACTTCCTCCCTCAAACCTTTATCATCCTGTTCTACCCGCAAAAATAAACAATAAATGCATGTTTGTTCTTTGTCGTAAATGCAGCGAGGACTTTATGCAAGGAGAATGTCAGCATTCCGACGAACAGAAGTCACTTACAGGAACATGGGTAATTGAAGAAGTTGTAAAAGCTTTGGAAAAGGGTTACAAAATAGTTGAGACCTACGAAATCTGGTCGTACGACACCCGTGAATTGTCAAAACATCAAAATGGTCTCTTTTCCGACATGATGAATAAATTCATCAAAATCAAGCAGCAAGCTTCAGGATGGCCCCGTGGTTGTGTAACAGCCGAAGAAAAAAACCGATACATCGAACAGTTTCTCCAGATAGAAGACGTTCGGTTAGAGTTTACCGAAATAACGGCGAATCCTGGCCTTAGATCGTTAGCTAAATTAATGCTTAATTCGTTCTGGGGTAAATTTGCACAGCGAGAAAATCTTCCCAAAACTTCTATTGTAAACAATCCTAAAGAATTCTTTGCTATGATGATTAATCCCTCGATCTATGTAAATACTGTGGTTCCTGTAAACGAGGAAACACTGGTTGTTACGTGGGAGTATGTGGAAGAAGCATTTTCAATGTCTTCCACTGTAAACGTCGTTCTGGCCTCATACGTTACGGCTCTAGCCCGCCTCAAACTGTATTCCTATTTAGACATGGTGGGCGAGCGTACTTTATATTATGATACCGATTCAATTGTGTACATTTCCAGAGACGGTCCGCCTGATCTTCCTACCGGTGACTGTATTGGTGATTTAACTGATGAGCTAAGTGGTGGTCATATTTCGGAGTTCGTTTCTGGAGGCCCCAAAAATTATGCTTATAAATACATACTTCCTAATGGTGACGAAAAATTTTGTTGCAAAGTTAAGGGAATTTCCCTTAATTATTTAAACTCGCAATTAATTAATTTTGATACTATTAAAAAGATGGTACTTGTAAAGTCGGAAGGTATTAAAATCATAAGTAAACAAGTTAGACGAACAACAGAACATCAAGTCATAACACAGGAAATCCATAAAAATTATCGACCACATTCTACAAAAAGAAAATTTTTAGAAGATTTTAGTTCCGTTCCTTTTGGTTATAAGAAAATGAAAATGTAAAAATATGTATAAATTTATTTATAGTGTTAATATTATTGATTATTGTAGTTTTAATACACGGCTTTTTATTATTTAGTTATATGTACATATTTTATATTAGTATTAAATGTGTCTTTTAAGAATTTTTCATAAATTAGTTTTTCGTTCTCTATTATCCAGCGTCTATTTGGTTGTCTGTTTTTCTATCACATATTGTAGTTGGCTTTTAAAATTTTTATAGTAAAACAACGTTACCAGGTATCTGTTATGAGTTACTGATTAATTTAAAGATCTTAAAACGATGTATAGCATATTAGGGTTAAATATCATAAAATTTGTTCATTAAGTTTTAGAAGATGTTAAGACTACCAAAAGATATCCGTTAGCGACTACTGGTGAATTATGAACTGATCTTAATAAATTAAGATCAAGTGTTCCTGTTGCCACCTTTTTCTAATAAAAATGTAACAAAAATATGTCTAGCATCAGGTCGTAAAGACGTCTACTGAAACATATTATTCACAAAGATATCTGATATGGACCATTGGCGAATTATGAACCGATCTTATTAAATTAGGATCTAGTGTTCGTGTTGCCATATTTTTCTGATAAAAACGTAACAAAGAGTTGTCTAGCATTAGATCGTAAAAGATGTCTACTGAAACATATTATTCACAAAAGATATCTGATATGGACCATTGGCTAATTATCAACCGATCTTATTAAATTAGGATCTAGTGTTCGAGTTGTTACGTTTTTATCTGATAAAAATGTAAAAAAGTTGTCTAGCATGAGATCGTAAAAGACGTCTACTGAAACATATTATTCACAAAAGATATCTGATATGGATTACTGGTGAATTATGAACCGATCTTATTAAATTAGGATCTAGTGCTCGTGTTGTCACTTTTTTTAATAAAATGTAACAAAAAAGTTGTCTAGCCTCAAATTGTAAAAAGACGTCTACTAAAACATATTATTCACAAAGATATCTGATATGGACCACTGGCGAATTATGAACCGATCTTATTAAATTAGGATCTAGTGTTCGTGCTGCCACTTTTTTACTGAATTGTAAAAAAAGTTGTCTAGCCTCAGATTGTAAAAAGACGTCTACTAAAACATATTATTCACAAAAGATATCTGATATGGACCACTGGCGAATTATGAACCGATCTTATTAAATTAGGATCTAGTGTTCGTGCTGCCACTTTTTTACTAAATTGTAAAAAAAAGTTGTCTAGCCTCAGATTGTAAAAAGACGTCTACTAAAACATATTATTCACAAAGATATCTGATGTGGACCACTGGCAAATTAGGAACCGATCTTATTCAATTAGGATTTAGTGTTCGTTTTGCCATCTTTTTAATAAAATGTAACAAAGTTGTCTAGCATTAGATCGTAAAAAACATCTACTGAAACTTAATATTCACAAAGATATGTGATATGGACCATTGGCGAATTATTAACCGATCTTATTAAATTAGGATCTAGTGTTCGTGTTGTCACCTAAAATAATAATAAGAAAATCGATCGACAAATCTTAATGGTCTGCTTTCCTGAGTTAATTTTTAAGTATGTTTTTAATGGCCAGTTACCCAACAGGAGTTTAGTTTTCAGTTTAAGTATCTTCTAATAAAATCAATAAAAATGTTTATTCAAGTGTGTGATGGAAAAAAGACAATCATTTCGCTTTCGTACTGACTGTTTGTCCCATACTAACAAAACCTCTTCCGGCGGTCGTGTAACCGTACCGACTAGCGGTGGATGCTGTTAAGAACAAAATTTGTTCGAACCGAATTGGTTTTTTTTTTTTTTTTTTTTTTTTTTTTTTTTTTTTTTTTCATAATATATTCACTCAATTTCATTCCTTCGCTTACCTACCATTTTAATATCATTTTCTGTCAGTAGCACCTTCTCCGTACTGACTGCTGATAAGACTGAATTTTTGTTCAAACTGTCCTTTTAAATTTCTTCTGTATATTATATACTCTGGATTTTTTAAAATAATTAACTTATGATCGTAGATAAAATATAGTATGCAACTCGCAAGAGTTTTGGTCACTATTCTTTAATAATTGATCATATTGATACATTATATCACATTTCAACGTTGAATATTTGGTGGCCCCTTTATAGTATAAACGGATGGTCCACTTTTGCCGCACAGAAACACGCCAGGTACCACATTGTGGGAGTAGTACTGTAAACTTAGGGTGTCTGTCAGACTCGCTTACAAACCGGGCTGTCACTTATTGAGTTGAGTACGTAAAGTGTTCTCTGTATGTTTTAATATGCATCGGGGAATTGTTGTCTGATGGTTATCGAAGAACCGTCTGTGATCATATCCCCACTATCACTGTAACATGAATTGTGTTTTCTCACCTTACCTTGTATATATCAGCATCTAAATATAAAAGTAGACAACGGACGAAAAGAAGAAAATATTGGTTATCTAATTTGGGCAGTGGGACACCACTTTGATTATTTGCGACAAGATCTGTGTCTAGCCGTGGACAAAAAAAAGAAGACCTATATAAAGCATTGGAGGAAACAATCGTAGACCTATGTATAGCACTGGAGGAAAGAATCGTAGACCTATGTAGAGTACTGGGCGAAAAAATATGTGTCGAGCACTAGACGAAAGAACGAAAGCTTATATGTAACAGTGTATAAAATATTGAGTTCCCCTGTCAAGCAGTGAACGTTCAATTAGTGAATAGAAGAAGGTAACATGAGATGAAAAACAGGTTAGCGGAAGAAAAAGAAGAAGAGGAAAGAAAGGAAAAGAAAAAATGATTCGACTTGTCAGTAAGCGTGATGTCACCCGAACACCTGAGCAGGTGCAAACATCAAAGGATGCCGCTTTTTCCCACGGTCGGTAAAATTTTCCCAGCGCCAAGTGCCGCAATATCTACTAGCTGATTCTTCAGATTTACGAGAAGAAGATTTAAGAATTATAATGGAACGATAATTATGAATCAATGAGTTAAGGATAAAATCAATAAATAAATTGTGCTGAAAAGTGACCCTCAGTCAGTGATATATTAAAAATAAGCCATAGAGGCCTACATAAAAAGAATGCGGAATTCCTTAAAAATAAGTTAAGATATTCCGTCTGGACCAAGACCTTTATTGGTATTCAGCCCTATTCTGTAACTACAAATCGAATAGAAATGAGTCAAATCGAATAGAGGTCAGCAAGTCGGATCGGAATTGTAGGAATCGGTATTCTGTAACTCATCTCAACCTCTACTATCGGAATGTTGTGTAGAAATTATTGATTTCGACTTGACAAGCTCTGTCGAGATCAAGTTTCGACATCGAAATTGGCCTTGACGTTTGTTTTGACATTTATTTGTTGACTTTTTTAGTCTGACATTTTTTAGTCTGTGGTGTTATTTATTTAGATAAAGTTTACCAAATAATTTAACTGCTCAGCGGATGTCTTTTTCTTTGGTGTTCCGCTTGCCATTTTGTATTCTTGTAACGAACTTTTTAAACTTAACGAAAACAAATCAAAACTACTTGACGACAAGCTTGAAATATAATCTTCTTTTTTGATAAATTTTTCGCGCGCACTAACCTTTCCAGTAACATAACGTCACAGAACACTTATTTCTCTTTTTAGTGCGTGGCTGCCACCAACTTCTGCTACCTATTTTAATAAATGAAAATGTCTCAAAAATTGACTGTCCCTTTCTGTCCACCAACCACACAATTTAACCATTACAAAATTATCCTAATGCATCATGCAAATTAAATTTTGTCTGCCCTCTCTTTAGATCTCCTCAGATATTTCATTATCAAGTTTCAATTTCCTTCCCATGGCTACGCTGGTTTTGGAGTTTTTCCAAGCAGCATCTGGAAACAAATTTAATGTTCATTCATAAATTGAACAAACTAATTTCAGATGTAGTTCATTATACTTTGCTTATTGTGAATAAATCATCATTCAAAAGGGTAAAATTAAACACATGAATTTCAAGTGCTGTGGTTTTAATGAATCTCACCTGAACTAGAAGAATACCAACCCAACCATTGGTATTTATTTCTAATGACCAAATGAGCAGTAATTACACTGTGATACTTAAAAAACAAAAATAACAGTGTATAAATAAAATATACGGCCAACAACAAACCTTCATCTCATATAGCTAGCTGTAGTTCTTAAAGCAATCCCATAGCCAGACCTGAACATTTGTGAGTTGGTAAATTTTGCCATCTAAATTACATATAAGACACAGTTAACGATATGCTTCATCGGCTGTATGTGGCCACTTAAGCGATAGTCTAAATTCTTAAATGTACTTTAAATTGATTTATGTTTACAAGTTACAAACCTTTTAAAATCAAAGCTATATGTGTGTCTTCAAAAGCTTTATATTGATTTTTCCCTAGCCAACTATATTTTCCTTGAATTTTATTGCAGATCAGCTTCTTAAGGCTTCTCCTAACAATTCGTTTATGGTCTCCTCACCAATTTTAGAAAGCTCATTATCCTAAAATATAAATCAACATGTAACAGTAATCTTTTTTTTTTCGTCTTTATAGAGGGGGTCTGGAATTTTCAAAAGACATCTCAGTCCAGGACGCCGCCTGACTGACCTTAGTGCAGGATTCGTTCTTCGTACTCCCGGCGATAGTTCCCGAGGTACTTTAAAATGCCCTCTCGTCGCCGAGTCTACTCCGAACGCCTACCTGCTAAACCAGACCCTCCTCTGTCATCCAGTGGTCCGGAAGCGGAATGGCTGCTGTAAGGCCGGCATCACTTCAGAATCACTACCTTTATTCATTCATTCTCCATTTATACACATCCACACTCTATTCATCAGCAAGGAGGTTCCCTATCTCGTTCCAGGTAGCGCGTAGAAGACACTCATCGCTCCTAATTCGGCATCATTCCCAGATGGGCATTTCCTCCTTCCCCACAGTCTGACTCACGCATTCTAACTCATACAGTGTGACCCACTTTTCTAGCTTCACCTTTCAGCATCAGTCACTCTTACCTTTAGCTTTGGTTCAGCAGTCTTTCTTCCTCTTCCTTTTTCTTGATCACTGCACGGATATAGCTGTGTATGTTAGTCCAAACTAATTTATTTTCAATCATTCTCTCAATCATTTCTCTCTGTGGGGTATTAACAAACAAATGTACTATTACAAATTAATAGCACTTAATTAACAGAACTATTCCTTCGATCAACTCTGGCGAGAAAATAATGGACTTTTCCTCATTGGTGCAAATAATTATTAAAATTTAAATGGTTGCAATAAACAATCAAAAACAATTTATAGGTTTAGGTAAAACTAGGTAAAACTTACCGCTGGGCCTAATTACCAGGGTGTGCACTACAAAACAACGAACGAAATCAATTTAATATGCGTGTATGGGTTCACGTGCCGGGTTGCGTCCTTTCTTTTCAACGACTGGTGCTCTTCTCTCTTAAAGGGACGCATTCCACGAGCCCGATGGCGGTACTTATAGGGATCGTAGGAATACAGGGAGGACAAATGTATTGATTAATTTATACAACCATATTTGAATTTAAACATTCTCCCCCCTTTAAAGGCCATAAGGTCTTTAAAAAACAAAACGAATTCTAAATACTATCATTACTTAAACAACTAAAACGATAATTAATACAAACAATTCCTATACAAATCTTAAACAAATATTAAAAACTTAAACTACAATAAAAAAATTAAAATTAAAATGGTGGTTTCGTCGCGGTTATATTGACAAAAGCCGAACAAAACAAAATTAATAAAAACGATGTAAAGCAGCCAAAAAAGCTTCCGCGATCAAATCACTAGCTAATTCAAGATTTAAAGCCTTAGTACCGCAACATACAAATAGACACAAACAGGCCTTTTGAGTTCTAACTCCCCTGTAACGAGACATGGTTATCGAAAACGGTCCACCATAATCTAACCCACAAATCGAAAAGGGTTTAATGGCACCGAGACGAAATCTAGGCAAATTACCCATAGGGGGTTGTAAGTTTGTAGGAAATTGTTTCCAACATCTAATACATTTGGACAATACCAAATTAACGGCTTGTTTAGAAGACATTATCCAAAACCTTTGACTAACCAAAAACTGAGTACTCTTAAATCCAGCATGTAAATACTTCTCATGATAATGACGAACTAGAAGAGTAGTAAGGCGTGATTTCTTTGGTAACAAGAACGGGTGGTTTGCTTCATACGATAACGAAGACTGAGATAGACGACCACCTACTCTTAAACACTGAGTACTATCATCTAAAAATACTCCCAACTTACGAAATGGTTTTGGAAAAGAATTTGATTGAAGATGTTCTTCAAAATACTTTTCTTGTGTAAATCTGACAAGAATAATCAACGAGTCTTCTAATTCTACGAAAGTCAAGGGTCCTGACCGTTTCGACCTTTTATAACGAGAGATGTGCGCGAATCGCAACATAAAAGCCAAAATTCTTTGGATCGAGGTAAAAGACGATTTATTTTTTAACAAACAAGACAAAAAATGTTCCTCACGAGTGGAAACAAACACTAAAGCTTTCTTTATCTCTTCCAAAGAGGATTTTTCCTGCAATGAGGGAGGAATCTCTGGAAAAATTAATGGAATATTATACAAAAACGAAGGACCTGTTAACCAGTCTAATTTTGATAGAAAAGCAGCCGGTAGCATGCCTCGCGAAGGCGCATCGGCTGCATTATTTCGAGATTCGATATAATGCCAAGAATAATTTTGACTATGGGACTGGATATACGAAATGCGATTTGCGACGAAAGTTTTGAATCTCGAGTGAGAGCTTTTAATCCAGTGCAATACGATTTGAGAATCTAACCAAGCATACACATTTTGAAATAATTTATGCTTCCCCGACTCTAACACAAACGACATAAGTTTTACCAAATGAACAGCAGCTAACAATTCTAATCGAGGTATAGTAATCTGTTTTATAGGAGCTACTTTCGATTTGGCACACAGTAAATTAACTTGAACTAGGTTACGAGTATCAATACTACGAATATAAACGACACAAGCATATCCCTTTTCACTAGCATCGGCAAATCCATGAAGCTCTAAGATGGGACATGAGGAAATATTCAAAAAACGAGGAATTTTGAACTGTGAAATAAGAGATAGTTCGCTCTTATATTGCTCCCATACACGAATTATTTCCGAAGGAGGGCGATCATCCCATTTAAGACCGGTTGCCCAAAGTTGTTGGATTAAATGTTTAATAAAAAAGGTAATAGGTGTTAAGTAACCACAAGGATCATAAATTCGAGCTAATTCGGACAAAAATGATCTTTTGGTACAAGGGACGTCTTGCAATTTGACTGAAAATTGAAAGACGTCGGACTGTGCAATCCACTTCAAACCAAGGATTTTTAATGAAGGACCATTTGCTTCTGGATCAAAATTAATGGAGTGAGGATTAATATGGGATTCAGGAAACTGCGACAACAATTTGGGTTCATTCGAACACCAATTCCGTAACTCAAAGCCTCCTAACTTTAACAAAGCGACTAATTCGTCAACTAAAGTTTGTGCTTCTTCGAGAGTCGAAGCACCAAAAACAAAATCATCAATATACGAAGCATGACGAATAAGCGAGACGGCTTTAGGAAAACGAGAGCCTTCGTCTAATGCTAATTGTTGGAGAGTTCTTAAAGCGAGATACGGCGAAGATACTATTCCAAAAGTAACGGTTAATAAACGATATTCCTGAATTTCCTCAGCGCTAGAAAATCTCCATAACACGCGTTGATAATCCGTGTGTTCAGGAGCGACTAAAATATTACGATACATCTGACGAATGTCCGCACACAGCGCAAAACGACTAAGTCTAAAATTCAACAACAGCGAGACTATGTTCTGTTGCAGCTTAGGACCGACCAGTAAATAGTCGTTTAAAGATTTACCGCGACTGGGACTTTTCTGAGACGCATTATATACAACTCGAATTTTACTTGAAACACTATCTGGTTTCACAACGCAATGATGTGGAATATAATACTTTCCCCTTTTCTTTTCGGCATTAGAGACTAACTGCATATGACCTAAATCAAGATACTCCTGCATATGAAAAGAATATTCTTTTTTCAAACTTGGTTGACGAGATAAGCGTCGTTCTAATGATAGCAATCTATTTAAAGCAATATCATAGCTATCTTGCAAACAAGGCGGCGATTCACGAAAAGGCAAAGATACAACATATTTACCCGAGACGTCCCGATTATGCGTTTCCAGATAAATGTTCTCACACAGAACGTCTTCTGGTTCTGAAACTGGCTTTTCCGGTACGTTTTCCAGTTCCCAAAATTTCGTTAACGAAGAATTTAGTGGGTCTTCAATATTTGAAAGACAAACAAGCGAAGTCGACGAAAGGTTAGGTGTGCTAGTAGGTCCTAACAAAATATAACCAAAAACGGTATTTAGGGCATCTGGTTGTCCCGCTTTACCTTCAATTTTACCTTCTAACAACACCTTCGAAAATATGCTACAACCAATTAACAAATCTATAGATTGACTACAGTTAAATTCGGGATCGGCTAACTTCAAATTTTTAATATAATTCCACGTCGATATGTCAATTTTGGTGCTTGGCAAATCCGAGCAAACCCGATCTGTAATAATAGCCTCCAAGTGAAACACCGGTGACTCCTGATGACGAGGTTGGATAGAAAAACTTATTTGACCTTGATTCAGTTTCGTTTGCATCGAATTGAGTCCGTTAACTTCAAATGAACAAGGAGTTTTAGGCCAACCTAATCTACTGGCAGCTTTACGACTAATGAACGAACTCATTGAACCTGAATCTAGCAGACATCTCAAGGGCTGTTTACACCCCTTACTATCAATCGCGTGAACTAAAACAGTACCGAGCAAGATTTCCTTTTTTGTCTCGTTTTTCTTCCCTATAAAACTAGCAGCACAATGTGATATTTCAGGCGAATTTTGTTCGACTCCCGATGCCCCTGAATTAGTAGTATTTTCTATGGACGACTGACTATTGGAACGATTTCTATCAAAGTGCAACAAACTATTATGAAGGTGACTATTACATTTACTACATTTAAAGGCCTTTGGACACGACTTGACAGAATGATTAGCCTGATTAAGACACCTAAAACACGAGGAAGATTCTTTACAAAATTGGTATCTTTCTTTTGGAGATTTTTTCAAAAACAACGAGCAATGGTTAAGGAAATGACTTTGCTTACATAAAGCACAACATATTGACGACGAATTTGTAACAAAGGATGAACTACTATTATGCCTTGACTCATTGGAATGTTTATAATTACACTTTGGCTCCGTATAAGTTGGAGCCCTCGACGATTTCTTAGATTCACTTAAGCTACTATTCAAATTATCGTAAGCAATGTACTGAGTTTCAATAAACTCTACCAATTTTTGAAATGACGGGATTTTATTCGATTTATTTTCTAACTCAAATAACTTTACTGAATCCGCGTCTAGTTTCGACAAAAGTAAATTAAACATAATAAAATCCCAATGTTCTGTCGGAAGACCTAATGTTTTCAATGCGGCTAAATTTTCTAAAACCGTATCTACTAATTTAGCCAGATTTTTCGAATTAACTACCGATATTTTCTGTACGCCCAAGATCGCATCCCAATGCGCGGTCGCACAACGACGAACATTTGTGTACCGTTTAACAATTAGATCGTAAGCAATTTGATAATTATCGCTATTTATTGACAAATTACGAATCAAACTAAGTGGAGTCCCTTCTAAACATCCTTTCAAATACTTAAACTTTTCTACGTCTGCTAGGCCTGCGTTATTATGTACAGCCGAATTATATAAGTCTAAAAACGAACTAAACTCCTTAAAATCACCCTTAAATTTAGGCAGCTCTATTTTAGGCAAGCGAATATTTGATTGTGGAACTACTACTGATCTAAACGGTTCTGGAGTTTCAAATTGTGGCTCAGATAATTCCGCACTAAATAGTTTTATTTTATAAAATTGTTCCAAAAATAATTCCCGAACATTTTCTTCAACCCTCGTATCCGCGTCTGGTACAGAAAGAATATTACTAATAATATTAGTGTGATGTTTTAAGAACTCTTCGCGAATCGAATCTAATTCTTCCAGTCTAATTTTAAATAAAGGGCGAATAGAAACGTCTGAACGGGCCTTAAAACCTAAATCGAAAATTAACTGAATATCATTTAAAGCAGTTTTTCTTAAAAATTTGAGCTTCCTATTCTTTTCTTCAAGTTTTTCCATTTTAAATTTTTAACAAGTTCCAATAATATTTATACAAACGAAAATGTACAAAAATGTGGTCTAAAACCCGAAATTACCGATTTGTAATTTGATACTTTATTAAAACGACGATAATTCCCTTCTAAAAAGTCCCATATGGTCGACTTTACAAAAAGGTCATAAATTATTCTCGAGCCACGACAAGAGACGCAAACTTAAGATAAGAACCCTCAAAACGATAAAAAAATACGACGAGACGAAACCAACCATTCAAATTTAAATAAAACAAAAATATTTTTTCAACAAATGAGTTTAAATCCGGCTAGATAGGCCAATGTGGGGTATTAACAAACAAATGTACTATTACAAATTAATAGCACTTAATTAACAGAACTATTCCTTCGATCAACTCTGGCGAGAAAATAATGGACTTTTCCTCATTGGTGCAAATAATTATTAAAATTTAAATGGTTGCAATAAACAATCAAAAACAATTTATAGGTTTAGGTAAAACTAGGTAAAACTTACCGCTGGGCCTAATTACCAGGGTGTGCACTACAAAACAACGAACGAAATCAATTTAATATGCGTGTATGGGTTCACGTGCCGGGTTGCGTCCTTTCTTTTCAACGACTGGTGCTCTTCTCTCTTAAAGGGACGCATTCCACGAGCCCGATGGCGGTACTTATAGGGATCGTAGGAATACAGGGAGGACAAATGTATTGACTAATTTATACAACCATATTTGAATTTAAACACTCTCACTGTAACAAAATTCACACCTGTCTCTCTCTCCATTCTGTTCCTTTCCACTATCCATCTGTTGCAATCTAACATCGTATGTGTCAGTATATGTAACAGTAATCTAACTACCCCACAAACTTGATCATCCATGCTTAATTATTTTTGCTTAAACTATCTAATACTCTGTTACAAAATCGATCAAACATTCATTTGCAAATTTTGTTTTCTCATAACCATGGTAAATGCCTATTAAATCTACAATTTTAGGATATATAAACAAATTACACTTTTTTTGTGACGATAAAAATACCTTTAAAATTTGAATCATATGGATCAGAGTATTTGTTCTCTGAGTGAAGCAAGAAGGGTTCTAGCATCTGAAGGCAAATGAGAAAGATCAGGAACTTCTTTATGAATTTTTAATAAATCACCTAGTATTAAAGGACAAAGTCCAGTTGCGTAACTTATTGGAAAAATTAAAAACATCTCGACAAGGTTCTCCAGAATTCTCGTTACAACCATATTTAGACCCTTCTTCAGTTTCATTGAAAGAAGAGCTTTGTACATGATTACCAGAATGGTCGTCCACGTAGTAGTTTGGATTATTTTAGGTACTTAACATGTTAATAAAAAGTTTAAATCGGATGTATTGTAACCTGAACTATTTGAATCTGAAAGATGGAATATCGGGGTTATTAATATTTTCAACAATATTATCTACGTTTTTCGTAACCATCCTCTGTTGATGACGCTTAGAAACAAATCGTTTTCTTTTAAACATAACTAATTTTAGGAAAAATTACACTTACCTTTTTGTAATAAAATAAAAACCAAACTCGGAAGTAACCTAACAAATGGTACCAAACTTTTAACGATATACTATAACCAAAGCAAGCCCAAGCATCAAAAAAAGTTGCTAATTCACATCATTTGCACTTTGTACTGCTTAAATAGAATTGTTTTCTTTTAAGCATTATTAATACTATAATTAAACTGTGCCATTTGTTTAAATAGGTATGACATGACAATCACAATTATTATAATTCTTAATTATATATTCTTTGCGTCTATTAGAAATAATTTCCAGCCATCGATACCCATTCAAAAAACTGAGACAGAAACTGATGATATTATCCATACTGTGGTAAACGAAAGTATGATTAAAAAAGGAGATTATGAAAACCAAGATCTTAACGTTAAGCTGGATATAATATATGAATTAATTTCTTCAAAAAAACTAACTTCTGATGTTAAATTGAAAGTTGGAAAAATGATGGACACTATACTAAGTTTGATTGGAAAAGAAGGTAAGACATTAAAAGATGTTTACAATGAGTCTGGCCATAAGAAATATGAAAGACAAGTGAGGTTTGTTAGTACTAAGAAAAAACAAACTCCAAAATCTGAAGATTTACTTCAAAAACCAAGCACCTCTGATATCAGGTTACTGGTTACTACTACAAGATTGTGAAAATAAAATCAGTGAAAACGATCACTTGTATACAAAAGAAATAGGGATTTTTTATGAATAAAAAAATTTCACATTTTTATACTTACCTATGTTAGATTTAAGTTTTAATTAAATATTTTATATTTATCCACCATGTTGTTCTGCATTATTGTGTTCTTTCATTATTTGTAGGTAGTGATTAATAAAATTTAGTTTTAAGTATAGGTATAAGGACAATATTATTTATAGAAACTTATTATTTAGTTATTTGTGTACATAAACACTTGTGAAGTGTGTTTTCGTAGCCGTGATATCAAGGTTTGTCTAACAATTATATGTAGTTTTGTACGTTATAATAATGATAATTTTTTTAGATGAGTTAAGTATATATAGCTTGAAGATTTGTGCTTGAAGGACTAATCATTTTTTGTATTTTAATCTAATAATAAATTATTTATATTACCTATTTGTTTTTTTTTGCCTACCACTAGATATGATAAGAATGCTGCAAATTCCAGGAAAAACATAATAAGTAAGTTCCTACATATTTAGTATTTTTGCTTTTGAACTTTTTCTACTGCTTTTTTGGGTTTTTGTGCGAAATAAACTGTTATCTCCATTTAAAACACACAATATTATCACTATAATCAATTCTATTTTTTGTCATCAGACTATTGATTTTAGAAAAAAAAATTGATATTATTACTAATATAAGAACCACTTAACCCTATACCCAAGAAGATACCAAAATATATTGCAAAACCTAAGTTTTTGAACCTTTTATTAGCATTGAAGCTTATGGCAATTTTAAAAGTGTCGTATGGGTGACGTATTCCCGCCTTTAAAAAGCGAGCATTTGATTGGTCTATAGTTACGAGACAACCTACTTAACATCTACTAACCTTGGATACAGATTGTGTATTCATTTTACCATGCAGGCAAGTATTGCCCACGGTTCGTAGAGTTACTACGGTTGCCTCTTCCGACTGGGGTGGGGATGATTGAGTTACGTCACCAGAGTACACAAGAATAGAAAACCCATTTATTCGTGATTGAAACTGAATGTAGAGGCACAGTTTGTTAGGACACTCGGGCCCGATTGTACATTGCAGGCTTAAGCGATCGCTTAATTGAACCGGCCTCAAATTTGAGCGTGGGTTCAACTTCATGAGGGTTGTTCAATGTCAAGTTTAGTTAAGCCAAGGTTCATACAAATTTTGATAAGGTTGGCAACGTAACGCATGCGTATTCATTTATAGGTTAAATCGCAATGTTCCCGCTAATTTTATATTATTTGGTTTTTGTGAATACTGTTACTTTTTGATAATTCTGTTACTCATTATTAGTTTAATCTAATTTAATTAGTTTAATTTTTAATCGTTTTCCTACGTTAAATTTGTGAACAAAATTTGTAAGTATAGTATATTCTTGCAATATGTTTATTTTCATGTAAAAAATTGTTTGTAGAAGCATATTTTGGATAAAATGGACGCAAGAAGGGCTCCCAATTTCACTGCCCAAGAAGAAAAGATATTGGTTTCTTTGGCCAAAAAGTACAGCCACATTTTAGAAAATAAAATGTCCAATGTGGACATGAATACGAAAAAAGTGGTGGCGTGGAAGAAAATAGAGGAAGAGTACAATTCTTCAGTCGGGTCAAATTTTCGTGAGGTCAAAGTGCTTCGAAAGAAGTATGAGAACATTAAAAAAAGGTCCAAACGAAAATTTGCTGATGAAAAAGCACATGTTATGGGTACAGGTGGAGGGTCCCAGATGGACAGTCAAATCAATGAAATTGACATAGATATAAAAGAGATATTAGGTACCCGATTAGAAGGATTGCATTCAGAATTTGATGATGATGCTGTGGTCCAACAACCTGAAGAGGTTTATGAAGCTGGTGATTGTATTATTGATGAAACCGAGGAAGGTGGTATGTTATACAAAATATTATAAGTATATTTTAAACTAAATAATGACTGTTTCAGGGGCACATTATGATCTAGAAGATTGGAGTCCCTCGCTTCCTACAAATAATGCAATTGTTGATGATCACACATATTATGCAGATCAGGAACCATCCACTAGTGGCGAATCAAAGCATATACTTAGTGACAGTAAGTAGAAACAAATAAAGTGTAACTTTTTTTATTATCTTATTTTGGTAAATTATCTGGTTTACATAAGTTCTGGCAAAAAATCATGGCTGTACCAGTTGCATATACAGTTTATAGTTTGATATATTACTGATAATTTATTTCCTGAATTGTTGCTCTCATATTTATCTTATTATGTTATCAATATTTTCAAAATTGTATGAATATTCTCTGCTATTGTTTCCTTATTTGTTTGAATGCTTGTAGAACTGTTGTATAAAGAATTAAGTTCTTCTAGTAAGAGTAAAATAAGATATGGTTAGATCAAGCGTATCTACGAAAGGAATTATTATTTGTGTTATATAACATGGAATTAAATATAAAAATATAATTAAAGGAACTGGCTTCTCAAAGCTAAAAAGACAAACATAATGGATTTGATATTTTGAATTCAATATTTTAATATCATTGTTGTTGAGTTATTGTATTGTTAGTACTTTTTGACTTATGTATGTTTGATTTGTATATAGCTTATTTACAGTACTTATAATGTTTTTTAAAACTTACAGGAAGTGACAGTAAATGGAGCAAGTGTGAACCAGAGAAATTAAAAAAAAATGTTTCAAAACCACTGGTTGTAGCAGATAGTAAGTTATTATAAATAATAGTTGTATGTATTAGTTTAATTTTCTAATTTTTCAGAAAAAAAATATAAGACTGATACAATTGCTACCAAGATATCGCAATGGGCAGCTGCAAAAACAGAGATAGAGGAATTTAAAAAAGGGCTCATGAAAGAGAAGCATATGTTAGAGTTACAGATATTAAAAGATGAATCCGATGCAAGAATTGCGTTAATGAAAGAGGACCAAAAAAGTAAAATAAAATTGTCAATATTTGAAAAACATCCAAATTTATCAAAAGAGCAGATAAATATAATATTTAACAAAATTTCTGATTTAAAATAAATCAAATCTAAATTTTGAATTTTTGTTTGATCATCTTTCTATTTGTGTCATCATATCTCTTTTTTGTGGCTTTTTTTTTCTTGGGTGTCTTGTCTAATCTCCAGGACATTGTATTTTTCCTTTCTCAGTGCATGCCTAGATATGCTATTATTTTTCAGTACTTTATTGTGGTAAATCATTTTCTCTTAGGATTAGCCCTCTGTAGAACATGTTATATACACATTCTGTCCATATTCATGCACAAGTTGAAATCATTTTATATTATTGTCTACTTCTCTTGCTCCTGTATCAAAGAGAGGTTCATTTTCTACATTTACTAATGCCATTGCTGCTTTCTCTTCTTCATGTAGTATGAGTAAAGGGTCATTAAAAAGCATTGCAATATTGTGTGACACTGATGTTGCAATAACAATCTCTTCTATGCATTCTAACTTTGCGCCTATCCCAAATACCATATTCCAAGTGACTTTCTATTGGTTCCTAATTCTAATTTTTGCCTCAAATAAATTTTCAGCTGGTGATTGAGGATTGCCTAAGGGTGTTATCAGATATTTCTTGACTCCGTTACCACTATCACCAACCAAAAATTACTAATCTAGTTCTTCACATGCTCTTCTCATAAATAACTGTATATAGCTATGGTATCAAAATCACCCAAAAATGTTAATATTTTTAATCTAGGGAAGTTTATAGGGTATTTAAATAATTTATAATGTAAATTAGTTTGTATTATTATTAGATAAAATGATATATGTATATAATTATTGCAAACATATAATTAATTTTAGATATGTTGATAAATTTGAAAAGTATTCATGCACAAGTTGAAATGTTGTTATATTATTGTCTATGTATCTTACTCCTCTATCAAAGACAGTTTCATTTTCTACATTTGTTAATGCCATTGCTGCTTCTTCTTCATGTAGTATGGGTAAAGGGCCATTAAAAAGCATTGTAATATTGTGTGACACTGATATTGCAATTACAATTGCTTCTGTGCGTTCTAACTTTACCTGTATCCAAAAATCCAATTCTGAAAACTAATGTCTCCATATTCCAAGTGTCCTTTCTATTGATTCCTACTTCTAATTTGTGCCTCATTAAATAAATTTTCAGCTGGTTATTGAGAATTTCCTAAGGGTGTTATCAGATATTTCTTGACTCCGTACCCTCTATCACCAACCAAAAGATACTAATCTAGTTCTTCGCATGCTCTTCTCGTAGATAAGTTTTTATTGCTATGGTATCAAAATCACCAAAAATGTTAATATTTATCTTATTCTAGGGAAGTGGGTAGGGCAATTAAATAATTTATAATGTAAATTGGTTTGTATAATTATTATATTAAGTGATAAATGTAAGTATTGTAAAAATATAATTTTAGATTTGTTAATAAATTATGTATATTTAATTTAATAAATTTGAAAAGTATTCATTTACAAGTTGAAATCTTGTTATGTTATTATCTACTTCTCTTGCTCCTCTATCAAAGACAGCTTCATTGTCTACATTTCCTAATGCCATTGCTGCTTCCTCTTCTTCATGTAGTATGGGTAGTGGGTCATTAAAAAGAATTGCAATATTATGTAACACAGATGTTGCAATTACAATTGCTTCTACCCGTTGTAATTTTACCCTTATTCCAAAGGCTAAGACAGGAAACCGCCGTTTCCATATTCCAAAAGTCCTTTCTATTGGATTTCTGGTTCTAATTTGTGCCTCATTAAATAAATTTTCGGCGCTGGTGATTGAGGATTGCCTAAGGGTGTTATCAGATATTTCTTGATTCCATAACCACTATCACCAACCAAAAGATATCTGCCATAACGCACACTTTCTAAATCTGCTCTTAACCTAGAATTATTAAATATTGTTGAGTCATGAGTAGAACCAGGCCATCGACAAACTATATTTTCAATTTTACATTCTGCATCACATACTACTTGGACATTTATAGAAAAAAATCCTTTTCTATTTCTATAAATTTCTGCTTCTTGTCCACCAGAAGAAGAAATTTTGATATGGGTACAGTCAAGAGCACCAATACATCTTGGAAAACGGCTAATCTTATAAAATTCCTTGCTAACTGTTTTCATCTCACATTCCCTTTGTGGCATCTTAATGAATTGTTTATCTAGACTGGCAATTGCCCTCTAAACTTTATGGACAATTCTGCAAGCTGTTGATTTGTCAATGCCCATAAAATCACCCACTACTTGCAAAAATGAGCCAGTTGCATAAAACCTTAAGGCAACAAAAACCATATTCTCAGAAGATACAGCTTGGTTCCTGAAATGTAAATAAATTTCATTTAATAACTAACATATTTCCCATTTTTTATCATTCTTACCTATCCGTTGGATTTTTTATTTTATCAGCAATATTTTGATGTAAATAATGAACTGCATCTTTAGATAACCTAAATCTTTGCAAAAATTCATTATCATTCCATTTTTCAAAATGATTGTCTCTGTTCCTAAATTGTTTTTGGGTTCTTCTTCCATCTACAATATTTATCATTTCCAGAAAATCTTCATCATCAGTTAAATTTTCAATTTGATTCATTTTTTAGAATAGAACAGTAACAGATAATTTAATTATTAAGCTAAGCTTTCTGTTGACAATTACACACAAATATGGAAATATGTGAGGTTAAAAATGACTGAGCTGACGTTGAACCGTCAAACTTCTACCGCTCAGTAGAACCCGTGTTCAAACCGAGCTCAAGAATTAAACTTTAGATGTACAACCCACTTCATGCGTTAAACTCGGTAATGGCGCTGAGCTTGAGTTGAGCTACGAATGTACAACCGGGCCTCGGTGTCGGCGCCTTTGAAGTATAAAAGTATCCAGACGCCATATTGAAAACAGACCAAATCAGTTACGGACTGGCACAAGTGGTTAGAACAGAGACGTGTTTATATTATTTCAAAGTTAGTAAACAAGTTAATTTGAATTAATTAAAATCGACAATATATTGTTTTAATTTTAATCCTCAGCTGGTATCGTTATTTTATAAACACACAACTGGTATCGTGGGGTGCGTAAATAACCCAAAATTAAAGTGACCAGCATTTATCTCTGCATTGAAAAAAAGAAGACATGTCTCATATAATATTTATTATTAGCTAAAAAATACAAAAGTTAAATATTATTATTAAAAATATTTTATTTATTTTATATAAAAATAAAACTTTTCTATCATAGCCAAATAAGAAACTGAAAAACTTCTACTAAAGTAAAAAACAACTCTTACAATTATTTCGGGAGGCAATTTTGTGTGTAAACTAACTTAAATAGAGTTACTTTTAACTTCTACAACAATAATTTAACAAAAGTAAACTTACAAAAAATTTTAACAAGTAAAAATGATATCGGAAAAATTAAGAGGGAGTGATGAATACGTATATATCTTAATTTCTAAAACAATCTTGACAAAAGTTCCGGGTGACACTACGTTCCTTACAACTTGCTTTCTTACAGTCATCACATGATTTCACTTTTCTGTCTTTATGTTTCGGACATCTTGTTTGCTTAGCAGGTTGTCGATTTGGAAGTTCCTTAGTAGGGTTTCTTGAACTCATGTCTTCACCTTTTCCAAGAATTTTTATAACTGTGGTTTTTAAGTCATTAGAGAGCTGTTTCATATCTTTTCTTCTTTTCAGATCTTCATTCAAAAGACTTTTACCGAGTAATATCGTGAAATGTTTTTGAGACAAAGAACATTGACTATTTGCGCGTTTATAAAGAACATATGCATTTTTTCTTGTTATATCTGAAATTACATAAAAGGCAGCCAGAGGCCATCTTTTTTATTATAAGTTTTTAAATTGCATTCACTACAGTTTCTAGTAGAATAGTTGTGAATTTAAAATTTTTTTAGTAGCAATGGTACTTATTTGTTTTTAAGGTACTTCGTACAGTTCTAGCAGTAATAACAGTTTCTGTTGAAATTAGGGTGTTGTTACAAGTAAAATTGATTTCAGTTAGACTACTTACGGCAGTTTCACGCTGTTCCTGTTCTTCATTAATTGCACGAGCTGGTTAATTTATCTCTATCACAATCCGTGCATTTTCTACAATTCTTTTTTCACAATCAGTTTTTTCAAATTTAAAAATAATGTTGTGAATTGCAGATTTTGATGGTACAGGGCCTTCGAATGAAAACGAAAACGTACCGATTATATCGTTGGCACTACTTCCAGAATAATATCATTTAATAATTTTAATTTTATGTTCAGTTGTAAAGGTTACCATTTTCCTAACTGGAAATATCAATCCCTTTATTTTTTTTTTGCGAATAAAACCAGAATTATTATTTATTTATTAACGGGATGTCCCCATTTTTTACAAAATAATTAACAACGTAAAATATCCTAACCATAACACAAATACTAAAACTAAATATTAAATAATTATTAAATATTGTTAAACAATTATTAAATTACATAAATTAAATTTTCCTGAGAATCATTTTAAAATGAAATGGGAATTTGATTTCCCATATCAGAAACTGATATGGGAATTTGGCATAGTTAGTGTGCTAGTGTTTTATAGAAAACAAAGATATTTCTTTAAGAATTCTAGTGCTACATCTAAAGTTGATAGGACCTAATAAATCAGAACAGTCAGTTGTATGATTAAGTAGTTTATAGAGAAAAACTAGATCGCATTTTAGTTCTATAGTTTTCTAACGAACTGATATTTAGCCTTGACCTTAGTTCAACCAAAGACAAGTTCTTTAAGTTTAATCTATAAGCACAAATCCGGAGAAACTTATTTTGAGTTTTTTCGAGGGTGTAAATATGGTTAAAATAGCATGGTGACCATTCTCTAGAGAAGTTCTTGTGATAAAACCTAGATTGTCTGTGATTTCATTACTAATGAAAAAATAGACGTATATTTGACGTTTCCCTTATCAAAACTGAATGTCACTTTAATAAAACTACAATTCAATCTAATGGGTGTTAAAAACAAGCTCGTATGTCGGTACTAGTTGCATACTATATTCGGCTTCTCTTTGTTAGTAGAACAACCTCATACTGTTCTTTTCGCACTAATTATGCGTGCTATATACATTTTTCAGATTACCACAACTGTGTAGTATTTTTTTGCTACTAACTTTAACTAAAATTTATATATTAGCTTATTCTGAATGTAAGCTTAATTTATTCTAAACAAAAAAAATTTAAAAACAAACAATTATAAAAAAACTATTATTTGAAATATTTGGAACATGATCATGTATTTAACCAGACTTGGAACATGGAAATTTGGTTAAAATTATAATTAATTGGGCAATTGTTACAAATCATTATGTATTTCTGCATTTCCTGTAACAGAGTTCTCTGAGGGAATATTTACTTCACTATTGTGAACAGTGTCAGCAAAAGAAGTTAGGGGCATTGTAAAACTTTTATTAGAAGTAAATCAACAAATCAAAACAACTACATGGCACTGTACTGACACTTATTTTGCATTATTTACCTAGGTAAAAAAGTAAATACTGTTTACCTACAGAGAGAAAATTTACTTCTTGTAGTAATTAAATAAATAACAGTAATTTTTCATGTTAGTAGTAAAAAAATCTATTTATTGCTCCAAACGATTAATTTATTTTTTATAGATTTATTTGAAATATTTTTTTGGCATTTGAAATTTTGATTAATAAATTTTAATGTTTAATACAACCTTACTCTAGCATACAGATTTAAAAAATATTTATATGGAAAGTTAACACAAGGATGTACGAATATTACACTTTCATACAGAGTAATAAAGTTCTTTATGACACCACTTTTGATTATTATGTGTTCAAAATGTTGTTCAAATATTTTGTCCAGTTGAATTATATACTCTAAAAAAATATTATCCGGCATTTGAAGACTACCAAACATATCGAGGGCATCAGTATCATATGCTTTAAAAAAACAATATAAATTAGAATCATCTAATTCAGTGACAGTTTTCCCAAAATTTGAACAAGTTGAACATGTATGAACCTCCAAACACTTTTTAATATAATATCCACATACATATCTGGCAGTATTTTGTGAAATTATATCTAATTTTTGATAATCTAAATCAATATTAGTTAATCCAACTGTTGTGGTTGCTGCAGGTTGATTATTTAATGTTAACGCAAGGTCAGTGAGTTTCAGTAAAACTGCATCAGGATCTCCTTGGCAATTTTCTGCTCCAGAATTCATTAGGTCAACACACAGTAATTTTCTAAATGCCATTTGAAATTGAAACGTTGTTGGACTTAAATTATTTCCTGTTTGTTGTCTAATGGAACCAAAAAAATTCTCCAAAGAGTCTTGATTTAACCTTCTCGTTAACAAAAAAGTATAGCCAGCACTTTTAAGTTTCTCCCACAACAATTGTACACCACGAATTGTAATTCTCCACCCTTTTAAACATTTTATACAACTTGTTACAACTTTATTTTTATTATTGACAACTTGTACAGTGTTAAAAAACTTGTCACATTTTTCTAAAAATTGCTTTTGGTATTCTAAGTTTTTAAATGCCTGACAATACTTTTTAGAATGGTGCAGTGAAGAAGAATTTAATAAATCAAACAAATTATCAAATATTTGAACAACTTCTGAAGTACCTTCGGCAGCAGCTGGAATGATACCAAATCTAATATATAAATTTAAACTTGCAGCAACTGTGCTACTAAGAACTTGTGAAGCCAGCTTTACCTTCATCTTCTGGAAGGCGTTAGGATTTATATGTGCCTCTGTCAATTTTGGAGCAGCTCGGTTTGCATATTTATTGTCGTGCACATAAAAGGCTTTAATATGCTCCCACGAAGTTGTTTTTTTAATATTGGCTTCATTGATAAATACAAAGTGGTTTTTTAATAAATTGTTCCTTGCCAACTTTATCAGATGAGGAGTATCAAACATGTAAATAATTTTTTTATCTTCCTGAGAGTTTTCCTTAAAAATAAAATATGGATTTTCAGGAGTTATATTCATGCTATTAGCAAATTTCCAATTGTTTGAGCCTAAGTCACTTATTATGGCACAAACATTTAAACCACATCTGAATAATGACTTTATGGCCTCTGTCAAAATCACCTGCAATTTTTCTGCAGGACATGAAGAATGATGCAGGTAATAACATAATGGTTGTTTCCAATTGTTCATTATACCCCTCACCATTAATACAGTAGCACTTACTGCAGGAACAATTGATTTTTCACCAGCTCCAAAATCTTCTATGCCAACAACTTCATCTGATCCTCGGTTGTATAATAAATTTGCCTTAATTGCCATTTCATCAAAGCATAAGACACACATTTTATTTTGTTCAGAAAAATTACTCACTTTAAGAGTAATCATCTGAATAATATTTTCATTAAGTCCAGGTTTTATCTTGATTTCCTCAGTGTACCTTCTTAATGTGCGAGGATTAGGAAGATAAAAAAGTTTCATTAATTTCGTTTTATATACCCTGGGTCCCGTAAAATACATCTTTAGACATTCTTACTTAAAAGCATCTGAATAGCGGCGACCTCGTGGTTTCTTGTTTGTCTGGGCAATCTGTATTGTTATAAAATCGGCAAGTTCCTTTGGACACAATTTATAAATCAACTGCTGACAATCCTCTGCAGACAATGAGTTAAGAACATCTGATTTTTGCATCAGAACTTGATTCTCAAGTTCATTTATTTTTTGGGACAAACGATAATTTTCATTTCTCAATTCCTTTACTTTTGATCTTAGAACTTCCTTCCTTGGAGTATGGGAAGATAGAAGTAAAGGTGTTTGAGGGCTCAATGTTGGAGAAAATTCTGACAGTGGTGAAGTTGATTTGTCTTCATTATCTGTAAACAGAAAAAAATGTATTATACATAAGTCAATACTCTTGTAATAATAGAAAAAAGTCCAATTTAGAAATGTTATAATGTATTGTATATTTCTTTTAGAAAAAGAGTGCTAATTCTATCACTTGTTATGAATGAATCCTCTGAATGTTTACTACTAGTATTAAAATTCACATAACTTTTAACAACTTTTATTTTTAACTGTTTTTAAAAATAGGTTTATACATAGAGTGGATCAAACAGACTAAATAACCATGTATAACCTGTAGAGCATTCTTAACTTTGATATATAATAACATAAGGACCACTATTTAAAATTGAAACATAGGTTTCAATAGTTTAGAAAACTCTAAACAAATAAAAAGAAGAAAAGATTATATACACATGTTTTATAAATAAAATTGAAAAAATATTAAAAGTTGCACTATTTACATAATTCATTATCAGGATAGAAATCTCTTGATACCTTTGGAAGTAAATATCTCATTTAGTACTTACCATTGGATATAACAATATTCTGCAAAATATTAATTGCTGGTCCTGAAACTTGATCTTGTACAGACTCTTCCCCACCTTGCATTGAACACCCATTTCTAGAAACATTGATATCTGCAAGAAATAAAGTTAGCTGTTACTTTTTCCCTCACTTTTTTACCTCCTTTTAGTTTTAATAACGTTTTGCACTTTATGTCTTATAATGAAACATTAATATCTGATACTAAAAATAAATATCTTTTTGGGATAACCAACATATTTAAAACTTCACTGTCCAATGAATCACATATGATTCAAATAGCGTGGTTATATGCTAAATGGATTATATATAATCCATTCATGATTCAAATGTGGTTCAAGAGTAGGTCATAATATTTAATATTAAAATAACATTGAACTTGGAGACTCTTCGTAGCTATTACCATTTGGACAGTGAAGTTTTAAAAATAATAGATAAGTATTTACCAAAAAACACTAATAGAAAATGACTTACCTAAAACTGAATATGAATGATCACGGTGATTGTCTAAGGATCCCTGCATACATGAAAAAATGGTAGGAACTGCAGTAGGCTTAAGCCTGTTACGGAGATAATTTAAGAAACAATTGTCATCAAAATGTAGATGACAAAGTTGATAACTTTTATGAAAAGCTGGAAGCTTTACATATAAATCCTCCCGTCCAGCAGCTCGTGCCCAGGTTTCTGCCCTGAAACAAATATATTTTAAAAATTTGAAAATTGACTAGATAAAATGGATAAAAAATATTACTAGGCAAAAACTTAATCATTATATTGTTCTGAAGTTATATAATTTATTATTATTATTTATAATTATCATTATAATCCCATTTAAATAGTAATTAATCATTATAGATTACAAAATTCAGCAAATTTGAGTTTTATGAACTTTCATAACAAAATAGAAATATTATTTCTATATATAATATATATATATATATATATATATATATATATATATATATATATATATATATATATATATATATATATATATATACATATATATACAAAAGTACACAAATATTATTTTAATAGTTATAGAGGTACAGCAAAAAGTAGGGTTCTTCAAAAATGAACCAGTCTTAAATCATTTAAACTTGTAATTTACGTTTATTAGTTACGGATATTGACAAACAGAAATACATACCTTTGAGGATCCTTGGGAAACGTAAAAAACGTACCTCCCGTCTTCGAACGTGAATTTTTGCAAGTGTTCACAGCACAATGGTCTCCAGGCATAATAAAATTACAAATATCTCTTGGAAACCACAAAACTAATATAACTAATATATACCTACGTATATAATATACGAAGTTGAAATTTGATAATACAATTTAGTTCTAAAAAGAACTGTTTTTAGACTTAATTAAACGAAAAATAAAACGACACAGAAATAAACAAACAAATCACGACAGATGACTTGATGACAACACTACACCGTACTACACGTCACCTTAATACCAGTCGGATGTCACTACGTCACTAGCGGTCGGTCTGTTTTCAATATGGCGATATGGCCTGCGCTAAATGATGCGCGTACTTTTTCCCGCCTGTCGAGTGTCCATACTATTGTAGAGGGCAGGTCGATTGCAGTGTTGATTGGTTGAAGGGGAAGAATTACGTCACGAGAGTACAGTTTCGGGCTTAATGTTCATTGGTTAGGCGGAAGAGGCAACCGTAGTAAGTCTACGAACCGTGAGTATTACCAACTTGCATTTCATCTTCTGATTGGACGACTGGATGACATTTCTGACACCAGTTATTGAGGTTAGGTCAGGTATTCAGCCAGCATTTTTGTGTTTTGTTTATTTTTGTTGTGTGTTGTGAACCTCGTGTTAAAAATATTTACTCAATACTTCATTTTGGTTTATTTTGTGTTGTTTAAATTGTATTAAAAATGTCTGTAATGTGTTTCATTTGTAAGAAACCTTATTCAACAATTTTCAACTTAAACAAGCACATCAGAAAAGTTCTTCATCAAGAACCCAAAATCGTCGGATGTGACAAATCAAAGTGAAATTATAAATGCTTGGAAAAACTATGCAATAGTTCATTTCAACATAATATTGGTCTAAGAAGTCATTTATCAGATTACCACAAATTTCCAATTGAAATTGAGAAAAGAAATTTTTAAATATTGGTGGCAAGTATAAGTTTAAAATTTGGTAACATAAAATACCCTTTTGGTTTTGATCTTGGGTTGTTATGGTTTTCACTAGTTGTGCTTTTAGATTTTCATTTTAACATTTAGTTTTTGTACTTCAAAATTTTTTTTTATATCTATACCTTAAATCAACTTGTTTTGCTATATTCTGTGTAGACTGAATAAATTGCTTTGGTTTTGATTGGTTAAATAACTATTTTAGATTAATAATAAATAAATTAAAAATTTAAATAACTTAAAGTTAACTATTTCACATATCCGGAGTAGTCAATAAGTTGAGTCACTACCTCGAAATAACAGTTTTTGAAATTTTAGGTTCCTTTGGGAGTTGTAGCAGTATATTTCATTGGATTTCACGACTGGACCAAAACAAGTAAACATTACTGGTATAGGTATCTCTTCAGAATATTAACTTGGAGTCAGAGAGTAAGTACTACTTTTACTCATTCTCTTGTATATCTCTCAGTTGTGTGATATGTCAGCTTTTAAGGTAGAGCATCTATTAGCTCCTGAATTAGGGTATGAGTTGAGAGTCCGTCATTTAACCAGTCCATTGTTAAAAACAGTTGATGAAAAAAGGGGTGTTCTGAGAGGTGCTTTGAAGCAAGCTTCAGCAAATAGGAGTCATGTTGTTCTGTCAACTTCCAATCTTAATTTTAGTGATGAGATTCCTGAAATAGAGGCTACTCTTGCAGATTTGAAAGTGAAAATTGGTTCTTTTGTTGGTTCTTCTTGTGACACTGCCTATGGTCGTTATACTTCTCAGTTAGGTCATGTTGCAGGTAGAGTCCATCTGCTAGAATCTACAACAGAGGAAGAGGATGAACTAAAGAAGTCTCTTAATCTTAGAATTCTTACTCTGGAAGGTGAACTTGATTTTAGAGTGACTCCACAGGCTCATTCCACTCCTCATAATGCTAATGTTTCTGTAAATTCCTTTCCTTTTGTTAAGTCTGCTCCTATTCATAAATGGGGTGTACATTTTTCACGACAATCAAATGAAAATGTTGGTAGTTTCTTGGAGAAGGTAGAATGTCTGCGTATAGCACGTGGTAACAGCGAGGAAGAGTGTTACTCTTCTGCTGCTGACTTATTTAAAAATTCAGCTTTTACTTGGTACCTCAATAACCGAGGTAGTTTTGCTCCTTGGCAAGAGTTAGTTGCCAAACTTAGATCAGATTTTCTCCCTTAGAACTACGAGGATAATCTCCTTGATGAAATCAAGTCTCGTAAACAAGCTCCACAAGAGAAAGTTACAATTTTTATTAACGAGATTGTTAGTCTGTGTAAACGTCTGGAGACTCCTCTTTCTGAACCTCATATTGTTAGGATTATCAAGAAAAATTTGTTGCCATCATACCATTCTAGTCTGGCACTTACAGATATTCCCTCGATTGTTGATGTTACTGAAAAATGTAAGAAGCTGGAAGAAGTTTTGTCATGGACGTCTGACAGTGTGTATAGAGCTCCTATTCGGCAGATGTTTAGAAATCCTGATTCGTCCTATTCGGGTAGACCAAATTATTCTCTGTCTGATAATGTCTCTGCTTTTAACTCGAAGATTACCTGTTGGAATTGTCGTCAATCAGGACATGGGTATTATGAATGTTCTGAACCTAGAATTCGGTTTTGTTATGGATGTGGACGTCAAGGTGTCCGCAAATTTGAATGTCAATTCTGTTCGGGAAACAACAGAAGGGGTGGGTTGTCCCTGGCTCCCGCTCCTCAACGAAATACAGGGAATAAAGTCGAAAATCCTCAAAAACCAGGAAGACGTTTCTGGAGTCTGGATGCTCAAGGATCCACCAGTCAAACTTTTCATCCTCCACCGAAAGACAAAAGTTTCTGTTAGTTTTTGTAAAAGAATGATATCTGTCTCTTCGTTTAATATCTCTTGTGTCAATGCAGTTAAAGATATGAGTAGACTTAATGCTCGTGAAGTAGAGCAGTTAAATAATGTTATCAAATTATTCTCTTCTATCTTTTCGAAAAATAAGTTGGGTAAAACTCATCTCATTGAACATCACATTGATGTGGGTTCGTCCAAGCCCTTCAGGCAATATCAATATCCCTTGCCTCAAGCCTGGCATGAAAGCCTAGTAAAGGAGGTAGATGAAATGCTAAAGTTAGGTATTATTGAGCCCAGTACTTCTTCTTTTTGTAGCCCTTTGTGGTTGACAAAAAAGAAAGACTGGACTTTTCGTGTCTGTTTTGACGGACGTAAACTTAACAGTATAACCATGAACAGAGATGCGTATCCTATACCTCGTATAGATATCATCCTGAGTAATGGAATCCTGAGCAATGGAAAAGGATTGTATCAGTTCACTACAATGCCTTTTGGTCTTGTGTCTGCTCCGCAGACTATGTGTCGGTTAATGGATTTGGTAATTGGTCCTGCTTGAGATCCTTTGTGTCAGTATTATCTTGATGATATCTTGTTATTACTCCTGATTTTGAAACTCATATCTCTGTATTGCAGCAGTTGTTTCAGCGTTTAAAAGGTGCAAATTTGACTATTAACTTAGATAAAAGTAGCTTTTGTCGTGAGTCTATTAAGTTTTTGGGATATGTTGTAGATTCACATGGTCTCCATACTGATGCTGATAAGGTATCGGCTATTCGTGATTTTCCAGTGCCTAAAAATACCACTCAAGTCCGTCGATTGTTAGGAATGGTGGTTTATTACAAAAAATTTGTCAAGTCTTATTCTACCTTGTTGTCCCCTATCACTGATCTACTTCAAAATAGGAAAAAGGGACAAAATATTGTGTGGACTCCTGAAGCTAATGAAGCTTTCATTAAAATCAAGGAGGCTCTCACAAATTCCCCAGTTATGGTAGCACCGGATTTCTCTAAGCCTTTCTATTTGATGACTGATTGTTCAAACACAGCATCTGGTGGGGTACTCTATCAAATTGTTGATGGAGAAGAACACCCTATAGCCTACACCAGCAGGAAATTAAATAAAGTCCAGAAAAATTATGCTACAACTGAAAAGGAGTTGTTAGCTATAATTACAGGTATTGAACATTTTAGATATTTTCTTGAAGGTCGTTCGTTTACGGTCATAACTGACCACAGTAGTTTGGTGTGGTTACAAAGTATGAAGAACCCATCTCCTCGTTTGGCTAGGTGGATTTTAAAATTGGCACAATACGATTATAAAATTGTTCATCGTAAAGCTTCAGGTGTAGTAGTCGCTGATGCACTCTCTAGAACTTTTGATATTAATTTGTTAGACTTATCTTCCTTAACAACCAGATGACTGGTATCGGAAAATGTTGTATGATGTACAGAATGTACCAGGTAAATTTCCTGATTTTAAAGTTGAACATGGTGTTTTGTATAAACATGTCTTAAGTTCCATGGATGCCCTTACTGGAATGGTCGGATTGGAAGATAGTCGTTCCAACTAATAATAAAGCAGAGGTTTTGGCCACCTTTCATGACCATCCTACGGCAGCTCATTTTGGTTTTTACAAAACTTTGCGTCGAATATCTGAACTTTATTACTGGCCTAAGCTGCGTCAAACTGTACGTAGCTATATTGCTAAATGCAAAATCTGTGCTACATGCAAACCAACAAATCTTCCTCAACCAGGTTTACTGGGTAGTTATCGACAGATTGATTTTCCATTTCAACTTCTACCTTTAGATCTCATTGGTCCGTACCATAGGTCTTATAAAGGTTCCCAATATGCTTTAGTAGTTGTTGATTATTTTACTAAGTTTCAGCCACGATTCAGTACATTGAAGCTAGCCCGAATCCTCACTTGAGATTTAGTGTCTCTTTGGCTATTTAAATTTTTTTCCTCTGAGCTTAGCCATATCTTTAGTATTTTGCATCACCTCTCTTCCAGTGCTTCTGAAATTTGTAAGCTATACGCTTCCTAAAATCCAATACTCCCGAAGTATAGAGGTTTCAATTGGCTAGACCCAACGTGTGGCGTCTGTTCCACTTCTGGCTTAAAAAAAAATATATCTCCTTTAACTTTTGGTTTTGATCTTGGGTTGTTATGGTTTTCACTAGTTGTGCTTTTAGATTTTCATTTTAACATTTAGTTTTTGTACTTCAAATTTTTTTTTTATATCTATACCTTAAATCAACTTGTTTTGCTATATTCTGTGTAGACTGAATAAATTGCTTTGGTTTTGATTGGTTAAATAACTATTTTAGATTAATAATAAATAAATTAAAAATTTAAATAACTTAAAGTTAACTATTTCACATATTTTACAAGTCCGGAGTAGTCAATAAGTTGAGTCACTACCTCGAAATAACAGTTTTTGAAATTTTAGGTTCCTTTGGGAGTTGTAGCAGTATATTTCATTGGATTTCACGACTGGACCAAAACAAGTAAACATTACTGGTATAGGTATCCCTTCAGAATATTAACTTGGAGTCAGAGAGTAAGTACTACTTTTACTCATTCTCTTGTATATCTCTCAGTTGTGTAATATGTCAGCTTTTAAGGTAGAGCATCTATTAGTTCCTGAATTAGAGTATGAGTTGAGAGTTCGTCATTTAACCAGTCCATTGTTAAAAACAGTTGATGAAAAAAGGGGTGTTCTGAGAGGTGCTTTGAAGCAAGCTCGACGTCAAGGTGTCCGCAAATTTGAATGTCAATTCTGTTCGGGAAACGACAGAAGGGGTGGGTTGTCCCTGGCTCCCGCTCCTCAACGAAATACAGGGAATACAGTCGAAAATCCTCAAAAACTAGGAAGCCGTTTCTGGAGTCTGGATGCTCAAGCATCCACCAGTCAAACTTTTCATCCTCCACCGAAAGACAAAAGATTTCTGAACACTGGATTTTCTGAAAACTTTTAATAGTGAATTAAATTTTCCTGAATTTTCCTTATCTGTCTCTTCGTTTAATATCTCTTGTGTCAATGCAGTTAAAGATATGAGTAGACTTAATGCTCGTGAAGTAGAGCAGTTAAATAATGTTATCAAATCATTCTCTTCTATCTCTTCGAAAAATAAGTTGGGTAAAACTCATCTCATCGAACATCACATTGATGTGGGTTCGTCCAAGCCCTTCAGGCAATATCAATATCCCTTGCCTCAAGCCTGGCATGAAAGCCTAGTAAAGGAGGTAGATGAAATGCTAAAGTTAGGTATTATTGAGCCCAGTACTTCTTCTTTTTGTAGCTCTTTGTGGTTGACAAAAAAGAAAGACTGGACTTTTCGTGTCTGTTTTGACGGACGTAAACTTAACAGTATAACCATGAACAGAGATGCGTATCCTATACCTCGTATAGATATCATCCTGAGTAAGTTACAAAACGCTAAATTCATTTCATCTATTGACTTGAAGACAGCATTTTTACAGATTCCACGTCTTATAAAGGTTCCCAATATGCTTTAGTAGTTGTTGATTATTTTACTAAATTTCAGCCACGATTCAGCATTGAAGCTAGCCCGAATCCTCACTTGAGATTTACTGTCTCTTTGGCTATTTAAATTTGTTCCTCTGAGCTTAGCCATATCTTTAGTATTTTACATCACCTCTCTTCCAGTGCTTCTGAAATTTGTAAGCTATACGCTTCCTAAAATCCAATACTCCCGAAGTATAGAGGTTTCAATCGGCTAGACCCAACGTGTGGCGTCTGTTCCACTTCTGGCTTAAAAAAAATATATCTCCTTTAACTTTTGGTTTTGATCTTGGGTTGTTATGGTTTTCACTAGTTGTGCTTTTAGATTTTCATTTTAACATTTAGTTTTTGTACTTCAAAATTTTTTTTTGTATCTATACCTTAAATCAACTTGTTTTGCTATATTCTGTGTAGACTGAATAAATTGCTTTGGTTTTGATTGGTTAAATAACTATTTTAGATTAATAATAAATAAATTAAAAATTTAAATAACTTAAAGTTAACTATTTCACATATTTTACAAGTCCGGAGTAGTCAATAAGTTGAGTCACTACCTCGAAATAACAGTTTTTGAAATTTTAGGTTCCTTTGGGAGTTGTAGCAGTATATTTCATTGGATTTCACGACTGGACCAAAACAAGTAAACATTACTGGTATAGATATCCCTTCAGAATATTAACTTGGAGTCAGAGAGTAAGTACTACTTTTACTCATTCTCTTATATATCTCTCAGTTGTGTAATATGTCAGCTTTTAAGGTAGAGCATCTATTAGCTCCTGAATTAGAGTATGAGTTGAGAGTCCGTCATTTAACCAGTCCATTGTTAAAAACAGTTGATGAAAAAAGGGGTGTTCTGAGAGGTGCTTTGAAGCAAGCTTCAGCAAATAGGAGTCATGTTGTTCTGTCAACTTCCAATCTTAATTTTAGTGATGAGATTCCTGAAATAGAGGCTACTCTTGCAGATTTGAAAGTGAAAATTGGTTATTTTGTTGGTTCCCCTTGTGACACTGCCTATGGTCGTTATACTTCTCGGTTAGGTCACGTTGCAGGTAGAGTCCATCTGTTAGAATCTACAACAGAGGAAGAGGATGAACTAAAGAAGTCTCTTAATCGTAGAATTCTTACTCTGGAAGGTGAACTTGATTTTAGAGTGACTCCACAGGCTCATTCCACTCCTCATAATGCTAGTGTTTCTGTAAATTCCTTTCCTTTTGTTAAGTCTGCTCCTATTCATAAATGGGGTGTACATTTTTCAGGACAATCAAATGAAAATGTTGGTAGTTTCTTGGAGAAGGTAGAATGTGTACGTATAGCACGTGGTAACAGCGAGGAAGAGTGTTACTCTTCTGCTGCTGACTTATTTAAAAATTCAGCTTTTACTTGGTACCTCAATAACCGAGGTAGTTTTGCTTCTTGGCAAGAGTTAGTTGCCAAACTTAGATCAGATTTTCTCCCTTATAACTACGAGAATAATCTCCTTGATGAAATCAAGTCTCGTAAACAAGCTCCACAAGAGAAAGTTACAATTTTTATTAACGAGATTGTTAGTCTGTGTAAACGTCTGGAGACTCCTCTTTCTGAACCTCATATTGTCAGGATTATCAAGAAAAATTTGTTGCCATCGTACCATTCTAGTCTGGCACTTACAGATATTCCCTCGATTGTTGATCTTACTGAAAAATGTAAGAAGCTGGAAGAAGTTTTGTCATGGACGTCTGACAGTGTGTCTAGAGCTCCTATTCGGCAGATGTTTAGAAATCCCGATTCGTCCTATTCGGGTAGACCAAATTATTCTCGGTCTGATAATGTCTCTGCTTTTAACTCAAAGATTACTTGTTGGAATTGTCGTCAATCAGGACATGGGTATTATGAATGTTCTGAACCTAGAATTCGGTTTTGTTATGGATGTGGACGTCAAGGTGTCCGCAAATTTGAATGTCAATTCTATTCGGGAAACGACAGAAGGGGTGGGTTGTCCCTGGCTCCCGCTCCTCAACGAAATACAGGGAATACAGTCGAAAATCCTCAAAAACCAGGAAGACGTTTCTGGAGTCTGGATGCTCAAGCATCCACCAGTCAAACTTTTCATCCTCCACCGAAAGACAAAAGTTTCTGTTAGTTTTTGTAAAAGAATGATTTCTGAAAACTGGATTTTCTGAAAACTTTTAATAGTGAATTAAATTTTCCTGAATTTTCCTTATCTGTCTCTTCGTTTAATATCTCTTGTGTCAATGCAGTTAAAGATATGAGTAGACTTAATGCTCGTGAAGTAGAGCAGTTAAATAATGTTATCAAATTATTCTCTTCTATCTCTTCGAAAAATAAGTTGGGTAAAACTCATCTCATCGAACATCACATTGATGTGGGTTCGTCCAAGCCCTTCAGGCAATATCAATATCCCTTGCCTCAAGCCTGGCATGAAAGCCTAGTAAAGGAGGTAGATGAAATGCTAAAGTTAGGTATTATTGAGCCCAGTACTTCTTCTTTTTGTAGCCCTTTGTGGTTGACAAAATGAAAGACTGGACTTTTCTTGTCTGTTTTGACGGACGTAAACTTAACAGTATAACCATGAACAGAGATGCGTATCCTATACCTCGTATAGATATCATCCTGAGTAAGTTACAAAACGCTAAATTCATTTCATCTATTGACTTGAAGAAAGCATTTTTACAGATTCCACTGAGCGAAGAGAGTAAGAAGCTCACTGCTTTTTCAGTCAATGGAAAAGGATTGTATCAGTTCACTACAATGCCTTTTGGTCTTGTGTCTGCTCCGCAGACTATGTGTCGGTTAATGGATTTGGTAATTGGTCCTGCTTGAGATCCTTTGTGTCAGTATTATCTTGATGATATTCTTGTTATTACTCCTGATTTTGAAACTCATATCTCTGTATTGCAGCAGTTGTTTCAGCGTTTAAAAGATGCAAATTTGACTATTAACTTAGATAAAAGTAGCTTTTGTCGTGAGTCTATTAAGTTTTTGGGATATGTTGTAGATTCACATGGTCTCCATACTGATCCTGATAAGGTATCGGCTATTCGTGATTTTCCAGTGCCTAAAAATACCACTCAAGTCCGTCGATTGTTAGGAATGGTGGTTTATTACAAAAAATTTGTCAAGTCTTATTCTACCTTGTTGTCCCCTATCACTGATCTACTTCAAAATAGGAAAAAGGGACAAAATATTGTGTGGACTCCTGAAGCTAATGAAGCTTTCATTAAAATCAAGGAGGCTCTCACAAATTCCCCAGTTATGGTAGCACCGGATTTCTCTAAGCCTTTCTATTTGATGACTGATTGTTCAAACACAGCATCTGGTGGGGTACTCTATCAAATTGTTGATGGAGAAGAACACCCTATAGCCTACACCAGCAGGAAATTAAATAAAGTCCAGAAAAATTATGCTACAACTGAAAAGGAGTTGTTAGCTATAATTACAGGTATTGAACATTTTAGATATTTTCTTGAAGGTCGTTCGTTTACGGTCATAACTGACCACAGTAGTTTGGTGTGGTTACAAAGTATGAAGAACCCATCTCCTCGTTTGGCTAGGTGGATTTTAAAATTGGCACAATACGATTATAAAATTGTTCATCGTAAAGCTTCAGGTGTAGTAGTCGCTGATGCACTCTCTAGAACTTTTGATATTAATTTGTTAGACTTATCTTCCTTAACAACCAGATGACTGGTATCGGAAAATGTTGTATGATGTACAGAATGTACCAGGTAAATTTCCTGATTTTAAAGTTGAACATGGTGTTTTGTATAAACATGTCTTAAGTTCCATGGATGCCCTTACTGGAATGGTCGGATTGGAAGATAGTCGTTCCAACTCCTAATAGAGCAGAGGTTTTGGCCACCTTTGCGTCGAATATCTGAACTTTATTACTGGCCTAAGATGCGTCAAACTGTACGTAGCTATATTGCTAAATGCAAAATCTGTGCTACATGCACACCAACAAATCTTCCTCAACCAGGTTTAATGGGTAGTTATCTACAGATTGATTTTCCATTTCAACTTCTACCTTTAGATCTCATTGGTCCGTACCCTAGGTCTTATAAAGGTTCCCAATATGCTTTAGTAGTTGTTGATTATTTTACTAAATTTCAGCCACGACTCAGTGCATTGAAGCTAGCCCGAATCCTCACTTGAGATTTAGTGTCTCTTTGGCTATTTAAATTTGTTCCTCTGAGCTTAGCCATATCTTTAGTATTTTGCATCACCTCTCTTCCTGTGCTTCTGAAATTTGTAAGCTATACGCTTCCTAAAATCCAATACTCCCGAAGTATAGAGGTTTCAATTGGCTAGACCCAACGTGTGGCGTCTGTTCCACTTCTGGCTTAAAAAAAATATATCTCCTTTAACTTTTGGTTTTGATCTTGGGTTGTTATGGTTTTCACTAGTTGTGCTTTTAGATTTTCATTTTAACATTTAGTTTTTGTACTTCAAAATTTTTTTTATATCTATACCTTAAATCAACTTGTTTTGCTATATTCTGTGTAGACTGAATAAATTGCTTTGGTTTTGATTGGTTAAATAACTATTTTAGATTAATAATAAATAAATTAAAAATTTAAATAACTTAAAGTTAACTATTTCACACATTTTACAAGTCCGGAGTAGTCAATAAGTTGAGTCACTACCTCGAAATAACAGTTTTTGAAATTTTAGGTTCCTTTGGGAGTTGTAGCAGTATATTTCATTGGATTTCACGACTGGACCAAAACAAGTAAACATTACTGGTATAGGTATCTCTTCAGAATATTAACTTGGAGTCAGAGAGTAAGTACTACTTTTACTCATTCTCTTGTATATCTCTCAGTTGTGTAATATGTCAGCTTTTAAGGTAGAGCATCTATTAGCTCCTGAATTAGGGTATGAGTTGAGAGTCCGTCATTTAACCAGTCCATTGTTAAAAACAGTTGATGAAAAAAGGGGTGTTCTGAGAGGTGCTTTGAAGCAAGCTTCAGCAAATAGGAGTCATGTTGTTCTGTCAACTTCCAATCTTAATTTTAGTGATGAGATTCCTGAAATAGAGGCTACTCTTGCAGATTTGAAAGTGAAAATTGGTTCTTTTGTTGGTTCTTCTTGTGACACTGCCTATGGTCGTTATACTTCTCGGTTAGGTCATGTTGCAGGTAGAGTCCATCTGTTAGAATCTACAACAGAGGAAGAGGATGAACTAAAGAAGTCTCTTAATCTTAGAATTCTTACTCTGGAAGGTGAACTTGATTTTAGAGTGACTCCACAGGCTCATTCCACTCCTCATAATGCTAATGTTTCTGTAAATTCCTTTCCTTTTGTTAAGTCTGCTCCTATTCATAAATGGGGTGTACATTTTTCACGACAATCAAATGAAAATGTTGGTAGTTTCTTGGAGAAGGTAGAATGTCTGCGTATAGCACGTGGTAACAGCGAGGAAGAGTGTTACTCTTCTGCTGCTGACCTATTTAAGAATTCAGCTTTTACTTGGTACCTCAATAACCAAGGTAGTTTTGCTTCTTGGCAAGAGTTAGTTGCCAAACTTAGATCAGATTTTCTCCCTTAGAACTACGAGGATAATCTCCTTGATGAAATCAAGTCTCGTAAACAAGCTCCACAAGAGAAAGTTACAATTTTTATTAACGAGATTGTTAGTCTGTGTAAACGTCTGGAGACTCCTCTTTCTGAACCTCATATTGTCAGGATTATCAAGAAAAATTTGTTGCCATCGTACCATTCTAGTCTGGCACTTACAGATATTCCCTCGATTGTTGATGTTACTGAAAAATGTAAGAAGCTGGAAGAAGTTTTGTCATGGACGTCTGACAGTGTGTCTAGAGCTCCTATTCGGCAGATGTTTAGAAATCCTGATTCGTCCTATTCGGGTAGACCAAATTATTCTCGGTCTGATAATGTCTCTGCTTTTAACTCAAAGATTACCTGTTGGAATTGTCGTCAATCAGGACATGGGTATTATGAATGTTCTGAACCTAGAATTCGGTTTTGTTATGGATGTGGACGTCAAGGTGTCCGCAAATTTGAATGTCAATTCTGTTCGGGAAACGACAGAAGGGGTGGGTTGTCCCTGGCTCCCGCTCCTCAACGAAATACAGGGAATAAAGTCGAAAATCCTCAAAAACCAGGAAGACGTTTCTGGAGTCTGGATGCTCAAGCATCCACCAGTCAAACTTTTCATCCTCCACCGAAAGACAAAAGTTTCTGTTAGTTTTTGTAAAAGAATGATATCTGTCTCTTCGTTTAATATCTCTTGTGTCAATGCAGTTAAAGATATGAGTAGACTTAATGCTTGTGAAGTAGAGCAGTTAAATAATGTTATCAAATCATTCTCTTCTATCTCTTCGAAAAATAAGTTGGGTAAAACTCATCTCATCGAACATCACATTGATGTGGGTTCGTCCAAGCCCTTCAGGCAATATCAATATCCCTTGTCTCAAGCCTGGCATGAAAGCCTAGTAAAGGAGGTAGATGAAATGCTAGTTAGGTATTATTGAGCCCAGTACTTCTTCTTTTTGTAGCCCTTTGTGGTTGACAAAAAAGAAAGACTGGACTTTTCGTGTCTGTTTTGACGGACGTAAACTTAACAGTATAACCATGAACAGAGATGCGTATCCTATACCTCGTATAGATATCATCCTGGGTAAGTTACAAAACGCTAAATTCATTTCATCTATTGAGTTGAAGAAAGCATTTTTACAGATTCCACTGAGCGAAGAGAGTAAGAAGCTCACTGCATTTGCAGTCAATGGAAAAGGATTGTATCAGTTCACTACAAGGCCTTTTGGTCTTGTGTCTGCTCCGCAGACTATGTGTCGGTTAATGGATTTGGTAATTGGTCCTGCTTGAGATCCTTTGTGTCAGTATTATCTTGATGATATCTTGTTATTACTCCTGATTTTGAAACTCATATCTCTGTATTGCAGCAGTTGTTTCAGCGTTTAAAAGATGCAAATTTGACTATTAACTTAGATAAAAGTAGCTTTTGTCGTGAGTCTATTAAGTTTTTGGGATATGTTGTAGATTCACATGGTCTCCATACTGATCCTGATAAGGTATCGGCTATTCGTGATTTTCCAGTGCCTAAAAATACCACTCAAGTCCGTCGATTGTTAGGAATGGTGGTTTATTACAAAAAATTTGTCAAGTCTTATTCTACCTTGTTGTCCCCTATCACTGATCTACTTCAAAATAGGAAAAAGGGACAAAATATTGTGTGGACTCCTGAAGCTAATGAAGCTTTCATTAAAATCAAGGAGGCTCTCACAAATTCCCCAGTTATGGTAGCACCGGATTTCTCTAAGCCTTTCTATTTGATGACTGATTGTTCAAACACAGCATCTGGTGGGGTACTCTATCAAATTGTTGATGGAGAAGAACACCCTATAGCCTACACCAGCAGGAAATTAAATAAAGTCCAGAAAAATTATGCTACAACTGAAAAGGAGTTGTTAGCTATAATTACAGGTATTGAACATTTTAGATATTTTCTTGAAGGTCGTTCGTTTACGGTCATAACTGACCACAGTAGTTTGGTGTGGTTACAAAGTATGAAGAACCCATCTCCTCGTTTGGCTAGGTGGATTTTAAAATTGGCACAATACGATTATAAAATTGTTCATCGTAAAGCTTCAGGTGTAGTAGTCGCTGATGCACTCTCTAGAACTTTTGATATTAATTTGTTAGACTTATCTTCCTTAACAACCAGATGACTGGTATCGGAAAATGTTGTATGATGTACAGAATGTACCAGGTAAATTTCCTGATTTTAAAGTTGAACATGGTGTTTTGTATAAACATGTCTTAAGTTCCATGGATGCCCTTACTGGAATGTCGGATTGGAAGATAGTCGTTCCAACTCCTAATAGAGCAGAGGTTTTGGCCACCTTTGCGTCGAATATCTGAACTTTATTACTGGCCTAAGATGCGTCAAACTGTACGTAGCTATATTGCTAAATGCAAAATCTGTGCTACATGCAAACCAACAAATCTTCCTCAACCAGGTTTAATGGGTAGTTATCTACAGATTGATTTTCCATTTCAACTTCTACCTTTAGATCTCATTGGTCCGTACCCTAGGTCTTATAAAGGTTCCCAATATGCTTTAGTAGTTGTTGATTATTTTACTAAATTTCAGCCACGACTCAGTGCATTGAAGCTAGCCCGAATCCTCACTTGAGATTTAGTGTCTCTTTGGCTATTTAAATTTGTTCCTCTGAGCTTAACCATATCTTTAGTATTTTGCATCACCTCTCTTCCAGTGCTTCTGAAATTTGTAAGCTATACGCTTCCTAAAATCCAATACTCCCGAAGTATAGAGGTTTCAATTGGCTAGACCCAACGTGTGGCGTCTGTTCCACTTCTGGCTTAAAAAAAAATATATCTCCTTTAACTTTTGGTTTTGATCTTGGGTTGTTATGGTTTTCACTAGTTGTGCTTTTAGATTTTCATTTTAACATTTAGTTTTTGTACTTCAAAATTTTTTTTTATATCTATACCTTAAATCAACTTGTTTTGCTATATTCTGTGTAGACTGAATAAATTGCTTTGGTTTTGATTGGTTAAATAACTATTTTAGATTAATAATAAATAAATTAAAAATTTAAATAACTTAAAGTTAACTATTTCACATATTTTACAAGTCCGGAGTTGTCAATAAGTTGAGTCACTACCTCGAAATAACAGTTTTTGAAATTTTAGGTTCCTTTGGGAGTTTTAGCAGTATATTTTATTGGATTTCACGACTGGACCAAAACAAGTAAACATTACTGGTATAGGTATCCCTTCAGAATATTAACTTGGAGTCAGAGAGTAAGTACTACTTTTACTCATTCTCTTGTATATCTCTCAGTTGTGTAATATGTCAGCTTTTAAGGTAGAGCATCTATTAGCTCCTGAATTAGAGTATGAGTTGAGAGTTCGTCATTTAACCAGTCCATTGTTAAAAACAGTTGATGAAAAAAGGGGTGTTCTGAGAGGTGCTTTGAAGCAAGCTTCAGCAAATAGGAGTCATGTTGTTCTGTCAACTTCCAATCTTAATTTTAGTGATGAGATTCCTGAAATAGAGGCTACTCTTGCAGATTTGAAAGTGAAAATTGGTTCTTTTGTTGGTTCCCCTTGTGACACTGCCTATGGTCGTTATACTTCTCGGTTAGGTCACGTTGCAGGTAGAGTCCATCTGTTAGAATCTACAACAGAGGAAGAGGATGAACTAAAGAAGTCTCTTAATCTTAGAATTCTTACTCTGGAAGGTGAACTTGATTTTAGAGTGACTCCACAGGCTCATTCCACTCCTCATAATGCTAGTGTTTCTGTAAATTCCTTTCCTTTTGTTAAGTCTGCTCCTATTCATAAATGGGGTGTACATTTTTTAGGACAATCAAATGAAAATGTTGGTAGTTTCTTGGAGAAGGTAGAATGTCTACGTATAGCACGTGGTAACAGCGAGGAAGAGTGTTACTCTTCTGCTGCTGACTTATTTAAAAATTCAGCTTTTACTTGGTACCTCAATAACCGAGGTAGTTTTGCTTCTTGGCAAGAGTTAGTTGCCAAACTTAGATCAGATTTTCTCCCTTATAACTACGAGAATAATCTCCTTGATGAAATCAAGTCTCGTAAACAAGCTCCACAAGAGAAAGTTACAATTTTTATTAACGAGATTGTTAGTCTGTGTAAACGTCTGGAGACTCCTCTTTCTGAACCTCATATTGTCAGGATTATCAAGAAAAATTTGTTGCCATCGTACCATTCTAGTCTGGCACTTACAGATATTCCCTCGATTGTTGATCTTACTGAAAAATGTAAGAAGCTGGAAGAAGTTTTGTCATGGACGTCTGACAGTGTGTCTAGAGCTCCTATTCGGCAGATGTTTAGAAATCCCGATTCGTCCTATTCGGGTAGACCAAATTATTCTCGGTCTGATAATGTCTCTGCTTTTAACTCAAAGATTACTTGTTGGAATTGTCGTCAATCAGGACATGGGTATTATGAATGTTCTGAACCTAGAATTCGGTTTTGTTATGGATGTGGACGTCAAGGTGTCCGCAAATTTGAATGTCAATTCTATTCGGGAAACGACAGAAGGGGTGGGTTGTCCCTGGCTCCCGCTTCTCAACGAAATACAGGGAATACAGTCGAAAATCCTCAAAAACCAGGAAGACGTTTCTGGAGTCTGGATGCTCAAGCATCCACCAGTCAAACTTTTCATCCTCCACCGAAAGACAAAAGTTTCTGTTAGTTTTTGTAAAAGAATGATTTCTGAAAACTGGATTTTCTGAAAACTTTTAATAGTGAATTAAATTTTCCTGAATTTTCCTTATCTGTCCCTTCGTTTAATATCTCTTGTGTCAATGCAGTTAAAGATATGAGTAGACTTAATGCTCGTGAAGTAGAGCAGTTAAATAATGTTATCAAATTATTCTCTTCTATCTCTTCGAAAAATAAGTTGGGTAAAACTCATCTCATCGAACATCACATTGATGTGGGTTCGTCCAAGCCCTTCAGGCAATATCAATATCCCTTGCCTCAAGCCTGGCATGAAAGCCTAGTAAAGGAGGTAGATGAAATGCTAAAGTTAGGTATTATTGAGCCCAGTACTTCTTCTTTTTGTAGCCCTTTGTGGTTGACAAAAAAGAAAGACTGGACTTTTCGTGTCTTGTTTTGACGGACGTAAACTTAACAGTATAACCATGAACAGAGATGCGTATCCTATACCTCGTATAGATATCATCCTGAGTAAGTTACAAAACGCTAAATTCATTTCATCTATTGACTTGAAGAAAGCATTTTTACAGATTCCACTGAGCGAAGAGAGTAAGAAGCTCACTGCTTTTTCAGTCAATGGAAAAGGATTGTATCAGTTCACTACAATGCCTTTTGGTCTTGTGTCTGCTCCGCAGACTATGTGTCGGTTAATGGATTTGGTAATTGGTCCTGCTTGAGATCCTTTGTGTCAGTATTATCTTGATGATATTCTTGTTATTACTCCTGATTTTGAAACTCATATCTCTGTATTGCAGCAGTTGTTTCAGCGTTTAAAAGATGCAAATTTGACTATTAACTTAGATAAAAGTAGCTTTTGTCGTGAGTCTATTAAGTTTTTGGGATATGTTGTAGATTCACATGGTCTCCATACTGATCCTGATAAGGTATCGGCTATTCGTGATTTTCCAGTGCCTAAAAATACCACTCAAGTCCGTCGATTGTTAGGAATGGTGGTTTATTACAAAAAATTTGTCAAGTCTTATTCTACCTTGTTGTCCCCTATCACTGATCTACTTCAAAATAGGAAAAAGGGACAAAATATTGTGTGGACTCCTGAAGCTAATGAAGCTTTCATTAAAATCAAGGAGGCTCTCACAAATTCCCCAGTTATGGTAGCACCGGATTTCTCTAAGCCTTTCTATTTGATGACTGATTGTTCAAACACAGCATCTGGTGGGGTACTCTATCAAATTGTTGATGGAGAAGAACACCCTATAGCCTACACCAGCAGGAAATTAAATAAAGTCCAGAAAAATTATGCTACAACTGAAAAGGAGTTGTTAGCTATAATTACAGGTATTGAACATTTTAGATATTTTCTTGAAGGTCGTTCGTTTACGGTCATAACTGACCACAGTAGTTTGGTGTGGTTACAAAGTATGAAGAACCCATCTCCTCGTTTGGCTAGGTGGATTTTAAAATTGGCACAATACGATTATAAAATTGTTCATCGTAAAGCTTCAGGTGTAGTAGTCGCTGATGCACTCTCTAGAACTTTTGATATTAATTTGTTAGACTTAGCTTCCTTACAACCAGATGACTGGTATCGGAAAATGTTGTATGATGTACAGAATGTACCAGGTAAATTTCCTGATTTTAAAGTCGAACATGGTGTTTTGTATAAATATGTCTTAAGTTCCATGGATGCCCTCACTGGAATGTCGAATTGGAAGATAGTCGTTCCAACTAATAATAAAGCAGAGGTTTTGGCCACCTTTCATGACCATCCTACGGCAGCTCATTTTGGTTTTTACAAAACTTTGCGTCGAATATCTGAACTTTATTACTGGCCTAAGCTGCGTCAAACTGTACGTAGCTATATTGCTAAATGCAAAATCTGTGCTACATGCAAACCAACAAATCTTCCTCAACCAGGTTTACTGGGTAGTTATCGACAGATTGATTTTCCATTTCAACTTCTACCTTTAGATCTCATTGGTCCGTACCCTAGGTCTTATAAAGGTTCCCAATATGCTTTAGTAGTTGTTGATTATTTTACTAAGTTTCAGCCACGATTCAGTACATTGAAGCTAGCCCGAATCCTCACTTGAGATTTAGTGTCTCTTTGGCTATTTAAATTTTTTTCCTCTGAGCTTAGCCATATCTTTAGTATTTTGCATCACCTCTCTTCCAGTGCTTCTGAAATTTGTAAGCTATACGCTTCCTAAAATCCAATACTCCCGAAGTATAGAGGTTTCAATTGGCTAGACCCAACGTATGGCTTCTTTTCCACTTCTGGCTTAAAAAAAATATATCTCCTTTAACTTTTGGTTTTGATCTTGGGTTGTTATGGTTTTCGCTAGTTGTGCTTTTAGATTTTCATTTTAACATTTAGTTTTTGTACTTCAAAATTTTTTTTTATATCTATACCTTAAATCAACTTGTTTTGCTATATTCTGTGTAGACTGAATAAATTGCTTTGGTTTTGGTTGGTTAAATAACTATTTTAGATTAATAATAAATAAATTAAAAATTTAAATAACTTAAAGTTAACTATTTCACATATTTTACAAGTCCGGAGTAGTCAATAAGTTGAGTCACTACCTCGAAATAACAGTTTTTGAAATTTTAGGTTCCTTTGGGAGTTGTAGCAGTATATTTCATTGGATTTCACGACTGGACCAAAACAAGTAAACATTACTGGTATAGATATCCCTTCAGAATATTAACTTGGAGTCAGAGAGTAAGTACTACTTTTACTCATTCTCTTGTATATCTCTCAGTTGTGTAATATGTCAGCTTTTAAGGTAGAGCATCTATTAGCTCCTGAATTAGAGTATGAGTTGAGAGTCCGTCATTTAACCAGTCCATTGTTAAAAACAGTTGATGAAAAAAGGGGTGTTCTGAGAGGTGCTTTGAAGCAAGCTTCAGCAAATAGGAGTCATGTTGTTCTGTCAACTTCCAATCTTAATTTTAGTGATGAGATTCCTGAAATAGAGGCTACTCTTGCAGATTTGAAAGTGAAAATTGGTTCTTTTGTTGGTTCCCCTTGTGACACTGCCTATGGTCGTTATACTTCTCGGTTAGGTCACGTTGCAGGTAGAGTCCATCTGTTAGAATCTACAACAGAGGAAGAGGATGAACTAAAGAAGTCTCTTAATCTTAGAATTCTTACTCTGGAAGGTGAACTTGATTTTAGAGTGACTCCACAGGCTCATTCCACTCCTCATAATGCTAGTGTTTCTGTAAATTCCTTTCCTTTTGTTAAGTCTGCTCCTATTCATAAATGGGGTGTACATTTTTTAGGACAATCAAATGAAAATGTTGGTAGTTTCTTGGAGAAGGTAGAATGTCTACGTATAGCACGTGGTAACAGCGAGGAAGAGTGTTACTCTTCTGCTGCTGACTTATTTAAAAATTCAGCTTTTACTTGGTACCTCAATAACCGAGGTAGTTTTGCTTCTTGGCAAGAGTTAGTTGCCAAACTTAGATCAGATTTTCTCCCTTATAACTACGAGAATAATCTCCTTGATGAAATCAAGTCTCGTAAACAAGCTCCACAAGAGAAAGTTACAATTTTTATTAACGAGATTGTTAGTCTGTGTAAACGTCTGGAGACTCCTCTTTCTGAACCTCATATTGTCAGGATTATCAAGAAAAATTTGTTGCCATCGTACCATTCTAGTCTGGCACTTACAGATATTCCCTCGATTGTTGATCTTACTGAAAAATGTAAGAAGCTGGAAGAAGTTTTGTCATGGACGTCTGACAGTGTGTCTAGAGCTCCTATTCGGCAGATGTTTAGAAATCCCGATTCGTCCTATTCGGGTAGACCAAATTATTCTCGGTCTGATAATGTCTCTGCTTTTAACTCAAAGATTACTTGTTGGAATTGTCGTCAATCAGGACATGGGTATTATGAATGTTCTGAACCTAGAATTCGGTTTTGTTATGGATGTGGACGTCAAGGTGTCCGCAAATTTGAATGTCAATTCTGTTCGGGAAACGACAGAAGGGGTGGGTTGTCCCTGGCTCCCGCTCCTCAACGAAATACAGGGAATACAGTCGAAAATCCTCAAAAACCAGGAAGACGTTTCTGGAGTCTGGATGCTCAAGCATCCACCAGTCAAACTTTTCATCCTCCACCGAAAGACAAAAGTTTCTGTTAGTTTTTGTAAAAGAATGATATCTGTCTCTTCGTTTAATATCTCTTGTGTCAATGCAGTTAAAGATATGAGTAGACTTAATGCTCGTGAAGTAGAGCAGTTAAATAATGTTATCAAATCATTCTCTTCTATCTCTTCGAAAAATAAGTTGGGTAAAACTCATCTCATCGAACATCACATTGATGTGGGTTCGTCCAAGCCCTTCAGGCAATATCAATATCCCTTGTCTCAAGCCTGGCATGAAAGCCTAGTAAAGGAGGTAGATGAAATGCTAGTTAGGTATTATTGAGCCCAGTACTTCTTCTTTTTGTAGCCCTTTGTGGTTGACAAAAAAGAAAGACTGGACTTTTCGTGTCTGTTTTGACGGACGTAAACTTAACAGTATAACCATGAACAGAGATGCGTATCCTATACCTCGTATAGATATCATCCTGGGTAAGTTACAAAACGCTAAATTCATTTCATCTATTGAGTTGAAGAAAGCATTTTTACAGATTCCACTGAGCGAAGAGAGTAAGAAGCTCACTGCATTTGCAGTCAATGGAAAAGGATTGTATCAGTTCACTACAAGGCCTTTTGGTCTTGTGTCTGCTCCGCAGACTATGTGTCGGTTAATGGATTTGGTAATTGGTCCTGCTTGAGATCCTTTGTGTCAGTATTATCTTGATGATATCTTGTTATTACTCCTGATTTTGAAACTCATATCTCTGTATTGCAGCAGTTGTTTCAGCGTTTAAAAGATGCAAATTTGACTATTAACTTAGATAAAAGTAGCTTTTGTCGTGAGTCTATTAAGTTTTTGGGATATGTTGTAGATTCACATGGTCTCCATACTGATCCTGATAAGGTATCGGCTATTCGTGATTTTCCAGTGCCTAAAAATACCACTCAAGTCCGTCGATTGTTAGGAATGGTGGTTTATTACAAAAAATTTGTCAAGTCTTATTCTACCTTGTTGTCCCCTATCACTGATCTACTTCAAAATAGGAAAAAGGGACAAAATATTGTGTGGACTCCTGAAGCTAATGAAGCTTTCATTAAAATCAAGGAGGCTCTCACAAATTCCCCAGTTATGGTAGCACCGGATTTCTCTAAGCCTTTCTATTTGATGACTGATTGTTCAAACACAGCATCTGGTGGGGTACTCTATCAAATTGTTGATGGAGAAGAACACCCTATAGCCTACACCAGCAGGAAATTAAATAAAGTCCAGAAAAATTATGCTACAACTGAAAAGGAGTTGTTAGCTATAATTACAGGTATTGAACATTTTAGATATTTTCTTGAAGGTCGTTCGTTTACGGTCATAACTGACCACAGTAGTTTGGTGTGGTTACAAAGTATGAAGAACCCATCTCCTCGTTTGGCTAGGTGGATTTTAAAATTGGCACAATACGATTATAAAATTGTTCATCGTAAAGCTTCAGGTGTAGTAGTCGCTGATGCACTCTCTAGAACTTTTGATATTAATTTGTTAGACTTATCTTCCTTAACAACCAGATGACTGGTATCGGAAAATGTTGTATGATGTACAGAATGTACCAGGTAAATTTCCTGATTTTAAAGTTGAACATGGTGTTTTGTATAAACATGTCTTAAGTTCCATGGATGCCCTTACTGGAATGTCGGATTGGAAGATAGTCGTTCCAACTCCTAATAGAGCAGAGGTTTTGGCCACCTTTGCGTCGAATATCTGAACTTTATTACTGGCCTAAGATGCGTCAAACTGTACGTAGCTATATTGCTAAATGCAAAATCTGTGCTACATGCAAACCAACAAATCTTCCTCAACCAGGTTTAATGGGTAGTTATCTACAGATTGATTTTCCATTTCAACTTCTACCTTTAGATCTCATTGGTCCGTACCCTAGGTCTTATAAAGGTTCCCAATATGCTTTAGTAGTTGTTGATTATTTTACTAAATTTCAGCCACGACTCAGTGCATTGAAGCTAGCCCGAATCCTCACTTGAGATTTAGTGTCTCTTTGGCTATTTAAATTTGTTCCTCTGAGCTTAACCATATCTTTAGTATTTTGCATCACCTCTCTTCCAGTGCTTCTGAAATTTGTAAGCTATACGCTTCCTAAAATCCAATACTCCCGAAGTATAGAGGTTTCAATTGGCTAGACCCAACGTGTGGCGTCTGTTCCACTTCTGGCTTAAAAAAAAATATATCTCCTTTAACTTTTGGTTTTGATCTTGGGTTGTTATGGTTTTCACTAGTTGTGCTTTTAGATTTTCATTTTAACATTTAGTTTTTGTACTTCAAAATTTTTTTTTATATCTATACCTTAAATCAACTTGTTTTGCTATATTCTGTGTAGACTGAATAAATTGCTTTGGTTTTGATTGGTTAAATAACTATTTTAGATTAATAATAAATAAATTAAAAATTTAAATAACTTAAAGTTAACTATTTCACATATTTTACAAGTCCGGAGTTGTCAATAAGTTGAGTCACTACCTCGAAATAACAGTTTTTGAAATTTTAGGTTCCTTTGGGAGTTTTAGCAGTATATTTTATTGGATTTCACGACTGGACCAAAACAAGTAAACATTACTGGTATAGGTATCCCTTCAGAATATTAACTTGGAGTCAGAGAGTAAGTACTACTTTTACTCATTCTCTTGTATATCTCTCAGTTGTGTAATATGTCAGCTTTTAAGGTAGAGCATCTATTAGCTCCTGAATTAGAGTATGAGTTGAGAGTTCGTCATTTAACCAGTCCATTGTTAAAAACAGTTGATGAAAAAAGGGGTGTTCTGAGAGGTGCTTTGAAGCAAGCTTCAGCAAATAGGAGTCATGTTGTTCTGTCAACTTCCAATCTTAATTTTAGTGATGAGATTCCTGAAATAGAGGCTACTCTTGCAGATTTGAAAGTGAAAATTGGTTCTTTTGTTGGTTCCCCTTGTGACACTGCCTATGGTCGTTATACTTCTCGGTTAGGTCACGTTGCAGGTAGAGTCCATCTGTTAGAATCTACAACAGAGGAAGAGGATGAACTAAAGAAGTCTCTTAATCTTAGAATTCTTACTCTGGAAGGTGAACTTGATTTTAGAGTGACTCCACAGGCTCATTCCACTCCTCATAATGCTAGTGTTTCTGTAAATTCCTTTCCTTTTGTTAAGTCTGCTCCTATTCATAAATGGGGTGTACATTTTTTAGGACAATCAAATGAAAATGTTGGTAGTTTCTTGGAGAAGGTAGAATGTCTACGTATAGCACGTGGTAACAGCGAGGAAGAGTGTTACTCTTCTGCTGCTGACTTATTTAAAAATTCAGCTTTTACTTGGTACCTCAATAACCGAGGTAGTTTTGCTTCTTGGCAAGAGTTAGTTGCCAAACTTAGATCAGATTTTCTCCCTTATAACTACGAGAATAATCTCCTTGATGAAATCAAGTCTCGTAAACAAGCTCCACAAGAGAAAGTTACAATTTTTATTAACGAGATTGTTAGTCTGTGTAAACGTCTGGAGACTCCTCTTTCTGAACCTCATATTGTCAGGATTATCAAGAAAAATTTGTTGCCATCGTACCATTCTAGTCTGGCACTTACAGATATTCCCTCGATTGTTGATCTTACTGAAAAATGTAAGAAGCTGGAAGAAGTTTTGTCATGGACGTCTGACAGTGTGTCTAGAGCTCCTATTCGGCAGATGTTTAGAAATCCCGATTCGTCCTATTCGGGTAGACCAAATTATTCTCGGTCTGATAATGTCTCTGCTTTTAACTCAAAGATTACTTGTTGGAATTGTCGTCAATCAGGACATGGGTATTATGAATGTTCTGAACCTAGAATTCGGTTTTGTTATGGATGTGGACGTCAAGGTGTCCGCAAATTTGAATGTCAATTCTATTCGGGAAACGACAGAAGGGGTGGGTTGTCCCTGGCTCCCGCTTCTCAACGAAATACAGGGAATACAGTCGAAAATCCTCAAAAACCAGGAAGACGTTTCTGGAGTCTGGATGCTCAAGCATCCACCAGTCAAACTTTTCATCCTCCACCGAAAGACAAAAGTTTCTGTTAGTTTTTGTAAAAGAATGATTTCTGAAAACTGGATTTTCTGAAAACTTTTAATAGTGAATTAAATTTTCCTGAATTTTCCTTATCTGTCCCTTCGTTTAATATCTCTTGTGTCAATGCAGTTAAAGATATGAGTAGACTTAATGCTCGTGAAGTAGAGCAGTTAAATAATGTTATCAAATTATTCTCTTCTATCTCTTCGAAAAATAAGTTGGGTAAAACTCATCTCATCGAACATCACATTGATGTGGGTTCGTCCAAGCCCTTCAGGCAATATCAATATCCCTTGCCTCAAGCCTGGCATGAAAGCCTAGTAAAGGAGGTAGATGAAATGCTAAAGTTAGGTATTATTGAGCCCAGTACTTCTTCTTTTTGTAGCCCTTTGTGGTTGACAAAAAAGAAAGACTGGACTTTTCGTGTCTTGTTTTGACGGACGTAAACTTAACAGTATAACCATGAACAGAGATGCGTATCCTATACCTCGTATAGATATCATCCTGAGTAAGTTACAAAACGCTAAATTCATTTCATCTATTGACTTGAAGAAAGCATTTTTACAGATTCCACTGAGCGAAGAGAGTAAGAAGCTCACTGCTTTTTCAGTCAATGGAAAAGGATTGTATCAGTTCACTACAATGCCTTTTGGTCTTGTGTCTGCTCCGCAGACTATGTGTCGGTTAATGGATTTGGTAATTGGTCCTGCTTGAGATCCTTTGTGTCAGTATTATCTTGATGATATTCTTGTTATTACTCCTGATTTTGAAACTCATATCTCTGTATTGCAGCAGTTGTTTCAGCGTTTAAAAGATGCAAATTTGACTATTAACTTAGATAAAAGTAGCTTTTGTCGTGAGTCTATTAAGTTTTTGGGATATGTTGTAGATTCACATGGTCTCCATACTGATCCTGATAAGGTATCGGCTATTCGTGATTTTCCAGTGCCTAAAAATACCACTCAAGTCCGTCGATTGTTAGGAATGGTGGTTTATTACAAAAAATTTGTCAAGTCTTATTCTACCTTGTTGTCCCCTATCACTGATCTACTTCAAAATAGGAAAAAGGGACAAAATATTGTGTGGACTCCTGAAGCTAATGAAGCTTTCATTAAAATCAAGGAGGCTCTCACAAATTCCCCAGTTATGGTAGCACCGGATTTCTCTAAGCCTTTCTATTTGATGACTGATTGTTCAAACACAGCATCTGGTGGGGTACTCTATCAAATTGTTGATGGAGAAGAACACCCTATAGCCTACACCAGCAGGAAATTAAATAAAGTCCAGAAAAATTATGCTACAACTGAAAAGGAGTTGTTAGCTATAATTACAGGTATTGAACATTTTAGATATTTTCTTGAAGGTCGTTCGTTTACGGTCATAACTGACCACAGTAGTTTGGTGTGGTTACAAAGTATGAAGAACCCATCTCCTCGTTTGGCTAGGTGGATTTTAAAATTGGCACAATACGATTATAAAATTGTTCATCGTAAAGCTTCAGGTGTAGTAGTCGCTGATGCACTCTCTAGAACTTTTGATATTAATTTGTTAGACTTAGCTTCCTTACAACCAGATGACTGGTATCGGAAAATGTTGTATGATGTACAGAATGTACCAGGTAAATTTCCTGATTTTAAAGTCGAACATGGTGTTTTGTATAAATATGTCTTAAGTTCCATGGATGCCCTCACTGGAATGTCGAATTGGAAGATAGTCGTTCCAACTAATAATAAAGCAGAGGTTTTGGCCACCTTTCATGACCATCCTACGGCAGCTCATTTTGGTTTTTACAAAACTTTGCGTCGAATATCTGAACTTTATTACTGGCCTAAGCTGCGTCAAACTGTACGTAGCTATATTGCTAAATGCAAAATCTGTGCTACATGCAAACCAACAAATCTTCCTCAACCAGGTTTACTGGGTAGTTATCGACAGATTGATTTTCCATTTCAACTTCTACCTTTAGATCTCATTGGTCCGTACCCTAGGTCTTATAAAGGTTCCCAATATGCTTTAGTAGTTGTTGATTATTTTACTAAGTTTCAGCCACGATTCAGTACATTGAAGCTAGCCCGAATCCTCACTTGAGATTTAGTGTCTCTTTGGCTATTTAAATTTTTTTCCTCTGAGCTTAGCCATATCTTTAGTATTTTGCATCACCTCTCTTCCAGTGCTTCTGAAATTTGTAAGCTATACGCTTCCTAAAATCCAATACTCCCGAAGTATAGAGGTTTCAATTGGCTAGACCCAACGTATGGCTTCTTTTCCACTTCTGGCTTAAAAAAAATATATCTCCTTTAACTTTTGGTTTTGATCTTGGGTTGTTATGGTTTTCGCTAGTTGTGCTTTTAGATTTTCATTTTAACATTTAGTTTTTGTACTTCAAAATTTTTTTTTATATCTATACCTTAAATCAACTTGTTTTGCTATATTCTGTGTAGACTGAATAAATTGCTTTGGTTTTGGTTGGTTAAATAACTATTTTAGATTAATAATAAATAAATTAAAAATTTAAATAACTTAAAGTTAACTATTTCACATATTTTACAAGTCCGGAGTAGTCAATAAGTTGAGTCACTACCTCGAAATAACAGTTTTTGAAATTTTAGGTTCCTTTGGGAGTTGTAGCAGTATATTTCATTGGATTTCACGACTGGACCAAAACAAGTAAACATTACTGGTATAGATATCCCTTCAGAATATTAACTTGGAGTCAGAGAGTAAGTACTACTTTTACTCATTCTCTTGTATATCTCTCAGTTGTGTAATATGTCAGCTTTTAAGGTAGAGCATCTATTAGCTCCTGAATTAGAGTATGAGTTGAGAGTCCGTCATTTAACCAGTCCATTGTTAAAAACAGTTGATGAAAAAAGGGGTGTTCTGAGAGGTGCTTTGAAGCAAGCTTCAGCAAATAGGAGTCATGTTGTTCTGTCAACTTCCAATCTTAATTTTAGTGATGAGATTCCTGAAATAGAGGCTACTCTTGCAGATTTGAAAGTGAAAATTGGTTCTTTTGTTGGTTCCCCTTGTGACACTGCCTATGGTCGTTATACTTCTCGGTTAGGTCACGTTGCAGGTAGAGTCCATCTGTTAGAATCTACAACAGAGGAAGAGGATGAACTAAAGAAGTCTCTTAATCTTAGAATTCTTACTCTGGAAGGTGAACTTGATTTTAGAGTGACTCCACAGGCTCATTCCACTCCTCATAATGCTAGTGTTTCTGTAAATTCCTTTCCTTTTGTTAAGTCTGCTCCTATTCATAAATGGGGTGTACATTTTTTAGGACAATCAAATGAAAATGTTGGTAGTTTCTTGGAGAAGGTAGAATGTCTACGTATAGCACGTGGTAACAGCGAGGAAGAGTGTTACTCTTCTGCTGCTGACTTATTTAAAAATTCAGCTTTTACTTGGTACCTCAATAACCGAGGTAGTTTTGCTTCTTGGCAAGAGTTAGTTGCCAAACTTAGATCAGATTTTCTCCCTTATAACTACGAGAATAATCTCCTTGATGAAATCAAGTCTCGTAAACAAGCTCCACAAGAGAAAGTTACAATTTTTATTAACGAGATTGTTAGTCTGTGTAAACGTCTGGAGACTCCTCTTTCTGAACCTCATATTGTCAGGATTATCAAGAAAAATTTGTTGCCATCGTACCATTCTAGTCTGGCACTTACAGATATTCCCTCGATTGTTGATCTTACTGAAAAATGTAAGAAGCTGGAAGAAGTTTTGTCATGGACGTCTGACAGTGTGTCTAGAGCTCCTATTCGGCAGATGTTTAGAAATCCCGATTCGTCCTATTCGGGTAGACCAAATTATTCTCGGTCTGATAATGTCTCTGCTTTTAACTCAAAGATTACTTGTTGGAATTGTCGTCAATCAGGACATGGGTATTATGAATGTTCTGAACCTAGAATTCGGTTTTGTTATGGATGTGGACGTCAAGGTGTCCGCAAATTTGAATGTCAATTCTGTTCGGGAAACGACAGAAGGGGTGGGTTGTCCCTGGCTCCCGCTCCTCAACGAAATACAGGGAATACAGTCGAAAATCCTCAAAAACCAGGAAGACGTTTCTGGAGTCTGGATGCTCAAGCATCCACCAGTCAAACTTTTCATCCTCCACCGAAAGACAAAAGTTTCTGTTAGTTTTTGTAAAAGAATGATATCTGTCTCTTCGTTTAATATCTCTTGTGTCAATGCAGTTAAAGATATGAGTAGACTTAATGCTCGTGAAGTAGAGCAGTTAAATAATGTTATCAAATCATTCTCTTCTATCTCTTCGAAAAATAAGTTGGGTAAAACTCATCTCATCGAACATCACATTGATGTGGGTTCGTCCAAGCCCTTCAGGCAATATCAATATCCCTTGTCTCAAGCCTGGCATGAAAGCCTAGTAAAGGAGGTAGATGAAATGCTAGTTAGGTATTATTGAGCCCAGTACTTCTTCTTTTTGTAGCCCTTTGTGGTTGACAAAAAAGAAAGACTGGACTTTTCGTGTCTGTTTTGACGGACGTAAACTTAACAGTATAACCATGAACAGAGATGCGTATCCTATACCTCGTATAGATATCATCCTGAGTAAGTTACAAAACGCTAAATTCATTTCATCTATTGAGTTGAAGAAAGCATTTTTACAGATTCCACTGAGCGAAGAGAGTAAGAAGCTCACTGCATTTGCAGTCAATGGAAAAGGATTGTATCAGTTCACTACAAGGCCTTTTGGTCTTGTGTCTGCTCCGCAGACTATGTGTCGGTTAATGGATTTGGTAATTGGTCCTGCTTGAGATCCTTTGTGTCAGTATTATCTTGATGATATCTTGTTATTACTCCTGATTTTGAAACTCATATCTCTGTATTGCAGCAGTTGTTTCAGCGTTTAAAAGATGCAAATTTGACTATTAACTTAGATAAAAGTAGCTTTTGTCGTGAGTCTATTAAGTTTTTGGGATATGTTGTAGATTCACATGGTCTCCATACTGATCCTGATAAGGTATCGGCTATTCGTGATTTTCCAGTGCCTAAAAATACCACTCAAGTCCGTCGATTGTTAGGAATGGTGGTTTATTACAAAAAATTTGTCAAGTCTTATTCTACCTTGTTGTCCCCTATCACTGATCTACTTCAAAATAGGAAAAAGGGACAAAATATTGTGTGGACTCCTGAAGCTAATGAAGCTTTCATTAAAATCAAGGAGGCTCTCACAAATTCCCCAGTTATGGTAGCACCGGATTTCTCTAAGCCTTTCTATTTGATGACTGATTGTTCAAACACAGCATCTGGTGGGGTACTCTATCAAATTGTTGATGGAGAAGAACACCCTATAGCCTACACCAGCAGGAAATTAAATAAAGTCCAGAAAAATTATGCTACAACTGAAAAGGAGTTGTTAGCTATAATTACAGGTATTGAACATTTTAGATATTTTCTTGAAGGTCGTTCGTTTACGGTCATAACTGACCACAGTAGTTTGGTGTGGTTACAAAGTATGAAGAACCCATCTCCTCGTTTGGCTAGGTGGATTTTAAAATTGGCACAATACGATTATAAAATTGTTCATCGTAAAGCTTCAGGTGTAGTAGTCGCTGATGCACTCTCTAGAACTTTTGATATTAATTTGTTAGACTTATCTTCCTTAACAACCAGATGACTGGTATCGGAAAATGTTGTATGATGTACAGAATGTACCAGGTAAATTTCCTGATTTTAAAGTTGAACATGGTGTTTTGTATAAACATGTCTTAAGTTCCATGGATGCCCTTACTGGAATGTCGGATTGGAAGATAGTCGTTCCAACTCCTAATAGAGCAGAGGTTTTGGCCACCTTTGCGTCGAATATCTGAACTTTATTACTGGCCTAAGATGCGTCAAACTGTACGTAGCTATATTGCTAAATGCAAAATCTGTGCTACATGCAAACCAACAAATCTTCCTCAACCAGGTTTAATGGGTAGTTATCTACAGATTGATTTTCCATTTCAACTTCTACCTTTAGATCTCATTGGTCCGTACCCTAGGTCTTATAAAGGTTCCCAATATGCTTTAGTAGTTGTTGATTATTTTACTAAATTTCAGCCACGACTCAGTGCATTGAAGCTAGCCCGAATCCTCACTTGAGATTTAGTGTCTCTTTGGCTATTTAAATTTGTTCCTCTGAGCTTAACCATATCTTTAGTATTTTGCATCACCTCTCTTCCAGTGCTTCTGAAATTTGTAAGCTATACGCTTCCTAAAATCCAATACTCCCGAAGTATAGAGGTTTCAATTGGCTAGACCCAACGTGTGGCGTCTGTTCCACTTCTGGCTTAAAAAAAAATATATCTCCTTTAACTTTTGGTTTTGATCTTGGGTTGTTATGGTTTTCACTAGTTGTGCTTTTAGATTTTCATTTTAACATTTAGTTTTTGTACTTCAAAATTTTTTTTTATATCTATACCTTAAATCAACTTGTTTTGCTATATTCTGTGTAGACTGAATAAATTGCTTTGGTTTTGATTGGTTAAATAACTATTTTAGATTAATAATAAATAAATTAAAAATTTAAATAACTTAAAGTTAACTATTTCACATATTTTACAAGTCCGGAGTAGTCAATAAGTTGAGTCACTACCTCGAAATAACAGTTTTTGAAATTTTAGGTTCCTTTGGGAGTTGTAGCATTATATTTTATTGGATTTCACGACTGGACCAAAACAAGTAAACATTACTGGTATAGGTATCCCTTCAGAATATTAACTTGGAGTCAGAGAGTAAGTACTACTTTTACTCATTCTCTTGTATATCTCTCAGTTGTGTAATATGTCAGCTTTTAAGGTAGAGCATCTATTAGCTCCTGAATTAGAGTATGAGTTGAGAGTTCGTCATTTAACCAGTCCATTGTTAAAAACAGTTGATGAAAAAAGGGGTGTTCTGAGAGGTGCTTTGAAGCAAGCTTCAGCAAATAGGAGTCATGTTGTTCTGTCAACTTCCAATCTTAATTTTAGTGATGAGATTCCTGAAATAGAGGCTACTCTTGCAGATTTGAAAGTGAAAATTGGTTCTTTTGTTGGTTCCCCTTGTGACACTGCCTATGGTCGTTATACTTCTCGGTTAGGTCACGTTGCAGGTAGAGTCCATCTGTTAGAATCTACAACAGAGGAAGAGGATGAACTAAAGAAGTCTCTTAATCTTAGAATTCTTACTCTGGAAGGTGAACTTGATTTTAGAGTGACTCCACAGGCTCATTCCACTCCTCATAATGCTAGTGTTTCTGTAAATTCCTTTCCTTTTGTTAAGTCTGCTCCTATTCATAAATGGGGTGTACATTTTTTAGGACAATCAAATGAAAATGTTGGTAGTTTCTTGGAGAAGGTAGAATGTCTACGTATAGCACGTGGTAACAGCGAGGAAGAGTGTTACTCTTCTGCTGCTGACTTATTTAAAAATTCAGCTTTTACTTGGTACCTCAATAACCGAGGTAGTTTTGCTTCTTGGCAAGAGTTAGTTGCCAAACTTAGATCAGATTTTCTCCCTTATAACTACGAGAATAATCTCCTTGATGAAATCAAGTCTCGTAAACAAGCTCCACAAGAGAAAGTTACAATTTTTATTAACGAGATTGTTAGTCTGTGTAAACGTCTGGAGACTCCTCTTTCTGAACCTCATATTGTCAGGATTATCAAGAAAAATTTGTTGCCATCGTACCATTCTAGTCTGGCACTTACAGATATTCCCTCGATTGTTGATCTTACTGAAAAATGTAAGAAGCTGGAAGAAGTTTTGTCATGGACGTCTGACAGTGTGTCTAGAGCTCCTATTCGGCAGATGTTTAGAAATCCCGATTCGTCCTATTCGGGTAGACCAAATTATTCTCGGTCTGATAATGTCTCTGCTTTTAACTCAAAGATTACTTGTTGGAATTGTCGTCAATCAGGACATGGGTATTATGAATGTTCTGAACCTAGAATTCGGTTTTGTTATGGATGTGGACGTCAAGGTGTCCGCAAATTTGAATGTCAATTCTATTCGGGAAACGACAGAAGGGGTGGGTTGTCCCTGGCTCCCGCTCCTCAACGAAATACAGGGAATACAGTCGAAAATCCTCAAAAACCAGGAAGACGTTTCTGGAGTCTGGATGCTCAAGCATCCACCAGTCAAACTTTTCATCCTCCACCGAAAGACAAAAGTTTCTGTTAGTTTTTGTAAAAGAATGATTTCTGAAAACTGGATTTTCTGAAAACTTTTAATAGTGAATTAAATTTTCCTGAATTTTCCTTATCTGTCCCTTCGTTTAATATCTCTTGTGTCAATGCAGTTAAAGATATGAGTAGACTTAATGCTCGTGAAGTAGAGCAGTTAAATAATGTTATCAAATTATTCTCTTCTATCTCTTCGAAAAATAAGTTGGGTAAAACTCATCTCATCGAACATCACATTGATGTGGGTTCGTCCAAGCCCTTCAGGCAATATCAATATCCCTTGCCTCAAGCCTGGCATGAAAGCCTAGTAAAGGAGGTAGATGAAATGCTAAAGTTAGGTATTATTGAGCCCAGTACTTCTTCTTTTTGTAGCCCTTTGTGGTTGACAAAAAAGAAAGACTGGACTTTTCGTGTCTGTTTTGACGGAGTAAACTTAACAGTATAACCATGAACAGAGATGCGTATCCTATACCTCGTATAGATATCATCCTGAGTAAGTTACAAAACGCTAAATTCATTTCATCTATTGACTTGAAGAAAGCATTTTTACAGATTCCACTGAGCGAAGAGAGTAAGAAGCTCACTGCTTTTTCAGTCAATGGAAAAGGATTGTATCAGTTCACTACAATGCCTTTTGGTCTTGTGTCTGCTCCGCAGACTATGTGTCGGTTAATGGATTTGGTAATTGGTCCTGCTTGAGATCCTTTGTGTCAGTATTATCTTGATGATATTCTTGTTATTACTCCTGATTTTGAAACTCATATCTCTGTATTGCAGCAGTTGTTTCAGCGTTTAAAAGATGCAAATTTGACTATTAACTTAGATAAAAGTAGCTTTTGTCGTGAGTCTATTAAGTTTTTGGGATATGTTGTAGATTCACATGGTCTCCATACTGATCCTGATAAGGTATCGGCTATTCGTGATTTTCCAGTGCCTAAAAATACCACTCAAGTCCGTCGATTGTTAGGAATGGTGGTTTATTACAAAAAATTTGTCAAGTCTTATTCTACCTTGTTGTCCCCTATCACTGATCTACTTCAAAATAGGAAAAAGGGACAAAATATTGTGTGGACTCCTGAAGCTAATGAAGCTTTCATTAAAATCAAGGAGGCTCTCACAAATTCCCCAGTTATGGTAGCACCGGATTTCTCTAAGCCTTTCTATTTGATGACTGATTGTTCAAACACAGCATCTGGTGGGGTACTCTATCAAATTGTTGATGGAGAAGAACACCCTATAGCCTACACCAGCAGGAAATTAAATGAAGTCCAGAAAAATTATGCTACAACTGAAAAGGAGTTGTTAGCTATAATTACAGGTAATGAACATTTTAGATATTTTCTTGAAGGTCGTTCGTTTACGGTCATAACTGACCACAGTAGTTTGGTGTGGTTACAAAGTATGAAGAACCCATCTCCTCGTTTGGCTAGGTGGATTTTAAAATTGGCACAATACGATTATAAAATTGTTCATCGTAAAGCTTCAGGTGTAGTAGTCGCTGATGCACTCTCTAGAACTTTTGATATTAATTTGTTAGACTTATCTTCCTTAACAACCAGATGACTGGTATCGGAAAATGTTGTATGATGTACAGAATGTACCAGGTAAATTTCCTGATTTTAAAGTTGAACATGGTGTTTTGTATAAACATGTCTTAAGTTCCATGGATGCCCTTACTGGAATGTCGAATTGGAAGATAGTCGTTCCTACTCCTAATAGAGCAGAGGTTTTGGCCACCTTTGCGTCGAATATCTGAACTTTATTACTGGCCTAAGATGCGTCAAACTGTACGTAGCTATATTGCTAAATGCAAAAACTGTGCTACATGCAAACCAACAAATCTTCCTCAACCAGGTTTAATGGGTAATTATCTACAGATTGATTTTCCATTTCAACTTCTACCTTTAGATCTCATTGGTCCGTATCCTAGGTCTTATAAAGGTTCCCAATATGCTTTAGTAGTTGTTGATTATTTTACTAAATTTCAGCCACGACTCAGTGCATTGAAGCTAGCCCGAATCCTCACTTGAGATTTACTGTCTCTTTGGCTATTTAAATTTGTTCCTCTGAGCTTAGCTATATCTTTAGTATTTTACATCACCTCTCTTCCAGTGCTTCTGAAATTTGTAAGCTATACGCTTCCTAAAATCCAATACTCCCGAAGTATAGAGGTTTCAATCGGCTAGACCCAACGTGTGGCGTCTGTTCCACTTCTGGCTTAAAAAAAATATATCTCCTTTAACTTTTAGTTTTGATCTTGGGTTGTTATGGTTTTCACTAGTTGTGCTTTTAGATTTTCATTTTAACATTTAGTTTTTGTACTTCAAATTTTTTTTTTGTATCTATACCTTAAATCAACTTGTTTTGCTATATTCTGTGTAGACTGAATAAATTGCTTTGGTTTTGATTGGTTAAATAACTATTTTAGATTAATAATAAATAAATTAAAAATTTAAATAACTTAAAGTTAACTATTTCACATATTTTACAAGTCCGGAGTAGTCAATAAGTTGAGTCACTACCTCGAACTAACAGTTTTTGAAATTTTAGGTTCCTTTGGGAGTTGTAGCAGTATATTTCATTGGATTTCACGACTGGACCAAAACAAGTAAACATTACTGGTATAGATATCCCTTCAGAATATTAACTTGGAGTCAGAGAGTAAGTACTACTTTTACTCATTCTCTTATATATCTCTCAGTTGTGTAATATGTCAGCTTTTAAGGTAGAGCATCTATTAGCTCCTGAATTAGAGTATGAGTTGAGAGTCCGTCATTTAACCAGTCCATTGTTAAAAACAGTTGATGAAAAAAGGGGTGTTCTGAGAGGTGCTTTAAAGCAAGCTTCAGCAAATAGGAGTCATGTTGTTCTGTCAACTTCCAATCTTAATTTTAGTGATGAGATTCCTGAAATAGAGGCTACTCTTGCAGATTTGAAAGTGAAAATTGGTTATTTTGTTGGTTCCCCTTGTGACACTGCCTATGGTCGTTATACTTCTCGGTTAGGTCACGTTGCAGGTAGAGTCCATCTGTTAGAATCTACAACAGAGGAAGAGGATGAACTAAAGAAGTCTCTTAATCGTAGAATTCTTACTCTGGAAGGTGAACTTGATTTTAGAGTGACTCCACAGGCTCATTCCACTCCTCATAATGCTAGTGTTTCTGTAAATTCCTTTCCTTTTGTTAAGTCTGCTCCTATTCATAAATGGGGTGTACATTTTTCAGGACAATCAAATGAAAATGTTGGTAGTTTCTTGGAGAAGGTAGAATGTGTACGTATAGCACGTGGTAACAGCGAGGAAGAGTGTTACTCTTCTGCTGCTGACTTATTTAAAAATTCAGCTTTTACTTGGTACCTCAATAACCGAGGTAGTTTTGCTTCTTGGCAAGAGTTAGTTGCCAAACTTAGATCAGATTTTCTCCCTTATAACTACGAGAATAATCTCCTTGATGAAATCAAGTCTCGTAAACAAGCTCCACAAGAGAAAGTTACAATTTTTATTAACGAGATTGTTAGTCTGTGTAAACGTCTGGAGACTCCTCTTTCTGAACCTCATATTGTCAGGATTATCAAGAAAAATTTGTTGCCATCGTACCATTCTAGTCTGGCACTTACAGATATTCCCTCGATTGTTGATCTTACTGAAAAATGTAAGAAGCTGGAAGAAGTTTTGTTATGGACGTCTGACAGTGTGTCTAGAGCTCCTATTCGGCAGATGTTTAGAAATCCCGATTCGTCCTATTCGGGTAGACCAAATTATTCTCGGTCTGATAATGTCTCTGCTTTTAACTCAAAGATTACTTGTTGGAATTGTCGTCAATCAGGACATGGGTATTATGAATGTTCTGAACCTAGAATTCGGTTTTGTTATGGATGTGGACGTCAAGGTGTCCGCAAATTTGAATGTCAATTCTATTCGGGAAACGACAGAAGGGGTGGGTTGTCCCTGGCTCCCGCTCCTCAACGAAATACAGGGAATACAGTCGAAAATCTTCAAAAACCAGGAAGACGTTTCTGGAGTCTGGATGCTCAAGCATCCACCAGTCAAACTTTTCATCCTCCACCGAAAGACAAAAGTTTCTGTTAGTTTTTGTAAAAGAATGATTTCTGAAAACTGGATTTTCTGAAAACTTTTAATAGTGAATTAAATTTTCCTGAATTTTCCTTATCTGTCTCTTCGTTTAATATCTCTTGTGTCAATGCAGTTAAAGATATGATTAGACTTAATGCTCGTGAAGTAGAGCAGTTAAATAATGTTATCAAATTATTCTCTTCTATCTCTTCGAAAAATAAGTTGGGTAAAACTCATCTCATCGAACATCACATTGATGTGGGTTCGTCCAAGCCCTTCAGGCAATATCAATATCCCTTGCCTCAAGCCTGGCATGAAAGCCTAGTAAAGGAGGTAGATGAAATGCTAAAGTTAGGTATTATTGAGCCCAGTACTTCTTCTTTTTGTAGCCCTTTGTGGTTGACAAAAAAGAAAGACTGGACTTTTCGTGTCTGTTTTGACGGACGTAAACTTAACAGTATAACCATGAACAGAGATGCGTATCCTATACCTCGTATAGATATCATCCTGAGTAAGTTACAAAACGCTAAATTCATTTCATCTATTGACTTGAAGAAAGCATTTTTACAGATTCCACTGAGCGAAGAGAGTAAGAAGCTCACTGCTTTTTCAGTCAATGGAAAAGGATTGTATCAGTTCACTACAATGCCTTTTGGTCTTGTGTCTGCTCCGCAGACTATGTGTCGGTTAATGGATTTGGTAATTGGTCCTGCTTGAGATCCTTTGTGTCAGTATTATCTTGATGATATTCTTGTTATTACTCCTGATTTTGAAACTCATATCTCTGTATTGCAGCAGTTGTTTCAGCGTTTAAATGATGCAAATTTGACTATTAACTTAGATAAAAGTAGCTTTTGTCGTGAGTCTATTAAGTTTTTGGGATATGTTGTAGATTCACATGGTCTCCATACTGATCCTGATAAGGTATCGGCTATTCGTGATTTTCCAGTGCCTAAAAATACCACTCAAGTCCGTCGATTGTTAGGAATGGTGGTTTATTACAAAAAATTTGTCAAGTCTTATTCTGCCTTGTTGTCCCCTATCACTGATCTACTTCAAAATAGGAAAAAGGGACAAAATATTGTGTGGACTCCTGAAGCTAATGAAGCTTTCATTAAAATCAAGGAGGCTCTCACAAATTCCCCAGTTATGGTAGCACCGGATTTCTCTAAGCCTTTCTATTTGATGACTGATTGTTCAAACACAGCATCTGGTGGGGTACTCTATCAAATTGTTGATGGAGATGAACACCCTATAGCCTACACCAGCAGGAAATTAAATAAAGTCCAGAAAAATTATGCTACAACTGAAAAGGAGTTGTTAGCTATAATTACAGGTATTGAACATTTTAGATATTTTCTTGAAGGTCGTTCGTTTACGGTCATAACTGACCACAGTAGTTTGGTGTGGTTACAAAGTATGAAGAACCCATCTCCTCGTTTGGCTAGGTGGATTTTAAAATTGGCACAATACGATTATAAAATTGTTCATCGTAAAGCTTCAGGTGTAGTAGTCGCTGATGCACTCTCTAGAACTTTTGATATTAATTTGTTAGACTTATCTTCCTTAACAACCAGATGACTGGTATCGGAAAATGTTGTATGATGTACAGAATGTACCAGGTAAATTTCCTGATTTTAAAGTTGAACATGGTGTTTTGTATAAACATGTCTTAAGTTCCATGGATGCCCTTACTGGAATGTCGGATTGGAAGATAGTCGTTCCAACTCCTAATAGAGCAGAGGTTTTGGCCACCTTTGCGTCGAATATCTGAACTTTATTACTGGCCTAAGATGCGTCAAACTGTACGTAGCTATATTGCTAAATGCAAAATCTGTGCTACATGCAAACCAACAAATCTTCCTCAACCAGGTTTAATGGGTAATTATCTACAGATTGATTTTCCATTTCAACTTCTACCTTTAGATCTCATTGGTCCGTATCCTAGGTCTTATAAAGGTTCCCAATATGCTTTAGTAGTTGTTGATTATTTTACTAAATTTCAGCCACGACTCAGTGCATTGAAGCTAGCCCGAATCCTCACTTGAGATTTAGTGTCTCTTTGGCTATTTAAATTTGTTCCTCTGAGCTTAGCCATATCTTTAGTATTTTGCATCACCTCTCTTCCAGTGCTTCTGAAATTTGTAAGCTATACGCTTCCTAAAATCCAATACTCCCGAAGTATAGAGGTTTCAATTGGCTAGACCCAACGTGTGGCTTCTTTTCCACTTCTGGCTTAAAAAAAATATATCTCCTTTAACTTTTGGTTTTGATCTTGGGTTGTTATGGTTTTCACTAGTTGTGCTTTTAGATTTTCATTTTAACATTTAGTTTTTGTACTTCAAAATTTTTTTTTATATCTATACCTTAAATCAACTTGTTTTGCTATATTCTGTGTAGACTGAATAAATTGCTTTGGTTTTGATTGGTTAAATAACTATTTTAGATTAATAATAAATAAATTAAAAATTTAAATAACTTAAAGTTAACTATTTCACACATTTTACAAGTCCGGAGTAGTCAATAAGTTGAGTCACTACCTCGAAATAACAGTTTTTGAAATTTTAGGTTCCTTTGGGAGTTGTAGCAGTATATTTCATTGGATTTCACGACTGGACCAAAACAAGTAAACATTACTGGTATAGGTATCTCTTCAGAATATTAACTTGGAGTCAGAGAGTAAGTACTACTTTTACTCATTCTCTTGTATATCTCTCAGTTGTGTAATATGTCAGCTTTTAAGGTAGAGCATCTATTAGCTCCTGAATTAGGGTATGAGTTGAGAGTCCGTCATTTAACCAGTCCATTGTTAAAAACAGTTGATGAAAAAAGGGGTGTTCTGAGAGGTGCTTTGAAGCAAGCTTCAGCAAATAGGAGTCATGTTGTTCTGTCAACTTCCAATCTTAATTTTAGTGATGAGATTCCTGAAATAGAGGCTACTCTTGCAGATTTGAAAGTGAAAATTGGTTCTTTTGTTGGTTCTTCTTGTGACACTGCCTATGGTCGTTATACTTCTCGGTTAGGTCATGTTGCAGGTAGAGTCCATCTGTTAGAATCTACAACAGAGGAAGAGGATGAACTAAAGAAGTCTCTTAATCTTAGAATTCTTACTCTGGAAGGTGAACTTGATTTTAGAGTGACTCCACAGGCTCATTCCACTCCTCATAATGCTAATGTTTCTGTAAATTCCTTTCCTTTTGTTAAGTCTGCTCCTAGTCATAAATGGGGTGTACATTTTTCACGACAATCAAATGAAAATGTTGGTAGTTTCTTGGAGAAGGTAGAATGTCTGCGTATAGCACGTGGTAACAGCGAGGAAGAGTGTTACTCTTCTGCTGCTGACCTATTTAAAAATTCAGCTTTTACTTGGTACCTCAATAACCAAGGTAGTTTTGCTTCTTGGCAAGAGTTAGTTGCCAAACTTAGATCAGATTTTCTCCCTTAGAACTACGAGGATAATCTCCTTGATGAAATCAATTCTCGTAAACAAGCTCCACAAGAGAAAGTTACAATTTTTATTAACGAGATTGTTAGTCTGTGTAAACGTCTGGAGACTCCTCTTTCTGAACCTCATATTGTCAGGATTATCAAGAAAAATTTGTTGCCATCGTACCATTCTAGTCTGGCACTTACAGATATTCCCTCGATTTTTGATGTTACTGAAAAATGTAAGAAGCTGGAAGAAGTTTTGTCATGGACGTCTGACAGTGTGTCTAGAGCTCCTATTCGCCAGATGTTTAGAAATCCTGATTCGCCCTATTCGGGTAGACCAAATTATTCTCGGTCTGATAATGTCTCTGCTTTTAACTCAAAGATTACCTGTTGGAATTGTCGTCAATCAGGACATGGGTATTATGAATGTTCTGAACCTAGAATTCGGTTTTGTTATGTATGTGGACGTCAAGGTGTCCGCAAATTTGAATGTCAATTCTGTTCGGGAAACGACAGAAGGGGTGGGTTGTCCCTGGCTCCCGCTCCTCAACGAAATACAGGGAATAAAGTCGAAAATCCTCAAAAACCAGGAAGACGTTTCTGGAGTCTGGATGCTCAAGCATCCACCAGTCAAACTTTTCATCCTCCACCGAAAGACAAAAGTTTCTGTTAGTTTTTGTAAAAGAATGATATCTGTCTCTTCGTTTAATATCTCTTGTGTCAATGCAGTTAAAGATATGAGTAGACTTAATGCTCGTGAAGTAGAGCAGTTAAATAATGTTATCAAATCATTCTCTTCTATCTCTTCGAAAAATAAGTTGGGTAAAACTCATCTCATCGAACATCACATTGATGTGGGTTCGTCCAAGCCCTTCAGGCAATATCAATATCCCTTGCATCAAGCCTGGCATGAAAGCCTAGTAAAGGAGGTAGATGAAATGCTAAAGTTAGGTATTATTGAGCCCAGTACTTCTTCTTTTTGTAGCTCTTTGTGGTTGACAAAAAAGAAAGACTGGACTTTTCGTGTCTGTTTTGACGGACGTAAACTTAACAGTATAACCATGAACAGAGATGCGTATCCTATACCTCGTATAGATATCATCCTGAGTAAGTTACAAAACGCTAAATTCATTTCATCTATTGAGTTGAAGAAAGCATTTTTACAGATTCCACTGAGCGAAGAGAGTAAGAAGCTCACTGCTTTTGCAGTCAATGGAAAAGGATTGTATCAGTTCACTACAATGCCTTTTGGTCTTGTGTCTGCTCCGCAGACTATGTGTCGGTTAATGGATTTGGTAATTGGTCCTGCTTGAGATCCTTTGTGTCAGTATTATCTTGATGATATCTTGTTATTACTCCTGATTTTGAAACTCATATCTCTGTATTGCAGCAGTTGTTTCAGCGTTTAAAAGATGCAAATTTGACTATTAACTTAGATAAAAGTAGCTTTTGTCGTGAGTCTATTAAGTTTTTGGGATATGTTGTAGATTCACATGGTCTCCATACTGATGCTGATAAGGTATCGGCTATTCGTGATTTTCCAGTGCCTAAAAATACCACTCAAGTCCGTCGATTGTTAGGAATGGTGGTTTATTACAAAAAATTTGTCAAGTCTTATTCTACCTTGTTGTCCCCTATCACTGATCTACTTCAAAATAGGAAAAAGGGACAAAATATTGTGTGGACTCCTGAAGCTAATGAAGCTTTCATTAAAATCAAGGAGGCTCTCACAAATTCCCCAGTTATGGTAGCACCGGATTTCTCTAAGCCTTTCTATTTGATGACTGATTGTTCAAACACAGCATCTGGTGGGGTACTCTATCAAATTGTTGATGGAGAAGAACACCCTATAGCCTACACCAGCAGGAAATTAAATAAAGTCCAGAAAAATTATGCTACAACTGAAAAGGAGTTGTTAGCTATAATTACAGGTATTGAACATTTTAGATATTTTCTTGAAGGTCGTTCGTTTACGGTCATAACTGACCACAGTAGTTTGGTGTGGTTACAAAGTATGAAGAACCCATCTCCTCGTTTGGCTAGGTGGATTTTAAAATTGGCACAATACGATTATAAAATTGTTCATCGTAAAGCTTCAGGTGTAGTAGTCGCTGATGCACTCTCTAGAACTTTTGATATTAATTTGTTAGACTTATCTTCCTTAACAACCAGATGACTGGTATCGGAAAATGTTGTATGATGTACAGAATGTACCAGGTAAATTTCCTGATTTTAAAGTTGAACATGGTGTTTTGTATAAACATGTCTTAAGTTCCATGGATGCCCTTACTGGAATGTCGGATTGGAAGATAGTCGTTCCAACTCCTAATAGAGCAGAGGTTTTGGCCACCTTTGCGTCGAATATCTGAACTTTATTACTGGCCTAAGATGCGTCAAACTGTACGTAGCTATATTGCTAATTGCAAAATCTGTGCTACATGCAAACCAACAAATCTTCCTCAACCAGGTTTAATGGGTAATTATCTACAGATTGATTTTCCATTTCAACTTCTACCTTTAGATCTCATTGGTCCGTATCCTAGGTCTTATAAAGGTTCCCAATATGCTTTAGTAGTTGTTGATTATTTCACTAAATTTCAGACACGACTCAGTGCATTGAAGCTAGCCCGAATCCTCACTTGAGATTTAGTGTCTCTTTGGCTATTTAAATTTGTTCCTCTGAGCTTAGCCATATCTTTAGTATTTTGCATCACCTCTCTTCCAGTGCTTCTGAAATTTGTAAGCTATACGCTTCCTAAAATCCAATACTCCCGAAGTATAGAGGTTTCAATTGGCTAGACCCAACGTGTGGCTTCTTTTCCACTTCTGGCTTAAAAAAAATATATCTCCTTTAACTTTTGGTTTTGATCTTGGGTTGTTATGGTTTTCACTAGTTGTGCTTTTAGATTTTCATTTTAACATTTAGTTTTTGTACTTCAAAATTTTTTTTTATATCTATACCTTAAATCAACTTGTTTTGCTATATTCTGTGTAGACTGAATAAATTGCTTTGGTTTTGATTGGTTAAATAACTATTTTAGATTAATAATAAATAAATTAAAAATTTAAATAACTTAAAGTTAACTATTTCACACATTTTACAAGTCCGGAGTAGTCAATAAGTTGAGTCACTACCTCGAAATAACAGTTTTTGAAATTTTAGGTTCCTTTGGGAGTTGTAGCAGTATATTTCATTGGATTTCACGACTGGACCAAAACAAGTAAACATTACTGGTATAGGTATCTCTTCAGAATATTAACTTGGAGTCAGAGAGTAAGTACTACTTTTACTCATTCTCTTGTATATCTCTCAGTTGTGTAATATGTCAGCTTTTAAGGTAGAGCATCTATTAGCTCCTGAATTAGGGTATGAGTTGAGAGTCCGTCATTTAACCAGTCCATTGTTAAAAACAGTTGATGAAAAAAGGGGTGTTCTGAGAGGTGCTTTGAAGCAAGCTTCAGCAAATAGGAGTCATGTTGTTCTGTCAACTTCCAATCTTAATTTTAGTGATGAGATTCCTGAAATAGAGGCTACTCTTGCAGATTTGAAAGTGAAAATTGGTTCTTTTGTTGGTTCTTCTTGTGACACTGCCTATGGTCGTTATACTTCTCGGTTAGGTCATGTTGCAGGTAGAGTCCATCTGTTAGAATCTACAACAGAGGAAGAGGATGAACTAAAGAAGTCTCTTAATCTTAGAATTCTTACTCTGGAAGGTGAACTTGATTTTAGAGTGACTCCACAGGCTCATTCCACTCCTCATAATGCTAATGTTTCTGTAAATTCCTTTCCTTTTGTTAAGTCTGCTCCTATTCATAAATGGGGTGTACATTTTTCACGACAATCAAATGAAAATGTTGGTAGTTTCTTGGAGAAGGTAGAATGTCTGCGTATAGCACGTGGTAACAGCGAGGAAGAGTGTTACTCTTCTGCTGCTGACCTATTTAAAAATTCAGCTTTTACTTGGTACCTCAATAACCAAGGTAGTTTTGCTTCTTGGCAAGAGTTAGTTGCCAAACTTAGATCAGATTTTCTCCCTTAGAACTACGAGGATAATCTCCTTGATGAAATCAAGTCTCGTAAACAAGCTCCACAAGAGAAAGTTACAATTTTTATTAACGAGATTGTTAGTCTGTGTAAACGTCTGGAGACTCCTCTTTCTGAACCTCATATTGTCAGGATTATCAAGAAAAATTTGTTGCCATCGTACCATTCTAGTCTGGCACTTACAGATATTCCCTCGATTGTTGATGTTACTGAAAAATGTAAGAAGCTGGAAGAAGTTTTGTCATGGACGTCTGACAGTGTGTCTAGAGCTCCTATTCGGCAGATGTTTAGAAATCCTGATTCGTCCTATTCGGGTAGACCAAATTATTCTCGGTCTGATAATGTCTCTGCTTTTAACTCAAAGATTACCTGTTGGAATTGTCGTCAATCAGGACATGGGTATTATGAATGTTCTGAACCTAGAATTCGGTTTTGTTATGGATGTGGACGTCAAGGTGTCCGCAAATTTGAATGTCAATTCTGTTCGGGAAACGACAGAAGGGGTGGGTTGTCCCTGGCTCCCGCTCCTCAACGAAATACAGGGAATAAAGTCGAAAATCCTCAAAAACCAGGAAGGCGTTTCTGGAGTCTGGATGCTCAAGCATCCACCAGTCAAACTTTTCATCCTCCACCGAAAGACAAAAGTTTCTGTTAGTTTTTGTAAAAGAATGATATCTGTCTCTTCGTTTAATATCTCTTGTGTCAATGCAGTTAAAGATATGAGTAGACTTAATGCTCGTGAAGTAGAGCAGTTAAATAATGTTATCAAATCATTCTCTTCTATCTCTTCGAAAAATAAGTTGGGTAAAACTCATCTCATCGAACATCACATTGATGTGGGTTCGTCCAAGCCCTTCAGGCAATATCAATATCCCTTGCCTCAAGCCTGGCATGAAAGCCTAGTAAAGGAGGTAGATGAAATGCTAAAGTTAGGTATTATTGAGCCCAGTACTTCTTCTTTTTGTAGCTCTTTGTGGTTGACAAAAACGAAAGACTGGACTTTTCGTGTCTGTTTTGACGGACGTAAACTTAACAGTATAACCATGAACAGAGATGCGTATCCTATACCTCGTATAGATATCATCCTGAGTAAGTTACAAAACGCTAAATTCATTTCATCTATTGACTTGAAGAAAGCATTTTTACAGATTCCACGTCTTATAAAGGTTCCCAATATGCTTTAGTAGTTGTTGATTATTTTACTAAATTTCCGCCACGATTCAGCATTGAAGCTAGCCCGAATCCTCACTTGAGATTTACTGTCTCTTTGGCTATTTAAATTTGTTCCTCTGAGCTTAGCCATATCTTTAGTATTTTACATCACCTCTCTTCCAGTGCTTCTGAAATTTGTAAGCTATACGCTTCCTAAAATCCAATACTCCCGAAGTATAGAGGTTTCAATCGGCTAGACCCAACGTGTGGCGTCTGTTCCACTTCTGGCTTAAAAAAAATATATCTCCTTTAACTTTTAGTTTTGATCTTGGGTTGTTATGGTTTTCACTAGTTGTGCTTTTAGATTTTCATTTTAACATTTAGTTTTTGTACTTCAAAATTTTTTTTTTGTATCTATACCTTAAATCAACTTGTTTTGCTATATTCTGTGTAGACTGAATAAATTGCTTTGGTTTTGATTGGTTAAATAACTATTTTAGATTAATAATAAATAAATTAAAAATTTAAATAACTTAAAGTTAACTATTTCACATATTTTACAAGTCCGGAGTAGTCAATAAGTTGAGTCACTACCTCGAAATAACAGTTTTTGAAATTTTAGGTTCCTTTGGGAGTTGTAGCAGTATATTTCATTGGATTTCACGACTGGACCAAAACAAGTAAACATTACTGGTATAGATATCCCTTCAGAATATTAACTTGGAGTCAGAGAGTAAGTACTACTTTTACTCATTCTCTTATATATCTCTCAGTTGTGTAATATGTCAGCTTTTAAGGTAGAGCATCTATTAGCTCCTGAATTAGAGTATGAGTTGAGAGTCCGTCATTTAACCAGTCCATTGTTAAAAACAGTTGATGAAAAAAGGGGTGTTCTGAGAGGTGCTTTAAAGCAAGCTTCAGCAAATAGGAGTCATGTTGTTCTGTCAACTTCCAATCTTAATTTTAGTGATGAGATTCCTGAAATAGAGGCTACTCTTGCAGATTTGAAAGTGAAAATTGGTTATTTTGTTGGTTCCCCTTGTGACACTGCCTATGGTCGTTATACTTCTCGGTTAGGTCACGTTGCAGGTAGAGTCCATCTGTTAGAATCTACAACAGAGGAAGAGGATGAACTAAAGAAGTCTCTTAATCGTAGAATTCTTACTCTGGAAGGTGAACTTGATTTTAGAGTGACTCCACAGGCTCATTCCACTCCTCATAATGCTAGTGTTTCTGTAAATTCCTTTCCTTTTGTTAAGTCTGCTCCTATTCATAAATGGGGTGTACATTTTTCAGGACAATCAAATGAAAATGTTGGTAGTTTCTTGGAGAAGGTAGAATGTGTACGTATAGCACGTGGTAACAGCGAGGAAGAGTGTTACTCTTCTGCTGCTGACTTATTTAAAAATTCAGCTTTTACTTGGTACCTCAATAACCGAGGTAGTTTTGCTTCTTGGCAAGAGTTAGTTGCCAAACTTAGATCAGATTTTCTCCCTTATAACTACGAGAATAATCTCCTTGATGAAATCAAGTCTCGTAAACAAGCTCCACAAGAGAAAGTTACAATTTTTATTAACGAGATTGTTAGTCTGTGTAAACGTCTGGAGACTCCTCTTTCTGAACCTCATATTGTCAGGATTATCAAGAAAAATTTGTTGCCATCGTACCATTCTAGTCTGGCACTTACAGATATTCCCTCGATTGTTGATCTTACTGAAAAATGTAAGAAGCTGGAAGAAGTTTTGTCATGGACGTCTGACAGTGTGTCTAGAGCTCCTATTCGGCAGATGTTTAGAAATCCCGATTCGTCCTATTCGGGTAGACCAAATTATTCTCGGTCTGATAATGTCTCTGCTTTTAACTCAAAGATTACTTGTTGGAATTGTCGTCAATCAGGACATGGGTATTATGAATGTTCTGAACCTAGAATTCGGTTTTGTTATGGATGTGGACGTCAAGGTGTCCGCAAATTTGAATGTCAATTCTATTCGGGAAACGACAGAAGGGGTGGGTTGTCCCTGGCTCCCGCTCCTCAACGAAATACAGGGAATACAGTCGAAAATCCTCAAAAACCAGGAAGACGTTTCTGGAGTCTGGATGCTCAAGCATCCACCAGTCAAACTTTTCATCCTCCACCGAAAGACAAAAGTTTCTGTTAATTTTTGTAAAAGAATGATTTCTGAAAACTGGATTTTCTGAAAACTTTTAATAGTGAATTAAATTTTCCTGAATTTTCCTTATCTGTCTCTTCGTTTAATATCTCTTGTGTCAATGCAGTTAAAGATATGAGTAGACTTAATGCTCGTGAAGTAGAGCAGTTAAATAATGTTATCAAATTATTCTCTTCTATCTCTTCGAAAAATAAGTTGGGTAAAACTCATCTCATCGAACATCACATTGATGTGGGTTCGTCCAAGCCCTTCAGGCAATATCAATATCCCTTGCCTCAAGCCTGGCATGAAAGCCTAGTAAAGGAGGTAGATGAAATGCTAAAGTTAGGTATTATTGAGCCCAGTACTTCTTCTTTTTGTAGCCCTTTGTGGTTGACAAAAAAGAAAGACTGGACTTTTCGTGTCTGTTTTGACGGACGTAAATTTAACAGTATAACCATGAACAGAGATGCGTATCCTATACCTCGTATAGATATCATCCTGAGTAAGTTACAAAACGCTAAATTCATTTCATCTATTGACTTGAAGAAAGCATTTTTACAGATTCCACTGAGCGAAGAGAGTAAGAAGCTCACTGCTTTTTCAGTCAATGGAAAAGGATTGTATCAGTTCACTACAATGCCTTTTGGTTTTGTGTCTGCTCCGCAGACTATGTGTCGGTTAATGGATTTGGTAATTGGTCCTGCTTGAGATCCTTTGTGTCAGTATTATCTTGATGATATTCTTGTTATTACTCCTGATTTTGAAACTCATATCTCTGTATTGCAGCAGTTGTTTCAGCGTTTAAAAGATGCAAATTTGACTATTAACTTAGATAAAAGTAGCTTTTGTCGTGAGTCTATTAAGTTTTTGGGATATGTTGTAGATTCACATGGTCTCCATACTGATCCTGATAAGGTATCGGCTATTCGTGATTTTCCAGTGCCTAAAAATACCACTCAAGTCCGTCGATTGTTAGGAATGGTGGTTTATTACAAAAAATTTGTCAAGTCTTATTCTACCTTGTTGTCCCCTATCACTGATCTACTTCAAAATAGGAAAAAGGGACAAAATATTGTGTGGACTCCTGAAGCTAATGAAGCTTTCATTAAAATCAAGGAGGCTCTCACAAATTCCCCAGTTATGGTAGCACCGGATTTCTCTAAGCCTTTCTATTTGATGACTGATTGTTCAAACACAGCATCTGGTGGGGTACTCTATCAAATTGTTGATGGAGAAGAACACCCTATAGCCTACACCAGCAGGAAATTAAATAAAGTCCAGAAAAATTATGCTACAACTGAAAAGGAGTTGTTAGCTATAATTACAGGTATTGAACATTTTAGATATTTTCTTGAAGGTCGTTCGTTTACGGTCATAACTGACCACAGTAGTTTGGTGTGGTTACAAAGTATGAAGAACCCATCTCCTCGTTTGGCTAGGTGGATTTTAAAATTGGCACAATACGATTATAAAATTGTTCATCGTAAAGCTTCAGGTGTAGTAGTCGCTGATGCACTCTCTAGAACTTTTGATATTAATTTGTTAGACTTATCTTCCTTAACAACCAGATGACTGGTATCGGAAAATGTTGTATGATGTACAGAATGTACCAGGTAAATTTCCTGATTTTAAAGTTGAACGTGGTGTTTTGTATAAATATGTCTTAAGTTCCATGGATGCCCTCACTGGAATGTCGAATTGGAAGATAGTCGTTCCAACTAATAATAAAGCAGAGGTTTTGGCCACCTTTCATGACCATCCTACGGCAGCTCATTTTGGTTTTTACAAAACTTTGCGTCGAATATCTGAACTTTATTACTGGCCTAAGCTGCGTCAAACTGTACGTAGCTATATTGCTAAATGCAAAATCTGTGCTACATGCAAACCAACAAATCTTCCTCAACCAGGTTTACTGGGTAGTTATCGACAGATTGATTTTCCATTTCAACTTCTACCTTTAGATCTCATTGGTCCGTACCCTAGGTCTTATAAAAGTTCCCAATATGCTTTAGTAGTTGTTGATTATTTTACTAAGTTTCAGCCACGATTCAGTACATTGAAGCTAGCCCGAATCCTCACTTGAGATTTAGTGTCTCTTTGGCTATTTAAATTTTTTTCCTCTGAGCTTAGCCATATCTTTAGTATTTTGCATCACCTCTCTTCCAGTGCTTCTGAAATTTGTAAGCTATACGCTTCCTAAAATCCAATACTCCCGAAGTATAGAGGTTTCAATTGGCTAGACCCAACGTATGGCTTCTTTTCCACTTCTGGCTTAAAAAAAATATATCTCCTTTAACTTTTGGTTTTGATCTTGGGTTGTTATGGTTTTCACTAGTTGTGCTTTTAGATTTTCATTTTAACATTTAGTTTTTGTACTTCAAAATTTTTTTTTATATCTATACCTTAAATCAACTTGTTTTGCTATATTCTGTGTAGACTGAATAAATTGCTTTGGTTTTGATTGGTTAAATAACTATTTTACATTAATAATAAATAAATTAAAAATTTAAATAACTTAAAGTTAACTATTTCACATATTTTACAAGTCCGGAGTAGTCAATAAGTTGAGTCACTACCTCGAAATAATAGTTTTTGAAATTTTAGGTTCCTTTGGGAGTTGTAGCAGTATATTTCATTGGATTTCACGACTGGACCAAAACAAGTAAACATTACTGGGATAGGTATCTCTTCAGAATATTAACTTGGAGTCAGAGAGTAAGTACTACTTTTACTCATTCTCTTGTATATCTCTCAGTTGTGTAATATGTCAGCTTTTAAGGTAGAGCATCTATTAGCTCCTGAATTAGGGTATGAGTTGAGAGTCCGTCATTTAACCAGTCCATTGTTAAAAACAGTTGATGAAAAAAGGGGTGTTCTGAGAGGTGCTTTGAAACAAGCTTCAGCAAATAGGAGTCATGTTGTTCTGTCAACTTCCAATCTTAATTTTAGTGATGAGATTCCTGAAATAGAGGCTACTCTTGCAGATTTGAAAGTGAAAATTGGTTCTTTTGTTGGTTCTTCTTGTGACACTGCCTATGGTCGTTATACTTCTCGGTTAGGTCATGTTGCAGGTAGAGTTCATCTGTTAGAATCTACAACAGAGGAAGAGGATGAACTAAAGAAGTCTCTTAATCTTAGAATTCTTACTCTGGAAGGTGAACTTGATTTTAGAGTGACTCCACAGGCTCATTCCACTCCTCATAATGCTAATGTTTCTGTAAATTCCTTTCCTTTTGTTAAGTCTGCTCCTATTCATAAATGGGGTGTACATTTTTCACGACAATCAAATGAAAATGTTGGTAGTTTCTTGGAGAAGGTAGAATGTCTGCGTATAGCACGTGGTAACAGCGAGGAAGAGTGTTACTCTTCTGCTGCTGACCTATTTAAAAATTCAGCTTTTACTTGGTACCTCAACAACCGAGGTAGTTTTGCTTCTTGGCAAGAGTTAGTTGCCAAACTTAGATCAGATTTTCTCCCTTAGAACTACGAGGATAATCTCCTTGATGAAATCAAGTCTCGTAAACAAGCTCCACAAGAGAAAGTTACAATTTTTATTAACGAGATTGTTAGTCTGTGTAAACGTCTGGAGACTCCTCTTTCTGAACCGCATATTGTTAGGATTATCAAGAAAAATTTGTTGCCATCGTACCATTCTAGTCTGGCACTTACAGATATTCCCTCGATTGTTGATGTTACTGAAAAATGTAAGAAGCTGGAAGAAGTTTTGTCATGGACGTCTGACAGTGTGTCTAGAGCTCCTATTCGGCAGATGTTTAGAAATCCTGATTCGTCCTATTCGGGTAGACCAAATTATTCTCGGTCTGATAATGTCTCTGCTTTTAACTCAAAGATTACCTGTTGGAATTGTCGTCAATCAGGACATGGGTATTATGAATGTTCTGAACCTAGAATTCGGTTTTGTTATGGATGTGGACGTCAAGGTGTCCGCAAATTTGAATGTCAATTCTGTTCGGGAAACGACAGAAGGGGTGGGTTGTCCCTGGCTCCCGCTCCTCAACGAAATACAGGGAATAAAGTCGAAAATCCTCAAAAACCAGGAAGACGTTTCTGGAGTCTGGATGCTCAAGCATCCACCAGTCAAACTTTTCATCCTCCACCGAAAGACAAAAGTTTCTGTTAGTTTTTGTAAAAGAATGATATCTGTCTCTTCGTTTAATATCTCTTGTGTCAATGCAGTTAAAGATATGAGTAGACTTAATGCTCGTGAAGTAGAGCAGTTAAATAATGTTATCAAATCATTCTCTTCTATCTCTTCGAAAAATAAGTTGGGTAAAACTCATCTCATCGAACATCACATTGATGTGGGTTCGTCCAAGCCCTTCAGGCAATATCAATATCCCTTGTCTCAAGCCTGGCATGAAAGCCTAGTAAAGGAGGTAGATGAAATGCTAGTTAGGTATTATTGAGCCCAGTACTTCTTCTTTTTGTAGCCCTTTGTGGTTGACAAAAAAGAAAGACTGGACTTTTCGTGTCTGTTTTGACGGACGTAAACTTAACAGTATAACCATGAACAGAGATGCGTATCCTATACCTCGTATAGATATCATCCTGAGTAAGTTACAAAACGCTAAATTCATTTCATCTATTGAGTTGAAGAAAGCATTTTTACAGATTCCACTGAGCGAAGAGAGTAAGAAGCTCACTGCATTTGCAGTCAATGGAAAAGGATTGTATCAGTTCACTACAAGGCCTTTTGGTCTTGTGTCTGCTCCGCAGACTATGTGTCGGTTAATGGATTTGGTAATTGGTCCTGCTTGAGATCCTTTGTGTCAGTATTATCTTGATGATATCTTGTTATTACTCCTGATTTTGAAACTCATATCTCTGTATTGCAGCAGTTGTTTCAGCGTTTAAAAGATGCAAATTTGACTATTAACTTAGATAAAAGTAGCTTTTGTCGTGAGTCTATTAAGTTTTTGGGATATGTTGTAGATTCACATGGTCTCCATACTGATCCTGATAAGGTATCGGCTATTCGTGATTTTCCAGTGCCTAAAAATACCACTCAAGTCCGTCGATTGATAGGAATGGTGGTTTATTACAAAAAATTTGTCAAGTCTTATTCTACCTTGTTGTCCCCTATCACTGATCTACTTCAAAATAGGAAAAAGGGACAAAATATTGTGTGGACTCCTGAAGCTAATGAAGCTTTCATTAAAATCAAGGAGGCTCTCACAAATTCCCCAGTTATGGTAGCACCGGATTTCTCTAAGCCTTTCTATTTGATGACTGATTGTTCAAACACAGCATCTGGTGGGGTACTCTATCAAATTGTTGATGGAGAAGAACACCCTATAGCCTACACCAGCAGGAAATTAAATAAAGTCCAGAAAAATTATGCTACAACTGAAAAGGAGTTGTTAGCTATAATTACAGGTATTGAACATTTTAGATATTTTCTTGAAGGTCGTTCGTTTACGGTCATAACTGACCACAGTAGTTTGGTGTGGTTACAAAGTATGAAGAACCCATCTCCTCGTTTGGCTAGGTGGATTTTAAAATTGGCACAATACGATTATAAAATTGTTCATCGTAAAGCTTCAGGTGTAGTAGTCGCTGATGCACTCTCTAGAACTTTTGATATTAATTTGTTAGACTTATCTTCCTTAACAACCAGATGACTGGTATCGGAAAATGTTGTATGATGTACAGAATGTACCAGGTAAATTTCCTGATTTTAAAGTTGAACATGGTGTTTTGTATAAACATGTCTTAAGTTCCATGGATGCCCTTACTGGAATGTCGGATTGGAAGATAGTCGTTCCAACTCCTAATAGAGCAGAGGTTTTGGCCACCTTTGCGTCGAATATCTGAACTTTATTACTGGCCTAAGATGCGTCAAACTGTACGTAGCTATATTGCTAAATGCAAAATCTGTGCTACATGCAAACCAACAAATCTTCCTCAACCAGGTTTAATGGGTAGTTATCTACAGATTGATTTTCCATTTCAACTTCTACCTTTAGATCTCATTGGTCCGTACCCTAGGTCTTATAAAGGTTCCCAATATGCTTTAGTAGTTGTTGATTATTTTACTAAATTTCAGCCACGACTCAGTGCATTGAAGCTAGCCCGAATCCTCACTTGAGATTTAGTGTCTCTTTGGCTATTTAAATTTGTTCCTCTGAGCTTAACCATATCTTAGTATTTTGCATCACCTCTCTTCCAGTGCTTCTGAAATTTGTAAGCTATACGCTTCCTAAAATCCAATACTCCCGAAGTATAGAGGTTTCAATTGGCTAGACCCAACGTGTGGCGTCTGTTCCACTTCTGGCTTAAAAAAAAATATATCTCCTTTAACTTTTGGTTTTGATCTTGGGTTGTTATGGTTTTCACTAGTTGTGCTTTTAGATTTTCATTTTAACATTTAGTTTTTGTACTTCAAAATTTTTTTTTATATCTATACCTTAAATCAACTTGTTTTGCTATATTCTGTGTAGACTGAATAAATTGCTTTGGTTTTGGTTGGTTAAATAACTATTTTAGATTAGTAATAAATAAATTAAAAATTTAAATAACTTAAAGTTAACGTTTTCACATATTTTACAAGTCCGGAGTAGTCAATAAGTTGAGTCACTACCTCGAAATAACAGTTTTTGAAATTTTAGGTTCCTTTGGGAGTTGTAGCAGTATATTTTATTGGATTTCACGACTGGACCAAAACAAGTAAACATTACTGGTATAGGTATCCCTTCAGAATATTAACTTGGAGTCAGAGAGTAAGTACTACTTTTACTCATTCTCTTGTATATCTCTCAGTTGTGTAATATGTCAGCTTTTAAGGTAGAGCATCTATTAGCTCCTGAATTAGAGTATGAGTTGAGAGTTCGTCATTTAACCAGTCCATTGTTAAAAACAGTTGATGAAAAAAGGGGTGTTCTGAGAGGTGCTTTGATGCAAGCTTCAGCAAATAGGAGTCATGTTGTTCTGTCAACTTCCAATCTTAATTTTAGTGATGAGATTCCTGAAATAGAGGCTACTCTTGCAGATTTGAAAGTGAAAATTGGTTCTTTTGTTGGTTCCCCTTGTGACACTGCCTATGGTCGTTATACTTCTCGGTTAGGTCACGTTGCAGGTAGAGTCCATCTGTTAGAATCTACAACAGAGGAAGAGGATGAACTAAAGAAGTCTCTTAATCTTAGAATTCTTACTCTGGAAGGTGAACTTGATTTTAGAGTGACTCCACAGGCTCATTCCACTCCTCATAATGCTAGTGTTTCTGTAAATTCCTTTCCTTTTGTTAAGTCTGCTCCTATTCATAAATGGGGTGTACATTTTTTAGGACAATCAAATGAAAATGTTGGTAGTTTCTTGGAGAAGGTAGAATGTCTACGTATAGCACGTGGTAACAGCGAGGAAGAGTGTTACTCTTCTGCTGCTGACTTATTTAAAAATTCAGCTTTTACTTGGTACCCCAATAACCGAGGTAGTTTTGCTTCTTGGCAAGAGTTAGTTGCCAAACTTAGATCAGATTTTCTCCCTTATAACTACGAGAATAATCTCCTTGATGAAATCAAGTCTCGTAAACAAGCTCCACAAGAGAAAGTTACAATTTTTATTAACGAGATTGTTAGTCTGTGTAAACGTCTGGAGACTCCTCTTTCTGAACCTCATATTGTCAGGATTATCAAGAAAAATTTGTTGCCATCGTACCATTCTAGTCTGGCACTTACAGATATTCCCTCGATTGTTGATCTTACTGAAAAATGTAAGAAGCTGGAAGAAGTTTTGTCATGGACGTCTGACAGTGTGTCTAGAGCTCCTATTCGGCAGATGTTTAGAAATCCCGATTCGTCCTATTCGGGTAGACCAAATTATTCTCGGTCTGATAATGTCTCTGCTTTTAACTCAAAGATTACTTGTTGGAATTGTCGTCAATCAGGACATGGGTATTATGAATGTTCTGAACCTAGAATTCGGTTTTGTTATGGATGTGGACGTCAAGGTGTCCGCAAATTTGAATGTCAATTCTATTCGGGAAACGACAGAAGGGGTGGGTTGTCCCTGGCTCCCGCTCCTCAACGAAATACAGGGAATACAGTCGAAAATCCTCAAAAACCAGGAAGACGTTTCTGGAGTCTGGATGCTCAAGCATCCACCAGTCAAACTTTTCATCCTCCACCGAAAGACAAAAGTTTCTGTTAGTTTTTGTAAAAGAATGATTTCTGAAAACTGGATTTTCTGAAAACTTTTAATAGTGAATTAAATTTTCCTGAATTTTCCTTATCTGTCCTTTCGTTTAATATCTCTTGTGTCAATGCAGTTAAAGATATGAGTAGACTTAATGCTCGTGAAGTAGAGCAGTTAAATAATGTTATCAAATTATTCTCTTCTATCTCTTCGAAAAATAAGTTGGGTAAAACTCATCTCATCGAACATCACATTGTTGTGGGTTCGTCCAAGCCCTTCAGGCAATATCAATATCCCTTGCCTCAAGCCTGGCATGAAAGCCTAGTAAAGGAGGTAGATGAAATGCTAAAGTTAGGTATTATTGAGCTCAGTACTTCTTCTTTTTGTAGCCCTTTGTGGTTGACAAAAAAGAAAGACTGGACTTTTCGTGTCTGTTTTGACGGACGTAAACTTAACAGTATAACCATGAACAGAGATGCGTATCCTATACCTCGTATAGATATCATCCTGAGTAAGTTACAAAACGCTAAATTCATTTCATCTATTGAGTTGAAGAAAGCATTTTTACAGATTCCACTGAGCGAAGAGAGTAAGAAGCTCACTGCTTTTTCGGTCAATGGAAAAGGATTGTATCAGTTCACTACAATGCCTTTTGGTCTTGTGTCTGCTCCGCAGACTATGTGTCGGTTAATGGATTTGGTAATTGGTCCTGCTTGAGATCCTTTGTGTCAGTATTATCTTGATGATATTCTTGTTATTACTCCTGATTTTGAAACTCATATCTCTGTATTGCAGCAGTTGTTTCAGCGTTTAAAAGATGCAAATTTGACTATTAACTTAGATAAAAGTAGCTTTTGTCGTGAGTCTATTAAGTTTTTGGGATATGTTGTAGATTCACATGGTCTCCATACTGATCCTGATAAGGTATCGGCTATTCGTGATTTTCCAGTGCCTAAAAATACCACTCAAGTCCGTCGATTGTTAGGAATGGTGGTTTATTACAAAAAATTTGTCAAGTCTTATTCTACCTTGTTGTCCCCTATCACTGATCTACTTCAAAATAGGAAAAAGGGACAAAATATTGTGTGGACTCCTGAAGCTAATGAAGCTTTCATTAAAATCAAGGAGGCTCTCACAAATTCCCCAGTTATGGTAGCACCGGATTTCTCTAAGCCTTTCTATTTGATGACTGATTGTTCAAACACAGCATCTGGTGGGGTACTCTATCAAATTGTTGATGGAGAAGAACACCCTATAGCCTACACCAGCAGGAAATTAAATAAAGTCCAGAAAAATTATGCTACAACTGAAAAGGAGTTGTTAGCTATAATTACAGGTATTGAACATTTTAGATATTTTCTTGAAGGTCGTTCGTTTACGGTCATAACTGACCACAGTAGTTTGGTGTGGTTACAAAGTATGAAGAACCCATCTCCTCGTTTGGCTAGGTGGATTTTAAAATTGGCACAATACGATTATAAAATTGTTCATCGTAAAGCTTCAGGTGTAGTAGTCGCTGATGCACTCTCTAGAACTTTTGATATTAATTTGTTAGACTTATCTTCCTTAACAACCAGATGACTGGTATCGGAAAATGTTGTATGATGTACAGAATGTACCAGGTAAATTTCCTGATTTTAAAGTTGAACATGGTGTTTTGTATAAACATGTCTTAAGTTCCATGGATGCCCTTACTGGAATGTCGGATTGGAAGATAGTCGTTCCAACTCCTAATAGAGCAGAGGTTTTGGCCACCTTTGCGTCGAATATCTGAACTTTATTACTGGCTTAAGATGCGTCAAACTGTACGTAGCTATATTGCTAAATGCAAAATCTGTGCTACATGCAAACCAACAAATCTTCCTCAACCAGGTTTAATGGGTAATTATCTACAGATTGATTTTCCATTTCAACTTCTACCTTTAGATCTCATTGGTCCGTATCCTAGGTCTTATAAAGGTTCCCAATATGCTTTAGTAGTTGTTGATTATTTTACTAAATTTCAGCCACGACTCAGTGCATTGAAGCTAGCCCGAATCCTCACTTGAGATTTAGTGTCTCTTTGGCTATTTAAATTTGTTCCTCTGAGCTTAGCCATATCTTTAGTATTTTGCATCACCTCTCTTCCAGTGCTTCTGAAATTTGTAAGCTATACGCTTCCTAAAATCCAATACTCCCGAAGTATAGAGGTTTCAATTGGCTAGACCCAACGTGTGGCTTCTTTTCCACTTCTAGCTTAAAAAAAATATATCTCCTTTAACTTTTGGTTTTGATCTTGGGTTGTTATGGTTTTCACTAGTTGTGCTTTTAGATTTTCATTTTAACATTTAGTTTTTGTACTTCAAAATTTTTTTTTATATCTATACCTTAAATCAACTTGTTTTGCTATATTCTGTGTAGACTGAATAAATTGCTTTGGTTTTGATTGGTTAAATAACTATTTTAGATTAATAATAAATAAATTAAAAATTTAAATAACTTAAAGTTAACTATTTCACACATTTTACAAGTCCGGAGTAGTCAATAAGTTGAGTCACTACCTCGAAATAACAGTTTTTGAAATTTTAGGTTCCTTTGGGAGTTGTAGCAGTATATTTCATTGGATTTCACGACTGGACCAAAACAAGTAAACATTACTGGTATAGGTATCTCTTCAGAATATTAACTTGGAGTCAGAGAGTAAGTACTACTTTTACTCATTCTCTTGTATATCTCTCAGTTGTGTAATATGTCAGCTTTTAAGGTAGAGCATCTATTAGCTCCTGAATTAGGGTATGAGTTGAGAGTCCGTCATTTAACCAGTCCATTGTTAAAAACAGTTGATGAAAAAAGGGGTGTTCTGAGAGGTGCTTTGAAGCAAGCTCGACGTCAAGGTGTCCGCAAATTTGAATGTCAATTCTGTTCGGGAAACGACAGAAGGGGTGGGTTGTCCCTGGCTCCCGCTCCTCAACGAAATACAGGGAATACAGTCGAAAATCCTCAAAAACCAGGAAGCCGTTTCTGGAGTCTCGATGCTCAAGCATCCACCAGTCAAACTTTTCATCCTCCACCGAAAGACAAAAGATTTCTGAAAACTGGATTTTCTGAAAACTTTTAATAGTGAATTAAATTTTCCTGAATTTTCCTTATCTGTCTCTTCGTTTAATATCTCTTGTGTCAATGCAGTTAAAGATATGAGTAGACTTAATGCTCGTGAAGTAGAGCAGTTAAATAATGTTATCAAATCATTCTCTTCTATCTCTTCGAAAAATAAGTTGGGTAAAACTCATCTCATCGAACATCACATTGATGTGGGTTCGTCCAAGCCCTTCAGGCAATATCAATATCAATATCCCTTGCCTCAAGCCTGGCATGAAAGCATAGTAAAGGAGGTAGATGAAATGCTAAAGTTAGGTATTATTGAGCTCAGTACTTCTTCTTTTTGTAGCCCTTTGTGGTTGACAAAAAAGAAAGACTGGACTTTTCGTGTCTGTTTTGACGGACGTAAACTTAACAGTATAACCATGAACAGAGATGCGTATCCTATACCTCGTATAGATATCATCCTGAGTAAGTTACAAAACGCTAAATTCATTTCATCTATTCACTTGAAGAAAGCATTTTTACAGATTCCACGTCTTATAAAGGTCTTATAAAGGTTCCCAATATGCTTTAGTAGTTGTTGATTATTTTACTAAATTTCAGCCACGATTCAGCATTGAAGCTAGCCCGAATCCTCACTTGAGATTTAGTGTCTCTTTGGCTATTTAAATTTGTTCCTCTGAGCTTAGCCATATCTTTAGTATTTTACATCACCTCTCTTCCAGTGCTTCTGAAATTTGTAAGCTATACGCTTCCTAAAATCCAATACTCCCGAAGTATAGAGGTTTCAATTGGCTAGACCCAACGTGTGACGTCTGTTCCACTTCTGGCTTAAAAAAAATATATCTCCTTTAACTTTTGGTTTTGATCTTGGGTTGTTATGGTTTTCACTAGTTGTGCTTTTAGATTTTCATTTTAACATTTAGTTTTTGTACTTCAAAATTTTTTTTTATATCTATACCTTAAATCAACTTGTTTTGCTATATTCTGTGTAGACTGAATAAATTGCTTTGGTTTTGGTTGGTTAAATAACTATTTTAGATTAATAATAAATAAATTAAAAATTTAAATAACTTAAAGTTAACGTTTTCACATATTTTACAAGTCCGGAGTAGTCAATAAGTTGAGTCACTACCTCGAAATAACAGTTTTTGAAATTTTAGGTTCCTTTGGGAGTTGTAGCAGTATATTTCATTGGATTTCACGACTGGACCAAAACAAGTAAACATTACTGGTATAGATATCCCTTCAGAATATTAACTTGGAGTCAGAGAGTAAGTACTACTTTTACTCATTCTCTTGTATATCTCTCAGTTGTGTAATATGTCAGCTTTTAAGGTAGAGCATCTATTAGCTCCTGAATTAGAGTATGAGTTGAGAGTCCGTCATTTAACCAGTCCATTGTTAAAAACAGTTGATAAAAAAAGGGGTGTTCTGAGAGGTGCTTTGAAGCAAGCTTCGGCAAATAGGAGTCATGTTGTTCTGTCAACTTCCAATCTTAATTTTAGTGATGAGATTCCTGAAATAGAGGCTACTCTTGCAGATTTGAAAGTGAAAATTGGTTCTTTTGTTGGTTCCCCTTGTGACACTGCCTATGGTCGTTATACTTCTCGGTTAGGTCACGTTGCAGGTAGAGTCCATCTGTTAGAATCTACAACAGAGGAAGAGGATGAACTAAAGAAGTCTCTTAATCTTAGAATTCTTACTCTGGAAGGTGAACTTGATTTTAGAGTGACTCCACAGGCTCATTCCACTCCTCATAATGCTAGTGTTTCTGTAAATTCCTTTCCTTTTGTTAAGTCTGCTCCTGTTCATAAATGGGGTGTACATTTTTCAGGACAATCAAATGAAAATGTTGGTAGTTTCTTGGAGAAGGTAGAATGTCTACGTATAGCACGTGGTAACAGCGAGGAAGAGTGTTACTCTTCTGCTGCTGACTTATTTAAAAATTCAGCTTTTACTTGGTACCTCAATAACCGAGGTAGTTTTGCTTCTTGGCAAGAGTTAGTTGCCAAACTTAGATCAGATTTTCTCCCTTATAACTACGAGAATAATCTCCTTGATGAAATCAAGTCTCGTAAACAAGCTCCACAAGAGAAAGTTACAATTTTTATTAACGAGATTGTTGGTCTGTGTAAACGTCTGGAGACTCCTCTTTCTGAACCTCATATTGTCAGGATTATCAAGAAAAATTTGTTGCCATCGTACCATTCTAGTCTGGCACTTACAGATATTCCCTCGATTGTTGATCTTACTGAAAAATGTAAGAAGCTGGAAGAAGTTTTGTCATGGACGTCTGACAGTGTGTCTAGAGCTCCTATTCGGCAGATGTTTAGAAATCCTGATTCGTCCTATTCGGGTAGACCAAATTATTCTCGGTCTGATAATGTCTGCTTTTAACTCAAAGATTACTTGTTGGAATTGTCGTCAATCAGGACATGGGTATTATGAATGTTCTGAACCTAGAATTCGGTTTTGTTATGGATGTGGACGTCAAGGTGTCCGCAAATTTGAATGTCAATTCTGTTCGGGAAACGACAGAAGGGGTGGGTTGTCCCTGGCTCCCGCTCCTCAACGAAATACAGGGAATACAGTCGAAAATCCTCAAAAACCAGGAAGACGTTTCTGGAGTCTGGATGCTCAAGCATCCACCAGTCAAACTTTTCATCCTCCACCGAAAGACAAAAGTTTCTGTTAGTTTTTGTAAAAGAATGATTTCTGAAAACTGGATTTTCTGAAAACTTTTAATAGTGAATTAAATTTTCCTGAATTTTCCTTATCTGTCTCTTCGTTTAATATCTCTTGTGTCAATGCAGTTAAAGATATGAGTAGACTTAATGCTCGTGAAGTAGAGCAGTTAAATAATGTTATCAAATTATTCTCTTCTATCTCTTCGAAAAATAAGTTGGGTAAAACTCATCTTATCGAACATCACATTGATGTGGGTTCGTCCAAGCCCTTCAGGCAATATCAATATCCCTTGCCTCAAGCCTGGCATGAAAGCCAAGTAAAGGAGGTAGATGAAATGCTAAAGTTAGGTATTATTGAGCCCAGTACTTCTTCTTTTTGTAGCCCTTTGTGGTTGACAAAAAAGGAAGACTGGACTTTTCGTGTCTGTTTTGACGGACGTAAACTTAACAGTATAACCATGAACAGAGATGCGTATCCTATACCTCGTATAGATATCATCCTGAGTAAGTTATAAAACGCTAAATTCATTTCATCTATTGAGTTGAAGAAAGCATTTTTACAGATTCCACTGAGCGAAGAGAGTAAGAAGCTCACTGCATTTGCAGTCAATGGAAAAGGATTGTATCAGTTCGCTACAATGCCTTTTGGTCTTGTGTCTGCTCCGCAGACTATGTGTCGGTTAATGGATTTGGTAATTGGTCCTGCTTGAGATCCTTTGTGTCAGTATTATCTTGATGATATCTTGTTATTACTCCTGATTTTGAAACTCATATCTCTGTATTGCAGCAGTTGTTTCAGCGTTTAAAAGATGCAAATTTGACTATTAACTTAGATAAAAGTAGCTTTTGTCGTGAGTCTATTAAGTTTTTGGGATATGTTGTAGATTCACATGGTCTCCATACTGATCCTGATAAGGTATCGGCTATTCGTGATTTTCCAGTGCCTAAAAATACCACTCAAGTCCGTCGATTGTTAGGAATGGTGGTTTATTACAAAAAATTTGTCAAGTCTTATTCTACCTTGTTGTCCCCTATCACTGATCTACTTCAAAATAGGAAAAAGGGACAAAATATTGTGTGGACTCCTGAAGCTAATGAAGCTTTCATTAAAATCAAGGAGGCTCTCACAAATTCCCCAGTTATGGTAGCACCGGATTTCTCTAAGCCTTTCTATTTGATAACTGATTGTTCAAACACAGCATCTGGTGGGGTACTCTATCAAATTGTTGATGGAGAAGAACACCCTATAGCCTACACCAGCAGGAAATTAAATAAAGTCCAGAAAAATTATGCTACAACTGAAAAGGAGTTGTTAGCTATAATGACAGGTATTGAACATTTTAGATATTTTCTTGAAGGTCGTTCGTTTACGGTCGACCACAGTATTTTGGTGTGGTTACAAAGTATGAAGAACCCATCTCCTCGTTTGGCTAGGTGGATTTTAAAATTGGCACAATACGATTATAAAATTGTTTATCGTAAAGCTTCAGGTGTAGTAGTCGCTGATGCACTCTCTAGAACTTTTGACATTAATTTGTTAGACTTACCTTCCTTACAACCAGATGACTGGTATCGGAAAATGTTGTATGATGTACAGAATGTACCAGGTAAATTTCCTGATTTTAAAGTTGAACATGGTGTTTTGTATAAACTTGTCTTAAGTTCCATGGATGCCCTCACTGGAATGTCGAATTGGAAGATAGTCGTTCCAACTCCTAATAGAGCAGAGGTTTTGGCCACCTTTCATGACCATCCTACGGCAGCTCATTTTGGTTTTTACAAAACTTTGCGTCGAATATCTGAACTTTATTACTGGCCTAAGCTGCGTCAAACTGTACGTAGCTATATTGCTAAATGCAAAATCTGTGCTACATGCAAACCAACAAATCTTCCTCAACCAGGTTTAATGGGTAGTTATCGACAGATTTATTTTCCATTTCAACTTCTACCTTTAGATCTCATTGGTCCGTACCCTAGGTCTTATAAAGGTTCCCAATATGCTTTAGTAGTTGTTGATTATTTTACTAAGTTTCAGCCACGATTCAGTACATTGAAGCTAGCCCGAATCCTCACTTGAGATTTAGTGTCTCTTGTATATCTCTCAGTTGTGTAATATGTCAGCTTTTAAGGTAGAGCATCTATTAGCTCCTGAATTAGGGTATGAGTTGAGAGTCCGTCATTTAACCAGTCCATTGTTAAAAACAGTTGATGAAAAAAGGGGTGTTCTGAGAGGTGCTTTGAAGCAAGCTTCAGCAAATAGGAGTCATGTTGTTCTGTCAACTTCCAATCTTAATTTTAGTGATGAGATTCCTGAAATAGAGGCTACTCTTGCAGATTTGAAAGTGAAAATTGGTTCTTTTGTTGGTTCCCCTTGTGACACTGCCTATGGTCGTTATACTTCTCGGTTAGGTCACGTTGCAGGTAGAGTCCATCTGTTAGAATCTACAACAGAGGAAGAGGATGAACTAAAGAAGTCTCTTAATCTTAGAATTCTTGCTCTGGAAGGTGAACTTGATTTTAGAGTGACTCCACAGGCTCATTCCACTCCTCATAATGCTAATGTTTCTGTAAATTCCTTTCCTTTTGTTAAGTCTGCTCCTATTATATATACGGCAACACGGCAAGCAGGTGTAAAGACGTGTGAAATGTCTCTCCAAAATAAATATTGTAAAAAGTGTAAAAAAACTGTAGTAAATGGAGTAAAGTGCATAAATTGTGACGCTAGCATCCATGTGAGTTGTGCTCGAAAGAGTAACAATGTTAAGTTTATAAATGACGAGTTGATTGAATGTTGTTTACCAGTGAAACCTGAAGATCAAATATTTTTGGAAGCAATGGATAACTTAATAACAGATAATAAGGTAATTGATATTAACATATTCAAATATATAATTAGACAAAAAGATACCCTAATTAAAGAGCTATACGGAAAAATTGACTTTATGAGTCAACATATTGATTTACTAAAACAATTAAATTCGCAAAAAAATGTTGTCGAAAATCAAGAACAACTTATACATCAAAATACGGTAATAAACAAAGACACACTTATGGATTCAGTCGAAACAAAATCAGTTCGTCAACCCATCAACGCGAACAAAGATCGCACTGTTGCCAGTTCTTCCCAGAAATGTGAAGTTACAAAGAAAGATGTTTCAGAAGCGATATTACAAGTAACTACAGAACAAAAGTTAAATGAGTACATATACGTAGGTGAAAGTAACCAGGAAAAATCTGAATGGACAGAAGTAGATAGAAGGAAAAAAAGAAAGCATTTAGTTGTGGGAAAAAACACTGAAATGATATTAAATGGAAAAGAAATCAAGGGAGTACATAAGTTGATAGACCTACATGTATACAGGGTCGATCCCGATATTACTGCGGAAAATATGAGGGAACTTATGAAGACTACATTTCCCGAAGTAGAGGTAGAATCCCTAAAATCAAAGCATCCTGATATTTACAGTTCATTTAAAGTTACAATTTTTAATAACAATTTTAAAGAAGCTATGTCTCCTAAAATATGGCCATGTGGAGCTCACGTACAACGTTTTTTTCACGTAACACCCAGAAAGCCGCAAGAGATGGAGATAAAAGTGTACGAATAGAATCAGCGGTAGTGCAAAAGAATATAGGAAACACCTGTTTTTGTGAAAGTGATATGATAAGTTCTGATAAACAAAAGTTGGTAGTAAATCCTGACCAAACCAGTTTGGTAAGCATTTTTCATATAAATACACAAAGTTTATTAAATAAAATTGATCAACTTAACATTTTTTTAAAAGATAAAACTTACAATATTTTGTGCTTTTCTGAACATTGGCTTAGAGAATCTGAATTAACAACAGTGATAATTGACAGATACTTTTTATCAACTTGTTACTGTAGAAAAAGTAGAGAACATGGTGGTGTTGCTATTTTCTGCGATGGAAAAATATCTACACGTCCAGTTTCTTTAAATGATATATCTTGTGAATATGAAGGTGAATTTTGTGCTTTGGAAATTATAGATATAAAAACTATTCTAGTATCAGTGTATAGAACAGGTAACGCAGATTTCCAAATTTTCTTAGGCCTATTTGAAAAATTATTAATATTCTGTTCTAATAATTATGTTAAAACAATTATAATTGGGGATTTCAATATTGATTTCAAAGGCACTTCAAATGAATTAAAATATTTTTCCGATCTAATTTCTTCTTTTGGTTTAACTATGAGGATTGATGAATTTACAAGAATCACTGCTACATCAGCAAGTTGTTTAGATAATATTTTAACAAATATAGATAATGAAATAGTTGGGTGTGGTGTTGTAGACCCATGCCTTGCTGATCATTGTGCTCAATTCCTGAATTTAAAAATAAAATCTGATCAAATTGACAATGATAGGATATTCAGAAGACACATAACATGTAAAGGCACCCAAATGTTAAAACAATCACTAAAATCTGTGGATTGGTCGTTAATAAACAATTCAATAACAGCAACGGAATTAGCTGAGTTCATAATTGACACATATGTAAAATTAACTGAAGTTTGCTTTCCAGTAAAAAAGTCAAGAATTCATTTTGAGGCACCTGTTTCTTGGTTTGACGATGAACTAAGAAAAATGCGAGTAAACCTTTCGAAGATAAAAATTACTGCTAACCTTACTAGTGATTACACTCTGTATAATCAATTCAAAAAACACTATCAATTAACAATATCAATAAAGAAAAAACTGGCATATGAGCAGTTTTTCTTAAAATCTGATAATATATCTCGAGATTCTTGGAAAGTCATCAATTATCATAGGAATAAAACTCAAAATAAAAAAGTAACTTCATGTAATATTTCATCAAACGAGTTTAATAATTACTTTACTTCGGTAGCGGGAAATATATTGAACTCGTTAGATGAGACAGATGAAAATGATGCCATGAATTTTTTGGAGGGAATATACTCCCCTTGCCACTCGTTGTTTTTAACACCTGTTAGTGATACTGAAGTTAGCAATACATTATACAGCTTGAAAAACTCAAAATGCACTCATTTTTACTTCTTAAACAAACAATTAGTGATAGAAACTCTGGATATTATTATTGATAAACTGGTCATACTTTATAATCTTTGCCTTATCGAAGGAATTTTTCCCGATGTATTAAAAGTAACAAAAGTGTTACCGCTACTCAAAAAAGGATCTCCAGAAGAAATTGAAAATTATCGCCCTATTTCTATTATTCCCATTCTTGGTAAAATTTTTGAAAGTATTTTGAATAACCGCTTAATAGAGTACATAGAAAAGTACAAAATACTTCATTGTAATCAATATGGTTTCAGAAAAAAATGCAGCACTACTCAAGCAATTCAGGAAATTGTAAGGGAAGTAGTTGATGGCCTAGAGAGAGGTCACTTCGTGTCTTTAACATTGTGTGACTTATCTAAGGCTTTTGATTGTGTCTCACACACTTTACTTTTAGACAAAAGGCATAAATATGGCATAAGGGGAAATGCTCTTAATTTATTTCGATCGTATTTAATAAACAGAAAACAGGCCGTTTTTTTAAATAATAACTACTCCAATTTTCACAATGTTGAACATGGAGTTCCCCAAGGGTCTATATTAGGACCTACATTTTTTCTTCTATATCTCAACGATATATTTCATTATACCCACCCCTTAAGGTGTATATGTTTTGCAGATGATACAACCGTTATTAGTACCGACCAGAATCAATATAATTTAAATAACAAAATAGGAAACGATGTGCTTAAAATTAAAAACTGGTTTACACATAATAAACTAAAACTAAACGAGGATAAAAATCAAAATATAGTTTTCAGTTCAGATCGGAATAGCTGTTTGGGGCAACTCTGGTCATGCCGACAGAATATTTAAATTACAAAAGGTGGTGAGGATACTTGCTGGAGCGGATTTAAGGGATCATTGTAAACCATTATTTTTGAACATGGGTATTATGCCTCTACCTTCGCTTTATATGTATGCAACACTGTTGGAAATTCACGATAATAAAAATAAGTTTACTATAAACTCCCAATTACATGATCATCTAACAAGATCGAGGGATTTAATTAGGTCACAACGATTCAGACTATCAAAGAGCACAAAGAATTCAATTGATATTCACTTGTATAACTATCTGCCTAACGAAATAAAAATTCTGTCTCCACCACTGTTTAAAAATAGGATCAGAAAGCATTTTTTAACATATTGTTTTTACTCAAAGACAGAATACCTCAAAACACCTTTATAACGTGTACCCAGTTTGGTCAGAATACTGTCGATTTACTATCTACATATCACATTGTATTATTGCTATTAAAATGTACTAAGTTTTATGTATTAGTTTATTTAGTCATCGATTCGGGAATATTCTTAATTATTTGCACATTTTTGTTACTTCCATATTTCAAAGATTTTTTATGTGACAGTTTAGGTTTGTTTTTTTTTTTGTTAGAGATTTTTTTATCTTAAATTTTTAATTTTAATTCTTCTGCTAATACTTACATATGTATATTACTTTAGCCAATATGGTTAAGTTAATTTTAAGTTTACATTATTATATCTTTTATTGTATTTTTTATACGGACTTCAAACTTTATGTAAAGTGGTCAATAAACGTTCTATCTATCTATCCATCTATTCATAAATGGGGTGTACATTTTTCACGACAATCAAATGAAAATGTTGGTAGTTTCTTGGAGAAGGTAGAATGTCTGCGTATAGCACGTGGTAACAGCGAGGAAGAGTGTTACTCTTCTGCTGCTGACTTATTTAAAAATTCAGCTTTTACTTGGTACCTCAATAACCGAGGTAGTTTTGCTTCTTGGCAAGAGTTAGTTGCCAAACTTAGATCAGATTTTCTCCCTTATAACTACGAGGATAATCTCCTTGATGAAATCAAGTCTCGTAAACAAGCTCCACAAGAGAAAGTTACAATTTTTATTAACGAGATTGTTAGTCTGTGTAAACGTCTGGAGACTCCTCTTTCTGAACCTCATATTGTTAGTATTATCAAGAAAAATTTGTTGCCATCGTACCATTCTAGTCTGGCACTTACAGATATTCCCTCGATTGTTGATGTTACTGAAAAATGTAAGAAGCTGGAAGAAGTTTTGTCATGGACGTCTGACAGCGTGTCTAGAGCTCCTATTCGGCAGATGTTTAGAAATCCTGATTCGTCCTATTCGGGTAGACCAAATTATTCTCGGTCTGATAATGTCTCTGCTTTTAACTCAAAGATTACTTGTTGGAATTGTCGTCAATCAGGACATGGGTATTATGAATGTTCTGAACCTAGAATTCGGTTTTGTTATGGATGTGGACGTCAAGGTGTCCGCAAATTTGAATGTCAATTCTGTTCGGGAAACGACAGAAGGGGTGGGTTGTCCCTGGCTCCCGCTCCTCAACGAAATACAGGGAATACAGTCGAAAATCCTCAAAAACCAGGAAGACGTTTCTGGAGTCTGGATGCTCAAGCATCCACCAGTCAAACTTTTCATCCTCCACCGAAAGACAAAAGTTTCTGTTAGTTTTTGTAAAAGAATGATTTCTGAAAACTGGATTTTCTGAAAACTTTTAATAGTGAATTAAATTTTCCTGAATTTTCCTTATCTGTCTCTTCGTTTAATATCTCTTGTGTCAATGCAGTTAAAGATATGAGTAGACTTAATGCTCGTGAAGTAGAGCGGTTAAATAATGTTATCAAATCATTCTCTTCTATCTCTTCGAAAAATAAGTTGGGTAAAACTCATCTCATCGAACATCACATTGATGTGGGTTCGTCCAAGCCCTTCAGGCAATATCAATATCCCTTGTCTCAAGCCTGGCATGAAAGCCTAGTAAAGGAGGTAGATGAAATGCTAAAGTTAGGTATTATTGAGCCCAGTACTTCTTCTTTTTGTAGCCCTTTGTGGTTGACAAAAAAGAAAGACTGGACTTTTCGTGTCTGTTTTGACGGACGTAAACTTAACAGTATAACCATGAACAGAGATGCGTATCCTATACCTCGTATAGATATCATCCTGAGTAAGTTACAACACGCTAAATTCATTTCATCTATTGAGTTAAAGAAAGCATTTTTACAGATTCCACTGAGCGAAGAGAGTAAGAAGCTCACTGTTTTGCAGTCAATGGAAAAGGATTGTATCAGTTCACTACAATGCCTTTTGGTCGTGTGTCTGCTCCGCAGACTATGTGTCGGTTAATGGATTTGGTAATTGGTCCTGCTTGAGATCCTTTGTGTCAGTATTATCTTGATGATATCTTGTTATTACTCCTGATTTTGAAACTCATATCTCTGTATTGCAGCAGTTGTTTCAGCGTTTAAAAGATGCAAATTTGACTATTAACTTAGATAAAAGTAGCTTTTGTCGTGAGTCTATCAAGTTTTTGGGATATGTTGTAGATTCACATGGTCTCCATACTGATGCTGATAAGGTATCGGCTATTCGTGATTTTCCAGTGCCTAAAAATACCACTCAAGTCCGTCGATTGTTAGGAATGGTGGTTTATTACAAAAAATTTGTCAAGTCTTATTCTACCTTGTTGTCCCCTATCACTGATCTACTTCAAAATAGGAAAAAGGGACAAAATATTGTGTGGACTCCTGAAGCTAATGAAGCTTTCATTAAAATCAAGGAGGCTCTCACAAATTCCCCAGTTATGGTAGCACCGGATCTCTCTAAGCCTTTCTATTTGATGACTGATTGTTCAAACACAGCATCTGGTGGGGTACTCTATCAAATTGTTGATGGAGAAGAACACCCTATAGCCTACACCAGCAGGAAATTAAATAAAGTCCAGAAAAATTATGCTACAACTGAAAAGGAGTTGTTAGCTATAATTACAGGTATTGAACATTTTAGATATTTTCTTGAAGGTCGTTCGTTTACGGTCATAACTGACCACAGTAGTTTGGTGTGGTTACAAAGTATGAAGAACCCATCTCCTCGTTTGGCTAGGTGGATTTTAAAATTGGCACAATACGATTATAAAATTGTTCATCGTAAAGCTTCAGGTGTAGTAGTCGCTGATGCACTCTCTAGAACTTTTGATATTAATTTGTTAGACTTATCTTCCTTAACAACCAGATGACTGGTATCGGAAAATGTTGTATGATGTACAGAATGTACCAGGTAAATTTCGTGATTTTAAAGTTGAACATGGTGTTTTGTATAAACATGTCTTAAGTTCCATGGATGCCCTTACTGGAATGTCGGATTGGAAGATAGTCGTTCCAACTCCTAATAAAGCAGAGGTTTTGGCCACCTTTGCGTCGAATATCTGAACTTTATTACTGGCCTAAGATGCGTCAAACTGTACGTAGCTATATTGCTAAATGCAAAATCTGTGCTACATGCAAACCAACAAATCTTCCTCAACCAGGTTTAATGGGTAGTTATCTACAGATTGATTTTCCATTTCAACTTCTACCTTTAGATCTCATTGGTCCGTATCCTAGGTCTTATAAAGGTTCCCAATATGCTTTAGTAGTTGTTGATTATTTTACTAAATTTCAGCCACGACTCAGTGCATTGAAGCTAGCCCGAATCCTCACTTGAGATTTAGTGTCTCTTTGGCTATTTAAATTTGTTCCTCTGAGCTTAGCCATATCTTTAGTATTTTGCATCACCTCTCTTCCAGTGCTTCTGAAATTTGTAAGCTATACGCTTCCTAAAATCCAATACTCCCGAAGTATAGAGGTTTCAATTGGCTAGACCCAACGTGTGGCGTCTGTTCCACTTCTGGCTTAAAAAAAAATATATCTCCTTTAACTTTTGATTTTGATCTTGGGTTGTTATGGTTTTCACTAGTTGTGCTTTTAGATTTTCATTTTAACATTTAGTTTTTGTACTTCAAAATTTTTTTTTATATCTATACCTTAAATCAACTTGTTTTGCTATATTCTGTGTAGACTGAATAAATTGCTTTGGTTTTGATTGGTTAAATAATTATTTTAGATTAATAATAAATAAATTAAAAATTTAAATAACTTCATGTTAACTATTTCACATATTTTACAAGTCCGGAGTAGTCAATAAGTTGAGTCACTACCTCGAAATAACAGTTTTTGAAATTTTAGGTTCCTTTGGGAGTTGTAGCAGTATATTTTATTGGATTTCACGACTGGACCAAAACAAGTAAACATTACTGGTATAGGTATCCCTTCAGAATATTAACTTGGAGTCAGAGAGTAAGTACTACTTTTACTCATTCTCTTGTATATCTCTCAGTTGTGTAATATGTTAGCTTTTAAGGTAGAGCATCTATTAGCTCCTGAATTAGAGTATGAGTTGAGAGTCCGTCATTTAACCAGTCCATTGTTAAAAACAGTTGATGAAAAAAGGGGTGTTCTGAGAGGTGCTTTGAAGCAAGCTCGACGTCAAGGTGTCCGCAAATTTGAATGTCAATTCTGTTCGGGAAACGACAGAAGGGGTGGGTTGTCCCTGGCTCCCGCTCCTCAACGAAATACAGGGAATACAGTCGAAAATCCTCAAAAACCAGGAAGCCGTTTCTGGAGTCTCGATGCTCAAGCATCCACCAGTCAAACTTTTCATCCTCCACCGAAAGACAAAAGATTTCTGAAAACTGGATTTTCTGAAAACTTTTAATAGTGAATTAAATTTTCCTGAATTTTCCTTATCTGTCTCTTCGTTTAATATCTCTTGTGTCAATGCAGTTAAAGATATGAGTAGACTTAATGCTCGTGAAGTAGAGCAGTTAAATAATGTTATCAAATCATTCTCTTCTATCTCTTCGAAAAATAAGTTGGGTAAAACTCATCTCATCGAACATCACATTGATGTGGGTTCGTCCAAGCCCTTCAGGCAATATCAATATCCCTTGCCTCAAGCCTGGCATGAAAGCCTAGTAAAGGAGGTAGATGAAATGCTAAAGTTAGGTATTATTGAGCCCAGTACTTCTTCTTTTTGTAGCCCTTTGTGGTTGACAAAAAAGAAAGACTGGACTTTTCGTGTCTGTTTCGACGGACGTAAACTTGACAGTATAACCATGAACAGAGATGCGTATCCTATACCTCGTATAGATATCATCCTGAGTAAGTTACAAAACGCTAAATTCATTTCATCTATTGACTTGAAGAAAGCATTTTTACAGATTCCACGTCTTATAAAGGTCTTATAAAGGTTCCCAATATGCTTTAGTAGTTGTTGATTATTTTACTAAATTTCAGCCACGATTCAGCATTGAAGCTAGCCCGAATCCTCACTTAAGATTTAGTGTCTCTTTGGCTATTTAAATTTGTTCCTCTGAGCTTAGCCATATCTTTAGTATTTTACATCACCTCTCTTCCAGTGCTTCTGAAATTTGTAAGCTATACGCTTCCTAAAATCCAATACTCCCGAAGTATAGAGGTTTCAATTGGCTAGACCCAACGTGTGACGTCTGTTCCACTTCTGGCTTAAAAAAAATATATCTCCTTTAACTTTTGGTTTTGATCTTGGGTTGTTATGGTTTTCACTAGTTGTGCTTTTAGATTTTCATTTTAACATTTAGTTTTTGTACTTCAAATTTTTTTTTATATCTATACCTTAAATCAACTTGTTTTGCTATATTCTGTGTAGACTGAATAAATTGCTTTGGTTTTGATTGGTTAAATAACTATTTTAGATTAATAATAAATAATTTAAAAATTTAAATAACTTAAAGTTAACTATTTCACATATTTTACAAGTCCGGAGTAGTCAATAAGTTGAGTCACTACCTCGAAATAACAGTTTTTGAAATTTTAGGTTCCTTTGGGAGTTGTAGCAGTATATTTCATTGGATTTCACGACTGGACCAAAACAAGTAAACATTACTGGTATAGATATCCCTTCAGAATATTAACCTGGAGTCAGAGAGTAAGTACTACTTTTACTCATTCTCTTATATATCTCTCAGTTGTGTAATATGTCAGCTTTTAAGGTAGAGCATCTATTAGCTCCTGAATTAGAGTATGAGTTGAGAGTCCGTCATTTAACCAGTCCATTGTTAAAAACAGTTGATGAAAAAAGGGGTGTTCTGAGAGGTGCTTTGAAGCAAGCTTCAGCAAATAGGAGTCATGTTGTTCTGTCAACTTCCAATCTTAATTTTAGTGATGAGATTCCTGAAATAGAGGCTACTCTTGCAGATTTGAAAGTGAAAATTGGTTCTTTTGTTGGTTCCCCTTGTGACACTGCCTATGGTCGTTATACTTCTCGGTTAGGTCACGTTGCAGGTAGAGTCCATCTGTTAGAATCTACAACACAGGAAGAGGATGAACTAAAGAAGTCTCTTAATCTTAGAATTCTTACTCTGGAAGGTGAACTTGATTTTAGAGTGACTCCACAGGCTCATTCCACTCCTCATAATGCTAGTGTTTCTGTAAATTCCTTTCCTTTTGTTAAGTCTGCTCCTATTCATAAATAGGGTGTACATTTTTCAGGACAATCAAATGAAAATGTTGGTAGTTTCTTGGAGAAGGTAGAATGTCTACGTATAGCACGTGGTAACAGCGAGGAAGAGTGTTACTCTTCTGCTGCTGACTTATTTAAAAATTCAGCTTTTACTTGGTACCTCAATAACCGAGGTAGTTTTGCTTCTTGGCAAGAGTTAGTTGCCAAACTTAGATCAGATTTTCTCCCTTATAACTACGAGAATAATCTCCTTGATGAAATCAAGTCTCGTAAACAAGCTCCACAAGAGAAAGTTACAATTTTTATTAACGAGATTGTTAGTCTGTGTAAACGTCTGGAGACTCCTCTTTCTGAAGCTCATATTGTCAGGATTATCAAGAAAAATTTGTTGCCATCGTACCATTCTAGTCTGGCACTTACAGATATTCCCTCGATTGTTGATCTTACTGAAAAATGTAAGAAGCTGGAAGAAGTTTTGTCATGGACGTCTGACAGTGTGTCTAGAGTGTCGGTAACTGATATAACTCCCATCTTCTTCTAAAGAGGGAGAAGGCAGGTTAACCGCTCTATCCGTCGCTTGGAGTGACCTCAGAGAGTAAGGCTCTCTGTCGGAGGCCATTATTACCTAGCTAGGGATTAAATGCCTTTTTCAAAGAATAACACAGTAATTAAAGTTTATTAATCAAAATGCACAATAATTATAATAGGTAGAAATGATATAATATAACTTATGCTAAGAATCTGAAAGAGACGTATAATTATCTCCTGATCCGGAAATCGGGAGAATAATTATACTAATTAGTCTTAAACTAAGAATCTGGAAGGTAATAAACGTTAGTTATTATCAATAAACCAAATATAAACAAAATTTAAATTAGTAAGTATGGAGAATGTCACTTGTCAAAAGTACTTGGAGTGGGAAGGAGTTGAGCTAGAGACTCGAGATAAGGACAGGGATGTCGGTTGTTATGCCAATCGGGATAATCAACAATAAAATGGGGAAGAAGTACACTGTAAAAATAATTAAAAGCAAAAATTCAAATTATTTTTCAAACAAATTTTCTAAGTCAATTGGACCTGTAGAAAATAATTAAATGGTGACAAATAGGCATAAATAATGTATATCAATTCAAGATAACTGTAAATAAAATAAACAACAAACATTAAGGTCATAAAATAATAATTGAAATTTTAACAGTGTAGCAGAAAAATAAATATCATAATTCAAAGATAGAAAAAGTATAAGTTATTTTTAATAGTATACCTGAAAGAGAAAAAGAGAACAGAAATAGCATACAAGTTATATATATATATATATATATATATATATATATATATATATATATATCAAAGTGTTATATTCAAAGTTTAAATATATAAGTATCAAAGTATATACCTCAAAGTCAAAATTCAAATACCAAAGTTTTGCAGTGTACCTGAAAAAGGAAAAGGAAGTAAAACACAGTTTATATACGTTTATTTGCAAGTATCAATATAGCGATATATATGTACCTGAAAGAGAAAAATAAAACAACACAGGAAGTCTTTATTTAATCTCAATCTTTGCAAAAAAAAGGATATATGCACCGTCCGGTGGCAAAGTCCCGTAAAGTAGGGACTTAGCAAATCTGTAAGAGAAATTTTCTTACATGACCTGTAAGCTTGTCGAAATAATCAGATTTTAGACTAAGTCTAAAAACACAGATTAATTCGGCGAAAAATGGCGACGCTTTTAAGGAGATTTATCAGCAAATTTGACTAAGTCAAAAAGCATAAATAAATACCTCAAAAATGGCCGCCGTGGTTTGCAGACAAACCGTGGTTAAAGATGTGGAACGTTAGGTTCCGGGTTTTAGAGATGATCTGAAAGAAAACAAGAAACTCTAGGAACTGAATCTACCAGAGGATCTTACTTGCCTAGAAGGCTGGACCAGCGGACATATCCTGACCCGGTCTGATTTCCTGGCTGTCGTGCACTTCTTTTATGCAGAAAAAAGTAGGTCAATCGTAACGGTCGTTTTGGACCTTTTTACGATTGGACCGGCACGACGACCAATGCCCAATTTTCAGAATTATCATTGGCTGCAGCTCAGATGCCGTTCGACCAACGATAATTCAGGAAATGAGCAACAGACTTCTGAATTATGATTGGCTGCAATTACTGTTGCCATTTGACCAATCACAATTCAGCAGGCTGGGCGACATCCCCCCCGCTTCGAAGATCCTTCTGGTGATTTTACTTTATTGAAAAAACAAGATTTTTACAATAATAAGTAGCAAAAATTTAAAGCAAACATTTGTATAAGTTAAATGCAAAAAATGAAAAAAATGTCTCTGAAAAAAAAAGATTGTCTTTGCACCACTTCACTCGGCGTCTTCTCCGGCGATGGCGTCGACACGTGGAGGCGGTGCGGGACGGATGTCGTCAACATGGATCAGCCGGTCTACGTCGTTGTCTCGGTGGACTTCGTAGGTATGGTTGCCGGCTGCCCTGATGATTGAATGGGGTCCTGTCCAGGTCTCCCCGAAGTTTCCTCTTTGGTGGTTCCTCACCAACACCTGTTGTCCAGGAATGTACTGAGGTGGGGGACGAGCGTCAGGATTATCCGGGAACAGGTTCCTGGCGTAGACGGTGGCTTTTTGGACCGCTCGCTGAACTCGTTGTTCCCTGTTCTCCCTCTGGTTGGCTTGGAAGTTGGTTTCCTGGGCTCGTCTTGGCCTATATCCGAGTAGGAGCTCCGCAGGAGTCTGTCCGGTGGCGTCGTTGGCTCTGGTTCGAAGAGTGAAGAAGACGTCTCCGACGTAGGAGTCCCATCGGGGGTCCTCAGGTGATGACACTCTTGCCCGTAGTCCTTTCTTTAGCTCTTGGACTCTGCGCTCGACGGGATTGGCCCTCTGGTGGTATATGGGTGTCTTTTCGTGTTCTATATTGTGACGACGTAGGAATCTCTCCCAGGTTGGTGTTCTAAACTGGGAGCCATTATCCGTGATGATGGTGTTCGGTCGTCCCCATCGGTTGCAGATTCGTCCTGGAGGAAGGACGTGATGTCTCTCGATTTTGCTGAGGTGGTGCATCGGTACTCAACCCAATTGCTGAGGCAGTCCGTGGCCAGGAGGATATAGCGGTTCCTTGTTCCTCGAGCAGGAGGATAGGGACCTAGAACATCGAATGAGATCCTCTCCCATGGGTTGACGGGGGCCCTCGGAACTATCGGAGCTCTGGGTTGTCTCTTCGATGCTTTTGTGGTGGCACACTTCAGGCAAGATCGGATGTGGTTGATGATGTCCTTGGACATGGTGGGCCAGAAGTAAAGTTCACGGATGGCCCGGGACGTCTCTTCTTGTCCCGGATGGTTAGCTTCCTCACTGTCGTGGTAAACTTGCAGAACCTCAGCTCGGAAGCAACCAGGGACAAGGAGTCGTTTTGAGCCATCCTGGAGGTAGTAGGCAGTGTCGTCTTCTACCAGGAACTCATCGAGGAGGCTTGTCTCGACGTCGTCACGAGGCCCTCTGGTCTGAATTCGACGCCAACGGGTAATGAAGCGCTGCACTCCATGGTGGGTTTGATGTGCCCTCTGGATTCGGGTTTGCAGCGGCATGTCATTAAGGTCGTCCAGGATGGGGTGGTTGGCACCATCTTCCTGGGCTTCTAGGAGGCACAGCAACGGGAAGGTGTTGTCTTCCATCATTGGTTGCTGTGGCCAGGCTAGGCGGTCGACTTCAGCGTCAGGGTCGTGGATCGTCTCCTCCTCGGTGGTCGGATGGCGTGATAGGTGGTCTGGCAGCTGGTTGTCTCTACCGGCTACGTGGATCACCTTGAAGTTGAACTCTTGTAGCAGCAGAGCCCATCGTGATAACTTGGCTTTATCGGACTTGTAGCGATCTAGCCACAGTAGAGCTCTGCTGTCAGTGTACAATGTGAAGGCCTGGTCCTGCAGGAAATGTTTGAAACGCTTCAGGGCCCATATGACAGCAAGACATTCTTTCTCGTTTATATGGTACCTCTTCTCAGCTGGCTTCAGCTTAGTTGAACCATATGCGATGATCCTTCTGTTGTTAGGTTCACCTTGGAATAGGACGGCGCCCATGCCTATCTCAGACGCGTCCGTCTGGAGGCTGAAGGGCAGGCTGGCATCTGGCCGTTGCAATTCCAATTTATTGGCTATGGCATTTTTGATGTTATTAAATGCCCTGTCAGCTACTTCGTTCCATTGGAAACGGTGTTTTCCCGCTGTTAGATCAGTCAGCGGGGTCACCATCTCCGCAAAGTTTGGAACGAAGTCTCGTAGCCAGCTGGCAGTGCCAATAAAAGATCTCAGTTGGCGGAGAGTCTTTGGAGTTGTGAACCCTTGGATCTTGTCTTTGTGTCTTTCCATCGGTTGTGTGTTGGTGGAAGTAATGGTATGGCCCAGGTAGTCCAGTTCTTTGGCGGCGAACTGGCATTTCTTCAATGACACCCACAGGCCGTGAGTGCGTAGGCGTTCCAGGACCAGGTGGAGGTGCTTTTGGTGTTCCTCCCAGGTGGACGAGTAGATGATTATATCGTCCATGTACACCTTTACAAATTCGTCCACGAAGCCGGCGAAGACGGTGGTCACCAGCTTCTGGAATGCTGCAGGTCCGTTTTTCAACCCAAATGGCATCACCGTGAATTCGAACTGGGACCCATCAGGAAGGCTGAAAGCTGTTATCTGCTTGGAGTCCTCGGCCAGCGGAATTTGCCAAAATCCGCTCTTCAGGTCGAGGGTGGTGAAGATGTTAGCTGAGCCAAGTTCCTTGATGCTGTCGTGTATGGGTGGTAGGTTTGAAACTTCGTCCACGGTGATTGCGTTGATTTTGCGATAGTCGACGCAAAATCTAGGAGTTTCATCCTTCTTTGTGACGATTACAACTGGGCTGTTGTACGGACTTGGACGTATCACGCCCGCCGAGAGCATGTCCTGGACCTCGGAGTACATTATTTTTTTCTTGGCCGTGGAGTATTTATACGGCCTGGTGTTGATGGGAGTTGAGTCAGTCAGTTTGATGGTCATCTGCGTGGCCTTGGTGGTTGGTTGACGGACTCTGTCATCGAAAACGTCTTGGTACGTTTCGAGAAGCTGTTGTATTTCAGTCACTGCAAAACCTGGGGCCTGGTCTTCTCGTAGGAGGTGGACGTTGTTGGTGGATGTTGGTTTTGTAGACGACTCCCAGAACAAGATGTGGCGGCTGTCGGTCCCTACGTGGATGCACCTCCTGGTGAGGTCTAGCAAGGCACCCTCGGACGTCAGCCATGACATGCATAGAATCAAGTCGTGGTGGAGATCATCTACAAGTTGACATCGGACTCTACTTGAGAATTGGTCAGAGAAGTGGTCGTCCACGTCTACGAAGCCCAGAGTTTGCAGTGATTGGCTTCTCTCGGGCAGCTGGACTCTGGTAGAAGTGTTCTGCACCATTGCCGTCTCGATAAGGCCCGCTCGGATGAAGTTGTGGCTTGCACCGGAGTCTATCAGGGCCATCATCCTGACTGAGTTGATTTCTACGGAAATCTCGGGTGGTGGTGAGGAAGCAGCGGCTACCTGGAGGATGTTCAGCTGGGGCACCTTGGTCTTGGGACTTAGTGTTCGACGGTGCCCCCGTCGGCGTTTCCCTGGCCTGGACGTGGTGGTTGGCTTCGTGGTGGAGGTATGGGATGACCTCCTTGTTGCTGGCCGTGTTGGTTGCGGCCATTGTTGTTGTTACGGTTGTTGTTGTTGTTGTTGCCATGGTTGCGGTTATTTCCCCTGTTGCGCCATTCATTGAGGGTCTCTGACTGTCTAGGGCGGTCGTGACGTGGTGGATATTGTGGTGGACGGTCCTGCTGTGGTTGTGGAGGACGGTCCGACTTAGGAATTGGTCTCTCTTGCTTTTGATTGGCAGGTGAGGGAGTAGAGACTCTTGTATCTCTTTCCAGTTCGTCCACTGTCCGCCGTAGGTCGTCTTCAGTACGTGGTGGATTGCCCCTCAGGTATTTTCTAATTTCAGGGCGCAACTGTTCTATGATTATCTCACATCGTTCCTCGTCTGGGGTGGCAGGTGCAACGCGGTTAAACAGGGCCATCTTCTGGTTTATGAACTCCGCTGCTGCTTCTTGCCTCTGTTTATGACCGTATAATTTGGCTAACATCTTTGCAAATTTGGATGAATGGCTGAAGTGGTCCACCAGTTTTCTGAAGAACGATGTGTGATCCATCTTGGGGTCTGTATGTGTCTTTGCCCACGCAGCCGCCTCCCCTTCGAGTCCATACTCCAGGAGGTATGCCGTCCAGTGTCTCGTCTCGATTGCCATGTCTAGGAGGTGATCTGTAGCTGAAGCGGCGAATTCCTCGGGGCTCTCGTGTTCTGCTCCGCTGAATCTCTTTAGGGCTGGCCTCCATCGTGGTGTAGGTGCAGGTGGTGCTGGTGGTGCTGGTGGATATTCTATCTTCACTGTTTGTCCTTGAGCTAGGGCTAGTGCCGTCACGGCTTGTGTGAGGGCTGCTAGAATCTGTCCCATGTCTGCATTGCCTGACGTCGCAGGCTGTGGTGGAATTTGAGCTGTCGTCTCCGTTGTGGAAAAAGGGCCTGACGTCGCAGGCGGTGAGTACTCTGTTGTTTCAGGGTGTGGTGATGTTCGATCAGTGAGTTGGGCGCCATGTCGGTAACTGATATAACTCCCATCTTCTTCTAAAGAGGGAGAAGGCAGGTTAACCGCTCTATCCGTCGCTTGGAGTGACCTCAGAGAGTAAGGCTCTCTGTCGGAGGCCATTATTACCTAGCTAGGGATTAAATGCCTTTTTCAAAGAATAACACAGTAATTAAAGTTTATTAATCAAAATGCACAATAATTATAATAGGTAGAAATGATATAATATAACTTATGCTAAGAATCTGAAAGAGACGTATAATTATCTCCTGATCCGGAAATCGGGAGAATAATTATACTAATTAGTCTTAAACTAAGAATCTGGAAGGTAATAAACGTTAGTTATTATCAATAAACCAAATATAAACAAAATTTAAATTAGTAAGTATGGAGAATGTCACTTGTCAAAAGTACTTGGAGTGGGAAGGAGTTGAGCTAGAGACTCGGGATAAGGACAGGGATGTCGGTTGTTATGCCAATCGGGATAATCAACAATAAAATGGGGAAGAAGTACACTGTAAAAATAATTAAAAGCAAAAATTCAAATTATTTTTCAAACAAATTTTCTAAGTCAATTGGACCTGTAGAAAATAATTAAATGGTGACAAATAGGCATAAATAATGTATATCAATTCAAGATAACTGTAAATAAAATAAACAACAAACATTAAGGTCATAAAATAATAATTGAAATTTTAACAGTGTAGCAGAAAAATAAATATCATAATTCAAAGATAGAAAAAGTATAAGTTTTAATAGTATACCTGAAAGAGAAAAAGAGAACAGAAATAGCATACAAGTTATATATATATATATATATATATATATATATATATATATATATATATATATATATATCAAAGTGTTATATTCAAAGTTTAAATATATAAGTATCAAAGTATATACCTCAAAGTCAAAATTCAAATACCAAAGTTTTGCAGTGTACCTGAAAAAGGAAAAGGAAGTAAAACACAGTTTATATACGTTTATTTGCAAGTATCAATATAGCGATATATATGTACCTGAAAGAGAAAAATAAAACAACACAGGAAGTCTTTATTTAATCTCAATCTTTGCAAAAAAAAGGATATATGCACCGTCCGGTGGCAAAGTCCCGTAAAGTAGGGACTTAGCAAATCTGTAAGAGAAATTTTCTTACATGACCTGTAAGCTTGTCGAAATAATCAGATTTTAGACTAAGTCTAAAAACACAGATTAATTCGGCGAAAAATGGCGACGCTTTTAAGGAGATTTATCAGCAAATTTGACTAAGTCAAAAAGCATAAATAAATACCTGAAAAATGGCCGCCGTGGTTTGCAGACAAACCGTGGTTAAAGATGTGGAACGTTAGGTTCCGGGTTTTAGAGATGATCTGAAAGAAAACAAGAAACTCTAGGAACTGAATCTACCAGAGGATCTTACTTGCCTAGAAGGCTGGACCAGCGGACATATCCTGACCCGGTCTGATTTCCTGGCCGTCGTGCACTTCTTTTATGCAGAAAAAAGTAGGTCAATCGTAACGGTCGTTTTGGACCTTTTTACGATTGGACCGGCACGACGACCAATGCCCAATTTTCAGAATTATCATTGGCTGCAGCTCAGATGCCGTTCGACCAACGATAATTCAGGAAATGAGCAACAGACTTCTGAATTATGATTGGCTGCAATTACTGTTGCCATTTGACCAATCACAATTCAGCAGGCTGGGCGACAAGAGCTCCTATTCGGCAGATGTTTAGAAATCCTGATTCGTCCTATTCGGGTAGACCAAATTTTTCTCGGTCTGATAATGTCTCTGCTTTTAACTCAAAGATTACCTGTTGGAATTGTCGTCAATCAGGACATGGGTATTATGAATGTTCTGAACCTAGAATTCGGTTTTGTTATGGATGTGGACGTCAAGGTGTCCGCAAATTTGAATGTCAATTCTGTCCGGGAAACGACAGAAGGGGTGGGTTGTCCCTGGCTCCCGCTCCTCAACGAAATACAGGGAATAAAGTCGAAAATCCTCAAAAACCAGGAAGACGTTTCTGGAGTCTGGATGCTCAAGCATCCACCAGTCAAACTTTTCATCCTCCACCGAAAGACAAAAGTTTCTGTTAGTTTTTGTAAAAGAATGATATCTGTCTCTTCGTTTAATATCTCTTGTGTCAATGCAGTTAAAGATATGAGTAGACTTAATGCTCGTGAAGTAGAGCAGTTAAATAATGTTATCAAATCATTCTCTTCTATCTCTTCGAAAAATAAGTTGGGTAAAACTCATCTCATCGAACATCACATTGATGTGGGTTCGTCCAAGCCCTTCAGGCAATATCAATATCCCTTGTCTCAAGCCTGGCATGAAAGCCTAGTAAAGGAGGTAGATGAAATGCTAAAGTTAGGTATTATTGAGCCCAGTACTTCTTCTTTTTGTAGCCCTTTGTGGTTGACAAAAAAGAAAGACTGGACTTTTCGTGTCTGTTTTGACGGACGTAAACTTAACAGTATAATCATGAACAGAGATGCGTATCCTATACCTCGTATAGATATCATCCTGAGTAAGTTACAAAACGCTAAATTCATTTCATCTATTGAGTTGAAGAAAGCATTTTTACAGATTCCACTGAGCGAAGAGAGTAAGAAGCTCACTGCTTTTGCAGTCAATGGAAAAGGATTGTATCAGTTCACTACAATGCCTTTTGGTCTTGTGTCTGCTCCGCAGACTATGTGTCGGTTAATGGATTTGGTAATTGGTTTTGCTTGAGATCCTTTGTGTCAGTATTATCTTGATGATATTCTTGTTATTACTCCTGATTTTGAAACTCATATCTCTGTATTGCAGCAGTTGTTTCACCGTTTAAAAGATGCAAATTTGACTAATAACTTAGATAAAAGTAGCTTTTGTCGTGAGTCTATTAAGTTTTTGGGATATGTTGTAGATTCACATGGTCTCCATACTGATCCTGATAAGGTATCGGCTATTCGTGATTTTCCAGTACCTAAAAATACCACTCAAGTCCGTCGATTGTTAGGAATGGTGGTTTATTACAAAAAATTTGTCAAGTCTTATTCTACCTTGTTGTCCCCTATCACTGATCTACTTCAAAATAGGAAAAAGGGACAAAATATTGTGTGGACTCCTGAAGCTAATGAAGCTTTCATTAAAATCAAGGAGGCTCTCACAAATTCCCCAGTTATGGTAGCACCGGATTTCTCTAAGCCTTTCTATTTGATGACTGATTGTTCAAACACAGCATCTGGTGGGGTACTCTATCAAATTGTTGATGGAGAAGAACACCCTATAGCCTACACCAGCAGGAAATTAAATAAAGTCCAGAAAAATTATGCTACAACTGAAAAGGAGTTGTTAGCTATAATTACAGGTATTGAACATTTTAGATATTTTCTTGAAGGTCGTTCGTTTACGGTCATAACTGACCACAGTAGTTTGGTGTGGTTACAAAGTATGAAGAACCCATCTCCTCGTTTGGCTAGGTGGATTTTAAAATTGGCACAATACGATTATAAAATTGTTTATCGTAAAGCTTCAGGTGTAGTAGTCGCTGATGCACTCTCTAGAACTTTTGATATTAATTTGTTAGACTTATCTTCCTTACAACCAGATGACTGGTATCGGAAAATGTTGTATGATGTACAGAATGTACCAGGTAAATTTCCTGATTTTAAAGTTGAACATGGTGTTTTGTATAAGCATGTCTTAAGTTCCATGGATACCCTCACTGGAATGTCGAATTGGAAGATAGTCGTTCCAACTCCTAATAGAGCAGAGGTTTTGGCCACCTTTCATGACCATCCTACGGCAGCTCATTTTGGTTTTTACAAAACTTTGCGTCGAATATCTGAACTTTATTACTGGCCTAAGCTGCGTCAAACTGTACGTAGCTATATTGCTAAATGCAAAATCTGTGCTACATGCAAACCAACAAATCTTCCTCAACCAGGTTTAATGGGTAGTTATCGACAGATTGATTTTCCATTTCAACTTCTACCTTTAGATCTCATTGGTCCGTACCCTAGGTCTTATAAAGGTTCCCAATATGCTTTAGTAGTTGTTGATTATTTTACTAAGTTTCAGCCACGATTCAGTACAGTGAAGCTAGCCCGAATCCTCACTTGAGATTTAGTGTCTCTTTGGCTATTTAAATTTTTTTCCTCTGAGCTTAGCCATATCTTTAGTATTTTGCATCACCTCTCTTCCAGTGCTTCTGAAATTTGTAAGCTATACGCTTCCTAAAATCCAATACTCCCGAAGTATAGAGGTTTCAATTGGCTAGACCCAACGTGTGGCTTCTTTTCCACTTCTGGCTTAAAAAAAATATATCTCCTTTAACTTTTGGTTTTGATCTTGGGTTGTTATGGTTTTCACTAGTTGTGCTTTTAGATTTTCATTTTAACATTTAGTTTTTGTACTTTAAAATTTTTTTTTATATCTATACCTTAAATCAACTTGTTTTGCTATATTCTGTGTAGACTGAATAAATTGCTTTGGTTTTGATTGGTTAAATAACTATTTTAGATTAATAATAAATAAATTAAAAATTTAAATAACTTAAAGTTAACTATTTCACATATTTTACAAGTCCGGAGTAGTCAATAAGTTGAGTCACTACCTCGAAATAACAGTTTTTGAAATTTTAGGTTCCTTTGGGAGTTGTAGCAGTATATTTCATTGGATTTCACGACTGGACCAAAACAAGTAAACATTACTGGTATAGGTATCTCTTCAGAATATTAACTTGGAGTCAGAGAGTAAGTACTACTTTTACTCATTCTCTTGTATATCTCTCAGTTGTGTAATATGTCAGCTTTTAAGGTAGAGCATCTATTAGCTCCTGAATTAGGGTATGAGTTGAGAGTCCGTCATTTAACCAGTCCATTGTTAAAAACAGTTGATGAAAAAAGGGGTGTTCTGAGAGGTGCTTTGAAGCAAGCTTCAGCAAATAGGAGTCATGTTGTTCTGTCAACTTCCAATCTTAATTTTAGTGATGAGATTCCTGAAATAGAGGCTACTCTTGCAGATTTGAAAGTGAAAATTGGTTCTTTTCTTGGTTCTTCTTGTGACACTGCCTATGGTCGTTATACTTCTCGGTTAGGTCATGTTGCAGGTAGAGTCCATCTGTTAGAATCTACAACAGAGGAAGAGGATGAACTAAAGAAGTCTCTTAAGGTGAACTTGATTTTAGAGTGACTCCACAGGCTCATTCCACTCCTCATAATGCTAATGTTTCTGTAAATTCCTTTCCTTTTGTTAAGTCTGCTCCTATTATATATACGGCAACACGGCAAGCAGGTGTAAAGACGTGTGAAATGTCTCTCCAAAATAAATATTGTAAAAAGTGTAAAAAAACTGTAGTAAATGGAGTAAAGTGCATAAATTGTGACGCTAGCATCCATGTGAGTTGTGCTCGAAAGAGTAACAATGTTAAGTTTATAAATGACGAGTTGATTGAATGTTGTTTACCAGTGAAACCTGAAGATCAAATATTTTTGGAAGCAATGGATAACTTAATAACAGATAATAAGGTAATTGATATTAACATATTCAAATATATAATTAGACAAAAAGATACCCTAATTAAAGAGCTATACGGAAAAATTGACTTTATGAGTCAACATATTGATTTACTAAAACAATTAAATTCGCAAAAAAATGTTGTCGAAAATCAAGAACAACTTATACATCAAAATACGGTAATAAACAAAGACACACTTATGGATTCAGTCGAAACAAAATCAGTTCGTCAACCCATCAACGCGAACAAAGATCGCACTGTTGCCAGTTCTTCCCAGAAATGTGAAGTTACAAAGAAAGATGTTTCAGAAGCGATATTACAAGTAACTACAGAACAAAAGTTAAATGAGTACATATACGTAGGTGAAAGTAACCAGGAAAAATCTGAATGGACAGAAGTAGATAGAAGGAAAAAAAGAAAGCATTTAGTTGTGGGAAAAAACACTGAAATGATATTAAATGGAAAAGAAATCAAGGGAGTACATAAGTTGATAGACCTACATGTATACAGGGTCGATCCCGATATTACTGCGGAAAATATGAGGGAACTTATGAAGACTACATTTCCCGAAGTAGAGGTAGAATCCCTAAAATCAAAGCATCCTGATATTTACAGTTCATTTAAAGTTACAATTTTTAATAACAATTTTAAAGAAGCTATGTCTCCTAAAATATGGCCATGTGGAGCTCACGTACAACGTTTTTTTCACGTAACACCCAGAAAGCCGCAAGAGATGGAGATAAAAGTGTACGAATAGAATCAGCGGTAGTGCAAAAGAATATAGGAAACACCTGTTTTTGTGAAAGTGATATGATAAGTTCTGATAAACAAAAGTTGGTAGTAAATCCTGACCAAACCAGTTTGGTAAGCATTTTTCATATAAATACACAAAGTTTATTAAATAAAATTGATCAACTTAACATTTTTTTAAAAGATAAAACTTACAATATTTTGTGCTTTTCTGAACATTGGCTTAGAGAATCTGAATTAACAACAGTGATAATTGACAGATACTTTTTATCAACTTGTTACTGTAGAAAAAGTAGAGAACATGGTGGTGTTGCTATTTTCTGCGATGGAAAAATATCTACACGTCCAGTTTCTTTAAATGATATATCTTGTGAATATGAAGGTGAATTTTGTGCTTTGGAAATTATAGATATAAAAACTATTCTAGTATCAGTGTATAGAACAGGTAACGCAGATTTCCAAATTTTCTTAGGCCTATTTGAAAAATTATTAATATTCTGTTCTAATAATTATGTTAAAACAATTATAATTGGGGATTTCAATATTGATTTCAAAGGCACTTCAAATGAATTAAAATATTTTTCCGATCTAATTTCTTCTTTTGGTTTAACTATGAGGATTGATGAATTTACAAGAATCACTGCTACATCAGCAAGTTGTTTAGATAATATTTTAACAAATATAGATAATGAAATAGTTGGGTGTGGTGTTGTAGACCCATGCCTTGCTGATCATTGTGCTCAATTCCTGAATTTAAAAATAAAATCTGATCAAATTGACAATGATAGGATATTCAGAAGACACATAACATGTAAAGGCACCCAAATGTTAAAACAATCACTAAAATCTGTGGATTGGTCGTTAATAAACAATTCAATAACAGCAACGGAATTAGCTGAGTTCATAATTGACACATATGTAAAATTAACTGAAGTTTGCTTTCCAGTAAAAAAGTCAAGAATTCATTTTGAGGCACCTGTTTCTTGGTTTGACGATGAACTAAGAAAAATGCGAGTAAACCTTTCGAAGATAAAAATTACTGCTAACCTTACTAGTGATTACACTCTGTATAATCAATTCAAAAAACACTATCAATTAACAATATCAATAAAGAAAAAACTGGCATATGAGCAGTTTTTCTTAAAATCTGATAATATATCTCGAGATTCTTGGAAAGTCATCAATTATCATAGGAATAAAACTCAAAATAAAAAAGTAACTTCATGTAATATTTCATCAAACGAGTTTAATAATTACTTTACTTCGGTAGCGGGAAATATATTGAACTCGTTAGATGAGACAGATGAAAATGATGCCATGAATTTTTTGGAGGGAATATACTCCCCTTGCCACTCGTTGTTTTTAACACCTGTTAGTGATACTGAAGTTAGCAATACATTATACAGCTTGAAAAACTCAAAATGCACTCATTTTTACTTCTTAAACAAACAATTAGTGATAGAAACTCTGGATATTATTATTGATAAACTGGTCATACTTTATAATCTTTGCCTTATCGAAGGAATTTTTCCCGATGTATTAAAAGTAACAAAAGTGTTACCGCTACTCAAAAAAGGATCTCCAGAAGAAATTGAAAATTATCGCCCTATTTCTATTATTCCCATTCTTGGTAAAATTTTTGAAAGTATTTTGAATAACCGCTTAATAGAGTACATAGAAAAGTACAAAATACTTCATTGTAATCAATATGGTTTCAGAAAAAAATGCAGCACTACTCAAGCAATTCAGGAAATTGTAAGGGAAGTAGTTGATGGCCTAGAGAGAGGTCACTTCGTGTCTTTAACATTGTGTGACTTATCTAAGGCTTTTGATTGTGTCTCACACACTTTACTTTTAGACAAAAGGCATAAATATGGCATAAGGGGAAATGCTCTTAATTTATTTCGATCGTATTTAATAAACAGAAAACAGGCCGTTTTTTTAAATAATAACTACTCCAATTTTCACAATGTTGAACATGGAGTTCCCCAAGGGTCTATATTAGGACCTACATTTTTTCTTCTATATCTCAACGATATATTTCATTATACCCACCCCTTAAGGTGTATATGTTTTGCAGATGATACAACCGTTATTAGTACCGACCAGAATCAATATAATTTAAATAACAAAATAGGAAACGATGTGCTTAAAATTAAAAACTGGTTTACACATAATAAACTAAAACTAAACGAGGATAAAAATCAAAATATAGTTTTCAGTTCAGATCGGAATAGCTGTTTGGGGCAACTCTGGTCATGCCGACAGAATATTTAAATTACAAAAGGTGGTGAGGATACTTGCTGGAGCGGATTTAAGGGATCATTGTAAACCATTATTTTTGAACATGGGTATTATGCCTCTACCTTCGCTTTATATGTATGCAACACTGTTGGAAATTCACGATAATAAAAATAAGTTTACTATAAACTCCCAATTACATGATCATCTAACAAGATCGAGGGATTTAATTAGGTCACAACGATTCAGACTATCAAAGAGCACAAAGAATTCAATTGATATTCACTTGTATAACTATCTGCCTAACGAAATAAAAATTCTGTCTCCACCACTGTTTAAAAATAGGATCAGAAAGCATTTTTTAACATATTGTTTTTACTCAAAGACAGAATACCTCAAAACACCTTTATAACGTGTACCCAGTTTGGTCAGAATACTGTCGATTTACTATCTACATATCACATTGTATTATTGCTATTAAAATGTACTAAGTTTTATGTATTAGTTTATTTAGTCATCGATTCGGGAATATTCTTAATTATTTGCACATTTTTGTTACTTCCATATTTCAAAGATTTTTTATGTGACAGTTTAGGTTTGTTTTTTTTTTTTTGTTAGAGATTTTTTTATCTTAAATTTTTAATTTTAATTCTTCTGCTAATACTTACATATGTATATTACTTTAGCCAATATGGTTAAGTTAATTTTAAGTTTACATTATTATATCTTTTATTGTATTTTTTATACGGACTTCAAACTTTATGTAAAGTGGTCAATAAACGTTCTATCTATCTATCTATCTATTCATAAATGGGGTGTACATTTTTCACGACAATCAAATGAAAATGTTGGTAGTTTCTTGGAGAAGGTAGAATGTCTGCGTATAGCACGTGGTAACAGCGAGGAAGAGTGTTACTCTTCTGCTGCTGACTTATTTAAAAATTCAGCTTTTACTTGGTACCTCAATAACCGAGGTAGTTTTGCTTCTTGGCAAGAGTTAGTTGCCAAACTTAGATCAGATTTTCTCCCTTATAACTACGAGGATAATCTCCTTGATGAAATCAAGTCTCGTAAACAAGCTCCACAAGAGAAAGTTACAATTTTTATTAACGAGATTGTTAGTCTGTGTAAACGTCTGGAGACTCCTCTTTCTGAACCTCATATTGTTAGTATTATCAAGAAAAATTTGTTGCCATCGTACCATTCTAGTCTGGCACTTACAGATATTCCCTCGATTGTTGATGTTACTGAAAAATGTAAGAAGCTGGAAGAAGTTTTGTCATGGACGTCTGACAGTGTGTCTAGAGCTCCTATTCGGCAGATGTTTAGAAATCCTGATTCGTCCTATTCGGGTAGACCAAATTATTCTCGGTCTGATAATGTCTCTGCTTTTAACTCAAAGATTACTTGTTGGAATTGTCGTCAATCAGGACATGGGTATTATGAATGTTCTGAACCTAGAATTCGGTTTTGTTATGGATGTGGACGTCAAGGTGTCCGAAAATTTGAATGTCAATTCTGTTCGGGAAACGACAGAAGGGGTGGGTTGTCCCTGGCTCCCGCTCCTCAACGAAATACAGGGAATACAGTCGAAAATCCTCAAAAACCAGGAAGACGTTTCTGGAGTCTGGATGCTCAAGCATCCACCAGTCAAACTTTTCATCCTCCACCGAAAGACAAAAGTTTCTGTTAGTTTTTGTAAAAGAATGATTTCTGAAAACTTTTAATAGTGAATTAAATTTTCCTGAATTTTCCTTATCTGTCTCTTCGTTTAATATCTCTTGTGTCAATGCAGTTAAAGATATGAGTAGACTTAATGCTCGTGAAGTAGAGCGGTTAAATAATGTTATCAAATCATTCTCTTCTATCTCTTCGAAAAATAAGTTGGGTAAAACTCATCTCATCGAACATCACATTGATGTGGGTTCGTCCAAGCCCTTCAGGCAATATCAATATCCCTTGTCTCAAGCCTGGCATGAAAGCCTAGTAAAGGAGGTAGATGAAATGCTAAAGTTAGGTATTATTGAGCCCAGTACTTCTTCTTTTTGTAGCCCTTTGTGGTTGACAAAAAAGAAAGACTGGACTTTTCGTGTCTGTTTTGACGGACGTAAACTTAACAGTATAACCATGAACAGAGATGCGTATCCTATACCTCGTATAGATATCATCCCGAGTAAGTTACAAAACGCTAAATTCATTTCATCTATTGAGTTAAAGAAAGCATTTTTACAGATTCCACTGAGCGAAGAGAGTAAGAAGCTCACTGCTTTTGCAGTCAATGGAAAAGGATTGTATCAGTTCACTACAATGCCTTTTGGTCTTGTGTCTGCTCCGCAGACTATGTGTCGGTTAATGGATTTGGTAATTGGTCCTGCTTGAGATCCTTTGTGTCAGTATTATCTTGATGATATCTTGTTATTACTCCTGATTTTGAAACTCATATCTCTGTATTGCAGCAGTTGTTTCAGCGTTTAAAAGATGCAAATTTGACTATTAACTTAGATAAAAGTAGCTTTTGTCGTAAGTCTATCAAGTTTTTGGGATATGTTGTAGATTCACATGGTCTCCATACTGATGCTGATAAGGTATCGGCTATTCGTGATTTTCCAGTGCCTAAAAATACCACTCAAGTCCGTCGATTGTTAGGAATGGTGGTTTATTACAAAAAATTTGTCAAGTCTTATTCTACCTTGTTGTCCCCTATCACTGATCTACTTCAAAATAGGAAAAAGGGACAAAATATTGTGTGGACTCCTGAAGCTAATGAAGCTTTCATTAAAATCAAGGAGGCTCTCACAAATTCCCCAGTTATGGTAGCACCGGATTTCTCTAAGCCTTTCTATTTGATGACTGATTGTTCAAACACAGCATCTGGTGGGGTACTCTATCAAATTGTTGATGGAGAAGAACACCCTATAGCCTACACCAGCAGGAAATTAAATAAAGTCCAGAAAAATTATGCTACAACTGAAAAGGAGTTGTTAGCTATAATTACAGGTATTGAACATTTTAGATATTTTCTTGAAGGTCGTTCGTTTACGGTCATAACTGACCACAGTAGTTTGGTGTGGTTACAAAGTATGAAGAACCCATCTCCTCGTTTGGCTAGGTGGATTTTAAAATTGGCACAATACGATTATAAAATTGTTCATCGTAAAGCTTCAGGTGTAGTAGTCGCTGATGCACTCTCTAGAACTTTTGATATTAATTTGTTAGACTTATCTTCCTTAACAACCAGATGACTGGTATCGGAAAATGTTGTATGATGTACAGAATGTACCAGGTAAATTTCCTGATTTTAAAGTTGAACATGGTGTTTTGTATAAACATGTCTTAAGTTCCATGGATGCCCTTACTGGAATGTCGGATTGGAAGATAGTCGTTCCAACTCCTAATAGAGCAGAGGTTTTGGCCACCTTTGCGTCGAATATCTGAACTTTATTACTGGCCTAAGATGCGTCAAACTGTACGTAGCTATATTGCTAAATGCAAAATCTGTGCTACATGCAAACCAACAAATCTTCCTCAACCAGGTTTAATGGGTAGTTATCTACAGATTGATTTTCCATTTCAACTTCTACCTTTAGATCTCATTGGTCCGTACCCTAGGTCTTATAAAGGTTCCCAATATGCTTTAGTAGTTGTTGATTATTTTACTAAATTTCAGCCACGATTCAGTGCATTGAAACTAGCCCGAATCCTCACTTGAGATTTAGTGTCTCTTTGGCTATTTAAATTTGTTCCTCTGAGCTTAGCCATATCTTTAGTATTTTGCATCACCTCTCTTCCAGTGCTTCTGAAATTTGTAAGCTATACGCTTCCTAAAATCCAATACTCCCGAAGTATAGAAGTTTCAATTGGCTAGACCCAACGTGTGGCGTCTTTTCCACTTCTGGCTTAAAAAAAATATATCTTCTTTAACTTTTGGTTTTGATCTTGGGTTGTTATGGTTTTCACTAGTTGTGCTTTTAGATTTTCATTTTAACATTTAGTTTTGTTGACACCACTATTTTGAGTGAAACAAGGACTCAGAAAGTTTATTTAAAACACTTATTCAGTTCAGCAGGAGATAGGGAATATACATCGAGATGATTGTGGCAACTACGCTCTCTCGATGACAATATTGTTGTTAGTATTAAGGAACATTAAACCTCAAAATTGACTCAACTCATTTCTACTGACACAAATAAACGTCGAAACATAACAATGTAGTAAATATTTTTGGTTAAACAATGAAAACTGTGTCTGTTTAATTTTGAAATTAGTTTTTAAATAAAAAATATTTTAAATATTAAGGTAAAATTAACTTCTTAATCATAATCTTTGTTTTTGATTTATTTATGGACAGCCTCGCTTCTAAACTCACTCATTATATTTCGTCTAACAGCTCTATTGCACCAGAAACTCATACTCCAACAGAAGGTTCATCAAACACTGGTCAGCGCAGTTGCCACAATTATCTCAATGTATATTCCCTATGTGAAGCTGAACAATTTAAGTACTGTATTTATATTATTTTGTTATGTGCAAGTAAATGCAATACCTAAATTCTTTTTTGGCATTGGATTTATTTGCATTGGAGGTTTTGTATCAGAGTATATTTCAATTGACTGACATCATCGAGAAGATAGCCAGACTAAAATGGAGATGGGCAGGACACATAGCCAGAATGACAGATGGGCGATGGACAAAGAGGTTATTGGAATGGAGGCCAAGGGAAGATAAGAGAAGCGTCGGTCGACCACCTACAAGATGGACTGACGATTTAAGAAGACTCAATAAAAACTGGATAAGAGCGGCGCAAGATAGACGGGGTTGGAAACATGAGGAAGAGGCCTATGTTCAGCAGTGGACTCTTGAGGCTGGATGATGATGATATTTCAATTAATTGTTTGCATATATGTCTAATAATTATGGTAGTGCAGGTTAACTGTATTGTTGACCAGTTTTAAGAATATACACTACTATTTATAATAAACACAACATTTTGTTACCCTTTCATATTTCATATCTAGCTCATACAATATTTTTTTAATCAAACAGTTTTAGGGGCTTATAATTTAGATGGTATTAAATTTATTGTGGAGGAAAACACACTAAATTTTAATATGCAGCCTACTGCTATTTGGCTGACAATCAGGCCTATTAGGAACAAGTCCAGATGGATTAATTGGTGATAAAAGCCTCATAGAAATAAAGTGTTCAGAACATTTAGAAATGACAAATTATCATTAGTAATTACACAAGAGCTCTAAAATTATTAATTTATATCCCAAGTGATAATGTGTTAGGTATATATCAAATTGTCACAACAGCAAAACAAATCAGTGATTTTAAGAGCTCGAATAAAACTGATTTTTTAAATCATTTTAACTAATATCTTCACCTGAATATTTGCTAAACCTGTTCATGGTGTTCTCTTTGAGAAGTTGTAAAACATTAATTGCCATTAATGTCAATAAATGTTAATTTTTTAGTAGCAACGAAGGGCATCTAACATAATACTTGACAATGGGAAATGATTGAAATAAGTTATATGTATGATTTATTAAAAATTTTATTTTTGTAGGTTTCTATTGGCCACAATCTGTGAATTAAATAATCTGAAAAATTCAGATAAATTTATATCATGTAATGATCAGGATGAATCCTTATTAAATAGGACAATACTACCACCAAATTCAAGGATGCCTGCATATTTTAGACAACAAAACTGTTATTTGTATATATGGACATTGAAGGATGTAACTACATTGATAATAGAAAAAGATTTGACCTGGGCCAGAAACATTACTTTATTAGAAAATTTTTACTTGGCTCAATATTTGGCAAAATTGTTACACCAATGACTAGTGACTAACAAGATAAAGGAATTCAAAAATATTTTATTACTTCATATTATTTCATCATATTTTTAACTGTATATTATATCACATTTTGTTTACGTAAATAGCATTAAGTAAAGTCTTAAGTCTAATTGTTATAAGACATTTGTATATTTTTGTTTTAGTACATGTCATGTTCTATTTATTATTAAGATAAATTTGGATAGCAAAACTTAATTATTTTTGACGTGACAACGTCTTAAATTAGGTTGTGGCTCGGAGTCATTCATGAAAAAGTGTAACGCCCGCTCACGTCTGTTACGATGAGTCACCGAACGAGAGAGAGGCCCGCCGGACCGGCGAATGCCTTGCGTCACTCTCCCACTCAAACATGATCGGTCCGCTGCGCGCGCAGCACTAGAGAATTAGGCGCGTTTAATCGGTGCGTGCTTGTGTCTCTGTCTTTCTCGAGCGTTCTTGGCGTTCAAGACACATTACAGCAGAAACACTTCCTTTCATTTCATATTTCTCCTATCATCGTGCTATCCTCAACAAAATCACTCAAATAGAAATTAGTTAAGTTTAAGTTTACATGTACAATGTTTTAGTAAACAAAATATATTTCTATAGTTAAAATTTGTGCAATTCTTATTTTCATTCAATTCCTTGTTCCTATTGTGCAATTTAATAATATTCATATCAATAAATATTCTACCGAGAAAAAGACGTTGTCACGTAAAATCTTCGCCCGTAAAACCGACTTTACAGGCAACCGATTTTTTTTCTATATTATTAAATGTAAATCTTAAGTTAACCAGTAATTTAATTATCTCCATTTCATCACAACTTAGTAGATACTCTATAATGTAAATGTAAATCTTGATCAACAGAATCAACTGGCTGGTCTAATGTATTTAATATTTTTTTATTTAACAATAAATATAGCTGTGAGGACATTATTGCTGTAATCTTATTTCTTTAATGTTTAATTATTTTGATTTTTATTGATAAATTGTCAAAAAATATTTCCAACCGCTACTGGGACAAACACACAGGAATTTGAAAGGTTTTCTAACCCTCATCCATTGTGACGCCAGAGCTTAGGTAGTCCATGTGCAGATTATGATGGTTTTATACAATTTGTAAATAATGTAAAAAAGTGTGGTGCCCAAAAGTTACACACTAGTTCATGCTTCTGTTTTCAGATTTTAGTCTTTCTTATATGTTTCTCATCCATCTTATGGTTGTTTTCAAGAACGTTTGTATTATCATCAGTTTAAATGAAATCAGTCTAAAAAAAAATTAATCTTAATTTTAATGCTCAAAGAGCCATAAAATGCTTTACTTACTAATCACTGTCCATTTCACAGATGCTACTGGAGTCGCTGTCGCCATTTATATTAATTCTAATAGGTAGAATTTCCTGTCTATCTATTATACGCTCTCTTTGATACCACTGTTTAATTATATCTTCTGTGTGCCTAATAGAATTTTGCCATTTCTGAGGTGTAATAGTTTGTAGAGCTTCTTTCCACATGTTTAAAGCATCACATTCTTTATAGCCATATCTACCAACATGTTTATTATAATAAGTTTTGGCAGTTCCCCATATTAATTCTATTGCATTGAAAATACAGTGGTATGGTGGCAGACATAATATTTTATGGCCATATTGTTCTGCTAAATCATCCACAATGTATTTTGGAGGTGGTTTGTTTCTAAAAATAAATATGATAACCTGAACTAAACTATTATTAGGGGTACTTACTGCGCAACAATCTGCAAAAGCTCGTTTCTCATTAAAAGGTAGTTTTTTGTTATTTAACCAAACTTTTATGTCACTCTTAGTTGAAGATGTGTTTGGTGCTTTTTCCAACAACATGTTATGGTATGGAGCATTATCCATTATAATTAGGGATGGTTCAGTCAAACTTTTTAATAATTGATTTTCAAACCACAATAAAAAATTTTCTTGATTCATTTCCCCATGGTTGTCCATTAAAGCCGATTTAGAAGAAAATATAGCCTCTGCACCTTCAATGAAGCCATTTGCATTACCAGCATGAAGAATAATGTAACTACAAAAAAGAATTATTTTAATACCTTTACTTTTTCAATATGATTAAATATTATTACCGTTTTCCATCAGTTTTAATAGATCGTACACTTCTTTTATTGTCATCTTGCCAAGAGTGACATATAGATCCATTCTGAAAAATCCAGGTTTCATCTATAAAAACAAACTTATATAGTCCTTCATGTTTATAATTTTGATATAGTCTCAAAAATTCAGCTCTCTTCACAGCAATATGAGACTGTTCCATCAGTCCTCGTCTTGGATTATCTTTGAGCCATTTAAAACCAATGTCATTCCGTACAGTACCGAGTGACGCACGACATCCACTAAACATTTTTTTTTCCTTCAGTTGAATCAATAGAGAGTCCAAAGTCACATGTTCTTCTGAAAAGAATTAAATTTGATGAGTGTAGGCACAAAATTTCGAGCCAATGTCTTTAAGGGCATCTGAACTCCCATTTAACGACAATGTTAACATTATATCACATATCCCTGTAACCAAAGCAATTACTTTATCAAAGATTTAAATTTTTTAATTATGGTATATGATTAATGAAAACATCTTTTATTGGATATTTGAGAATGATATATTGTTACCAATGGAGAGTGAAGAATTTACAGAGGTGGAGATTGAAGAAATGAAACAGGTTAAATGATTTGATGTGCCAGAGCTAAATAATGAGTTAATGACCATCTTTGCAGAATAGTTTACAAATTTTCATTTAATTATAATTAAGTTTTGTTTGTGTAACACATATTATTATTTTAGTATGTTAATGAAGGGGCAAGCACATCAAAAGGAAAGGACATACCATGCATCTCCACTCCCATTAGGAAAAATTTAAAAAATGTGGAACGCAAAATTAGTAAGAAGGTATGTAGGTATAAAAAACAGCACCTTTGGAAAATTTTAATTAACAGTATGTATTCCAAAAATATTCAGCTAGGGAATGCAAAGGTTTATTCAGTCATTTTATTTGGCAAAAAAAAAATAGAAGACAGCTACTTCATTGATTTAATAAAAACGTTTTGCTTTATATTTCTAAGACTTCATCAGTTCACTACAAAAAAAGATGACAAAGGCTAAGAAATGAACCTACCATTGTGTAATACATACTCCCTTTTTGCAGTGAACTGATGAAGCTTTAGAAATATAAAGCGAAACATTTTCATTAAATCAATGAAGTAGCTGACTGCTATTTGTTTTTGTGAAGTAGCTGACTGCTAAAATACACATTTTCATAATATCTACTTCAATTGTTGAGAAGTATATTATTATAATTTGCAGGATCAAGAATATGTGGAAAGTATGGTTCAATTTTCAAGAGAACTAAAAGAAAAAGAGCACAAGAAATATATGGAATTTCTAGAAATTGAACATAAGAGATGCATGAGAATTATGGCAAGAGAGCATAGCATGGTTCAAACAGAACAGAGCCTCAAAATAAAAGTTGAGGAGGAAACTTTAAAAAATATTTTATTACAAAGGGAAAATATAAAAAATACTAATAAACATAATGAATTGTAAAATATTTTATTAAATAAATTTTGTTTTTAAAAATTTTCGTTAATAAACGCAGCTCGAGCTGTATTCCCTCTTATTGTATTATTTATTGCAGGTATTTCTGGCATACCATCATTTCCTGATTGTTCAATATCATCAACCGTATCAACTTTGTAAATGGCAATATTGTGAAGTATTGCCAATGCTACAATATATAATTTTGTGTTTTCTAATTTGGTGGTAAACCCATGTTATAAACATCTAAATCTTTGTTTCCACACACCAAAACACCGTTCGACTGAGTTGCGGGTTCTTATATGTGCCCTGTTGTAGAGTTCTTCCCTTTCTGTTTGTGGATTTAAGACAGGAGTAAATAAATAAGATGGGCAGGCATAGCCTGAATCTCCTAATAATCTGCCTTTGAACTCAGATTGCTCACACCTACGTTTTAAACTACACTCATTAAATATTCTGGAGTCATGAGTGAGCTACTATGTCCATAATTTCCAAATTTGCATTGGACACAATCTAAAAGAAAACAAACATTTATGTCTTGAAATAGAATAAAATAGTATTACATAATAGTAAATAAGACAATGAAACAGCTAAGTAATTCCAGTCATATTATTTTTGAAATAAATTAAAAAATACAAATTTCTGGATTTTCACTAGCATTCTATTTATAACTTGTCACAACTGTTTGACATATGTGACTTTATATATAAGTCACAGATTTAGAAATAAAACCACACTGAACATGTACAGAGGTTTTGTATATTTTAAAAATATATAAATTTTAGGCATTTAGCAAGTGGTTTTGAAACTTTCTTGTGTTTTTTTGCTAAAATTATTGTATATGAGCCCAGAATAGGTGACTTATGTTCTTCTTACAAACTCTCTCTGATGACGGGTAGACCCAGAAACACGTGTTAGGGAGTGGTAAGAGACTTAAATTAACCGCAACCGTTTTCTTATATATATATATATATATATATATATATATATATATATATATATATATATCTTAAGGTTGATCTGCACCCCCCAAAAGACAAACTGTAAATTCAAAAAATTTGAGAAGGTATATGTGATAACTAGAAGTATTTTGACAACTTTTAAGCAAACTTCATGTTTTCGTTTTTGAAAAAACTCAAAAAAACTACTTTTTTCCAAGTATAAAGCGGGAAAACCAAACATAGGATTTTGTTAATTTTTTTACAGAATCAAGATATGATTATAAGAAATATTTTTGAATTTTTTGAAAATTTTTGAATTTACAGTTTTGTTTCAATAGGAAAAAATAATATGTTTCGGCTTATAATAAAGTTACCGGTAAGAAACCGAAAAATTTTTTAATGACAACATATATAAAACTGTAAAAGTGGAAAATATTTGCAACTAAAAGTTCAATATTTTTTCCTAAACATATGAAAAATCTCGTTAAACAAGAATTATATCTTGAACTGCCGCCTTCAAATTGTAATGTAAGGAGATGGCTCCATCTGAAGCAATGGTAGTATTTATCATCGATAGATAGCATTACGTTCGGCTTCGAAACGCTTCAAGCAAAACGTCACACTAACAGGGTTGCCATATCGATTACTTTGTACAACACTTTGGCAGATAACAACAAAATTTAATAGGAATGTTATCGGTTTGAACTTTGAACCGGTCATGCTGAAACTTACAGAGTTACAGAATAGTAGATACTGCAACTTTTATTTTGAAAGTAGGATATCATAAAATTTACACTCTATAAGTAATATATCTATAAAAAACCTATTTAGTTTTAAAAACCTATTTAGGCGTTTTTAGTTAATTATTTTAGTATTTATAAAAATAGTGTTTCTTGCATAACCAGTATCGTACACAGAATTTGTCTGAGAGGGGGGGGGGTTTGAAATTTTTTTATGCTACCTCCATTTTGAGTCCCTAAAATTTGGGTTTTTGTTTAATTTAAAGTACTAAAGAGTTTAATTTAAAGTACTAAAGATAGCAGTGCCAAAGATTCAGGTATCTATTATCCTGCCTACCAACTAAAACCACCCTCTCTTACTTGTGTGCATTTGACTGTCGCACGTACCGTACTCCGAAAGTGGGGTGAAGACATTTTTGGAACACTCACTTCTCTTATCTAAATCTTATCTATTGTTCTGAAACTATTTTTTTGTGGCTTTTAAAGTAATTACTATTTTAATGGGAATAAGCCAACTTGTAAATACAATACATTTTGGAGACGGCTATCGCCGTATTCCCGTTCTTCTCCGCCAATCCTGTCGGTTTAAGGCATGCTCCTCCTCCAAACCTTTTGATTCCATCGCTCTTCTAATTCCTTCATTCCATGAGCGTCAAGTTTTACCTCTTTTTCTTCTTCCAGGGGGGCATCCATTTGTGAAGTTTTTGGGGCCAACGTTCGTCAGGCATTCTCAATAGGTGTCCAAACCATTTTGAACCTCTTTTTTTCTATTCTGTCAATAACCATTTCTGTAGCGTTGGTCTTCCTTTCCTGGCTTGATGTTCTAGCACTTCTTCTGAAATAATCCATTTCAGCTGCTAACAATCTTCTCTTCAGGTCTGCATTGACAATTGTCCATACTTCAGAGTCATAACAAAGAACTGATTCAACCATGGTTTGCCCTATTCTTTTTTTGTTCCTTTTTGAAATGTTGCGATCCCACCATAAGGAGTTCAGACATCCTACAATTTTACGTCTCTGAGTAATTCGGTGTTTAATTTCGGTTTGTCCCAAGCCGTTCTTAGCAATGAATGCACTTAACTATTTAAATTTTTCCACTTGTTTGATTTCCACGTCCTCGTCGATGAACACTTCAAACCTTGCATCTGAATTGATAACTAAATATTCTGTTTTCTTCATTCTGACTTGTAACCCACATTTTACATATTCTCTGTATAGACGCTTTGTCATAAATTCTAGATCATAAAAATCTTGAGCTAGGACGACTTGGTCATCCGCAAAGTTCAGGGAGAACAGTACGTCATTTCCTATGGGGATTCCCATTCTCAGGCAGTTGTTTTTCCAATTATGGAGGGCTGCCTCAATATATAAATTAAACAGTGAGTGTGACATTATGCATCCTTGTTTTAGTCCTTTAGTTACTTTTATTGGCTCTGATAGTCTATTTCCGATTTTTAGGTAAGTAGTGTTCTCCCTGTATACTTCTGTAATTATTCCTAAAAGGTATGGACTAATGTCGAGTTGTTGCCACAATTTAAGTCTTGGAACTGTATCATACGCCTTTTCTAGGTCGATGAAGGCTAGATGTACTTTGGTACCAACTACTATTCTTTTTTTTATTAATTGTTGGAGTATAAACAAGTTATTAGTGCAAGATCAAAGATCAAAGATTCAAACGTCAATAAACTTATTTTAACCTTCAATTGTGGCTTATTTCCATTAAAATAGTAGATCTTATCTCTGTCGTTGGCTCGGTTGGTGTTTCTCTTCTTCTTCTTTCTTTTTAATGACTGCTCGGATGTAATTGTGAACACTATTCCATCCCTCCGTACTTCCAGTCATCTTCACGATCATCTCTCTTACAGTCACAGGGTTCATACCTATTTCTTTCTCTGTTTGATGGGTGAACCTCTGCACGGGCGACATCCCAATGAGGTCAGTCAAGACCATATCGACAATATAGCGTCGAACTATTTGCTGACGTCAGGAAAGATGTTCCCTGAAACAGAAGATTCACTACTGGCCATTCAGGATCAGGTTATACAAACCAAAAATTACCTGAAATATATCGTCAAAGACCCTCAGGTCCAGAATGACAAATGCCGATATGGATGTTAAGCTCAGGAAACCATCCAACATCTTACCGGGGCTGTCAGGCATTTGCTGCAACTGAATATAAGGAACGGCACGACTCGGTAAGAAAGATCATTCATCAAGAGATAGCTATCAAACTGGGACTTCTTCAAACAAACCATCTTCCATATTATCAATACGTTCCTGAGAGTATACTTGACAATGACAACTACAAGCTATACTGGGACCGCACTGTGCTCACAGAACAAACAGTGGCACATAATAGACCAGATCTCATACTAGTTAATAAACTAAAGAGACAAACAACATTAATTGATGTGGCGATACCCAACAACAATAATCTTCGTGTTAAACAGAACGAAAAAATCGCCAAGTACAGGGATCTGGAAATTCAAATACAAAGACAGTGGAGAATGGAAAGTACCCAGACAATACCTATTATTCTCTCTACTACTGGAGTAATTCCAAAGAAACTCCTAGAAAACATAAAAAAGCTAGGTCTGAATGAACATCTTTACAAGACTATGCAGAAAGCTGTAGTACTCTCAACGTCCAGATGTGTACGAAAATTTTTGGGAGATACTCCAACATACCAAGCCACCTAGGGCTCGATAACACGGAAAGAGTCCCACCAGAGCTCAATCCTTTTGATACCGTAGGTATCTGGGATGAATGAATTTTCCCCTTAGATGGAGTGTGAGCCGTATGACTAAATCTGGGATACTAACACTCAAAAGCAAACTTAATTCCAAGCACATAGTAAAAGCAATAAACACATACGCAATACCACTTTTCACATACTCATTTGGCTTTATAAAATGGTCGAATACGGAAACTGAAGAACTAATTAGACCAAATAGAACCGTGATAACTAAATAGGCATCAACTACTGAACAAATTCCCTTCGTTGGCTCAGTGAAGATGTTCGTTCTGTTGTAATGGAAACACCAAATAATAGTAGCAGAGTTTATTGTTGAGACGTACACTATGGGTGTAGACCCGGGATTACTTTGAGTAGAGACTGATGAAGTTGATCGTTGAAGACTATATGTTCGTTGAGTGAATATTGATTGAATGCTTCTCTAGTCAAGAGATATTAGTTTTATATAAATTCTATTTGGGTCAATATTTTTCGCGTACCTAGCGTGATATGTGTATTTAATTTATGTAAATTGTTTAACTTTGTCAGTACTTTTGACTGATGTCCAAATTATTATTTATAATTGACTAAATGTGTATGTAACCTAATTAACTACGTGTGTGTATTTAATAACAAATAGATTCATTCTGTCTACTGGGTGATAAAATTATACTGTCCAATTTCGGATATGAATTATGAAGATTTGATATTGGACATACTGCGGAATCGGGCAATCTGGCCCAAGTGTCAATACTCAAAGTTTACATATAAGTAATACATAACATAGTAAAATTCAAACATGATAAATTATAAATAGTTTAAGAATAATCAATAATCTTCCAACCGTACCCTAGCTATCAATGTCCGACTCTATCTCTAGATTAAAATTAGGGCAATTGGATGAAAATGTGGAAAATGGGATGTCAACTTGGGAAGTCGACCGTACATTGTTGTGCCGATTACTAACTAATACAGGTACTTCCTGTTCGTTAGTCTGAGTTTGTGGATTCCCTGAACGACATAGTCGTGCAACAGGACGGTACTTCCATAACGTGAGTATCCCAATTATTACCATTATAGTAATGATCCCGGTGGCCACAAAATAATGCCAATTAGATTCGTGAATCGATCGCCACTGCGTATGCGTCATTTCTTGTTCCAGACTCTCCTCCTCAAGTAACACATGACGTAGCTCTCCTCCTGGTATGTCAAGGTAGGTGTTTAGAGGCGTGTTAAACTTGCGGGGTGTCCTCGCCACCAGTTGGGCCACGGGAGTGATTGGCGACTTCAGGTAACTCGTCACTGCTCTGTCCACCCCACTGCTAGTGGGGAGTAATGTAATATTTTTCGTTTGGGCGATACATTTGGGTGAAAGCTTCAGGAATGTGACTCGTTCCAGTACTCTTTCGCTCCGATTTCCATCGCAAATAATGGATATGTGTATCGTGACTGGCGTGATAACTAGCCAGAGGTTGGGAGTACCCATCTTACTCCATTGAGCTGTCTGTATTGTCCTGGCTACCACTGGACATGTGCTATTCTTAGATCGCTCATAAATTTCTTCTAGTATGCAGTTTGGTTGGGTATCCATGTTTCTTATAGCCGTTGGTGAGCACGCTATCTGCGCCTTTGTCAACAGTAAGCACCTTTCTCTATCTTCCGTGGTCAATTCGAAGTAGTGCAGTGTGTTATAATCTACGACCAGTAGATTCCTTGGGGCGACAAATGTGCGCAACACCGACCCCTCAACGTTAAGTGGTATGGCCGTGACTTTGAGCATGCTGTACTTATTTTTCCCTGTCACTATGAAGTAGCCGATGACTGTTATATATCTGTCGTCATGACTGACTTCTGTTTCTATAATGGGTTGTCGTCGTATTTCGACCCCTTGAGGCAGTATCTGCCCTGCTTTCCCTATTAATTTGGTTATTTCACCCGGTTTCACTATATCAATGAAGTGTCCGTGGTTATAGTGAAGGTTTAATATTCCCTCGTAAAATTGAGTATATTCGTTTATGAAGTCCATAACTTGTAATGCTATCGTTTGTATTCGTAACGTGCTATATTCGGTTTCTAGTTTTTGTGCTTTGTCTTCTACTTCGTTAAGTCCTTTAGATATTTCTTGTAGACCTGTGATTAGTGCTTTGTTAAACTTGTTCATTTGCTCGTTTATCCTGTTCTCTGTGTGATTGATTGATGTTATTGTTTCTAACATTATCTTCGCCTGGTGCTGTGATCCCTTTATTAGCTCCTTTTGGTTATTATCTAATGCTTCAATGTTACTGTAGGCTTCCTCATTGACTCCAAATACTGAGGTTAATATTGTTCCTAATATTCCTCTTCTTTCCCTTCCTTTTATTTCTACTGTCAGCCCCTCGCTTACTGACTCCGCCTTTCTTTGTCCTTCCTCCAATTTCTCTATTATATCCTTACAATTCACGATTTTTATCTCATGACACAGTTCTCGTACGCCTTGTATCATATTTCCTATTAGTTGGTGCTCTGTTCGAATTCTTCCTTTTTCGAGTAACACCTTTATTCGAAATGTTCCCCGGTCTATGACGACCTCTCCAAGGTCTTCTGTGAAAAATCCTGGTACCGGATTATATATTTTATACGGTTCTGCCTTTATGGGTTTTAACATCGTTAAAAACATTATAGCTACTAGTATTTTCTTCCATCTTAGTGCTGCTGCCTTTTTCGGCTTTTCCTGTTTCTCTTCTTCCAGTCGTATTAGCTTATGTATGGGTCTTTTAGTCAGTTTCCCGTTTGCCTTTCTCACTGTTACTACTCTGGTTAATCCCTCCGCTCCAGGGTGTGTTTCTGTTACCCTCGCTAATGGCCATCTGCCTGGAGGTGTATCCTCTTCTTTAATTATAACTATTTCTTCTTCTTTTATGTTAGGGTGCGCCTTATGCCATCTATTTCTCTGTTGTAATTGGTGCAGGTATTCCTGTTTCCAAATTTTCCAGAAGTCTCTTTTTATTTTCTCCACTAATCTCCACCTCGTCGGCATCTTCAAATAAGTCGTAAGCTCTTCTTCCCGATTTGGTGATATAATTTCTCTCCCTATAAGGAAGTGAGCTGGTGTCAGGGCTATTTTCCCTTCAGGGTCTTCTGATGACCCACATAATGGTCTCGAGTTCATACATGCTTCTATTTGTGCCAGCACCGTACTCAATTCTTCATATGTTAGAACTGTTTCCCCGATGATTCTTTTCAAGTGATATTTCATTATTCGCACTGCGCTCTCCCATAATCCTCCGAAATGTGGTGCATATGCAGGTATGACATGCCACTGGGTACCTAGTGCCCGTAATCCTTGTTTTATCTCGTCATCTATTTTTTGATTTTCTTTTTTCAACAAATTTGCTGTTCCTACGAATGTGGTTCCGTTATCGCTGTATACGTTGTTGCACTGTCCTCTGCGTGCCGTAAATCTCTTGAACGCTGCGATGAAAGCATCCGTAGACATATCGCTTACTACCTCGAGGTGTACTGCCCGGCATAATCTATCCCTGTGTTAGTAAAGGGATGACTCGGGTTCACTCTGTCTTTCGGTAGATATCCCATTAATTGTTGTGCTGTTTGGCTTTTATACCTCCTGCACCTTAAACATTTTGCTAGATGATCTTTCACGGTTCTTCTGCCGTTGATTATCCAGTATTTCCTTTTTATGTACTGTAGTGTTTGTTGTAATCCGCTATGTAGATTTCTTGCGTGACTATCTGTTATAAGTAACTTTGTTAATGCACTATCCTTTGGCAAAATTATCGGATGTTTTTCTCCGTACTTTAGATTCGTGTGTCTCAGTCTTCCGGTGACTCTTAGAATTCCTTGTCTATCCAGGAATGGTACCAATGACGCTAATTTATTTTTCTTGTCTAATTGCTGTTTCTTCTCCAGCTTATTTATTTCTGGTTTGAAGTAGGCGTGCTGTGTGTGCTTTATCACCTTTAATAGAGTTTCCTCTAATTCTTGGACTGTAAGCTGACTTTGTCCATTGTCCTTCTTTTTTCTGCATTTGTCTGCAAATCTCCTACAATATGAAAGTACTCTTCTCATTCTTTCTAAATTTGAGAATCTCTCGCATATGTCCTCCTTTATCGTTGTCGTGTGCACCGTTATTTTCGTTTTGACTTCCTCCTCATTTGTCTCTGGTATTTCTTCTGATTCCTGAGTTAAAGTTTTGTTACTAGTCAGCCAAGTTGGTCCCTTCCACCATAGCTCTGCTTCTAATAATTCTGATGCGGTACTTCCACGTGAGAGGATGTCCGCTGGATTTTCCTTTGTATCTACCTTATGCCAATTTTTCGGTCCTATAACGCGTCTTATTTCCTCTACTCTGTTGGCGACGAACATTTTCCACCTTTTTGATGATCCCCTTATCCAAGCCAGGGTTATCGTTGAGTCCGACCATGCATATACCTCAATGTTTTCCCTGTTCAATGCTTGTAGGGTTTTCTTCATTAAATTTGCTAGTAGTACCGCGGCACACAGCTCGAGCCTCGGTAACGTCGTTTTCCCTTTCAATGGTGCGACTTTCGATTTTGCTATCATTAGATTCGTTTTAATTTCTGGGCCTAATACCCTTGAGTAGATTACCGCTCCATATCCTTTCATAGACGCATCTGCAAATCCATGCAGTTCTACTCTGTTTATCTTGCTTAAGTTGTTCCACCTGGGCAATGTTATTTTCTCCAGATTTACTAATTGCGCCTGGTATGTATTCCACCTGCTTTGTTGGTTGCTAGTTAATTCTTTATCCCAACTGGTCTTTTGCTCCCATAATTCCTGTATGAACATTTTCGCCTGAATTACTACAGGTGCTATCCATCCCAGTGGGTCGTATAGTTTTGCTACTTCTGACAGTACGTGTCTTTTCGTTATTTTCTTTGCCGTCGTTATCCCTATTTTGAATGTGATTATATCCTCTTTAGGTGACCAGTGTATTCCTAACGTTTTCCGTACTTCTTCTTGTTTGAATGCCTTCGAGTCTACGTTCCTCATATCCTCCGGTACGTTCTCCATTATTTTTTCTTCGTTGCTCAACCATTTTCTAAGAGTGAAACCTCCTTTTCTGAACAGTTGTATTAATTCCTTTTGGGCTGTTTCTGCTTCCTGCACTGTCTCAGCTCCTCCTAGTATATCGTCTACATACATGTTTTCTTTTACAATTTTCGATGCCAACGGGAACCTCGCTCCTTCGTCTTCTTGTAATTGTTGTATTGTTCTTAACGCTAAAAAGGGTGCTGCGGCCGTGCCGTATGTCACCGTCGTTAAGTTATACTCTTGTATGTGGTCCTTTGTGTCCTTTCTCCACAAAATTTTTTGATATTTTTGGTCTTCTTCTGCCATTCTGATTTGTCTAAACATTTTTTCCAGATCCGCTGAGTATGCTACCTTATTGGATCTCCATCGTAATAGTATATTTGTCAAGTCTTGTTGTAATTTCGGCCCTGTGTGCATAATATCATTCAGGCTTACTGCCGATGAGCTTTTGCTTGATGCGTCAAACACGGCTCTTATTTTCGTTGTAGTACTGTCCTCTTTTCTCACTGGATGATGAGGTAAGTAGTACCCATCTCCCTGGTTTTCTGCTATTACCATATGACCTTGGTTTTCATAATCTTCCATGAATTGTCTGTAATTCGCTTCTAACTGTTTGTCTTTTGCAAACTTCCTTTCTAGTTGCATCAATCTGGCGAATGCTTGCTGTTTAGATTCTCCTAACTTTGCGACGTCTTCCCTAAACGGAATTTTTACTTCGTATCTCCCTTCTTCATTCCTTTTTACAGTCTGTCGATACAGTTCTTCACATTCTTGTTCTTCCACTGAGAAACTTGTATCCTGATTTACTTCTTCTAATTCCCAGAAGTTCTTTATTTCTACGTCCATTTCTTGTCTTGATATCATACAGCTTACTTCTGCTTTTATATTCTCCCTTTCTCGTGCTATTCCCGAAACTATCCATCCTAGTTTGGTGTTTTGACTCAGGAGTCCATTACTTATTCTGTGCATCCCTTCTGTCAATATGTAACTGTATTCTTTTACTCCTAGTAGTAAGTCTATCTTCCCTACCTTGTAATATCTTGGATCTGCCAGTATTGCATTTTTCTCGTTATAGTCCGGTAGAATTATATCCTTTTCCGGTAAATTCCTTGTTATCTTCGGTAGTACTAGTGCTTCTATTTCCATCTCGAAGTCACTTTCGTAATGAGTTTCGATTAAAAGTTTCATACTCCAGTTGGCTGTTTTTTCTCCTGACGAGCCTATCCCGGATATGGTCGCCTGTATGGGCTTCCTTGTTGTTCCTAGCGTCGTCGCAGCTTGTTCCGTTATAAATGCGCATTGTGACCCTTGGTCGATTAGTGCTCTCATTATGTGTGAATCTCCTTTCGCATCTCTTATGCGTACCACAGCTGTCGCTAGTAATGCTTCACCTTCCTTATGGCTTGCACAGTTTACTGAATTCTGCCCTCTTTGCTGGTCGTTGCTATTCCTAGGCCCATTGGTATCTTGTGTATTTTCTTGCCTTCCGTTATTTTGTTCTCTGGCGTTGTATGGATTATTATTTCCTCCTCTGTACCTATCAGCTTGGTACCCGTTTCTTCTATTGTTTGAATCTCTTCCATTTCTTTCTTGTGTTTGTTCTCGTTTCGTTTCATTGGAGTTTCTTTTGTTGCTTGTGTTTCCTTTTTCATAATGCAACAGTGTCTGCACCTATATTGTGAATAACATTGTTTTTCTTTTTTATGTGCTAGGCAGTTTGTACACAATCCTTTTTCTTTTATCATCCTGTTCCGGTCTCTTACATTGAGTTCCTGAAATTCTCTGCAGTTCGGTACTCCGTGATCTCCGTTGCATATCACGCAATGTGTTCTTGGTTTCCTAAGAGATCCTCCTTGCTTCTCTTGTCTTTTTTCTGACTCCAGCAGTTCCAGTGTCTGAAATCTTCGCTGTAGGAATGTTTGTGTCGATTTGTACGTCGGTATCTCTCTACTGTCTCCAATGTGGTTTTCGTACAGCCTCCTAGTTTCATTGTCCCATTTCGTTATGATAATTCGGGCTATCAATGGGCTCCACGCTTCCGTGTCTGTTCCTAACCCTCCTATGGCTTCCAGACTTTCGTGGAAGGTGTCATGTAGTGATTTCAATGCTCTAGCAGAAGATTCCTTTACTTCCTGCGCTAGTAGCATCCTGTCTATTAATTTAAACAATATCATCCTTGGGTTCTCATACCTATCTTTTAGCATGTTCCAGGCCACTTCGTAGTTGGCCTCGGATATGTTTAAGTGTTGTATCATTCTGTTGGCTTCCCCTCTTACTTGAGTTTTTAGGTACTGCATTTTTTCTGCGTTTGATAACTGGTCGTTTTCATGTATTACTTTAGTAAACAGATCGTGGAAAGTTCTCCACGTTTCATATCTGCCTTCATACACAGGGATTTTTACCTGCGGCAATGTCACACCGTCCCTCCTCTGTGTGCTTTCTGGCCGTTGTATTCCTGGCCTTATTTTCTTTAAAACTTCCCTGACTTTCCTCTTTAGATGATTTATTCTCTCTACTTCTCCAATATCTGTAGCGTCCAGTTCCTCATTTACTGCTGCTTCAATCATTAGTGTATTCACCTTTTCCATGTATTCTCTTAACTCTGACTGCAATTCTTCATCCTCCTGCAAGTCTTGTTCATTTTCTGGCCGTAATAATTCCTCGATTCTTTGTTTTCTTATCTGTATCTCCTTTACTTTCGGTGCTTTTCCTCTTTTCAGCACCCTTCCATATTCTTCCAACAGGGTTTTCCCCTCAATGTATGTCTTAAATACCTGATCATAGTATTTTGTTTCAAAATATTTTTCTTTCGTTATACCCCCTTCTAGCAGCTTTTCGTGGTTATTTAAAAATTTTGCCCAATATTCTTCTAATTTTTCCTGTCTATCCCGGATGTATTGTTGATTTTTCCGAGATTGGGAATCCTTTTTTGTATTTGAAACGAGTTTCACTATTTCTGTTCCTATTTCCGCTTGCTTAACGTATAGACTCTCCATGATTATTTTAAAAATTTTTACATTCAGCGGTAAATATATTAGACAATACTAAATGTACGTTATGTATTAAATAAGTATACCTGTATTATAACACTTTCTTTTCTATCGGAATGTGCAATTTAGCGAAATATGAGTTTGACCTTGCCTGCTGTGCTATTCTTTGCATTGAGGTAGGTCAAGATGTAATCCACACACTCTTATAATGATATATATACATATATATATATATATATATATATATATATATATATATATATATATATATATATATATATATTGTTATCAAAATAAATGAAATTATTTGCTACGTAATTATTTTAATTTTTCGAAATAAAATATTTAATTGTAATTAAAAGCAAGCTATATGTATGAACGTTTCTTTTTTCAAATTGTCATACAAAATTACTGTTTAGTTAATTATAGTTGTGAATGACGTTTATTTTTGTTTTATCAATTCTCTGTATTATTTAAATGGTATGCATTCTAAAGTACATTATTATACGATTGATAGAGTGGAGATTGTTGTTCTAAATTGTTAAATTGTAATAAAAAAAAACTTGTTAAATTGTAAGATTGTAAAAGTTGGAAGATTTTGTAATTATTCAAAAACTTACGGTTTTTTGTGTTCTTAGACGTTGAGGATCCCTCGCTTCTGGTGGGTTCTGCAATCGGTCCTGTCCTTTGGCTGCTCTGCGGCTCTAGTATGGCTCTCGGCTTTGGTACTGCTCTCGGCTCTAATATGGCTCTCGGCTTTGGTACTGCTCTCGGCTCTAGTATGGCTCTCGGCTTTGGTACTGCTCTCGGCTCTAGTATGGCTCTCGGCTTTGGTACTGCTCTCGGCTCTAGTCTGGCTCTCGGCTTTGGTACTGCTCTCGGCTCTGGTACCGCTCTCGGCTCTAGTATGGCTCTCGGCTTTGGTACCGCTCTCGGCTCTAGTATGGCTCTCGGCTTTGGTACCGCTCTCGGCTCTAGTATGGCTCTCGGCTCTAGTATGGCTCTCGGCTTTGGTACTGCTCTCGGCTCTGGTACCGCTCTCGGCTCTAGTATGGCTCTCGGCTTTGGTACTGCTCTCGGCTCTGGTACTGCTCTCGGCTCTAGTATGGCTCTTGGCTTTGGTACTGCTCTCGTTCTCCCGGGTCTAGTGGTCTCTCTGCTACTGAGGGTGTTGCTGGCGTGGACTGTATAGGCTCTCTCAAACTTCCTTGAAGTATTCTGTTTCTCGATAGGACCATGAACAAATTCCCTTCGTTGGCTCAGTGAAGATGTTCGTTCTGTTGTAATGGAAACACCAAATAATAGTAGCAGAGTTTATTGTTGAGACGTACACTATGGGTGTAGACCCGGGATTACTTTGAGTAGAGACTGATGAAGTTGATCGTTGAAGACTATATGTTCGTTGAGTGAATATTGATTGAATGCTTCTCTAGTCAAGAGATATTAGTTTTATATAAATTCTATTTGGGTCAATATTTTTCGCGTACCTAGCGTGATATGTGTATTTAATTTATGTAAATTGTTTAACTTTGTCAGTACTTTTGACTGATGTCCAAATTATTATTTATAATTGACTAAATGTGTATGTAACCTAATTAACTACGTGTGTGTATTTAATAACAAATAGATTCATTCTGTCTACTGGGTGATAAAATTATACTGTCCAATTTCGGATATGAATTATGAAGATTTGATATTGGACAACTACCCCAAATCGTACATCCAAAGCATGACACTACCACGCACACAAGGTGAGAGAAGAACATCGGGTTTTGGAAATATCATTCACTACTTAAAGATAAAAAACAGCAAAAAACAAAGACAAAAATATATAGAGCAGCAATTAGACCAGTGATAGCATACGTAGCGAAAGTAATATGTCTTAGGAAAATAGACATAAAGAAAATAAAAATATAAATAAAAAGTAAAATATAAAGAAAAAGTAAGAATTATTAAAAGCAAAATGATAAGAATAAACAGCCCAATAAAGCCCGATCAAGGAGAATATAGAAGACTAATAAAGCATGAAATAAGAAATAGAAATATAACCGAAGGTGAAATTTATTAATCCACACAGACTGAGATGGTTTGGACACATACAAAGAAGAGAAAAAGATGCACTAATAAGGAAGATAACAAACCTGAAACCAGTAATAAACAGACCAAAAGAAAGACATGTTCGCATGTTTTAAATAACATTTTTGACGATTGACCATTTTTCATATAAATCCCACTAAAATATTTAATAATACCAGATACTTTAATTTTTAACTATCAACGAAAATCTAATATATGATTGCATGTATAAATTTAATGGTAATACGATATTCACAGATAGCGCCGCTAAGTACCTCTTTGTCGATAAAAATGTTTACATAATAAATATGTGTCATGTTTCAATGATATGTGTGGATTATGTTCTTGCAAATACCTAACTTTAATATTCCGATTGACACAGCGGAGCAGTAAAATATTATACATAAAGATGTTGTTAAAGATATCTTTGCTTATTTGGTCTACTAGGTATTTGATAAAATTACTGTCTACACAACTTGGCAACTCAGCCAATGGATATAATGATAGAAAACTGTAATTTATATTAGGGTTTGAAAATATTATAGTCATCATGTAGAAATCTACGATTAAGTTAAAAAAATTACCACAGTAGTATGCCGCAGTAGAGCCATCTCTAGGATCAGCAACAAATTAATCGAGGGTGAAGATCAACCTTAAAATGCTTTATATGTAACAAACTAAATTTTATATATACCATACCATATTAGTAATTTTCTTGCTTCACTTTTCAAATTCCCAAACAACTTCAGTTTCTTCTTGTTAAGAGGACTATGTCATCTACATAAATAGTATATGTATTGCTATTTACATGTGTAATTAATTTTATATTTGGTAAGGAAAGGTTTATCAAATAAACACTTATTTAAAAGGAGGAAAACTCAGTCATTTATTTTAAAATTGAATATAAAAAATACATATTTAGAAATAAAATGAAAAAGAATAGGCATATCTAACATTTTACAAGGATTCAATAATATATTTTCAGAATAAACAAATTCTAGTTGAATATAGGTACAAGAGAAAGACAGAAGATTACTATATAAATTCAAAACATATATAGTGAAAGTACAATAATAGAGTAGCAGTAGACAAGTACCTAGATAAAATAAACAATACACTGGAATCTGGCTAAATAGCATCTAACATAGCAAGACCAACAATTCATACCCAATTCATCATCACCAATCATTCAGGGCTCAATTAAACAACCAAGATGAGATATTACAAAAAAGAGTAAATTCCAATTGCACAAAACCTTAATACATCCAGTATTTACATATGGATCTGAAATCTGGTTACTTACTCAAAGTGAAGACAGCGAATTGGCTACTTTAGGCAGAACAATCTTGACATATATACAAAGGAGAAAAATAAAAAAGGCAGATGGAGAAGAATATATGACCCATTATGACCTAGTGTTAATTTTATGTAACACTTGCAGATGTATTTAGTCAGCTTTACATGAAGTTTCATTTTGACTACAATCACATAGATGAAGTTATAAAGCATTCAAAACAAACATAAGGAAGCCTTCCGTGCAAAGCCATACTGATAGTTGTTTTAGGTAGTGAGTAACTGAAGTCTAAACTAAATATAATTTAGAAGGTATCATAGAGCATAACATTTGTTTCAAGTAAGTGCTGCAAAAACCTTATTTTTAGAGTAAAACGCATATTTTTACAAGAAAACTGTTAAATAGTGCTTTTTTGTTGCTGTCTGTGAAAATAGTTAGTTTCTTTTTCTATGTTTGATAAAAACAGCTTGGGATAATTGTAAATTTACTTATATGTAACGTTAGGCTCTTTGAAGTATGTGTTGTTTTTCAACTTTTCACTAATATAAACATAGTTAACTTTTTGAAATTAATTAATTAATTTATTTATTTGTCTACGAGAAATTGCCCAATTTAAATACAATCCTATAATACAAAAATATAAAATCCGAATTACTCACATACATAGCATAATGGCAATAACTCATACAGGCAAGATATTAACTGCACTTTAAAAGTAGGTACTTTGCTTTTCAAAGCAATCCAACCTATCTGTATACTTATTAATTTGCAAACCCAGCCAGACCTAGATAGATAAGAATTATATCCATTGTTAGTTCAATGACATGTAATTAGGTTAATAGCCTGGTTTGTCTAGAAGCACATGAAGGTTAATTTTTCCTAACAGTTGTGGACTGAAACTATGGGAGTGCAATGGACTATACAGCATAGTTAGATCTTTGTTCATGCATCTGACCTGAAAAGTTACGATGTTGAGAGAACTTTCAATGTTAGGGTGATTGATTTGATTAACTGTATGGAGATTTTTAAATGAGATAAATCGTAGGACTTTATGTTGCTCTCTCTCGATTGAAATTAAAAGGATATAATATTACAGGAACCTTTAGGGGTGACACAATTCCTAAAACTTGTTCATTACTGAGAAAAAAAGAATTGACAAATTTGGAATGTGGATCATGGCATTTCATAAAGTGAGTAGACAATAACATTTTGGCTGCTGCATCTATAGCTTATGGTGCTACTCCTGTGGGAACTGTGGTCATATATAGTAAATAAGAAAAAAAATATGTAAAAATTCCAAGACCTAAAATCATTGCCAAATATTAATAATATGGGAGGAATCTATTTGATGGACCAAAACATATCTACATATAGAATTGGAATCCATTCAAAGAAGTGGTGGTGGTATATCTTCACATGGCTCATTGATGCAAGTATTAATAACAGATGGATACTCTGCAAGTACTACTACACCAAGATTTCCCAATTAGATTTCAGAAGATGTATTGCTTAGTCATATCTTAACAAATATACAAATGCATGGTGGAAGACCCAGTTCTCTGAAATTTAGTGTCTCGTTTAATAGAATATCAGACAACCTAAGGTGCGATGGAAACAATCACCTTTTAATAACTATATCTAACAACAAAAGATGTTGCTGTGAAGGATAGGGGTGTAGCAGTAGTACTCGAACAATTTGTAGCAAATGTGATGTCCTCATGTGTATTGACTGCAATAAATATATTTTTCATATGAGGACATTCTAGTTTTAATACAAATTTCGTTGTGTTTCTTAAGAATATATTTTATTTTAGCTACAATACTATAATGACCTAGCATTACATTTATGTAACACATGTTTTTTGTTAGTTAATAGATTTTTAGATTAAAAAATTGTTAATTTGTCTATTATTATACATTTTTAATAAACATATATTAGTTTCTTTAATACATACATTACAAAAAAAACTCGGGTCATAATGGGTTAAATTAACATTCATCAAAATAGGACCACATAATATGAGGAAAGATAAAATACTTTCCAAAATAAACAAATGTCAGATGGACATATAACACGAGGAAGACCAAAGATTAGATATAGGTAAGTAACAAATACTTAGAATAAGTCATTGAAATAGATTGGAATTGAGAAATAAGTATTCCTGAAGAGACCAAAACCCAAACAAAAAAGGTTGTCAAGCCAATGATTATGATCACATTTTGAGAAATAATTTTTTTTTTTTTATTTAACATCCAATGTTTATTGCAATCTGTCTCATTATAAACAATAAGCAATATGTATAATATATGTACAATAACATAGTGGGAAGCTGCCCAGTGGCGAGCACCCAGGTAAAAGATAACATAAATATAATCTATGATATATCAGCTAATTTGAACTTAACAAACAGAGTTTAATACAGGTAAACATCACTGACACACATATGAGAATTACAAGGCAAAAATACGAATTAAGGAAAGATTTAGAAAACACCTGAATAGAAACTTGTTATTTCACCGCACCATGACACTATGTTCTATTTTTCCTGATTTACTAGAGGTCCAAAGGGTCTGGTCGTTTTAATCTTCTTACGTGTGAAATGTTGAGCAGATCCGTGGCCAGCGGATTTGGATGGCAGGATAGTCTGTTCTTGTATACAGAGTTTACAGCAGATATTGCTTCGCAAACTGTTTGTAGCTGTAAATCGTGATGTAATCTGTGGTTCGTGATATACCAAGGGGCATTACAGATCTGGCGCAGTACTTTCGATTGGAAACGTTGAAGTTTTTGTATGTTGGTATTACTTGCTGTACCCCAGATTTGTGCTGCATATTGCCATACCGGTTTTAAAATACATTTATATATCAGAAGTTTGTTCTCCAGGCTAAGATTTGATTTTCGACTCATGTACCAATACATTTTCCTGTAGATTAAGCTGAGTTGAAGGCGTTTCTTCCAGATGTGGATGCCCCAATTAAGTTTGCTATCCAAATGGATTCCTAAGTATTTAACGACGTTATTAACTGGTAGTGGAGTGTTGTTTATAGAAACTGGTGGCGCGACACCTTTTTTTAAAGTAAACGTTATTTGTGTTGATTTTAAACTGTTAACTTGGACTCGCCACAGCTTAAGCCAGCTCTCTAGTTTAAGTAGGTGATTTTGTAATACCTGGGCTGCTTTAGTTGCTGTAGAATTTGAAGCCATGATAACTGTGTCATCGGCATATGTAGCGATTGTTGTATTGGTCGTCGTTGGGAGATCTGATGTGAATATTAAGTAGAGGGTGGGTCCTAGTATGCTTCCTTGTGGAACTCCGGAACAAATTGGAAACAGGTTAGTGATTTCCCCACCTCTTTTGACTTGAAAGAATCGATCTGTCAGGTAGGATCTTAAAAGTGAACTTATGGGATGAGGAAATATAGATTTAATTTTGGAGATAAGACCTACATGCCAAACTTTGTCGAATGCTTGAGAGACATCTAGAAATGCAGCAGTACAGTAATTTTTTTGTTCAAGCGAATTTCTGATAGTCTTCACCACCCTATGAATTTGTTCGATAGTACCATGTTGTTTCCTAAACCCAAACTGATAATTCGGTAAAACATTACTGTCATATAAAATAAGCTCCAGTCTTCTCAGAAAAAGCCGTTCAAATACTTTAGATATAATAGGCAACAAGCTAATAGGACGGTATGAAGATACTTCCGTGTGATCCTTATTAGGTTTTGGAATCAGAACAATTTGAGCAACTTTCCATTGGAGTGGAAAATAACCTGTTTTTAATATTGAATTAAATATATAAGTAATTAAACTTACGCCTTCGTTGGGTAGATTTTTTAGTACTAAACTAGATATTAAGTCATATCCAGGTGACTTTTTAATTTCCAGATTATCAATTATTTCTTTGATTTCAGATTTCTTAACAGGTTTAATAGGTGGAGCCATTTGATATGGTGCATTTACGACTTCATGGATAGCTTGTTCTTCTTCAACTGAGACTTCCCTCTGATGCGGTTGAAATACCTTGCATAGATGATTTGCAAAAGTATATGCTTTATCTATGTCAGTTTTAGCCCAAGTGCCATTTTGTTTCCTGATTGGCATATTCATTTGTTCGTTGTGTTTAAGTTTTTTTGTTAGTTTCCACAGCGAATAGTTTGTATCATCTGCAGGTGAGAGGTTCTTTAAATATTTGTTGATTCCACTGTCTTTATGTTGGATAAGTTTTCTTTTGAGTAGTCTGCAAGCTCTATTCAGATTTGTTTTATCTTCTGGATGCCTAGTGAGCTGCCATATCTTTCGCAGTTTTCTTTTTTCCAATATGAGTGTATTTATGTGTGTAGGATAGGACTCGGAATTGTGTTTGTAATAAATTTCTGGGGTGGACGTCCAAGCAGCTTGCTGAATAACTGTAGTTAAGTGAGCAACTGCGTTTTCTATGTCACTATCACTTTTAAGAGGCAAGTTTAGATTGATGGATGTTTTTATTTCTTCTCTATATCTGTTCCAGTTTGTTCTTTTATTAGAGAGTGTTAAATGTTTAGAACAGTTATGAATTTGGCTTTGTAGATCTATGAAGAAAGGGGAATGATCTGATGAGAGGTCAAATGAAGGAGAAATTTGGAGGTAGGTATGTGATATTCCTTTTACTATAGCAAAATCAATAAGATCAGGAATTTTTTGTCTATCAGTAGGCCAATACGTAGGCTCTCCAGTAGAGAAAGGAATTAAATGATTCTCATTAATACTTTTTAATAATTCTCGTCCACGTGAGGTTACGATTCTGGAACTCCATTTATGATGTTTGGCATTATAATCTCCAGCAGAAATGAAACGGTGTCCTAGCATCTTAAAGTATTCAGTAAAATGATCAGCTTTAATTATTTTATTCGGTGGACAGTAAACAGCAGATAGAATAATCGAGCCTTGTGAATCTTCGACCGACACTGATGTGGCTTGGATGTTAACTTTACTAATTTTATTTGTTTCATGATGCTTAATGTTATTTCTTATAATAATTGCCGTACCTCCGTGGGCTTTACCTAATGGATGTTGAGTTACATAGGTTGAATATTTGGGAATATGGAAATGGCTCTTATCAGTCATGTGTGCTTCGGAAATAAACATAACATCTAGATTATGATAGTAAATAAATGCTTTAACTTCGTGGAAATGAGAGGTTAAACCATTGGCATTCCAACAGCACATCTTTAGTTTAGTGTTGAAGGTTAAGCTTAGATATCAGAGAAATTATGAGATCAAACATCTTATCCATTCTTTCCATTAACTTATGTACAAGTAGTTCTAGATTATTTTGTATATGTTGAGGAGTTGTTGTTTCTATTATATGAGAAGTCTCATCTATGGTAGATGTATTTCTATTATCTCTTCCTGCAACAATTTTCGCATAGCTTGTAGTTGGTTGAGTGTTTGAAGGAAATTCTGCACGAGGTGGTTGACTTGCGTTTTTATCTCTAAGTGTTGGAAATTTTTTTTTCTGTAGCTCTTTGTATATTGAGCATCCCTTATAGCTGGCAGGATGATTTTCTAGACAATTTACACATTGAACATCTTTTATATTTTTTGGTTTTGGGCATTGAGATGATAGGTGATCGCCCACACATTTTACACAGCGCGGACTCCTGTGGCAATAATTGTGGGTGTGGCCAAAATTTTGACATCTTTGACATTGGGGTAGTTCCCTTTTCGGATGCGGTGGCTCGACTGTGACAATAGAGTTTAGTAATTTTGTAATATTATATATATCTTTATTGTTACTTTGAATAGCCAGTTCTATATTAAATAGTGGCAGATCTTTCTTTGTGCCTCTTTGCTTAATGTTGGAGATGTTCAGTGCTGTATGTCCGTGCGCTAGCAACGCTTTTTTAATGTCATCCGGATCTGTTGAAGGATGTAAATTACGTATAACAACTCGGAATCCACGGTTTTGTTTCAGTTGGTATGTATGGTACTGAGTATTTTTTTCTGCTAAAGATTTTACAATTAATGAATAGTTTTTGGATGAGTCAGCTTGAACTTTAATTTGGTTGTTAGCAAGACATTTTAAAGTATATTTACCTGGAGTTATCTGCTGTAGTAATTCCTGTAGTGGTTTGATACACTCAACATTTTGGATAAATATAGGTGGTGGCTGTTCATCTTTTTTTTCTTCCAGCATTTCATCCTCTTCATTAGATTTATCATTTTCAAGTGCCTCGTATCTGTTAGATGTAAGAACAGTTTTACTTAGCCAATAATCTTTGAGTGTAGCTTGTTTGGTGTTTTTCAATTCAGGACTATCATCGTTGCGTTGACGTTTCTTGTGGTGGACTGATACCCATTCACTACCACTTTTTACCTCTTCTGCATCTGTGGGATTTTTTTGTGGTTTCTCTATTTGAAAGTTTGATAATTTTGTTTGTAGATCGATGTTGCGTATTTTAGATTTTTTCTGCTGTTCATCTAGAGAGTTGTAACTGTCTTTTCGATTTCTTCCAGGTGGAGGAGTGCGGGCTAGGCAGGATTTTCTAATGGCTGGATTTATGTCCTCAATGCATTGGTAGCTAGTTGGTTCTTGGTTATCTAGTTGGTGATCCATAGTTTTCCACTAATTACAACTAGGAATTGTTAAGACATTCCGGCATATTTTGTTAATATACCGGACTATTTTATTTGTATTTATGTTAATAAATGTAGTAATTAAACTTGTATTAGTTCTTTGTTGGATAATTATAATAACATTGAACACAATCACTTTTTCGGTTGTTTTTAACTTTCTTGATAACAAATGGCTTATACTAATTATAGGTACTAATTACAAAAAGATAAGATAATTATACACAAGTACTTCTTCGATGCTTGTTTCCAACACGAAGGTTCGAACGAGACTGATTGAGAAATAATAGAAAAAAAAAACATTTAGTATGATATTCAATAGTATTCTCATTCTCATAAAAAAAATGGTTGAATAAAATGTCTCCTAGAATTTAACCATTGTTCCACATCATTAACATTTCTATTTACCAACACATCAACATTTTCTACAAAATCATCATCACCATCATTATTTTCCCTTAAACCCAGATTGTAAGGTAATGCTGTAGCACATATTATTGCAAGAGATGTATTTAATTTGGATTGTAGACCTTGTTGAAAACAAGGAAACTGTCTTTTTCAGGTTCCAAAATAGCTTTTCTACAATACAATATTTCTTGTTCTTATATGTGCACTATTGTATCTATTTTCTTGATCATTACCTAAAAATATACATACAGTGATTATACATACATACACTGATTCTAAACATGCCAGTGGGGGATGGCTTCTATGATTGTATCACAATCAGTGTATAAGTTTTTAAGTTCAACAACAATATCCATAATCTCCCTTCTATGACCAGAAAGAGCTACAATTCATTTAATGGAGCCTGCATAATGAAAATGTCTATTAACTGTACATTTGAAAAATGGGCAATCCCATATAGACGATTGCCCATTTTTCAGACTTGTTCCAGATGATTTTCTTCTATGTGATAAATAAACTCTAAAAATTCTTCAACTTCTTCATAACAGTCTAACATTTTTTTATTGTAATTAGAAAAACTAAATAATATATATTGGAAGTGAATTGGAAAAAATTATTATTCAAACATTAACCACAGTATAGACAACAACAGTATTCCCACTCCGCTTTGGCGCGAAAGTTCGCGCATTTTACTCGCGCAGACAGCGACGCCATTTTCTCTGGACTCCGAAAAATTTGACGGCTCTCATTGGTCGTTGGCCATTGTCATTTGTCATAGATAAATAATATAGAGGCCATTGTATTTGTTTACTTTTTGTGTATTTATAGATACAAATAAACTTTATACATTTTTTATTTCGCAATTACGTTGTATAAGTACGTCGATATGTATAAAAATAAAAACAAAAAGCCTTGCCACACTTGTGCAGCTACAAAGTGTTGTAATAATTCTAGGAAAAGTATTGTTTTCTTTCCAAAAGATGTTAATAGGTGAGTGTTAAATTAGGATTAAAATTGTGTATTACAGATGTTAAGATGTTATATTATTTATTAACGTTTCATCGTGTATTAAAAAAATGTTTGTATTTAGGCAAAAATTTGGTTAATGGCATGTGGACGAGAAGATTTATTGAATAAGGCAGAACGTTTACATAGAAGTCATCGTCTTTATGGTACTCATTTCGACAATAAGATGTTTCTGAATGACATGAGAAATCGATTACAACCTTCTGCAGTTCTCACAAACTTTCCTTTAACAGAGGGCTCATCAACTTTTGATCATACTTATTCTGCAGTAGTCCAAAACATGTCTTCCAAGATGTCCTATTAATGAAGGTAAATAAAATAAATAATTAAGATGTAACACATATGTAAGCTTTCTCTTTTTCTTTTAGAAGTAGTGAAAAGTTCAGCTATGGATATAGAGAAAAATGTTAGTATTAAACATAAACCATCCACTATAACTGTACTTCAGGATATTACTATTACTCCTGGTAAAAACAACATATTCCATGGAGAACCTGAACATGTAACTACACTTCCAGTAACACCAAGTTCAACTCAAGTGTCACAACAATTATCAATAAATACTCCCCGAAAAAATGTATTATGAAGTACAGTTATACAATTAAGGAAGAAAAACCATTATTTAAAAAATAAACTTCAGAAGTTATAGTCTACAGAAAAGAAGTATATTGACAATTGAAAAATTGAAATTTTATAACCTATTTGTGTGGATATTTAATAAAAAAATGTTTAAGAATTCCATAGTTGTGAAATATGTGGCATATACTCAAAAAGTGTAACCAATTTGTGAGATACTATTGTATATTCATATTTAACGGATATGAAAATAGAACTGGTGAGACATATGGTAATCTAAAAATGCCTACTGGTGATTTTATTAACTTTATTAGTATACTTGACTGTCTTTTTCACAAGAATTTTGACATATTAGCTGTACAGCCGAATATTATTAAAACATATGTTTCTCTATTTAGTACAATAAATTTTAGCCACCCTTGTGAACAATTTCCACTAAAATATTGTAGAACTTTATTTAGCTGTGTATGTTTGTACTATTCATTAAAATTCATGAAGAGAAATTTGAAACTGAAAAACATGAAAATATAACCAAAAGAAAAAATAATAAATTGATTATTTGGAAACATCAATAAAGCATTATTTACTTATTTATAACAATATAAAAAGTCAAAATACTCTTTTTTTATTACAGTGATCAGATAATATCGATTAATAATTAATATACCTATTTAGGGGTTTTCTTCACATTATCTTATGTTTTTAGTGAGATGTAACTAAAATATCTGATCATATTCCATAAAAATGTATTGATTATTACTTCTAATTAATTATATTGACATTAATCAAGATCAAGTAAACAACAATGTAAAATATCATTCAAAATCACATTTGAACAAAAGCAATTGTTTATAGAATAATCCATACTCCTAAATTCCTTTAGCTAATTTCTTTTCATATTCCTTTGGCATATTAATTGCAAAGCCGAATATTATTAAAATAAAATATTGTATAACTTTATTTAGCTGTGTATGTTTATAATATTCATTACAATTCATGAAGAGAAATTTCAAGACTGAAAAACATGAAAATATAACCAAAAGAAAAAATAATAAATTGATTATTTGGAAACATCAATAAAACATTATTTACTTGTTTATAACAATATAATAAGTCAAAATACTCTTTTTTATTACAATGAACAGATAATATCAATCAATAATTAATATACCCATTTAGGGGTTTTCTTCACATTATCTTATGTTTTTAGTGAGATATAACTAAAATATCTGATCATATTCCATAAAAATGTATTAGAGTGTTTCTTCTAATTAATTAATAATTAATTATATTGACATTAATCAAGATCAAGTAAACAAAAATGTAAAATATCATTCAAAATCACATTTGAACAAAAGCAATTAATTATAGAATAATCCATACTCCTAAATTGCTTTAGCTAATTTCTTTTCATATTCCTTCCCGTTCACTTCTTCAGAATTTACATTTCCATATATCTCATCTCAGAACTAATTATGGTTCAAATATAGGTATGATCTGACTTCTCATACATGCAAACCAGTGCTCATGAGATATAATTTGTATAACTTCTGAAATTTTAAACTACAAAATGATACTTTGTAAACTTAATGTGTACTTGTTTTATACATGTATATTTGATTTTTATCTGTAATTGTATTTATCTACAATGTATTTTTGTCTAATTTTGACAGTGGGTCTGTCACCTTTGTTATTATTAAATAAACAAATAAATGTAATATCTAATGCAACATGTAATAATAAATAAAGTTCATTTAAAAATTTATTTTTTATTTCCACAAATACATTCTTACCATTAACAGGATGACGCTACTTTTAGCACTTTGTACGATTCCGTTAGACGTCTAATGTACATCAACAAGGATTGTAAGAAAAAACTCAAAGAAAAATTGTGCTATAAAGTACAGTTATAAAATTATGGAAGGAAAACCATTATTTAAATAAAAAATTCAGAAAACATTCTGTACATTCTACAGAAAAGAAATGTGTCGATAATGTGACAATTGAAGACTACATGGCACTTACATCTAAATTTTGTCCTTCGTTAAATTTAGCTAATTTCATAAATGTTCAAATTTTACAGTCTAGAAAAAAGGCAAGAGGTAGAAGATTCAGTAATCATTTTAAACAGGATGTCTCTTAATGTACTTCAAGGGGCCAAAAGTTTTACAAAACTGTTTTGTGTAGCAAATTTTGTTTACCCAGCCCTAATATATTATTTAAAAATAATATACCAGACAGCTACTCAAAAAGTGTAACTAATTTGTCTGCTAAAACTGTATATCAATATGTTAATGTATATAAAAATAGAACCGGTGACACATTTGGTAATCTAAAAATCCCTACTGGTGATTCTGCTGACTTTATAAGTAGGTATACTTGACATTCTCTTTCAAAAGAATTTTGACATATTAGCTGTAAAGCCGAATATTATTAAAACATGTTTCTCGACTTAGTACCATAACTTTTAGTCACCTTTTAAACAAAGTCCACTCAAATATTGTACAACTTTATTTAGCCGTGTACGTTTGTACTATTTATTAAAATTCAATAACAGAAATTTCCCTACTCAAAAATATGAAAACAAAACTAAAAGAAAAAATAATAAAATGATTATTTGGAAACATCAATAACACATTATTTAATCGTTTATATCGAAATAACAAGTCAAAATAGTCTATTACAATGAACAGGTAAGATCAATCACTAATCAATATACATATTTAGGAGTTTTGTTCACATCCTCTTGTGTTGTTAGTGAGATATAATTAAAATATATTAACTGATTTCAAACTCTGTATTTGAATTTTGAAATGAAACTTTGCATTTTATTCTACTTTATAACCATACAGCTTTAAAACTAGCATATTTATTAAAAACTGTTGCATAACTCTCCATTTGATTTTTTTTTGATAGTGTATAAGACAGTTCTGTAACAAATAGTTGTGAAACTTTAGAAAACAAAATCATAAATACAACGCAAAACAATTTTAGGTTTTTTTTTTTAATTTCTCGAAGAATGAAAGAGTAGCAAGAAGAGTTTTGAAATTGGTTGAAATTAAAATCAATTTTGTTAAATAAATCAAAGTCGGCTCTGTCGCGTCCATATGTGCAGGGCCAGTCCACGGTTTTCGTCCAGAAAATATGGCGTCAAGGTCACCGAATTTTGTCTAAAAAGATCAAAGGTACCGCGGTAGAGTGAGAATACTGGTTGTTGTCTATACTGTGCATTAACAAACAAAATTAGGTTAGAATCGATGTGAGGTTGTCCAATTCGCGATTGAAAACAAAGTATCTGACCTCTGGCGGAATAAATTTAAACTACTAAAAGTGGTATAAACAAACCAGACAGCTGTTGATATAAATAGTTTTTTTAGTAAATTTCAGCATTATGACTACGTCACAGTATATTGCCAAAGAATATTCTTTATAAAGCAATATTCTGTGACTACGTTAAAGTATTTTAAATCAAATCGATATTGTTCTGTTCCTCAATGCAATTCAAGATCGACAACAGATATTTCTCTATCCTAAACTGGAAAACTTGAAGAAAAAGAGGAAATCAATAAAAAGAAAACACCACTATCATTAAGTCAATAACATTTTACTGTACCTAATGAGATTAAAAGATCATGTAACTGGCTGTATGGCAAACTGCCGAAGCCATAAAAATAAAATAAAAAAAAAAAATAAGTCAATAACATACTGAGAATACATAATTTATTTTCTTGAATAACAGAAATACAAGGACGATTTTCACATTTGGTCCCATTGAAGATAGCTATAATGAGCGGTCAATTTAAGTTCATAGAACAAATTTTTGATGTTTGACTGTGTTGTCATGTCTTTATAATGTATATGTTGTAGGCTTCAATTACAAATAGAGAAGCTTTCAAAAATACATTTTTATTATATTATTATATGAATAATGCAATTTTTTTATTTTTTTATATACAACACGAACGAACAAATACTCGTTTCTTCTCATATTGCTTGCAGTTAATCATTACAACATTTTTTTGGCATTTGTCTTTGATAATAAGCTGATAGATTTGGCAATCCTCAAACCACCAGTTGCCAGATTGTTACAGATGGTCACCAGATGTCTGTGGAAAGTACCTGAATACTATTCTTATTATTCTTTGAAAGAATTTCTTTTTTACTGTTAGTTTGTTAACGTTCTATTGGATTTTTATTAATTATAAATCACATGCTATTTCCCGATTTATTAAAAAAACATGGCAACACAGTCAAGCGCCAACATTTCCTTCTATGAACTTTAATTGACAGCTCAATTATAGCTATCTTCAATGGGACCAAATGTGAAAATCGTCCGAAATACAAATATCATGTTAGGATAGTATCATGAGGTTTCTTCATCATGATTTATTATGTAATCTTTTAAAGACAAATCATGTGCTATGATCTTTTTTGACTGGTGACTCTCCAAGTTAAAGTTGATTTCATGTAATCAAATGAACTATCTTACAATAAAGTCAAGTTCAAGTTATTTATTTATGTTAATATACAATAAAGTACTTACATATGTCAAAAAAAAATGTTTTAACCAACCATATAAATTTGTTAAATAAATGGTTTGAAATAAAAAAGGTTTTGATGAAGTATATAATTTTAAGTAAACACTTACCTCTCCGTTATTTGTAGCAATGCATTTAATTTTGATTTGTTTGTGTTGGTGCTAAGGTCTTTATTTTCTATTATCATTGTTTAAATAGAACTAGTTAAACAATCCTTATGGAACAAAAGTTTGATTTTAAATCTGCCGGCATGTGGCGGCATCTAGTCACAAATTTAAAAAACTATTAACAGAAACTTAATTCTCCGCAGGATTCTATTCGAGTATATTTTTACCTGTCTCATAGTTAATGCAAACCTGTACACGGATGCCAGATTGTGAAGAAAATATAAGACTTTAATAAAATGCTTATTGTTATTATCGTTGTATGCGTCTAGTGAAAGATAACTTGACTATTTCGAGCGAATATTTCAAATTATTTTTACACTTTGAGACTTGCTAAATCTAAATCGGTTAGTAATCTATTTAAATGAAGTAGGTAAAAGCTGCCTTTTTTTAATTCTCATTAGTTTACCAGATATTTAATTTGGTTATATGATTTGTTAGAAAAGGATTAAATATTTAATTGAAATAGACTCGATTGCTATCGTCTTAGAACACTCATGCGGAGGTTTATTTTTTAGTCAAGACTTAAGTTTTATCATTAATTAAAAAAGAAAATCTTTTTAAACAATGGTTTTATGTATGTTTTGAGAAAATTAAATTTTCAATCTTTTAATCTTTAAAATGACGTTTGAAAATATAGTAAATTTATGGGTATGGTTTTTTGATAATGATTTTGAAACAAATAAACAGATCGATATGCCACAACAAGAGGCAACACATATTTAGGGACACATTAATCTATGTGCTGGGATAAAAGGAATAATACTTAACAAAACTTTAATAAATAGTACCCTTTATTTTATTTATAATTATATTTTATAATATACACACCATTTTTGTATTTCTGTTTACATAAATGAGAATGTTTTTTTCAATCTTCTCGACCGATCTGAGCTGTTTATTAATGAAATAATTTTAAATTACGAAGTGACAGATATTGTAAAAATTTAATTCGCAGTATTTTAATAGTTATATAACACTTATCAAAATTCTAATATCTACACATAAACAAAATTAACAAAATAATAATTCAAGGTAAAAAACAAAACAAAATTGTTTACATTAATAGCTATAGAAATTGATTGTAACATTGTTTTCATGAACTAAAATAAGCAATGTATGAGTTGGATATATGTATGAACCAGCAATACTAATTTAAAAATATTAGATCGATGTTTAACTACAATGCTATCAACTCCAACAAACGTTATGCTAGCAAAGTGTAATAAAATCCCATTAGAATTACATAGACAACTACTGGCACAAAAATACTGTGTAAAGATGAGAAACACTGAGTCAGACCTTTTAACAAATCTGGCATTATTAAACATTAAAAACTTAACTAATACATATTGGAAAATAAAAAATTCACCCCCACTTACAGATGCAATATACAACATTATACAAAAATAAATTACTACCAATTTATAAATTTCCGTACAAAAATTTGATAAAAAAAACCAAGAATCATAATTCCTAAGTATACAGAATCAAACCAATTAAAAAATACTTTAGTAAAATCTATACTGAGTGACTTTGTGGATTACACACTAATTTACACAGACGGTTCTAAAAATCAAACAGAAGTAGGATGTACTATGTATGTAGGTACAAAATACCTACCAATACAATAATTACAAATTATCTAGTGTTAGTAGCTAGCATCTTTACAGCTGAATTTATAGCCATCGAAGAAACTCTAGAATAGATTTATATATATATATATATATATATATATATATATATATATATATATATATATATATATATATATATATTAAAATTTTTTTTTAAAAATCTGTGATAATAGCAGACTCTAGATCTGCAATATATGTAATTAAAAACACAGATTTCAGTTTATACCAATCTAGAACTTTATGTAGTGTTGTGAATTTATTAATTGTTTATTTAATTTATAATGTCTTGTTCTTATCTTAATTCATTAAAAAGCACAATAACTGATATTTATTTATTTATCACTACATATACAATAATTTATTAGTAGGCGAGCGTAACAACAATATCGCGAGCGCGAATTTTCTTTATTAACTGTCCCTCCATAACCAAAATTCCTCTATAAATATAAAGTCCTGTTATTCGAGAATGAAAACAGTTGTTTCTCGAAACACATCGAACATAGACCGCTGTTTTGCTGAAAGGCCTTCTAGACAGAGCGGCGAATTGTTCTCAGAACCGGTATGGTTAAATCGGCTTGTCTCCAGAAGGTTCGAATTTTTATTACAAAGGGGGACCCATCGTGTGTCAGGTAGGCATTACCTAAAAAATACGTGAATGAATGAAAATATTAGTAATAAATATATTTACGGTTTTGGGTCAGAATTTATCGTAACATTGCCCCCCTCTTAAAAGATTGTTCCTCCTGGAACCTTGTCAGGACTGGAACCGGAACGGTATGCTGGTATCGGCAACTGGACCCTCTTTTACAACTTCCAGTTGTATAAAAATGACAAGGGACGGTTTTCTCTCCGCACCAGTAACTATGCGGATTGCAACAGACTAACACCTGGACTTTGGTGTCTTTAAAGATCTCTTCCACCATATTTCGGATAACCCTCCAATCTAATTGGCGGCACTCCAACTTTGGCATGGCTAACTTTTGCACGTCGGACTCTAGTACGTGCTCTCTCAATTGAAGTAAGGCTTCCCATACATCTCGGTAGGTAGGTTGGTCACAGGCAGTGTCTTTTGTTACCAGGTAGAAAAGGTAACGTGATGCATCTTGGAGTTTCAAGGTTTTACCGGGAGCTGGCACCTGGCATTGCAGTTCTGCAACTCGACCAAACTTCCTTCGAAAGACGGATGCCAACCCTGGTGCGTCTTTGATACTGGCCGGGATGGTAAGGGCCAGCGAGTAGTCATCGGGGAGCGCGAGTAGATCTTGCTTTTCTTCAGTGGTAACACCATGTCTTGCTTTACCGGTACCTCCATAGGCACCCATGAATTCCTCAAACGTGAGGTCAGACACGTCTTGGACTTGGTTTACTTCCACTTCTTCATCTACTTCGTGGTCACCTTCGAAAGACGCCAGCCGGTTATGGTGTACTATCATCGGCTTTCCCCTCGGAATCTTGTTTATTCGGTAGATGACATCGTTGATCTTCTCCATGATGAGGTATGGACCTTCCCAAAACTGCTGCAATTTGGGAGAACAACCTTTCCGTTTCTTGTGATTATACAGCCAGACTTTGTCGTTCTTCTTAAAGCAACCCTTTTCGGCTTGTGTATCGTACCGTTTCTTCATCCGGTCGCTAGCGATCTGAAGGTGCGAACGGACCAACTCATGTACATCGTCCATTCTTCTTCGTAATTCGATTACATAATCTTCACCTGCAACATCTTCTCCAGGTCGACATCCAAACTCGAGATCACAAGGTAGTCGCATTTCGCGTCCGAATAGGACTTTGGCTGGTGTCTGGCCTGTTGATTCGTTAACAGCAGATCTGTAGGCCATTGTGAAGAACGGAAGGTATTGGTCCCAGTCTCGCTGATGATCGGACACCATCTTTGTCAAATACTTGCCAACTGTCCTATTCATTCGTTCTACCATACCATCCGATTGCGGATGATACGCGGTAGTTCTTGTTTTCTTCATGCCTAGTCTATCACATATTCCTTGGAATAGATCGCTTTCGAAGTTCCTGCCTTGGTCACTATGGATCTCCAAAGGCACTCCAAATCGGCTGATATATTCTTGGATCAACTTATCTGCAACGGTGGCGGCCTTCTGGTCTGGAAGTGCGTAAATCTCGACCCACTTAGTGAAGTAATCCATTACTACCAGCATGTACTTGCCTCCCTTTTCACTTTCTGGAAATGGCCCAGCGATGTCCAAAGCTATTCTTTCAAACGGGCTTCCAACATTATATTGTCTCATAGGAGCTCTCCTTTTTCGGTAAGGCCCGTTACTCGTGGCACAAATAGTACATTTCTTACACCAGTCTTTTACATCGTCGGAACTGTTCATCCAATAAAACCGTTCCCGAATTCGCTGAAGGGTTTTCCTTACACCAAAATGCCCTCCCGATGGACTGTCGTGTAACTGACGAAGTACTTCGGCTATTCTGCTCTTTGGGATCACCAACTGTCTTCTCTTCTCTGAACCGTCATCATTTTCCAGGACTCGTTTGAGCAAGCCATCTTCGATGATAAATGAGTCCCACTGGGCCCAATACGTCTTAACTACTGAGCATAGGTTTGATATTTCCTGCCAAGGTGGTCGACGGTTTTCCTCTTTCCATTTTCGGATTTTCTGTATAACTGGATCTCTCTCTTGTTCTTCCCTTATCTTAGTAGGCGTCCAGTCGTCGTTGACAATCGTCGTTCTTAGCACTGCTGCTTCCTTGGATTCCGTTTTGTTGCAGTGGGAACACTCTGCTGGGCATGACCTTCTGGAAAGAGAATCAGCATTTCTGTGGCTAACTCCGGCCCGGTGCTCAATCTTAAAATCGTATTCTTGGAGTCGTTCGATCCACCTGGCTATCTGACCCTCTGGATTCTTAAACTGCATCAACCACTTAAGGGCGGCATGGTCGGTTCGGATTAGAAACTTTCTGCCATAGAGGTATTGGTAGAAGTGCTCTACTGATTTAACTACTGCTAGAAGTTCTCTTCTCGTGACGCAATAATTCCGCTCAGGTTTTGAAAGGACTTTACTAAAATATCCGAGGACTCGTTCCTGTCCTCCTTGAATCTGAGACAGCACTCCTCCAATTCCCACGTTACTTGCATCCGTATCTAAGATGAACTCTCCTTCTGGCAGTGGATACCCCAAAATTGGTGCTGTTATTAAATGCTTTTTCAACGTTTCAAAGGCATTTTGGCAGTCTATATCCCAGCGGTATTCTCTTGCTTCCTCTGTAAGTCGCGTTAATGGCTTAGCGATATCTGCAAACTTCTTAATAAACCTCCGGTAGTAAGTACATAGTCCAAGAAAACTTCTCACTTGATGTTTGTCAGTTGGTTTTGGCCATTCCTTAATGGAATCGATTTTTCCCTTATCCACGGCCACTCCTTCTTTACTGACTATATGACCCAGATAATTGACTTTACCTTGAAATAGCTGGCACTTCTTGGGGTTTAGCATCAATTGGGCAGCTTTAAGTCGATTAAAAACGTTTTCTAAATTCCTCAAATGATCTTCGAATGTCTCCCCCAAGACGATTATGTCATCTAAATAAACCAGGCATGTTTTCCAAGATAACCCTCTCAACACATTTTCCATAAGCCTCTCAAATGTCGCAGGAGCATTACAAAGTCCAAATGGCATAACGTTGAATTGCCACAATCCAGATCCTGTGGTGAAGGCTGTCTTTTCTTTATCGACTGGGTCCATTTCTACCTGCCAGTATCCAGACTTCAAATCTAAAGTAGAAAACAATTTACTTCCAGCCAATGTGTCCAATGTGTCATCGATCCGAGGCAGAGGATAACTATCTTTCTTGGTAACGTTGTTCAGCAAACGGTAATCCACACAGAACCTCGTCGTTCCGTCTTTCTTCTTAACCAGGACCACCGGAGAGACCCATGGACTCGTAGAAGGTTCTATCACCCCGTCTTTCTTCATTTCCTGAACAATCGTTTCAGCTTCCTCTCTCTTCGCCTGTGGTAATCGTCGAGCTGTTTGACGAATTGGCTTAGCATTACCAGTATCAATTTTATGCTTAACAACGGTAGTTCTTCCCGTCTTTCCTCCTTTCGGTACGAAAATATCACGATACTGCCGAAGAAATTCCCTTAATTTCCTTTTCTCCATCTGATTTAGAGACTGTCCTGCAACTGCAACCATTTGGTCGAATTTGTCGTTGGAATTATCAGATGTTGTCGCCTGACGAATTATGGATGTCACAGGTACACAAGTTCCTGCTTTTGTCTCTTTCTTTATGGTCACTGGGTAGTCGTTGACATTGATAAGTCTCACAGGAATTTCTTTAGCCGAAGTCACCAATTCCTTTCCAATTATGATTCCACGGCCAACCTCATCGTCGTGGTTCCAAGGCTCCATCATAACAGGTCTCCCTTCGTCTACAATTCCCTGTAGTCGCGCTACTATGATCGTTTCGCTTCTCGCAGGCACGACTGTATCTTCTGTAATGGCTGCTTGCACAGTGTTGTCATTATGTGGATGGAGAAATACCTCCTCGTTGCCAACTTTGATTACCTTATTCTTAAAATCCAATTGGAATCCATGCATATTCATTACGTCCATTCCTAATATAACATCCTCTTCGATGTCAGCAACTATAACAGTATGGACAAACTTTTCTGCCCCAATTCCCAATTGTACCTGGATTTCTCCATGAATGTTGGCATTTTCACCTGTAGCGGTCCGAAGTCGTAACCTCGTTGATAACAGTTTCTTTCGGCTGTTTATAACTGTCGGGCGTATAATGGTTCTGGTCGCTCCGGTATCCACCAACAACGTATGCTTTTTACCATTTATGTCTCCATCTACATATACACTATCTTCACGACATTTCAAAGAAGCTATTAGTATGAGAGGGTCTTTGGAAAAGTTCTGGGTCGAAGCTGCCCCCCTAAGGCTGACCCGTTCTAGTTTTCCTGATGGTGAGTTTCTTGATTTGCGTCGTACCTAGGGTGCTTACAGGAGCTTCGTACGTGTCCTATTTCGCCACAATTCCAGCATCTGATGGTCTTCGTTTTCTTGTATGTCATGCTTTTTATCATATTAACGAGCTGGTCAAGTTTATCTTCATCTTCTTCCTCTTTTACAGTCCCAACTTTACTGTAACCGCCAGAGGCCTGCGTAGCTGACTCATATTCGAGGGCGGCGGATAAGACATCAACCAGCGTCTTGTGACGAGCTAATCGTAGTGTTCTCTGCATTTCATGATCACGAAGACCATCAATAAACGTTTGAACGGCCAACTTTTCCATCATGTCTTCGGGAGCTGTTGGATAAGCATATCGTACTAATCTGGCAATATCTACTTCATATTCTTGAAGAGCCTCATCTTTCTTCTGTCTACGATTTTTAAGCTGCGACTGATATACATGCTCCAAATGTTCGTGGCCATATCGCATATTTAACCTCTTCTTCAGTTGTTCGAAATCATCGGTCTCCTCTACGGCTATGGTCTGAAGCACATCTAAGGCATCTCCTCGAAGAGCGATAGTCAGGTTTACAGCCTTTTCTTTTTCAGACCATCCATTCGCTCTTGCGGCTGATTCGAACTGTTTCATGTAGTTGTTCCATGATGATTTTCCGTCGAAAGTTGGGACTTTAACATGAATAGAACCTCCACTTCCTTCAAATTTCGGCCGTGTCTCCAACTTACATTTCGTCTCGTCTTCTTTTATCTCCACTGTAATTGGATTGTTTCCTCTCTCTGCTGTCCCTGTTTCCTTCATCTTCCTTTCCATCTCTTTAATCTTTTCTTCGAAGGCCGACATATCGGCAGCAACTTGGTTTTTTAACGAAGACATTCTATCGTCGAGGGCAGACATCTCAGAAGTTACTTTAGAGATTTCCAAAGAGATATTAGCAGAGACTTTGCTTTCCAGCGAAGAAATCTCGTTAGAAACTTTGTCTTCCAAAGAAGCGATGTCGCCGGAAACTTTGTTCTCTAATGATGCGATATCACCAGAAACTTTGGCTACATCACCAGAAACTTTGGCTACATCACCAGAAACTTTCGAAATCGACGAGAGGACAGCATCTTCAAATATATAAGTCTCTGGATCTAGTCCTTCTTCTAGTAAAGCGTTCTTTAGTCGTTGGACTAACTCAGCCTTTTTTCCGGTAGAAGCTAATTCTCTGTCTTCAAGATGTCTTCTTAAATTAGTCACTGTCAGCTCATAAATCGTCGTCATTTTCACAATTTACAAATATTCACTTGTATTATTATTATAAGTCTAATTTATGTTCGATCTCACTTCTGCCACCATTTGTTGTGAATTTATTAATTGTTTATTTAATTTATAATGTCTTGTTCTTATCTTAATTCATTAAAAAAGCACAATAACTGATATTTATTTATTTATCACTACATATACAATAATTTATTAGTAGGCGAGCGTAACAACAATATCGCGAGCGCGAATTTTCTTTATTAACTGTCCCTCCATAACCAAAATTCCTCTATAAATATAAAGTCCTGTTATTCGAGAATGAAAACAGTTGTTTCTCGAAACACATCGAACATAGACCGCTGTTTTGCTGAAAGGCCTTCTAGACAGAGCGGCGAATTGTTCTCAGAACCGGTATGGTTAAATCGGCTTGTCTCCAGAAGGTTCGAATTTTTATTACAAAGGGGGACCCATCGTGTGTCAGGTAGGCATTACCTAAAAAATACGTGAATGAATGAAAATATTAGTAATAAATATATTTACGGTTTTGGGTCAGAATTTATCGTAACAGTAGTATAAAAAATAATCCGTCTAAAGTGGAAGGGGTATTCATATGGGCATTAGGACATGCCGGTATAATAGGTAATGATAAAGTAGACTGGTTGGCTAAAGATGGAATAACAAAGGGTGAGATCCTAGATTTTATTGAATGATGCAATAAATGACTTTAAAAATAGAATATATAAAATATGGGAAGAACAATGGAACAATATTTCAAGCATGACAAAAAATTTATATTTTTCTTTGCATCAACAACTCCTTTCGCCACTTGAATATGTAATTAAATATAACCTACCAAAGCGGGATATTTCTACTATTGTGAGATTAAAAACTCGACACAAAAAATATGTGACACATCTGCATAAATTAAAAATAGTAAATTCACTAGTTTGTTTTTGTGGTAATGTTTCTAAGTGTATTAGGGATTTGTATCATATTTTCCGAATGCAAAATTAACGGGAGATATATAGACCAATTATATTACAGTCTACAACAAGAATGTTTTTCAATCAGTATAAAGTATTTATTTGGTTTCCGTGATACGAGAATAATTAAATTACTGATTAAAAAAAAATAAATATTGCCATTTAAATGGAACAGTGATAGATATAAGGAACCTAACATATCATGCTAAAAACTAACAAATAAAAATATGTGGCTAACGGACCTCTTCCAATCCATATTCACCACACACACACACACACACACACACACACACACACACACACACACACACACACACGCACACTCACACACTGTGTGAGTATCTACTTTAACTAAAAATATATGAATAGATGGTAATAATTATTAATAAATACAAAGTACTACTTTTTAAAATAAAATTAGAAATAAATCAAAGTATAAATATTTCAAGTGTACAAGTTTGACAAGTTTATCAAAATGTTACATCCCCTAACAAAACATCATCCAGTTATTGCTAACACGCTTCAGGTCGTCAGTCCATCTAGTTGATGGGCATCCTCTGCTCCGTATTGATTCTTGTCTTGGTCTCTACTCGAGAATACCTTTTTTCCATCGGTTGTCTGATAATCTGGCGACGTGTCCTGCCCAATTCCATTTTAACGACGCGGTTTTTTCGACAGCGTCTGTTGTTTTTATTCTACGACGTATTTCTCCTTTTGGGATTCGGTCTCTCAGAGAGACACCCAACATCTGGCGCTCCATAGCCATCTGAGTCACGTGAATCTTAACTTTTTAATTAAAGGTAATTAACTACCTTTTTTGTGGGTAATAATATTTCCGCTTCATAAGTGAGTACAGGTAACATACATTGGTCAAATATTTTCCTTTTGAGACATATGGGTAGATCCGATTTAAATACATAGTTTAATTTACCAAACGGTGCCAGGCTAATCCCTTAACAAATACCTACTTCTTATTTACAATAACCGAGTTGAACAAACCATCAACAGTGTACAATGCAAAAATAAAGGAATATGTAGAGAAAATAATTAATCATAAATTAATAATTATTTAAGGGCTACGTAGTCAACTCGCAATACTACAATTTTCGTAAATATTACGTGATGAAAAAGTTAAGGAAACGAAGTAATGTCGACAACAATCAAATGTGATCAATTGTTTGTATCATACTTCATAGACAGAGAAATAAATTTATAAAACGCTTAAAGTTTGAAGTTTATATAAATATCTGACAGCAGCACTATTTAAATTTAAAAATTAATTAATTTTTGTTATTTATTATTTTTATTTAAATTTAAAAAAATTAATAGAAATAATCATAAAACCACGTAACTGTAAAATGAAGAATGTTATGAAAAACTCTCAATTTTATTTTAATAAATAATAATAAATACATCAGTGATGTTGCAAAATTGACAATTTTGTATTTTTTTTTGAAGGAATCTTTTTTTTTGAGCTTTATTATCTGCAGTTGTATCAGACTTTCTTTTTTGAGCTCTTTTGCTTATGGTTGCGGACCTAGAAAGATTTTTGCAATATTTGAAAATTTGTACTCTAATTAGTAAGTTTAAGATAAACTGTCTATGAGATTTACATGCATCGCTGCAACTATACCACTCTGGTAATGCTGTGGCAAGTTTTTCCTCTATAAACTTTCGTGTATTAAATAACACACGGGTTACACAGCATTCATCAAATATGGTAGAAAACATTTGAAGACATATTTTTGTGAATGTGCCCATCAAATCGCTAACATATCTTAATTGACAAGTTGTGTCACTTATTGCATATTCTTTATAAAAAAGTAATATTTGTTGCTTATTTTCTATATCTTTTGTGCCCTCTAATTTGGTTTTGCAATTTTCACAATTAAATTTTTCAAAACATTTTTTAAATAAGTACCCTGCAAAATAATAAACTGAACATTTTTCTAAACTTGAAGCCAATGTATTTGAATCTAAATTTGTTTGTCGTAATGAGTTATTTTGAGAAACATTTTCTGCAGATAATAATATACTGTCGTCGAATGCGTTATCACCTTTAACATATTCCTCGTCACTATTTAAATTATTAAAAATATCAGAATATATATAAGACGTTTCTAAAATATTTGTATCGTCATCACAGTTGGTCCCAGAGTTTGCTGTCATAGGCGGTTTCATAATATTGTGTACAATGTTTATTTTAAAAGCAGCTTTAAAGTTTCTTACAGTGGGATTTCTACTGTAACCACCTTTCTGTCTGTAAATAGAAAATTGATTTTCTAAGGGATCTTGGATTAATCTTCCGGTTAATATATAACAAGAGTTTAATGTTGTCAAATCACTATAAAATTGTCTTACCGCGTTTATGGTGAGAAGAAAACAGTCGAAAGGAGGAGGTCTTTTTAAACCCTTACTTGTCTGTTTCCACATACTTTTCAGTAATTCGTATCCTTCATTAACAGCACTAATTACATCTTTGTTTTGATTACAGTAGGCACGATTACAAGGCTTAGGACTGTACTTACTTTTACTGTTCAGGGCATCAAACAAATTGTTCATAGTTTCGACAAAATAAGCCGTGTTTTCAGCAGTTGTTGAAGCCAGTTCTTGTGTTTGTACTGCAGTTTTAATAGCTGCAGCTACAGAATGACTAAGCAATTGAGTGGCAAGTTTAACATTCATTTTTTCAAATGAGTTTGGATTTAAATGTTTATCTGTTAATTTTAAAAGAGCTCTCCCGGTTTTATTTCTTTGGTCAATATCATACACTTTTTTAATATCATCAAATCTTATAAATTTGTCATTAAAAATAAAATCATTGGTAATAAAATTATTTCTTATACATTTTATTAAATGTGGTACATCATAAAATGCAAAATACTTATGCGTGTCTGCAACAAAGTAGGGTTTTTCAATTGTTATATCTAATAATTTATATAATTTTTGATTTATCACCGATAAATCACAAACTATTCCTAAGGGTTCTAAACCGGAATCTCTCAATCTTTTGAGGCCATCAATAATTATTTCTTGGAGTATTGTAGCTCCGATGCCATTTCCTGTTAAGAAATAAGCTATAGGTATTTTCCAATTGCTAAAAATACCTCGAACCATTAGCACCAAAGCCTGTCCAGCCAAAACTGATTTTTTTCTATACTTACCAATATCCTCAAAACCTTCAATAATATCCAGTTTTCTATTATATTCTATTGTTCTCTTAATGGCCATCTCATCAAATAATAAAATTGATTTTCTCTCTTTAGGAGACATGCTCTCTGCTTTAATTTTTATATTCTCAAATATTTTTTTATTGAAACCGGGGTTACAGGTAAAGTTTGAAATCCATGTTTTTAGTGTTGAAACCGCTGGTAAAGCAACTCCTTTTCGACGAAGAAATTTATACGTGCTAGGTCCTTTATAAAAAATCTCAATAGCCGTTTTTTTTTCTATTGGGGACCACTGTTGGTTTTTCTTATGCAACTGCATTCTCAGTAACGCAGCAGAAAACTGAGTTTGTGGCTTTGGTGCAGATTGTACAGATTTTGTCCCAATCTTAACCAGTCTCTTTTTTAGTGCTGTTATTCGAGTTTTCAGAAGATTAATCCGTATTCGAGATGCATGTAATCTCCTTTGAAGTGTATGATAATTATGAAATCTTTTTTCTTGACCAATGGTGATAACGGCATATCTATAAGCTCATCAACAAAATCGTCAAGTTCAGAATTATCACTGTGCGAAACAGTATTGGCACTTGTTGATGGTTGTTTTGCTATGGAATACGTATGAAAAACGCGTGGTGTCGTTAATGAACCTTCCTCTTCTACCTCACTATATTTTTTTGGTACAGCAGTAGCGGGTAAATATTTTGTGTTTAGATATTTTTGTTCAAAATGCTTACTGCACAGAAATTTTTTTCTTAAATCGGGTAGCTCCAGACTTTCCAATGCAGCATTACCTACAACAATATTATTATTAACACAACTGAAAAAAAAAACAACTTTCTGCACAATAAAGTAAAAAAACAATTTAAGTTCTGTATTCAAAATTTAAATAACTTGACAGTTATGCCAATATATGTTATATATATATATATATATATATATATATATATATATATATATTAATATATATATATATATATATATATATATATATTATATATATATATACATATTATATATATATATATTATATATATATATACATATATATATATATATATATATATATATATATATATATATATATACATATATAATTTTATTAACCAAACTAATTTTATTTGGTGAGATATTTTGTATTTCTTAGCAGCTCTTGAAAATAACTGTAAACACAATTGAAAGCTCGAGATAAAAAATAGTTAACCAATAGCCCCTTTTATTGACTCCAACCCATCCAAAACATATATATATATATATATATATATATATATATATATATATATATATATATATATATATAATGGCATGTCTCGCAAAACAGAAAACCAAAAATGGTATATCGATGGAAGGCAACCGTATAGTGTCCGTAGTGATCCTTTCCCAAGTTAATATGCTCCTTTTTTAACTTGGCTGCACCGTACTGAAGACGATGAAGGCGACCAATAGTCAGAAATACGTATAGTGGAGCGCCTGGGGGTTTTCACCTCGGATTAGAGTTACAGTGAATGAATTAATATGATCGATGTGGGATATTGTTTTTAAAACTATAAATTGCAATGTTTACCCAAAAATTTTTTGCACTCTATTTTTTTATTGTTTAAACAAATTATTATAAAAAATTAATGTTTGACATTATATTTTCACTTTAAACAGTATTTTTTTTATTTATATGTTAAATCTTACCTGAGTAGACATATAGGAAAATTTTTCAAACATACCTGTATAAAAATAGCAGTAGGGATCTCGAACAGGTAGGAAAACCTGGAGGGGAGAGCGGAGCGACAGCTGCTATGTACAATGGAATTTCTCGGCCAGTTTATAGTTTAATTATAAATGAAACGTACTCTATTGTGTACATTTAAAAAAATAGGGTAATTAATTACGAATAATGAAAAGAAAAAAAATTATTAGTACAAAATCTGTTTATTTAAATATACAACATTGTTGTCTACATCAAATAATATTTTCTTCTACTTCATCTATCTGTATAATAGGTGAAGAGTTGGAACAACTATTTCCGCTGCACTGTAAACATGCTACACTGCAGTAGGTATAAACCACTTTTTCGGCATCCAGACGCAGCTCCACATCCCTTTTTGCAATTACAAAATAACATTTGCAATAAATTATCCGGAGCTGGTAATTGATTCATTGTTATTGGGATGTACATGTTATTGGAATACTTCCATCCCCAATTTTCAATAACTACGTCATTTCCTAGCCATATCTGAATTTGTAGGTACACTCTTTTAATGTGCTCAAACGCTGCATCAGTTGTTGGAGGCAGTGATGACAAAAGAACACTCGTATTTTTGGCTGTTGCTTTTATAAAAGAATTGAACCTCAATGTATTTAAATCATGAGTTTTAGACGGAGCGCCATATAAACTCAAAATACATGCTACACCTGCTTGCAATATATTGTTGGGGTCTTCATTGATATTTTTGAATACTTTTACTGAGTCGTGTAAATCAATCCGTTTTTTAAAATTTTAACTTAACTACTATCTTTGAAAATCCTAAACCTGTAGAAGCTGGATATATTTGCAGAGGGATATTTCCGTGTTTGATAAATTCAGATTCTGGTGGTAGTGTCTTCAGACGCTTGATAGGCCATCGAGGTTGTACACCATCTCTTGGAGTAACTATTTCAATGCTTCCCATATAATGGAACGTTCCCTTACCATCAATAGTGTTGATATTGAAATCAGCATTATCATGCACAAATTGAACGAAAGTGCCAGGTTTTATTTCTGGTGGAGCTGTAAAAGTTGCTGATGCTTCGTATAATGTAGCCTCTTTGTCCGAAGGACAGAAGCCTAAAGAATGACATATATTTATTACTTTTTTAGAGCCAAATTTCCTATAAAACATCACAGCCAAAGTAATATGAAGTGGCGATAAAAAAGATCTTGGTCGTACAGCTGATATAATTGCATGAGCTATCGATTTACATTTCTTCTCATATCTCGGAATTGTTTCTGCATTATTTTTCTTATCTTTTAATATCATTTCAGATAGTAACAAATTTAAAGATGTTGGAATTGATTCATCAACATCTTGAAGCATTTTGTCACTTGGCGTATAATTTTCATTATCGTACACTTGGGCTCTTATATATCTCCGAATAATGTCGCACGCCGCTGTTAGAATATGAAATTCTTCTTCTTCTTCTTTACTATTATATTTTTGATTGTACCAATTTTCTGTTAATACATCATGGTTAATTTTTTTAAAGCATATAATGGTATTGGACCCAAATTTAGTTGAAATGATAATATCATCGTAAAATCGATCTATTAGTCGTTTTTTAACAGTTTTTTCATCCGGGATATGCTCTGTAGTGATGACGTTTTTCAACTCTTGCATGGTAAATTGGCAATCATCATTCTCTTCTATGTACTTGTATATTTGCTCCATTGCTGCATCTACCATCGAAATTTTTGGATTAATTTTCTTTTCAACATTACTGAGGTGAATTGAATTTTTCAGCAAATTATAACAATCCGAATGATATTTTGTTGCAAGTGTCTGTAAGTCGGTTATACCAAAAATCCTTTGTAATAGTTCAAAAAACCAAATTTTCACTGTTATAAAAGCACAATATTCACTTGCAACTTGTTACTTGCAACTAAACTAGCTGAGACATTAAATTCTACATAGCAGCTGTCGCTTCGCTCTCCCCTCCACGTTTTTCTATCTGTTCGACATCCCTACTGCTATTTTTATACACAAGTATCTTTGAAAAATATTCCTATATGTCTATGTCCTCGACGCATCAAGGAATTTGGATATCGGTTAAAATACTTGGGAATTCCAAGGTTGGCCAAATCCAAATTTCTAATTGATTCGATGCAGGGAAAGTCCACTTTCGCTACGTAAAACAAAGGATTTGTTTTACATAAAAGCAGGTAGATTTTCTCTCATCAGTCAGTCGAGCTTGCCTCTTCTACTGTAGACCTAGTCGGTGCTATTATTGTTCCTACTAAGTTATTGTTTTATTTCTGATTTCTTATATACCATTTTTATTTTAGCATTATTGTATATTCAGACCTTTTCAGGTTAGAATATTACTTTGATCTATATTTGTTCATATACTGATTGTTTGATATTTTAATTGGTTATTTTGATTGTTTATTTTTCTTGTATTTTGTGTCTAAGTTGTTCTTCCGTAAGTTAAGAACACTTAGAAATATTTATCTTGCTTTTTCTATTTTATATTTTGATTTGTACTTTGTCTAAGTAGTTCTTTCCGGTAAGTCAAAGAACTCTTAGAAATATTTCTCTGAATATTTGACTTGTTATTTTAATTGTTTGTCTAAGCCGTTCTTTTCCGGTAAGTCAAAGAACTCTTAGAAATATTTTCATAATTATTGTTGCATTATTATTTCCGATATTTTATCTAAGATATTTTTCTTAAGTTAAGAAAATACTTAATACATTTGTTTCTTTCATTTTCTATTTTATGCTAAGTTGTTTCTTCCGTAAGTCAAGAAACACTTAGCAATATTTTCACATCTTTTCTATATTTGATTTTTCTTATTTTCTTTTATAAGTCGTTTCTTCCGTAAGTCAAGAAACACTTATAAATATTTGTGCATTTATTTTACTATATTTGATTCTCTTGTTTATTTTCTATTCTAAGTTGTTTCTTCCGTAAGTCAAGAAACACTTAGACATCTTTCTATAATCTGTTTCATTTTTGCATTTCTCGTTTTATATTTTGAGTATTTTATTTTTCCATTCTAAGTTGTTTCTTCCGTAAGTCAAGAAACACTTAGAAACATTTTCTTTGCATTGTACTTTTATACCATTTTATTTTTCTTGTTTACTAAGTTATTCCTTCCGTAAGTCAAGGAATACTTAGACTATTTTACCTGTTCTGTTTTCTATTTTTGATCTGTTATTTTGTAACTGCTCCTTGGAACTGTTACCTATAACAGATACTTGTCACGGTAACCGTTATTTTATACCAGTAGAAGTATTAAACCATTTTATCAGTGACAAGCAAAGATGGTCAACACCCGGTCTAATTCCGAGGACAGGAAGAAGTCCGCAGAGCCGGCGATGGGTCCTACAGGCCCAAATGCCCCCTCTCGGCAACATCTACTCAGGTAAGATTTAACACATAAATAAAAAAAAATGTTTAAAGTGAAAATATATGGTCAAACATTAATTTTTTATAATAATTTGTTTTAACAATAAAAAAAATAGAGTGCACAAAAAAATTTTGGGTAAACATTGCAATTTATAGTTTTAAAAACAATATCCCACATCGATCATATTAATTCGTTCAGTGTAACTCTAATCCGAGGTTTTACTGTTTTGAATGCTCCAGGAACTCCACTAGTATGTACGGTTGCCTTCGATCGATATACCATTTTTGGTTTTCTGTTTTGCGAGACATGCCATTATTTTTACTTTTATATATATGTATATATATATATATATATATATATATATAGGTATATATATATATATATATATATATATATATATATATATATATATATATATATATATAGGTATATATATATATATATATATATATATATATATATATATATATAGGTATATATATATATATATATATATATATATATATCTCTATATATATATATATATATCTCTATATATATATATATATATATATCTCTATATATATATATATATATATATATATATATATATATATATATATATATGTTCGGATAAGTTTCCGCGGTCAGATAAATGAAAATTACTGAGTTCTCGGGAAGAACCGCGTTGAGAATTTAAAACTCGACGTTTTGGCACCCATTTTGGAGCCATTATCAAGAGGGATACGGTTCGGTTCGAGTTCGGGGTCTCAATCTGCCTACTCCCCTCACTCGAGACGTACCAGTATCGTGTTCTATATTGCAAGAACTGTCTCTCGGCACTGAGGTCTCAAACTGCCTACTCCCCAGTGTCGAGTGACAACCGGTCTTACCCTGTGTGGCTGCTTTTATACTCGCTGTATGCGCGGGAACGGTATGCGCTGACGTGGTCTGAACTGACGTGGCCTGAGCGGTGTGGGCGGGAGGTTGCTGAAGAAGGGGTCGCCATGTTGCCGGCAATCGTTTCGCGTCATCGCGCGTGTTCAAGCTGTGAGGCCGTTTTTCGATTTCGATAGCTTCACGAATGATTCTCGCTTTTAATGAGCGGATGGGAGCGATGGTTTTTGCTTTTTTCGAAATCTATTTTGTGGCCTGTCTGAATATGATGTTGGGCTAGGGCTGAAGTGGTATCGGAATGTTTGACTGATAGAGAATGTTCGTAAATACGGTTATGGATTCGTCGGTTTGTCTGTCCTACGTATGTACGTGGGCAACTGGAACAAGGTATCTCGTAGACACCATGGTCTTCATTGGGGATTTGGTCTTTTACGGATCTAACAAGATTGGACAATTTGGAGTGAGTGGTGAAGATGGTTTTGATATTAAGAGGGATAAGAGTTCTACTGATCTTGTCAGTGACACCTTTAATAAAAGGTAGAAAGATTTTGGGTTGATCCGGCGGCAAGGTTTCTTTTTTGGATGGAATGGGGTTTAGAAGTTTTTGAATGCTTCTATTGATTTGGGTTTTGTGGTAGCCGTTTTGTAGGAGTGTTTGTCTTATTGAATTGATTTCGGATGACCTGTGATTGTTGTCGCTAAGTCTTATGGAACGGGAAATAAGAGTGTTGATGACTGAATTAAGTTGGGCGGGGTGATGATGTGACTGGGCATTGAGATAGCGGTTTGTATGAGTGGGTTTCCGGTACACGGAATAGGAAAAACTGTGAGGTGGATTTTTCTGAATAAGAACATCAAGGAATGGCAAAGACGCTTCAGACTCAACTTCCATCGTGAATTGAATGCTGGGATGTATTCCATTCAGGTGGGAGAGGAAGAGATCTAATGTGTCTTTACCATGGGGCCAAATGACAAAGGTGTCATCAACGTACCGTAACCAGCAGGTGGGTTTGAGATTTGACGAGGACAAGGCTACTGTTTCGAAATGTTCCATGTATATATCTGCTATTACGGGAGAGAGGGGCGATCCCATTGGGGCACCTTTGATTTGACGATAGAAACGATTTTGGAACGTGAAATATGTATTAGACATGCAGTGTTTTATAAGAGATAATGTGTCTTGGGGAATTTGATGTTTAGAGTCCAAGATGGAAATGGTTTCATCGATGGGAATGTTGGTGAATAAAGAAACAATGTCAAAACTGACTAGTATGTCTGAGGGCGAAATAGAAAAGTTTTTCAGAAGATCAATGAAATGAAAAGAGTTTTTGACAAAGGACGAGGCGTTTTCGGCTAATGGTTGTAAGGATGAAGCGAGATGTTTTGCCAATTTCTGAGTGGGACAGTTGTATGCACTGACGATGGGTCTTAGGGGAACATTGGGCTTATGGATTTTTGGAAGGCCGTATATCTTTGGAATTCGGGATGATTTTTCTCTGGGTATAAGAGATTTTTTGAGGTCTGGAGATAGAGTAGACTTATTTATAATGGATTTGGTCGTTTTTTCTAGATATGTGGTTGGATCATTTGGGACATGTTTGTATTCTGTGGAATTCAGAAGTTCGGACATTTTGTCGAAATAGTTAGAAGAGTTGAGAATGACGGTGGCATTACCTTTGTCGGCCGGAAGGATGACGATGTCAGGGTTGTTGTAAAGTTCTTTGAGGGCACGTCTTTCTGAAAGACTGATATTTGAAGGTGGGGGTCTGACGTGGTCTGACATCATATTCAGACAGGCCACAAAATAGATTTCGAAAAAGCAAAAACCATCGCTCCCATCCGCTCATTAAAAGCGAGAATCATTCGTGAAGCTGTCGAAATCGAAAAACGGCCTCACAGCTTGAACACGCGCGATGACGCGAAACGATTGCCGGCAACATGGCGACCCCTTCTTCAGCAACCTCCCGCCCACACCGCTCAGGCCACGTCAGTTCAGACCACGTCAGCGCATACCGTTCCCGCGCATACAGCGAGTATAAAAGCAGCCACACAGGGTAAGACCGGTTGTCACTAGACACTGGGGAGTAGGCAGATTGAGACCTCAGTGCCGAGAGACAGTTCTTGCAATATAGAACACGATACTGGTACGTCTCGAGTGAGGGGAGTAGGCAGATTGAGACCCCGAACTCGAACCGAACCGTATCCCTCTTGATAATGGCTCCAAAATGGGTGCCGAAACGTCGAGTTTTAAATTCTCAACGCGGTTCTTCCCGAGAACTCAGTAATTTTCATATATATATATATATTGTCATACTTTTTCTTTTCCAACCAAAGAAAAATAAATAAAAAAAATCCATCGAAATAAAATTTTAAGAAATCATTACATAAACAAAAATGTATATATTAATTTAAGATAAGATTTAGTGTAGATAAGAATAGAAATTTGTTTTGCAAACGACCTGTTTCCGTTGCAAACAAAATTATCAAAAAAACCTTTGTTTAGAATTAGAAGACATTTTACGTGTAAGTTAATCTCTTCATTGTTTGTAGAGTCGAGTATTAAATGACCATATTCTAATCTTTTGAAATATGTATAAATGATGTATTGAAAAAACCAATTTTAAAGTAAGCTATTTAGTTTTCTCTGAAACCGAAATTAGGCTTTTCCAATATCATAGTAAACACAATTTAAGCTTTTTGATTGGACGGTCGTTTTTAAATGGGAATTTGGGAGTCGATGATGAGACAGGAGAGGTTAGTCATATTTTGGTCATCGAAAGAAAACAGTCGTGTGTCTCAAGATAGGGTGTGGTTCGTGAGTTTGGATACCGGCGTAACGAAAAGAAGTGAATAGTTTGAAGAAGGAGATAACAAGTAGATTAAAAGAGGTCCTTGTATCTACCGTGGGCCTTTTATAAAGTATATGTGAAAGTATTCTTACGGCATTAAGTTGACAAAAGGAGGTCCTGGTGTCATAAATAAGTAGCGGAGTTTTGGAGAAGTGAATCAGGTGTTTTTTTTTGTGTAGTCTGAAGGAGGTTTGCAGAGACGTAAAGAAAGAGCCGAGGTGCCAAAGAGGGGAGATCACATCTTTGAGGAGACTGGACTTTTCTGGGTATGTTCCAACATACAACTCAAGAAGAAGATAAACTGTAAGTGTTTGTACAATTGAATTTTATATCTGTGAAGGATCGTTTGGACATCATGGTCATTATCATTAAAATTTAAGAACTGAGGTTTTGTTAGGCTAATCAAAAGTTTAAAGTTTTGTAGTTTCTTTTTTTTTCAAGTAAAGAAAATTTTAAGTAAAATTGGTTTTTTCACGTAATATAAATGTATGTAGCTTTCTAATCTTATTATCATAATAATTTGATTTATTTTCTTGTATGCTGATTGATAAGATAACGACAGAATTTAATAATTGTTTTATTCGTTCATATAAAATAAAGAAACGTAAATCTTTGTAATATAATATATTTGTATTATTATCCTTTTCTTCTCTCACCCGATAAAAGACAACTAGAAAATCTTTTGAATCCATCGAACACAGGTAATATAAGGATTATTTTACTTTTGATAACAAATAAGTTATAGTTCTTTTTTATTGGCTCAATAAACTAAGTTTAAACTCAAAATAAACAATCATAACAATATATATATATATATATATATATATATATATATATATATATATATATATATATATATATATATATATATCTACGGCATTAAGTGAACTCCGCCCATGTTAAAATTCAGGTTCAATTGAGCTCCGTGGTCAAGTGGATACCGATATACGGAGCTCACTTGACAATTCCGTAATATTGGTTCAGTCGATTCATCAGCATGTAGAGTTTAATAATTTATCAAAATTTTTTGGAGCCCGTAATTACCCCTGTATCATAAATGTATATCGCTTAGTTCACGTGTATATATTATAGGGGTCGTTCAGATCTTCTTCATTGTATATTTGAACCATACGTTTATCGGTTTAACTAAGCTCTGAGAGTTTGGCAACTGTGCGATTATACCGTATATTTTCAACATATACCCTGAACGGTTTATATGGGCTCCTTATTTTTATCTACTGTTTGTAGACAGTGGAATGTCATACGCATAACACTGTGTAACAGAGGATATCATATTACCTGGTATAACTACGTACTAAAATGTAACTGGTTCTTTAAAAAACAGGTATGAAGATACAAAAGGATTTGGGCTTATTATTGAATGGAATGTTCGCTTGCATAGAAAATTTTATTTTTTCTGTATTTTTAAAGATGTTGTTTTTTCATTTAATATAATTTTATTAGTTCAATGCCGGACTTGATGTTTTTTTTAATTACAGAAATTTCGTAATATATTTTGTTTACGTGAGTGTCTTTGTACATTTTATGTAAGCATCTGATTAATAAAAACTACTTTTATTTTATTCAATCTTCTGCGATATATTGTATAAAACTTTTTTAATATTTTAGTTCTGGTCTTATTTGTGTACTACATGTGATATCTCGATAGAAGGTTATCTCAAAATAAATATGGTTAAGTGCTACAATAGATATTTTTGTGTTAAAATTCGTAGTAGTGTGCACAAAAAGAAAGAATGGTTAATTTGTCTAACAAGGTATATTTGGCAGCAGAAGCATATAGTACAAGCGTCTATGTTTTAAGGGCGGAAGGACGTGCGCCTCATTTTTAGCTGACAAGCTTGCGAAGAATATTATTTCTGGTCCTCAATTTACCTTTTAGTTTTAAACAATAATCTATGACTGACCCGGTGTGATACAAACTATTTTCAAGGAATTTATAGGAAGTCTACAGTTCAATGATTTTATGACAAGATTGGATGTTCAGTTTTGTGAAAACGTCTATGTTGAGGAAATTGAAGGAGCACCCACGAGTTTTTCAGGGGTTTTGGCTGAAAATTTATTCATAGTTTATTTTTATTGTGCAATAATAGGTGTCTCGTCTATATAATAGAAGTCCTAGTATCTACCGGTATGGATCGTTTGTTTGTGTAAATGTTATACAGTGTAGGTGCGTTTATGCTACCCCAAGCGAGACCGTTCTTCATCTGCTACTCTTACCAGTGAGTGATACAAAAAATATTCTCTTATGTTGGCATACGCAGACAATGTAAGTGAGCTTGTTATCTAAGGGGATATCATATAGTTTTTGGAGAAATATTCTGTAATTTAAGGTGTCTTAAATTGGTTGAAAAATACCACCCCTGATACCGGATATTTTTCGTACCCGTCTTTTTTTTTGCCAAGTTTAAGCAAGGTAACAACTTTGGCTTGTCTCTAAATTTTGGCTATCTCCATAATTTGAATACAGTTGTTCATCATGAGGATAAGCCATTGTAGAGTGTTTTTGGTCCAGGTTTCGTAATAAGCTTTGTGCTCAGATCCTCAATGTCGGTAGTTGTATTATTTTTCATTAAATATGTAGATGGTGGATCCAAGCTCAACATCGTTAAAATGTTCTCTCGGCTGACTGGTTTTGTCCTTTCTTACTTTAAGTTATTCTTTGCTTCTTTTGCGACAGAAATAGCATGTCTATATCTATGATCTGGTTTTCAGCGATCAGCTATATACCAAATACCCTAGGTTAGACCCTATATGTGTTTCCTGCACTAGAGATAAGTTACATTCGTGTTTAGCTCATATGTCTGATAAGTTTAAGTAAAGTAAAGTTTCTTGATCTCTAGATATACCCTTAACAGTTATAGACATATGTTATTAGAATAGTTGGTTCTAAAAAGGACCAATTTGACAAAATCATATTAAAGGGGTGACTGAAGAATTAGCCGATTAATTAATTAATCATTACCCGGGGTATGCCCGATTGCGGTGATCTTATTAGTACTTCAATCTTCCTTAACGCGCGTTCTTTGAATCCCATAAGTAATGCATAATCTTTTACTTTTTATTAAAAATTTAAATTTTACATGCCGTGTATTACTTTTTGACGATATTTCGAATCAGATTTGTATAGTAATAATTTTAGGTATTAAAGAGCCTCTTTGTGAAAAATAAATAAGTTTGTGATATCGGTCGCAACTCATATCTAGATAATAACAAAATAAACAGTTAAAATAAGTGTAAACAATTTCAACTACATATATCGGTGCCACTGTTCAGGTGATGGGTTTATCAGAGATTATCAAAGATTACATTTTAATTCAATGTTCTATTTACGTATTTTCAATATTAAAAAAGTAGGAAAAGACATGTTTATGCTTTTATTTTTTTAAATCTATTCTATTTTCTTTTTAAAGTTCCGTCTTTTTTGAACGACCTGTGTTCTTTTTTTAATTGGGCACTTGTCCAAAGCTATGACAAATACTCTTTCCTCTACTATTCTACATTAATATGACTGATTCATTATTTTCTCTAAACACTCTGTCCTCTGCTATTCTACATTAATATGACTGATTTATTTTATCTTTCTTGCAGCAATTTTAATGTTTGTCCTGTGTATCTTTTTCTTCTTCTTCTTCTATTTATATAGACATGACTGTCATTTTTCAATGTGCCTCCAGTAAGTTGCCGTTCCATCGTTTTCGTGATCTTCCTACTGATCGTCTTCCTACGGGTTGACCGTCTCTTGCCATCTTTACTACTCTATTTGTTGTCATTCGGCTTATATGATCGTTCCATTCTACTCTTCTATTTCTTAACCAGTTCTTGATCTTCTCCATCTTGCATCTACGTCGTATATCTGTACTTCTAGCTCTGTCCCATAGTGGCTTACCATCAATTTTTCTAAGTGTTTTCATCTCTGCTGTTTCTAATATCCTTTTTGTCCTCTCTGTGTCAGGTCTTGTTTCTGCCGCGTATGTCATTGCTCTGATGACTGTTTTGTAAATTCTGCCTTTCGTTTCTTTCCCGATAGTTTTATTGCTTCATATTGTTTCATTTAGTCAGCCTGCGGCTCTGTTTGCTCTATTCACTGGATCTTCCACTTCAGTTTCGAGCTTTCCGTAGCTATATAATGTGATGGCTAGATATTTAAACTCCATCACTTGTTCTATTATCTGACCTTTCAGCTCCAATTAACATCTTAGTAAATTTGCTGTTGTAACCATGAATTTTGTCTCTTTTGGGGAAATTAACATGTTAAATTTTCTGGCAGTTATATGAAATTGGTGCAGCACACGTTGTAAATCATCTTCATTTTGAAAGAGTAGTATTGCGTCGTTTGCACAGCAATTTTAATTTGTTTTTCTTCCATTTGGTATCTTTTTTTAGTTCTTACTTTTTTATTATTTCATCCATAATCAGGTTGAACAATAGAGGACTCAGGAAATATCCCTGCCTTATCCCATTGTCAGCTTTATTAGGGTCGGTTGGTTCTTCTTCTACTTTTACTTTTATTGTGTTATTTTGGTATATATTTTCGGTCGTTTTGATTTTTCCTAGAGGTACAATAAGTGGATAACGTTTTTTAATTTGTGTTTCTTCTGCATATCATTATTTCTTCTGTGTATTAAAAGTTAAATTTTGCTTATTATTAAGATTCCCTTAACGTGTTTATTAATTGTCTTGTTTCTGCAGTACGAATATATGTGTATCATGATAGATTGTAATGCATATTTCATTTGCGTTTGCCAATTACTTTTTCACTTCCTCAGCGATAGGTCTTTTTTTCCTCATCAATAACCTTATCTTATCCTCGCTCGATACAGGTATTCTAAGATATTTATATTTCACTATATGCTCTATCATTTGGTTTTTATCTCAAATTTGCACCTATGACGAAATTTATAATACATATCTAATATCTGGTGCTTTCATATGAAACTGGAATAAAACACTTGGTAGATAATATTTATTTGTTTTGAGTACACTTTTTTTAGAACCTAGTACATAAAGGAATAAATATTTGTCTGTTTAGTGTTTTCCAAGTCTGTAAAACATAAACAGGCTTAAATATTAGATTATACATTTATTAAGAATATTCAATATCGAAATTGAAGATTTTGTATCACAAAATATGAATAGGTTTTTACATTTTGTTTGACGTTTTAATCTTCTAATCGGAGTTCATTTTTCAAAAAACTATAAAATTGTGAGAACAAATTGCTATATAAAAGTACGAGGCAATATTCTCATGCTGTGAGCTTTGCTGCTCTGTTACTTGTATAACGCTTAAGCTATTTTTAATTTTTTGTCAATATTTTTGAGGTGTTTCCTTAAATGACCATGTTTAAGGTTAGTACGTTTGATTAAATGAAATTGATATTAATTTAATAGTTTCCATTTTATTAGTACTGATGGTATATAACTAGCATCTGTTGGTACTATATATCAATTTTAACATGTGGAAGTGAGAGCACTCTCTTGTTAGTATTTTCAGTGTAAATTATGTGGCAGCCGTAGCTCAGTGGCTGTGTTACTGGTTTAACAAGCTGGAGGGCCCGGGTTTGAATCCTGGCACCAACAAAATTTTCAATTTCTAATTTAACTGCGCTGCCACCGTGCTTCGGAGGGTACGTAAAGCCGTCGGTCCCGGCTACGAAAGTAGTCGTTAAGTCATGTTAGGGGCGCTTGCGCGACCTGAAAACCCTAACACTAGACCTTGGCCAGAAGGTTACACGAACTTACTTACTTACTAGTGTAAATTATGACGAAACCAGAAATAACCCATAATATTCCCCCCGTGTGATCTTAGTATTTCCATTGATTGAATAATATAGGGTCTCCAATATTTCAGTCAATGGTATGTCAGAGTGGTTTTTATTAATTTTTATATATATTTGCAATATGAAGAAGAAAGTTCAGTATAGGCAGTTAAACAGCTAACCTGTCAATTTAAAAGTAAGAGCAAGTACCAACTTGCTGAAAAGCATACCCATACACAAAAGGGATGATAAAATGTAGTGCACAAACTATAGCGGTATAAGCTATATATTAATTATTAGGATATACAGATTTTTTTCTGATAAACCTATAACGATTGAGTGAATAGGTGAACTATCAAATAGGAGACTATTAGTGTGGAATTAGAAAAAACTTAATAGAGACCTGGACAAAGAAATGAGAGATCAAGTACTAAAAGCAAATAGACTGGCAGGATGCCTTAATAACACTATATGGCTAAACAGACACATTAACACTGAGATGATATCAATTTATAAAGCCAGTGTAAGACAAATAATCACATATGCTTCAGAAACAAGACCCGGCACAGCCACAACGCAAAGAATAATGGAAACGGCAGAGATGAGAGTACTGAGAACAATTATAGGAAATACGCTGAGAAATCAAAAGAGAAGTGAAGACATTAGAAGAAAATGTAACGTAAAGTGTATAAATGAATTTACACAAAATAGAAAAAAAGAATGGAATAATTACATAAGCAGAATGGAGGAGACCCGTGACGTCAAAATTGGAAGAGATAAGTCACGAATCGGCAGAAGAAGTATCGGATGATCGCGCAAAAAATGAAGTGATAACCTTCCATAGAGGTATTATTCCACCAATGAACAAGTAAAATTGCTTATAAAGAGAAATAATAACAAGAAAAAAAAGTAACATCTCTCAGATAAATAAGCGGAACAACAGAAACTGAGTATAAACGTGAAATTCCAGAATTAACATTAAATAAATTACCGCAAATCGTACGAACTGAAATAAGTGTTATTTTCTGCTCATATATATAATAAGAACTATATTTAAACCAAGTGACAGAAAAAAAATTATATATACATTTACTTCTAAATGATTAAGGTCTATAAAATTATTATTAAAGTTAAAGCTTATACAAGCGACAAAGTTTTTAAAACAATTAGACCGAACATAATATCATAACTGTAACACATAATATATACGAAAACAATAAAGAAATAGATATGTTTAGTGGTTATGAAACCGCTTGTCGTCTGCCATGAATTTTATTACAGAATCAAGTTACCAATACCATAAGACACCAAAATATTTTGTCTGAGTAATGACTTACTACGATAAAAAGAAATGGAATACTTTTATAATACACAACGTTATAACGTTGTGTAAACGCATGTTAATAACAATTGGTAATAAAGACATAAAGATACCCACTAGAAAGTTTAAAATTTCAAAACTACAGTAAAATAAAGTTCAAGTATATTATTTTCATTATTTGTTCAATACTGATGCCATCAATTTTTATTTTACATCTAGTTGGTTCTTTGCTGACTACTATTGTTTTAGTTTTCTGAGATGAAATTGTCATAATAAATTCATAATGCCAGGTATTTTATTTCCATTACCTATGTGGTTATTCCATTCTTTTTTTCTATTTTGTATCCATTCATTTATACACTATACGTTACATTTTCTTTTCGATTTCTCAGAGTATTTCCTGTAATTCTTCTCAGTACTCTCATCTCTGCCGCGTCCATTATTCTTTGCGTTGTGGCTGTGTCGGGTCTTGTTTCTGCTAATGCCATCAATTTCTATTTTACATCTGTGGTCCTGTGCTGACTACTATGGTTTTAGTTTTCTGAGATGAGATTGTCATATTAAATTCTTTTGCTCTTATGTTAAATTTGTGGACCAATCTTTGCAGACTATCTTCATCTTGGGCTATTAATATTGCGTCATCTGCGTAACGGAGTATTTTAATTTCTTTGTTTCCCATTCTGTATCCTCTTCGTTTGTTAACGCTTTTGATGATTTGATCCATGATCAAATTGAAGAGCATGGGGCTCAATCTCAACGAATCCCCTTGTCTTATTCTGCTGCCTATTTCTATAGGTTCTGTAAGTTGTCCCTCTATTCTGACTTCAATTTTGTTGTTTTGGTCGATGTTTTCGATAGTTTTTATAATATTTAGGAGAGCTTCTCTATTATACAGAAGATGGATTACATCTTTCAGTCTTACTCTGTCAAACGCTTTCTTTAGGTCAATCAGACACAGAAATGCTAGTCTATTATACTTCAGTGATTTCTCAGTAATTTGCTTTATAACGAATTTTGCATCTGTACACGATCTACCACTTAAAAAACCCGGTTGTTCATCTGCTAAACTTATATTGTGATTAATTAGCACTTGTAAAATTTTAGTTGTAAGTTTTAGCGTAGTATTTAACAAGTTTATACTTCTGTAGTTTTTTGTCTGTTTTTATCTCCTTTTTTATATAGTAGAGTTAGTTCGCTCCTTCTCCATTCTTCCGGCATTTTATTGTGTTTTATAATTTTATTAATTAATATTGTTAATTGTTCTGTCATTGCTGCTCCACAATATTTCAGTATTCGTTTGGTATCTCGTCTTGACCTGCTGCTTTTCTGTTCCTCAGGTTTTCAAGTATTTTCCAAACTTCCTGTACATTTATATTAAGTTCTTTATATGTTGTAATTTCTGATATTTCCGGTTCTAGCGTCGTTTGTTCTTCTCCTGTATATAGCTTTTTTAGGTAGTCAATCCACGTATCATTTTTTATGTATTTTAGTTCTATTAGTTACTTTACCTTCGTTCTTTGACGTCTGATGAAGCGCTATATTTCCTTTTGCAGACGAGAAAAATTATGTTCCATTTCTTTCGAAAAACGTTCCCAGTGACCATTTTTTATTTTTCTTATAAGTGCATGCGTTACGTTTCTAATTGTCTTGTAATTATGTTATGCCTCTTGTGTTTTGGTTGACATGTATTTCAGGTAAGCTTTTTTGTTTTCTTTACATTTTTCCTTCACTTTACTTATATTTCTTTTACCGAGAACTTTCTTGGCCGAGGCTAAGATATTAGACTTAAGTATTGTTCAGCTTTCTTCGACTCCATCACTTTCTGTGATATATGTATTTCTGTTTTTCTCGGTTCTTCTTTTCTGGAATAGGTATCTTGTCGAGTCATCCTGTAAGCTTTCGACTTTTATCTTTGTGGTGTATTTCGGTGTTTTGTTATCACATATATGTGTTTTCATTCGACACAATACCAATTTGTGATCGCTTCCTATTTCTGCTGATGTTAGTGCTATCTATTCAACAGAATATAGTCTATAATAGATCTTTGTCCTCTACTGTTTTCAAAAATGTATTTGTATTGTTCTTTGTGAGGGAAAAATGTATTATTATTACGTATCTGGTTTTTGCTGCAGAGGTCCGTTAGAAGGTTTCCGTTTTCATTTCTGATATTTTCGTTATATCGCTGTTTTATCGCTGGAACTAAATCATTGCCAACACGGGCGTTAAAATCACCCATAATGATTATATATTTATCATTTGGGGTCTCGTTTATTACAGTCTGAAGGTGTTCCTAGAAGTTTTCCCTTGTGGTGGTATCTTTGTTGTTCTCTGGAAGTGAATTGCTACCACATGCAGAGGTTTAACATCCAGTATAATTTTTACACTTACTATTTTTATATTTGGTGTAAAAAATTTTTGTGTACTAACAGAGCGACTCCTTCTTTGGCTCTGGTTTCTTTGGCAACACCACTGTAAATCATGAGATGGTCATCTATAATAATTTGACCCTTTTCCTTTTTTCTTTGTATCTTTTAACGCACACATGTCTATATTTTTTTTTCTACAAGCTCTTTTGTAATTTTCTGCTCTCTTGTAGAGACTTTACGTTCAAAGCACCGATGCGAAGTGTATTTCTCGTTTACCACAAATTTGTTGTCCTCTTTCTCCCGTTAGTCGTCGTAATGAAATCATTCCTGTCCCGAGGCATAATTCTGTTTCTATGAGCTGTATGGTTTTAAAGTCTATCAGTAGGGTGCGAAACTGGCTGTAGACCCCCTCCTCCTTTATTTGGGCTTGGAACCGGCAACAGTTCTGTCGAGCTACTCAATCTACCCAAAAAAACTGCAGGCGGATTTGAGATATGTTACTTAAGGATGTACTTAATCTCTATTAATTCTTTGATCTGTTTTTTATTCTCTTTCAGATCTGTTTTATATTAGGTAAATTCTTATTTCATTCCTTAGGTAAATTCTTATTTCAAACCCTCCGGCGCACTTTCAGGTCTACATGTTATATAAGTATTTTAGTTTTTTTTTTTTCATTTTACTTTTACCCCTTTTTGTACTTACTTTACTTTCCGTGTCCGGAACACCAACAGCTTTAAATTTTGTATTTCCAATGGTTGGCTACATAAATGGCCCTGTCATTCGCTAAAAATAAATCTTCTTCTGTGTAGGTCTCTCTCATCTCTGTGTATGCTAGTAGATTTTTTGTGGTAACAAACTTTATAATCATACCGAAGGGGCTTCTAATTTCAGAAACTGTTACACGATTACTCTATTTGATATATGTACATGTAGGTACTAAATGTTTTAGTGCCAATGCATTTTAATAAAAAATACTAATTAATAAAAACGGAGATTTTCGCTTTTCCAAGTTTATAATACACACTTTCTTATGTTTGAAAATATATAAAAGTAATATAAATTACCGCCTTGCTTATTAAAACTAAAAAGTAAAATAAAGGTATATGGCGGTTAACAATTTATATTTAACTACATAAATTAGCCAAATAGTCCTTAAATTCCTCCATGATTAAATTGATAGATATTTAAATAAATTTCAAGTTCCAGAAGGTATCTGCTGTAAAATTTGAAAATCTACTACTAATACAATTATTGGCAACATCGCAGGAGTTTAGAAGTATATGCAATATCGTAAATACGGATCCCAAAAATGGTTTATACTTTTGTGGAGTCCACTTAATCCTACGTGTTGGTCGGAGTCTACATAAAGCGCTACTTAGATAATAAAATACACGGTGTATATTCTACTGGAGTTAGTATAATACCGTTTTAGAACGGAGCTTACATTAACCGCTAGATGTATATATATATATATATATATATATATATATATATATATATATATATATATATTTATATATATAGTACCGTCATTATGATTTATTTCTTTACTCCGTTTGGAAGTACCAGAAATTGAATTCACTACGAATTTTAACCACGATGAACGGCATGTGGAATACAATTTTAGATTCCCTTGCCAAGTATTTTATGAAGCTGTTTGCTTTGCAAGTTTTAGAAAGCACAGTGGTAAAAATTTGAATTCGATTTCGTCAGGTAGAAATCGTATGATTTCTCTTTTTGAATAGTTTTTGTTATGTCTGTAGGGTTGTTAAGCAGTTCCTTAGAGTATGTTTCAAGTCCAGTGCTTTATACAGGTTGGTGAATTGTTTGCAGTTGGTAAGTTTGGTATGGTTGATTCGTAGTCTTCTAGTAGTCGATGCTTCTCTTCTAGTTATGAAGTCTAGGGAGAGATGACCAATAAAAGATTAAAGTTTATGAAAAGTTGTTTTGCTCTTTTGCTATAAGTTTTGTTAAGTATCCTCTACTGACTTTTTGAAAACGAATTTCGAGATTCGTTAGCTAGTTGAATTAGGGTGACTTTAGTCACCCCATGGTTTGTAGCTTCTTTGGCAAAATGATCGGCTGTTTTATTACCAGTAATTCCCGTGTGAGAAGGCAGCCATATGAGAGAGACTGTTACATCGTAAGCAGAGAGATTTTGGTATATGTCATGAATGTTTTGAACTAATAGGTGGCCAGTGGAAATTGTATTGACTAAATGGATATATGAAAGGGGATCTGAACAAATGGCAATATGTCTCTTTTGATGGGAGATGCATTTAAAAGCCAACTGCATACTATATAGTTCACCTGTGCAAACGTTGCATATTAAGGGTAACCGAGATGATCTTACAAGTTCATGTTTAGTGGTTACTTTTACTGTTGAGTGGTAGTTTTAGAAGCATCTGTATAGAGAATTAAATTCTAAAAATGCTTTCTTTATAAGAAGGTTAGAAGATTCAAGTTTGTTAAAAATGGTGAGTGAGGTATATATTGAAGGGAGATCTTTAGCCCAGAGGGGAAGTAAAGGTAGAGGAAATGAACTAGTCAGAAGGAGGTCAATATTTTTAAGTAGTGGACAAATTAATTGAGATATAGGTTTTATGATAAAGTGTTGGGTATTGTTAGTGGAAGAAGACGGCATTGTGGCAATTAGATAATGAACGGGATTAAATGATTTGCGGATGTTGATGCAGCATACGAAAGTAGAAGTGATTATCGTCTTAGGGTAAGAGAAAGTTCATTAGATTCACGGTATACACTCTCAATAGGACTAAAGCGAAAAGCGGTCATACCTAGATGTAGTTTTATCGGCACCCCATTGAAGATGACTGAGGGTTTTAAAAATGTTCAACCTTTTAAAACAATTGGTTTTAAGTTCAGAGATTTGATTCTTTCAATTTAATCTGGAGTCAAACATAAAACCGAGAATTTTACATTAATTAATAACAGAAAGTAGAGAATTGTTAAATAAAATTTGGGGTAAGGGAGTGATAATCCTAGAGAGAGATAATCCTAGTTCGTTAGATCTATCTTGAAGTAGATTTACTACACTTTGTATAAGTTTATATGAGGTTGGGACAGATTTAACATGGCAGTAGGCATTAGGTCATCAGTGTATTGAACATATTTGATGGGAGGCAAAGTTCGTTGATTGCAAGAATGAATAGAGTTAAACTTAATGCAGATTCTAAAGGGACACCTTAATTTTGAGGAATAGATTGAAAAAGTTTACCCTTGACAAGGTCTTTAAAGATTCTTCCAATTAGATAGTTTTTCACGAATGAGAAAATATTACCATTTAATTTATAGTGGGAGATTTTGTCAATGATTGCTTTTCTGGAGATTGAATAAAATGCCCCCTCAACGTTAAATATAGTTGCTACGACATCTTGTTGATTATAGATTGCTTAAGAAATGTGTGTTTGAAAAATAAAAAGGTTATCAATAGTAGACCGATGACGTCGGAAGCCGGATTGAGCGTCGGGAATAATATTATACTGTTTAACGAACCTAGTGGGTATTTTATTAATCATTGTTTCAAGAAGTGTGCAGGTAATACAAGTAAGAGAAATCAGACGAAAGATATTGGAGTTATAGAGGGTGGGTCAGGTTTTTTAATTGGAATGATTATAGAATTGCGCCAAACATCTGGGAATTTTGTGTGTTCTAGATAAGGTTATAAAATTTTCGAGAAGTTTGGAGAGAGATGTATTAGAGAGATTTTTTAAAAATATATAAGGGGTATCATAATGATCATCAGCAGATTTTGTACATGAAAACAAGGTAAATTTTAGTTTATTTAGGGTAAACGAGGCGTTCATAAACGTGACATCGTGTGGAGTTGACGAGATGGTGGAGAAAGATTGAGCGCGTAAAGAACTGGGAGTAAAAGCGATATTACTTTTATTGAATCTGTCTTCAACCCTCAATAGAGAGATTTAATATGTTTTAGTTACGTTTTTTTTATTAAGACATGTATATATACTTTTCTTTGCTTTTTATGTAATTTTTTTTTATTCATACTACTTTTTTTGTTATTTTTTCTGTATTTTTGATTATTTGGGCACTTTTACTAGTTTAAAGCAAAGAAAACATTAAAATTTGAGGTTTTTTTTCACTTTTTCGGCAAAGTCCACAAAAAATTTGGCATTTTTGCGGCGTTCCGGCTTACTAAATAATTACCCAAATGTTAATATCTTTTGTTAAAAAATATAAACATATTCTGGAAAATAAAAAAAGTGATGCAGTTACAAATTCCGAGAAACTGAAAATTTGGGAAAAAATAGCCCAAGAATATTGTAGTGTAATGGGCAGTTCAAAAACAAGTTTATGTTTAAGAACAAAATACAACAACATGAAAAAAAATGTCAAGAAAAAATTTGCAGAAGAAAAAAATTATTTGAGATGTACAGGAGGAGGGCCTTCAATTAATGTGGATATTTCCAGTACAGACAACACAATTAAGGAAATGTTAGGAGATACTGTAACTGGTTTTGTTTCTAACTATGACGCCGATTCAGACAAACACAATCCTGCTAATGATGTTGCCACAGAAGATTTTCAAGAAGAATTAATCATAGAATATGTTGGTGGTAAGTAATACAAATAATGTTACATAAACTATTTTTTTGATTGACTTCACTGATAAAACTCATCTTCAAAGTACTGTACAATATATTTTGAATTTTTGGTAATATTATATATACATTTTTTTTTAGAAACAGAACCCACAGTAAACTCAGAAGAAAGTTGTGAAAAAAGCATTAATGATTCAATGAAGATTACTTTAATGCCAGAAACCCCCACGACCAATTCAACCCATTGGTCAAAATATAATACTGTAAAACTGAAAAGGCCGAAGTCCTCAGAGTTGAGATTAAAAAATGATGAAAAAAATATTCAAAAAAAAGTTTCGACTTGGGCTTTATCCAAAACAGAATTAGTGGAACTGCAACGAAAATGTTTTCTTGAAGAGCACCAACTAAAACTTCAGCATATGCAAGAAAAACATGAATTGCATATGAATATTCAAAAGGAAGATTGGGAAATTGAAAAGAAAATACTGCTTCTAGAAAAAGAAAAACATATGTTTAAATAGTAATGTTGATTTTTTAGCTTATAAAAATAAAATTTTTTATATCAAATGAATGTTTTTTCTTTGGATTTCCTTCCCAAAACAATTAATGATTTTTACACATAATGAAAAACTTGAAAATGGCAATGGGTATTTATAAATATACCAGGCATTAATTTTGGTAATTAATTTGGTAAAACCAATAAGTATACACAGAAATCTAATTTATATTTTTGCTGCCTATGTGTATCACTGGATTATAATAATATTAGTACATTTTTTGAAGTCAAAATGTAATTAGCAAAACAATTTGGATGGAAATGAAACACTTATTTTTCTTAATTTATAATGCTTTATAATACATCGTTTTATTACAAAATCTAGGACATTTAATTTTCATTTTTTACATGTATTATACTAAAAAATATAAAATACAATAAAGAGTTGCAAATATTTATTAAAAAATCTAAAGCATTAACAACAACTGTTGTGTAAAAATATCACTAGGAAAAAGAAACAAATTAATAATAATAAATGAATTTTGTTTGAAATGTAATTTTATTGCAACAACCTTGCAAAATGGTTATGTATTATTGACAATCTATTTTGTATTATTATTTAGTCTGTCATTTTGTTCAAAGTGTACATTATTATTAGCATTTAAATTTGCTGCCAAATCTTCCTCAATAGTTTGTCGTAACTCATCTGATACATCTGGTTCAGGAACATTTGCTTCTTTTGCAATGTTATGAAGAATTGCTGTGGCAACAACAATTGCTTCTATTCTATTTCTCTTTACACGTAGCCCTAAAGCCAAGATAGGAAATCGTCTCTTCCATGTACCAAAAATCTTTCTATGGGATTTCGTGTCCTTATTTGTGACTCGTTAAATAAATGTTCTGCAGGAGTTCGTGGTTGAGTTAAAGGGGTTATTAAATACTTTCTAATTGGATATCCGCTGTCTCCAACAATTAATGAATTTCTGTACAGACCAGCTTCAAAATTATATCTAAGTCTGCTGTTATTAAATATTGTGGAGTCATGACTAGATCCTGGCCAACGACACACAATATCCTGTATCTTCAAATTTGCATCACAGACAACCTGAACATTAAAAGAAAAGTACCCTTTACGGTTTCGAAATATCTCTGCATCATTTCCGCCTGGTGACTGAATCTTAATGTGTGTACAGTCAAGAGCTCCTATACATTGTGGAAATCTACTTAATTGATAAAATTCAAATATCTTCGAATTAATTTCCTCTTCAGTACTAGGCATTTTTATAAATACTCTGTACAAATTAGCAATTGCATCTGACACTCTATGGATTATTCTACAAGCTGTAGATTTGTCGATACAACAAAAGTCTGCCACAGTAATTATCATGCTTCCTAATGCATAAAATCGCATAGTAAGCAAAACCATTGACTCTGGCATGACAGCATGATTTCTAAAAATTATTTAATATATATTTTTTTAATTAACTATTATAAAAAGCTTACCTATTTGTAAGATGAGCTATTCTGTCTCTTATGCGATCAACCAGCATAAAAACGGTTTCCTTTGGTAAACGGAATCTATTCAAAAACTCATTATTTGACCATTTATGAAAATGATCTTCTCTTACTCGAAAAACAGGATTTTTTCGCAGAGGAAAAATTATATTAACAACAGCTAAGAAATCTTCATCCTCTGTAATATCTCCATCATCAAAATCAAAGACACCATTATTACCAATAGCCATATTTATTATTATAGACACGAAATTATTATAAAATAAACCATTATTACTGTAAATCTTATCTACGACTGCAAATTTGTAGCAATAAAAACACAATATATTTAAGTGATATAAATATGGTTGTTTTAATCTGGAATTGTCTAGAGCTAGAGACAATATTTAATTTAAAACTAGAAAGTAAGGTTACAAATCTCTTGTTAACACCGTTAATCCTTCGTTTTTGGGCGATTAAGGTAATCTCTGGTTAACAGATGGTTAAGTGTTAAACTTGCATTGAACAACGCTATATTAAGTTTAATTGAAGATTATTTTTAATCTGAAGATAATCTCCAATTGAACAATCGGCCCTTAATGTTTTTAAAATAAAGGTATAAAACAACAAGTATTTTATATATCCATGTTATTTTATTAGGCAACCATCAATACATCCCATCATTTTACTCAGAATTAGGCAACCATATATACATTTATTTCAATCTAGGGATTTCTAGGGATATTTTAATGTTCAATAGGGAGGAGATTTACAGTCGGTCCGCCGGATCTTTCCACAAGTATGACATTATTCACGAATTATTTTTTATGTTACGTCTCTTTCCTACTCACAGAAACTAAAACTATTAACTTAAACCGCCTGTCCATACACAACACCATGCATTGAACAAAGACAGCCATAGAACAATGATCGTTGATTGATTCGTCTACTGACAATTGACATGACAATTGGAAATTTTGTTTTGACAGAGTTTGTAATATTTTTATAAATTATTTTCGTTTGATTTAAATAATCAATCCTTTTTCATACTTTAAATATACATATTTTTTAACAAACAATTGTTATAACGACTAACCCTTACCTTCGTGTTCAATTTATTAAGGTAAGAATTCATGTATTAGCTAATAACGAATAATATATTTTTTTAACCTCTAAATTGACATTAATTATTTAAATATAGCTAAAACTACGTCAACGGACAATATGAAATATTTTTAAAGGTTTTTATTTTTAGAGTATGCCTGGCAAGCCTTAGACTTCTCAGCAACTTCTGTTGAATATGTTGGAGTATTTCGAATTAGAAAAAGTAAATGGAGGGCCTTTGGAGCCATTTTCATCTGTTCAACAGGTAACATATTGAAATGTATGTTCGTTTATGAAAATCATTAAACAATTCTTTATTTAAGAGAGTAGCTGCTGCATTAAAAATATCACGACGAACAGTATGTACAATTATTAAAAGGAAAGAAAATAATCACATTCTTTCAAAGCCAAGCAAAAGTAGACCTCGTCCGAAAAACAAAACAACTGATCTATCTGAGGGATCAAAAATGGCAGTGCGTAATACAGTATACGACATGTACCAACAAAGTAAGTAGTTACCAATTTCTTCAATCTGAATTTGATATACCCTAAGATCATGTACCATGATCTTAAGAGACCAAGATCTGGTTATCATGTACCATGATAACCAGAAGGTACTTTTTAATCAATACTTTATATAAATGTATGTAGTAAAAAAAATTGTTGAGAGTAGTTTAAGAAAATTTCTGCTGAATACATTAATGGATAGTAAGTCACTTTTCTTGTGAGTTTTTTAATTTGAAATAATTTATAGTTTTATAAAAACAAAGTATTATTTTTTTTTCATTGAACCAGTTTTAATAGTGTGGTTTGTTCTGTACTTATCTGTTCTTTTTTTTTTTAGAGAAACATGTTACTCTGTAAAGTATAAGTAATGAATTAAGGGATAAAGAAGTTACACGCTGGTTCTTCGAAAGGATTTGTTACTGAAGCAAGTTTATTATTTTGCTTAAAATCTAAAGTAGCTGATTTTCATGGGGAAATGAACAATAAAATTTTCACTAAATGGATAAGTGAAAAATTAATTCCCAATTTAGAAGAGCCATCATTAATTGTACCTAATGGATAATGCTCCATACCACAGTGTGCTTTTAGAAAAGCAACCTTCCACTATTTCAACTAGAATGGAAATTATTACCTGGTTGACAACTCACAAGATCAAGTATGAGGCAAAACTCACAAAACCTGAATTATTACAAATTGCGAAAATGAACAAAAAAGAGAATGTGTATATAATTGATGAACTACTAAGAGAACACGGCCATGAAGTGTTGAGACTACCTCCTTATCACTGTGAATTCAACGCTATTGAATTAATTTGAGCAAACTGCAAGTCATATTACAATAAGCATATTGGTAGAGATGGACATTCTGATAGTGCTGTTATAAATATGTGGAAAGAGGCACTAAACCAATGTAACACAGAAATTTGGGAAAAATGTGTGAAACATACTCATGAAATTATTACAAAGTGGTATATCCGAGAAAAAAATATGGTTGACACTAACATTCAACCAATCATAACAGACACTGGTAATATGAGTGACTCAGATTCTGATAGTGAAGATTCTTAAATCTATGATTGGCTACGTGGCTGTTTACATACCATTTTGGGCCAGATGCACAATATATTGGACTAACAAATAAATCCACTATTAAAAAAGATGCTATTCCATCTTTATTTTTACCACCAAGTAAGTATGTTTAATAGATTTATATATACAGTGTGTCTGCCTAACTTGGAACCATCTGGGAAACTTTTTTATTATCGAATTTACGAAAAAAAAAAAATTCAATTAGAAGAATGTAGTTAGATATTATCATATAATTTATCATAGCATATTTATTATTATTATTATTTATTATTATATATATATATATATATATATATATATATATATATATATGTCATTTACTTACAATTTTTACAAAGTTACATCATATTTAATTTTAAGTTATTACTGGTCACTATATACCAACTGTTTTACAGCTGCTTTGTCAACAAATGCAGGCGAAGATTTGCTGAGAGTAAATATGGAAGTAGAAGAATCTGCTGAGGTAGATTTGCCTATAGAAAATATGGAAGTAGAAGAATCTGTTGAGGTAGAGAGACACTTGCAGAATGTGACACCACTTCCTTCTACATCTACTGCTGCTAATCTATTAAGTAAGTAAACTTTGCTAATGGATATATGTATATTAAAAATAGGATAAGTGACATTTTTTGCAAAAATGGATTGATGGTACCATTGAGAATTTTAACAGGAAAAAAGTAGTCATATCTATGTTTCCTTCTTACTTTTTCAAAATGTTCCCTATTTTTTTTTTATAAAAAAATTCAAGGTTAGTTAAAACTTTGCAAATTTTTTATGAAAAAAGGGACAAACAGTTGAAAAGGAGACTTGCCACAATGAACATGATATATTTTTTTTTGTTGTAAATGTCAAAAATAATGCCAAAAGTGCATACAATGACTGCAAATATGAGCGTTTTTAACAAATCACACATTCTCCTTAACTATTGATATCTTAAAAATAAATAATTGGTACAGAATATTTGAATTAAACAAAAATTAAAAAATGTATTTATTAACATTCTTATTTATTTTAGGTTTAAAGAAACAAATAAACTTATTGGCCTACACGGAAGTACGAAGAACATCAGAACTTACCTCCAAAGCAAGAAAGCTGTATAGAATAGCCTCCAATTTGAGAAAATCTGCTAAAAGATTAAATTTTAAGTGTTGAAATCTCAGAGCAAAGGTTAAGAAAATGGAAAATATTACCTATTCTACAGATTATTTAAAAGCAGCTTTAAATAAACCAACATATGATTTTATGATGTCCCAAATAAGATGCCAGGATAAGCAACCTAAATGAAGGAGATATTCTCTTGACGAGAAAATCCTTTTTTTATCTTTCTTGAAACAAAGCCCGAAGGGTTACAAGTTATTCAGAAAATTATTTGCAGCTCCTTCAAGAAAGACCCTAATAAATCTTTTAAAGAAAATATCTTTTAATACTGGCATAAATCCAGTTATTATGGAGTCATTATCGCACAAGGTACAGTCTATGTCTGAGAGTGGTAAGATGTGTAGCATTATTTTGGATGAAATGTCTTTGGATCCTACACTTCAATATAATAAATGGAAAGATGTTGTAGAGGGGTTTCAAGACAATGGGGAACATACTAGAAGGCCTGTAATTGTAGACAAAGTTATGGTTTTCATGGCAAGGGGTATATGTAAAAAATGGAAACAACCTCTGGCATATTACTTTAATGAATCTGGCATGAGTAAAGATATTCTTGTAAAAGTCATTAAAGAAATTGTGCTAGCTTGTCAACAAGTAGGCCTTTTAGTAAAAACCATTATTTGCGACCAAGGGTCATCAAATGTAGGTACGATAAAGAGGCTATATGAGGAAACCAATCAATATTTTATTCGGAAAGGAGAAGATAATAGTCTCTTTGGTGTTCTTATTGGTGGTAAAGAGGTAGTTCCTTTATATGATCCTCCACATTTACTAAAAGGTGTGAGAAAAAAATTTAAAATTCAAATGGAGAAAGGCACAATATGAAGTGCTAAATGGGATCATATAAAGAAACTCGTCGAAATTGAGGGCACTGAAGATGACGACTATAAATTATGTAAAAATCTAACCATTTCCCATATAGACAACAGTAAAAAGATGAAAGTGTCTGTTGCTGCCCAAACTTTTAGCAACAATGTAGCAGCAGTCATGCGGAGAATGGCTTTGAACAACAAAAGCAATCATCCAGACAGCTTGCCTCAAGATGCTGAAAGTACGGCAGAATTTCTGCTTTTTATGGATAAGGCATTTGATAGCATTAACGGTGCCTCTATTAACCAAAAACATGGGAAGTTGTTAAAATGTGCTGTTACTGCTACATCTCCACATTTAAAATTTTGGGCAGAAGCAATAAATGTTTTTAGCTCCATAAAGTTTTTTAATGATAAAAGAAAACGAATTGTACCTCCATCAATAAAAAACTGGGTCCACACTTTAAAGGGGTTTTCTTACTTATCTAAAAAACTATTAAAAGGTCTTAAATTTTTATGTCCTCTCGGAGTTCCAAAAAGGTAACGCACCGTTAGAAAATCTTATTATTTTCTTAACTTTTTTTCTAGCGGTGCAAAAGAGCTGGAATGATTACATATGTGATAGTTGTGCTCTCGGAGTTCCAAAAAGGTAACGCACCGTTAGAAAATCTTATTAGTTTCCTAACTTTTTTTCTAGCGGTGCAAAAGAGCTGGAATGATTACATACGTGATTGTTGTGCTCTCGGCGTTCCAAAAAGGGAACGCACCGTTAGAAAATCTTATTAGTTTCCTAACTTTTTTTCTAGCGGTGCAAAAGAGCTGGAATGATCACTTGAGATTTAGTGTCTCTTTGGCTATTTAAATTTGTTCCTCTGAGCTTAGCCATATCTTTAGTATTTTGCATCATCTCTCTTCCAGTGCTTCTGAAATTTGTAAGCTATACGCTTCCTAAAATCCAATACTCCCGAAGTATAGCGGTTTCAGAGACTGAGTGAGTCAATAAAAAACCACTCACACAATCATACATAGAAAAAAAAATTAAAAATTATGACTGATCAAACTGAAGCAATAAGAGAACAAACAGAAGTCCTCAAAACAATTTCCAGGGAGCTAGATAACATAAAAGGTTTCTTAAATGAATTATAAGTTTTTTTTTAATTAAATTTTTAAATTATAAAATATGAAGTTTTGTTTGTTTTTCTGTCTCTTCAATCCTAAACCTTTGGATATAGTGTAGCAGTTATCTTGGTGTTATGTATGTATGCAGATACTATCAGTAGTGTTTATTATTACATCTTGGACATCCACTAGTTTGTTGTACATAGTTTTTTTCAAGTTTATTTTTAGTTCAACTTCATTGTTAGCTGCATTTAGGTCGCTTATAAGTTCTGCAGGATTATTAGCCATCAGAACAATGTCATCTGCAAACCTCACATGGCTGATGTATTCTCCATCAAACGATTGGCCTTTGTTCTGCCAGTTCATTTTGCTTGATATATTTTCTAGAGTTGTACGGAAGACCTTTGCTAAAGTCTCTATGTATGGATGGTCAAAACTTCTATTACTGTTATTTATAGTATTTATACTTCTGTTTATAGTAATACTTCTATTACTAAAGCTAAAGTATATTTCATATACTTTAGCTTCACCTATAGTTCTCAATGAAGCATATGGATATAATATAACTGTGGAATAAATAAATAGCCAATAAATTAAGTATATATTTATTTTCTTTAAAGTCTGTTTAAAATCATTTTGTTATACAGCATAGTAATGCATACGGTTATTTTAGTAGCATAAGATCGACTGTTAATTAACGATTAATCGCTTGTTAAATCAGGTGATCGACCGTTGTTGAATGTAGTTTGATTGACGTTTCTGAAACTCAAAATGCGTTTAATCAACGATTAACCATCGATTACATAATTTTTGAGATGATCATCCTTTCGGAAATCGGCCGTTAATGCAATACAATGCATTGCAATGCAATTGCATAAATCCGGAGTAAACTACTTAATTATTCTATTATCAGATTTCGCTAACTGTCCACGTTCTTGGAATCTTTATTTTATGCTACCAAATAGATTTCTGCCAAAAATAGATTCCTATATATTTTCAGAAAGGAGAAGCAAATTCTGGAGCAGGAATTAGGGGATTTTCAAACATCTTAGGTTTTATAAAATAAATAATTAGAGGATTTACTAGGAATCGGGTGAATTACAGAAGTCGTGGAAATATATAAATAAAGTTCTAGGCTTCACCTTCTCATTTTTCTTCTAAGTTGTATTTTGTATTAATTAGATTAAGTGAATAATACATAATAATATATTAAATAGAATATTCAAAGCCATAAATAAGTACGTTATTCTGTTTTGGTTAAATTTATTCAAATATTCGCTATTGTACCGTTTAAAATTTAATGTTTTTAAAATAAAGGTATAAAACAACAAGTATTTTATATATCCATGTTATTTTATTAGGCAACCATCAATACATCCCATCATTTTACTCAGAATTAGGCAACCATATATACATTTATTTCAATCTAGGGATTTCTAGGGATATTTTAATGTTCAATAGGGAGGAGATTTACAGTCGGTCCGCCGGATCTTTCCACAAGTATGACATTATTCACGAAATATTTTTTATGTTACGTCTCTTTCCTACTTACAGAAACTAAAACTATTAACTTAAACCGCCTGTCCATACACAACACCATGCATTGAACAAAGACAGCCATAGAACAATGATCGTTGATTGATTCGTCTACTGACAATAGTGACAATTGACATGACAATTGGAAATTTTGTACTAAATTAACTACTGTTAACACAAAAGTTTTTCTTGATTTTTGTAGATTCAAGATGATGCAGCAGATATTCATGGCTTAACTTAACCCAGCACTCCCAGCAGTCTATCACTAATGTACGTCGTCGAGTCGCAAGAGCGATATTGGAGAAAAGATTTGATTATATCAAAATGCCTTCTCTTCATGAAGAATTAATTTTAATGCGACAGTTTGAACAAATAGCTGGTTTTAAAAAAGTAATTGGTACTATAGACTGTACTCACATCAGAATACCTAAAATACAAGGGCCAAGTGGACAATATTATATAAATAGGAAAGGATATAGTTCCTTAAATGTTCAGGTGAGTTGTTATACATTTTTTTGTAATATAGGTATGTGGTTTAATAAGTTTTGTTTTAGGTGGTTAGTGACAATCATTTAAAAATAAGAAATATTGTTGCTCATTGGAGAGGAAGTACACATGACTCCCGCATTTTTTAATGAAAGTACATTAAAACAACGGTTTGAGGGAGGAGAATTTCATGTGTTGTTATTGGGAGACTCTGGTTATGCTTGTTCCCCTTATTTATTTACACCAGTTTTAAATCCTTCACACCGTCAAGAGGAACGATACAATTATGCACACACCAGAACACGTAATACTGTTGAAAGATGTTTTGGTGTTTAGAAAAACCGATTTAGGTGTTTACTGAGTGGATTCAGAACATCCTTAGATAATACAAAAATGTATATTGTAGCTTTGGCAGTATTACATAATATTGCAATTTATTTAAATGAGGAACCTTTTCCTGATGATGGTGATGTGCAATATCCACCTCAACCACTAATAGCACCAGTAATGCATAATAATATACAAAGGGGTGCTGCATCAAGATCTGTATTTATAGAACAAAATTTTTGAGGAAAATAAAACTATATGTCATCATTTATATTTATATATTTTCTTCCTTTTTCTTTTTTAAAATATCCTCTTGCAACTTTAAAATTTTCATAGTTTGAGCATGTTGCTCACACATGTGCTTTACGCGTAGCTTATGCTTTTCATTAATCGTTTGTTCTCCTGGACCCTAAAATAGTGCATATCTTCATATGAGGCCTTAGAAAAATTAAAAGTATTCGTGGATGTCTGAAACAAAATTTAAAAAAATGTTATATCATGATAATTATTCTTTTTATATAATCATACCCATGTTTTCTTTGTAGCTCGCTTAGGTGTTGGTATTGATTTACTCATTCTAGCTTCTTCAATGTCATGATGTTGTATCTGTAACAAAATGTTAGAATTAGTTTTTTGTAGACTTTTATTTATATGTTCATTCTGATTGTAAGAAAATATACTAATGAAAAAAATGTTTCTTTATTTTTTATTACATTCTATAAAATATCTTACGCCAAATGAAGTACTAGGATAATTTAAAACTTCTTGTTCAATGTTCTGGGCCACTGCAGATTCCTAAAAAGATAAAAGTATGTTTATATATACATATATATATATATATATATATATATATATATATATATATATATATGCATATACATGCAGATGCTGTATGCTTCAAATATAAATATAGTTTTAGAAAACTACATTTTGTTTATATTATGTTATTAATTCAGCAATTTTTGATTCTTATAAAACAACAATAAGTAAATATTTGTTTCTTTGTAGATTAATTGCAGTTAATTGTTAGAAATTTTTTTGGCAATTGCCCTTTGATAGATTAGGGGACAGATTTGGCAATCGTCAATTCAGCAGTTGCCAGATTGCAACAGATGTTTGCCATTAACCTCGAAAGAGACAAATATTTACTCGTTATTGTTTCATATAAAATTAAAATTGCAAAATTCATAAAATAGTACAGTAGACTCCCTCTATAATGAGAACTGAAATGACAGACTAATTATCTCGTTATAAGCAGATCTTGTTATATCAGACAATCATAATACTGTGCATACATATGAATCTGTAGTTTTCTAAACCATTAACTTCCTATAGTGAAGCCATTCGGAGCAATATAAGATGCTAATAAATATTGTTTGAATGGCGTTTTTGAAAAAAAGTTATTTACTTTTATTGTCAATGAAATATATTAAAACATAAAAGAGTTGTTTACTTTTATTATCAATGATATACGTTAAAACAAAAAGCTGTAGGTACTTATATTTTTTTCCAACTACATAATGTATAAATCGTATTTTCAAGGATAACATAAACTATTGCTTCTGCAATTTTAAGAACTCTGTTATTTTTAACTGCTTTAAATGATCCAGTATCATTCTATCATATATTTTCTAAAGATGTGAAACAGTTGTATTTATTCATTGTAAAGAAGTTTATTGCGGGCTGCAGTTAAGTTTATTGAGGGGCTGTTTGAAAAGGTATTTATTTATAGCCACGACCGGACTAAAAACGTAAAAAACACGTTTTTGGATCTTATTTTCTCTCGTTATAACCAAATTTGCCTCGCTATAGTCGGTTATAGTTCAATAGAAATTTCACGGGACATCTAATGTATCTCGTTATAAGCGAAACCTCGTAATAACCGTGTTCGTTATAGAGGGAGTATACTGTATAATCAAAATGTACTTTTTAAAAGCGTTCTCTCTTTGTATTTGAGCATACAACATATTCATTATAAAAACATCCCAACACTGCCAAACCGAAATATTTCATTTCATGGTTGACATTTATGGTTGGGTGGTAAACTCAATAATATATACACATATATATATATATATATATATATATATATATATATATATATATATATATATATATATATATATATATATATATATATATAGTTTACTCTGATTATAAGAAAATATACTAATGAAAAAATGTAATTTTTATTTATTTATTACATTCTATAAAACATCTTACCACAAATGAAGTACTAGGATAATTTATATCTTCTACTTCAATTTTCTGGGCCACTGCAGATTCCTAAAAAGATAGAAGTATGTTATATATATATATATATCTATATATATATATATATATATATATATATATATATATATATATTTATTATATATATATATATATATATATATATATATATATATATATATATATATATATATATATTTCATTCTGATTTTAAGAAAATATACTAATGAAAAACTTTTTTTTTATTACATTCTATAAAATATCTTACCCCAAATGAAGTACTAGAATAATTTAAAACTTCTACTTCAATGTTCTGGACCACTACAGATTCCTAAAAAGATATATATATATATATATATATATATATATATTCAAATAAAATAAATAAGAAAATACTAGATTCAATATTGTACCTTTACACCATCACTGTCAAATTCATTATGATCCACTTCTAATTCAAGGGGAATCATTTTTGCTATCTCCAATACCTCAGGAGGAGGAGATGGTGGTTTAGGACCTGTATAAATATGTGAAGCCTCATTTACTACAAACTACCGTTGTGTGTTAGTTGGTGATTTTAATATTGACTTTTTGGCTAGTAATTTCTATGGTAAAAAAATGTTTTCGGCTTATGGGATAAAACAATATATTAGTGATCCTACCCGTATTACTGACACTAGTAAAACTTTGGTAGATTATGTACTTTCTAATCAAAATAATATAAGTGTTTGGGTTTACGATTGTCCAAAAATTACTGATTATTTCGTTATTTCAGTAAATATCTCCAATAATAATAGTTATAATATATCTGATGGTAATATATCAAAGTTTAGAAATTTATGTAGGTAATCAAAACTTAGATAAAATCAAAACTAATCTTATCATTTGTCACTTTAATTTAAATTCTGTTGATGTTAATATCATTACCAGTTGTTGCATGATGTTAATATCATTTACCAGGAAATTTTGCAAAATTGTGAAAATGTAATCAATGGCATAATATCAATTTTAACATGCCAGTTTCAATCAAAATTACCTTGGTTTGATTATAACGTATTTAAACAAATTAAACAATGTGATAGGGCTTATAAAGATTTAAAAAAATGTTTTGATGTCATTGAAAAGCAACATAAATGGCAGGTTTTTAGGAGACATAGAAATGAGGTAGTGACTATGTTTAGAAACGAGAGGTTCTATTTTAACAAAATAGACGGGTATAGAAACAATCCAAAATAAATGTGGAAAACTTTTAAAAAATTAATCAATGATAATAGTCAATAAATGCCAAACACTGTAATCTTTGAAACTACTACTGACCTAAAACAGTTAACAAACAGCGTAGAAATATCTAGCAGTTTTAATGAGTATTTTATTTGAAAGCATTGAAAGTATTGTTCAAAGTATTGATAATTCTGAAACATGGTGTAATGTAAATAGTAATCTATATTTAAATTTTGAAAAATTTTAAGAGATCTCTATGCAGGATTTGTGAAAAATTGTTGGCAATTTAGATAATAAATTCTCACTACATGAAACGTTAAATTGCAGAATGGTAAACGAAGTTTTTGAAACCATTGGGCACGTTATGTTAAATTTAATTAATACATCTCTTACTACGGGTAGAATTCCTGATGATTAAAAATAAGTACTATCACCCCTATTAAAAAAATACCCAACACTATCAAAGCTGAAAAATTCCGACCAATCAATACTTTACCTCCTATAGAGAAAATATTAGAAATTGCTGTTTATCAACAATTATTAGAACATGTAACAAAAATAAAATCTTAATTAATAATCAATCAGGTTTTCGAAAACAATTCTCTTGTGAATCAGTGTTACAAGTTACAGTATGTCACATAAAGAGTAATTTAGATGAAAATAAGTACGTAGTTGGTGTATTTCTTGATTTAAAAAGAGCTTTTGAAACCATTGACAGGACAATAATGATTTCTAAACTTAAACAGTATGGTATAGGTGGTACACTAATTGCGTGGTTAGAAAATTATTTACAAGATCGCGAACAGACAGTTCGATTTAAAGAGCAATTGTTATGTGAAATGGATAGTAATACAGGGATTCCTCAAGGTAGCGTATTAGGCACTCGTTTATTTATTCTGTACATTAACGATATCGATATTTTTGTAATTTGTGAATTTATTGATCTTTTTGCCGATGATACTCTAATCTGTTGTAGCGATGAAAATTTTGATGTAGGTATTCAAAAAATGAACACTATTTTAGATATGGTTAATAAATATTAAAAAATGAATAAACTGAAGTTGAATGTGAAAAAAACAAAGGCAATGGTTTTAACTACCAAACATAAATAATATATATATATATATATATATATATATATATATATATATATATATTATATATATATATATATATATATATTATATATATATATATATATATATATATATATATATATATATTATATATATATATATATATATATATATATATATATATATATATATATATATATATATATATATATATATATATACATATATATCTGAAATCATAAATTTAAATATTAATAATGAAAAAATTGAAATTGTCACAATAGTTAAATATTTGGGATGCCGGCTTGACAATATTCTGAATTTTGAGAGTCAGTTCGAGTACATTCATAAAAAAATATCAAAAAAACTTACACAATTATTCAACCTCATTTTGACTATTGCTCATCAATCTTATTTAACATACCCCAATTGGGAGGATGTTAAATACTCTAAATTGGTTCTCTGTTGAAAATAGACTGTTTTTTTTCACCATGATTTTGGTCTTCAAAATAGTAAATGGCTTATCACCTGAATATTTTGAAGAATTCATTTCTTTCAACAAAAGTATTCATTCTTATAATACCCGAGGTTTAGATGACATATATGTAACTAAAACTATGTATAAAAGTACGAAGAATTTGCTCTTTTTTAAAATCTTCCTTAAATTTAATCAGTTACCAACATCTGTAAAAAAATGTACTAGTCTCAATAATTTCAAAATGTTACTTACACAATATATATGTATCAAACATTTATAGTGTACTTTCTTTATATTGTATATATAATAGGTTTTCTATTTAAATAAAGATCTATCTATCTATCTATATGAAATATTAATATATAAAGTATAATGTAGGTATGTACCTATAATTAAGGTATGAATAATAAAACCACTTGCAGGAGGATATTAGTTTGATTTGTTTTTATTAAATCACTTTTACTGTGTTTGACCTTGACCAATCCCTAGATAGATGCACTTGGGAATCTGGTGTAATTGTGAAATAAAACAAAATAAATGTTACTTGCATACATTTATTGCTTATATTTTATTGAACATAATATATATTGCAAATAGTAATAAGATGAAATATCAGGTTTTTACCAACCATTTTCTTAAAAACATTCTAAAATTTTTTTCTAAAACTAAATAACTACCTATAAAGTATAAAAGTAAAACCTACAAAAAGTTACCGTCCTGAAATTATTCCTGATTGCAAGTTGATTATTGATCCACACACTATTTTGATAATATTATCTGAATAACACAACAATTTATTATCAATACATGCATGTGGTGCTAAAAATGAAAATTCTCTCAATCTACGAATAACTCTTTCCACATGAATTCTCAAGCTAGCTATTCGTTTGGTCTCAAATACCTCATCTTTACTAGGTTTTGTACATACAGAGACACTCGGTGGCCTAATTAGGACACAACCTTTAGACATAAGTAAATGGTCAATATGTTTAAATCCCCTATCTGCCATAACAGCAACTTTTGGAGGTAAAATATTTAAAAAACCACTATGTTCTGCAATGACAGCATCAGATGTACGACCCCAAATGCTGTAGATATATAATTTATGATACCATCAGGAGTGCAACATATTAAATATTTAAGTATATTACATTTTTTATATTCCGACCATGTTAAAGATTGTTTCACTGCATCTGTTGGTTTCTTTATCTCTATTTCTAAACAATCAATTATACAATAAACATTACAATATCAAGCTCGAAAAGATATTGGTAAATTTGATTTCACGAATGAAACCTGAGGTTGTATTATACATTTTCTTAAATATTTACTTATAATTGGAACAGATTTCGAAAATATTTTTGAAGCATAACTTTCAGTTATGCCAAAATCATCTGCTAGAGCTATAAAAGAAAGGTCTACAATCTAGATCTGTTTTGTAACTTTGTGATTGTACAATTCATTGTCATATTTTTAAATTCAGTTCTCTTTTCATCATTAAGTTTTTTCACTTCACTGGGCGTTAAAGTATACTCACTACTTTCACTAAAATTTTCATGATCACTACTTTGTATGCTTAGAGTAGTTTCAGAAATATTGGCCAGATAACTTGTTGATGGCTTCATCTCTACGTTGACTGGAATAATTTTGATTGGTGATAACCCTACTGTAAATCCACACTGTAGGTTACATTGAACATCTTTAGTCCTAACACTAAGACAGGTTTGTGAAGAGACATCCCTTTTCGAAACTTCAATGTCATTTGTTTCCAGCTGAATTTCCATAGGGTGAATGCTCTTACTAAAGCCCGGTTACAGATAATTGAGAAATTTAAAGAGATAGACCAATTGGTGTAAAAATGGTACCGAACAAAATAATCCATGTGCTTAGATCAAATGACATCGGTTTTAATAGTTCCTCTTTAATATTTTGCCTTTTTACAGGGTAGTATTTAGAAAAACGCGAAAATTATATTTAAATAATTTGTAATACGTGTTAGGTCTATTTAATCAAAATAATGTTTTTATCTTTAATCACAATATAGCTTTTATTTACACTACTGCTAAAATTTGACGATTTAAGCCCCTTTTTATACCTATCAATAAAAGTTTATGAGTTTATGACTCCTCTTACTCGATTGTCGAGTTCTTGTCACAGCCCTGCTATGCTGATCAAGGTTCTTAAATTTCCACGAAATTCTGAACGACCGATAACAAGACTGATGTGGCTTTCGGTATTGTTATACATATAATTTTTAGTTTAAACTCTGTAAAGAGAACACGCATTTATTAGTGACGATTTCGCTATCAGAAAAATATTAAGAACCTAAATAAAAATGTGGCGTCCATGGGAGGATAGTGCATTAGAAATTGTTGAGAATTATGAAGTAGAAATTGTTGAAGAAAATGAGGAAATTCTACCACCAAATAATCCTGAAAATGTTGCTGGACCAAGTAGCGGAAGTATTAAAAAGCCAGAAAAAAAAATATTTATTGAAAGACGCTAAAGAAATTGTGTTAAATGTGTTTAATGGATTATGTGAAGAATTGGAACGTCACGAGAGTGTTTTAAAACCTGCGGCTTTAACAAAAGTTTCATTTACTACTGTATATCGAATTATAAATGAAGGCATTACAAATAGACAAAAAAGGAGCGACTTTGGACTACATCGATCTATTGAGCAAGATCTTTTAGGTCTCATTTCAGAAACCATTTATGATATATGTGCAGGTAATATTATACCCACACTTAACCAAATTTTAGCTGAATTAAAATCTAAAAATATTATTAATTGCTGTAAATCAACTTTAAGAAAATTGTAACTATCAAATGGTTTTAAATATAAAACAATCAATAAACGACATACTATAATGGAAAGTGCCTGTTTAATAAAATGGCATAATGAATATTTGGAAAAGATAACAGAGTACAGAAATAGCGGAAGAAAAATTTATTACTTAGATGAAACGTGGTTTGACACTAACGAAACAATTGGCAAAGGTACCTGTTTCCAGGGGCAAACGAATATACATTTTACATTGTGGAGGGGAAGACGGTTGGGCAACCGATGGCTTACTATTAAGTGCAAAAGACATTAAAGACAATTGTTTGGATTATCATCAAGATATGTTATTGTTTTAGATAATGCATCCTATCATTCTAGACAACTTAAAAAAATTCCGAATAAATACTCTAGAAAGGATGAATTGCAAGATTTTTTATTATCACAAGATTTATATTTTGAAGCTTGGTACACTAAAGACCAATTAGTAGAGGTACTTATTACAAAATTATTTGTAAAGGAATATATTATTGATGATGCAGCAAGTAAAAATGGACATACAACTTTAAGACTACTACCATATTACTGCGTTTTAAATCCAATAGAGTTGTTATGGTCTCAACTGAAATATAATGTGAGACAAAAAAATGTAAGTCCAAAATGTTATAACACTGTCGTGACTCCAATAGATTCTGAATTTAAAAATATATCAGGATAACTGGAAGAAAGCAATAGAGCAAGTAAAAAATATTAAAAAAGAATATCTTAAAAACATTCCTGTTCTAAATAAAATTATTATCAATGTGGAGAACAGTGATTCAGAGAAAGAAAGTGACGAAGTGTAATGCCAAGAAAACTTTCTCTCAATACTGAGTTTACCCGAAATATTTTATTACATAATCAGGTGTAGGGATTATCGACATATGTTCAACACCAAACTACTGCTTCAATTTTTCAAGAAAAACGTGGATTTATTATTTATAATTATTATGAAAACTTCACAAAACTATTGCTGCAATATCTATATCTTTGAAATAAGTTCTTAAGAGAAAATAATAATGTAAGTAAGTGTTGACTAGATAAACTTTTAATTTTTACTTCAAGGTTTTATAAATTATTTAAATATATATTTTTTTATCTTTCACTACTTACCGTTTGCTCAATTATTAATTAGTTTTTGTATACAAACCAATTATTGCTTGAACATTTTATAGAAAATGCATTGCAGAAATATGACCAAAGTAATTTAAACTTACACAAAATCATCAAGACATAAAATTAAGCTTTGTTTATAACAATACAAATTTATAGAACCAATTTCTTATAAAATATACCATATTATGTTTCATGTAGGTCGGTACTATCCTGTTCTTCACCAGTCATAGTGCTGCTTATCGCATTTTTCTCAAATAAATATAACCGACCTATACCACATGCAACTATCTCCAAATTCTCCTGAATACAAACTGGATCTTGTGGCACCAAAGAAATAGCTTCATCAACAATTATTTTTGGAGTTCTCTTAGTACCTGCAGCAGTGGGATGATTTTCAAACGATCTTTTTCTATTTTGCTGGCAATCAAATATATGAGGCACTACATTAGTTTCCATTTTTTTCTGACCACCCATTAACTTGTACTTAACATAGTTATCCATGTCTTCTTCAAGCTAGAATAAATAAATAAATAACTAAATAAGCCATATAAAAATATGTGTTAAGTCCGTGTCAGACGGTCAAATATTTGATCAAACTAGTTTGACCAAACCAAAAAATTGACAGCATATGACGTCACATCCTGAGTTTGATCAAATCCTCTAAAAATAAGGAGCGCCTAAAAGGAGGACTTCGCAGATCGTGCCGTGACGTCACCAATCAGTTTCTAAACTTTAGGTGATGTCACCACCCACCACGTGATTTTTGGTATATACGAGTATTCTTTGGTATAATAACGTATAACCTAAGAAATTATTTTTTGACGGTCAATTCGTTGGTATTTTAATTGTAGAATTTATAGATTTCTTTCTTCAAAAAGAAAAGAAAATGGGAGTGTTTTGTCTTGAGTGTAATAAGGTGTTTCAGACCCAATCAAGTCTTAATCGGCACAATAGAAACTTGCATAAAAAGTATGCAAATTATATAGAATATGAAAGTTCTAAAAGATATTGCTGCAAGGAATGTAACATGTTTTTCAATTTTAATAAAGACTTACGTGCTCATTTAATGGAGAAACACAACCGTGTTACAGAATTAGTCAATCTTCAGTTTAAAGACTTTTCAGGTAGGTATAAATTTGTTACTCTTTGCATTTTCATAATAAAGTTTATTTGTATTTTTAGAATTTACTACTTGGATGGTACAGGAACAGGAAAAATATGGAATTAAGTATTACAAAGCCAATGGATTAATGCGTTCAGGACAATTAGAAAAACATTATTATGAATGTTTGTCTTTCTCATACTGTACTAATACAGGTCTACCAAGCACACCTCAATCTAAGGAGTTACGAAAAACACATAATTCTTGCACAAGTCAAATAAAAATGGTCAGAAATGTTGACACAAGTATCTACTGTATCATACTTTAAAACTCATTATGGCCATGATGCGAAATCAGTACAGTTACAATCTTTTGAAAAAAATGAAGCTCAAAAGAAATATACTTGTTTACAGTGCAGATTATTTTTTAATGGTAATAGGGATTTACGATTCTATTTGCACAAAAACCATGGGCAACCTACCCAGTTGGTAAAATTGCAATTCAAAAACTTTTTAGGTAAGTATAGGAAACTTACACATTATTATTTATGTAAGTATGCAGGTTGATATCAAAAATTTAGATCTTATAGGTAGTTTTATGTATAACTTATTACTGTAAGATATAAGTAGTATAACTGACATGTAATCAACTTTTATGTTGTTTTTGTAGATTTTACTGTGTGGATGGCACAGGAAGAGAAACAAAATAATGTTCAGTACTGCAAAGTCACAGGAGTAAAGCGTCACAAAGAACAGGAAACATCTTATTATGAATGTATTCGATCCTCAAAAAATTATTCTGCAAAAAAAGATAGAGAAAGAGCTTTAAAATCTCAAGGATCCTTCAAAATGGTTAATTCATGTACTAGTCAAATAATAGTATCTAAAAATATTCAAACTGATTGTTGTGTAATAAAATATTTTAAAACACATTATGGACATGAGGATGACATAGAGCACTTACATATACCAAAATCAGATAAAGAAAATATTGCTTCAAAGCTTATTTTGGGGGTTTCTTCAAAAATGTAAGAAAAATATTTGCATATACACAAATTTAACTAAAAACAAAAATGTTACCACTAAACCACTTTTTAAATGTTAATCATGAATATTTACTACAGTTTACAACTTTAAACTAGCGTGTATGATTCTCCTAATATATATTTTACTTTTTTAGTGTACTTCAGAATGTTCGGGATAGCATAGGAGGTGAATTAAAAAGAGTTGATTTACTTACAAGAAAAGATATCACGAACATTAAACACTCTTATGGCATTGATTTGAAAGATGGATGTAGGCACAAAGATGACGCAACCAGTGTTCATTTGTGGGTGACTGAATGCTTACAGACTGATTCATGTCCAATATTATTTTACAAACAACAGGGCATACTAATGGATAATCATCCTGAATTTAACAATAATGATTTTTGTCTTTTCATGAATGTTGTGCAAAAGGAAATATTAATAAAGTTTGGCAAATCCGTTATCGCCATTGATGGAACTCATGGGCTCAACTCCTATGACTTTGAACTTACGACAGTATTAGTGAAAGATGAATTTGGAAATGGATTTCCGACTGCTTTCTTATTTTCAAATAGAAAAGATACTTTTATTTACCAACTTTTTTTTTCTAAAATACATGAGCATGTTGGTACTATACAGTCGAACGTTTTCATGTCAGACATAACTAACACTTTTTACAATGCCTGGTCAAATGTAATGGGTTCTGTTTCTAATAGGCTGTTATGTTCCTGGCAAATAGATAGGGCATGGCAAGTAAATCTTAATAAAATATCTGATTCTGAAAAAAAATCCTATGTATACAAGATGTTGAAAGAGCTGCAATATATGTTAGATTCAGATAGATTTTTAGAGAGTATTAATAGCTTTTTGGGTAAAATTCTAAATGATGCAGATACATACAATTTTGGTAAATATTTCCAGCAGGACTACTGAAATAACATCCAACAATGGGCCTATTGTTATAGGAAGGGTTGTGGAATTAATACCAATATGGGCATTGAAAATTTTCATAAAGTTTTAAAATACTTTTATTTAGATAAGAAAAAAATGAAAAGATTGGATAAGAGTATCCACCAGTTGTTGTTTTTAAGGGATAAAACTGTCGAAAGGATTATAAAGCTTAAAAAAGGTAAGCCGGTTGAAAGCTCTATAAAATCTAGACATCGAACTGCATTAGCTTGCTCTTTTACAATGTTACAAGATAACAGTGCCTATATATTAAAAGAAGAAAACAATGAATACCTCGTTGAAAGACAAAGAACTGTTAGTTGCTGCTCCATTAAATGTAATTTTTGCAATATATGTATACATTCATATAGCTGTACCTGTATAGATTGTTTAATAAAAAATACCATATGTAAACACATTCATTATGTAGCAATGCAAGATACTGCAGATCACATTCAACCTGAAGACTGTTCATTTTCTAAAAATCAAACCGTGTCAGGTGATGTTGAACAGCTTTTTTCTCATATCTCTAACACATCAAATAACAAAGAAGGTCTTAAAGAAAATGTCATTACAAATTTAGATAATATTTTACAAAATGTAATTTCGAAGGATTTATCTCTTGACCACTTGAAATCTGTTAATCATCATCTGAAAACTGCCTTAGCAGTTACTAACATTTCAATGCCCTCTAATATTAACTTTATGAGCAGTCCCGCCACAAGCCAAGAGCCTTCAAATAAAAATATCACAAAACAGAAATCATTTACTTCTACAAAAAGAAGAAAACTAAAATCTGTAAATTTAAGTAAGAGTACACCAAAAGAGAAAACTCTTGTTAAGGAGACGTTAAATAGTGAACTAGTAGTATCTAACAATGTTGATAATGATCATCAATACATTTAACCCATTCGCGGACACTTGGTATATTTTTAACCTACTCAGAACATCACTAGTTTTTTGTTTTAAAATCCTTTTTTATTGCAATAATAAGTACTGATCAAGAGTTAGAAAAGCGATTTCGTCTTTTTTTCTAGAAAAAAATAGGTGTCTGCTATTACAGACGTGTCCCTATACATTGAAAATTTGAATGTACAGGGACACAGTCTGCTATTGCAGACGCATAGTAGTAGAAACAGATATTGCCAAAATAAATAAAAAACCACGTATTTTGATATAAAACTAGTTACTGTCGTTAATAATACTCAACGCAAGAGGAAAACATTTTCTCTAGAAAAAAATACTTGGGAAAATTTACAAGTGAAAATTTTTAAAACAATCTCCTGCACATAGCGGTGGCTTCTCATCACATCCAGAGCAGCGCCATGATGTCTGTCCTCTTTTTCCATTTCTGGAGCATTGGCGACATCTCAAAAAATAACTTTTTCTTTTGTAACTGGAAGGCAAGGGTATTTTCTCCAAAACATGTTGTAAAGCAGCTTGAGGAGGGGCTGAACTTGAACATTCCCTGGGATTATTTATCGACCCACGTTTGACAAGTTTTCTTCCGTCTTTTATATTTGGTGAAATTCCAAGTAGATCTTTTATTATAGCATCTCGAAACATAAGAAGGGTGATCTTCGATTTCGTTATATCTCGGTAAAGAAGGTAACTGTTGACAACAGTAACGTCAATCAGATGAAATATTACTTTTTTATACCATCGTATCGATTTTCGTGGACAGCTGTAATAAGATGTTAACTGGTCACTTCTGTCAATACCTGCCATATTTAGGTTATATTCTGAGACTTCTTTTGGTTTAATTTTAGTTTTGTTGTAAGAATTAGTAGTCTCGATCATTTCTGGATGGAATTTGGTGGTAATCATCAACACCTCCCGCTTATCTTTCCATTTGGAGACATACACCTTGCCCTTTCGCAGCCATTTATGCTCACCCTTCTTAATTTTTTTGGTGGTGATTTCTTTAGGATTTCCTCTGCGATTCGACCTAAGGGTTCCTGTTGTATGAGTTTTACGTTGAAGTAATTGGTTTGACAGGGGAACGCTGTTATAATAATTATCCATAACAGCATGGTGTCCCTTGTCCAAAAAAGGTGAAAGAAGCCTAAATACGATAGATTGCAATTTTGTCATATTGCCTTCTTCTATTTCTTTGCCTTTATAAATGTCGATGTTGCAAGTATAACCTTTTGTCGTGCACAGCTCGTAGAATTTGATTCCATATTTTGCTTTCTTTCCTTTGATGTATTGTCTGAAACTCAGCCTGCCTCTATGTAATAATAGGGACTCATCCAGGGACAATGCTTCCTCGGGAGAGTAAGCGCTCTGGTAGTTCCTAATCAAAATCTTCAATAATTCACTTACTTTATTGAGCCTATCATTTTTGTCTTTTTCATTTGTGCAGTTGAAACATCTGAGCAGATGTTCGTATCGGCGTCCGGACATAACATAGGAAAATACAGGGTGGTAGTATAGTGGATCATATGAGAAAAGTTTTCGCATAATTGGAAATCGAATTTGTCCTTGCAATAAAGAAATCCCTATAAATTTGTAAAGTTCTTCTTTTGTAGTCTCAACAAAGTTAGTTGTTCTGGAATGTTTAGGTTTAGGGCGATTTGATATCTCCAGCTTGAGACCATATCCATTGGTACTATTTACAAGAAGATCCATTACTTCGTCAGTCCAAAGCAATTTGAAAATTTCTAGTGGTACAGGTTCATGGTCAAAATGTAGTTGTATCCCGGCAGCAGCATGATCGAACTGAAAGTCTGGTATGTCATCATACGTTTCTTCCCAATCATCAGATTCTTCGGAACTAGAACCATCCGCAACCTCTACAGTTTGATTTACGACAGGTGGTGGAATTGGGTTAGTTTGACCTACGACAGGTAGCGGAGTTGAATTAGTTTTATCTGGTGGTGGTAGTGGAGTTGAATTGAAATTAGATTCGTCAGATGAATTAGCAGAATAACTATCATTTGTAGGTGAATACTCTAGGTATCTATCATCTGATCCAGCAAATTGGTCTGTATCGCTGCTACTCTCGTGATCATCATTTTCATCATCCGATTCAGGTTCAACTTCATCAAAAAGATCCAGTAATCTGCGTTCTTCTTTAGGGTCCATTTTTTCAGAACCTGGAACAAGTGTTTATTTGTAAAATAATTTACTTTGACCGTCAATACATTTTTATTTCAAAGATAGGCTAAGCACAAAAATATGTAAGAGTCATATGTGATGGACGAAAAATAACACGTAGAACAAGGTAATAATATACCATGTATCTGTTAGCGTTAGCCGAAGGTTTGAGCGACTTTCAAACTAAACAATAAGTCTGGCTGTTCAATATCGAATCAGCAATCACGCAAAAATAATGGTTTTGTTTTAGTCTATTTTGAGAATAAATATACCAGTGAAAATAATGGTTTTGTTTTAGTCTATCGTGGGAATAAATATAGATTTTATCTGAGGCAGTTTTTAAAAATAATAATAAACTTTTAAATGTACTTACTTTTGCTATAATTGCGACAATTTGCTTGCGACACCCAAAACGCGTCTGTAGAAACGCACAATAAACGACTGCACCATGCAAAGTATATGGAGAGACTGCCTGTTTTAACAGACGTGACGCCAGGAAAATATAATGTGAGTAGGAGAGCGCGAAAGAATCAAGGTCAAATAAAATGCTTTCATGGGACACTTCCCTGACAACAAACTCGATATATAGGGACACCAACCTTCATATTTAATGTATTTCTTATGGGCATTGCGGCTGCAGTAGCAGACGTGATATTTTTGATGGTACAAAAATCGTCTGCAATCGCAGACCTGTCCCTACACATGTGTCTGCAATTGCAGACACGCCCGCGAATGTGTTAATAATTATTTAACTTAAGTAACTACACATGTACTTTTTAATAAATTATTATCTGTCACCTTTTTGTTTTATTCTACATTTAATATAATTTCTCGTTTAACATAACTCTGCAAAATTTCTTCGTGACTATTTGATGCAAAATATTTTTCATTTGATAAGACAAAATTAAAAATTTAGCAAAAATTTAATTTTTCATTTATAGCTACAGCTTATAGAAACTTGTGTTATAAAGCGAATAGTCTACAAATTTAAATATTTCTTTCTTTAGAATAATACTAAGACTACTTAAAATAACTTCATTTTGTGTATCTTAGTATATTACTATCTAAGCTTTTATAATTTTGTGTTAGTATTATTCTACTAAGGGCCAATCTTTTCATCTCCAGATAAATATGATTCTATCTGCCAGATAGTTATCTGGAGGATAAACGTTTATTTGTAGGATAAAATGTACCCATCTATTATGTGGTGTTTACTTATCTGTCAGATAAACAGAAACCAATAATTGTGGATTAACCCATTAAAGGCCAAGACAATAAACAAAGAGAAATTTGACAATTGATTTATTAGATTGGATTAAAAACACATAAATTAAGACTAATTTACAACCAAAAAGATTTTTTTTTTCTCATGAAAGGAAAAACAGGTTGGTGCGTATACGCACCTTTGGCCGAATACGCATACAATTTTTAAAAAAGTAACATATTGTATCTTAACTGTAAATTAAATTTTAAGATAAAAATTTTCGAAACATTCGGGGTGTAGATGCACTGTACACTTTTTACATAAATAAATAGTATTACTTTTGCACATCCGACATTTTCTTCTTGCACTATTATCGTCTCTTTTTACAATGTGGCCATTTTGCACGAATGTCGCCCGAAATATGGAACCATTTCCTCGTCAATGGAAAGATTTTTTGCAAAGACTCCAATTTTGTGCAAACTTTCGGTTAATTATTTCAAAAATTGGTGACAATTTTGCAAATTTATCATTTTTATTCAGTAAGGTGTTGTCTGACAAATGTATGTTCTGTTTGATTGAACGAAATCTATGTCGGCTCATGCTTTCTCTTACAATGTTCGCTTCTTTATCCTCATCCTTCGACCAATACATATCAAGTTGAGGCAGACTGTGATAACCAGATAATATACATATGCCAATAAATTTTTTTAAATCTGTGGCGGTTATTCTGCGATGCATAAATATTTGTAAAATATCGAATGCTCTCACTTACTTCTTTATCAAAAAAGAGTAAAAAAACTTCAATGTTACTTGCCTCCATGGTTGGCTTTTATATTTTCTAAATATCGATCAGACTGATGTTGAATTACTGCCGAGTACGAAGAAGTATCTGTTTTTACCCAACTTGGGACAAATTTGGATTTATTATTTTTGCCTGGTTCTTTCTTTGGACGTTTTGATCTGTGGTTCAGAGGAATATCATCATCAGAATTCCCATTCACTTGTATTTCATATATACCTGCAAAAATCTGTTTTTATTCCTTCTGTACCAATAATATTATCATCAATGTCTTCTACATCGGAAATTTCATCTGTTTCCGGCGGCACATAAACCACATCAAGTGAGTCAGCATTTTCACAGTCTGAGTCTTCTTCTAACAAAGCCATTAACTCTTTAGTAATTAGTGCCCTCTTCATTACCTATTTCGAGAATTTACTAAAATAAACAAAAACATGCACTATTAAAAATATACTACTACTATATACACGCATTCATATGATAATAATTTAGCTTACCTTATTTCAACTTATATGGAATATAAAACAAATAAACACAAGGAAACTTTCAAACTGATTTAAGTCAAGAAAAAAGCAAATATAATAGTATTGACTATTGACGAGATCGTAATTTCAGATTGTTTAGTCTACGAAAAAAATATAATATGGTTTCGGCCAAAGGTGCGTATACGAATCCATCGTATAAACATGCAATTATAGACCTTATTTTTAAAGTATGAATGAATAAGTTTTTAGAATAATAAAAATTTCAACATATTTTTATAATTATAGAATACAAAATATGAGAAAGCCTATGAATAACTGTTCTGATGAGCTTTATTAAAGCGAAATACGTATCAACAGATACATAGACTATTTTTGCGTGAAAAGAAATCTTGACTGTCTTTAATTTTATTTTTATTCGGATCTACTCTGTATGAGTACAAGAAACCAATTCGCTAACGATTTCTGCTTAGCTGAGGAGACATGTCGTGGAATGCAAATTTTAGATTCCCCATGTCTCTATTAACATCTTTATCAGCGTCTGTTATACCTTGCATTTATAGAAGGTTCAGATTAAGGCAGTTATCTGAATTGTGTTTCGAAACTATTTTACGGATTTAATATCAGATGTCGCTATTGCGTCCGTTTCGAAGCCATTTTATCGTTGCTTCACAAAGACAGGAAAAGATTAATTTTCACGTTGAGAAAGCGTATGAATAACTGTTCTGATGAGCTTTATTAAAGCGAAATACGTATCAACAGATACATAGACTATTTTTGCGTGAAAAGAAATCTTGACTGTCTTTAATTTTATTTTTAATATGAATTAAGTTTATAATTAGTATCGGAAAAATTTTTTGTATGAAGATGTGCATAAATCATTAAATTATGCAAAATTATAATAATCTTAAAATATTTAAAAAGTAATATTTTTATCAAAAGAAAAATGATACTATATACCTCAATCTATTGAAATGTTACTTCAATAAAAAGAGAACATTAAAAAAACTATTTTCGGGCCAAAAAAAAATTAACAATAAAGGTTGCGTTTACGCACCTTTGGCCGTAAATGGGTTAATCCCATATAAACACAATATTTAAATTCGATGTTCCACAAGGAAGCAGTTTCAGAACCTCACAAAAAATAATAGATATATAGATATATATATATATATATATATATATATATATATATATATATATATATATATATATATATATATATATATATATATATCCTTTCCCAAGTTAATATGCTCCTTTTCTAACTTGGCTGCACCGTACTGAAGACGACCAATAGTCAGAAATACGTATATACGGTTGCCTTCCATCGATATACCATTTTTGGTTTTCTGTTTTGCGAGACATGCCATTACTTTTTACTTATATATATATATATATATATATATATATATATATATATATATATATATATAAGGTATATAAATAATGTAGATATATATATATATATATATATATATATATATATATATATATATATATATATAAGGTATATATAATGTAGATATATATATATATATATATATATATATATATATATATATATATATATATATATATATACATATATAGTAAATAATATCAAAGTGAAGAAAACGAGGTAGAGTACTTTTATAATCTTTTATTAACAATTAACAACTGTTTACATATATTCACTGATCACTGTTGGTTTACCTAATGCTAAACCTATTAAAAAACTTCATTATTCATTACACAAATTAAAATTGTTCATCCTCTCTCAAATATTATATTTTCGCACCACGTTCACAAACATCACACTCTTAGATTTCATTTAAGAAATCTAATCTAATAAGCCGGAACTGTGTCTCTCACCCAAGATTAACACTAAAAAACAATATTTAGATTATATTTTTACTTTCACTATAACCTAGAAACTGCAATAAACACAATTTATCTTTCAGATAACTTATTTGGCAAATAAATATTTTATCTGTCGGTAAGTTTATTCGTGATTAGGCTACCTTTTTCATCTGCCAGAGAAATACTTAATCGGAGGTGAAGAAACTTTCCGAATTACCAGAATAAGTCTTTTTACTATAGCGACGATCTTATTAATTTACGTTATACAATATAAATATAACATAATTGATGATGGTGACGTCACTATTCATATCTGTCAAGTGTGACGTCACGGCACAATCTGCGAAGTCCTCCTTTTAGGCGCTCCTTAAAAATAGAGGATCTTCTATTTTCAAGGTCAGTTTGATCAAACTTTAATTTTGATTGGTCGAAAAATATCTAAAGTCAAATGACAATCAGCAGTTAGACATAACGATAATTTCCTTTTTTCTGTAGTTGACAGTGTGTGGTTTATTTGTCTTCCTATTTTGTTATAAAATAAAAATAAAAATTTAAAATATCTTGCAGCCAGGAACAAGTTTCTACATAATTGATTTATACCGAGAAAGAAGCTGTTTATAATGTCAAACATCCATATTATTATAAAAATCCTTTCGCCCTATTTATTTTCTTTGTGTATAAGAAAAATTAGAATCGTAAATAAAGCCAAGTAACTAATAAAATAAGCAAAAAAGACAATTAATTTCCTTGACATACGTCAATTTGATCAAATTTGAATGATCGTGTGACAGGTAGATTTTTAAAATTTGAACAAACTGTAATTATGACGTCATTACGTCAGTTTGCTCAAACTAGTTTGATCAAATATTTGACCGTCTGACACGGACTTTATTATGAATGACAGTGTGTGGCAACGGCAACAGTGTTGCCAGTTCGTTGTTCTCTTGTCCTGGAACGAGCAGCGTGACGTCATATAGCTCGTGTTGTTTAAAATGAAAAGCTGGCGATCATAACTTTAAATGTTCATTGTAAATTAAATATTGCGATTTGAGGGTTGATATTTGGTATGCGTTGTTTCTATATGTAGACAAATATAATAAATAAATAAAAAAACAATTGTCAAGTTCCCTATTATTGCAAAAGTGGATTATACAACAAAACAAATTAATATTTAATGTAAATAAATAGATACAAAACAAGAGTTAAAAAATAATCTTGTTAAAAACAATTTAAGCCGCTTGTATGCGTCGTGTAAAGATGTAAAATGGAATACTTAAAGAAAAACAACAGTTTTTTTTATTACTTATTAACATTAGTCAACACCGCAACTGTCAAATAAGTGTTACCAATTTATGCCAAAATATCACCTTCCTTCGATTACAGTTACAGTGTGTTCCGAATAAATAATGTTCTTCATAAAAACGCTTTATAATGCATTTATACAAATTAAATGAAACATATTATTGTGTATTTCATTAAGTTAACATCAGTAGAAATCTTTAAATATTATTTCTACGCGTATATAATAAAATATATCTAGTGGCTGTAATATCAGTGTACTCGGCAAAGTGATTCTAAAAAGGAACACACCTACCGCCTAAATATTTCGTGTTGGTAACATGGTAACCTCACGGCATAGTATCACCAAAGAATATAGACGCTTAAGCGTCTATATTTTTTGGTATCACGGGACGGGCTATGACGCGGTTCACGTGCAACGGAAATAAATTACAAAGAATATAAAGCGTCTCTATTCTTTGTAAATTAGATGAAGTCGAACAGTCGAAGTATATATTCTTTGGTATTATTACAGACTGTGCTGTTAAGACATGGTTGCTAACAAAGAGTTTTTTAAAATTAAATACAGGTTATATTTTTAAAAATATTTTTCAGGTAAGTCAACCATCTTTTTGGATATGTATACCTTAATATATCAATATACATAGTAGGTTTTTGGTTTTTTTTCTTAAATCAGGTCTGGGTAAATAAAACTTATATAATTTTGATATATTAGGGGAGGGAAATACATTTAAAGTGGTTTTTTTAAAGAGGATATAAGGAGTACTGACCAAACTCACTTTTGATAAGTTAGTTTTTACATTATATGTCTATTGTTAATATTTCTATATCTATATACATATTGCTATCAATATATTTATCATTGATATTTTGCGTTTTATTTCAGTTTCTACTAACCAGTATATAATATAGCAAGATAAGATTAGTCTTTAGTATTTTGTATTTCAGGTGATTATCTCCAGTATCATTATTTCCAGTCATTCCTTACTTCAAAATCTTAACTATTGTTGAGTTGGCACCCTTCTTCTTTTCTACTTGTCATCCTCTTTGTATAGATTTATTCCCAGTGACCTTCCTTAGTTGTATCACATTTGACATTACAGGTCTCATTTTGTTTCTTGTCCCATCAGTTCATCTTTAAAGCCACGATTCAGTGCATTAAAGCTAGCCCGAATCCTCACTTGAGATTTAGTGTCTCTTTGGCTATTTAAATTTGTTCCTCTGAGCTTAGCCATATCTTTAGTATTTTGCATCACCTCTCTTCCAGTGCTTCTGAAATTTGTAAGCTATACGCTTCCTAAAATCCAATACTCCCGAAGTATAGAGGTTTCAATTGGCTAGACCCAACGTGTGGCTTCTTTTCCACTTCTGGCTTAAAAAAAATATATCTCCTTTAACTTTTGGTTTTGATCTTGGGTTGTTATGGTTTCCACTAGTTGTGCTTTTAGATTTTCATTTTAACATTTAGTTTTTGTACTTCAAAATTTTTTTTTATATCTATACCTTAAATCAACTTGTTTTGCTATATTCTGTGTAGACTGAATAAATTGCTTTGGTTTTGATTGGTTAAATAACTATTTTAGATTAATAATAAATAAATTAAAAATTTAAATAACTTAAAGTTAACTATTTCACATATTTTACAAGTCCGGAGTAGTCAATAAGTTGAGTCACTACCTCGAAATAACAGTTTTTGAAATTTTAGGTTCCTTTGGGAGTTGTAGCAGTATATTTCATTGGATTTCACGACTGGACCAAAACAAGTAAACATTACTGGTATAGGTATCTCTTCAGAATATTAACTTGGAGTCAGAGAGTAAGTACTACTTTTACTCATTCTCTTGTATATCTCTCAGTTGTGTAATATGTCAGCTTTTAAGGTAGAGCATCTATTAGCTCCTGAATTAGGGTATGAGTTGAGAGTCCGTCATTTAACCAGTCCATTGTTAAAAACAGTTGATGAAAAAAGGGGTGTTCTGAGAGGTGCTTTGAAGCAAGCTTCAGCAAATAGGAGTCATGTTGTTCTGTCAACTTCCAATCTTAATTTTAGTGATGAGATTCCTGAAATAGAGGCTACTCTTGCAGATTTGAAAGTGAAAATTGGTTCTTTTGTTGGTTCTTCTTGTGACACTGCCTATGGTCGTTATACTTCTCGGTTAGGTCATGTTGCAGGTAGAGTCCATCCTTTAGAATCTACAATAGAGGAAGAGGATGAACTAAAGAAGTCTCTTAATCTTAGAATTCTTACTCTGGAAGGTGAACTTGATTTTAGAGTGACTCCACAGGCTCATTCCACTCCTCATAATGCTAATGTTTCTGTAAATTCCTTTCCTTTTGTTAAGTCTGCTCCTATTCATAAATGGGGTGTACATTTTTCACGACAATCAAATGAAAATGTTGGTAGTTTCTTGGAGAAGGTAGAATGTCTGCGTATAGCACGTGGTAACAGCGAGGAAGAGTGTTACTCTTCTGCTGCTGACTTATTTAAAAATTCAGCTTTTACTTGGTACCTCAATAACCGAGGTAGTTTTGCTTCTTGGCAAGAGTTAGTTGCCAAACTTAGATCAGATTTTCTCCCTTATAACTACGAGAATAATCTCCTTGATGAAATCAAGTCTCGTAAACAAGCTCCACAAGAGAAAGTTACAATTTTTATTAACGAGATTGTTAGTCTGTGTAAACGTCTGGAGACTCCTCTTTCTAAACCTCATATTGTCAGGATTATCAAGAAAAATTTGTTGCCATCGTACCATTCTAGTCTGGCACTTACAGATATTCCCTCGATTGTTGATGTTACTGAAAAATGTAAGAAGCTGGAAGAAGTTTTGTCATGGACGTCTGACAGTGTGTCTAGAGCTCCTATTAGGCAGATGTTTAGAAATCCTGATTCGTCCTATTCGGGTAGACCAAATTATTCTCGGTCTGATAATGTCTCTGCTTTTAACTCAAAGATTACCTGTTGGAATTGTCGTCAATCAGGACATGGGTATTATGAATGTTCTGAACCTAGAATTCGGTTTTGTTATGGATGTGGACGTCAAGGTGTCCGCAAATTTGAATGTCAATTCTGTTCGGGAAACGACAGAAGGGGTGGGTTGTCCCTGGCTCCCGCTCCTCAACGAAATACAGGGAATACAGCCGAAAATCCTCAAAAACCAGGAAGACGTTTCTGGAGTCTGGATGCTCAAGCATCCACCAGTCAAACTTTTCATCCTCCACCGAAAGACAAAAGTTTCTGTTAGTTTTTGTAAAAGAATGATTTCTGAAAACTGGATTTTCTGAAAACTTTTAATAGTGAATTAAATTTTTCTGAATTTTCCTTATCTGTCTCTTCGTTTAATATCTCTTGTGTCAATGCAGTTAAAGATATGAGTAGACTTAATGCTCGTGAAGTAGAGCAGTTAAATAATGTTATCAAATTATTCTCTTCTATCTCTTCGAAAAATAAGTTGGGTAAAACTCATCTCATCGAACATCACATTGATGTGGGTTCGTCCAAGCCCTTCAGGCAATATCAATATCCCTTGCCTCAAGCCTGGCATGAAAGCCTAGTAAAGGAGGTAGATGAAATGCTCTTTTTGTAGCCCTTTGTGGTTGACAAAAAAGAAAGACTGGACTTTTCGTGTCTGTTTTGACGGACGTAAACTTAACAGTATAACCATGAACAGAGATGCGTATCCTATACCTCGTATAGATATCATCCTGAGTAAGTTACAAAACGCTAAATTCATTTCATCTATTGACTTGAAGAAAGCATTTTTACAGATTCCACTGAGCGAAGAGAGTAAGAAGCTCACTGCTTTTGCAGTCAATGGAAAAGGATTGTATCAGTTCACTACAATGCCTTTTGCTCTTGTGTCTGCTCCGCAGACTATGTGTCGGTTAATGGATTTGGTAATTGGTCCTGCTTGAGATCCTTTTTGTCAGTATTATCTTGATGATATTCTTGTTATTACTCCTGATTTTGAAACTCATATCTCTGTATTGCAGCAGTTGTTTCAGCGTTTAAAAGATGCAAATTTGACTATTAACTTAGATAAAAGTAGCTTTTGTCGTGAGTCTATTAAGTTTTTGGGATATGTTGTAGATTCACATGGTCTCCATACTGATCCTGATATGGTATCGGCTATTCGTGATTTTCCAGTGCCTAAAAATACCACTCAAGTCCGTCAATTGTTAGGAATGGTGGGTTATTATAAAAAATTTGTCAAGTCTTATTCTACCTTGTTGTCCCCTATCACTGATCTACTTCAAAATAGGAAAAAGGGACAAAATATTGTGTGGACTCCTGAAGCTAATGAAGCTTTCATTAAAATCAAGGAGGCTCTCACAAATTCCCCAGTTATGGTAGCACCGGATTTCTCTAAGCCTTTCTATTTAATGACTAATTGTTCAAACACAGCATCTGGTGGGGTACTCTATCAAATTATTGATGGAGAAGAACACCCCATAGCCTACACCAGCAGGAAATTAAATAAAGTCCAGAAAAATTATACTACAACTGAAAAGGAGTTGTTAGCTATAATTACAGGTATTGAACATTTTAGATATTTTCTTGAAGGTCGTTCGTTTACGGTCATAACTGACCACAGTAGTTTGGTGTGGTTACAAAGTATGAAGAACCCATCTCCTCGTTTGGCGTGTAGTAGTCGCTAATGCACTCTCTAGAACTTTTGATATTAATTTGTTAGACTTATCTTCCTTACAACCAGATGACTGGTATCGGAAAATGTTGTATGATGTATAGAATGTACCAGGTAAATTTCCTGATTTTAAAGTTGAACATGGTGTTTTGTATAAACATGTCTTAAGTTCCATGGATGCCCTTACTGGAATGTCGGATTGGAAGATAGTCGTTCCAACTCCTAATAGAGCAGAGGTTTTGGCCACCTTTCATGACCATCCTACGTCAGCTCATTTTGGTTTTTACAAAACTTTGCGTCGAATATCTGAACTTTATTACTGGCCTAAGATGCGTCAAACTGTACGTAGCTATATTGCTAAATGCAAAATCTGTGCTACATGCAAACCAACAAATCTTCCTCAACCAGGTTTAATGGGTAGTTATCGACAGATTGATTTTCCATTTCAACTTCTACCTTTAGATCTCATTGGTCCGTACCCTAGGTCTTATAAAGGTTCCCAATATGCTTTAGTAGTTGTTGATTATTTTACTAAGTTTCAGCCACGATTCAGTACATTGAAGCTAGCCCGAATCCTCACTTGAGATTTAGTGTCTCTTTGGCTATTTAAATTTTTTTCCTCTGAGCTTAGCCATATCTTTAGTATTTTGCATCACCTCTCTTCCAGTGCTTCTGAAATTTGTAAGCTATACGCTTCCTAAAATCCAATACTCCCGAAGTATAGAGGTTTCAATTGGCTAGACCCAACGTGTGGCGTCTTTTCCACTTCTGGCTTAAAAAAAATATATCTTCTTTAACTTTTGGTTTTGATCTTGGGTTGTTATGGTTTTCACTAGTTGTGCTTTTAGATTTTCATTTTAACATTTAGTTTTGTTGACACCACTATTTTGAGTGAAACAAGGACTCAGAAAGTTTATTTAAAACACTTATTCAGTTCAGCAGGAGATAGGGAATATACATCGAGATGATTGTGGCAACTACGCTCTCTCGATGGCAATATTGTTGTTAGTATTAGGGAACATTAAAACTCAAAATTGACTCAACTCATTTCTACTGACACAAATAAACGTCGAAACATAACAATGTAGTAAATATTTTTGGTTAAACAATGAAAACTGTGTCTGTTTAATTTTGAAATTAGTTTTTAAATAAAAAATATTTTAAATATTAAGGTAAAATTAACTTCTTAATCATAATCTTTGTTTTTGATTTATTTATGGACAGCCTCGCTTCCAAACTCACTCATTATATTCCGTCTAACAGCTCTATTGCATCAGAAACTCATACTCCAACAGAAGGTTCATCAAACACTGGTCAGCGCAGTTGCCACAATTATCTCAATCTATATTCCCTATGTGAAGCTGAACAATTTAAGTACTGTATTTATATTATTTTGTTATGTGCAAGTAAATGCAATACCTAAATTCTTTTTTGGCATTGGATTTATTTGCATTGGAGGTTTTGTATCAGAGTATATTTCAATTGACTGACATCATCGAGAAGATAGCCAGACTAAAATAGAGATGGGCAGGACACATAGCCAGAATACATTATCTCAATGTATATTCCCTATGTGAAGCTGAACAATTTAAGTACTGTATTTATATTATTTTGTTATGTGCAAGTAAATGCAATACCTAAATTCTTTTTTGGCATTGGATTTATTTGCATTGGAGGTTTTGTATCAGAGTATATTTCAATTGATTGACATCATCGAGAAGATAGCCAGACTAAAATGGAGATGGGCAGGACACATAGCCAGAATGACAGATGGGCGATGGACAAAGAGGTTATTGGAATGGAGGCCAAGGGAAGACAAGAGAAGCGTCGGTCGACCACCTACAAGATGGACTGACGATTTAAGAAGACTCAATAAAAACTGGATAAGAGCGGCGCAAGATAGCAGGGTTGGAAACATGAGGAAGAGGCCTATGTTCAGCAGTGGACTCTTGAGGCTGGATGATGATGATATTTCAATTAATTGTTTGCATATATGTCTAATAATTATGGTAGTGCAGGTTAACTGTATTGTTGACCAGTTTTAAGAATATACACTACTATTTATAATAAACACAACATTTTGTTACCCTTTCATATTTCATATCTAGCTCATACAATATTTTTTTAATCAAACAGTTTTAGGGGCTTATAATTTAGATGGTATTAAATTTATTGTGGAGGAAAACACACTAAATTTTAATATGCAGCCTACTGCTATTTGGCTGACAATCAGGCCTATTAGGAACAAGTCCAGATGGATTAATTGGTGATAAAAGCCTCATAGAAATAAAGTGTTCAGAACATTTAGAAATGACAAATTATCATTAGTAATTACACAAGAGCTCTAAAATTATTAATTTATATCCCAAGTGATAATTTGTTAGGTATATATCAAATTGTCACAACAGCAAAACAAATCAGTGATTTTAAGAGCTCGAATAAAACTGATTTTTTAAATCATTTTAACTAATATCTTCACCTGAATATTTGCTAAACCTGTTCATGGTGTTCTCTTTGAGAAGTTGTAAAACATTAATTGCCATTAATGTCAATAAATGTTAATTTTTTAGTAGCAACGAAGGGCATCTAACATAATACTTGACAATAGGAAATGATTGAAATAAGTTATATGTATGATTTATTAAAAATTTTATTTTTGTAGGTTTCTATTAGCCACAATCTGTGAATTAAATAATCTGAAAAATTCAGATAAATTTATATCATGTAATGATCAGGATGAATCCTTATTAAACAGGACAATACTACCACCAAATTCAAGGATGCCTGCATATTTTAGACAACAAAACTGTTATTTGTATATATGGACATTGAAGGATGTAACTACATTGATAATAGAAAAAGATTTGACCTGGGCCAGAAACATTACTTTATTAGAAAATTTTTATTTGGCTCAATATTTGGCAAAATTGTTACACCAATGACTAGTGACTAACAAAATAAAGGAATTCAAAAATATTTTATTACTTCATATTATTTCATCATATTTTTAACTGTATATTATATCACATTTTGTTTACGTAAATAGCATTAAGTAAAGTCTTAAGTCTAATTGTCATAAGACATTTGTATATTTTTGTTTTAGTACATGTCATGTTCTATTTATTATTAAGATAAATTTGGATAGCAAACCTTAATTATTTTTTCTATATTATTAAATGTAAATCTTAAGTTAACCAGTAATTTAATTATCTCCATTTCATCACAACTTAGTAGATACTCTATAATGTAAATGTAAATCTTGATCAACAGAATCAACTGGCTGGTCTAATGTATTTAATATTTTTTTATTTAACAATAAATATAGCTGTGAGGACATTATTGCTGTAATCTTATTTCTTTAATGTTTAATTATTTTGATTTTTATTGATAAATTGTCAAAAAATATTTCCAACCGCTACTGGGACAAACACACAGGAATTTGAAAGGTTTTCTAACGCTCATCCATTGTGACGACAGAGCTTAGGTAGTCCATGTGCAGATTATGATGGTTTTATACAATTTGTAAATAATGTAAAAAAGTGTGGTGCCCAAAAGTTACACACTAGTTCATGCTTCTGTTTTCAGATTTTAGTCTTTCTTATATGTTTCTCATCCATCTTATGGTTGTTTTCAAGAAGGTTTGTATTATCATCAGTTTAAATGAAATCAGTCTAAAAAAAAATTAATCTTAATTTTAATGCTCAAAGAGCCATAAAATGCTTTACTTACTAATCACTGTCCATCTCACAGATGCTACTGGAGTCACTGTCGCCATTTATATTAATTCTAATAGGTAGAATTTCCTGTCTATCTATTATACGCTCTCTTTGATACCACTGTTTAATTATATCTTCTGTGTGTCTAATAGAATTTTGCCATTTCTGAGGTGTAATAGTTTGTAGAGCTTCTTTCCACATGTTTAAAGCATCACATTCTTTATAGCCATCTCTACCAACATGTTTATTATAATAAGTTTTGGCAGTTCCCCATATTAATTCTATTGCATTGAAAATACAGTGGTATGGTGGCAGACATAATATTTTATGGCCATATTGTTCTGCTAAATCATCCACAATGTATTTTGGAGGTGGTTTGTTTCTAAAAATAAATATGATAACCTGAACTAAACTATTATTAGGGGTACTTACTGCGCAACAATCTGCAAAAGCTCGTTTCTCAACATAGTCTCATTAAAAGGTAGTTTTTTGTTATTTAACCAAACTTTTATGTCACTCTTAGTTGAAGATGTGTTTGGTGCTTTTTCCAATAACATGTTATGGTATGGAGCATTATCCATTATAATTAGGGATGGTTCAGTCAAACTTTTTAATAATTGATTTTCAAACCACAATAAAAAATTTTCTTGATTCATTTCCCCATGGTAGTCCATTAAAGCCGATTTAGAAGAAAATATAGCCTCTGCACCTTCAATGAAGCCATTTTCATTACCAGCATGAAGAATAATGTAACTACAAAAAAGAATTATTTTAATACCTTTACTTTTTCAATATGATTAAATATTATTACCGTTTTCCATCAGTTTTAATAGATCGTACACTTCTTTTATTGTCATCTTGCTAAGAGTGACATATAGATCCATTCTGAAAAATCCAGGTTTCATCTATAAAAACAAACTTATATAGCCCTTCATGTTTATAATTTTGATATAGTATCAAAAATTCAGCTCTCTTCACAGCAATATGAGACTGTTCCATCAGTCCTCGTCTTGGATTATCTTTGAGCCATTTAAAACCAATGTCATTCCGTACAGTACCGAGTGACGCACGACATCCACTAAACAATTTTTTTTCCTTCAGTTGAATCAATAGAGAGTCCAAAGTCACATGTTCTTCTGAAATGAATTAAATTTGATGAGTGTAGGCACAAAATTTCGAGCCAATGTCTTTAAGGGCATCTGAACTCCCATTTAACGACAATGTTAACATTATATCACATATCCCTGTAACCAAAGCAATTAGTTTTTTATTTTGAAACTTAGATGTATTGTTTAGTTCTGCATAGATTTTTGTAAAAAGTAAAAAACATTTATTTAAAAATACAAAAAAAAACACAAAAAAGTTTAGATTTTATTTTTTATTTTACTTGTTTTTGTACATTTTTCAATAAAATTTTACCAGGAATTTGATATTATCTATCTACGACCACTGTAAAATTTGGATCTTTTATCATCTAAGGATACAGAGATATTTGACCACCCCCTAAGGATTATTCTGGTTATGCCGTTGACCAGTTCAGAATAAAGAGGTTCAAAAAACAAATAATTTTATAACCATGGATATTTTCTACTTCTTCTTCTTCAGTGCCTTATCCGGTCCGGATGTTGGCGATCATCAAGGCTATCATGGTTTTGTTGACTGCTCTGCGAAACAGCTCCGCTGAGGTCATCCCAAACCATTGTCGGAGATTTTTCAACCACGAGATACGACGGCGTCCCGGTCCTCTTCTGCCAAATACTTTACCCTGCATAACAAGTTGAAGAATTCGATATTTTTCTTCATTCCGCATCACGTGGCCGAGGTACTCAAGCTTACGTTGTTTAATTAAATTAAGCACTTCTTTTTCTTTTGTCATGCGCTGTAGGACCTCAACGTTGGTGACATGGTCCACATAAGATATTTTTAGTATCCTTCTGTATATCCACATCTCGAAGGCTTCGATTCGTTTTTCAGTGGCTTGCGTCAGTGTCCAGGCTTCAACTCCATATAGTAATACTGGAAGAACGTAGCACCTCACTATCCGCATCTTGGTTCCCAAACTGAGATCACTGCAGCACAGCAAGGATCTCAACTTAATAAATGTAGACCGTGCCATTTCAATTCTGGATCTAATCTCTTGAGCGTAGTCCCATTGTACGTTGAGGGTAGTTCCAAGGTAAGTGAATCTGTCGACTCTCTGGATCTCTTCGCTACCTGCCATTAGTGCCCCGGGATCTAAATTTGTACGGCTGACAACCATGAATTTAGTTTTCTTAATATTAAGGTTCAGTCCGTATGATACGCTCACAGTTCGCACTCGGTCTAGTAAGGCCTGCAGATCGTTTAGGCTGGTTGCTAGTAACACAGTGTCATCGGCGTAGCGGATATTATTGATGTATTCACGATATATAACACATTATAGTAGAAAATATTATTGAATACATCAATAATATTTTCTACTATAATGTGTTATATATCGTTGGAAAGAGAAGATTTCAGAAAATAATTTTCAACCATAATTAAAAAAAAAAAAAAACAAAACATTCAATTTTCGGACTTTAACTGCCCTTAAACCATTCATTATTTACGAATCTTTAGAAAATTAATAAGTATTTTTGAAAAATTTGAACACAAAATGAAAGATTGCGTTATTGCTGAGTGCCGAAAGTTCCTGAAATCTGTTTATTTTAATATGTTTCATATGCGCAAAGAAAAGAGAAAATTTCATTCAAAAGAAATTTCTTGTGTGTTGTTATTTACTTTCGGCCTACAGTGATAATGTAGTTTTTCATTCTGGGTTTAAATTTTTCAAAAATAGTTTTCTCAGGATTCGAAAAAAATGAATGCATTTAAAAAATGTTCATCTGAAATTTTGCTCCTGCGCTCTTAATTTAATACACTTTATGTTATCTAACGAAAAGTATACTTACTTCGTTCATACATACTGTAAATTGTATTACGAATTTCAATTGTATTTATTAAATTAGTATTGGTAACTTTCTTAGACCTGGTACGTTTTTTGGGCGGTGATATAAGTGTATTACTTTTTACGGCCTGAGAAATAGAACTCACAGTTGAAACATGTAAATTTAAAGCTGTAGCTACACGCTAAAACAAGAATGTATATTTTAAGCATCTACAATAATATACAAAACATACATTTACATACTTTTCTAACAGCAGTCACGGCACGGGTAGAATGGGGCCGTTATTATCACGATCCTGTTCAAAATAATGAATCAAAGAAGCTACCATCTCTTTACAACGATTATTTAAATTCTTACGTGGCATTTTTGAAATAAAACACTAATTTTGTTCTAAAAAGAACAGATTTTATTAAATAGTTAAAAATATAAAACAAGAGATATTCACTTTAAAATTTCAAATAATAAAGTACAAAAAGTGTCAACACCGCAACTGTCAAATAAGTGTTACCAATTTATGCCAAAATTTTACCTTCGTTCGATTACAGTTACAGTGTGTTCCGAACAAATGTTCTTGATAAAAACGCTTTCTAATGCATTTATACAAATTAAATGAAACATATTATTGTGTATTTCTTTAAGTTAACATCAATAGAAATTTTTAAATATTATTTCTACGTGTATATAATAAAATATGTCTAGTGGCTGTAATGCCAGTTTACTCGTTAAAGTGATTCTAACAAAGAACACACCTATACCCTAAATATTTCGTGTTGGTATCATGTGACGTCACAGGCTATGACGCCGATGACGTAAATCGTTATATAAACTAGATGAAGTGTATTGGAAAACATTATTATTTAAACATAAACAAACAAAATTAGGTTAGAATCGATGTGAGGTAGTCCAATACTGATTACTGGATTACCGCAAGGCCGAGATAAGCAACCAAAAGAGAAGATGTATTTGGTGACTTTTCTAGTAACTTTCTTGAGTGTGAATCTGTCTTTTTAGTTTACTCCTCATAGTTACAACAAGTTCATGTTGGCAACCATTGCGAAAAAGAAGAAAAATGGAGAGTATTTTGTGAAAAAGAAGAAAAATATTTGTGAATTTGACCACAGAATACTAATCACAACATGATTGTGATGAATACTAATCACAACATGTTGTGATTAGTATTCTGTGATTTGACAGTTAGCATAAGTTGGAGCACGTGGAGTTAATTTTAGTTGGTCTGTGTTCTGAGAAAGGTTATTTATATTTTATATTAGTTCTTTTTACCTGAAAAATTTTAAACTTTTTAACTTACAATGTCCGAATAAAAAGCAAAACGTGTTCGTTCAATGAATTGGCATGAAGAAGAAAGGGTAAGTAATTTGCTTAAAAGTTTATATTAGAAATTTTGCTATTTCTGATTGTTTTTTTTTTTGTAATATTCCAGCAATTGTTTCACAGTATTTTGAGACTATTCCCACATCACAGAGGAGAAATCTTTAAATGCAAACTAAAATACATCAAAAACAAAAGCATGGGAAGCAGTTCATCAAAAGTGAGAATAAAATTTTATTAATTATTAATACCTATATAAACATTTTTGTAAAAAGTACACAGACATTTCATATTTATTTATTCAATTTGTTTAATTAACAATTCCCCAACTTTGATTTTTTTTTGTTTAGGTTCAATGAAGTAAATAGCAGACTTAGGGATTTAAGACAATTGCAGACCCAATGGAAACATATGAAAATGAATACCCGCAAGGTGTACAGCGACTATACTCGAGAACAGAAAAAGACAGGCACTCACAATTCCAGATGAGACAGTGATGGAGATTAAGGACATCATGAATCCTGCAGAATTGTTGAGAGATCATAATGTATATGATTCTGATGGCCCTGTGAGTTTTCATATAATAGGTATTATTATATACATTACATTAAATTTTGTTTTTCACAGATAATACAATTATCAAACTATGAAATGGAACCAAGTACTAGTGAAGAAGTGGACACCCAATTAAAGGTCAGTAGATTTATCAAAGATTTAAATTTTTTAATTATGGTATATGATTAATGAAAACATCTTTTATTAGATATTTGAGAATGATATATTGTTACCAATGGAGAGTGAAGAATTTACAGAGGTGGAGATTGAAGAAATGAAACAGGTTAGTTGATTTGATGTGCCAGAGCTAAATAATGAGTTAATGACCATCTTTGCAGAATAGTTTACAAATTTTCATTTAATTATAATTAAGTTTTGTTTGTGTAACACATATTATTATTTTAGTATGTTAATGAAGGGGCAAGCACATCAAAAGGAAAGGACATACCATGCATCTCCACTCCCATTAGGAAAAATTTAAAAAATGGGTACTTCATGGTGTTTATCAGCACCCAGTGAATGTAAGCAATGAAAGTAAATTGTCCTTTGTTCTCAAACAAAGAAAATAACGAATGAACCGTTGTTATCTGTAAAACCGTTGAAGACCGTTGAATTCATTGGCGCCTTCACGGATACCGGTAATAGCGGTAAATTCAGAACACGTTCGGGTTAACCACAGTGGGTCCGCAAGGGATGACACTACCCCTGTGGTATAGAGAACAGCAAGTGGAACCCCCCTGTCAACACAGGGAGTGAACTACCGAGTAGGCTTTTGGGACGGCACCCAGAATACGGACTGGCAGCGGCCAGCACGGACGAAAAAAACAGTCTCTTCAGTAAGACACTATAATTTTCGTTCGAACAATTTGTTGACTGCCGTAAGGCTAGTGACTCCCCCCCAGGAAGTCCCGACACGCAGGTGTCGGAACTTGAAGATGAAGTTAGCGACAATCCCTTGTCGCCAACCCCTCAGGTTGACACTTATAACTATTATAACATACTTGATAATGAACTAACGGAAATAATCACTGAAATTAAAGAAACGCGCGAGCAACAAAAGCAATTACAAGAGGACATCATGGACGATGACACCCAAAAAAAGAAAGCCCTCCCTGACGACTCGGACGAAGAAATGAAGAAAACCAAAAAAGAAGACATTGAACTCATGGAGAAGACAGAAATGCTCCAAGCCATAGAGAAGCTTCATAGAATAATAGAGGTACAGCATAAATGCTACAGAAAAACGCAAGAAGACTTGCAAGCCCAAATCAAGGACTTACAGAAAATAATCAAAGAAAAGGACGCCGACAACAGACGTCTCACGGACAAAATACTGGCCCTTCTTGACAAAAAAGAAGAAAACTAAAAGGACAAATCCACGCAGAAAACAGAAAAACCAAAAAAGACGGAGATTCCGGTGAAAAAAACGGAATCCAAACCGAATAAAGAAACTAAGCAACCTACAAAGGAACAAGAAAAGAAAAAACAGGAAGAAAAGCAGAAAACTGCAACAAAAAATGTAAGTAACTACGAATCTGAAAAGAACAAGGAAAAAACAAAAGTCCAAGAAAACGACTGGCAATCGCCCAAGTGCAAAAAACCCAGGACAACTGCCAGCGCAGCTGAGCAGCAAACGGAAATAATTAAAAGAAGGAAAGAAAAAGAAATGGACTTGAACATAAAACAAATTCAGGAGAAGAGACAGGAAAAAGAAAAAAGGATGCAGCCCGGCACCAGCAAAGCGAACAACCCCGAAAATGAAACAACAGAGAAGACAATAAAACTAGCGCCTAAACCACCGGCCATCATCTTAAAGACAGTAAATGAACATCAGCGTATCTTCCAAAAAGTCGCTGAAAGGAAAATAATATCCGTAAACAAGTTCGCCCGATCAGGAAGAACAATTGTTATTCAAACCAAATCAAGAGAGGACTATCTAGGAATGGTCAAAGTATTGGAAAACCACGAACCAAGAGTAGAGTTTGTCGCATATCCAATAGATGGCGACAGAAAGAAGAGAGTAATAGTCAGAGGGCTAGCCGCCACTACCGACCCAAAAGTAATACAAGAGGAACTTCAAAGACAGCGTGATGAAGCAACTCGAGTGATAAATATCATATCAAAAAAGGAAGATAAAAAGCCTCTTCCTATGTTTTTGGTCACAATCCGTGAGGAAGACGACCAAAAAATAACAGAGAAACCATGCAGTGCAACAACTGCCAGGGATATTACCACAGCTCCAAAGCGTGTCATTGTGGAGCAAAGTGTGTTAAATGCGGCAAAAGCCACATCAGTAGCGAATGCGATATGGAAGGAGAATTCATCCCAAAATGCGCAAACTGCAATGGAGAACACACGGCAAACTACCGTGGATGCACCAAAGCGCCGAAAAGAAGACCTCCAACCAGAACACAACAGAAAAGCAGACCTAAAAGCAGAGCCTTCAGTTTGCTGTTCATAATTTCCATAAGTTCGTCACTTGTTATGTTTGTGCTTGCTACAGGGGCAGTTTTTGGTTGTTCTGCTGCCTTTGTCGCTGCGGCATAACTAATGTTAGGCCGTGTGGTTGGTGCACTTGGTGCATCCTTGTACTTTGGTTGTACCGTCGTATTTGTTTTCTTTTTGGGTGCTTTTGTGCACCCCCTCTAGCTGGCTGTATGAGCTCCGTCGCAGTTCGCACACTTGGCCGGTGTTTCCCTGTCTTTTGGACAGTCTGAAGACCTGTGGTAGTCTCCACATTTTACGCATCGCGAGGCGCAATGGCAGACACTGGAACCATGATAGAAGTCCTGGCAATTATAAGACTGAACCACGTCACGTTGTTGTTTATATTCATCTTCGATTCTTACTCGAAGATAGCAGAGGTTGTTTATTTTTCTGGTGTTTTCGGCTTCCTCTTCAGGAACCGTGATTTTAAATGGTGGGAGTTGTACTTTTCTCCCATCTCTTATTCCTGAGACAGTTTCAACTTTGATAACGTCGATGCCTTTGTTTTCTAATTCGATTGCGATTGTTCGCAACTCGACATTGGTTTGCAATCCTCTGATTACAAATCTTTTGTTCTTTGGTACGTCGATAGGATAATCTACAAAGTTTATAGCCGGTCGATGTTCCTCTAGGATTTTTACCATCCCTAAATATCCCTCTCTGCTTTTGTCTGTATTATAACAGACCACCCTGATTTTGCGAACTTGTCCGATTAAATGAATTTCTCTGCGGCTTTCCGCAGGATATTCTGGCTTTCATTCACCGACTTTAGAATTATTGCCGGAGGTTTCGGCATTTTTGTTGCTTTTTCAGCGGGTACCACTGGTTCTTTGCTTGTGCTTGGTTTTGTTTCTATCTCATTTTTTAGGGCTTTTTTCGAATTGGCGTGATCCAATCACGTCATCCATTATTTTTTCTTGTCTTTAGTCTAGCGTTGTTTTTGCGCTACACTCACAGTTTCTGCGGGCGTGGCTTCGTCGATGGTTTTAGCAGTGGTTTCCCTCTTTCTCTGTTTCTTGGCTATTTTTTGCCAGGACTCATCGCATGCCTCGTTGTTTTTTACAACAGTAATCGGTTTTTCAACCTTATCGAGCTGTTTGTTGGATATTTTTTCGGGTTGTTCTACCCTTTTGTCAGTGCTTGCCTCGCGCATGCGTTTAGTGTGGACTGTAGTCTCCTCCTTCTTCTCAGTTAACTGCACTATTTGTGCAATTAACTTTTTATTTTCTTGTCTCAACTCATTAAGTTGATCAAGTAGAGCCTCGATTTGTCTGTTATGACTTTTTTGCATCTCATCCATTTTCTGGATGAGAATTTGTATTGTTGATTCTTCCTCTTCTCTTTGCTTTTTCTTATCAGTCTCAGGATTTTTCCCTGGACTGGAGCATGGCCTTTTTCTCATGTCCTCGCTGCGACGAGAAGTGTAGACATTGTTCGTGTCGTAAATTTGTCGTTTTGACTGTAAGTCCGAGGTCGTTCTGTCATCAAAGTTTGATACTACTGACTGACGGTCAGAGATATCATTACTATATTCATTGTCAGACAACAAGGAGCCATCGACAAGGGTGTCCATCTCTGAGATGGTTGGGGATGCTGGGATAGAATACGGTGCTGTATCATGAGATACATACTCCGATTCAGGGTTTGGGTTAGGTTGTGGGGAATTCACAACTTGAGCGGAAAGCTCGGTGGTCTCATAAGAAACCGACGACATTTGAGATCTGTCTACTTCGAAGACTGTAGTTTTTTGTTTGTCCACCCGACACATGTCGAGTGGATTCTGGGTATCTTCCCAGGCCCTAGCGGGGCCGTTCACTCTTGTCTCCAGGAGGGTGCCTCTTGACGTTTCTCGCTCTGTAAGCGCAGGGGCCGTTGCTGTCCGACCTAGATTCAAAACTAGGCCTTACAGTGTCAGTCCTGTCGACACCATACAGAGATCCCTATTCTTCGTAAATGCTATTTATTATAGCCCTCTGAGAGAGGCCTATAAATACAACCTCTCTGCGGTTCAAGCTAATAATACAATCGCATTCACTCTTCGCTTTGAATTATCTCAAGCGCCCAAGTCACTTGCGGTGTCTTACTCGCCGCTAGGAGCTGACAAGCTCCCTTGACTTAGGTCGGTTGCGACTCTCCAAAAACGCCTCTGCACTGCTCGGCTACTCGAACCAAACTTATTATAAAGGGATTGCAGTTAAATCTTTTATATAAGGGATTGCAAATGAAAACAAAATTCGCGCAAGCGCATTACATTTATTTAGCACTGTAATCAAATATATATCCCTATAATGTTTGGTTGCTCTCTGTCACAATACATAAAAAAAATCTTTGTTTGATTACTGAAAATGGACAGAAAACGTGAAATAATCAAAAATTATTTAGGAGGAAAAACAATCTAATTTCAATAATTAAAAGGTTTAAAAACATTGAAAACACTAAAATTGGCAGTGGTTGGTCCAAACAGAAGCATTCAACATAGAAAAAAAATTGCTGGTGAATATAATAGCACCTGTAAAACAGGTATTATAAAGGCACACACACATTAACACACGAGGCGATCAACCCTACCCCTAGGAGCATGTGTATACCAATGTAAGAGAGGGATCCACATGCTCGAAGATCAAACCGGTCTCACCTCGCTAGTCGAGATGGAACATTTTTTCCTCGGTATATTAATTATCTCTGTTCTATATGGCGATTAGCCACAGAATCAGATGATATAATTCCCGGTTTTGCGGGTTATGCTAATTTCCGTCGCTGTTAGTTCGTAAAATTTATTCCTATTATTAACGATAATGTTAATTAGAAAGATGCGTTTTTTTAACTTTTTTTAGTAGCGTGGTTTTATTAGTCAGTGAGCATTTTTGTTATTTTTTTACCTATCTACTTATGCTAACCTAACTATGGAGTGTGCATTCCCAAGTGTATAACGCTCTCACACACTCCGTGTATATGCCTATAGCTAATCTAATTCTAATCTATCTGCTACGTGTGGGTGTGTTGAGGTGTGCATTCCCGGGTGTATAGTGCCTGCACACACCTCGGTGTATATTGTACTTAATACAAGTTATTTTTGTTGCTCACTATTTACCTGATTCTTTTAGTTCACTCTGTGGCTATCTCATTTCTTCATGTTTCTTAATTCCTATATCCTATAAGCTGCTGCAATTGGCCGTTTATGTACCAATCTGTGGTTTATGTCGTAGTTTGTCAACTCTCTTAATTTTATATTAGGATGGTTTCTGACTTCATCGAAGATCTTATGGGCTCTTTCGTCCATGATTCTTAGTATTCTTTTCTCTCCTGAGTCCCTGTAGAGGTACCTTAGCGGTACATAGTTAGGTAGGTTCAGAGCTTCCCTTATTATCCAATTTTGCGTTGTTTGGATTTTCTTCCTGTTCGTTTTGCATGTATGTCCCCAGGCGGCAGATGCATAAGTTAGGGAGGGTAGTATTATGCTGTTAGCTACCCTCATTTTTGTTTTAAAGCGAAGTTTGCTCTTTCTGCCTATCAGCGGTGAGAGTTGACTTCTTAATGCTTTTGCCTTATAGACAGTTTATTTGATATGATTCGTAAAGTTAAGTTTACTGTTTAGTATGACTCCGAGGTATTTAGCCCCGTTCGTCCATTCTACAGGGGTGTTTCCTACCGTGATCTCCCTGTCTGGTCTCTTTTTCCTGTGTTTGTACATAACGGCTTGCGTCTTGTCGGGATTTAGTGCAATTTTCCACTTTATACACCATCTTTGGAATCTATTCAGAGCACTTTGCAGATGATTTGCAGCCAGATTTGGATCTCTACTACTGGCTGCTATGGCTGTATCGTCCGCGTGCAGACTAACCAGTGTTCCGGATTTCTGTCGGAGTATCAGCAGTGTAGATAGTGTACAGCTAAGGCGACAGCACCGCCCCCTGAGGCACACCCGCCTCCAGAGTCCCGAGCTCAGATAGTGTTGGTCCTATCTTAACTCTGAACCTTCTGTTGGCCAGGTATGACGCAAGGAGACATGTCATCGCCTTACTATAACCTAGGTTACTCATTTTGTAGAGCAGACCCAGATGCCATACCCTATCGAACGCTTTACTCACGTCGAGGAACGCAGTTGCTGTGTACAACTTTTCATTAAAACCTTTGGTGATGTGTTCTGTAAGTCTCAGTACTTGAAGTTCACATGAATGTTCAGATCTGAATCCGAACTGAGATTCTGGTATAGATCCCAAAGCTAGAGATTCATCATTGTGTCTTTTTAGAATGAATCTCTATGCAATTTTGCTTACTGATGAGAGTAAGCTTATCGGTCTGTAGTTTTGTGGAAAAGTGCCGTCTTTTCCCGGTTTTGCTATCATCATTACGTGGACTTCCTTCCATCTGTCCGGGAAGTATCGCAGTTTTAGTATGCCATTCACGATGTTGGTGATGTATACTACTGCTTTCGTCGGTAGATTCTTGAGGGCCTTGTTGGTAATGTTATCCGGTCGTGGTGCTTTTTTCGCATTTGTCATTTTATCAAATTTTTGATTTCTTCGGGGGACGTGTGGTCTAGTCCTATTCTTCCCTTTCTCTTTTTTAGTCTGCTTGCGAAGTTCTCGACTTGATGGTAAAGTCAACGTCTTCGTAAGGGTGTTCGTTGTTTTGACAAGCCTTTTCGAGTTCGTCTTGACGTCAGGACGATTAGATTATGAGTGGAATCGCCTTCATTCAATGAGTGTATTTCATATTGTTGACCCACGTTGTGTAGGATTGCAATATCGAGATGAGTTGGTTCTGCTACACCGTTGTAGCATGTTGGGTCTGTTGGGCCAACTGCATAGGTATTGTTTTTCGTCTCGAGATAGGCACAGAGCCGTCTGCCATTCTGTAGCAAAATACTGGGGTGTGTAGGAGGAGAGATGTATAAGAAGAGTGGTCTATATATATGGGATAAAATTGATAGAAGTCAAATAGATAACAATTAAGTAAAGAAGTATAAAAAAGAATATTGAACGGAATGTGGCTAGGCTAGCAATGTAGGCAAGATAATGACCACTAGAAACTCAAGGATGGATACGGCCAATTTGCATGCCTTTTAAAGACAGTAAATCAGGAAAATATGTATGATGGATAGAAAAGAAGATAAGAAAAATGAATAGATATAATGAAAATTAACAAAGAAAACAAATTGAGGGCGCCAGAAGGGGGATACTACTCTAAAAAAGAGTAACGGTCACTCTTCCAGGTATCGTATACTGCTAATATTAATTAAAGTTGATTTAATAAACAAAAATGCTGTAAATGTAAAAAGGTAAGGAAATATTAATAAAAAATTATATGCAAAACAAATTCAAGTTTATTAAATATAACTTCTTGGATTTTGACAATCTCTAAGTTACCCAAAAAGTATATGAAAATTTCACAATATAATATTTAAAAAAAAGAAATGTTGAAAACAACTATAATAAAAAGTTGAAAACTAGACAGAATAACTCTGATATAGAGTGTACAACCTACATCTAGGTTAAAAAACAACCTTAAACAAAATAATGCTAACGTTGGAAGAACGTATAGCCAAGTAACTATATCATACTAACCTACAATATGACCAACAATATTATTAAACACCTCTAAATTTAAATATAAACAAAGTAATATATATAAATGGGAACAAGCCAAGTTAAACAATTGAAACGGTCTATTATCCTGAAGGGATAATAGCCAGAGTTAATAACGCAAGATGAAATATAAAAAAATTAGTTAAGTAAACACATAATGAAATAATTAAAGTTAATAATGAAATAAATGGTTAATACAAAAAAACAATGGAAGATAATCTCTGGGTAGAATTTGAGCTCAAACTTACCGATACCTTGCACCAAGGGGAGTTATATTAATTAATATATATATAATATATGTTATAAAAAAAACCTATAACTGGTGAAACGAGATATATATATATATATATATATATATATATATATATATATATATATATATATATATATATATATATATATATATATATATATATATATAGTTCTGAAGTAAAAACCAACTGTCCTCCTAGGTGAAACAGTTGTCTGGAAGGATACTCCCGAATGGCTTCGGTGTCCCAGCGACGTCCTCCTTGAGGTCCGAAATTAGCACGGAGCTGGTGCTAACTGGCTCAGTTCCGATAATTACGGTCCTGCCCTACCTCTAGGTGCAGGCTGGAGAAAAAAAATGAGGGTGGAGTAGACAATACTCCCTGGCTTGTCCCAATGACCCTGATTCTAATAGAGTTGAAGTGGTACTCTCCCTAGGATGTTCTGAGGGAAATTTATAATTCCATGGTAGGTGGCTGAAAACAATTCCCCGTTACTTCTAATCTCAACATTGATAAAAAGAAATCAAAGAAGAAGTGAGGAAAGTTTCTTTCAGCATAAGAAACCGGAGCAAAAAGATAATTATGGTAGATAAAAAACCCATCCAATCGGATGTAGCGTGACCTTGCTTCACATAGAGTAAAAATATAATGGCCTTGGACAAAATACTATATTAAAATATGAAATAATGAATCTGAATAATAGGATATAGATAAAATACTCTAATGTTTATAATATAAAAAATTATTATTTACCAGATAGCTACTTAATTCCGTGCTAGAAATCTCACTTCAACTTCCCGAGTTTGCGAAAACACCGTCAATTAAATTGTTATAGTTATACTTAGAATATTTAACTTCTTGAAGTGAAGGAAATTCTATGCATTAATTGGATTTTCTTTCGCTAACTGCCACCTTGTACCACTTCAAACTCTAGATCAAAAGTGAATTTTAATTCACAGTTAATTAACCAAGAAGAGCCAATTTCCACTTCTCCTAATCTCCTGTCCTCTCTTTGGTTCGCAATGGTACCAAATTAGATCAGAGTGACAACTTAAATTATTAAAAATACACACTTAATGGGCAAATGAACACTTAAAGTTAGGCAACCCATACTACATCTCTGAAATTATTTTAATATAAATTGTTTATTATTTTAATTTAAATTGTAATATAAGTAACGACTGTTACATTCCCCTACTAGTCGGGAAAAAAATTTAATCAAAATTTTTTTTTTTGTTCCTAAAATTAAAAGTATCAATAACTAAGTGTACTGGCCTAACATTCCACGTTGATCTGCAAGTTTACACAAAAAAAATAACCACGAACTAAAGATCACGGAAAAAAAAGAATGGTCATGGCGCCAGACACCACAAACTCAGATGACTCGAAAGTCGAATCAAAATCTCAATCGACAATATGCTTAAAAGCCAAATATTAACTAAATATACCAACTAAATTCTTGCTGACAAATAAATGTCGAATTGGGCACTAAATCCAAAATTGAACTATCCATGGACATCAGATCTATAAGACTAAGTATATCCAAGGACGAACAACCAGGCAAATTATGAGCCAATTCAACCAATATCTCACCCGGAGATATACTAAACTAAGATCAAAGAAATCATAAACTAAATAGGTTAAGAATTGAACACTTAATCCAAAATTGAACTAACAATGGACACCAGATTCATAGTAATATATCCAGAGAAGAACAATCAGGAAAATTTATGGAGCAATTCTCACCAAACCAAATAACACAAATAGTAATCTAAATCGTAAACATACCAAAGTATATCAAAGACGTAATAACCAAAATAAATGTGAAATAGGACGCTTAATCCAAAGTCAGACTATCAATGGACACCAGATTCATAAAAGCATATCCAAAGAAGAACGACCAGGAAGATTTATGAACCCATTCACACCAATACTAAATCTCAAAACTAAATGAGGTCTACGTACACCCACATCTGGTGATACGAACCTACATAACCAAATAAACCAAATAAGTGAGGAATCGGACACTGAATCCAAAATCGGACTATCGATGGACACCAGATTTATAAATAGAGCATATCCAAAGAAGAACGATCAGGAAAGGACCAATTCTCACTAATGCTAATAACTAAATTAGCTCGTACCCTCATCCGGTAATATGAGCCAATACCAACTAAGTAATTACAATAAAGCAAAATTTCCTAAAGTGTGAAGCAACATTGTCACACTTATTCAGACTAAGTAATGTAATATGTAACTGAACTAAACCAAAGATAAAGATAAGTACCTAAAGTCTAAAGTCTAAAATGGACTAAAGGAATTCAGAGGCTAAATAAATTTTGAGTGTGCTAGTATTCGCTAACTATAGCATGTGGCTACAACACATGTATGAGAATAACCAGACACCGATAAAATCCCAATAAAAATCCTAAGGAAATATAAGTGGTGGACTTTTCCTATAATACCATTACTAACGATAGAACAAAGAAATGTGTCGAGAACAAGCAATCAATTTTTGAACAAAACTGTAGATTTATAACAAGTTCTCGCAGCATGGAATTATCCGGGAATAGTCCTAAATCTAAACAGCAATTTATGCCTAAGGAAAGAAGTGGGATTACACTAAGAGAACAACTCATTTGTCTAAACTCTTAAATAATGAAAATGACTAACTTGACATGTGTAGGGATAGTTAAAGAAAAAAAACATAACCTGAAGTAAGATAACTAATATGAACTAATTAAACTTCCCTATCAAGTTGTGAAAAGGTAACTGGAATATTTGGACAATCACACAAGAATGGTTAGGACATGTCGCGAGCATTTCCTGACCAGAAATATTATGAGGCATAAACATCTGCCTACTCTGCAATAAACACATATAGTACGAACCTAATTGAGCAGCAGTGATCAGTTGCTGAGCAACAATCTCGAACCCACGTATTCACTAAAGCTGAGTATTGACAGATTCATTGACAGAAAATTCAGAAGAATAAATAAGAAGAAATAAGAAGGACACCGGTCATCCTCACCTACTTCAAAATTCCAAACTAATTCCAGAACCATCCTGTATATGGAATCAGGACATAAATTATTGTAGAGTATTTAAGATTTTCGTGACAAGTGAAAATAAAGCAGACCAAAGATAAAAAAAAAATCACAACATCTTTCCAAATTGGCAAATATTGAACAAATATATCAAAACAAATACTAAGGAATCAAATATCAAAGATATAACACACAATATATGATCCAGTAGTGTAACAACATAGTTCCATAGTTCCTTATCAGTAATAGGATTAACTATAAGTATAAATCTAAATATGTAAATATATACTAAACAACCCTCGTATCATAAGAGATTAAAAGGAGTAATTCTCCTGGGAAGATTAGTACTTAAGAATATTAATTCATTATAAAGTGCATCATTTATAATACAAAAAAATGGATAAGTCATACATACTAATTATCTAATAAGTTATAGAAGTCATTAACCAATGCCAAAAGATACAAAAAATAGCGGTGTACCTACGTTATCTGGTGATTAAGAAAATCTTAGACTAAAATGCAAAATATAATCAAAATAAGCTAAAGACAAACAGAGAAAGAGATTAGCTTAAACGAAAGTGTTAAGTTAGTCTTCTTCTGAGGATGAAGAACTAACCTCGTCGATGGTGTTATCAGGCAGTAAATCCTTTACATGAAATTGACCAATTCGTTTGTTGGACGAATTGTCCGTTAATTCATATACCAAAGGAGATATTACCCTTACAACCGTACACGGAATGTATTTCTGGCAAAATTTTGCCGAAATAGCATCACCTTTACTTGATTTTACAAAGTTTCTCTTTAAAACTCTATCGCCAACAAAGAATCGCAAATCTCTCTTCCTCAAATTGTATTGACTTTTGTTCCGGAGGTAAGAAGTTTTTAACTTCTTCCTGATATCAGCAAAAATTGGAGGTATAGTCTGAAGGTCATCTAGACGATGAAGTCTCTCGGATATTTGAGGGAGATTTGCGGAATTTTCAGAAATTAACCCAAAATAGTCACCAGATAAAGCAATGTTTCTGCCAAAATTCAAGTATGATGGGGAGCACTGTGTCACTTCATGGACAGAAGTCCTTATGGCTTGAGCTATGGAGTGAATATATTGATCCCAAGCTCTATGATCTGGGAAAGTGTATGATCTCAAGGCTGTGACAATACTTCGATTCACTCTCTCAGTATGGTTTGCTTGCGGATGGTACGCAGCATTATAAAAGATCTTCTGAACCTTGTATTTGGTTAGAAGGTCTTTAAAAGCTTTAGACACGAACTGTGGACCATTGTCACAGGAAACAATTTGGGGAACACCAAACAACAAAAAGACTTGTTCCTCCAAATATTTCACGATTGCTGGAGTTGTGGCCTGACGAAGAGGAAAAACTAAAGGAAATTTAGTGAAATAATCCACAACTACTAAACAATAGGTATTTCCTTTGTAGCTACGAGGATATGGTCCAATGAGATCCAACGAGATCATTTGCCAAGGAAAATCAATGTTCCTGAAGGAACCCATGAGTCCAGCTTGTGGTAAATTACTTGGTTTACAAGTAGCACAAACCATGCACTTAGCAATATGCTTTTTTACAGATTTGCGCAAGCCGGGCCAATAATATAACTCTGCAATACGGTGATACGTTTTATAAAAGCCAAAATGACCAGCAGTAACCTCATCGTGAAACATATGCAAAATGTTTTCCCGATTTGGCGTAGGTACGACTATTTTCCAGTCGGACATATTAGATAATGTCTCTACCGGACCTAAAATGTGTTTGTACAGCACATTGTTCTCTACCTTAAAATCAGGATACTTTTGTGGGTCTTGAGTAACCCTATCAATCATATTCTGATACCACGCGTCAGGAGTTAAAGAGGACAGATCTAAGACGTTAATGTCATGGACACGGGAAAGAGCATCTGCAACTACTACCCCGTTTGCCTTTCTATGGATAATCTTATAGGAATAGGCAGCCAGTTTACAGATCCATCGGGAAAGTCTCTGTGAAGGGTTTTTCATGCTATGAAGCCATACTAAAGAACTGTGGTCTGTAATGATAGTGAAATTACGACCTTCCAAATAATAACGAAATGCTTCTAACCCATGGATAATAGCTAAGAGTTCTTTCTCCGTAGTGGAATAGTTCTTCTGTGCCTTATTCAACTTCTTGCTCGTATAAGCGATGGGGTGCTCAGAGCCATCTTTCAACTGAAATAACACGCCACCAGAAGCAGTATTAGAGCAATCAGTCATTAAATAAAAATGCTCATTAAAATTAGGTGACATCATGACTGGAGCGCTCGTTAAAGCATCTTTAACGCGCCTAAAAGCTTCATCTGCCTCAGGAGTCCAAGTAATAGTTTGTCCCTTTTTCCTGTTCTTCAGAAGATCAGTAAGAGGTGACAACAAGGTAGAGTAAGATGGTACAAACCGACGATAATAACCACACATTCCCAATATCCTACGGACTTGGGTTGTGGTCTTAGGTATAGGAAAATTCTTAATGGCAACAATTTTATCAGGATCAGTCCTTAGACCCTGATTATCAACAACATAACCCAAAAACTTAAGACTAGGACGGCAAAACTGACACTTATCTAAATTAATCGTTAGATTAGCTTCCTTAAGGCGTAAAAACAACTTATCTAAAATTTCCATATGAAGGGAAAAATCAGTAGTAACAACTAAAATATCATCCAGATAATAGAAAACATAGGGCTCTAACTGAGGACCAATGACTAAATCCATCAGACGACACATTGTCTGGGGAGCAGAAACAAGACCAAAAGGCATAGTGACAAATTGAAATAGTCCTTTGCCACTGACGGCAAAAGCAGTATACTTCTTGCTCTCTTCACTCAATGGGATCTGTAAGAAGGCCTTAGACAAATCAATAGAAGAGATGTATTTGGCATTCTGAAGTTTGCTCAAAATCACATCTTTTCTAGGGATAGGATAAGCATCCCGGTTAGTGGTAATACTGTTCAATTTCCGACCATCAAAGCAGATCCTAAAGGATCCATCCTTCTTTTTCGTTAACCATAGAGGGCTACAGTAAGACGAGGTAGAAGGTTCTATGATGTTTAACGAGAGCATCGAATCGACTTCTGTTTCTAAATCAGCCTGCCATGCTTGAGGTATGGGATACTGATAAAGTCTAAAAGGAGTGGGATTTCCCACCTCAATAGTGTGAGATATTAAAGACGTACGACCTAGTTTGTCTTTGGAAGAAAGAGTAGTAAATTTAGAGATCATGTTCTCTAATTGCCTTTGTTCAGAACTAGATAGACTAGAAAAATCATGAATAGCACTCAAAGTAGCTAAATTAAATTCAGAAATTGAAAACGAAAAATCAGAACAACTTAACGTGCTATTGAAAGCATTGAAAAAATCCATGCCTAAAATTATAGAATTCTGTACAGAAGGAATAACATAAAATGTGATTTCTCTACATATATTTGCAACAGTGATTTCAGTTTGAAGTTTGCCTGTAATAGACTGAACTGTACCATCTGCAGTAGATACCTGCAAAGATGAAATGGGCATAATGGAAGAAGTTGCATTTTTCAAAAGATGTAACGAATGTGCACCTATCAATGAAATATTCGAGCCACTATCTAACAACGCTAAGCATGCTTGTCCTAAAATCTTAATGGGTAAATAAGGTCTATTATCATTAACCTTCCTAACTAGTAAAGAATTTAAATCTAAATCTAAAGTATTTGATTGGTTATAAATACTATATGGTACAACCATAGACATATCATCATCATCAACAAACCTAGAAGTTGATACTGATAATGGAACTATTTCACTACTGTAATCATTAGAATTGTGTTTAACGCTACTGGGTAAAGAAGAATTGGTAGTTGACCATCTGTGCTCACTTAAATACTTGGGGCACATTGTGAGAGGTGAAAAGTACGAACTTTTAAGAAATATCATGCAGGGCAAAATTAAGGGCAAAAGAGGTGTGGGAAGAAGAAAAATATCGTGGCTTCGTAATCTACGTGAATGGTTCGGGTGTAGTTCGATTGAACTTTTTAGGCGCGCTGCTAACAAAGTCGCAGTGGCCATGATGATTTCCAATCTCCGCTAGGAGTGGCACGAGAAGAAGAAGAAGAAGCTCACTTAAAACAGGCGGATTTAACGTTTCATGATTAGTAGTTAATTTCGGGACTGATTTTGTCTTGTGGTGTGCTTTGCTTTTTTGACAGTTACCCCTTTCCCTTTCCGACTCGGAGATGGGTTTGGGTTGCTGGATGTGCTTGGACCAGCGGTCTCGTTTGAAGTTTGGGTTTGATTCCCTGATTGTATGGTGGACGGAGAAACGCTCAGGGGACGGACCTCCGACAATTCGTTTCCCGAACACTTAAAACAATTTCTCTTTAGAGTGTTTTCCCTACCACAACCGTGGCAGAAAATACGAGTGCGAGGGATCGAACATTCAACAAACGAATGACCAGACTGACGACAATTCCAGCAGACGATAGAACTTACAACTGACACATTACGTTCAGGGCCCTTATTGTGCCAAGAACGATGACTAAAAGAGTTTGGCTGAGAAGAAAAATTAGAAGAAGGTCGAGATGTGGACGAAGACTGAGAGGACCAGGATAACGTTTCCTCTAAACGTTTACACTTTACAGTAAGGTCATCAATAGTTTGGATGTCCATAAGAGCTAGCTGTTGATGATAAAAAGGTAACAGACATTTAAGAATAATTTTTATCTTAGCAGAATCTGATAAAGAAGTCTCCAAACGGCTACACATGCCCAAAATAGTGTTAATGAACATGGTGACAGATTCTCCAGGTTTCTGCTTATGGTTTTTGATTTGGTCCAATAGATCATCCTGGAATGAGTAAGGAAGAAAATCTGACTTCAACTTGTGTACCAGATCAGACCAACAAGAACAACTACCTCTATTATTCATGAACCATGTAAAAGCTGTACCGGTGAACAGTTCAGCAGAAGCAGCAAACAAATCCTCTTCAGAGACACCTCTAGAAACACGAAGACATTCAACCCTTTCTATAAATGACATCACATCAGTGTGCTGTTTTTCACCAGAAAATGAAACACTCCATTTGTGTACTTGCACAGGTTTGGAGTATGCGAAGCTAGGAACTACATTGACTGGAGCATTAGGAGTAGATGTAACAATGTAATTAACTCTAGAATCAAGTTCACCCTCCAATGTAAGTATTCTCAGAGATACAGTCCTTTTAAAAGATTCCTGCTCTTCAGTAGAGCAATGTAACAAATGTACGCGGCCAGAAATGTGAGCTAAACGAGAAGTTAGTCGCGCATACAAGTTATCTTGTACAGTTCCCCTGAAATCTCCTATTCTCGTCGACAAATCATCTAAGGTTTCGGATATTCCTTTCTGTTGGTCATCGAAAGGGATGTGTGTAGCAGAAATCTGAGTAAAACTCCTATTTTCCTGTTTCTGCTTTAAATATCCACGCAAAAGCTTGCGTTTGTCTTCAACCTTTGCCGACTCTGCAGGCGTTATACCCCTAACATTCAATTCGTAATCCAATTCGTTTACCAAAAGATGCTCAACTTTGAAAGCACACATGATGAGAGGAAAAATATGGACAAAGTGATACCAAGATCAGAAATATGAAATACTAATTATTAATTATACCTAAGTTGCAAAAAAAATGTGGACAAATTATTAGCAACACACCACCAAGATCAAAATAGCCAGCAAAAATAATATATATATAATCAAATAAATACCTTAGTTATCTTACTAAAATACTCAAAATAATTTCTAGTTATATGTAAATTATAACTATTCTAAACCAAATATTAATATATATGCAACAATTAATAGTACCTATAAGTATAATACTGTTGGCTGTAGGAATAAAAGTTTATATAATATACGATATAAGTATGTGTAGGTAAGTAAGTAAATATAAGTTCTCAATAAAAATACAAAATTCAACCTAGAATGTAAGTTGTACTACTATAACCTATCACTGAGGTCTCAAAATATTAATAACTAATAAATCTAATAAATAAAACTAATAAATCAATACAGCAGTATAAGTATACCTGTTTAGTATTAATAAAAAATTTAAAGATAGAATAAATCAGCAATAATATGAGTAAAAAAAAAGCAAAAATACAAAACTCAAGTAAGAAAAAAAAAAGAAATCAGCTAAAAGCTACTGTCTTAAAACCAAAACTTGGAAAAGGCACCGCGTTGGGACGCCGATGTAGCAAAATACTGGGGTGTGTAGGAGGAGAGATGTATAAGAAGAGTGGTCTATATATATGGGATAAAATTGATAGAAGTCAAATAGATAACAATTAAGTAAAGAAGTATAAAAAAGAATATTGAACGGAATGTGGCTAGGCTAGCAATGTAGGCAAGAGAATGACCACTAGAAACTCAAGGATGGATACGGCCAATTTGCATGCCTTTTAAAGACAGTAAATCAGGAAAATATGTAAGATAGATAGAAAAGAAGATAAGAAAAATGAATAGATATAATGAAAATTAACAAAGAAAACAAATTGAGGGCGCCAGAAGAGGGATACTACTCTAAAAAAGAGTAACGGTCACTCTTCCAGGTATCGTATACTGCTAATATTAATTAAAGTTGATTTAATAAACAAAAATGCTGTAAATGTAAAAAGGTAAGGAAATATTAATAAAAAATTATATGCAAAACAAATTCAAGTTTATTAAATATAACTTCTTGGATTTTGACAATCTCTAAGTTACCCAAAAAGTATATGAAAATTTCACAATATAATATTTAAAAAAAAGAAATGTTGAAAACAACTATAATAAAAAGTTGAAAACTAGACAGAATAACTCTGATATAGAGTGTACAACCTACATCTAGGTTAAAAAACAACCTTAAACAAAATAATGCTAACGTTGGAAGAACGTATAGCCAAGTAACTATATCATTCTAACCTACAATATGACCAACAATATTATTAAACACCTCTAAATTCAAATATAAACAAAGTAATATATATAAATGGGAACAAGCCAAGTTAAACAATTGAAACGGTCTATTATCCTGAAGGGATAATAGCCAGAGTTAATAACGCAAGATGAAATATAAAAAAATTAGTTAAGTAAACACATAATGAAATAATTAAAGTTAATAATGAAATAAATGGTTAATACAAAAAAACAATGGAAGATAATCTCTGGGTAGAATTTGAGCTCAAACTTACCGATACCTTGCACCAAGGGGAGTTATATAAATTAATATATATATAATATATGTTATAAAAAAAAACCTATAACTGGTGAAACGAGATATATATATATATATATATATATATATATATATATATATATATATATATATATATATATATATATATATATATATATATATATAGTTCTGAAGTAAAAACCAACTGTCCTCCTAGGTGAAACAGTTGTCTGGAAGGATACTCCCGAATGGCTTCGGTGTCCCAGCGACGTCCTCCTTGAGGTCCGAAATTAGCACGGAGCTGGTGCTAACTGGCTCAGTTCCGATAATTACGGTCCTGCCCTACCTCTAGGTGCAGGCTGGAGAAAAAAAATGAGGGTGGAGTAGACAATACCCCCTGGCTTGTCCCAATGACCCTGATTCTAATAGAGTTGAAGTGGTACTCTCCCTAGGATGTTCTGAGGGAAATTTATAATTCCATGGTAGGTGGCTGAAAACAATTCCCCGTTACTTCTAATCTCAACATTGATAAAAAGAAATTAAAGAAGAAGTGAGGAAAGTTTCTTTCAGCATAAGAAACCGGAGCAAAAAGATAATTATGGTAGATAAAAAACCCATCCAATCGGATGTAGCGTGACCTTGCTTCACATAGAGTAAAAATATAATGGCCTTGGACAAAATACTATATTAAAATATGAAATAATGAATCTGAATAATAGGATATAGATAAAATACTCTAATGTTTATAATATAAAAAATTATTATTTACCAGATAGCTACTTAATTCCGTGCTAGAAATCTCACTTCAACTTCCCGAGTTTGCGAAAACACCGTCAATTAAATTGTTATAGTTATACTTAGAATATTTAACTTCTTGAAGTGAAGGAAATTCTATGCATTAATTGGATTTTCTTTCGCTAACTGCCACCTTGTACCACTTCAAACTCTAGATCAAAAGTGAATTTTAATTCACAGTTAATTAACCAAGAAGAGCCAATTTCCACTTCTCCTAATCTCCTGTCCTCTCTTTGGTTCGCAATGGTACCAAATTAGATCAGAGTGACAACTTAAATTATTAAAAATACACACTTAATGGGCAAATGAACACTTAAAGTTAGGCAACCCATACTACATCTCTGAAATTATTTTAATATAAATTGTTTATTATTTTAATTTAAATTGTAATAAAAGTAACGACTGTTACAATTCGGATTTGTTCTTCTCTCATACCAATTCGGTGATCTTGCATTTAAGTCTCCTATAATTATCGTGGGTTCTTCTGAATTCAGGATTCTGTTGAGGTCCTCGTCTAAGATCGGTTCATTAGGTCTAACTTATGCTGAGACGATTTTTAGTGTCTCATTTCCGGCGATTAGCCGTACTATCGTGGCTTCCATTGTGACCAAACCACCTGGAGTAGGTATGTTTTGGTGCTCAATTCCTTTTTTGACCATAATGGCTGTTCCTCCCGAGTTCACTCGGTGATCTGTCCTGTAGATATCATAGCCTGGGAATTTGGTTTTCTTCCTCTCCACCAGTTTGGTTTCTTGTAGCGCTATGATATCTAATTCTAATCGATTTGCGATTTCGTCCAGAAGATTTATTTTTGTGTATAATCCACCTGAGTTCCAAGACCCAATGCGTAGATCTCCCGATTGGTGTGCTAACATTGCTTGCCGAAGGAGCTTATCACAGTCATAACTTGGCATTGTGGAGAAGTGTGCCATTTTGGCGTTTATATCATTGTTGAAATTAGCGATAAGTGCTGACGCCTCTGTTACTGCAGTTGTGGTTTCATTATCTTTTTGGTTTTTTGTGGCTTGCGCATAGCTGACTCTATTGCTAGTGGGTTTACTGCTTATAGGTCTGCTTTTCTGTTGTGCTCTGGTTGGAGGTCTTCTTTTCGGCGCTTTGGTGCATCCACGGTAGTTTGCCGTGTGTTCTCCATTGCAGTTTGCGCATTTTTGGATGAATTCTCCTTACTTAATGAATTCTCCTTAATTATAGTGTCTTACTGAAGAGACTGTTTTTTTCGTCCGTGCTGGCCGCTGCCAGTCCGTATTCTGGGTGCCGTCCCAAGAGCCTACTCGGTAGTTCACTCCCTGTGTTGACAGGGGGGTTCCACTTGCTGTTCTCTATACCACAGGGGCAGGGGGCTGTTGCTGCTCGACTTGAATTGCTACTATTCCAAGCCTCGCAGTGTCATCCCTTGCGGACCCACTGTGGTTAACCCGAACGTGTTCTGAATTTACCGCTATTACCGGTATCCGTGAAGGCGCCAATGAATTCAACGGTCTTCAACGGTTTTACAGATAACAACGGTTCATTCGTTATTTTCTTTGTTTGAGAACAAAGGACAATTTACTTTCATTGCTTACATTCACTGGGTGCTGATAAACACCATGAAGGCCCTATTGTTTTCTTATCACCTTTGCTATCGGCACGACCTCTCTGTTGCGCGTCTTGACAACGACTCTGATTGATCTGATGTATTATAAAGGGATTGCAGTTAAATCTTTTATATAAGGGATTGCAAATGAAAACAAAATTCGCGCAAGCGCATTACATTTATTTACCACTGTAATCAAATATATATCCCTATAATCTTTGGTTGCTCTCTGTCACAATACATAAAAAAAATCGTTGTTTGATTACTGAAAATGGACAGAAAACGTGAAATAATCAAAAATTATTTAGGAGGAAAAAAAATCTAATTTCAATAATTAAAAGGTTTAAAAACATTGAAAACACTAAAATTGGCAGTGGTTGGTCCAAACAGAAGCATTCAACGTAGAAAAAAATTGCTGGTGGATATAATAGCACCTGTAAAACAGGTATTGTAAAGGGATTGCAGTTAAATCTTTTATATACGCGATTGCAAATGAAAACAAAATTCGCGCAAGCGCATTACATTTATTTACCACTGTAATCAAATATATATCCCTATAATCTTTGGTTGCTCTCTGTCACAATACATAAAAAAATCGTTGTTTGATTACTGAAAATGGACAGAAAACGTGAAATAATCAAAAATTATTTAGGAGGAAAAAAAATCTAATTTCAATAATTAAAAGGTTTAAAAACATTGAAAACAGTAAAATTGGCAGTGGTTGGTCCAAATAGAAGAATTCAACATAGGAAAAAATTGCTGGTGAATATAATAGCACCTGTAAAACAGGTATTAAATACTGCCGTGCTTTGCTTAAAAGTGGTATCTGCTGGAAAATCTTGGGCCCACCAAATAGAGTCACCAATCCCTCTCAACTTGCCGAGACCCATTAGTGTAGCCGTGTTCAGAACAACTACGGGGCATGACTACCTGGCCTCCCATCTACATCGCATCGGCGTACGCGAAAATGACAACTGTCCACTATGTGATCAGCCCCAGATGGATACTGCTCACCTTCCAGAGTGCCCAGCCCTGAAAACAGACCCACCCGAGGAGGATGAAGATCGCCTACGAGAAACGGCTCGTCTATACTGGTCAGCGCGCCACCAAATGGCTAACATGCCAAGGATGGGCGTTGGCTAGTAAGTAAGTAAGGTATCTGCCAGAATTATGAAACTGAGAAAAAGGGGTTTAAAGTTGTAAGCACATTCCGACCCCATGTAAATTTAAATTGTTTGATACTATGATGCATTTTATTTGGTAGTAGGTAGATTTAAACTTACTGAATAAAAAAAAGTAGTTATCTTTGGTTTTTATTTAAAAAATGGTAGATACCACTTTTAAGTCAAGAATTATTTATATTGTAAACAGTGGTAACGGACTGCCAGTGAAGATACCACTTTTAAGTTAAGAAAAATTATAATAATTGTTATATTCATAGATAGAAAGCAGGAGGAGAAAAAAATGTAAACGAGTACATATAAGTTGTTTATTCATGTTCATTAAAGAAAAAAAACATGTAGGTACCGTTAGTATACTATTATATAAAATTGAATAACTATTTTGCAAATAACCACAACGGATATTTTTTAATCTTCTACGTTGCTTAGCAAATCAGTGGCCTTGTTGTTAACTTGCAAATGTTCCCAAAATGTAAGCCTATTTGCTGGCATTAAGGAAGATAAGGTTTTAATAATATTGGCCTTTCTTTCTTCAGTGATACCTCTTATTGGTTTATTCTTTTTGGTTAAAAGCCCTCCACTTTTCAAGTTCTCATTTTTCAAAAAATTTAGCTCAAGTTCTTCAACTTCGGTAAAATTTTTCTTGTAAGTCAAAGTTTTTTTTCCTCTTATTGCTCGAATTTGCACAATTCCCTTTAGATAAATGCGCGGTTGTTGTTTCTTTAATTCATAAATTGAAGAATGATCATCCCACTCATAACAATTTTCAGGTGTAATAACTTTTACTTTGCTGAAATTAGCTTTTTGGACAACATCAACAAAATCTTTAAAATCATATATCTTTGGATTTTTTTTCATAGAAGCTTCTACTTGGTGATGAAAATTGTCCGCAGAGATAAACGTATGCCCCGGTTCAAAGTATTTAATAACAATCTCGTTAATAGAGACCTCTGGTGAGTTAACAATGTAAGTTAAGAAAGTAAATAACGTCCAATTTTTATTTTGGGACGAACAGTTGTCTACCCATAACACAACATGTTCATAATCTCTCATTTCTAAAAAGAAATTGTAATACATGGTCACAAAGTCTCCTTTTTGCCTTCCTGCGAGGCCTTCATGCCAAAGTAGGGCAATTGGTATAACTTTTTTCTGTTTTGTGCCAATCGGAACAAAACTCTGATTGAATACTATGATTCTTGGACAAAATATCGCCTTTTTAAACATATCCAATCTGGGGAGCATGATAACTTTTTGAAGATCTCCCGAAAAATACACAGTTTTGTCATTTAAACACTCTTTGTCCAGCTGGTAGGCTGAACGAGCTTCATTTGCCTTGAAGATATGGTTTTGCCACAATAAACAAACTTCGCAGTCTACACAAGGATTTTCTTTTGTATGTTCAGGATTATGTAGCAAAAACGTTTCACAGGCTTCACACTCTTCATGGCCGAGTTTTGTAAATGAAATATTCATTTCTTTACTTACTACCGTCCGATATATTTCGTAAGAACAAAGAAAATTGGGGTGTTTTTCTTTGAAATCTGAATACAAAAGCTGGATAGTTATATCACTCGGTAGGTAGCGTTTATTTGGGGCGTGTTCGCGGCGATAATGAGATACAGCAGGATTAAACTTTTCAACATGAGCTCTTATCACATTTCTATCAATTTTAGGAGTCTTGGTATGCTTACCTTGTTTACTAATACTGTGACAGATAATTTTTTCTGAGTTTCTAGAAAAGCAGTCTTGTAGTATTCGATCATTATTTTTACTGTACCCCAATGTCGATATAAAAAATTGTTTGCAAACTTGTACTTTTTCCCCAGAACTACACTTGAAGAAATATGTAAGTGACTTGTTCCTTCTAGACTCCGGACACCTATGACGTTTAACATCTGAAGATGTTACATAACTAGAAACAAAGTTTCTCTTCTCAGAAAATGTCATTTGCCAATATTGTTTATTTATATTTTTTCTTTCATCATCTGTAAATATAAAAGTACATTTTTTTCGGCATCTTTCGCTGCAAGGAGGTTTTATTAAGTGTTTGGTTTTAATATCTTCAGATTTTTTTGCTTTCCTCACCGATAATGGTTCTTCGTATCGCTTTCGCTTTCTTTTTTCACCTTTCACCTTTCTTCGTATAGTCTGTTACCTCACTTTGTATCCTAGTTGTTGGCTTCTTTTTTAAATCTAGTTGAACTTCACTATCATCATCACTTAACAGTGAATGCAATGAATCGTTGGTGTACTCGGGGTCTTTTACCGAATCGTCTGAACTAAATTCGTCGAATTCCTGTTCATTCTCTGTTCGATGGAAATTTATTTTATAACTAGTAGATGGTTCGTTATTATTAATAACTAGTGGCTGCAGAGCGGTGTAAGTAGGTTTTTCACAAGAACTTATATTCATTTCAAAGTTGTTTTCATGTGAGCCAGAATTATAAATTACTCAGTCAGTTTGTATGTCATGATGGTTGGCTGAGATGTTTGTTTGAAATAATTGATCTCCATCAGCAATACCAATGACAGAAGTTTTATTATTGAGTGTCTGTGGATCATTAAAAACTACTGGCTTTACTTATTCTTGTTTTCTGTCAATTGCAGGAAAATTTATATCATAACATGATATTTCGTTAAGAACTTGCGTCTGTAATGCGTTATAACAAGGCTTTTCAGAAAAATTTGCATTCACCTCAAAGTTGTTTTCATACGAGAGAGAATTAGAATTTATTGAGCCAGCTTGTTCGTCATGGTGACTAGAAGAGATGGTCGTTTGAGCTAATTGATCTCCATCAGCAATACCAATTAAAGGAGTTCCATTATTGATGGTACGCAACCCATTAAAAGATACTGGTTCTAATGATGTATTTTTTAAACATTGTCTGGGTCTTGGGTTTTTAAAAATGTTTTCGGTCACAACCAACTGTTTTTGGCCACTATGAAAAATATTACCTGAATAAGTTGCATCACAAGGTGGGGACGGATCCAAAATAGTCAGTTTTTCTTTGGATTTTGCACAACTAATATTACTTTTTGAGTAATCACTAGCTTTGGTTACCCTTTGAAGAATTTTTTTAGCTCTACTATTGCTACTTCCAAACATTCTTTCTATAAAAAAGAGCCTGGATTAATATATATTGGCACATTTTTTTTTTCTTTAAAAGGGAAGTAAGGCTAATTATCAAAATTCCAATAAAAGTTTTGTGATAATTATTGCAGCTTGAAAAATGATATAAAGAAGGTATTCACAAATTACGTTAAAGCAACATAAAAATTTTTGTACTGCTAATTAATAAATTTGCATATAATATTATTTTTATTGTAAAATAAAACTATTGCATAACATTTGTAGGTACCTTGTTGTATGTACCTAACCTCAAATTTTCTATATAATTCGATACACTAAATGATTCTGTTAAACTTTTTCTGTATAAAACTTGAATAGAATCCAAATTAAAGTATTACTTACCTAAACTGTGCCCACTTCTAGGTAAAAACAAAATTATAACAATCAAATTTACTAGGTAGACCGAAACACAACACACTTTTTGCTTTGATTTAAATCAAATGAAAACAAACATTGTATTTTTAGGCGCGCATTCACAAGCCGGTGAATAACTTGTCTTAAAAGTGGTATGTACAGAATTTTGAGAACATACCACTTACTAGCTAAGGAATAGTAGATACCACGTTTAAGACTATTACTGCGCTGTTTTGTTGTACACACCACAATTTTTTTAATAATATATTTTTATTTTTATAAGCTTTTACAATTTCTTAGTTAAGAAAAATGATGTAGAATGTAAAGGTTTATATGTATAACATCATAACTCCATTTGACACAAAATTGGAGATACCACTTTTAAGCTAAGCACTATAGCTCTATATTGTTGATTGTTGGAATTGCTCCAATATTTTCACTTACTACTCTTCTGAAGTTAGGCCAGTTTGTTTTCTTTATTTGGTGGGGCTGCAGTGGATTTAATTCTACTCCGCCTAGGGTCATGACGATTACATTGTGCGTGGAATCGCCTTCATTTACTGATTGTATTTCGTGTTGTTGCCCTATGTTGTGCAGAATTGCTATGTCGATGTGTGAAGGAAGTTCTCCGTGGAAGCATGTTGGGTCTGTGGGACCCGTTACTATGGTGTTATTTTTGTTTTCGAGATAGGCACAGAGTCGTCTACCGTTTACATTCGTACGTCGGTCGTACCAGTTGGGCGATCTAGCGTTCAGATCGCCGATAATTATCGTCGGTTTGTCGGAATCTAATATTAGATCGAGGTCTTCGTTTAGTACCGGATCCTGTGGTCTAACGTACGCGAAACTATTTTCAGCGTATCGTTAGCCATGATGATTCGGACTATTGTCGCTTCCATGGTGACCAGGCCAAGTGGTGTGGGCACTAGATGGTGGTCTATTTGCCCTCTTACCATAATGGCCGTGCCACCTGAGCGCGAAGTGCGATCTTCGCTATGGATGACATAACCAGGAATTTTTGTCTTAATTCTCTCGACTAGTCTAGTCTCTTGTAAGGCCATGACATCAATAGCGAGTCTGTTGGTAATCTCGTCAAGGATGTTAATTTTCGAACGAATCCCGCCCGAATTCCACGATCCGATCTTTAGCTCGTCCAACTGTACTGGCATTATTCCGGTCTACACTTACTCATCGCATCGAGGGCATGGGTGAATTTTTCAAAAAAACCTGTGAAGTGGTCTGTGATATGCTTCAGTTTGCTGTTCATAATTTCCATAAGTTCGTCGCTTGTTATGTTTGTGCTTGCTACAGGGGCAGTTTTTGGTTGTTCTGCTGCCTTTGTCGCTGCGGCATAACTAATGTTAGGCCGTGTGGTTGGTGCACTTGGTGCATCCTTGTACTTTGGTTGTACCGTCGTATTTGTTTTCTTTTTGGGTGCTTTTGTGCACCCCCTCTAGCTGGCTGTATGAGCTCCGTCGCAGTTCGCACACTTGGCCGGTGTTTCCCTGTCTTTTGGACAGTCTGAAGACCTGTGGTAGTCTCCACATTTTACGCATCGCGAGGCGCAATGGCAGACACTGGAACCATGATAGAAGTCCTGGCAATTATAAGACTGAACCACGTCACGATGTTGTATATATTCATCTTCGATTCTTACTCGAAGATAGCAGAGGTTGTTTATTTTTCTGGTGTTTTCGGCTTCCTCTTCAGGAACCGTGATTTTAAATAGTGGGAGTTGTACTTTTCTCCCATCTCTTATTCCTGAGACAGTTTCAACTTTGATAACGTCGATGCCTTTGTTTTCTAATTCGATTGCGATTGTTCGCAACTCGACATTGGTTTGCAATCCTCTGATTACAAATCTTTTGTTCTTTGGTACGTCGATAGGATAATCTACAAAGTTTATAGCCGGTCGATGTTCCTCTAGGATTTTTACCATCCCTAAATATCCCTCTCTGCCTTTTGTCTGTATTATAACAGACCGCCCTGATTTTGCGAACTTGTCCGAATAAATGAATTTCTCTTTCTCCTGCGGCTTTCCGCAGGATATTCTGGCTTTCATTCACCGACTTTAGAATTATTGTCGGAGGTTTCGGCATTTTTGTTGCTTTTTCAGCGGGTACCACTGGTTCTTTGCTTGTGCTTGGTTTTGTTTCTGTCTCATTTTTTAGGGCTTTTTTCGAATTGGCGTGATCCAATCACGTCATCCATTATTTTTTCTTGTCTTTAGTCTAGCGTTGTTTTTGCGCTACACTCACAGTTTCTGCGGGCGTGGCTTCGTCGATGGTTTTAGCAGTGGTTTCCCTCTTTCTCTGTTTCTTGGCTATTTTTTGCCAGGACTCATCGCATGCCTCGTTGTTTTTTACAACAGTAATCGGTTTTTCAACCTTATCGAGCTGTTTGTTGGATATTTGTTCGGGTTGTTCTACCCTTCTGTCAGTGCTTGCCTCGCGCATGCGTTTAGTGGGGAATGTAGTCTCCTCCTTCTTCTCAGTTAACTGCACTATTTGTGCAATTAACTTTTTATTTTCTTGTCTCAACTCATTGAGTTGATCAAGTAGAGCCTCGATTTGTTTGTTATGACTTTTTTGCATCTCATCCATTTTCTTAATGAGAATTTGTAGTGTTGATTCTTCCTCTTCTCTTTGCTTTTTCTTATCGGTCTCACAATTTTTTCCTGGACTGGAGCATGGCCTTTTTCTCATGTCCTCGCTGCGGCGAGAAGTGTAGACATTGTTCGTGTAGAAAATTTGTCGTTTTGACTGTAAGTCCGCGGTCGTTCTGTCATCAAAGTTTGATACTACTGACTGACGTTCAGAGACATCATTACTATATTCATTGTCAGACAACAAGGAGCCATCGACAAGGGTGTCCATCTCTGAGATGGTTGGGGATGCTGGGATAGAATACGGTGCTGTATCATGAGATACATACTCCGATTCAGGGTTTGGGTTAGGTTGTGGGGAATTCACAACTTGAGCGGAAAGCTCGGTGGTCTCATAAGAAACCGACGACATTTGAGATCTGTCTACTTCGAAGACTGTAGTTTTTTGTTTGTCCACCCGACACGTGTCGAGTGGATTCTGGGTACCTTCCCAGGCCCTAGCGCGGTTGTTCACTCTTGTCTCCAGGAGGGTGCCTCTTGACGTTTCTCGCTCTGTAAGCGCAGGGCCGTTGCTGTCCGACCTAGATTTAAAACTAGGCCTTACAGTGTCAGTCCTGTCGACACCATACAGAGATCCCGATTATTCGTAAATGCTATTTATTATAGCCCTCCGAAAGGGGCCTATAAATACAACCTCTCTGCGGTTCAAGCTAATAATACAATCGCATTCACTCTTCGCTTTGAATTATCTCAAGCGCCCAAGCCACTTGCGGTGTCTTACTCGCCGCTAGGAGCTGACAAGCTCCGTTGACTTAGGTCGGTTGCGACTCTCCAAAAACGCGTCTGCACTGCTCGGCTACTCGAACCGAACTGATATTATAAAGGCACACACACACAGTATCAGAAACAGTATCCAGCTTTTCGATTTTTTTGGGCTTTGGTTTTGGTTTTGTCCCTGTTTCAGTTGACTTATTTTCTTTTGTTATTTCTGCTTGTTCGCAGTTGTTTTTGGAGTGACTTTGTCAGTTTTTTCTACTTTTTTAGTGCTGTTGTTCTTCACTGTTTTTGTTTTTTCGGTTTCGTCTGTTTTTTCGACAGGTTTATCGGCTTTTTTCGCCTTTTTTGATTTTCTGTTTTGTTGTATTTTCCAATCTGAGCTTGGTTGGTTTTCTTCTATGTCCATTATTGTCTCTATATCAGAGTCTTTTCCCTGGTCTTCAGGCTCCTCACTACGGATGGCTGTTTGCTTTTGGCTTGGCTGTTTTTTATCGTGTTTGGAGTTTATGTCGCTATATATTTTTAGTATCTGCGTTGTTAATTCGCTATTTTGCTTGTCTTTAAAGTCAATGGTTTTTTGTAACTGATTTATCTGACCACTTAATCCCCTTATTTGGTCTCCGTAGGATGTGTGGAGATATTGTATTTCTTTTCTTAGTTGTTCTATCTCTTTTGTCAGCGTTTTAATCGACTGTGCCATTGCATTATCTTCCATTTCTTTCGATTTTTTGGTTTTTCCTTCCTCGGAGTAGATATCTCTTATAGCGTGCTGCCTTTTGTTTCTTTGTTTATTTGTAACAAACTCATCTACGGCGTCCTGAGCAGTTCCTAGATTGTCATTATGGTTAATTTTCTCTACAAAATTAAGTGCCTGAGGGGCATTTATAATTGCTTCGTACGTTACGTTTTCTTTTAAGTTATTCAAAGTGTTTACAATCGGAGTTAAAAATATTTCGTTATCCTGAAGGTAATTTATTTTAATGTTATAGTTATTTTCTAATACCTGAGGGGTCTGTTTTTCATTTATACTTGTATTAAAATTGGTTTCTATTGCCTGAGAGGCCTGTAATCCGGAATAAATTACCGTTAGTGGTTCGGTTTTATTGACTTGTTTACGTTTTACGAAAGATTCCGTGACGTCAGGGTATTGTTGTTCGTCAGCATCTGTCTCCGATTCAGATGCGGGCGCTGGGCTGCAGGGGGCGGAGTCAAAAGCAGTCTCGTCTAAGGACACTAACTCTGAATCCGTTGAGGGATCGGGGAAAGCGGGGGAAGGTTTTCGATCTCGTAAGCGGAAGCGCTTGGTGATTGCATGTTGCAATCGACAGAATTTTTAAATTTACTATTTAAAAAACTCTGTTTTTTGTTTTTCCAATCGACCGCTGTCGATTGGATTCTGGGTATCTCTCAGGCCCTTACACGGTTGTTCACTACCCTATTAAGGCAGGGTTCCTCTTGCTGTTCTCTGAACACAGGCACAGGGGCCGTTTCTGCCAACGTTAAATGCAATTATTCAACGTTCACAGTGTCATCCCTGAACGGACACTGTGTTTACTTGTACCGGCTTTTCCTGATGGAGCAATCTGGAAGTTGTTATGGCCTAATAACTTGGCTACTTCTTTGATGAATGCAGAGTAGTAGGGAGGAAATAGCGTAGGAGCAGAGGAGCACGGAGCACCTGCATACAGCTGTCCCTAATTTGCATACACCTGCCCTAATTTGCATACAGCTGTCCCTAATTTGCATACACCTGCCCTAATTTGCATACACCTGTCCCTAATTTGCATACACCTGCCCTAATTTGCATACAGCTGTCCCTAATTTGCATACACCTGTCCCTAATTTGAATGTGCTCCCTAATTTGCATACACCTGTCCCTAATTTGAATGTGCTCCCTAATTATCATACACCTGCCCTAATTTGCATACACCTGTCCTTAATTTGAATGTGCTCCCTAATTTGCATACATCTGTCCATAATTTGCACACAGGTGCTGCTAATTTGCATACAGCTTTGCATGTGCCCGCTAATTTGCGTACACCTCCCACCCTAGATATGTGAACACATGTAAAGGGGTATAAGAAGTCTTGTATTGTGTGTGTTATTTAGTTTTTAACAATGAGTGGTAAAGTGCAGATGTCTAACGTGTTTTTAAGTGAACGTTGATTTTACTTAAACCCATCAAATACCAAATATGTGTCCATCTGTTTAGCCCACGAATTTAACTTTGAACCAAGTGTTATTATCAGTGGATACAAACATGATTGTGTCTTATTCAGTCAAACCGATTGGATCAAATTTTTATCCCATAAAAATGTGATCGATAATTTTATGGCGGGAAATCACCAACAACCAATTAAAGATGGAGATTTTCTGCTAGAATTCATGCAGCTTCCATGCATGTTAGTTGTAAAAATTATCAAAGGTGATTCACAGATCATGTTGGGTGCTAATTCAATAACATCAATATGGAAAATACTACCGCTTCTTAATTACCATTTAGAAACCCTAAAGAAGGAAGAATTTACCAACTCCTTAGAAATATTAAAGCTGGGAGTGGATTCCAACAACCCGATTGAATCCGGGGTTAAGATTATGGAGCCCATTAAGAATATAAATAAGACGACTTATGGTATAGCTTTAGAGTTACTCTATAGATACCCTGGACTATTCAATGGTCAAATTTAACCAAAATGTTCGTATTCACTACGTTGAAGCCAATTGTCCATGCAGAACCAGATACTGGGAATTCATGGTTGCTGACAGAATGAGGTTCCGACGCAGGATAGATGAAACTGCTAAAATTATTAATCCTGTACTAGATATAAGACATAGAAATAAAATACAATCATAAAAAGTTTTTTTATTTGTTTCACTAATATTAGGACAAATTTTGATAAGGAACTTTGTAATATATAGAACAAAAATAAAAAACATTTTTAAAAAATATATTTTAATTTATTACATTGTTTTAATTTATTACATTATTTTTGTTAATCCAAGAATTATGAGAACTATTCATTCCCATCCATTTTACATATACCTTGTTGCCTTTCCTCCTCAACACCTTCTCCACTAAATAAATATCAGGAAACCGGGTTTTTTGTAATTCTTCACTGTAAAAAGCACCTTGAATTTCTTCTTTTCGTGAATCTTCCAACAAATAAGTTACTGGATTGGTTTGCTTAACTTTTCTTATTCTAAAAATCTCATTTGTCCAGTTGGGCAAATAACCCTTAGTAAACAAACTCCTATGTTTTGAAATTCGGACGTAATCACCAACTTTTAATTTATGTTTCCTGGGATCAATGGTTTTAAGGTAATTATAGGCAGTTATATTCCCAGCATTTTTTTCATTGACTTGGCTAGGTGCGAAACCTGTAGTTAAATGTTTAGTATTATTGTATTTTTTTACAATATCAGAAAGATTGGTTACCCATTTATAAGACCCTTGTAAACTAAACTGCTTCCACAACATTGATTTTATGGTTCTTATTACTCTTTCCGCGATACTTGCCTTTAGATTGGAAAATGTACTATAGTGGTTAATATTGTGTGATTTCATAAGAGAGTTAAAATTGGAATTGTAAAATTCAGTTCCCAAATCTGTTTGAAGGTTTTTTGGAAATGTTTTCATTTTATTCAAAATTTTTTCCATTGCTTTTGTTATCTCAATTCCCGTTTTTCGTTTAACAGGTTCTGCCCACACAAATTTGCTAAATGCATTTATAACAACAAGAATATATTGGTATCCCTTATTCACTTTGGCATAAGGAATCATTACGGCTAAATCTGCTTGAACCAAATCATTTAACCCTTTTATGATTACATGTCTTCTTCTATAATTTTTTCTCGCTGGTCTATGTATCTCTTCAATTACTTGACTTTTAGACATTTTTTTCTAAAGGACATTAAATAGTTATATGCACCAATACGTTGGGATGAGTGCCTAATTGAAATGAAATCTTATCACCTTTCTGAAAAGTTTTACCTATTAATTCATGGTATTTATACTGTACAGAATTTAATATTACTGGAGCGTCAAATGCATAATGTTGTATGCTCTCTATTTTTCCATTTACGGAGAAGACATAAGCTGTTCCACCATTTTCAAGTACGTAGTATTCTTTATTCAAATTTAATTTTTTTTCTCCTCTTAGTGTTAAAACGAATTTATTGTAAAATGTAGAAGCGTCGCAAACAAAATATAGTTTACTCGGTCTTGATAAATTTTTACATGATTTTAAAAAATGGTTACCAAATTTACTTACAGGCATTTTGATAATTATATCTACACTTTCGTGTTTATATATCTTTTTCTAAAGGACACTGGAGAATAAAGTCTACAATTATTAAAGGTAAATTAGTTAACTTGAATTGAATTGTATCTCCCTTTTTTATTTGAACACCAACCAATTCATTCAATTTATATGTTTTAGAATTAATTTTAACAAATCCATCGAAATAAAGTACTTTCAAAACGGATTCAATTTTACAACTAAACGGAAATGGAAAAGTGGTCTCCATGTTTTCCAAAATATAATAATTTTTATTAATTTTTAAATTTTCATGTCCTCTTATACGATAAAAACATTTGCTAAAAAAAGTTTTTGGATTAGCTGTAAAATATAAGGGTACCGAAATGTCATCACTACAAGTTTTTGACTCGGATAAAAAGTGAGTTCCGAAACGATTTATTGGCATTATTGTATTATTCCACCTTCTCGAAGTTCTTCAATTATAGATATAATTTCATTCACGTGTCCGTCGTTTCCCGCAGCTTGTGATGCGATTAATAACCTTAATCTATCTATTATTTCATTAAAATTATCAAAGTATTTATACTCTAATGGCTTCCCACTATATTTTCTGAAAAGTGCACCACCCCTTTTTTTATAATGTTTAGCTAAATTTCGGGTAACAGGTCCCTGCGCTAAATTTCCAGGAAGTGAACTTAAACGAACTCTAGATGGTTGTGGTCTCGTTTCCAAAGCTGGTTTAATAATAAAATTTTATTTATCCTTTATTTTTGACGGAATACTTTTTATAGGTAAGTCAGGATTATTGTTTCTATATATCGCATTTGTTCTACGTAAAATATCAACATATTCATTAACATCTGTTTTTTTAAACGATACTGGATTCGTTTTAAATAAAAGCTCGTAGAGCCCTGGAGTTCCCTTGTATCTTATATTATTGATAATAAGATCCGCGCCATCAAAATCAATTAGAGAATTTCCAATAGAAAATTTTTCAGTTTCCAAATCATGGTAAACTCCTAAATCATGGTCAAAATTACCTTTTGTGTCTTCAATGTTAGCTTTAATATATTTCTTTGGTAAAGGTGATGTATAATTCTCATAAAATTGATTCATTATATCTGGATTTGTAATCATTTGATTAAATTCTCTAAGCGTATCCTCAAAATACCGATTAATATCCTCATCCGTGGTATTAGTTTGTCCTTCTGACTCAAAAGTTTCTTCTGGTTGTCTTTCCCTTGGAATAATAGATTCATCACCAAAGTTGGTAGGTGTTTTTGATCCCCCAGGAAGTACACTCGTATTTGGAGAAGAAAATGCTAAGCGATAATTGGATTTTCGCATTTTGTAGTCTTTTGGTGTACTCAACTTGATTGGTTTATCAAACAAATATTGTGGTTCTTGTTTAATAGACGGAACAGTTTCCAGTTTATGTAAAAGTTCATTAAGTGGTTGTGTAATAGGTTTATAATTTTTTTCTAAAGCAGATTGAGACTGAGCTATGTCATGTTTTAAACTACGATACTTCTTCTTCAACGCTTGTCGTGATAAAAGCAGTTTTCGCGTAACTTTAGGATCCATTGCGTACTAGGAATATTAGTTTAAAGCCTTATATACCTATCGAACCCATATCGATATCGACCCATTGATTTGGGAGAGTCTTTGTCAATGACAAGAAATCCATATCTGTCTTTCCAGCAGATTGAGCACAAATCTTTAAATTGTTGGAAAGTCATGTCTATATTAACGTGATCGTCAAAAATATGTTTTAAATTTGTAAAGTCTTGTTGGAAAACTACAAGTAAATTAGAATTATCTCTAATTATTTGTTTTGGAATAGCACTGTATGTTTGACATAAATAAAAGCAATCTATATTTTTATGTCTCCCATAACAAAAATACCTTTGTACAATTTTTTGATCACACGATGGAATATCATCAAAAATAACTATTGAATTTTCTTTAATATCATCAGGAGATGGTACATTATTGGGATCATTATATCCTTCAAAGCCAATTTCTTTTATTGGCTCAACCAAGTTTCGCAAATATACATACTTTGGTTGATACAACGACTTGGAATATAAATATATATTCTCAAATCTTAGACCATTTGGATGCTCAATTAAAGACAATAATACATTCGTCTTGCCACAACCACTTGGTCCAACAACTAAAAACCTTCTGTTGCCACCAAAAAGATAACCCTGTTTTACATGTTGTTCCTCTGTAACCTCATCATGGTTAGAAATAGGAAGAGAGAGTTTCTGCTTTTCAATCTTCATTAATAAAATGTTTTTAAAACTTTGGGGTATATATAGCCCATCTACTATATATATATAAGTGAGACACCATGAAAAAAAAGATTCAAGGGCATATAAAAAGAAAAGGGCGTGGATTATTAAACAAAATTATAAATAAGCTTCCATTAGAACTCCATCTTCTAGGATATTTATATTGTGGACCAGGAACTCGTTTACAACAAAGATTAGAGCGGGGAGATAAGGGAATTAATAAACTAGACGAGGCTTGTAAACACCACGATATTGCATACTCTACAAGTACTGATTTATCAACCAGACACAAGGCGGATCAGATTTTAGAAAACAAAGCTTGGGATATTGTAAAATCTAAAGACACACCGTTTGGACAGAAGGCAGCTGCTTGGTTTGTTACAACAGCTATGAAAGGAAAGCGTAAGTTGGGAATGGGTCTTAGACGCAAAAAAGGTGGTTCTCTTCGTAAAAGAATAAATAAGAAAAAAAGGATCATTAAAACACCAAAGAAAGGTGGATTCCTTCCCCTACTTCTCCCACTGATCGGTGCTTTATCTGCTGTTGGAGGCCTTGGTACTACTATTTACAAGACCATTGGAGATGCGAAAGCTAATCGAATTAGTCTTGAAGAACAAAAACGCCATAATCTAGCCATGGAACAGAAAGGCAAAGGATTATATCTAAGACCTTATAAGGGCTATGGATTATACTTGAAGCCTTATTCAAAAAACTAAATCTTCCTCATCATGCTTTAACAAGTACTGATATAATAAAGCATGGTAAAGCTCTTCCTTTGTTTAGAGGTGTGTATATGAGAAATAATATGCCAAAAAAAATTCATAAAAACGAGTGTGGTGTTATAAATTTAGATTCTAATCGTGGAGTCGGAACCCACTGGGTAGCTTACGCAAAATCTAAGTCTAACGTAATTTACTTTGATTCTTATGGAGACTTACCCCTCCAAAAAGCATAATAAAGTATTTTTTAAGTAATGGCGATGTAAAAATATATTACAATTATGATAAAATCCAAAACGACTCATAAAGGTGTGGTCATTACTCCTTAGATTTTCTATACAACTACTATAAATAGCAAACATTGATTGTTTACGTTTTAAAACAATGTCTTTCAACTTTACGCTTACTGGGAACGCTTCAAATCTGAGTTATAGTTTTAATCCTCCGATTTACCTTGAAGATGAATTCGATTACGAAATTGGGCTAACTAGTTTTTATAGTTTTAATAGTATTCCAAATATCGATGAAAACAATAACATTTTCCTCTGGAATATACGAAATGTTACTTATACCTATAAATTACCAAAGGGGTCTTATGAATTAGATGATATTACAAAACTTATAAAAGAAAACATGAAAAAGAGAGATAGTGATGCGACTATAGAAATTACTCCACAGTTATCATCCTCCAAAGTTATAATTAATAGTAATAGAGAAATTTTATTTCTTCCCGCGAATTCTATTGGGAAATTATTTGGATTTAAATCAGGGCTACTAGCAGCAAACCAGATACATATCTCAGACAATCCAGTGGAGATTTGGGGTGCAAACGCATTATGTATTGACTGTAACATAGCATCAGGATCCTATTTAAACGGAAATCCAGTTCACATTATCCATCAGTTCTTCCCAACCGTACCAACTGGGTATAAAATAGTTGAGGTACCCCAAAATATTTTGTATTATCCAGTGAGTATTAAAACAATCTCTAACCTTACAGTAAAAATTATCAACCAAGCAGGTAAACTTGTTGACTTTGGAGGGGAGGAGGTTACTGTAAATCTACATCTTAGAAAACGTATATAATGGTTTTAGTTTTTTCTCGCGAACCAAAAACATATATAAAGAGATTACCTTCTAAAAAAATAACTCCATCTCTACCAAAATCATATAAAAGTAGATTACCTTTTAAACAAATAACCCCATCTAATCGTCGCTTTCTTCAATCGTTAGGATTTAAAGTCTTCGTATAATGGAAATTCTTCACGTTACTGGTCAACCTTTTAATGATAACACTATTGAAGATTATCAGTTCCACACTTATCAACCCTACATTCCTGGAAAATTGGGATACAATGATGAAATTCGTATTTCAGTACAAGATTTGGATAGTTTGACGTTTCCAGCAAATAGTTTTCTCTATATTGAGGGCAAATTAGCCACACATGATAATAAAACACCAACCAAAATAAAATTTATTAATAATAGTATAGCTTACTTGTTTCGTGAACTACGTTTTGAATTAAATGGGGTAATAATTGACTCAGTACGTGATGTAGGATTAGTATCAAGTATTAAAAACTATCTTAGCCTTAACGAAAATCAAAGCTTGCTATTGGAAAATGCTGGTTGGTTTCCGAAAATGAGTAGAATGGAAAATAATAGTGAAGTCCCTAAAAACAATGTTTTGGTGGATTCAAATGGAAACTTTAATGTGTGTATACCTTTAAGATTATTATCCGGATTTTTTGAAGATTTCAGAAAAATTATTATGAACATGAAACAAGAATTGATACTTATTCGATCAAATGATGATATTGATGCAGTAGTAAGCGAAGATGAGACTGAGCGTCCAAAAATTGACATTACTAAATTATATTGGGAGGTACCACATGTAACTCCTAGTATTCGAGAACAGTTGCGACTAAACAAAATTTCACATACAAACCAAGAACTACCTATTAAATTTCGAAGTTGGCAAATGATTGAATATCCAGCCCTAAATAACTCTACACGTCACACATGGTCAGTGCGGACTAGTACCAAAATAGAAACTCCACGACACATTGTTGTTGCTTTTCAAAATAACAGAAAATCAAAATTAACAAAAGATATGAGTAAATTTGATCATTGCACTTTAAAGAATATTAAAGTGTTTTTAAATTCTGAAAGGTATCCCTATAATGATCTTCAACTAGATTTTAAGACTAATAGGTTTGCCAAACTATATGAAATGTTTGCCAATTTCCAGGAGAGTTATTATCACATGACCTTAAACCAACCCATATTTAATCCAATTGACTTTAAAACAATTGCTCCACTTATACACATTGACTGCTCTCGTCAAAAAGAAGTAATTCAATCCGGATCTGTTGTGCTTCGTATAGAATTTGAGACAGATGAACCAACAACCTCTGATATCTCAGCCTATTGTCTAATACTTCACGAGAAAGAATTCACATATAACCCTCTAACAAAAATTGTGAAACAATTGTAAAATATTTATATTATACAAAACAGGTGAATGCAAATTAGGGAGCACCTGTATGCAAATTAATGAGCACCTGAAAATTAGGAAGTTTATTTTAAATAGGGAGCAGCTGCATGCAAAGAGCAGATACAGGTGTTGTAAAATTGTATCTAATGAAAGACTTCCCGTATGAGGACTGTATAAGGGTCAGGTGCTAATTATGGCAATATATGCGAAACTCTCACATGCGCATGACTGAAAATTCTTTTAAAAATACAAATTATGCACTACACAAACTCAGTCTGTAATCATGTGCTTAATAGTAGATGTCCAAGGTTTTATTACCGAAAAAAATAAGTTTATCGTGAAAGAGTTTGCAAGTTATGATGGTCAAAAAATTAGTCATTTTTTTTTAAACCACCATATCCGATACGATTATTGGGTTCTGAATATTATAATCAAGCTGTTTGGTTGATGAATAACCATCATGGATTGAACTGGAATCATGGATTTACACCAGTACACCAGTTCCATAATATTATCCAACATTTGACAAAAGGCGTTAATGCGGTTTATGTTAAGGGGCGAGAAAAGTCACAGTACATCAAAAAGTATAGTCTATCCCCAGTTTTGGAGTTTGATGAACAACCAGCTCTGCAGAAAATGGAGCCAAGATGTCCATATCATTCAAACAGTGGAAGTGTTTGTGCTTTAAGTAATGTATTTTAACTTTGTGATACTTTTATAATGAAATAAATTTTTTTTTTACATTTTGTTTTATTAATAAAAAACCTTATTAAAAAAATAGTACTTTATTCAATAACTATTACATGTTACAATTTATATTTTGAAGTGCAAGTTTACACAAATGACAACTGGATTGAGCTGGGGCGAATCCTTCTAACTCTGTTCTCCACTCAGGACGATTGAAATGAACGAAACATGGGAGACGAGTTTGAACTTCAAAATCCTGGCAAAATTTTCTGGGTAGTATAGACCATGAACGGAGAAGTTCAATTGGGTCTACAAATTTTCTTACGTAGGCTAGGCTAAAATATTCCAATTCTGTGGTCGTGAACTTGTACAACGGTTTTTTTGGATGCTCTGCCATTATGCGAGACCGGAGGCAACAATCCATCTTTAGTAAATCGGTTAATGTTCTTAAAGACCAAGTCTATCCATTTTTGCTCTTCGTATCTGGAGAGAAAAAATAGTCTTACGTCTGCTTCTGGTTTTGTTGTGTAAACTTTACCACTACGCAAGCCCATCACTCAAACACAGCTTTGAAAACTGTTTAAACATAAGTTGTTTATCTTCGTATTCACTTTTTAACTGGTTAATACGATTATTTATATGATTGATATATCTCTGACTTTTGTAAAATAGAATATCACGTTTTATCCTTTTAATGCGTATACTAAACTGATTAAGCCGTTCACGAAACCTTCTTGAGTCCATACTGTTTAAATTAACGATGGTCCTTCCTTATATCCTTCCTACCCCCATTGACACCGGTTGCAGGTGTGTTGCTCATTACCCCCACTCATAATAATATATTAACACTAGAGTGTACCAAGCAAGGTGTGTAAGACTTTATCAGCTAGCGGGGACTCATTCCTGTTGAAACTTGTTAAGCTAAATCATAAACCAGTTCGTTAGAGTCCCTCACAAAATCTAATTTGTATACTTTTAATTATGTGTTCAAGTATAATAAACGAAGGGAACATACCATATAAATATTGTGATAATCTACTTAGCTATAGGAGTGACGAATCGGAAACATTTTCGAGACTTCCTTTTTATATTGTACGACAAAAGCTTTGTCTCGTTTGTCGTAAAATGTCTGGAACTAGACTTATTCGAAGAAACTTAATATTTAAAGGATGGAAATTGGTATTTGAATTTTGTGCATTTTGTAGTGAGACTAGACCTATGGGACTATCTCATCGTTCTGTAGGTTATCGTGATGGATTATTGGAATCCCCACCACATAAATGGGACTCCCCACGTCCAAAGTTAGATTTACTATAAATAGACGTTAAATTCTAAACAGCTATTATTATGATGGTATCATTAAACTTTATTGTTTTACAAGCAATTGTGGGAAATTTGCTCTTAATTCAAGAACCAATCAATGTTAGAGAAACTTTTGTGTGTTTTGATAGTAATGGTGTACTAAATGACACGTGGCCGTCGAAATGGACAAGAATGAAATCGTATCCGGAAAACAATTTTCTACCAACTTTATAAGCTCAAATAGCTTTGAACAGTACCAAATATAAATTGCGTTTTAGACATTTTAGTGAAAAAATCACTGATTCCGGCTGGTTAGAACTTTATAATGAAAGTCCTAAGGATGAAAAAGGTTTATCTCCAATACTTTATTATATAGCTATATGTTCAACTTTGTCAATAGTTCCTCTGGTAATGGAATTAATTAAAGTTTTAAATAAAAAAATATGCTAATATACAAGTGTTTTATTAATACACAAAAATATACATATGCTTAATTCTTAAATATAATTACAGATAACAAACAATAATTTATAAGTAGGAGTCATAATAAAAATGTGCAACTTGGAACAATTCCTCATTGGGGATATTATTTAAGTCATATAATGTAGGAGCATCTATCATTTCATTCGCAAAAAATAAAAGGTCATCTATATTACCTTCATGCTGATTAATTAATAAATGGCCCCAAGCCAAAGTAGAGATATCACCAGGAATAGCATATCTTTTATCGTCACGGGATGTTAGTCATACCTTATTTTGCAATTCGGTGTAAACAGTGTGCATTTCTGACCTAAAAAAATACATTTTTCTAAATATTGTTTCTTTGTTTTGTACAACTCTTACGTAATCATTTAAATGTAGTTGGTTTTTAACAACATGTCTGGAAACACCTTTTGCTTTTTTCACAATTGTATCAGCCACAATACAATAAGCTTTAGCTCCAGTACCATAAAATGCTTTAATGGTGGTGTTTGGAAATTCATTTTTCATCTTTCCAAGAATTGACTTTGTCTTGTCTACCCCATGTTGATTATTTTCCGAATAATTAGATGTATCAAAGTAACGTAGATTTTTGTTCATATCATCATAAAAGTTTGGTGTTTGTACTTCTAGAATGAGCGAATCAGTATCTGTATAGAGAAGATTAGCATTATTGTGGTACTTGTTTTTTATATACCCGTAGAAAAAATCATATATAAATGTCTTAGATACATCCAGAATAGAAAAACCAATATATAAAGGTTTATCGTAAATAATTTTGGTTTTATTTAAATGAATTGCAACTAAATTTTCGCTGAATATTGATAATGAGTTAAATTCTGGTTTGGCAATTAAAGATTTTGCTCCAACCCTTCCCTTGCTATTTTCCCACTGAGAAACAAGACGTATATCTTTCTTTTATCTATTCATTCCAGGCTTTTGCCGAATATAGCATTGACAAGAAGCTTAAAAAGATCACGCTCAAATTCATTTTTGGCGTTGTTTCGGAGAAAAGTATTCAGATCAATATATTTTTTTAACCAAAGTGATTGGGAGAATTCTAGTATTCTATGCACTCTTTCTAACTTTAATCCGTACTGTATACATTGTTTTAAATTTCTATAATGTATGACATATTTTTTTTATCGTATAAATTAGAAATCAGTTTTTTGTATTTACTTTTAGGTGGTACTATTGACTCGGGGCAAAATGGTAAGTCGTTATGCTGATCATGCATATTGGGTGGATAATGCAAGTCTACTTCCAACACATACCCCTTTTCACCATCATCATCAATATTAAAAACATTAAATTGGTCAATTTCTTGTTCATTTAACCATCTAAAATTTCCCCAAGGAAGAGGTTGGCTCATGGCGGCACCGTAGAGATTAGTGGCATCTAGATACATTATGTACGTTTCCGGTTTTGTTGGATCGAAATTACTTAAAAATCTGTTGTTTGCAATACCCATACGTTTCGTACAGGTAGCCACGCCTCCTCTGATCCCTTTTTTGAAAAAGTGTACCATATCAACATCCGTTAAAAGCTGAAGCTCGATATCGGTATATTTTAACATAGCATCCCATGTTAGAGATGGGGCTGTAACATAATGTGCAGGATCCAATTTGTACTCTTTGAGACATACCTTTCTAAAATTTTCAAATATGTCAGCTAGTAGAAGTACATCTGATTTTAAATACAGCACTCCATAATCCCCCATAGATTGGCAGTTAAAATGATCCCAGACCTCCTGTGCTCTGTTATAATCTTCTGTAGTTATATGTTCTCCCCTTAAATTATCATAAAATTTTTCTTTAGATGGTAGATGTTTCTCTTCTAATTTGATATAACTATCAATATATGTATATGGAAACACACCTTTACGGCGCATTAAATCGAACTCTTTTTCACCTGGGAAATATTTCCTTATTTCATTGCATTGACTAGACTCTAATGTTTGGCTTAATTTATCTAAAGACTTTGCTAAAAATTTAAATGAATCTACAAACCTCAATTTTAAATAAACATTATGTTTTTTTGAATCATCACTATTGTGTACTAGAACAGATTTTGAAAATGTAATATACTTTTCTTTAGTTTGCGCAATAGCTGATAAATACTTCCCATTAGTTGTTAATTCCTTAATAAACATGTGGCAATCGTAATTTGTTAAATTATGAAATAGAATTGGAATAAAATTAGGTACCTTAAAATTTAAGTTGCAGGAATTGTGTGCTGCACCTCTGTATAATCCTGTAAGATGATCATGATCTTGAACTCTTTTGTCGAACGAGGAAAACGATTTCTGGCAAATGGAGCATTTGATGGCATTCTGAAAATTCTTGTTTTCTTCTCTAGTCAAAGACACCATTGGTTTGATATGCTTTAGATGATTCTGGTATAAATTAATAGCTAAAGCATCTAACTTTTGAACAAACACTTTAGCAGCGTCCTCACCCTGATATGTTTCCAATCTTGATAAACTATCATCAAAAAAACACTTGAGGTAGAAACAAAATGAATAAGGCTGGTGTTCTGCAACTTTGATTGTGTAGGATTGTCCATCTGATGGATCACAATGATGTATTGGCTTAAGAATCGACTCAAAATCAGCATAAATTACAAACGGGTGTTGGCTTGTCTTTTCAATATTGATAAATTTTAGAATATTGGATGGAAGAGTTTCACCACACTTGTTAACTCTCAATTCACTGGTTGGGAGTATTGTAGAGATGTGTAAACAATCATTTTCTTGGTGATTTTTCAGCTTTTCAAGGGTTGAAAAAGTTTGAAGACACCCATCACAGAAATATTGTTTTCCGTCATATTTTGTCTTTTGAGTTTTTACTAAGCGATACAAGTCTGTTATGAGACAATAATGGCTCTGATTATTGTCACTTATTAATAAAAGATTAACATGTGTAAGTTTACGTTGTTGAGTATAGTGAAGTAGTCCTACAACTTCATATTGCATTTTGTTTTCTTTAAAATATGATTGAAGACCGTAAACGTTAACTGATATATTGTTTAAAATCTCAAACTTGTTAATGTCCTTTAACTTAACCGGGAACCCGATACCATCAAAATTTAGAAGTGTGTCACAAGGAGGATATGACTCTGGTTTTGTTGGATCACCATTAGCAGGAAATATAGCAGCCATCACACAATAAGCAAAACACATGCTATCTTTGTTTTGAATATTTAAAATAGCACCTTTTCTTTTAATCTGCGATGGAAGATTAATATATGCTGATGCAGAAACAGTACTGAATTTGTTAATGTTGACATCTAGGAATAGAATTTCCTGAAGTGCCCAGTTGGAATCTTTCTCCTGGAACTCTGATGCTTGTGTCATTATCGCTTCAGCAAAGTCATCATACATGTCGGATATGTGACTACTCAAAGTGAAGATTTTATTAGATGTATTCATTGACTTAATATCTGACATCTCATTCTCGGGTTTGTAAAACATCGCAAACAGTTCACAGTTAACTTTAAGAGCCGTGTGTTAAAGAAGATAGTCACTAAGAATTTTTATTACTTTTGGTTTAACCTCATTCATGAAGCCGGAATAGGAAATTTTGTTAGATTTACTCATAAATCGGTATGATGCTATTCTATTTTTAAATGCATGTGTTAGTTTAGTAACACCATTCTCAAGCACTTCAACACCTATTGGTCTTAGTCTCTTTCTCGGAATCGGGCAAGCGGCGTAACACGAACTAACTTCATGACGTTGTAAATTACAACCTCGTGTGAAAGTCTTTCCACATTTGTTACAGATAAACACACGCGAGTGACTCTTATTACATACAGTCATATGTCTACGAAGGTTATAAGACCGCGAAAAAGTTTTACCGCACGTACACTGATTCATCTTATATGTTTAAACATCTAGAATGATTCACCCAAGCTTAAATACCCTTTTTTACCCCTACTTCTGCGCTATAGCCTCTATGTGGGTGCGCAGATGTTTTGCTTTCCACCTTTCTTTATATAAATAACACAAATGAAAAACTGCGACTATGTGACCCGTATATTTGCAAATTATATTGTAAGGGCTGATATACGCATATTGCACCCACAAATTAAAAACAGTTAAATATAAAATAGGCAGCAGTTGTTTAACAGATGTTCTGCTTTCCACATTTCTTTATAAAAATGAGACCCGTATGTATGTAAATTATCATGTGGCGGCAACTGTATGTAAATTACACCTGCAAACTAGTGATAGGTGAATGTAAATCAGGAAGCAGATGTTTGACAGGTAAACGACAGTTATATGCTAACCCTTTGTGTATGGGGATAGGTTAAAAACACAAGTTCCCCACTTATAATAGATATAGGAGAGATATGCTCCTCGGCTTTATAAAATAAAATAAGACACTTATTCGGTCAGTTAAACTTTTACCATAGCAGACAGAGAAATCATGGAACAAGACGATTTAAGTAGTGAGGCATCAACAATTGATCTTGACGAAATAATTGACAGTGAATTTTTAGAAGTAGATAATTCCGAAATTGACGAAAAAATTGTTAATATTAGTGATATTGATAATAGATGGTTTTTAGTTAATCAACAAAGTTACCCTATATGCGTTACAGAACACTATTACATTTTGGACAATACTCCACTGTGCATATCTTGTTTTTTTAGTGTATTGCAAGGACTACAAAGCGAAGTCCCATCTTCCCATGTGAGCCGCCATGTTAGTGGGAGATATAATGAAATATCTGGACATCATTGCGCTGTGTGTGAAACAAAACTATATTCCGTGGTGTTTATAAACCACTGTCTTCTGTGTAATGCATAGACTATACAATTAAATAGGTACTATACTTGGTTATACAAATATATAAATTTTTAAAAAAGTGTTGTTTTAATTCTTTAAGTTTTATTTAATGAAAATGTTAACGAAATGTCCCATATCTCTGAACCCAAAGCAGTTTTTTATTTTGAAATGTATTGTTTAGTTCCGCAGAGATTTTTTAAAATACTTGCAAAAAATCCAAAAAACTTTGTTTTACTTGTTTTTTCGTATTTTTCAAAAAAAACTTTACCAGGAACTTAATATTATCTACCTACTAATACTGTAAAAATTTGGGCCTTTTATCTTTTAAGGATCCAGAGATATTTGATATAAAATGTTAAAAAACACTAAAAAATCCAATTTTCGGACTTTAACTATAATATAAATAAGATCCCAATAACATTTCTTTTCATTTCCAAGTTCGAAAACATTTAATTTTTATCTAAAACCTTTTATTTTTAAAAATTATGACAAATTAAAAAATTTCGTTAAAATCCTGGCCTATTTTATTTGAAATAATCCATGAAGTACGGTAGGGTACTGCTGGCGCCATCTTTAATTTCAATGGCGAAACTCTCCAAGATTTCATTTAAACATTGAGTAGAGGTTATCGTTTTAATTTATAGATGGAGCTAAATGACTGAAAAGTGTTCAAATAATAAATAAATGTTTTACTGGTCATCTCTGTTTTAGCAAAGAATATAGACGCTTAAGTAATGTAACATAAAATGGCGGTTCGTTTGTTGATATATTTGAATAAAATCTGGTGTTTTTTCTGTTTGTTTTCGTAAAAAAATGGTGTGTGTGTGTGTCTGTTTGTGGGTGTTTGTGAAATATCTGGATTATTTAAAATTATGTCAAAAAGTAAGTAATCTACGATTATTATTTCATGTTTATTAACAAGCAAAATGGATTTATAGATAGTACTTTGTAATATAATACAAATATTGTATTTGAAATTTGCTTTAAACTATAAGTCAAAACAAAAATTATTTCATGTGTTGGTTTATACTTTATACAAAAACATGATTTCGATTGTCAAATTGGGTCAAAGAATTCATTTAAATTTCATAAAAAGTCATTATTTTTCATTTTTTATCAATTTAGACCATGAAACACCCTAAAGTTTTGTATTTTTTTGAAAACAAAGCAATATTTTACCTTTGTTGATGTACTAACAGCTATAACTTCATATAAAAGACAAAAAAACTTTTTGTCTTTTATATAAGATTGTAACAGTTAGTACATCAAGGAAGATATGTATTTTTCATGTTTTATCAGTTTTATCAGAGTCTATCAAACAGATAATTTTTAACCTAGGTACTAAGAAAATAAAAGGCAGATTATTGTGTATATTTTTATTTTTTTAGTGACAAACCCAAACAATTCAAGTTAAAAAGTTTTGTATTCTTTTGAAAACAAAATAATATTTTACCTTTGTTGATATACTAACAGCTATAACTTCATATAAAAGACAAAAAGACTTTTAGGGCTACTATGTGTTTTTTTATAAAAACACATAGTACCCTTAAAAGTCTTTTTGTCTTTTATATGGAATTATAACAGTTAATACATCAAGGAAGATATGTAGCTTATATTGTCATTAGATAAATATTAAACTCTATAATAATTAAATTACATTGATTTTTGATTATCGCTTACAAAATAAATCAGTTCAAGTTTAAAAAAGTTTTGTATTCTTTTGAAAACAAAGCAATATTTTATCTTTGTTGATGTACTAACAGCTATAACTTCATATAAAAGACAAAAAGACTTTTAGGGCTACTATGTGTTTTTTTATAAAAACACATAGTACCCTTAAAAGTCTTTTTGTCTTTTATATGGAATTATAACAGTTAATACATCAAGGAAGATATGTAGCTTATATTGTCATTAGATAAATATTAAACTATAATAATTAAATTACATTGATTTTTGTTTATCGCTTACAAAATAAATCAGTTCAAGTTTAAAAAAGTTTTGTATTCTTTTGAAAGCAAAGCAATATTTTATCTTTGTTGATGTACTAACAGCTATAACTTCATATAAAAGACAAAAAGGCTTTTAGGGCTACTATGTGTTTTTTATAAAAACACATAGTAGCCTTAAAAGTCTTTTTGTCTTTTATATAAAATTATAACAGTTAATACATCAAGGAAGATATGTACCTTATATTGTCATTAGATAAATATTAAACTCTATAATAAAAATTACATTGATTGATTAAATTACATTGATTTTTGATTATCACTCACAAAATAAATTTCACTATTAAATTTGAACAAGTCTTGAAATCCTAAGTATTGGTTTTACCTTTTCACTCGCACAATGAATGAATACTTGTTAATAATTTGTTGGATGTAGAAATTTTTTGGTTCAAAATTTGTAAACTTTGCTGAGCCCTCTTTTTTTTCCTGTCATAGCTGGATAGTTTTTTTAAAATAATATCCCTTTGGTTTTTATAGTCACTTAAAAATTTTTCATTTGCACTTACAAATTCTGTTAACACTTTTTTAAAATCATGATCGGAAGTTACTACCGTTTTATCAATACCATCGTAGTCCGTTGTCGCATTAAGCGCACTTCCTTCCTCTATTGACCCGTTTAATTCACTCATTGACACTTATAAAACTTCTTCATCTTCGGAAGCACTATCTTCAGATATATTATCATATCTTGAATCCATTATTGATTGGCCTGGTGTGGATGAACAGGAAACCTTCTGCTGGAATTCTTTAAATCCTAACGGACAATGGTTTTCCATATCGCCTTCAACAAACTCTATGCTTGAGTTAACACTATCCTCCAAATGAGGAGATTTTTGAAAATGCGAAATAATTTTCACCGATTTTTTTCCATTAATAGGAACACTAAACTTGGATACTTTCATTTTGGTTTTTTCACAGAAAACTAAAACTTTTTAACTTGAATTGTTTGGGTTTGTCACTAAAAAATAATCATATAATGGAGCAAGTATTGGTTTTATAGGATCCTAATCCCTCTCATAGTCCTATACCCCTCTCTGAATTGCTATGTAGTGGCGTAACCAATGAAAAATAAACCTTATTTCTTAGACCCAACCCACTCCCTACTTACCTCTTACTAAAGGTAATTTCTACAAACATAATCTTTAATAATTTTCTTTGTGTCTCAATACCTGCTACCCACATCAATTAAATCTTGAAGAACCTCACCTGTGTAGTGCTACCAGCAGTTTATTAACTTAATTTCAGGCCTCTTTCAAGCAGCTACATATGTACCCATATAAAACTACAAAATACTAATTGAAAGAAAAAGGGTATTTCATTTATTGCAGACTGCAAAGTTTATGCATTCAGTACCCCTATCCAACTACACAATACTAATTGAAAGAAAAGGTGTTACTTTATTTATTGCTTGTTGTACAATTTATCTATAAGTACCTCTATATACCTACTCACTTAAAGACAAGATGCTAGTTGCATCTGTGCATATATTACTACAATTAATTCTCTTTGTATCCACATTCATTGGTACCAACATAAGTAGTTAATTTGCTAACTTCTTTATTTATATGTACCCATATAACATACTAATTAAAGAAAAAGGTGCCACTTTAATTATTGCAGGCTGCAAAATTTATACTACCCATATAACAAAATATTACTTAAAAGACAAGATTCATTTATTGGAAGTTGCAACTGTACCAGTACACAATATTAATTGAAAACAAATGTCCCTGCACCTTGAGACCCATCTGAACAAGTACAAAGTGTTTAAAAAATTAACATGTGTTGTTATAGCTATATAATGACCAAATTCTTTGTTAAAATACAGTAAATATTAGTGAAAAGAATAAAATAAAAAATGTTTTTTTATGAATGCATTTTTTATAAATTAATGATTTTTGGCTGTTTATTCTTGAAACTTTATGAAACAGATATGAGGCTTTTCGGCAATACTATATTTGTGGTCTAAAATTTATGTAGTAAATTAATACAAACAGTATTAATTGTGATTAAAATTTTTTCTAAATTTCTTTGTAAAATTTGTCTCAAAATTAGTGAAAGGAGTAGTATAAATAAAAATGTTTAATGAATGTATTTTATTTTTCTATTTTATATTTAGTACATGATTAATATTTTAGTGGTTTTTTCTATTCTAAGTCGGAAGCTTACTCGGCCAAAACAACAAATTCCCAGTACCTGGTTCTACATGGACAATTTTCTTCAACGTAGTGGATACGGACATTTTCGTTAAAGTTGACCATTAAATAGTCCTTGATATCTTTATAACAAAATAGCTGTATACATGGACTTTAAGGATATGAATGTTTTCCTGCTTATCTATAAATTAATTCCAGGGGTTTGGGTTATTTAAGTATTATTTTTGATGCTTTAAGTATATTGAAAAAAAATATTTCTCTGTTTTACTACTAGTAAAAATTAATAATTTTTGAGTGGGTTTCTTGAAACTATATATTATGTCTTATATCTTTAAGGACTTTATCATTTAGCAATCCTGGATATTTATAAACTAGTGTCATTAGGGTACCATAAGTTAATTTTATTATTTTAAAACTTGATTCAATTGGAATTGTTTTACTTTAAGTTGGCTAACTTTTAACACCAGGTTATATTTAGGATGACAAGCTTATGCAAATTAGGGAGCATGACCCCTGGTATGGCAAATTAGGGATAGCTGTATGCAAATTAGGGACAGGTGTATGCAAATTGGGGAGCACATTCAAATTTGGGACAGGTGTATGCGAATTAGGGAGCACATTCAAATTAAGGACAGGTGTATGCAAATTAGGGAGCACATGCAAATTAGGGCAGGTGTATGCAAATTAGGGAGCACATGCAAATTAGGGCAGGTGTATGCAAATTAGGGACAGCTGTATGCAAATTAGGGCAGGTGTATGCAAATTAGGGACAGCTGTATGCAGGTGCTCCGTGCTCCTCTGCTCCTACGCTATTTCCTCCCTACTCAGAGTAACTTCCAATTTGTCCTGCAATGACAATTGGAGGCACTCTTTCCTTTTTGGTGGTCGTTGTAGTAGTTTCTTCTGTATTAACGGTCGTTAGAACTTGGTAACGATTTTTGGTCGTTACCGTTCCGGAACTGTTACTCGTAGATGGCCGCTGTCTGGCTCCTGCAATGGTCTCGTTGGAATTTCTTCTTTGGCATTTTACAGTCTGGAAAGGTTCTTCTTCCATAATTTCGACTTGGTTTGAAGCCATCGTGTCCGTGGTTTCGTATTCTGAACTTTTAACTTCGTCTACTTCGTTCCTTTGTAACGGTTCCTGTTCCTGGGCGGGTCCACCTCTCCTTGAGGTGGGCCTGAATTTTCTTGACCTGAAATAATTCCTGTGGATTGAATATTCCTTCCTAATCGGATTGGTACCTGAAATAATTTTAGCTAATTTATCTGAAAATACAGTTTTATCTACTTTATATTAGTCTTGACAAAGACTAATTTAGTGATATCCTGATTATTTTCTACATGAACAAATTCAGTCAACGTAAACCGTTCAGTTTACCGCCGACTGGTTTGGGTTGGGGTAGCTGTTGTGTTGCCGAGAGGGGGCGTTTGGGCCTGTAGGACCCATCGCCGGCTCTTCGGGCTTCTTCCTATCTCCGGAATTGGATCGGGTATTCACCATCTTTGGTTTGTCGCTGGTAGAAAGGTTAAATACTACCGCTGTTATAAATAACAGTTCCAGTGACAAATATCTGTTATAGGTAACGGTTCCAAGGAACAGTTACAAAGTAACAGAGCAAAAATGGAAAACAGATAGGTAAAAATGATCTAAGTATTCCTTGACTTACGGAAGGAATAACTTAGTAAACAATTAAATTAAATGGTATAAAAATATAATGCAAAGAAAAAATGTTTCTAAGTGTTTCTTGACTTACGGAAGAAACAACTTAGCATAAAATAGAAAATGAAAGAAACAAATGTATTAAGTATTTTCTTAACTTAAGAAAAAAAATATCTTAGATAAAATATCGGAAATAATAATGCAACAATGATTATGAAAATATTTCTAAGAGTTCTTTGACTTACCGGAAAGAACTACTTAGACAATGTACAAATCAAAATATAAAATAGAAAAAGCAGATAAATATTTCTAAGTGTTCTTAACTTACGGAAGAACAACTTAGACACAAAATACAAGAAAAATAAACAATCAGTACATGAACAAATATAGATCAATGTAATATCCTAACCTGAAAAGGTCTGAATATACAATAATGCTAAAATAAAAAGGTATACAGAAAATCAGAAATAAAACAATAACTTAGTTGGAACAATAATAGCACCGACTAGGTCTACAGTAGAAGAGGCAAGCTCGACTGATCGATGAGAGAAAATCTACCTGCTTTTATGTAAAACAAATCCTTTGTTTTACATAGCGAAAGTGGAATTTCCCTGCATCGAATCAATTAGAAATTTGGATTTGGCCAAACTTGGAATTCCCAAGTATTTTGACCGATATCCAAATTCCTTGATACGTCCGGCACGGCTGTCAGCTCAAGGCTGACACGCCTCCGGAGGACATCCCCCCTCCTCTGAAAGACCTAACGGTGCTAAGAAAATTTATTAAAACAATAGAAAAATACAATGTAAGAATAAAAAAAAATACAATAATAAAATTTTTACCCTAAAAGAATATAATGTAAAAGACTTAAGATAAAAAAAAAACTAAGATATTGTACTTAAGATATTTGAACTTAATTGTATATGGTCCAGTAGGCCCAGGTGGTCTAGGTGGTCTAGGTGGTCCAGGTGTGCCGGGTGGCTCGTCTGCTTCCGTCAGGGCTACTTTAATCACCCTGAGGAGGTCCTACGACGTCGTGAAGATATAAGGCTACTCAATTCACCTTGATATCTCCACTTGTCATAATGGGACCTTATCCTTGGTCATCTTTGGCGGCCGGCTGCGCTGTGGTTCCTTCATCCCGTCCGTCCGGAGGGGTCAGGGTCCTATGGTCAGCATCGTCCACCATCGTGAACTCTTGGAGAAGATTCTCTTCAATCTCGCTCCTGGGTACGTCTTCGGAGGTTTGCTGCTCGCGTCTCCGAAGTCGTTTCTTTCTCTTGTGTGTCCGGTGACTTCTCCGGATTTCCTCTCGGAGTGGTATGTCGACCGGACCGTCGAGGATGGGGTCGGTGTCCTCCTCCTCGTCGCCGTGCTCCATTGTCTCTATCAATAGAAGGCATTCGGCGTCTGGCATGTCACCTGCTGTCAGGCTAGGTTCTTCCTCCTCGTCGACGTCCTCCATCGTCTCTATTATTGGAACGCTGTAGGCTTCTTCTTCTTCTTCGGGTGTGCCTGTACTGATGTCCGCTGTTTCGGTTTCTTCAGTGGTCGGCTGACGTGGACGGTTGTCTAATACTTCATTGTCCTCTTGGGTTGACTGCTCTGCTTGTTGGGATGGGGTTTGATGGAATTCCAGCTGTTGTGGTTTGGCTTGCCTTTCTGCTGAGGTCGCCCAGTAGATGGTGGTTCGGCAGGCAGTACCAGCGTGTAGACATTTTCGGGGTATGTCTATATTGGCCTCTTCCTGCTCCAACCAAGGCATCCCTAACACAACGTCGTGGTTCAAATCCTCCATAACCATGCAGTTTACAGTCGTGTCCAGAGTGTCAATGTTCATATTGACTGCAGCAGTCCCTAGGGTGTGGGATGTGCTGCCCGTGCATGCCAGCTGAACCAGTCCTGGTCCTCGGTGCAGGTCCCGTCTCTGGATCAACCTCTGGTGAACGAAGTTCCCGGAGGCACCGGTGTCGACCAAAATCTTCACTTGCTGCCCGTTGATCCTTCCATAGAGTTGGGGGAGGCCTGCTGTCGAGGGTTGTACCTGAATAGGATTCAGTTGGGGCACCATCGTCACAACAGGGTTCAGTTGGCGCCCCGATTGGCGTTTCCCTGGTACTGTGGGGTTGGAGGTGGTGGTTGGTTCATTGATGGCATCCTGTACTGTCCACTGGGGTTCCTCCATTCGTCTATCGCCTCAGGGTGTCGTGGAGCGTTATTCTGACGTGGGGGACGGTACGGCTGTTGTTGCTGCTGCTGGGGTTTGCCGGTCCGGCGGATGTCAGATTCCATGCCCTGGGCGATTGTCAGAAGGTCTTCCTCGGTCCTGGGGATGTTCGCTCTCAGGCAGATCGCGATGTCGGGTCTCAGTAAGTTCGCTATCGTTATACACCTCTGGTCCTCGAGGGTACGTGGCATGAGACGTCTGAATAAGGCAGATTTCTGGTTAATGAACTCCTCCGTGGATTCGTCTCTACGTTGATGTTCTCCATGAAGCTTCGATGTCAGGGTTGAAATTGCGGCAGGGTCATTGTATCTTCTTAGGAGACGGTCTCGAAATGTGGTGTATGGCAGGTCCGTGTAGGAGAATTTCTGAGCCCATTTCTTCGCATCGCCGTGGAGGGAGTTGTCTATAAGGTAGTCGATCCATTGGTCCTCGTCTACGTTATGTTTGATTAAGAAATTCTCAGCTTTTGTCGAAAAGCTGAGCGGATTCTCGGTGTCCCGGCCTGAGAATTGAGGGGGCTTCGTGTAATTTATCCTGGACTTCGGTGTCTCAGGCTGAGGCATCTGGGGTGCAGTGCCTCGAGTTGTGGATAGGGCCGCCATCGCTTGCATCAAGGCAGAGATAAAGTCAGCTGTAGCAGGTTGGCTCGAAGACGGTCCTGGGGTCGTGAGTTCGGGTTTTGTTTGTTGGGCGCCATGTTGCCGAGAGGGGGCGTTTGGGCCTGTAGGACCCATCGCCGGCTCTTCGGGCTTCTTCCTATCCCCGGAATTGGATCGGGTATTCACCATCTTTGGTTTGTCGCTGGTAGAAAGGTTAAATACTACCGCTAACAGTTCCAGTGACAAATATCTGTTATAGGTAACGGTTCCAAGGAACAGTTACAAAGTAACAGAGCAAAAATGGAAAACAGATAGGTAAAAATGATCTAAGTATTCCTTGACTTACGGAAGGAATAACTTAGTAAACAATTAAATTAAATGGTATAAAAATATAATGCAAAGAAAAAATGTTTCTAAGTGTTTCTTGACTTACGGAAGAAACAACTTAGGACAGAAATATAGATAAATGAAATATGTAAATGTGAGAGTAAAATATGGAAATATTTCTGAGTGTTTCTTGACTTACGGAAGAAACGACTTAGAGTGGAAAAATAAAATACTCAAAATATAAAACGAGAAATGCAAAAATGAAACAGATTATAGAAATATGTCTAAGTGTTTCTTGACTTACGGAAGAAACAACTTAGAACAGAAAATAAACAAGAGAATTAAATATAGTAAAATAAATGCACAAATATTTATAAGTGTTTCTTGACTTACGGAAGAAACGACTTATAATAGAAAATAAGAAAAATCAAATATAGAAAAGATGTGAAAATATTGCTAAGTGTTTCTTGACTTACGGAAGAAACAACTTAGCATAAAATAGAAAATGAAAGAAACAAATATATTAAGTATTTTCTTAACTTAAGAAAGAAAATATCTTAGATAAAATATCGGAAATAATAATGCAACAATGATTATGAAAATATTTCTAAGAGTTCTTTGACTTACCGGAAAGAACTACTTAGACAATGTACAAATCAAAATATAAAATAGAAAAAGCAGATAAATATTTCTAAGTGTTCTTAACTTACGGAAGAACAACTTAGACACAAAATACAAGAAAAATAAACAATCAGTACATGAACAAATATAGATCAATGTAATATCCTAACCTGAAAAGGTCTGAATATACAATAATGCTAAAATAAAAAGGTATACAGAAAATCAGAAATAAAACAATAACTTAGTTGGAACAATAATAGCACCGACTAGGTCTACAGTAGAAGAGGCAAGCTCGACTGATCGATGAGAGAAAATCTACCTGCTTTTATGTAAAACAAATCCTTTGTTTTACGTAGCGAAAGTGAAATTTCCCTGCATCGAATCAATTAGAAATTTGGATTTGGCCAAACTTGTAATTCCCAAGTATTTTGACCGATATCCAAATTCCTTGATGCGTCCGGCACGGCTGTCAGCTCAAGGCTGACACGCCTCCGGAGGACAGTTGTTCTCGTGCGCTCGCATTAACTGATCAATCGGCGTACGGGAAACATCTCCAAACACAGAAAAAATTGTTCATTGGTTGGAATAAAAGTTATTCCAGCCTTTGAGCAATTTAAAATTTACCATTGGCCGATTTTTACGGGAAGTCCACTTTCCTACGTCATAATCCCCTAAACAAAGGATTTTCGTGTATAAAAGAAGGTGGATTTTATGTGGTCGGCCAGTTCGAGCTCACCCTCGTATTTAAGACTCTAGATTCGGTGCTAGTACCCACCTAGAATCTGCCGTTTTATTTTACCTTTTGCTATTGATTGATATTGATATTTTTATGTGCATTTATTTGATATTTGTATATTGATTTTTGTGTATTTTTCTGTACTTTCTGCTGTGGTATTTCCTTGGATCACGCACAGCAAAAGTACACATATATTTTGTGCTATATTATTATTGCATTTGTTTATCTGTCGAATATATTTGTTGCGATATTTCTACTTGTAGATCATACGCTCCGAATCTATTCTCATTTATTTTCACGCTATTTTATTATTGCTCATATTTTTACTGTTGGATACATTCGAAGCGATATTTCTCCTAGAGGATCATACGCTTTGGTGTATCATTTTACTTGTTATTTCATTATTACATTTTGTCGTTAAATATTCTCATTGCGATATCTCTCCGAGCGGAGACCATACGCTCTGAGATATTATTATTTTTTTCACTTGTGCTTTCTTTCCATAAGTTAAAGAAACACAAGATTTTTTCGAGGATTCCTTTCGTAAGTCAAGGAATCTCTCACATTGCCAATTTATTGTTGCATATCATTTGTTATTTTCTCTTTTTGTGTACACAAAACTTTTCTATTATCTATATATACCATATATATACATTTATCTCTTTATCTCGTGCAGATAACGTTCTTGTGGAACCTCTGTTTTACAGATTACGCACAAGAGACGTTTGCACTTGTATTTTATTGAACTGCATTTCTTTCCTATTATCACATTTCAATATATATATACTTGTTCATAGTGTCTGAGGTTTATTGTGGTATTTTACTTACGTAATCAAGCACTGCTAGCCTCAGACAAGCGGAATTGTGATAGTTTTATCAATAAAACATACACGACTCCGCCATATCTCTCCGTATACAATCAGCAGCGACCCAATTTGATCGACGGAAAATGGTGGACACTCGTGGAACATCCAGGTCTAGTTCCACTGACCGAAAGAAGCCCGTAGAGCAGGAGACGAGCCAATCTGCCGCCATCCACGCCTCTCGGCAACATGCCGCCCAACTCAAATCAGACGAACCCACTCCCCAACAAGAGTCAACAACAGGAGGTCCATCCACGAGCCAAACTCAAGCATCACCTGAGACGTGGATTAACACCCTCCTTCAAGCCCTGACAGCTCTGCAAATGGTACAACCGACCCAGACCAGACCACCCAAAATATGGACATCCAAACCACCTAGATTTGAAGGAAGAGAAACGGAGATTCCAACCCAATTCCTAGCAAGAATCGAGGACTTCCTAACCAAACACGACGTGGAAACAGACGACTGGGTGGACTACATAACTACTAACTCACTACATGGAGACGCAGGGTCATGGGCAGAGAGTCACTATACAACCGGGATAGGTTATCAGACTTTTAAGACTCGATTCCTAGAAAAATTCGACGATCCAGCCCTCTTATCCGCCCTGACCGTCAAACTATATGGACAGCATCAGAAAAACGAGCCAGCCGACGAATTTGTGACACGGAAAGCAGCCTTATTCAAACGTCTTCTACCAGACATTCCCGAGGACCAAAGATGCACAGTAATAGCAAACCAACTCTTGCCTCAAATTAGAATCTGCCTCAGACTAGGGATGCCTAAGACGGAAGACAGCCTCCGAACCATCGCCAGAGAGATGGAAGCTGACGCTCAACACCTTCCGAACACACAAAGACCAGACAGGCAAAGCAACAATCAACCACCTAGACGATCGGAAACCATAAGAGACTGGCGAAATAGGAACCCTCACAACCGACAGAACAACCACAACCAAAACCAAAACCAAACTGAGCAGCCGGAAAACTCCAACAGGGGCACCAACTAAACCCTGTTGACGAAACGGTGCCCCAACTGAACCCCATCCAACATCAATCGAAGACAGCAGGACTACCCAATCTTGACGGAAGGATCAATAACCAACGAGTAAAGATACTAATCGATACTGGAGCATCTGGGAACTTCATCCACCAGAGGTTGATCCAAAGAGGGGGCCTGCAGACTCGACCAGGAACAATTCAGTTGGCGTGCACGGACAGCATGTCCCACAGTTTGGGGACTGCAGACGTCGAAGTATTTCTGGACAACTTCTCCACAACCGTAAGATGTACAGTACTAGAAAAACTCAATCACGATGTTGTGCTTGGTATGCCATGGCTGGAACAAGAGGAAGCGAACCTAGACATCCCCCGCAAATGTCTACATGTGGGCACCTCAACCAGAACCACGTTATACTGGAAGAACCATGGCAAGAGGAATGCAACCAAACAGGCCCTAGAAGCTCACCAAGCCCCAGCCTTCGCCTTCCCGACCATCCAACAACTGATCAACGAGTACAGCGACGTTTTCGACGACCGTCTACGCCAACCCACGACCAAAGCTACCGAAATGGAGATACAAGTGACCGACAGCCGACCAATCAATATAAAACCATACAAGTACTCCACCGAAAAGAAGGGAATTATGTTCAAAGAAGTGAGGGAGATGCTAGCCGCAGGAGTCATCAGACCAAGCAAATCACCATACAACAGCCCTGTGGTGATTGTTTCGAAGAAAGATGGCACCCCTCGCTTCTGCGTGGATTACAGAAAACTCAATGGAATTACGGTCGACGAAGCCTCAAGTATGCCGCCGATACACGACAGCATAAAAGAAATAGGCACGGCACAAATCTTCTCCACACTGGACTTGAAAAGCGGATTCTGGCAGGTCCCACTCCACAAGGACTCCAGCTCCAAAACCGCCTTCAGCCTACCTGACGGATCTGCATACGAATTCACGGTGATGCCCTTTGGACTCAAAAACGGCCCAGCAGTGTTTCAAAAGCTAGTAACCAGCGTTTTTGCCGGATACATTGACGAGTTCATTAAAGTTTATATGGACGACATCATAATTTACTCAGAGGACTGGACACAACACAAGAAACACTTACACCTTGTACTGGAAAGATTGAGGACACATGGACTATGGGCATCACTAAAGAAATGCAGATTCGCCACCGATGAATTGGAATACCTAGGCCATAAAGTGACATCCAACAACACACAACCCCTTGAAAAACATGTAGAAAAGATCAGAGGATTCACCACACCGAATACCATGAAGCAGCTACGAAGCTTCATCGGGACGGCTAACTGGCTACGAGATTTTATCCCTCGATTCGCAGAAGTCATCACGCCGCTAACAAACCTCACCGCAGGCAACAAGCGACGACTAAAATGGGACTCAGCAGCAGAGGACGCATTTAACAAAATAAAAACTGCAATCGAAGGAAAACTCCAACTACATAGACCAGATACCAGCCGACCATTCAACCTCCAGACGGACGCTTCAGACATTGGTATGGGAGCCGTACTCTTCCAGGGAACTCCAGAGAAGAAAGAAGTCATCGCCTATGCTTCAACCAAATTGAAACCCTCAGAAAAACGTTATCACATCAACGAGAAGGAGTGCCTAGCACTGGTTTGGGCACTAAAGAAATACAAACACTTCCTCCAGGACCAGCATTTTACCCTCTACACGGACAGCCAAGCCCTACTATGGTTAAACCGCTTCAAAGAGGATAAAGCCAAGCTATCCAGATGGGCCTTACTCCTACAGGAGTTCAACTTCTCCATAAAACACATACCAGGAAAAGAAAATGAACTACCTGACCATCTCTCCAGAAATCCTGCCACCGAGAGGGAAGAAGAAGACGAGGACCTGGACGAAGAAGTGAAACGTTTGAGTTGGCCAACCAACACAACAGAGAACACAGGCGATGATCCATTTCCACTACTATGCATGCTGGAGGACGTGGAAGAAGGCCAAAACGACCCGATATTAGATGACATAACAGACCTACCGTTACAAGAAAGAATCCGCAGAAGTCACACACTCTACCCCGGAATGTTACGACTCAAACGACGATGGCACAGAATCACAGAAAGAGGACCCAGGAGCGAAGCAGAAACTCACTTCCTCCGTGAATTTACCATAGTAGACGACGCAGCCTACTACGTGTCAGACTCGAATCACAGAGAATTAGTCGTAATGCCTTCCTACAGGAGAGAGGTAATCAAGACATACCACGACTCCGAAGAGGCGAACCACCCAGGGCAGGACGAGACCATCCGGGCCATTAAGCGGCACTACTATTGGCCAACCTTATCCAAAGACGTCCGGAGCTACGTCCGATCCTGCCTAACATGCGCCACGACCAAGGCCGCCGCATGTCAACCAGCAGCCCCCATCATACCACGGGAACCCAACAACCCAAGGGAACGGGTTGCCTTCGATGTCCTAGGACCCTACCCAGTTGCCCGTGGAACAAAGAACCGGTTCATTCTACTAGCCACGGACTGTCTAAGCAACTGGGTAGAATTCAGATGTGTTCCAGTAGCAAAAAGCCGGCAGGTGATAGCTTTCCTACAGGAAGAGGTCTGCAGTCGCTGGGGGAAACCAAGCACCTTGATCACAGACAACGGGCCCCAATTCCGGACAGACGCCTGGGAAAGATTCCTGCAACGCAACCGCATCACAGGAGAATTCAGCCCAATCTACCACCAAAGGGCGAATCCAGTGGAACGCCGTGTCCAGGAGCTGAAAAAAGGCCTACGGACCCGATGCACCTCAGCCGACGACCCAAGATGGGACACGTACGTGCCAGACATCATTTTCAGCATGCGGACCCGAATGAATGAAGCCACACAAGAAACACCTGCCGAGCTACTACTAGGATATCTGCCAAAACGATCCGAAGAAACGGAGAGAGAAAGAAGAGACGCCAACACCGCAGCCAGACGTCAGGAAAGAGAGACGCAAGCTGTACAAAAGGCCACGGTATATGCCAGAAACCTGTTCCCGGATAACCCAAATGCACCACCCGCAAGGAAATACATCCCAGGGGAACAAGTCCTAGTACGCAACCACGTAAAAGGAAATTTTGGAGCCACATGGACAGGGCCACATACCATCCTGAGGGTCCTAGGGAACCATACCTACGAGGTACACCGCGACCAGGACATAAACCGGACCATCCATGTGGACGACATCCGACCTGCTCCTCCGCCTAGGGACGAACCAGCAGATCAAGAATGAGAAAAACAGAAGACATGAAATATTTCTTTCCTTTTTGTAAACAATGTAAAATCCTGTAAAGAAAATCTGTCTGTTTTATAAATAAAATTTGCACCACCTAGAGTCCTCGAAAGGGGGGGGGGATGTTCTCGTGCGCTCGCATTAACTGACCAATCGGCGTACGGGAAACATCTCCAAACACAGAAAAAATTGTTCATTGGTTGGAATAAAAGTTATTCCAGCCTTTGAGCAATTTAAAATTTACCATTGGCCGATTTTTACGGGAAGTCCACTTTCCTACGTCATAATCCCCTAAACAAAGGATTTTCGTGTATAAAAGAAGGTGGATTTTCTGTGGTCGGCCAGTTCGAGCTCACCCTCGTATTTAAGACTCTAGGTTCGGTGCTAGTACCCACCTAGAATCTGCCGTTTTATTTTACCTTTTGCTATTGATTGATATTGATATTTTTATGTGCATTTATTTGATATTTGTATATTGATTTTTGTATATTTTTCTGTACTTTCTGCTGTGGTATTTCCTTGGATCACGCACAGCGAAAGTACACATATATTTTGTGCTATATTATTATTGCATTTGTTTATCTGTCGAATATATTTGTTGCGATATTTCTACTTGTAGATCATACGCTCCGAATCTATTCTCATTTATTTTCACGCTATTTTATTATTGCTGATATTTTTACTGTTGGATACATTCGAAGCGATATTTCTCCTAGAGGATCATACGCTTTGGTGTATCATTTTACTTGTTATTTCATTATTACATTTTGTCGTTAAATATTCTCATTGCGATATCTCTCCGAGCGGAGACCATACGCTCTGAGATATTATTATTTTTTTCACTTGTGCTTTCTTTCCGTAAGTTAAAGAAACACAAGATTTTTTCGAGGATTCCTTCCGTAAGTCAAGGAATCTCTCACATTGCCAATTTATTGTTGCATATCATTTGTTATTTTCTCTTTTTGTGTACACAAAACTTTTCTATTATCTATATATACCATATATATACATTTATCTCTTTATCTCGTGCAGATAACGTTCTTGTGGAACCTCTGTTTTACAGATTACGCACAAGAGACGTTTGCACTTGTATTTTATTGAACTGCATTTCTTTCCTATTATCACATTTCAATATATATATATATATATATATATATATATATATATATATATATATATATATACTTGTACATAGTGTCTGAGGTTTATTGTGGTATTTTACTTACGTAATCAAGCACTGCTAGCCTCAGACAAGCGGAATTGTGATAGTTTTATCAATAAAACATACACGACTCCGCCATATCTCTCCGTATACAATCAGCAGCGACCCAATTTGCTCGACGGAAAATGGTGGACACTCGTGGAACATCCAGGTCTAGTTCCACTGACCGAAAGAAGCCCGTAGAGCAGGAGACGAGCCAATCTGCCGCCATCCACGCCTCTCGGCAACACTGTTTGCCGTCAGTCACTCGGACCTAAGCCAAGAAGCGGAAAATAGACTGTGATACTGTATGCGACCTCTCAGTAGCGAGTCTCACCGTCTACACACACACACACACAATCACGCTAAGCGATCAACCAAACCCCTAGGAACATGTGTATACCAAACTAAGTATGGGATCCACATGTCCGAAGATCAAACCGGTCACACTTCACTAGTTGAAGTGGTACCTATCTGACCCCCAGGTTTTTCCACCACCCCTCCTCATCGTGTGACTTACGTGAGGAGGCTTATGATCTGAAAGTTACTAGAGGTGCCTTGGGTAATGAGACACCTCCCGTTTTTAGTTATTGTGGTTATGCCACCTGACTGTAGGGGTAGCCACATCTAGGCTTTTCTCCCTATTTACTTTACTGACTCTATAAATTTTACTCTAACGTCACTTCGGGACCTAAGTCCCTAAAACAAAAAGAAAAAGAGCGTGTGTTCCGTCCATGAAGTCGACAGCCTGGGCTGTCGACTTCATGTTCGGAAAGAGTGTGTGCTCGGTCACTCAGCGCCGATTTGCCAAAAGTAAATTTTGTTCTCCTCGCCGGCTGGGCGCCCGATGTGTGTCCGGCCACCGAGCCCATGCTTGCCGCACATGACCTCAGTGCTCGGGTGTCGCGAAAGGATCAGTATCACTCGATCCGCCTTAAGGGCCTACTCTGCATCAGCGGTATATAGAAGGCCTGACGGGCCTTCTATATGGAAAAGTTAAAATGAATTACGTTAGAACGTTTAATGATATAAATTTAATCTATAATTACTGAATTTAAAAGAAAAACAACCGATTTTTTTTTGTGGGGGTCTTCCTTGGCGTTGGGACTATGAAATGCCGGCACAATTCTTACACCCTTTTTGTTCTTACATGATAATTTGTGTGGGTGTATTGGGGGGTGCATTGCATCGTGTATATGGCCTCCACACACCCCGGTGTATATTGTCCTTATCTAAGTGCCTTGGCACCTGTATTCTCTCGCCTTCTTCTTCTTATGGTGCCGTGCACCTATAGTGCGTTGGCGAATTATCTTAAGGTCAGACGTCTGTCTTTTGCGGCATGCAAAAGTTCGCCAGTGTTAGTTACGCCTGTCCAGTTCTTTATATTTCGCAGCCACGACATTTGTTTGCGACCTACTCCTCTCTTGCCCTCAATCTTTCCTTGGATAATTAGTTGAGGGATTGCGTATTTTTCCCCTCTCAGGATATGGCCCAGGTATCCAATCTTTCGTGCCTTGATCAAGCTGAGCAATTCTCTCTCAGTATTTGCTCTTCTTAGGACTTCCTCGTTTCTCGCCCTATCTGTCCATCGTATGCGGAACATTCTTCGCAAGGTCCACATTTCGAAGGCTTCCAACTTGTTAATGGAAGATATTTTCAACGTCCATGTCTCCATGCCGTATAACAATATGGACCATACATAGCACTTAACCATTCAGTAACGGAGATTGAAGGAAAGATTGCGGTTACAAAGTAGCGGTTTAAATTTAAGAAAAGCTTGTCTTGCTTGTTCGGTACGGCATTTTATTTCTTGTTGAGGATCCCATTGGTCATTCACCATCATTCCCAAGTATTTGAATGTTTTCACTTGCTCGATTGGAGCATTATCTACGTGCAGTTGTACTCTGAAAAATGCGCCCTTTCTTATTGTCATGCATTTTGTTTTTCCAGCATTTATCTTCAGGCCATATGTTTTTCCTGTGGTGTTTATTTTATTTAGTATGAACTGCATATCATGTTCGTTATCTGTGATTATTGCGGTGTCGTCAGCGTAACGAATGTTATTTATCGGGTACCCGTTGACCTTTATACCACAATCAGTGCCTTCAAGTGCCTCTGCAAAAACATTCTCCACATAGAGGTTGAACAGCATAGGAGACAAAATACACCCCTGTCGCACCCCTCGTAAAATTTCGAATTCTTCTGTGTTTGTTGATTTGTTCAGCCTCACACGTGCCTTTTGATTCCAATAGAGATTCTGGATAACTCTTATATCTTTCTCATCAATATCAGCATTGTGTAGCATTTTTATTATTTCATCGTGTTTTACGGTGTCAAAAGTCTTTTTCGTAGTCGAGGAATGTAATGACTATATCTTTTCGTTGGTCCATATAGTTTTGTACCAGGGTATTCAAGCAGAATGATGCTTCGCGCGTCCCGAGTCCCTTCTTGAAACCAAATTGTGTCTCGCCGCTCAGCTCTTCTAGTTTTCTGAACATTCTTGTGTGGAGTATGCGAAGAAATATTTTAAGTAAATGACTCATCAAGCTAATCAGTCTGTGGTCCTTGCACCTTGTCGCTCTTTGTGATTTAGGGATCATTATGAAGGTTGAACAAAGCCAATCCATTGGAATGTGACCTGTGTCATATATGGCATTGAAGATTGTTACCAGAGTGTCGATGTTGTCATCATCCAACAGTTTTAGGGCTTCCGTAGTAATGCCACCCGGTCCAGGGGCCTTGCCCAGTTTTGCTATTTTTATAGCGTACTCCACCTCGGCGCGAATAATCGGAGGACCGGACAAAGTTTCTGTAGATAGGTTAGTAGTTGGCAGATTCGGTCTGTTGTCTGCAAAGAGGGACGAAGCATAATCTGTCCAGATTTTAGCTAGTTCTTCCTGGGTATGTACGTAGTCGCCTTGATCATTTTTCAGGTTTGTCTCGTGGTGTTTCTTGTATATATTCGAAATTTCTTTAACCTTTTTGTGTAGTCCAAAGCTGTCCCCCTTTTCTTGTAGTGATTCTAAATCTTCACAACGCTCTTTCATCCAGATTTCCTTTGCGGTTTTGATTTTTTTTTCTCGCCAGAGTCCTAAAAAATAGAAAACAATTTTTAATTGGTTGTTTTTCTGATGACTGCATTCTTTTGTTTGACGTCTTTGTGACCATCTCATTCTTCATTTATTCATTGGGGACCCTATATCCGGCTATTTGCTGTTAAGGTCTTCTGTGTACCGTCCTGGTATTTGCGTTGTAGTTAGTCAGCTCTCTTAACATGCTACTTGGGTGGTTGTTTAGTCCGTTGAAAAGTTCGTATGCCTTTTTGTCCATTGTGTGAAGGATCCTTGTTTGTCCTGAGTCTCTGTATAAATTTTTCAGAGGTACATATCTCAGTAAGTTCAGGGCATCTCTTATTAATTGATTTTGTGCTGTTTGTATTTTTTTCCTGTTTGTTTTACAGGTGTGTCCCCATGCAGCAGAGGCATACGAGAGGACTGGCAGGATAATACTATTCGCAATCCTGATTTTGGTTTTAAACCTTAGCTTGCTTCTTCTACCAATAAGCGTTGAGAGCTGACTTTTCAGCGCTTTGGCTCTATACGTTTGCTGATTTATGTGCTGCGTAAATGTGAGTTTTTTTGTCTAGTAACACTCCTAGGTATTTGGCCTCGTTTGTCCATTGTACTGGGGTGTTTCCAATCGTTAGTTCTTGGTTCGGTACACTTTTTCTGTGACTAAACATTATAGCCTGTGTTTTATTTGGGTTTAAGGCTATTTTCCAGTTGATGCGCCATCTTTCGAATCTATTAAGTGCTCTTTGCAGATGATTAGCTGCATGATTTGGATTTCTCCAGCTAACAGCTATTGCCGTGTCGTCGGCGTAAAGACTTAACAGGGATCCTGGTTCTTTTGGCGTGTCGGCCGTATAGATGGTATACAGGTAAGGCGACAAAACAGCTCCCTGAGGCACACCTGGTATGATCCAAGGAGGCATGTCATCGCCTCGCTGTATCCCATAGAGTTCATTTTATAAATGAGTCCATCATGCCAGACCCTGTCAAATGCTTTACTGACGTCCAGAAATGCTGTTGCCTTGTACATTTTATCGTTGTATCCTTTTGTTGTGAATTCGGTGAAACGTAGAACTTGTAGTTCGCATGAGTGTTCGCTTCTGAATCCAAATTGAGCTTCCGGTATGATGCCTAGTGTTTCCGATTCGTCGTTTAGTCTTTTTAATATAACTCTTTCCGCTATCTTGCTTATTGATGATAATAAGCTGATAGGTCTGTAATTTTGCGGAAATGTGCCATCCTTCCCTGGTTTTTTAATCATGATAATTTGTGCCTCCTTCCATGTATCTGGAAAATATCTTAGTTTGAGCATGTTGTTTACAATGTTCGTTATGTAGACAATAGCTTTGTTGGGTAGGTTTTTTAGTGCCCTGTTTGTGATGTTGTCAGGTCCTGGGGCTTTTTTTGCGTTTGTTAGCTTTATTAGCTCTTTTATTTCTTCGGGGGATGTATGTGTTATTCCTACTCTGCCCTTTCTTCTCTTTAGTCTTCTGGCTGTTCTTTCTACCTCTTCTTCGAAGTCTATGTCTTCATTGGGATTTTCGTTATTTCTACATGCCCTTTCTAATTCGTCCTTTAGGACTTCAGCTTTGTCTATCTCCGTATGAACAATCCCGTTTTCTCCATGTAAGGGAGGTATGGGTTTCTTGTCCTGTCGAAGTATTTTCGATAATTTCCAGAAGGCGGATTTGTTGGGGTCTAATTCTTGGATATAGTTGTCCCAGCTTTCATTTCTATGGTTTCGTAGTTGTCTTTTAACTTCCCTATCTAGCTCATTTGCGCATTACATTTATTTAGCACTGTAATCAAATATATATCCCTATAATGTTTAGTTGCTCTCTGTCACAATACATAAAGAAAATCTTTGTTTGATTACTGAAAATGGTCAGAAAACGTGAAATAAGCAAAAATTATTTAATTCTAAGGTATTATAAGGGGATTGCAGTTAAATCTTTTATATAAGGGATTGCACAATGAAAACAAAATTCGCGCAAGCGCATTACATTTATTTAGCACTGTAATCAAATATATATCACTATAATGTTTGATTGCTCTCTGTTACAATACAGAAAGAAAATCTTTGTTTGATTACTGAAAATGGTCAGAAAACGTGAAATAAGCAAAAATTATTTAATTCTAAGGTATTATAAGGGGATTGCAGTTAAATCTTTTATATAAGGGATTGCAAAATGAAAACAAAATTCGCGCAAGCGCAATTCATTTATTTAGCACTGTAATCAAATATATAACCCTATAATGTTTGATTGCTCTCTGTCACAATACATAGAGAAAATCTTTGTTTGATTACTGAAAATGGTCAGAAAACGTGAAATAAGCAAAAATTATTTAATTCTAAAGTATTATTAGGGGGTTGCAGTTAAATCTTTTATATAAGGGATTGCAAATGAAAACAAAATTGGCGCAAGCGCATTACATTTATTTAGCACTGTAATCAAATATATATCCCTATAATGTTTGATTGCTCTCTGTCGCAATACATAAAGAAAATCTTTGTTTGATTACTGAAAATGGTCAGAAAACGTGAAATAATCAAAAATTATTTAGGAGGAAAAAAATCTAATTTCAATAATTAAAAGGTTTAAAAACATTGAAAACACTAAAATTGGCAGTGGTTGGTTCAAACAGAAGCATTCAACATAGATAAAAATTGCTGGTGAATATAATAGCATCCGTAAAACAGGTATTATAAAGGGATTGCAGTTAAATCTTTTATATAAAGGATTGCAAAATGAAAACAAAATTCGCGCAAGCGTATTACATTTATTTACCACTGTAATCAAATATATATATCCCTATAATGTTTGATTGCTCTCTGTCACAATACATAAAGAAAATCTTTGTTTGATTACTGAAAATGGTCAGAAAACGTAAAATAATCAAAAATTATTTAGGAGGAAAAAAATCTAATTTCAATAATTAAAAGGTTTAAAAACATTGAAAACACTAAAATTGGCAGTGGTTGGTTCAAACAGAAGCATTCAACATAGATAAAAATTGCTGGTGAATATAATAGCACCCGTAAAACAGGTATTATAAGGCACACACACACGCAGTGATCAACCCTGCCCCTAGGAACATGTGTATACCAATCTAAGAATGGGATCCACATGTCCTAAGATCAAACCGGTCACACCTCGCTAGTCGAAGTGGTACCTATCTGACCCCCAGGTTTTTCCTCCACCCCTCCTCATCGTGTGACTTACGTGAGGAGGCTTATGATCTGAGTGATTTGAAAGTTACTTAAGGTGTCCTGGGTAATGGAACACCCTCTGTTTTTAATTACTGTGGTTATGCCACCTAACTGTAGGGGTAGCCACATCTAGGCTTTTCTCCCTATTTACATTACTGATTCTATTGAAGTTACTCTATCATGACTTCGGGACTTGAGTCCCTAAAACAAAAGAAAAAAAAGCGTGTGTTCCGACCATAGAGCCCCCAGCCGTGGCTGACGACTCTATGTTCGGAAAAGAGTGTGTGCTCGGTCACTCGGCCGCCGATTTGGCAAAATAAATTTTGTTCTCCTCGCCGGCCGAGCATCCGAGTAGGGTCCGGCCACTGAGCCCTTGTATGCCGCACAAGACCTCAGTGCTCGGATTTCGCGAGAATATCAGTATTCATCTGATGCGCCTTAGGGGCCTAGTCCGTTGTAACGGTATATGTGGAGCCTGATGGGCCCTCCATATTTGGTCAATGTTAAGTGAATTTACGAAAATACAGTGACAGAGATTTAGGTAATGGATGAATCCGAGTGATTCAAATAGAGAGACCGTTTTATATATTTTTTTTTTGTTTTTTGTTTTTTTTGTTTTTATTTTTTTTGTTTTTTGTGGACTTCCTTGGAGCTTCGGAACTATAATATGCCTGGGCCACAATTCTTTCCTTTTTTATTCCTTATCCTATTTGTGTGCGTGTGTTGGGGTGAGCATTCCCAAGTGTACACTGCTCTCACTCACCCCGGTGTATATTGGACTTAATTCTACCTAAAAAACCTAAAAACCTAAAAGAAAAAGCGTACCCTCTCGCCAGAGATATTTTTTTGGTTGGTCTCCTATCTATCTTCATCTTGAGGTTATGACGACTATGCACCATTGCATCCTTTGTTATTCGTTTGGGTTCTCCCTATATCTTGCTATTTGCTGCTTTGGTCTTCTGTGTACCGTCCTGATGTTTTCGTTGTAGTTCGTCAGCTCTCTTAGCATCCTACTAGGGTGGTTTGTAAGTCCATTGAATATATCGTATGCTCTTTCGTCTAGCGTCCGTAGTATCCTGGTTTGTCCTGAGTCTCTGAATACGTACCTTAGAGGTACGTATTTTGGTATTTTTAAGGCGTCTCGAATGATTTGGTTCTGAGATCTCTGAATCTTCATTCTGTTTGACTTGCAGGTATGTCCCCAAGCTGCCGAGGCGTACGTTAAGACTGGCATGATGATGCTGTTTGCAACCCTGATTTTGGTTTTAAATCTAAGTTTGCTTCTTCTTCCTATGAGCGTTGAGAGCTGACTTTTCAGCGCTTTGGCTTTATATACCTGTTGGTTGATATGTTCTGTGAATGTTAGCTTCTTGTCGAGTAACACTCCTAGGTATCTTGCCTGGTTGGTCCATTCAACTGGGGTGTTGTCTATCGTAATTTCTCGGTTTGGTACACTTTTTCTATGACTAAACATTACAGCCTGAGTTTTGTCTGGGTTTAAGGCTATTTTCCATTTTATGCACCATCGTTGAAATCTATTTAGTGCTCTTTGCAGGTGATTAGCTGCATGATCCGGGTTCCTCCAGCTAACCGCTATTGCTGTATCGTCTGCGTAAAGACTTAACAGAGATCCGGGTTCTGTTGGCGTGTCGGCCGTATAGATGGTGTACAGGTATGGTGATAACACAGCACCCTGAGGCACACCCGCTTCCAGGGCTCCGACTTCAGACAGGGTTGCCCCTATACGAATTCGGAACCTTCTGTTAGCAAGGTATGACGCAAGGAGACATGTCATCGCCTCGCTGTATCCCAATGAGTTCATTTTATAGATGAGTCCTTTGTGCCAGACTCTGTCAAATGCTTTACTGACGTCCAGAAATGCGGTTGCTGTGTATGCCTTTTCCTTAAAACCTTTGGTTATGAATTCTGTAAGTCTTAGTGCCTGTAATTCACAGGAATGTTCACTTCTGAAACCGAATTGAGCTTCTGGAATGGTGTGTAATGCTTGAGATTCTTCATTCAGTCTTTTTAGAATTACTCTTTCCGCAATCTTGCTTATTGATGATAGTAAGCTGATTGGTCTGTAATTTTGAGGAAATGTGCCATTTTTCCCTGGCTTTGCAATCATGATTATGTGAGCTTCCTTCCATCTGTCTGGAAAATATCTTAGTTTCAGCATATTGTTTATGATGTTGGTAATATAGACAATAGCTTTTGTGGGTAGGTTTTTCAGCGCCCTGTTTGTGATGTTGTCTGGACCAGGGGCTTTTTTGGCGTTGGTTTGCTTTATGAGTTCTTTTATTTCTTCGGGAGATGTATGAAGTATCCCTATTCTGCCTTTTGTCCTTTTTAGTCTTCTTGCTGTCCTCTCTACCTCTTCTTCGAAATCTATATCTTCGTTGGGGTGTTCGTTGTTTCTACACGCCCTTTCTATTTCGTCTTTAAGGACTTCTGCTTTTTCGATTTCTGTGTAGACAATCCCGTTTACTCCATGTAGAGGGGGTATGGGTTTTTTGTCTTTACGTAGTATTTTTGATAGTTTCCAGAACGCAGATTTGTTTGGATTTAACTCTTCGATATAGGAGTCCCAGCTTTCATTTCCATGATTTTGAAGTTGTTTTTTCACTTCCCTGTCTAGCTCATTTGCAATCCTTTTGTCTTCTACCGTTCTAGTGCGGTAGGCTCTTCTTCTTTTCTGGTTTTTCTGTTTGATTAAGTTTTTGAGTTCAGTGCTTATATCCCTGAATCTTCCTTTTTGTCTAGTTATAGTTTCGGTTTTGGAGCTGGCATCGATAGCGTTGATAATTGTTTCCTCTAGTTTTATTACACTGTCCTCTAGTTCTGTTATGTTGTTGATTGTGGGGATATTACCGATGTTCTCGCTCACAATTCTTCTGTAGTTTGGCCAACTAGTCTTTTTTCTGTTGTGGGGCTGCAAATAGTTTGTTTCTATTGCGCCCAGGGTCAGGACGATTAGGTTGTGTGTCGAATCGCCTTCGTTAAGAGAGTGTATCTCATATTGTTGACCCACGTTGTGTAGGATTGCAATGTCTAGGTGAGTAGGAAGTTGTCCGTGAAAGCATGTCGACTCAGTTGGTCCGATCACGTACGTATTTGGTCTATTTTCCAGATGGTTGCATAGTCGTCGTCCGTTATTGTTGGTCGTCCTGTCGTGCCAATTGGGAGATCTCGCATTAAGGTCTCCTATTATTATGGTTGGCTCTTCTGAGTTTAATATTAGGCTCAAGTCTTCATCTAGGATCGGTTCGTTAGGTCTGACATATGCAGACACTATTTTTAGTGAGTCGTTGTTGGCTTTTATTCTTATGAGTGTGGCTTCCATTGTGACCAGTCCATCTGGTGTTGGGATGTGTTCGTGTTCGATTTCTTTTTTCACAAGTATGGCTGTTCCACCTGATAGCGCTCTGTGATCCGTCCTGTAGATATCGTAGCCGGGAAATTTTGTTTTCTTCCTTTCCACTAATTTGGTTTCTTGTAGGGCTACGATATCGAGCTCTAATCTATTTATCATTTCATCCAGAAGGTTGATTTTTTTGGATAGTCCGCCGGAGTTCCATGACCCAATGCGAAGATCTTCCGTTTGGTGTACTTTTCACCAAAAGTGAGAAATGTGTAACATTTCTGACCTATGTTTCCTATGGCTGTCATTACTTGTTGCATTTGATCTAACATGTTGGTGGCATGTGCCATTTTGGCATTTAGATCAGCGTTGAATTTGGCGATTAGTGCGGCCGCTTCGTTTTTGGCTGTTTTTTCTTCTGTGGTCACGCTTTCAGGCTGTTTAGTAGCCTGAGCGTAGCTAACACCTTTATTGGTGTTGCTTGTGTTGATAGTCCTTGCCCTTTGTTGTTGTGGGGCGGCTTTCTTCTTGGGAGCTCTTGGGCATCCGCGGTAGTTTGCTGTGTGCGCTTGTTCACAGTTAGCGCATTTTGGGTCCGTTTCCCTGTCCTTTTCGCATTCGCTACTAAGGTGATTTCCTCCGCACTTTACGCATCTAGAACCACAGTGGCAAGATTTTGAACTGTGGTAGAAGCCTTGACAGTTAAAACATTGAATTGTTTCTTGTCTTGTCTTCATTTCGTCCTCTATGCTGATCCTCATGTAGCATAGGTCAGAAATGCTTTTGATTTTGGCGTCCTCTTCTGCCTTAATTGTTACCAGAAACAATGGAAGGGGTTTCCTATCTGGTTTTTTGGAGATCATGTTAATGACCTTAGTGGCCTCTACTCCTTTACTTAAGATTTCGTTTAAGATTAGATTTGTATCGGTTTTTGCCGATAGTCCTCTAATAATCACTCGTTTCATTTTATCGGTGTCAATGGGATACGCGATAAAATCTACCGTTGGGGTGTACGTCTCTAGGAGTCTTACCATTTTTAGGAGTGTTCTGTTGGGGTGGTTTCTTATTTCATTGAATATTTCGTACGCTTTGTCGTTCATTGTATGTAGGATTCTTTTCTGTTGTGTGTCTCGGTAAAGGTATCTCAATGGTACATATTTCGGTACATTTAGCGCGTCTCTTATTAGCTGATTTTGTGCTACTTGTAGTTTCTTCCTGTTGGATTTGCAGGTGTGCCCCCAAGCTGCTGATGCATAAGTTAACGTTGGTAGGATTATACTATTGGCTACTCTTATTTTCGTGTAGAAGTTTAGTTTACTTTTTCTGCCTATTAGTGAGGCGAGTTGAGTCTTTGTTACTTTCGCTTTGTATACCGCTTGGTTCACATGTTCAGTGAATGTGAGCTTATGATCAAGGGTTACTCCTAGATATTTAGCTTGATTGCTCCATTCTATGTGTTCGTTGGCTAAGCTTATTTCCATGTTGGGTATACTTCTTCTTTTCCTAAACATGACGGCCTGTGTTTTTTCCGGGTTGAGTGCTATTTTCCACTTTATACACGACGAATATAGTCGATTTAGAGACCTTTGTAGGTCTCTTGTCGCAAAGTTAACATTTCTATTGCTTGTTGCAATTGCCGTATCATCTGCGTAGAGGCTGAGCAGTGATCTATGGTCACTAGGTGTGTCCGCTGTGTAAATGGTATATAGGTATGGCGATAACACCGCTCCCTGCGGCACTCCTGCCTCCAGAGTTCCGAGCTCGGATAGGGTGGACCCTATACGGACTCTGAATCTCCGGTTTGTCAGGTATGACGCAAGGAGGCATGTCATTGCCTCGCTGTATCCATTTTGGTTCATTTTATATAGTAGTCCTTCGTGCCAGACTCTATCAAAGGCTTTACTGACGTCTAGGAAGGCAGCTGCAGTATACATTTTATCATTGTATCCTTTCATGATGTATTCGGTTAGCCTGAGTACCTGTAGTTCGCAGGAGTGTCTAGATCTGAATCCGAACTGCGATTCTGGGATCATTCCTATTGCTTCTGATTCTGTTTGTAGTCTTTTTAGTATGATTTTTTCGGCTATTTTGCTTAGTGCTGATAGGAGGCTTATTGGTCTATAGTTTTGTGGAAAGCTCCCGTTTTTCCCCGGTTTTCCGATCATTATTACCTCTGCTTCTTTCCATCTGTCTGGAAAGTATCTTAGTCTTAGTATGCCATTGATTATGTTTGTGATGTACACTATTATTTTGTTGGGCACGTTTTTGATTGCCCTGTTTGTGATTTTATCTGGCCCTGATGCTTTTTTTGGGTTAAGTATTTTTATTATTTCTTTGACTTCTTCCGGGCTAGTGTGTTCTAGGCCAATTATGCCTTTTCTTCTTCTTATGCGTCAGTAGATAGTCTATGTATATCTGAGCCCATCCCCTAAATCGCATCCCCTAAAATCGCAACCCCCGGTCGTAAGTTCCAAACGGCTTAACGTAGGATGACGTACGAGGCCTCGTTGGAAAGGGGATGAAAAATGGGGTTGAACGCAGTATGTGCCGTGCGCATCGGAGCATGCCAAAAGGTCATTACGTCATATCTTTGTTTCTATTGGTCCGATCGTGACGTACGAGGGCTCGTTGGAACGGGGAGGAGACGGGGACACAAAAAACAAAGATGGCAGCATTGCCAAATGGGCGCTAGAATGTATCTTTGTTGCTATTGGCACGATTTTGACGTATGAGGTGTCAAATGAAAGCGTAGGTGACACACACACACAGAAGCCATGTCAACGATCAGTATGAACATTCTTCTTCTTCTTCTTGTCCATACAGTGCCTAATAGAACATGACATCCGACGTAGAACGTGACATTCGACACAGAACGTGAAATGTCGCGTGAAATGACGTGACATTCGACGCAGGACGTGACAGTCGACGCAGAACGTGAAATGTCACGTGACATTCGAAGCAGGACGTGACATCCGACGTAGAACATGAAATGTCACGCGAAATGACGTGACATTCGACGCAGGACGTGACATTCGACGTAGAACGTGAAATGTCACGTGACATTCGATGCAGGACGTTGCTTAACATACATACAGAGTAATGGAATTTAAATAAAAACAACATCATCATAAACGGAGCATTTTTATTCGTATATAGTTACAATTTTGTTTAACAAAGTTCTTAATTGTTTTAATAGCCCGTCGTTGGGGCAGGGTATCCCAAAAAGTTCCCAGCTAAACGTTCCTGCTGCTACAACTTTACGTGTGTATTCGCTGTACTTATAATAGGTGTTGTTCTGAAAAAAGTAAATAAACCCATCAGTATAGCGGAATGCTGATGTTATTGTATCTGGTAGTCCGGGTAAGAGATAATTCATGGTTTCACGGTTTAAGACATCTCCAGCTTCATTAAATTCAATATAAGAATCATCATTGTATAATAAATACGTTTGACCGCTGTTTGTTTGAAATAATGCAGTTATTTTGGTTCTCGCAGGTATAGAAGGAAACATAAAACGTTTTTGAAGTTTTAAATTGGGGAAAGATGCAGCGTAATACTGATTATTGCGTATAGTTACTAAGTGCCCCTCGGAATTCTGAAAAACATGTGAAACGTGCGTAGACCTCAACTCTTTAGGGAGATAATCGGTAATTAATTCGGGATGTTTTGGAAGGCGCATTTCATTTAAATCAAACTTCCATGTATACGGACCATATCCAACGTACATTCTATAATTTGGAAACTGAGGAGAAGTAGCTAGAAACATGAAATCTGGATACGGAATTAGACATAATATGTTTTGTATTGCAGGTGTGGTCGTTGTTGTTGTTGGCAAAGAGGTCCTGTGTTTGATGGTAGATGTTTTCGACATATGGTTCTTGTTGTGCGAAAGTGGTGTTTGTGCTAGCGTAACTGGTGTTGTTGTTGGTATGTAAGAGGGTGTTGTTTTTGGTCCATATAGATTACTCATTGCCTTTTTATCATCATCACCAAAAGGTGGTACATCTTGTTGATACCAAGGATACATAATAGACGAATCAATAGTACTGTGCGCTAGTCCGAGAGAATGACCAATTTCATGCATTAGGACAGCCAAAAAATTGACTTCACCATTGGGAGCGCTGCCATTTCCTACATACCATCGTTCACTAACATCAAGATGAATTTCGGTACACTCTCCGTGTGCGCTTGGAAAGTATGCGTGAGCCAATACTTTTCCAGGACCATTGAAATTAAATGAACATTTAGAGGTTCCTTGACAACTTGCTCGAAAATTATGAGTATCTGGTACCACAGTTATAGTAATATCAGGCCTCGGAGAAGGTATTATTACTTGTTTAAACTTTAAATTAGATATTGTCTCCCATCTAGCGAAAGCTTCTGCAGCAAGATTTATATAATCGGGATTACTAATAGCTGGCCTGAGCCAGCGTAACGTCGTTTTATTCCACTTCGAACGAATGGCATAGTTATTGTCGCCAACAGAACATCGAGGCTTATTCATCATCATATTTATAGTATCATTATTTAATGTTCCAGTCACAGGAAGATTGTATTTTTCCTGAAAGGCAACTAGGGCCATATCTATACTAGAAAGAGCATTATTTGATGTATTTAGATATCCGAATCGTTTAAGAAAAGAACTAGCATACTCCAGAGTGCTATTCTGTGCACACACAGATACAGAGAGCAACAATAAGACATGTAAACAGACCAGCATCTTGATTTATACTAATTTCCAAAAATTGGTACTATAGTTATTTATACAAAATTCACAAAAACAGAATTATATACTGAAATATTTAAAATATAATAATATGTTAAAATAGTGCATTTGTTAGCAAACAGGATGAAGCCTCGTGATAACGCGGTACCGCATAATTCAAAACACGTAAACAAGTGTGATAACAAATTTTATTTTAATCATTGGAAAAACAAGTACACCGGAAAGAAAACCGCAGTTGCTACATTTTGTAAAATGTATGATGATATCAGCAACCACATTAACAAAATTCTAAATTGATAACAACGATTCGCTTACCGCAATATCTATTTATTGTATACCATAAAAATTAGTTGAAGAAATAAAAATAAATATATAAATATGAGCATTTCTAGAACACAAGGTGTTGCTTATCAATGAAACGAATCAGTTGATGGTACCGTAGGCGCATTAGGTTGACGCAACTTGGGCTCGCGTGGGGCGATATGCTGCTCTGTTCTTTAAAAGACCGAGGAGCGCATACGGTGTCACAGTTCGCATCGCAAACATACAACAACAACAACAAGTTTGCAGTAGTCAATACGGTGTGCAGTGACTTACAGATATCTGATAAAGGTAAGCGGTGTTTGTCTTTTGTATATTTCTATGTATTTATTATGTCCTTTTTATCATTGTATTTTATGAGAATTGTACATCTCTCTGTTCGTATTTCATGCAGTATTTATTATGTCCTTTTTATCTATTTGGGTGTTGTAAAACATTTCACGTCTGCTATTTTTTATAAGAAGTATTCTCCGCTGTTCGTATTTCGATTTCTTGTAGTATATGGTTCTTCTCTATTGCCGAGTATGTAATGCATCTCTCCATTCACGTTAAGCGGAAAAACTATAGTTTGTTCTATTGTTGTTGTAGATGGATCTATCAAAACTAAATAATTCATCCTTGGTTGCAGAACGTAAGCCAATAAAAAAACTTAAAGATCTGCAAATTGGAGAAAAATTTACCATTCACAGTGCAAAGGTGGTAACAACACAATTTGGGGATACAGTTCTGCTGGATTTGGGCGCTGAAGTTGTTTTCTTACCACAGCGGGTAACCAAAGCCTACCAAGCAGCAATAACGGACCTCAACAGTGGAAACTATTCGCTGATATACGAAGGGGAAGTTGATATTGGAAAAAGCAGACTCCTAGCATCCTTTAAGATAGTTGAATAAGGTAAGTGATTTTTTCTTATTGTTTGTTTGTGTGAGTAGCCATGCATATAAAACAAGTGATTAAACAGTCTGATGATTTGATGCACATTATTAAAAAGCTTAGTAAAATAATTTTCGATAAATTCACTGAAAGAGATCGTAAAGTTTGGACAAGACGGTTAAATAGTCAAATTTTTAGATGTAGTAAAGTAATTAAAAACAATAGACTATCTGTAGGAACAGTTAGAAAATTGCAAACTTACATAGGACATTTTAAGCATTTTAGGCAAATTATTTTAAATTTCAATAATAAGTACGTTGGGTTGGGGCTTAATTCAAAATTACGCAATAGAGTTAAATGGGAAAATGTTATTTCGTCTTTTGCTAGTCGAATTAAAACTGGAGTTATAGTTAATTTAGTGCATAAGGACTTAACACAGTTCCTAAATGATTGTTATATTATTTTTAGTAGAAAAATTAAAATTATTTTAAAAACAAATAGAATTCTTAAAGTCAATACTACATTTTGCGGCGAATTCATTAAAAAATCGAGTGATACCGAAAGTTTAGATTTAAAATATTTTAACACTAAAAATGCTATTATAGACACATCGACCGATTTACATCTTTGGTTTAGTGAAAATGTTAAGGATAAAATTTTTACAAAGCTGTCTGAATTTGCAGAAAAAGATTCGGGTGCTGCTCTGTCTAAAGTAATCTCATTAGAAGTCAATATTAATAAAGTAGAAATAGAAAATGGCTCATCTTTCATTGAACTGCCAATAGAGATTCAGAAAAAACGAGCGTGCATTAATGTGCATAATTTCGATCAGGCCTGCTTTTATTGGTCAATAGTTAGCGCTCTGTATCCTGTTAACAAACATGCTGGAAGAGTTTCGAAATATCCACATTATTCTACTGTTTTGCAAACGGATAAATTAGAAAGCCCAATGCCATTAAACCAAATTTCAAAATTCGAAAAATTAAACGCCATATCAGTTAATGTTTTTGTCTTAGAATTAAATGTAGTTAAGGACAAACAATTTTACGAAGTAATACCTGCCAGACTTACACCGCAAAAGATGGAAAAGCATGTTAATTTGCTGCTAGTACAAGATAAATATTTTCCAAAATTAAACGATTACGATGTTCTTCCAGAAGATGACGATCAGACTGAAATACGCCTTCATTATTGTTGGATTAAAGATTTGGGAAAATTAGTAAGATCACAATTGAACAAAAACACACGTAAAAAATATATTTGCGATCGTTGTTTAAACTATTTTAGCAGTGAAAGCAAACTAGCAGAGCACGAAGAAATGTGTTCAGATGTGAATAAATGCAGAATGACTGTTCCTAAATATGATCATGTGGCTTTTCGCAATTTTACATACAAAAAAACAACTCCGTTTATAGTTTATGCCGATTTTGAATGTCAATTACATAATTTTACAGATTCCAATGTCACATTGAGTAAAACAGCAAAATATCAGAAACATGTACCTTTTAGTGCAGGTTATTATTTGAAATGTGCTTACGATGATAGTTTATCTTATTTTAATAGCTATAGAGGTAAAAATTGCATGGAGTGGTTCGCAAAAGAAATGGCCGAAATTTCCACATTTGTAAATTCCAAAATAAAGACAATTGTACCTATGGTCGAAAAGCCCAACACAAATGGAGCAACTGTTTGTCATATTTGTGGCAAACGCTTTTTGGCTACAGATACAATTGTTGTAGATCACGATCATTTTACGGGACAAGTACGGGGATTTGCGCACCAAGCATGTAATTTGAACTTTAAAAAATTGTTTGTCGTCCCAATCGTATTTCATAATTTTAGTGGCTACGACTCGCATTTTATGATTATAGATCTTTGCAAGCATGGGCACTTGAGCTTACTTCCCATTAATAAAGAAAAATATATTTCATTTACATTACAATCTGACGAACATCAAATTAAATTACGATTTATTGATTCACTTAGATTTATGGGAGCTTCACTCGATGAATTGGCATCTCTTTTAGATATATCAGAAAAGAAGATTTTAAAACGAGAATTTAGTCAATTAGATAATGATACATTTAATTTGTTAACTTGTAAAGGAGTATTTTGTTACGATTATATTGATAGTTTGGAAAAATTGGATGAAACTTCTTTACCCACAATTAACCATTTTTATAATAAGTTAAATAATGAATACATTAGTGAAGAGAAGTATGCTCATGCCCAAAATGTTTGGCAGAAATTTAATTGTAAAAATTTGGGGGAATACAGCGATTTGTATTTAAAAACAGATATTCTGCTGTTGGCTGATGTGTTTGAGCAGTTTCGACAAAAATGTCGAGACACATATAAATTAGATCCAGCATGGTATTATACTATGCCAGGATACACTTGGGATTGTATGTTGAGATACACACAATGTAAATTAGATTTATTAAAGGATATTGATATGATTTTATTCATGGAAAAAGCCATAAGAGGTGGGATATCTGTTTGTAGCAACAGATATTCGGAGGCCAACAACAAATACATTTCGTCGTATGATCCCACACGGCCCTCTAAGTACATCCTCTATTTAGATGTAAACAATCTGTATGGCTGGGCCATGAGTGAAGCTTTACCAATAGGAGGATTCAAGTGGATCGAAGACGTAACCAAATTTGGTGTTGGTAATCTTCCCGAAGGACATATAGATATTATGTCAATACAGGATGATGCAAAGGAGGGCTATTTTTTCCAAGTTGACTTGGAGTATCCACGTGAATTACACGACAAACATAAAGATTTTCCATTTGCTGCCGAACACCGCATTCCACCCGGTTCAAAATTGCCAAAGTTAATACCAACCTTATATCACAAAACCAAATATATTATGCATTATAGAAATCTTAAACAGGCATTAGCCAACGGGTTAATTTTAACAAAGATATATAAAGTTTTAAAATTTAATCAATCTGCGTGGCTGCGACCGTACATTAACTTGAATACTCAACTTAGAGCTAAAGCAACAAGTAGCTTCGAGAAAAATCTTTACAAGCTAATGAATAATGCGGTGTTCGGAAAGACTTTACAGAATCAAAGACGTCATCGTATTGTAAAATTATGTAAAAAGTGGCATGGAAGGTACGGAGCCAAAAATTTGATTGCGAGTAGTCGATTTCACAGTCGTACGATCTTTAGCGAAAATTTGGTAGCTATCGAACTTAAGAAATCAGAAGTATGCTTTAATAAACCCCTGTATATAGGCGCAGCAATCCTAGATATATCAAAAGTATGTATGTATGATTTTCACTACAACTTTATGCTTCCAACGATGGGAGAGGAAAACTGTTCATTGTTGTACATGGACACAGACAGCTTTATTTATGAATTGCAATGTTCAGATGCATATAGAGAGGTTATAAGAGCGCATCCAAGTAAATTTGATACCTCTGACTATGCCGAACACAACCCATATGAAACAGAAAGGTTAAATACAAAAATCCCAGGATTAATGAAGGATGAGGCAAATGGAAAAATAATTACACATTTTATTGGATTACGATCAAAAATGTACACATTTAAACTGCAAATAACTGACGAGGAGAGGGAAAACGAGAGACAGCGTCTAGAAAGAAAACAACTAAACAAAGAGAGAATTGAATGTGACATAGGAAATTTGGGAATAACGAAAAAGGCAAAAGGAGTGAAATATAACGTCGTTCGAAATAAAATTACGTACGAAGACTATGAAAAATGCCTTAAAGAATTCAAAATTCAAACCGCGAGCCAAAGATGTATTCGGTCGTACCAACACTCAGTATTCAGCATCGAGCAATCCAAAACGGCTCTAAGTCCTTATGACGATAAGCGGTACTTAATACCAAAATCATTTAATACGCTTCCGTGGGGACATTATCTTGTTGAATAACATGTATTTGTTGTTGCAGAAAAAAAAACAGCAGGATGGTACCAACACTACGCACACAATCTATAAAAACTATTTGTGAAAATATTTTGGACATAACTGACTTTGTTGAAATATCTCCTCTACCGTGGAGTCTTACTTTAGAAATTTGTAATAATTATAGTATTTATCGCTTTCGAAAATTATATGAATCTGATTATTTGCATCTAATACAAATATGCGATCAAATGAATTTTGAACAAAGAAAACATGAAAGTGAAGCAGAAAGAATTCATCTTTGTGGATCACATTATAAAGAAAGAGAATTTAATATGTATTGTGTTCGTTATTCTGCATTTGTAGCAGATGATATTGCTTTAAACTTTTGTTTTGGTTGTTATGAACGTTTCCGAAACGTACTGAAATTAAAAAATAAATGCTATGGCTATGAACAGGTTGTTAGTTGGGATGAACATCATGAATATGCCATAAAATATTTGTATGATGTAGCAGATAATTGGTGTCAAAATTCATTTGATCATGTCTTGTTTGATACTACCTGGACCGTTCAATGTACATGCTCTTTACATACATAATTATCTTCTTTTAGTATATGGCTACTCATAAGAACAAAAAGAGAAAAGATCACTTATCGCAAAGTTTTTGTAAATTGTAGTTTTGTAAATATAAAAAATAGTATTAATTTTATAATGTAAGTTTTAATAATAAATTTGTGTAATCTTACTTTTTTTGGTTTTATTTATGTTAGATTACAAATAAAAGACAACATATTTATATTAATATTATTTATTCAGTTAAATCATTTACAACTTTAATTTTATAATAATATACAAATTCCTTTAAAGCTAAACTTAACAAAGTGTTTGGACAAATATTGCAATATGCTGCGAAGGCTTCAACTGGTCCATGTAAAGAGTCTATAGCACCAAAATTGTTCTTAATGAAAGTTGAAATGTTTATATAGTATTCGTGAAATTGTAAACTCTTTAACAGCACCACTCTATGCGACATCATGCTCTGGTCTGCTTCTATAATTTGGTTGACGTCATCTTCCCACAAATAAAATGCGACCCCAAATTTCTCGATTGTCAGCAACTTTACATTTTCCATCACCAATTGTCTTAGTTTGCAAAAATCACCACACATAAATTCGATGGGATCATACTCATCCGCATAAGTCGGTAGATCTGCTTGGAAAAAATCACTCATTTTTTCTTTAAACCACTCAATTATGGCTTCCCACTCGAATGTGCTTAAACTGATTCTTTTAAAATTACCATGTTGACACAGAATGATGGATGGTGAAAAATCTCGAGCTGGAGATAGACCAATTTTTATATGGAGAGAGCTCATTGGATATGTAGTTTCCAATAAACAATATACTTCATTTGTGGCTGCTGCTTCAAATTTTGCCAATACTCGATCTAATTCGGCGCCAGGACTAGGCGGTTGACCATCTTCATCGTAGTCAAATTCTATACTAAATTCACTGCTATCATCATCGAAATTAACAGGCTGACTGTCATAACCACTATCTTGAGAGCTCATCATCTTCTTGTTTCGAATACCGTTGACGAAATGGGTGTAAACTGAACATCGTAGTTTGTCTTAAATTTATACTTTTGTCATTCCCTACTCCTTGTGGTTAATTGTAAGCCTTTTTTAGAAAAGTGTATGTCTACGCGGCGAATCGAAATATAAATCCTCAAACTATATTCGATTTATTTATCCAGCTGTTGTGTTTGCTATCCATTCCTAACCATTTCACATACATCTTATTGCCTTTTCGTCTGAGTACTTTTTCAACCAGGTATATGTCAGGGTTTGATGTTTTCTGCAATTCTTCTTCGTAAAAACCGCCACTAATCGGTGCACCTTGCATGTCTTCGAGCAAATACGTTATAGGATTTGTTATCTTAACTTGTACAATTTTAAATAATTCAGTAGTCCAATTGGGCGTGTATGCCTTTTCGAAGAAATGTTTTGCCTTTGATACACGTACAATGTCGCCAACTTTAAACTTTCGTGGACCGGCAATCTTTAAATGAGTATAACTTATGTTTAAAATGGCTTTTTCGTTGGATTTGTTAACCTGAGACGGTTTGTATCCTGTTTTACTGTGTTTTGTGTTGTTGTATTCCTCAGTGATTATGGGTAGAGCATCTAACCATTTGTACAATCCATGTAAACTGAAATATTTGTACAACTTTGCTTTCAACGTTCTAATAACTCTTTCGCAAATAGCAGCTTTTTTGATCGTGTAGGTGCTGTAATGATTAATTTCATGTTTTTTCATTAAATTTTGAAATTTTCTGTTGTAAAATTCGGTATCCTGATCAGATTGTAAGTTTTTTGGGACTCGTCGAGTATGAGCGAGAATATCCGAAAATGCCCGAGTAATTTCCTCACCAGTCTTCGTTTTTAGAGGACGTGTCCACACAAATTTTGAAAAACAATCAATTACAACTAGTATTAGTTTGTAATTTTTATTTTGATGTGCATAAGGACGCATTTCAGCCAAATCCATTTGCCACAAGTCATCGATTCCTTTGATTATTGTTCGACGACGAGGATAGTTTTTTCGTGCTGGTTTATGCAATTCGTTCACCACCTCTTTCTTTTCTTTAGACATTATTTTTTCATCACACCTTCCACTACCTTAAGACGTTTGTCTATATCCCATGAATGAACGCTATCTACTATGCTTTTTAATGATTGTTCCACTTGTTTTATCCTCTGTTCCATCTTTATATCGTACATCGTATGCTTTGCAACTGTTTCTGCAGCAGATTTTAGATTGTTCTCCATATCCTTTTTCAGTGTATTCAAATCACTTTGGATAAGTTTGTTCCACATATTTATACTGTTCTTCGCATCATTTTTTATTGTATTCTGACCATCTTTTATTATTTTTTGTAACTTTTGCTCAAGAGCATCCTCTATATCCTTTTTCTTATTCAAATCATCTTGGATTATTTTTTTCAACATATTTATACTGTTGTCCGTATCATTTTTTAGTGTATTCAGACCATCTTTGATTATTTTTTGTAACTTTTGCTCGAGAGCAGATTTTAGATTGTTCTCCGTATCCTTCTTTAGTGTATTCAAATCATTTTGGATTAGTTTGTTCAACATATTTATATTGTTCTCCATATCCTTTTTCAGTGTATTCAAATCATTTTTCATTATTTCCTGCCACTTTTGTTCGAGAAGGGGAAGTGCGGTGTTATGTATATCATCCAGTTCTTTTCCTAAATCACGTATATCATCTGCAATTAATTTTGTAGCAGTGTCTAGAGTTTCCTCCATTTCCCTTTTAAATGTATTCAGGTCATCTTTGATTCTGGTCTCACACTCGAGAAGTGGAAGTGTGGTTTTACGCAACTCATTGATTTGTTTATCAACGTATTTTTTCGTTGCAGCATCGTCATTGTCTGATGGATCCTTGACATTGCAAATTTTCACATTTTCGGCATTAATATTTCCGTCAGACGTATGTGGAAATGTAACTCGTGCCACCTTTTGGGCATTACTACTACTGTTACGAGAGTGATGACCGAATTTGTCGACACTCATAGTGGAAATGATACTGACATTCCCAGTTACTCTATTATATTAGCTTCTTTTAGTTCATTGATGATTGCTACGATTTCGTTGTCGAGAGATGTGTTGCCGGCGTCTTTCGAAGCCACCAATAGTTTAAGACGTTCAACTAACTCATTTGGATCATCCCAATAAATATACTCCATGGGGGCAGTGTTGTATGTTAAACGAGAGTCATCCAATCCCGTTCCTTTGGTCGTAGATGAATATGATCGTGTTGTTGTTGTTGTTTTCGTTCTGTGGTCGAGTTCTTTTTTGGATCGAGTTGTATGCTTTTTCATTTCTGCATCAGATGGTTTGAATAGAGGTTTAATAATAGAATGGTATTTTTCTCCACTAGAACCTTTAAGACGTCCTAAGGTATCCAGATGAATCTCTGTGTTTTTCAACAGTGTTTTATACTTTTGTAAATCTTCATCATTATATTGTTCAGGGTTGGCATAAAATAAAAGTTGATATAGATCTGGCGTACCACCTAACCTACGTTCTTCTAAATCACGTTCTCGAATTATTATTATGTCTCCATTGCGTTTGTCAAAGTTTATTCGACGTTTTCCCATTATCCAGCCACTAATAGAATCGTAAAATGGTCCATAGTTTTTATCAATTTTATCGTCTTTTATTAAATATTCTTTTATGTACTTGTGACTTATTGGAGGATATTGATCAATATATTCATCTGTGGCATCCATCGGAATCTCGATTGGTTCTTGAATAATGTTTTCATTAGGTACCGCTAGATCAGGTGCATCAAGAAATACATCATCATCATCATCACCATTCTTCTCCTCCTCCTCTTCCTTTTTCATTTCTTCTTTTTTAACTTGTTCAAACTTGTTAGTGATAGTATGATGTAACGTTTTTGATGATTGTGCAATATCTTTGAGAGGTTTCGAGAGTGGTTTAAACAGTTTATTTAGGGACTCATCTTGTTCTGTTCGACCTAATTTTAATGCCAAATATTTTTTGCGAATTGATCTAGCCAATTCGGCGACTTTCTTCTTGCGAAGCGCAATGGCAACCGTATCATCTGACATTGTGTTGACAACTAAACAATTATCTTACAATTTTATATATTTATCAAATCCTTTGCGATATCGGCCATTATTGAGAGCAAAATCTTTTATAATTACCAGAGTACCATACCTATCACACCAACATTCAGAAAAAATTTTTTTAAATTCATCAAATGACATGTCGGGTGATACATGCTCATCAAATACATGCTTTAAATTTATCTCATCTTGCTTGAATAGTACAATCATGTTACAGTTGTCTCTAATTAACTGCTTCGGTATTTTTGAATATGTTTGGCATAAATAAGCGGCATCGATATCTTTATGCCTACCCATGGAATAATACTCGCGAATCTTTTGCTGACCATCGCATGCAACATCGTCAAATAAAAACACAGAGTGAGGTTTAGCTTCGCTGGGACTAATAATTTCTTCGTTGTCTTTAAATTGGTAATATCCTACACCTTTAACTTGCGCTATTACATCTTGCAGTAGTTGGTATTTCGGTTGAAAGAGGGATTTCGAATAAACATAGACATTTTTAAACTTGACGCCATTCGGATTGAATAGAAGAGATAGCATAACATTTGTTTTGCCGCACCCACTTGGACCGCAAATAATCGCTCTGAATGAATTCGGTAGCAATTTACCATGTTTACTGTTGGTTGTTTTTTGGACAATGTCCAAATTATCAATTGATAGCGTCTGCTCTTGTTGAACGACCTTCATCATGTGGCAAGTGTAGTACATAAGTACGGTAATATATATTATAGATGTCACCACTTGCATGGCATCAGTCCAATGTTGGTTGTTGAAGGAGGAGGTCTCGTGAACTCTCTAATTAATAAACTTCCAGTTGAACTACATATTCCTGGTTATCAGTATTGTGGACCCGGAACAAAACTAAAAAAACGTCTTGCACGTGGAGATCCAGGAATTAATCCATTAGACGCAGCTTGCAAACGACACGATATCGCTTATTCGCAGCATTCATCTCTCGAAGAACGCCACAAGGCCGATAAAGAATTGGAAGATAGAGCTTGGGAGCGCTTCAAGTCGAAAGACGCTAGCTTTGGTGAAAAAAGTGCTGCTTTAATAGTAACTGGCGGAATGAAAACGAAAAGAAAGTTGGGGATGGGATGCTCTCGTCGTCGTGGAAGACGGGGACGTTACTCTTTCAATCGAGATGTTGTCTCAAAAATTGCAAAGTCCATGAAACGAGGAGCATCGTTAACAGATACTGCTTTGACTGCTGTACGAATAGCAAAATCCATAATCAAACGACTTGGTGGTCGTAAAGAAGTTGATGTTCCACGAGTGCTACCACTAAAATCCGGAGGTTTTCTACCCCTCATACCTCTATTTGCGGGTCTTTCCGCTTTGGGGGCTTTAGCGGGGGGTGCAGCTGGGGCGGCGAAGACAGTAGTCGACGCTAAGAATGCTCAAAAGAAATTGGAGCAGGATATTCGCCATAACAGGGCAATGGAACACATCGGTTCGGGTCTGTACCTACGTAAGAAATCGAGAGGTGGATTCGGCTTATATTTGAAAAAAAACTTCCAATAAAGCTACCCAATCGTCCGCTATATGATGTGGAGATTGCACATTATGCGAAGATCCTTAAAATACCACATTTTCGAGGTGTTTTCATGAATGACGCTCTGCCTAGAGACGGTCCTCGACAACGAGAATGTGCAATAGTAAACTTGGATGTGTCCACACATAACGGAACACATTGGGTAGCATACAGAAAGATAAACAACAACAACGTAGAGTATTTCGATTCATTTGGTAATTTGAAGCCGACCAAAGAACTTGTTAAGTATCTGGGTGGTGCACGTGCCAACATTTCCTATAATAACCATCAGTATCAAACATACAATCAAATTATTTGTGGACATTTATGCTTAAATTTTTTATATAATGGAGCCTACTAAAAGTACAGAACTGCTTATGGACCATATGTTTTACAAAAAATGTTTTACAGAATTCAGTGAAGAAGAACTAAAATACATACCGCTAGATTATATTACACGAACTGTACGACCTTACGAATTGTTAAACATATGGCATAAATTGCCTAAAGAATATCGAGGAGAATTTAACCTAAAGATACTACTTCCCTGCTTCGTACATTATAACAGACCGGATTGGAGGACTCACTGGGATGGCCCACCTGATTCTCAAGCTTCATGTTATTTTTGTAAACTTGCTTTGGAACAAATAAAACTATTAAAGTAAATATTGCTGTTTTTTCTAATATAATAACCTATTAATACATTGACGTGAGTCAGTCATCATGTCGCAGTTGTTGAGAGTAGACAGCACCAATTACATATTCTCATTTCAACCTCCCACACCGATCGTGTTGGATCCGAACAAAGATTATGAGATAGCTCTTCGATTTTTCCATTCCTACAACAGTATACCAAACATTGAAAATACCAAGTTTTATTACTACAATGACAAAAACAAATTGCAACAATTTGATATCCCCGATGGATGTTATGAAATTACCGATATTGAAGAATACATACAACAGAAATTGGGTGCTGATAATGTGCTTAAACCCGAAACGATATTTAGTCTAAAACCTAACCATAACACGTTGCAGTGTCAAATTTTCAGCAAATATAAGATTTCGTTTAAGCAACCTGACAGTCTTGGTACAGTATTGGGATTTTCTCCTGCACTACTAAATCCAGGACAGACGCATTCTTCAGATCGACCTGTTAGGATTATTAAAGTATCTAGCATACGCTTTGAATGCAACATTAGTACCGAAGCCTTCGATGGTAACAGACCTGCTCACACGATCTACGAATTTGTCATACAATCAAATCCTGGGTACGCAATTGACGAAACTCCACACAATTTGTTGTATTTACCTGTTGTACCGCAACGAGAAATTACCAATATCACAGTGTTGGCTGTCGATCAAGAAGGACGACCTGTAAACTTTAGAGGAGAACAGAGCACATTGGTGCTGGAACTTAGATCAAGAGGGAAATGGGATTATTAATAAGGCAATCTACTGCCCATAGTACACCATTAGTTGAGCAACCGTCTAAGCGGCAACATCTTACGTCCTCATCTAAGCGGCCACATCTTACATTTGCAAACAAATTATTTTTGCAATCACTTGGTTTTAAACTGAAAAGATGACAACTATGTATGGAAAACGATCACGTTCAAACAGCATAATGCCACCAATATTTAATATTTATCGTAAGCCGATGTTTGATGAGTCGATTCGAAAGGCCGAATACCGAACATATGCACCATTCATCAAATCATTCAATTGCAATGACATTGTGGAATTTAGCATCAATCAAGTCGACTCGTTCTTTGCAATGAGCGAAACCTTGTTATGCATTAAAGGATCGCTCGCAATTAACGGAACTGGTGACGTTAAACTAGCAAATAATGTTGGTGCTTTTCTTTTCGATTCGTGTACGTACAGCGAAAGCGCAAGGGAGATGGAAACAGTGCGGGATCCTGGTATCGTAAGCGCTGTACGTGCTATGACATGTTATACTCAAGAAGATTCCGGTCATATGGCAATGGCAGGCTGGAATTACCCTAGGGATCCAATTCTACACGCTGCTGATCATTCATTCAACATACAGATGCCTCTTAAGCATGTGTTCAACATTTTCAATGATTATCCTTTGATTACATGTGGTCGTCATACAATAAGACTAGTTCGAGCTCGAAACGACAACGATTGCATAATTGTCAAAGAAAAAACTCAAGGCCAAGTTACAACTGTTAAGATTAACATTACCAATATTGAGCTCAGAGTCAAGCACATATTTCCCAATGATGATATTAAATTGGAACTTATGAAATCCATTCGACAAGATCAACCTATAGTTATTCCGTTTAGAAAGTGGGAATTGCATGAATTACCAGCACTTACCAAAGGCGCTAGACGTGAAGTTTGGGCTGCAAAAACTAGCAATGCAGTGGAAAGACCCCGTTATGTCATTGTTTTCTTTCAAACCAACAAACGTGACAAGAATTCAGCTGATCCCACCTTATTTGACAATGTCGATATTCAAAGTATCAGATTATCTTTAAATGGAGAATATTGGCCAAACGAGAGAATGCAGTTGGATTTTAGCAAAACTGACTACAATGAGGCCTATTTCAACTATACCGAATTTTATCCTAGCTACATACATTCCCAACAAAAGCGACCTCTACTCGATTTCTCAGCTTTCAAGAATCACGCATTGTTTGTCATCGATTGTTCGAAACAAAAAGAAAGCATGAAAGCATCCACTGTTGACGTAAAACTCGATATTGAAGCGAATAATGGTTTTCCCGAAAATACCAAGGCTTATTGCATTATAATTCATGATTGTGTAATGGAGTACTTCCCTCTCACCGAAATTGTAAAAAGTCTAAATTAGATGCATAAATTGTCAGTAGTGAACGAGCAGTCATCATGAGAGTAGCATTCGTAGACATTCAGGGATTCGATGTGGACGGATGGTTTGTTCCCAAAGAACTTACCATTGAAATAGGTTTTAAACGAAGTCATTACCTCTTTTTGCCTCAGAAACCATTTAATGCGCTAAGTAATGGGGATAGGAAGACTGCCTCATACGTGGAGAAAAAACTGCTTGGAATTCGATACTCTGATGGGCAAGTAGAATTGTCCAAAATCAATGAAATACTAGAAACCAAGTTGTTGTATGCAGCAGATTACATCTACGTTCGAGGAGAACAAAAAGCAGAATATTTGGATAAGAAACGTCACGTTTTTGGAGTTTTTCCCATTATTATTGATGTTTGCAAGTTTGATGGTACGCCTCGTGCTACTGGAAACGTTGGCCCTACTGCAAACCCATGTCATGCCGCTGGATTATTTTCATGTACCGAAAGAAATGTGGATCGTCTACGTCACTGGTTTGCCAATAACATAATACCATTGTAATTTTTGTATATGTATAAATAAATATATTAGAAATTAAACGCTTTTTTTTATTTAAAACATCTTTATTGATTGAGTCTTATATTACATGAAGATTCAAATTTTCTTCTTACAATTTCAAAAATAATTTTTAAAATTAAGATAAATACAGATGCTAATATTACACACAACATTGTAAAGACATTATCTATTTCACTTTTCATATACTCGCTTGTGTTGTTGTTGTTGTTGTTGCTGCTGACACCCGTGGTGTTGTTGTTGTTGCTGACAAACATGGTATTGGTTGAATACGTCTTAATGGATATGTAGCTGGTGGCAGTTTTCTACAGGCCCAGGTGTCTTGCTGCTGCTGCTGCTGTAGATTCAACTCTTCGGGTTTCCACGTTTTGTTGTTGTTGTTGTCAAAATGCAGGTTATCTAATTGTCTTGTAATATGTTTAAAATCCTCATATGATTTAATGTCTTTCTTTAACCAATCAAGTTTTCTTTGAAATTCTATTACTCTATGTATGTACTCGATGGGATTCATATTACTACTAACTATGTCCTATGTAGAATGTCACAATTTATGTCAAGCAACATCTTGACTAACACATTATAACTGTCACGTGTCATTTCACGATCCACGTCGAATGTCACGTCATTTCACGTTCTGCGTCGAATGTCACGTCCTGCGTCGAATGTCACGTGACATTTCACGTTCTACGTCGAATGTCACGTCCTGCGTCGAATGTCACGTTCTGCGTCGAATGTCACGTCTTGCGTTGAATGTCACATAACTGTCACATAACTGTCACGTTCTACGTCGAATGTCACGTGACATTTCACGTTCCAGGTCGAATGTCACGTCATTTCACGTTCTGCGTCGAATGTCACGACCTGCGTCGAATGTCACGTGACATTTCACGTTCTACGTTGAATGTCACGTCCTGCGTCGAATGTCACGTCATTTCACGTCTTGCGTTGAATGTCACATAACTGTCACGTTCTACGTCGAATGTCACGTTCTATTAGGCACTGTACGGAAAAGAAGAAGAAGAAGAATAATGTTCATACTGATCATTGACATGGCTTCTGTGTCACCTACGCTTTCATTTGACACCTCATACGTCAAAATCGTGCCAATAGCAACAAAGATACATTCTAGCGCCCATTTGGCAATGCTGCCATCTTTGTTTTTTGTGTCCCCGTCTCCTCCCCGTTCCAACGAGCCCTCGTACGTCACGATCGGACCAATAGAAACAAAGATATGACGTAATCACCTTTTGGCATGCTCCGATGCGCACGGCACATACTGCGTTCAACCCCATTTTTCATCCCCTTTCCAACGAGCCGTACGTCATCCTACGTTAAGCCGTTTGGAACTTACGACCGGGGGTTGCCATTTTAGGGGATGCGATTTAGGGGATGGGCTCAGATATACATAGACTATCTACTTGCGTCTAGCGCTTCTTTCAACTTCTTCTGTGAAGTCTAGGTCTTCCGCGGGATGAAAATTTTTCATGTTGTTTGATTCTAGTGTATCTCTCATTACTTCTACCTTTTCCGGTTCGGTATATACCATACCGTTTTCTCCGTGTAAGGGTGGTATGGGTTTCTTATCTTTCCTAAGTATTTTTGATACTTTCCAGAATGCAGATTTGTTAGGGTTTAATTCTTGGATGTATTTGTCCCAGTATTCACTTCTGTGCTCTATTAGCTGTCTTTTAACTTCTCTATCTAGTTCGTTAGCAATTCTTTTGTCTTCTTGGTTTCTTGTTCTTTGGGCTCTTCTTCTTTTCCTATTTTTTTCTCTAATGAGTTCTTTTAGCTCATTTGATATTTCCTGGAATCGGCCTTTCATTGTTTTTTGTTTCTGTCTTGGAGCTGGCATCGATGGCATTTAGTATTGTTTGTTCTAGTTTTACAATACTTTCTTCGAGTTCTTCTATATTATTGATTGTTGGGATTGCCCCGATGTTTTCGCTCACTACTCTTCTAAAATTGGGCCAGTTTGTTTTCTTAGTTTGGTGGGGCTGTAGTGGATTTATTTCCACTGTGCCCAGGGTCATGACGATTACGTTGTGTGTGGAATCGCCTTCGCTTAATGATTTTATTTCATATTGTTGACCAATTGTCTGTTGTTCATATTGGTGTAGAATTGCTATGTCTATATACGAGGGAAGTTCTCCATGGTAGCATGTTGGGTCTGTGGGACCCACTACTGTGGTGTTGTTCTTGTTCTCTAGATAGGCACAGAGTCGTCTGCCATTTGCGTTAGTTCGTCTGTCAAACCAGTTGGGCGACCTGGCATTTGGGTCACCGATAATTATAGTGGGCTCGTCTGAATTTAATATGAGGTCTAGATCTTCGCTTAGTACCGGCTCGTTCGGCCTTACGTACGCTGAAACTATTTTCAGCGTATCGTTGGCCGCTACGATTCGGACTATTGTCGCCTCCATGGTGACCAGGCCAAGAGGTGAAGGCACTAGATGGTGGTCTATTTGCCTTTTCACCATGATGGCCGTGCCACCTGAATTTGCTCTATGATCGTCTCTATAGATGACATAGCCTGGAATTTTTGTTTTAATTCTTTCGACTAATTTAGTCTCTTGTAAGGCCATGACATCTATATCGAGTCTGCTGGTAAACTCGTCTAGAATATTGATTTTCGTACGAATCCCGCCCGAATTCCATGACCCGATCTGCAGTTCGTCCAACTGTTCTGGCATTACTCGTTTCTACACTTGCTCATCGCATCGAGGACGTGTGTTATTTTCTCGAACATGCCCGATAAATGATCAGTAAGTTGTCTTAACTGATTATTCATTACAGTGATAAGTTTTTCGCTGTCGACGGAGGCACTTGCTTGCGTTGCGGGGGCGGTTTTTGTTGGTTCCGTTGCTTTTGTGGCTGCGGCATAACTTATGTTAGGCCGTGTGGTTGGTGCACTTGGTGCTTCTCTGTACTTAGGCGGTGGTGTTGCCCTTGTTTTCTTTTTGGGTGCTTTGGTGCACCCCCTGTAGCTTGCTGTATGTGCTTCACCGCAGTTGGCACATTTTGCTGCAGTTTCTCTGTCTTTTTGACATTCAGTTGATTTGTGATTTTCTCCGCATTTGCCGCAGCGTGAGGCACAATGGCAGGCACTTGACCCGTGGAAAAAGTTCTGGCAGTTGTAGCACTGCAGGACGTCTTTTCGCTGTCTTGTTTCATCTTCAATTGTAACTCGAAGGTAGCAGAGATTGTTAACTTTTCGCATATTTTCTGTTTGTTCCTCAGATACTGTCACTACGTATAGTGGCAGTACTTTTTTGTCTTGTTTTCTGGAGACAACAGACTCAATTTTTATTAAGTCGATGCCTTTATCTTCTATGGCTTCACTTATGTTTCTTAAGTTCATTTGTACTTGTAATCCTCTGATTACTAGCCATGTTGTTCGAGAATTTTTACCATTGCAAGGTACCCTTCTCTGCTTTTGGTTTGTATAATCACTGAGCGTCCTGATTTTGCGAACTTGTTATCGGATGCAATGGCTTTCTCTGCGGCTTTGCGCAGGATGTTTTGGCTTTCGCCTACTGTTTTCAGTATAATTGCTGGTGGTTTCGGTGCTTTTTCTGCAGGTACCACTGGTTCTTGCGTTGTTGTTGCCGTATTTGCTTTTTCTTTTTGTGTTCGCTTTTGCTGGCGTGCTTTGATTTCTTCATCCATTTTTTGCTCTTGCCGTTTTTCGACAATCGCACGTTGTTTTTCAGCAACGCTCACAGTTTCTGCGGGCGTTTTTGCTTCGTGGTTATTTTTAGCAGTGGTATCTTTGTCTTTGCGTTTTTGTTTTTTTGGTACTTCCTGCCAGTTTTCTTCTTCCACGGGTAAAGTGGTAGGTTGGTCGACCTTTTTGTTCGTAGGCCTGAATTCATTTGCCTCGCGCATGCGTTTGGTGGAGGTGGGCGTGGCTTCGTCTTTTTTCTCGGTTAGACTCACTATTCGCGAGACTAATTCTTTGTTTTCTTTATCCTTTTCCTTGATGATTTCTCTAAGTTCTTTTAGTTGAAGCATAAGAGCTTCTATTTGTTTATTATGCGTTGTTTGCATCTCATCCATTTTATGAATAAGATGTTGCATTTGGGCTGCCATGTCGTCTTTCTGCTTTTTCATCTCTGTAACGGGGCTTTTCCCTGGGCTGGAGCATGGTCTTTTCGTCGGTGCCTTGTCCTCTCCGCGACGAGCATTGTAGACGTTTGTTGTCTCAAATTGTGGTTTCGCGGGTCTATAATAAGTGATTGCCTGAGGAGCTGCATTTTCAATGATGTGCGAATTGGATGACTGAGGGTCATCCATTCCGTTGCTAATTTCGTCGTCCGAAAAGGTGTAAGTTTCCTCCAGTTCCATTTCAGACTTGTCTGAGATGGATGGAGGTGAGTAGGCAGGAGCAGAGTCTGGAGCTGTACTTTCCAGTACACACTCTGACTCGGAGGGTGAGGTGGGGTAGGGGGATTCAACTGAGTGAGCTGGAAGCTCGGAGGATTCTATGGAATCCGACAACATTTCAGAGCTGTTTACTTGGTAGACCGCTGTTTTTTGTTTTTCCTCACGACACGTGTCGTGCGGATTCTGGGTGCCTTCCCAGACCCTTGCGCGGTTGTTCACTCCTGTTTCCAGGAGGGTGCCTCTTGCTATTTCTCGACCTGTAGGCGCAGGGGCCGTTGCTGTCCGACTTAGATTCAAATATCTAAGCCTTACAGTGTCATCCCTGTCGACACCATACAGATTTCCCGTATTTTTCAACGGAATGCTATTTATTATAGCCCTCCGAGAGAGGCCTATAAAATCAGTCTCTCTGCGGTTTAAGCTAATAACAAAATAACATCCGCTCTTCGCTTTAATACAAGACAAGTGCCTGCGCCACTAACGGTGTCTTACCCACCGTGGAGCTGAAAAGCCCCGTTGACGTCAGGTCAGTTGCTCCCACCAAAGCACGTCCGCACTGTTCAGTTACTCGAACTGAACTGAGATTATTATAAGGGGATTGCAGTTAAATCTTTTATATAAGGGATTGCAAAATGAAAACAAAATTCGCGCAAGCGCATTACATTTATTTAGCACTGTAATCAAATATATATCCCTATAATGTTTGGTTGTTCTCTGTCACAATACATAAAGAAAATCTTTGTTTGATTACTTAAAATGGTCAGAAAACGTGAAATAATCAAAAATTAATTAGGAGGAAAAAAATCTAATTTCAATAATTAAAAGGTTTAAAAACATTGAAAACACTAAATTTGGCAGTGGTTGGTCCAAACGGAAGCATTCAACATAGAAAAAAAATTGCTGGTGAATATAATAGCACCCGTAAAACAGGTATTATAAGGCACACACACACACACACACTTACACGCGAAGCGTTCAACCCAACCCCTAGTGACATGTGTATACCACTGCTAGTCAGTGGGATCCACATGACCTAAGATCAAACCGGTCTTGCTCCAGAAGAGCTAATCATTCTGGATCGGTACCTATCTGACCCCCAGGTTTTTCCACCACCCCTTTGCTACGTGTGACATACGCAGCAAAGGCTTATGAACTTTACGTCGGGCTATTTGGGTAATGAATAAAGCCCTCCGTATCTACATGGTTGTGGTTAGGCCACTTGAAATTAAGGGGTAGCTAAAAGCTTTTCTCCCTAGTTACTTTACTGAGTTTACTTGGTATGAGCATTACTTTGGACTTGATGTCCCTAGGATGTGTGTGCCCTGCGCGGAGGGGCATCAGCCTGAGCTGATGCCTCTCCGCACAGGAATGTGTGTGTTCGGTCACTCAGCTGCCGATTTGGCAAAAATTAATTTGTTCTCCTCGCCAGCTGAGCGCCCGACTGGTCTGGCCACCGAGCCCATGCTTGCCGCACATGGCCTCGATGCTCAGAGAGTCGCGTTCTGGTCTCCCAAATAGACCTGTCTTAAGGGCCTGAGCCAAAAGTTGGCTGTACAAAGAGAGCAGAAGGCTCTCTTTGTACTTTCCGCGTGCTTATGCATGTATGTGATAGGGATCGGTATCACTTGAATTACAGTTGGATTATGAATAGATGTTGGTCTATTCATTGTCACTATAATTTACTCGCGAAGTTAGAAGGTGTTTTATGACGGGTTTTTTCTAATACTAAAGCCTAAAACTAAATATTTTTTTTTGTGGTAATTCCTGGAGTCTAAAACTCTAAAATGCCAGACCCCAGTTGGTTTTTTTTCCTACTTCTAACCCGCGTTGTATTTGACTAGTCTGTGCCTATCTCAATCTTAACGTTTACTTTTATGCTACTGGGACATATCCAGCTATTTGGTGTTTAGGCCGTCTATGTGTCATCCTGATGTTTGCATCATAGTCCGTTAGCTCTCGCAGCTTTCTGTTTGGGTGATCTCTTATCTCATTGAATATGTCATGTGCTTTTTCTTTCATTGTGTGGAGAATTCTTTTCTGTTTTGTGACTCTATATAAGTATCTTAATGGTACGTATTTCGGTACATTTAGTGCATCTCTGATTAGCTGATTTTGAGCTACTTGTAATTTCTTCCTATTTGATTTGCATGTATGTCCCCATGCTGCTGATGCGTATGTTAGCATTGGAAGGATTATGCTGTTTGATACCCTTATTTTTGTCCAGAAGCTTAGTTTGTTTTTCTTGCCTATCAGCGAGGCAAGTTGTATCTTTGTTAATTTCGCTTAAGGGTCACTCCTAGATATTTAGCTTGATTGCTCCATTCTATGTTTTCGTTTGCTAGATTCAGTTCCATATTGGGTATTTGTCTCCGTTTTCTAAACATGACGGCCTGTGTTTTTTCCGGGTTTAGTGTTATTTTCCACTTTATACACCATGCATATAATCTATTCAGAGAGCGTTGTAAATCTCTGGTTGCAAAGTTTATGTTTCTATTGCTTGTTGCTAGCGCTGTATCGTCTGCGTACAGGCTAAGCAGAGTTTTATGGTCGCTGGGTGTATCTGCGGTATAAATGGTATACAGATACGGAGATAGCATCGCTCCCTGAGGCACACCTGCCTCCAGAGTTCCGACTTCGGATAGGGCAGGCCCTATTCGAACTCTGAATCTCCGGTTTGTCAGGTATGACGCAAGGAGACATGTCATCGCCTCACTGAATCCATTTTGGCTCATTTTGTAGAGATGGCCTTCGTGCCATACTCTGTCGAAAGCTTTACTAACATCTAGAAACGCTGTAGCGGTGTACATTTTCTCATTATATCCTTTAGTGATGAATTCCGTAAGCCTAAGTACTTGTAGTTCACAAGAGTGTCTGGATCTAAAGCCGAACTGTGCTTCTGGTATCATTCCGATTGTTTCAGACTCTGTTTGTAGTCTTTTTAAAATTACTCTCTCGGCTATTTTACTTAGGCATGAAAGTAGGCTTATTGGTCTGTAATTTTGTGAAAAGCTCCCGTCTTTTCCCGGTTTTCCAATCATTATCACTTCGGCTTCTTTCCACCTGTCTGGAAAATATCTCAGTCGTAGTATTCCGTTTACTATGTTTGCAATGTACACTATGATCTTGTTTGGTACATTTTTAATCGCCCTGTTAGTGATTTTATCAGGTCCAGCTGCTTTCTTTGGATTTAATAGTTTAATTAGATCTTTGATTTCCTCCGGGCTTGTGTGTTCTAGGCCTATTATGCCTTTTCTTCTTCTTATGCGTCTAGCGCTTCTTTCTACTTCCTCCGTGAAGTCTAGATCTTCTGCCGGGTGAAAGTTTTGCATGTTGTTGGTTTCGAGTGTCTCTCGCATTACTTCAGCTTTTTCTTGTTCGGTAAATACTCTACCGTTTGTTCCGTGTAGGGGCGGTATAGGTTTTTTGTCTTTCCTGAGTATTTTTGATACTTTCCAGAAAGCGGATTGATTTGGATTTAATTTTTGGATAAAATTGTCCCAGTGCTCGCTTCTGTGCTCGTTTAGTCTTCTTTTGACTTCTCTGTCTAATTCATTAGCAATTCTTTTGTCTTCCTGATTTCTTGTTCTTTGCGCTCTTCTTCTTTTTCTATTTTTTTCTTTAATGAGGTCTTTTAGCTCATTTGAAATTTCTTTAAATCTGCCTTTTTGCATTATTTTATTTTCTGTTTTTGTGCTGGCATCGATGGCATTTAGCATTGTTTGCTCTAGTTTTGTAATACTTTCTTCTAGTTCTTCAATGTTATTGATTATTGAAATTGCTCCAATGTTTTCGCTTACTACTCTTCTGAAGTTAGGCCAGTTAGTTTTCTTTATTTGGTGGGGCTGTAGTGGATTTAGTTCCACTGCGCCTAGGGTCATGACGATTACATTATGCGTGGAATCGCCTTCATTTACAGATTGTATTTCATGTTGTTGCCCTATGTTATGCAGAATTGCTATGTCAATGTGTGACGGAAGTTCTCCATGGAAGCATGTTGGGTCTGTGGGACCCGTTACTACGGTGTTATTTTTATTTTCGAGATAGGCACAGAGTCGTCTACCGTTAACATTCGTGCGTCTGTCAAACCAGTTGGGCGATCTAGCGTTCAGATCGCCGATAATTATCGTCGGTTCGTCGGAATCTAATATTAGATCGAGATCTTCGTTTAGTACCGGATCGTGTGGTCTAACGTATGCCGAAACTATTTTCAGCGTCTCGTTAGCCATGACGATTCGAACTATTGTCGCTTCCATGGTGACCAGGCCAAGTGGTGTGGGCACTAGATGATGGTCTATTTGCCCTCTTACCATAATGGCCGTGCCACCTGAGCGTGAAGTACGATCTTCTCTATAGATGACATAACCAGGAATTTTTGTTTTAATTCTCTCGACTAGTCTAGTCTCTTGTAAGGCCATGACATCTATAGCGAGTCTGTTGGTAATCTCGTCAAGAATGTTAATTTTCGAACGAATCCCGCCCGAATTCCACGATCCGATCTTTAGCTCGTCCAACTGTTCCGGCATTAATCGTTTCTACATCTGTTCATCGCATCGAGGACAAGTGTGATTTTTTCGAACATTCCCGAGAAATGATCTGTGAATGCTCTTAACTGGTTGTTCATGGCAGCGATAAGTTTATCGCTGTCGGTGGAGGCGCTTGTTTGTGCTACAGGAACAGCTTTTGGAGGTTCAGCTGCTTTTGTCGCTGCGGCATAACTTATATTAGGCCGGGTGGTGGGTGCACTTGGTGCATCTCTGAATTTAGGAGTAGTTGTTGTTCTGGTTTTCCTTTTTGGTGCTTTTGAGCACCCCCTGTAGCTGGCTGTGTGTGCCTCTCCGCAGTTGGCACATTTGGCTGCTGTTTCTTTGTCCTTCTGGCATTCAGATGATCGGTGATGTTCTCCGCATTTTACACAACGCGAGGCACAGTGGCAGGCACTAGATCCGTGATAAAAGTTTTGGCAGTTGTAACATTGTAAAACATCACGTTGCTGCCTAGTTTCGTCTTCTACTCTTATTCTGAGGTAGCAGAGGTTATTTACTTTTCCCATTTTTTCTGTTTCCTCTTCCGGAACAGTGATTTTGTAGAGAGGTAGGAGTTTTTCCCCTCTCTCAGTGACCTGACTGTCTCAATTTTGATTAGGTCTATGCCCTTGTCTTCAATTGCTTCCGCAATTGTTTTTAGGTCCATGTTGACTTGTAATCCTCTGATTACAAGTCTTTTCGTCTTCGGAGTGTCTATAGGGTACGCTATGAAGTAGACAGCTGGTTTGTGATTTTCTAAGATTTTTACCATCTCTAGGTACCCCTCTCTGCTCTTTGTCTGTATTACTACAGATCGCCCAGATTTTGCAAATTTATTGTCTGATGAGATGGCTTTCTCTGCCGCTTTGCGGAGGATATTTTGGCTTTCGCCTACGGTTTTTAAGATTATTGCCGGTGGTTTTGGCAATTTAGCTTGTTTGTCGGCAGCTACCACTGGTTCGTTGTTAGTAGTACTTTTGCTTGTACTGGGCATTGTTTGTGTATTTTCTTTCTGGGCTTTTTTGGCTTGACGAGCTTTAATCTCGTCGTCCATTATTTTCTCTTGTCTTTTTTCGACAAGAGTCCGTTGTCTTTGTGCTGCGCTCACTGTTTCAGTGGGCGTGGCTTCGTCGGAGTTTTTAGCAGTGGTAGCTCTCTTATTTTTTTGTTTTTTGGTTACTTCCTGCCAAACTTCTTCACGTGGTTCTACACCTGTCGGTTTTTGGACCTTTTCATGGTGTCTCGCCAATTTTTCGGGTTGTTCGACCCTCATTTTGTTGTGCCTGCTGGCACTTGCCTCGCGCGTGCGCTTTGCGGGAACTTTAGGCTCCTCCTCCTTTTTCTCCGTTAGTTGCACTATTCGCGCAACTAACTCTTTATTTTCTTTGTCCTTCACCTTGATTTCTTTGCGAAGCTCTGACAGTTGTTCCATCAAAGCCTCGATTTCCCTGTTATGGCTCCTTTGCATATCATCCATTTTCTGGATGAGGATGTGCATTTGCGTTGCGACGTCTTTATCTTCGGGATTTTGTTCCGGGCTGTAACATGGCCTCTTGATGGGAGCCTTCCCGTCCTCTCTGCGACGAACAGTGTAGATATTGTTTTTTTTTCAAAAACCGACCTGGTTTTGTAAAAGTCCGCGGTGGAGTTGTCTTCGGTGTTAGATATATCTGGGTTTGAATTGATTGACTGAAGGTCAATCGCATCATTACTATATTCGTCTAAGGACAAACGTTCAAGGGTATCCATTTCAGATTGCTCTGAAACGGTTGGAGATGTAGGGATATATGGGATAGAGTCTGGAGCTGTATCATTAGATACATACTCTGACTCGACATCGGGTAAGGGGCCGGGGTTTACAACAACTTGAGCTGGAAGCTCGGTGGTTTCAGATGAAACCGTCGACATTAAAAAGCTGTCTATTTGGTAGATTGCTGTTTTTTGTTTTTCCCCTCGATACGTTTCGAGAGGATTCTGGGTGCCTTCCCAGGCCCTGTCGCGGTTGTTCACTCCTGTTTCCAGGAGGGTGCCTCTTGCTGTTTCTCGTCCTGTAGGCGCAGGGGCCGTTGCTGTCCGACTTAGATTCAAATATCTAAGCCTTACAGTGTCATCCCTGTCGACACCATACAGACTTCCCGTATTTTTCAACGGAATGCTATTTATTATAGCCCTCCGAGACAGGCCTATAAAATCAGTCTCTCTGCGGTTTAAGCTAATAACAAAATTACATCCGCTCTTCGCTTTAATACAAGACAAGTGCCTGCGCCACTAACGGTGTCTTACCCACCGTGGAGCTGAAAAGCCCCGTTGACGTCAGGTCAGTTGCTCCTACCAAAGCACGTCCGCACTGTTCAGTTACTCGAACTGGTATTATAAGGGGACACACACACACAATCACGCTAAGCGATCAACCCAACCTCTAGGAACATGTGTATACCATACTAAGCATGGGATCCACATGTCCGAAGATCAAACCGGTCACACTTCGCTAGTCGAAGTGGTACCTATCTGACCTCCAGGTTTTTCCACCACCCCTCCTCATCGTGTGACATACGTGAGGAGGCTTATGATCTTGAAAGTTACTAGAGTTGCCTTGGGTAATGAGACAACTCCCGTTTTTAATTATTGTGGTTATGCCACCTAACTGTAGGGGTAGCCACATCTAGGCTTTTCTCCCTAATTACTTTACTGACTCTATAGATTTTACTCTAACTGCACTTCGGGACTTGGGTCCCTAAAACAAAAAAGAAAAAGTGGCGTGTGTTCCGTCCATGGAGTCGACAGCCTAAGCTGTCGACTTCATGTTCGGAAAGAGTGTGTGCTCGATCACTCAGCCGCCGATTTGGCAAAATAAATTTTGTTCTCCTCGCCGGCTGGGTGCCCGATGTGGGTCCGGCCACTGAGCCCATGCTTGCCGCACATGACCTTAGTGCTCGGGTGTCGCGAGAGGATCAGTGTCACTTGATCCGCCTTAAGGGCGTAATCCGCATCAGCGGTATATTTTTTTTTTTTTTTTTTTTAATATGGGATCTTCCTTGGCGATGGGACTATAATATGCCGGCACAATTCTTACCCTTTTATTTCTTACATGCTAAATTGTGTGGGTGGGTTGGGGTGTGCATTGCAGGGTGTATACGGCCTCCACACACCCCGGTGTATAGTGTCCTTATCTAAGTGCCTTGGCACCTGTATCCTCTCGCCAGAGTCCTAAAAGAGAAGGATTTTTTTGGTGGTTGTTTTCTGATGTCTGCATTCTTTTATTTAGACGCCTTTGCGACCATCTCATTCTTCATTTATTAGTTTGGGACCCTATATCCGGCTATTTGCTGTTTAGGTCTTCTGTGTACCGTCCTGGTGTTTGCGTTGTAATTTGTCAGCTCTCTCAACATGCTACTTGGGTGGTTATTTAGTCCATTGAAAAGTTCGTATGCCTTTTTGTCCATTGTGTGTAGAATCCTTGTTTGTCCTGAGTCTCTGTATAAATTTCTCAGAGGTACATATCTTGGCAGATTCAGGGCGTCTCTTATTAATTGGTTTTGCGCTGTTTGTATTTTCTTCCTGTTAGTTTTACAGGTGTGTCCCCACGCAGCGGAGGCATACGAGAGGACTGATAATGCTATTCGCCATCCTGATTTTGGTTTTGAACCTTAACTTGCTTCTTCTACCAATTAGCGATGAGAGCTGACTTTTCAGCGCTTTGGCTCTATACGTTTGCTGATTTATGTGCTGCGTAAATGTAAGCTTTTTGTCGAGTAACACTCCTAGGTATTTGGCCTCATTTGTCCATTGTACTGGTGTGTTTCCAATTGTTAGTTCTTGATTCGGTACACTTTTTCTGTGACTAAACATTACAGCCTGTGTTTTATCTGGGTTTATGGCTATTTTCCATTTGATGCACCATCTTACGAATCTGTTTAGTGCTCTCTGCAGATGATTAGCTGCATGATTTGGATTTCTCCAGCTAACAGCTATTGCCGTATCGTCTGCGTAAAGACTCAACAGGGATCCTGGTTCTTTTGGCGTGTCGGCCGTATAGATGGTGTACAGGTAAGGCGACAAAACAGCTCCCTGAGGCACACCCGCCTCCAGGGTCCCGACCTCGGACAGGGTTGCCCCTGTCCGAACTCTGAACCTTCTGTTGGCTAGGTATGATCCAAGGAGGCATGTCATCGCCTCGCTGTATCCCATGGTGTTCATTTTATAAATGAGTCCATCATGCCAGACCCTGTCAAATGCTTTACTGACGTCCAGAAATGCTGTTGCCGTGTACATTTTTTCGTTGTATCCTTTAGTTGTGAATTCTGTGAAACGTAGAACTTGTAGTTCGCATGAATGTTCGCTTCTGAATCCAAATTGAGCTTCTGGTATGGTGCCTAATGCTTCCGATTCTTCATTAAGTCTTTTTAATATAACTCTTTCCGCTATCTTGCTTATTGATGATAATAAGCTGATAGGTCTGTAGTTTTGCGGAAAAGTGCCATCTTTCCCTGGTTTTTTGATCATAATTATATGTGCCTCCTTCCATCTGTCTGGAAAGTATCTTAATTTGAGCATGTTTTTTACTATGTTTGTTATGTAGACAATAGCTTTGTTGGGTAGGTTTTTGAGTGCCCTGTTTGTGATGTTGTCAGGGCCTGGGGCTTTTTTGGCATTTGATAATTTTATAAGCTCTTTAATTTCATCGGGAGATGTATGACTTATACCAATTCTACCCTTTCTTCTCTTTAGTCTTCTAGCTGTTCTTTCTACCTCTTCTTCGAAGTCTATGTCTTCATTGGGATTTTCGTTGTTTCTGCATGCCCTTTCTAATTCGTCCTTTAGGACTTCAGCTTTGTCTCTCTCCGTATGAACAATCCCGTTTTCTCCGTGCAAGGGAGGTATGGGTTTCTTGTCCTGTCGGAGTATTTTCGATAATTTCCAGAAGGCGGATTTATTTGGGTCTAATTCTTGGATATAGTTGTCCCAGCTTTCGCTTCTATGTTCTCGTAGTTGTCTTTTAACTTCCCTATCTAGCTCATTTGCAATCCTTTTATCTTCTAGAGTTCTAGTGCGATAGGCTCTTTTTCTTTTTCTGTCTTTTTCTTTTATTAGGTTTTGTAGTTCGAGACTTATATCTCCGAATCTTCCTTTTTGTCGGGTAGTATTTTCGGTTTTTGAGCTGGCATCGATAGCATTGTTTATTGTTGTTTCTAGTTTAGCTACACTGTCTTCTAATTCTGTGATGTTGTTTATTGTTGGGATGTTACCGATGTTTTCGCTAAAAACCCTTCTGAAGTTTGACCAGTTTGTAATCTTCTTTTGGTGGGGCTGCAGATAATTTAATTCTATTGCGCCCAGGGTCAGGTTGATTAGATTGTGCGTCGAATCGCCTTCGTTTAGAGATTGTATCTCGTGTTGTTGACCCACGTTGTGTAGGATTGCAATGTCTAGATGTGTAGGGAGTTGTCCGTGAAAACAGGTCGGTCCTGTTGGTCCGATCACGTATATATTGGGTCTGTTTTCGAGATGGCCGCAAAGTCGTCTTCCGTTGTTGTTTGTTGCTCTGTCGAACCATAGGGGAGATCTCGCATTAAGGTCTCCTATAATCACTGTGGGCTCTTCTGTATCGAGGATTAGGCTCAAATCTTCATCGAATATCAAATCGTTTGGTCTGACATAAGCTGACACTATTTTTAGTGTTTCGTTGTTAGCCTTTAATCTGACTAGCGTGGCTTCCATTGTCACCAGTCCATCTGGTGTGGGTATGTGTTCGTGTTCTATGCCTTTTTTAACTAGTATGGATGTTCCTCCTGATATCGCTCTATGGTCAGTTCTGTAGATATCGTAGCCTGGAAATTTGGTTTTCTTCCTTTCCACTAATTTGGTTTCTTGAAGGGCTACGATATCGAGCTCTAATCTGCTGATCATCTCATCCAAGAGGTTGAGTTTTTTGAAAATTCCACCGGAATTCCAGGACCCTATGCGTAGATCCTCCGTACGGTTCGCTAGCATTGTTGGTGTATTTCTCCGAATGCAGTCATCATTTTTGTTGCCCGGTCCATCATGGACATCATCTCCATCATCTTCTTATTGTACTCCGTGTGAAACGAAGCAATAAGTATGGCAGCGTCTTGCATGGTAGGAGCTGCTTCTTCTGGAGTTGTTTTGGCAGCTTGAGCGTAGCTGAAGCCCGTGGTTGTTGTGGATGGTTTGATCGGTTTGCTCGCCGGTTTTACGGGGGCAGGGATCTTCTTCTTGGGAGCTTTGGAGCATCCTCTGTAATTGGCTGTGTGTGCTTGGTCACAGTTGGCACATTTTGGGGCTGTTTCCTTGTTTTTTTCACAATCATTACTTAGATGGTCTCCACCACACTTTACGCATCTGGAGACGCAGTGGCAAGCCTTAGAACTATGGTAGTACCCCTTGCAGTTAAAACACTGTAGGGTGTCCTTTGTTGTTTTGAATTCATCTTCAAAACGAACTCTCATGTAGCACAAATTTGTGACTCCACGTATCTTTTGTATGTCATCCTCTTTGAGGGTGATCAGGAAGAAAGGCAAGATCTGTTTTCCTTCTTTTTTCGAGTACATGTTGCTGACTCTTGTTACGTCAACATTTTTTTCTTTTAATTCGTTGAGAATTACGTCTGTTTTAGTATTTGCAGATAGCCCTTTTAGTATGACCCTCTTTAATTTTTCGTTGTCTATTGGGTAGGCAATATACTTTACCTTAGGTGTGTGCTCTTCTAGTATTTTGACTACTCCTAGGTAGTCTTCCCTTGTCTTTGTGTTTATTACGATAGTTCTACCAGATCTGGCGAACTTATTATCTGAAATAATACCTGCTTTTGCCGCTTTTTGCAGGATTGCTTGATGTTCTGCGACCGTCTTTAAGATGATCGCAGGAGGTTTTGGTTTTCTTACGTTAACCTTAGCAGGTTTTTGAGGGGTTACGTCGTTCTCTTTTTCTACTTGGGTTTCTTTTGGAGTCTCCAAGTTTTTGTGGGCATTTTGCTCACTTCTTTTTTTTCAGATCTTTGGCGGCTTTAGTGAGCACTTCGCCGTTCCTTTCTTGGATCTTTTGAGTTTTTTTTTCAGCAACACTCAAAGATTTTTTAGGTTTCTCGCTACTGTTTGTTGGTTTCTCAGTAGCGATGCCTTTTTTTGCTATTTCTTTTTTTTTGGACTTTTGTCCATCCTGCATCGTTTTTCTCCGTTTCTTTTTTGTTCTTTTGGCTTTACTGCGCCTCCAGACGCAGAGGGAGTGGCTTTTACCGTCTTGCAAGGAGTTTTGTCTCTAGGCTTGTGAGTTTCCCACAAGGCCTGATCTCTTTCTTTTTCTTCTTGTACCAGCTTTTCATTTCGCTGGGTCAGAGCCATTATATGGCCGACCAGTTTCTTGATTTCTTTATCCTTTTCTTGGTTCTCCTTCCTTAACTCAGTCATCTGAGTTAGGAGATCCTGGATTTGGGCCTGTGCCTGTTTTTCGCGCTGACGACTTTCTTTCTGTAGTTGTCTTATTTGTTCGGTTAATAGGTCTACCGATTTGTAAAGACCGCTTTCGTCTTTATCTTTGGATTTTTTGGATACTTTTTCTTCGTCAGAGTGTTCAGCTGTTGGCCTTTGCCTTTTTTGCTTTTTGCCTACCTCCGGCTCGGCATCGTAGACGGTGGAGATGATGTCCACCGTGGGGGCTTTCATTTCGATGTTGTTTTCATCTAGTGGGGGCGGGGCTTCGGCGCTTAATGTTACGTCCGACTGGGCGTTCAGGTGTTCGTCCGACTGGACGTTCAGGGGTTCGTCCGACTGGGCGTCTTTGGTTCTGAGATCTCTGAATCTTCATTCTGTTTGATTTGCAGGTATGTCCCCATTCTTGTCGAGTAACACTCCTAGGTATCTTGCCTGGTTGGTCCATTCGACTGGGGTGTTGTCTATCGTAATTTCTCGGTTTGGTACACTTTTTCAATGACTAAACATTACAGCCTGAGTTTTGTCTGGGTTTAAGGCTATTTTCCATTTTATGCACCATCGTTGGAATCTATTTAGTGCTCTTTGCAGGTGATTAGCTGCATGATCCGGGTTTCTCCAGCTAACCGCTATTGCTGTATCGTCTGCGTAAAGACTTAACAGAGATCCGGGTTCTGTTGGCGTGTCGGCCGTATAGATGGTGTACAGGTATGGTGATAACACAGCACCCTGAGGCACACCCGCTTCCAGGGCTCCGACTTCAGACAGGGTTGCCCCTATACGAATTCGGAACCTTCTGTTAGCAAGGTATGACGCAAGGAGACATGTCATCGCCTCGCTGTACCCCAATGAGTTCATTTTATAGATGAGTCCTTTGTGCCAGACTCTGTCAAATGCTTTACTGACGTCCAGAAATGCGGTTGCTGTGTATGCCTTCTCGTTGAAACCTTTGGTTATAAATTCTGTGAGTCTTAGTGCTTGTAATTCACAGAAATGTTCACTTCTGAAACCGAATTGAGCTTCTGGAATGGTGTGTAATGCTTGAGATTCTTCATTCAGTCTTTTTAGAATTACTCTTTCCGCAATCTTGCTTATTGATGATAGTAAGCTGATTGGTCTGTAGTTTTGAGGAAATGTGCCATTTTTCCCTGGCTTTGCAATCATGATTATGTGAGCTTCCTTCCATCTGTTTGGAAAATATCTTAGTTTTAGCATATTGTTTATGATGTTGGTAATATAGACAATAGCTTTTGTAGGTAGGTTTTTCAGCGTCCTGTTTGTGATGTTGTCTGGACCAGGGGCTTTTTTGGCATTGGTCTGCTTTATGAGTTCTTTTATTTCTTCGGGAGATGTATGAAGTATCCCTATTCTGCCTTTTGTCCTTTTTAGTCTTCTTGCTGTCCTCTCTACCTCTTCTTCGAAATCTATATCTTCGTTGGGGTGTTCGTTGTTTCTACACGCCCTTTCTATTTCGTCTTTTAGGACTTCTGCTTTTTCGATTTCTGTGTAGACAATCCCGTTTACTCCATGTAGAGGGGGTATGGGTTTTTTGTCTTTACGTAGAATTTTTGATAGTTTCCAGAACGCAGATTTGTTTGGATTTAGCTCTTCGATATAGGAGTCCAAGCTTTCATTTCGATGATTTTGAAGTTGTTTGTTCACTTCCCTGTCTAGCTCATTTGCAATCCTTTTGTCTTCTACTGTTCTAGTGCGGTATGCTCTTCTTCTTTTCCGGTTTTTCTGTTTGATTAGGTTTTTAAGTTCTGTGCTTATATCCCTAAATCTTCCTTTTTGTCTGGTTATAGTTTCTGTTTTAGAGCTGGCATCGATAGCGTTGATAATTGTTTCCTCTAGTTTTGTTACACTGTCCTCTAGTTCTGTTATATTGTTGATTGTGGGGATATTACCGATGTTCTCGCTCACAATTCTTCTGTAGTTTGGCCAACTAGTCTTTTTTCTGTTGTGGGGCTGCAAATAGTTTGTTTCTATTGCGCCCAGGGTCAGGACGATTAAGTTATGTGTCGAATCGCCTTCGTTAAGAGAGTGTATCTCATATTGTTGACCCACGTTGTGTAGGATTGCAATGTCTAGGTGAGTGGGAAGTTGTCCGTGAAAGCATGTCGGCTCAGTTGGTCCGATCACGTACGTATTTGGTCTGTTTTCCAGATGGTTGCATAGTCGTCGTCCGTTATTGTTGGTCGTCCTGTCGTGCCAATTAGGAGATCTCGCATTAAGGTCTCCTATTATTATTGTTGGCTCTTCTGAGTTTAATATTAGGCTCAAGTCTTCATCCAGGATCGGTTCGTTAGGTCTGACATATGCAGACACTATTTTTAATGAGTCGTTGTTCGCTTTTATTCTTATGAGTGTGGCTTCCATTGTGACCAGTCCATCTGGTGTTGGGATGTGTTCGTGTTCGATTTCTTTTTTCACAAGTATGGCTGTTCCACCTGATAGCGCTCTGTGATCCGTCCTGTAGATATCGTAGCCGGGAAATTTTGTTTTCTTCCTTTCCACTAATTTGGTTTCTTGTAGGGCTATGATATCGAGCTCTAATCTATTTATCATTTCGTCCAGAAGGTTGATTTTTTTGGATAATCCGCCGGAGTTCCATGACCCAATGCGAAGATCTTCCGTTTGGTGTACTAACATTTCTGACCTATGTTTCCTATGGCTGTCATTACCTGTTGTACTTGGTCTAACATGCTGGTGACATGTGCCATTTTGGCATTTAGATCAGCGTTGAATTTTGCGATTAATGCAGCTGCTTCGTTTGTGGCTGTGTTTTCTGTGGGCACGCTTTCAGGCTGTTTGGTGGCCTGAGCGTAGCTGACACCTTTGTTGGTGTTGCTTGCGTTGATAGGCCTTGCCCTTTGTTGTTGTGGAGCGGCTTTCTTCTTTGGAGCTCTTGGGCATCCGCGGTAGTTTGCTGTGTGCGCTTGTTCACAGTTAGCGCATTTTGGATCTGTTTCTCTGTCCTTTTCGCATTCGCTACTAAGGTGATTTCCTCCGCACTTTACGCATCTAGATCCACAGTGGCAAGATTTTGAACTGTGGTAGAAGCCTTGACAGTTGAAACATTGAATTGTTTCTTGTCTTGACTTCATTTCGTCCTCTATGCTGATCCTCATATAACACAGGTCAGAAATGCTTTTGATTTTGGCGTCCTCTTCTGCCTTAATTGTTACCAGAAACAATGGAAGGGGTTTCCTGTCTGGTTTTTTGGAGATCATATTAATGACCTTAGTGGCCTCTACTCCTTTACTTAAGATTTCATTTAGTATTAGATTTGTATCGGTTTTTGCCGATAGTCCTCTAATAATTACTCTTTTCATTTTATCGGTATCAATAGGATACGCGATAAAATCGATCTTTGGGGTGTACGTCTCTAGGAGTCTTACCATTTTCAGGTAATCCTCCCTGGTCTTTGTCTGGATGACTATATATCTTCCTGATCTGGCAAATTTATTTGCCGAGATTATCTTCATTGCTGCAGCTTGCTGCAGTATCTTCTGGTGTTCGCCGACTGATTTTAAAATTATCGCCGGTGGTTTAAGTTGTTTGGGAGTAGAGACCACTTCAGGTGTGATCTCAGGGGTCGCTTTTTCTTCAACTTTTTTGTTTGGAGGTTGTGACTCCGTGTTGACAACTTTTTTGGTAGGAGTTTGCGCCTCCTTTTTCTTAGTGTCAACTTTTTTGATAGGAGGTTGAGGCTCCTTTGTTGTTGGTTTTTTTCGAGAGTTTGTCTCTTTTCCTGTCTGGCCTTGATGGTCTTGTCCATCTCATCTTCTTTGCGCTTTTGGATAAGCTGCATTTGCTTTTCCGCTGCGCTTTGCTTAGATTTTTTTCTACCGTTATCCATTCTTCAGTGCCGGTGGAGTGCCAGTTTTCCTCTCCTTCGATATCCATACCGTCATCATTAGGTATGATGGGTATGACTTCTTTACTATGACTCTGATTACTGACTGCTGATTGATTATTATAAGGGGATTGCAGTTAAATCTTTTATATAAGGGATTGCAAAATGAAAACAAAATTCGCGCAAGCGCATTACATTTATTTAGCACTGTAATCAAATATATATCCCTATAATGTTTGGTTGCTCTCTGTCACAATACATAAAGAAAATCTTTGTTTGATTACTTAAAATGGTCAGAAAACGTGAAATAATCAAAAATTATTTAGGAGGAAAAAAATCTAATTTCAATAATTAAAAGGTTTAAAAACATTGAAAACACTAAAATTGGCAGTGGTTGGTCAAAACAGAAGCATTTAACATAGAAAAAAATTGCTGGTGAATATAATAGCATCCGTAAAACAGGTATTATAAAGGGATTGCAGTTAAATCTTTTATATAAGGGATTGCAAAATGAAAACAAAATTCGCGCAAGCGCATTACATTTATTTAGCACTGTAATCAAATATATATCCCTATAATGTTTGGTTGCTCTCTGTCACAATACATAAAGAAAATCTTTGTTTGATTACTTAAAATGGTCAGAAAACGTGAAATAATAAAAAATTATTTAGGAGGAAAAAAATCTAATTTCAATAATTAAAAGGTTTAAAAACATTGAAAACACTAAAATTGGCAGTGGTTGGTCAAAACAGAAGCATTCAACATAGAAAAAAATTGCTGGTGAATATAATAGCACCCGTAAAACAGGTATTATAAGGGGATTGCAGTTAAATCTTTTATATAAGGGATTGCAAAATGAAAACAAAATTCGCGCAAGCGCATTACATTTATTTAGCAGTGTAATCAAATATATATCCCTATAATGTTTGGTTGCTCTCTGTCACAATACATAAAGAAAATCTTTGTTTGATTACTTAAAATTGGCAGTGGTTGGTCAAAACAGAAGCATTCAACATAGAAAAAAATTGCTGGTGAATATAATAGCATCCGTAAAACAGGTATTATAAAGCACAAACACACATACACACGCGAGGCGTTCAACCCAACCCCTAGTGACATGTGTATACCACTGCTAGTCAGTGGGATCCACATGTCCGAAGATCAAACCGGTCTCGCTCCAGAAGAGCTAATCATTCTGGATCGGTACCTATCTGACCCCCAGGTTTTTCCACCACCCCTTTGCTACGTGTGACATACGCAGCAAAGGCTTATGAACTTTACGTCGGGCTATTTGGGTAACGAATAAAACCCTCCGTATCGATATGGTTGTGGTTAGGCCACCTGATATTAAGGGGTAGCTATAAGCTTTTCTCCCTATTGACTTTACTGAATTTAATTTGGCATGAGCATTACTTTGGACCTGATGTCCCTAAAAAGTGTGTGCCCCTGCACGGAGAGGCACCAACCTTAGTTGGTGCCCCTCCGTACAGGGAAATGTGTGTGTTCGGACACTCAGCCGCTGATTTGGCAAAAGTTAATTTGTTCTCCTCGCCGGCTGAGTACCCGACCGGTCTGGCCACCGAGCCCATGCTTGTCGCACATGGCCTCGATGCTCAGAGGTCGCGCGCTGGTCTCTCAAATTGGACCTGCCATAAGGGCCTAAGCCAACAAGTTGGCTGTACAAAGAGGGCAGATGGCTCTCTTTATACCATTTACTCGCTTGTATAAATGTGTGCTGTGATAGGGATCAGTATCACTCAATATATCGCGCCCGGGTTATGAATATATAATTCATTGACACTATAATTCGTTCGCGGAAATTAGAGGGTCTTTTATCGGATTTTAATAAACTAAAACTAGAACTTAAAACTAAATATTTTTTTTGGTGGTAATTCCTGGTGACTGGAACTCTAAAATGCCAGACCCCAGTTGTTACCTTTTTTTTTTTTTTTTTCTACCTCTAACCCGCGTTGCCTTAGACTAGTCTGTGCCTATCCTTATCTTTACTGTGTTTATGCTATTGGGACATATCCTGCTATCTGTTGTTTAGGCCGCCTATGTGTCGTCCTAACGTTTTCATCATAGTCTGTTAGCTCACGCAGCTTTCTGTTGGGGTGGTTTCTTATCTCATGGAAGATGTCATGTGCTCTTTCGTTCATGGTGTGAAGAATTCTTTTCTGTTTTGTATCTCTATATAGGTACCGTAGAGGTACATATTTAGGTACATTTAGTGCATCTCTCATTAGCTGATTTTGTGCTACTTGCAGTTTCTTTCTGTTTGTTTTACATGTGTGTCCCCATGCTGCTGATGCGTAAGTTAGCGTTGGAAGTATTATACTATTTGCTACCCTTATCTTCGTCCAGAAGTTTAGTTTGCTTTTCTTACCTATTAGTGAGGCAAGTTGTATCTTTGTTAATTTAGCTTTATGTACTGCTTGATTTACATGTTCCGTGAATGTGAGCTTGTGATCAAGGGTCACTCCTAGGTATTTAGCTTTATTGCTCCATTCTATGTCTTCATTAGCTAAATTTAGTTGCAAGTTGGGTATTTGTCTACGTTTTCTGAACATGACGGCCTGTGTTTTATCCGGGTTAAGTGCGATTTTCCACTTTATGCACCATGCATATAGCCGATTTAGGGATCGTTGTAGGTTTCTTGTTGCAAAGGTTATGTTCCTGTTGCTGGTTGCTATCGCTGTGTCGTCCGCATACAAGCTGAGCATTGTTTTGTAATCGCTGGGTGTATCTGCTGTATATATGGTATACAGGTAAGGTGACAACACAGCCCCCTGAGGCACACCAGCCTCCAGAGTTCCGACCTCGGATAGGGTAGACCCTATACGAACTCGGAATCTCCGGTTTGCTAGGTATGACGCAAGAAGACATGTCATCGCCTCACTGTACCCGCTGTGATTCATTTTGTATAGTAGGCCTTCGTGCCATACTCTATCAAATGCTTTACTAACATCGAGGAAAGCTGCAGCTGTGTACATTTTTTCGTTGTACCTTTTGGTGATGAATTCCGTTAATCTGAGCACTTGTAGTTCACAAGAGTGTCTGGATCTAAAGCCGAACTGTGCTTCTGGAATCATACCGATTGCTTCAGACTCTGTTTGAAGTCTTTTTAAAATTATTCTTTCGGCTATTTTGCTTAAACATGATAGTAAGCTTATAGGTCGGTAATTTTGTGGAAAACTCCCGTCTTTTCCCGGTTTTTCAATCATTATTACTTCCGCCTCTTTCCATCTGTCTGGAAAGTATCTTAGTCGCAATATTCCGTTAATTATGTTAGCAATGTACACTATGATCTTGTTTGGTACATTTTTTATAGCCCTGTTTGTGATTTTATCAGGACCTGCTGCTTTTTTGGGATTTAATATTTTGATTAGATCTTTGATCTCTTCCGGACTTGTATGCTCTAGGCCTATTATGCCTTTTCTTCTTCTTAAGCGTCTAGCGCTTCTTTCTACTTCCTCCGTGAAGTCTAGGTCTTCTGCCGGGTGAAAGTTTTGTGTATTATTGGTTTCGAGTGTTTCTCTCATTACTTCTGATTTTTCCTGATCAGTAAATACTCTGCCATTTGTTCCGTGTAATGGTGGTATGGGTTTTTTATCCTTTCTTAGTATTTTTGATACTTTCCAGAATGCGGATTGGTTTGGATTCAATTCTTGGATATATTTGTCCCATTGTTTGCTTCTGTGCTCGTTTAGCCTTCTTTTGACTTCCCTGTCTAATTCATTAGCAATTCTTTTATCTTCTTGATTTCTAGTTCTTTGTGCTCTTCTTTTCCTGTTCTTTTCTTTAATGAGATCTTTTAGCTCATTTAAAATTTCATCGAATCTGCCTTTTGGTGTTGTTTTGTTTTCTGTTTTTGTACTGGCCTCAATTGCATTTAACATTGTTTGCTCTAGTTTTATGATGCTTTCTTCGAGTTCTTCTATGTTATTAATAGTCGGAATTGCTCCGATATTTTCACTTATTACTCTTCTAAAATTTGGCCAGTTTGTCTTCTTTGTTTGGTGGGGCTGCAGTGGGTTTAGTTCCACTGCGCCTAGGGTCATGACGATTACATTGTGTGTAGAGTCGCCTTCATTTACCGTTTGTATTTCATATTGTTGCCCTATGTTGTGCAGAATTGCTATGTCGATGTGTGAGGGAAGTTCTCCGTGAAAACATGTTGGGTCTGTAGGACCCGCTACTACGGTGTTATTTTTGTTTTCTAGATAGGCACAGAGTCGTCTACCGTTCGCGTTTGTTCCACGGTCGTACCAGTTGGGCGATCTAGCGTTCAGATCGCCGATAATTACAGTCGGTTCGTCGGAATCTAGTATTAGATCGAGGTCTTCTCTTAATATCGGCTCATTAGGCCTAACATACGCTGAAACGATTTTCAGCGTCTCGTTAGGCATAATGATTCGTACTATCGTAGCTTCCATTGTGGCCAGGCCAAGTGGTGTGGGCACTAGATGGTGGTCTATTTGCCCTCTTACCATAATGGCCGTGCCACCTGAGCGCGCTCTGTGATCGTCTCTATAGATGACATAGCCCGGAATTTTAGTTTTAATTCTTTCGACAAGTTTAGTCTCTTGAAGAGCCATGACATCTATAGCGAGTCTGTTGGCAAACTCGTCAAGGATGTTAAGTTTCGAACGAATCCCGCCCGAATTCCACGATCCGATCTTTAGCTCGTCCAACTGTACTGGCATTATTTCGGTCCGCATTTACTCATCGCCTCGAAAGCCTTGGTGAAATTTTCAAACATGCCGGAGAAGTGATCCGATATTTGTTTGAATTTGTTGTTCATAATTTCTAGAATATCGTCGTTTGTTATTGTTGTTTTTGCTACAGGGGCAGCTGTTGATGGTGTTGCTGCCTTTGTCGCCGCGGCATAACTTGTGTTAGGCCGGGTGGTAGGTGCACTCGGTGCATCTCTGAATTTCGGTGGGGCCGTTGTTTTTGGCTTCTTTTTGGGTGCTTTTTTAGCAGGGGTTTCTCTGTCCTTGGGACAGAGATTCTCAAACTTGTTGTCGGATGCGATGGATTTCTCTGCAGCTTTGCGCAGGATGTTCTGACTCTCTCCGACTGTTTTTAGTACTATCGCCGGCGGTTTTGGCGTTTTTGCTTGCTTTTCGGCAGGCACCACTGGTTCTTCTCTTGTTTCGTTCTGTACCTTTTGTTGTCTTTTAGATTGATGAGCTTTTATCTCATCATCCATCATTTTTTCTTGTCGTTGTTCGACAATTTTCCTTTGTCTCTGCGCAGCGCTCACATTTTCTGTGGGCGTGGCTTCGCTGATTTTAGCAGTGGTTGCCTTGTTTTTTTTGTTCTTAGCTACTTGCCATTCTTCCTCACATGGTTTGTCGGTTTTTGATACATTCTTCGGTTTTTCGACCTCCTCGTGTATCTTAACCGATTTGCCGATTTGACTGTTATTCGTTCTGTTAGCACTGGCCTCGCGTGCGCGCTTTGCGGAAACAGTGGGTTCCCCTTTCTTTTCCGTTAGTGACACTATTCGTGCCACTAATTCTCTATTTTCGCGGTCTTTTTGCTTTATTTCGTTTATCAGCTCTTTTAGCTGGTCTAACAGCTCCTTTATTTGCCTATTATGGCTGGTTTGCATCTCATCCATTTTCTGGATGAGGCATTGTAGTTGGGTTGCCGTGCTTTTTTCTTCACGCTGTTTTTTGTTTTCTTGCTCAGGGCTTAGCCCTGGGCTGGAGCATGGTCGTTTCACCTTTTCGGGGCGACGAGTATTATACACGTTTTCGCGGTTGAAAATCTCGCGTTTGGAATTAAACTCCACGGTGGATAGTTTATCTACAAAATTATATGATTTGACTGACTGAAGGTCAGTCGCATCGTTACTGTATTCGTTATCGGTGATAGCGGGGGAGTCATATTGCTCGTCCATATCATCAATGATAATGGACGGCGAAGGAGAGGCTGATGGGATCGAATCCGGAGTAGTGCCTTCCGACACACACTCTGACTCGTTGAGGTTAGGGTTTGGGGGGTTTACGAATTCTAACTGAGCGGGAAGCTCGGGGGTTTCATCAGAAATCAACGACATCGAAATCTGTCTACTTAGACGACCGCAGTTTTTTGTTTGTCCACCCGACACGTGTCGAATGGATTCTGGGTACCTTCCCAGGACCTCACACGGTTGTTCACTCCTGTTTCCAGGAGGGATCCGCTTGCAGTTCTTACTCTGTAGGGCAGGGGCCGTTTCTGTCCGACTTTGATGCAAACAACAAAGTCTTACAGTGTCATCCCTGACGGCACCGTACATATATCCCGATATTTCGTGAATCGCTAAATTTTTATTATAGCCCTCCGTGAGAGGCCTATAAAAATCAACCTCTCTGCGGTTTAAGCTAGTAAAAATCGCATCCATCATCATCATTTTGGCTTTACAACCCTGTGTGGGTCCTAGCCTCCCCAAGAATTTTTCTCCAGTCGTCCCTATCCATCGCCTTCCTCCGCCAAGCACGTATTTCCATATTTCTCATATCTTGGTCTATGTTATCTAGGAATCTTGTTCTGGGTCTTCCTCTTCTTCTTTGACCAATAGGTCTATCAAGGAGCGTTTTTCTAGCTCATCGCATCCAAAATCGCATCCACTCTTCGCTTTAAATTGTCTCAAGCGTCCAAGCCACTTGCGGTGTCTTACCCACCGCTAGGAGCTGACAAGCTCCGTTGACTTAGATCGGTCTTGACTCTCCAAAGCACGTCCGCACTGTTCAGCTACTCGAACTGAACTGATAGGATTTCAAAATGAAAACAAAATTCGCGCAAGCGCATTACATTTATTTAGCACTGTAATCAAATATATATCCCTATAATCTGTCACAATACATAAAGAAAATCTTTGTTTGATTACTTAAAATGGTCAGAAAACGTGAAATAATCAAAAATTATTTAGGAGAAAAAAATCTAATTTCAATAATTAAAAGGTTTAAAAACATTGAAAACACTAAAATTGGCAGTGGTTGGTCCAAACGGAAGCATTCAACATAGAAAAAAATTGCTGGTGAATATAATAGCACCCGTAAAACAGGTATTATAAGGGGATTGCAGTTAAATCTTTTATATAAGGGATTGCAAAATGAAAACAAAATTCGCGCAAGCGCATTACATTTATTTAGCACTGTAATCAAATATATATCACTATAATGTTTGGTTGCTCTCTGTCACAATACATAAAGAAAATCTTTGTTTGATTACTTAAAATGGTCAGAAAACGTGAAATAATCAAAAATTATTTAGGAGGAAAAAAATCTAATTTCAATAATTAAAAGGTTTAAAAACATTGAAAACACTAAAATTGGCAGTGGTTGGTCAAAACAGAAGCATTCAACATAGAAAAAAATTGCTGGTGAATATAATAGCATCCGTAAAACAGGTATTATAAAGGGATTGCAGTTAAATCTTTTATATAAGGGATTGCAAAATGAAAACAAAATTCGCGCAAGCGCATTACATTTATTTAGCACTGTAATTAAATATATATCCCTATAATGTTTGGTTGCTCTCTGTCACAATACATAAAGAAAATCTTTGTTTGATTACTTAAAATGGTCAGAAAACGTGAAATAATCAAAAATTATTTAGGAGGAAAAAAATCTAATTTCAATAATTAAAAGGTTTAAAAACATTGAAAACACTAAAATTGGCAGTGGTTTGTCCAACCAGAAGCATTCAACATAGAAAAAAATTGCTGGTAAATATAATAGCATACGTAAAACAGGTATTATAAAGGGATTGCAGTTAAATCTTTTATATAAGGGATTGCAAAATGAAAACAAAATTCGCGCAAGCGCATTACATTTATTTAGCACTGTAATTAAATATATATCCCTATAATGTTTGGTTGCTCTCTGTCACAATACATAAAGAAAATCTTTGTTTGATTACTTAAAATGGTCAGAAAACGTGAAATAATCAAAAAAGTTCGGCTCTAGCAGTCGGACGATACGGACGCGAGTCAGCGAAGTGTGCTTAGGTGGGGACAACTGACCTGTTGTCAACGGAGCTTCTCAGCTCCCGGTGCGTAAGACACCGTGCGTGACACAGGCACTTGTTTTTCAAATAAGCGAAGAGCGGATGCGAGGCTGTTACTAAGTTAAACCTCGAGGGGTTGCCTTTATAGGCTCCTCGCGGAGGCTTTTTAATAGCTTCGTGTTAGCGAAACATACGGGTTCACCTCAGTGGGTCGACAGGGATGACACTGTAAGGCTTAGAAATTTGAATCTAAGTCGGACAGAAACGGCCCCTGCCTCTGAGGTGAGTGAAACGTCAAGAGGATCCCTCCCTGAGAAATCAGGGAGTGAACTTCCGAGAGGTTGCTGAAACGATACCCAGGAAAACCGTCAGGCAGCGGCTTGGCGGGGAGACAAAAACAGAGTCGTCTGAGTAGTAAACTCCAATTTTTAGTCTTGAACATTTATGTTCACTGCCTTACGGCACGATGAGTGATATTCCCCCCCAAAAAAGTGATGTCACGCAGGTGACATCGCAAGAAAAAGAAGATGGTGACTATCCCGAGTCACTCACCCCTACGGTTGCTTCAGCGATTAAGCTTTACAACGATTTTACCTCTAAACTAACCCCTGAATCCGCGATTATCGAAGATACCTACGATGATGAATCGTTCATCCCGAACGAAGAAGAAGAATACAGCGAGGTGAAAACAGACGATAGCGTCTCAACCACCATGGACGCCCAGTCGGACGAACCCCTGAACGTCCAGTCGGACGAACACCTGAACGCCCAGTCGGACGTAACATTAAGCGCCGAAGCCCCCACGGTGGACATCATCTCCACCGTCTACGATGCCGAGCCGGAGGTAGGCAAAAAGCAAAAAAGGCAAAGGCCAACAGCTGAACACTCTGACGAAGAAGAAGTGTCAAAAAAATCTAAAGAGAAGGACGAAAGTGGCCTCTACAAGTCAGTAGATTTACTGACTGAGCAAATTAGGCAGCTCCAAAAAGAGAGCCGCCAAAGAGAAAAACAGGCACAAGCCCAAATCCAAGATCTCCTAACTCAGATGACTGAGTTAAGGAAAGAAAATCAGGCTAAAGACGAGGAGATTAAGAAATTGGTCGGCCATATAATGGCTCTGACCGAAAGAAATGAAAAAATGATGGAAGCAGAAAAGAAAAAAGAGGAAGCAATGTGGGAGACTCATAAACCAAGAGAAACACCACGCAAGATGGAAAAAGCCACTCCTTCTACGTCTGGAGGCGCAGTAAAGCCGAAAGAACTAAAAACAAAGGAAAAAGAAACAGAGAAAAACGATGCAGGATGGACAAAAGTCCAAAAAAAAGAAAAAGCAAAAAAGGCACCGCTACTGAGAAACCAACAAACAGTAGCGAGAAACCAAAAAAATCTTTGAGTGTTGTTGAAAAACAAACTCAAAAGATCCAAGAAAGGAACGACGAAGCGCTCACTAAAGATGCTAAAGATTTGCAAAAAAGAAGTGAGCAAAAAGCCCACAAAAACTTGGAGACTCCAAAAGAAACCCAAGTAGAAAAAGAAATCGACAAAACCCCTCAAAAACCTACTGAGGTTAACGTAAGAAAACCAAAACCTCCTGCGATCATCTTAAAGACGGTCGCAGAACATCAAGCAATCCTGCAAAAAGCGGCAAAAGCAGGTATTATCACAGACAATAAGTTCGCCAGATCTGGTAGAACCATATTAATAAACACAAAGTCAAGTGAAGACTACCTAGGAGTAGTCAAAATACTAGAAGAGCACACACCAGTAGAGTATATTGCCTACCCAATAGACAACGAAAAATTAAAGAGGGTCATACTAAAAGGGCTATCTGCAAATACTAAAACAGATGTAATTCTCAACGAATTAAAGGAAAAAAATGTTGACGTAACAAGAGTCAGCAACATGTACTCAAAAAAAGAAGGAAAACAGATCTTGCCTTTCTTTCTGATCACCCTCAAAGAGGATGACATACAAAAGATACGTGGAGTCACAAATTTGTGCTACATGAGAGTTCGTTTTGAAGATGAATTCAAAACAACAAAGGACACCCTACAGTGTTTTAACTGCCAGGGCTACTACCATAGTTCTAAGGCTTGCCACTGCGTCTCCAGATGCGTAAAGTGTGGTGGAAACCATCTAAGTAATGAATGTGAAAAGAGCAAGGAAACAGCCCCAAAATGTGCCAACTGTGACCAAGCACACACAGCCAATTACAGAGGATGCTCCAAAGCTCCCAAGAAGAAGATCCCTGCCCCCGTAAAACCGGCGAGCAAACCGATCAAACCATCCACAACAACCACGGGCTTCAGCTACGCTCAAGCTGCCAAAACAACTCCAGAAGAAGCAGCTCCTACCATGCAAGACGCTGCCACACTTATTGCTTCGTTTCACACGGAGTACAATAAGAAGATGATGGAGATGATGTCCATGATGGACCGGGCAACAAAAATGATGACTGCATTCGGAAAAATACACCGACAATGCTAGCGAACCGTACGGAGGATCTACGCATAGGGTCCTGGAATTCCGGTGAAATTTTTAAAAAACTCAACCTCTTGGATGAGATGATCAACAGATTAGAGCTCGATATCGTAGCCCTTCAAGAAACCAAATTAGTGGAAAGGAAGAAAACCAAATTTTCAGGCTACAATATCTACAGAACTGACCATAGAGCGATATCAGGAGGAACAGCCATACTAGTTAAAAAAGGCATAGAACACGAACACATACCCACACCAGATGGACTGGTGACAATGGAAGCCACGCTAGTCAGATTAAAGGCCAACAACGAAACACTAAAAATAGTGTCAGCTTATGTCAGACCAAACGATTTGATATTCGATGAAGATTTGAGCCTAATCCTCGATACAGAAGAGCCCACAGTGATTATAGGAGACCTTAATGCGAGATCTCCCCTATGGTTCGACAGAGCAACAAATAACAACGGAAGACGACTTTGCGGCCATCTCGAAAACAGACCCAATACATACGTGATCGGACCAACAGGACCGACCTGTTTTCACGGACAACTCCCTACACATCTAGACATTGCAATCCTACACAACGTGGGTCAACAATACGAGATACAATCTCTAAACGAAGGCGATTCGACGCACAATCTAATCGTCCTGACCCTGGGTGCAATAGAATTAAACTATTTGCAGCCCCACCAAAAGAAGATTACAAACTGGTCAAACTTCAGAAGGGTTTTTAGCGAAAACATTGGTAACATCCCAACAATTAACAACATCACAGAATTAGAAGACAGTGTAGCTAAACGAGAAACAACAATAAACAATTCTATCGATGCCAGCTCAAAAACCGAAAATACTACCCGACAAAAAGGAAGATTCGGAGATATAAGTCTCGAACTACAAAACCTAATAAAAGAAAAAAACAGAAAAAGAAGAAGAGCCTATCGCACTAGAACTCTAGAAGATAAAAGGATTGCAAATGAGCTAGATAGGGAAGTTAAAAGACAACTACGAGAACATAGAAACGAAAGCTGGGACAACTATATCCAAGAATTAGACCCAAACAAGTCCGCCTTCTGGAAATTATCGAAAATACTCCGACAGGACAAGAAACCCATACCTCCCTTGCACGGAGAAAACGGGATTGTTCATACGGAGAGAGACAAAGCTGAAGTCCTAAAGGACGAATTAGAAAGGGCATGCAGAAACAACGAAAATCCCAATGAAGACATAGACTTCGAAGAAGAGGTAGAAAAAACAGCTAGAAGACTAAAGAGAAGAAAGGGTAGAATTGGTATAAGTCATACATCTCCCGATGAAATTAAAGAGCTGATAAAATTATCAAATGCCAAAAAAGCCCCAGGCCCTGACAACATCACAAACAGGGCACTCAAAAACCTACCCAACAAAGCTATTGTCTACATAACGAACATAGTAAACAACATGCTCAAATTAAGATACTTTCCAGACAGATGGAAGGAGGCACATATGATTATGATCAAAAAACCAGGGAAAGATGGCACTTTTCCGCAAAATTATAGACCTATCAGCTTATTATCATCAATAAGCAAGATAGCGGAAAGAGTTATATTAAAAAGACTTAATGAAGAATCGGAAGCATTAGGCACCATACCAGAAGCTCAATTCGGATTCAGAAGCGAACATTCATGCGAACTACAAGTTCTACGTTTCACAGAATTCACAACTAAAGGATACAACGAAAAAATGTACACGGCAACAGCATTTCTGGACGTCAGTAAAGCATTTGACAGGGTCTGGCATGATGGACTCATTTATAAAATGAACACCATGGGATACAGCGAGGCGATGACATGCCTCCTTGGATCATACCTAGCCAACAGAAGGTTCAGAGTTCGGACAGGGGCAACCCTGTCCGAGGTCGGGACCCTGGAGGCGGGTGTGCCTCAGGGAGCTGTTTTGTCGCCTTACTTGTACACCATCTATACGGCCGACACGCCAAAAGAACCAGGATCCCTGTTGAGTCTTTACGCTGACGATACGGCAATAGCTGTTAGCTGGAGAAATCCAAATCATGCAGCTAATCATCTGCAGAGAGCACTCAACAGATTCGTAAGATGGTGCATCAAATGGAAAATAGCCATAAACCCAGATAAAACACAGGCTGTAATGTTTAGTCACAGAAAAAGTGTACCGAATCAAGAACTAACAATTGAAAACACCCCAGTACAATGGACAAATGAGACCAAATACCTAGGAATGTTACTCGACAAAAAGCTTACATTTACGCAGCACATAAATCAGCAAACGTATAGATCCAAAGCGCTGAAAAGTCAGCTCTCATCGCTAATTGGCAGAAGAAGCAAGTTAAGGTTCAAAACCAAAATCAGCATGGCGAATAGCATTATCCTACCAGTCCTCTCGTATGCCTCCGCTGCGTGGGGACACACCTGTAAAACTAACAGGAAGAAAATACAAACAGCGCAAAATCAATTAATAAGAGACGCCCTGAATCTGCCAAGATATGTACCTCTGAGAAATTCATACAGAGACTCAGGACAAACAAGGATCCTACACACAATGGACAAAAAGGCATACGAACTTTTCAATGGACTAAATAACCACCCAAGTAGCATGTTGAGAGAGCTGACAAACTACAACGCAAACACCAGGACGGCACACAGAAGACCTAAACAGCAAATAGCCGGATATAGGGTCCCAAACTAATAAATGAAGAATGAGATGGTCGCAAAGGCGTCTAAATAAAAGAATGCAGACATCAGAAAACAACCACCAAAAAAATCCTTCTCTTTTAGGACTCTGGCGAGAGGATACAGGTGCCAAGGCACTTAGATAAGGACACTATACACCGGGGTGTGTGGAGGCCGTATACACCCTGCAATGCACACCCCAACCCACCCACACAATTTAGCATGTAAGAAATAAAAGGGTAAGAATTGTGCCGACATTTTAAAGTCCCAACGCCAAGGAAGACCCCACAAAAAAAAAAAAAAAAAAAAAACAAAAAAAAAAAAATCGCTTGTTTTCTCTTAAATTCAGTTAGTTTTTAGTCAATTTTATCATTAAACGTTTTAACGTAAAATCACTTCAATCTTCCATATAGAAGACCCTTCAGGCCTTCTATACACCGCTGATGCGGATTAAGCCCTTAAGGCGGATCAAGTGATACTGTTCCTCTCGCGACACCCGAGCACTGAGGTCATGTGCGGCAAGCATGGGCTCAGTGGCCGGACCCACATCGGACACCCAGCCGGCGAGGAGAACAAAATTTATTTTTGCCAAATCGGCGGCTGAGTGATCGAGCACACACTCTTTCCGAACATGAAGTCGACAGCTTAGGCTGTCGACTCCATGGACGGAACACACGCTACTTTTTCTTTTTGTTTTAGGGACTCAAGTCCCGAAGTGCAGTTAGAGTAAAATCTATAGAGTCAGTAAAGTAATTAGGGAGAAAAGCCTAGATGTGGCTACCCCTACAGTTAGGTGGCATAACCACAATAATTAAAAATGGGAGGTGTCTCATTACCCAAGGCAACTCTAGTAACTTTCAAGATCATAAGCCTCCTCACGTATGTCACACGATGAGGAGGGGTGGTGGAAAAACCTGGGGGTCAGATAGGTACCACTTCGACTAGCGAAGTGTGACCGGTTTGATCTTCGGACATGTGGATCCTATGCTTAGTATGGTATACACATGTTCCTAGAGGTTGGGTTGATCGCTTAGCGTGATTGTGTGTGTGTGTGTGTGTGTGAAATAATCAAAAATTATTTAGGAGGAAAAAAATCTAATTTCAATAATTAAAAGGTTTAAAAACATTGAAAACACTAAAATTGGCAGTGGTTGGTCCAACCAGAAGCATTCAACATAGAAAAAAATTGCTGGTGAATATAATAGCATCCGTAAAACAGGTATTATAAAGGCACACACACACTCACACGCGAAGCGTTCAACCCAACCCCTAGTGACATGTGTATACCACTGCTAGTCAGTGGGATCCACATGTCCGAAGATCAAACCGGTCTCGCTCCAGAAGAGCTAATCATTCTGGATCGGTACCTATCTGACCCCCAGGTTTTTCCACCACCTCTTCACTACGTCTGACGTACGCAGCGAAGGCTTATGAACTTTACGTCGGGCGATTTGGGTAATAAACAACACCCTCCGTATCTACATGGTTGTGGTAAGGCCACCTAAACTTAAGGGGTAGCTAAAAGCTTTTCTCCCTATTTACTTTACTGAATTTACTTTGGTATTAGCATTACATTGGACTGGAGTCCCTAAAAAGTGTGTGCCCTGCACGGAGAGGCACCAACCTAGGTTGGTGCCCCTCCGCACAGGGAAAGTGTGTGTTCGGTCACTCAGCTGCCGATTTGGCAAAAATTAATTTGTTCTCCTCGCCAGCTGAGCACCCGACTGGTCTGGCCACCGAGCCCATGCTTGTCGCACATGGCCTCGATGCTCAGAATTCGCGTGTTGGTCTCCCAAATAGACCTGCCTTAAGGGCCTAAGCCAAAGGGTTTGGCTGTACAGAGAAAACTTATGGTTTTCTTTGTACTATATCGCATGTGTTTGCATGTGTGCGACGGGATCAGTGTCGCGCATATTGTGGTTGAAGACCCAGAAAACTATGAATAGGTACTAAACTATTCCCTGCCACTATAATTCGTTCGCGGAGTTAGAAGGTTTTTTCACGCCTATTTTATACTAATATATATATATATATATATATATACCCGGTATTTAGGCGTTCGACGCCCTTCCGGTAGGGATCTATGGAGGAGTATCACCTAGCCGCAAGCCCTTATCTCTTGCCGTACTGCTCCACCATAGGCCGATCAGATACCAGCATATTCTAGACTAAGCCGCAGATTCATTTTAGAATTTTAAACTGCTGCGTTAGCCTTTTTGTTTTCTGCACACCGAGCTGGGAATCGAACTGACATCTCTCGCATTGAAGCGAAGGAGAAACCAGCCGCCCAGCCCGCTTGGCTAATCCGATCGACATTTTATACTAATACTAAGACTAAAAGCTAATACTAAAAACTAAGATATTTTTTTGGTGAGCAAGGCCTGGTGTCTAGAACTCTGAAATGCCAGACCCCAGTTCCTACCCTTTTTTTTTCCTACTTCTAATCCGCGTTGCCTTTGACTAATCTGTGCCTATCTCAATCTTTATGGTATTATCTTATTGGGACATATCCAGCTATTTGTTGTTTAGGCCGTCTATGTGTCGTCCTAATATTTTCGTCACAATCCGTCAGCTCTCTTAGCTTTCTGTTGGGGTGGTTTCTTATTTCATTGAAGATTTCATATGCTTTTTCATTCATTGTGTGTAGGATTTTTTTCTGTTTCGTATCTCTGTATAAGTATCTTAATGGTACATATTTCGGTACATTTAAAGCATCTCTTATTAGCTGGTTTTGTGCTACTTGTATTTTCTTCCTGTTTGATTTGCAGGTATGCCACCAGGCTGCTGATGCATAAGTTAATTTTGGAAGGATTATGCTATTAGCAACTCTTATTTTCGTAAAGAAGTTTAATTTGCTTTTCTTGCCGATTAGCGAGGCAAGTTGCGTCTTTGTTAGTTTGGCTTTATATACTGTTTGGTTTACATGTTCAGTGAATGTGAGCTTGTGATCAAGGGTCACTCCTAAGTATTTAGCTTGATTGCTCCATTCTACGTTTTCATTGGCTAATCTTAATTCCATATTGGGTGTTTGTCTTCTTTTCCTAAACATGACGGCCTGTGTTTTTTCCGGGTTGAGTGCAATTTTCCACTTTATGCACCATGCGTGCAGTCGGTTTAGAGATCGTTGTAGGTCTCTTGTTGCGAAGTTTACATTTCTGTTGCTTGTTGCAATTGCCGTATCGTCTGCGTACAGGCTAAGTAGTGTTTTATGGTCATTTGGTGTGTCTGCCGTATATATGGTGTATAGATATGGTGATAACACCGCTCCCTGCGGTACACCTGCCTCCAGAGTTCCGACTTCGGACAGGGCACGCCCTATTCGAACTCTGAATCTCCGGTTTGTCAGGTATGATGCAAGGAGACATGTCATCGCCTCACTATATCCATAATGGCTCATTTTAAAAAGCAGGCCTTCATGCCAGACTCTGTCAAAGGCCTTACTGACATCTAGGAAGGCTGCTGCAGTATACATTCTGTCATTATAACCTTTGGTGATGAATTCGGTTAGCCTAAGTACCTGTAGTTCGCAGGAGCGATTTGATCTGAAGCCGAATTGTGATTCTGGAATCGTTCCGATTGCTTCTGTCTCAGTTTGCAGTCTCTTTAGTATTATCCTTACTTAGTGAAGATAGGAGACTGATTGGTCGGTAATTCTGTGGAAAGCTCCCGTTTTTCCCCGGTTTTCCTATCATAATTACTTCTGCTTCTTTCCATCTGTCAGGAAAGTATCTTAGTCTCAGAATGCCGTTGATTATGTTCGTAATGTACACTATTATTTTGTTGGGTATGTTTTTGATTGCTCTGTTAGTGATTTTATCTGGCCCTGCTGATTTCTTTGGATTTAGTATTTTAATTATTTCTTTGATCTCTTCCGGACTTGTATGTTCTAGGCCAATTATGCCCTTTCTCCTCCTTAAGCGTCTAGCGCTTCTTTCTACTTCCTCCGTAAAGTCTAGATCTTCTGCCGGGTGAAAGTTTTTCATGTTGTTAGATTCTAGTGTATCTCGCATTACCTCTACTTTTTCTTGCTCTGTGTATACCATTCCGTTTTCTCCGTGTAGAGGCGGTATGGGTTTTTTATCTTTTCTGAGTATTTTTGATACTTTCCAGAAAGCAAACTTGTTTGGATTTAGTTCTTGGATGTATTTGTCCCAATATTCGTTTCTGTGCTCGTTTAGTCTTCTTTTGACTTCCCTGTCTAGTTCATTAGCAATTCTTTTGTCTTCTTGATTCCTTGTTCTTTGCGCTCTTCTTCTTTTTCTGTTCTTTTCTTTGATGAGATCTTTTAGCTCATTTGAGATTTCTTGGAATCTACCTTTTAGTGTTGTTTTTGTCTCCGTTTTGGAGCTGGCATCGATGGCATTTGTTATTGTTTGCTCTAATCTTGCTATACTTTCTTCCAGTTCTTCTATGTTGTTAATTGTTGGGATTGCCCCGATGTTTTCGCTCACTACTCTCCTGAAGTTAGGCCAGTTTGTTATCTTTATTTGATGGGGCTGCAGTGGATTTAGTTCCACTGCGCCTAGGGTCATGACGATTACGTTGTGTGTGGAATCGCCTTCGTTTATTGATTTTATTTCATATTGTTGCCCTATATTGTGTAGGATTGCTAAGTCTATGTGCGAGGGAAGTTCTCCGTGGAAGCATGTTGGGTCTACTGGGCCCGCTACGATGGTGTTGTTTTTGTTTTCGAGATAGGCACAGAGTCGTCTACCGTTCGCATTTGTCCGTCTATCAAACCAGTTAGGCGATCTAGCGTTCAGATCGCCGATAATTACCGTGGGTTCGTCTGAATTTAATATTATATCTAAGTCTTCTCTTAGTACCGGCTCGTTCGGTCTTACGTATGCTGAAACTACTTTCAGCGTTTCGTTGGCCGCGACGATTCGGACTATTGTTGCTTCCATGGTGACAAAGCCATTTGGCGTAGGCAGCAGATGGTGATCTATTTGCCTTTTTACCATTATGGCCGTGCCACCAGAATTAGATCTGTGATCGTTTCTATAGATGACATAGCCTGGAATCTTTGTTTTGATTCTTTCGACTAGTTTAGTCTCTTGTAAGGCCATGACATCTATAGCGAGTCTGTTGGTAAACTCGTCTAAGATGTTAATTTTCGAACGAATCCCGCCCGAATTCCACGACCCGATCTGTAGCTCGTCTAACTGTTCTGGCATTACTCGGTTCTACATTTGCTCATTGCATCGAGGACTAGTGTGATTTTCTCGAACATACCCGAGAAGTGGTCTGTAAAAGCTCTTAGCTGATTGTTCATGGCAGCAATAAGTTTATCGCTGTCGGTGGAGGTGCTTGTTTGGGTTACAGGAGCAGCTTTTGGAGGTTCAGCTGCTTTTGTTGCTGCGGCATAACTTACGTTAGGCCGGGTGGTGGGTGCACTTGGTGCATCTTTGAATTTTGGAGGAGTTGTTATTTTTGTTTTCCTTTTTGGTGCTTTTGAGCACAACCTGTAACTGGCTGTGTGAGCCTCCCCGCAGTTGGCACATTTGGCTGCGGTTTCTCTGTCCTTCTGGCATTCTGACGATCTATGGTATTCACCGCATTTCACGCAGCGCGAGGCGCAGTGGCAGGCACTGGATCCATGGTAGAAGTTTTGACAGTTGTAGCATTGAAGTACATCTCGTTGCTGTCTGATTTCATCTTCGATATTTATCCGAAGGTAGCAGAGGGTTATTTAGTTTGCGTGCTTTTTCTGTTTCTTCTTCAGGAACAGTAATTTTGTAGAGAGGTAGAAGTTTTTTCCCCTCTCTCAGCGATCTGACTGCTTCGATTTTTATTAGGTCGATGCCCTTGTCTTCAATTGCTTCTGCAATTGTTTTTAGGTCCATATTGACTTGTAATCCTCTGATTACAAGCCTTTTCGTCTTCGGTGCGTCGATAGGGTATGCTATATGACAGTATGGACAGCTGGTTTGTGGTTTTCTAGAATTTTGACCAAATCTAGGTACCTCTCTCTGCTTTTGGTCTGTATTACTACAGATCGCCCAGATTTCGCAAATTTGTTGTCAGATATGATGGCTTTCTCTGCCGCTTTGCGCAGGATATTCTGACTTTCTCCTACTGATTTTAGTATTATTATTTAGTATAATTTTGGTTGTTTTTCCGTGGTGGGAACCACTGGTTCGTTGTTTGTGTTTTGACTTGTGCTTGGTTTGGCATCTTGATTGTTGTCCTTTTGGGCTCTTCTGGTTTGACGAGCTTTGATCTCGTCATCCATTATTTTCTCTTGTCGTTTTTCGACAAGAGTTCTTTGTTTTTGTGCTACGCTCACAGTTTCTGTGGGCGTGGCTTCGTTGCTGCTTTTAGCAGTGGTTCCCTTTTTCTTGCTTGACTTCTTTGCTACTTCCTGCCATCCCTTCTCGCGTGGATCGTTTTCAGGCTCCACGATTTTCGGTTTTTCGTGTTGCTTGGTGATTTTTTCGGGTTTTTCGGCCCTGAAATCATTTTGACGGTTGCCACTCGTCTCGCGCACGCGCTTTTTGGGTGCCTTTGGCTCCTCCTTCTTCTCGGTTAGTTGTACTATTCGTGCAACTAATTCTTTGTTTTCGCGGTCTTTGGTCCTTATTTCTCTGCGGAGTTCTGATAGTTGTTCCATCAGTGCCTCTATTTGCCTATTATGGCTCGTCTGCATTCATCCATTTTTTGGATGAGTAATTGAATGTAGTTTGCAGTTTCGTCCTTGTTTTGTTTCTCAGGGCTTTGCCCTGGGCCGTAACACGGTCTCTTCGTTGGGGCTTTACCGTCCTCTCCGCGCCGAGCGTTGTAGACGTTTGTAGTGTCGAACATCAGACACTTCTTTGCGAATTCCGCGTTTGATCTCTCGTCCCTGTTTATCATATTGGCAGTGTTTGAATTGATTGACTGAAGGTCAATCGCATCATTGCTACTATCTTCATCCGAGAATTGGTATAGATTCTCAGCATCCATAACAGATTCCTCTGAAATGGATGGAGATGGAGGGATTGGGATTGAGTCGGGAGCTGTACTTTCACGTACATACTCTGACTCGGTATGGGTTTGGGGGTGGTGTACTACGAGGTGAGCTGGAGGCTCGGTGGTTTCAGCGGAAACCGACGACATTATAAAGCTGTCTACTTGGAAGATTACTGTTTTTTGTTTATCCACCCGACACGTGTCGTGTGGATTCTGGGTGTCTTCCCAGGCCCTAGCACGGTTGTTCACTCCTGTTTCCAGGAGGGTTCCGCTTGACGTTTCTTATTCTGTAGGCGCAGGGGCCGTTGCTGTCCGACATAGATTCAAAAAACTAGGCCTTACAGTGTCATCCCTGTCGACACCATACAGACTTCCCGTATTTTTCAACGGAATGCTATTTATTATAGCCCTCCGAGAGAGGCCTATAAAATCAGTCTCTCTGCGGTTTAAGCTAATAACAAAATATCATCCGCTCTTCGCTTTAATAAAAGACAAGTGCCTGTGCCACTAACGGTGTCTTACCCATAGTGGAGCTGAAAAGCCCCGTTGACGTCAGGTCAGTTGCTCCTACTAAAGCACGTCCGCACTGTTCGACTACTCGAGCCGAACTGTATTATAAAGGGATTGCAGTTAAATCTTTTATATAAGGGATTGCAAAATGAAAACAAAATTCGCGCAAGCGCATTACATTTATTTAGCACTGTAATCAAATATATATCCCTATAATGTTTGGTTGCTTTGGATGCGAGGTTGTTACTAGTTAAACCGTCGAGGAGCTGTTTTTATAGGCTCCTCGCGGAGGCTATAATAGCTTCGCGTTTGCGAAGAATTCGGGATCACCTCAGTGTGTCGTCAGGGATGACACTGTAAGGCCTTGACATTTGACAAGGTCGGACAGAAACGGCCCCTGCTCGTGAGGTGTGAGAAACAGGAAGAGGATCCCTCACTGTGAATACAGGGAGTGAACTACCGCAAGGTACCTGGGACGGCACCCAGTAAGCCGTACTGACAGCCGTCAGTCGGTGGAAAAAAAACAGAGTCGTCTAAGTAGAATTTTCTTATATCTTATGAACTATTTGTTCACTGCCTTACGGCAATATGAGTGATATTCCCCCCCCAGAAAGTGTTGTCACGCAGGTGACAACACAAGAAGAAGAAGAGAATGATTTAGCCGAATCATCAAACCCCTCTGTTGACAGCTCGATCGAGCTATATAATAAATTTATTAAATCGACTAATCCCGCGATCGACGACATAGAAATCGTAATATCTTCTGACGATGACTCCTATCTGCCCGAGTCGGAGGAAGAAAAAAGCGAAATCGACACCGATGACGATATCAATACGATGGACGCCATCGACGAAGAGCCGAGCCCAGCTGCAGAATCGCGCGAAGCCCCACCCCCAACTGTAGTAGAGACACAACCCGCCGTGGACAACGTCTCCAAAAATGAAGCCGAGCCCGAAATCGGCAAGAAAATGAAAAGGCTAAGGCCTAAAGAAGACTCTTCGGAAGACGAAGAAGTAAAGAAAAAGGCCAGAGAAATGGCGGAAAGGGAAAAGGCCAATGAGCTTTTAAGGTCGGTCAATGTACTGACGGAACAGATCAAATCCCTTAAAGAAGAAAGCCGTATCCGCGAGGAAAAGGCAAATAAACAAATCCAAGACCTTCTCGCTCAGATGACTGAGCTGAGAAACGAAACGTAAAGCCATCCAGTAGAAAAGGCAAGCCTAAAGAGCCGGAAAGAATCATAACAACCAAAGAACCTGCAGGTTGGACACAAGTCCAAAACAAAAAAGGAAAAAAGACAGGCACCACTACTGAGAAATCAGACAGTAGTGTGAAAACAAAAATAAGCGTCTCCGAAAAGCAGACGCAGATAATAAATCAGCGGAAAGAAATCGAATTTAACAAGGCTGCGAAAGAGGCTCATGAAAGAAGCCAGAAAAATAAAACTGCCCAAAATAACTTGAGCAAAAATAGCCAAGTTGAAAAAGAAAACGACGTACCAAAAGACTCACCGCAAACAAGCGAGGAGCCTACAGTAAAAGAGCCGAAACCACCGGCGATAATCCTAAAAACTGTAGGAGAACACCAAAAAATCCTGCAGAGAGCAGCCAACCAAGGCATAATATCAGTCAATAAGTTTGCACGATCAGGCAGATCGATTGTTATTAACACAAAAACCAGAAAAGATTACCTAGGAATGGTACACATCCTAGAAGAACACAGTCCAAAAGTAGAAATCATCGCATATCCCATAGATAGCGATAAACTAAAAAGAGTCATTATAAAAGGGCTATCTGCTACTACTAGCACAGTAGCAATTAAAGACGAACTATACAATAAAGGAATAGAAGCAACAAGGGTGATCAATATGATCTCCAAAAAAGCTGATAAAAAAGTACTGCCACATTTCATCGTCACCCTCAAAGAGGAAGACGTTGCAAAAATTAAAAAAATATCTGATATATGCTACATGCGAATCTATGTGGAGGATGAATTCAAAATCACAAAAGACACCCTACAGTGTTATAACTGTCAAGGGTTCTATCACAGCTCAAAGGCTTGCCATTGCGGATCCAGATGTGTAAAATGCGGAGAAAACCACATCAGTAACGACTGTGAGAAAAGCCGGGAAACCGACCCCAAATGTGCAAACTGTGGTGAAGCGCACACAGCAAATTATAGAGGATGCTCTAAGGCCCCCAAAAAGAAAACACCTGCCCCAACAAGACCGGTAGGAAGACCCATAAACAGCGCTCCAATCAACAAAGGAGTCAGCTACGCACAGGCAGCGAAAAAATCCGCTGAAACCACCTCAGAATCTCCAGCACAACCACAAGAAGTGTCGGTACAGGACGCAGCTACCCTCATCGCAAACTTCCATACAGAGTATAATAACAAAATGATGGAAATGATGTCCATGATGGACAAAGCAACAAAAATGATGACTGCATTTGGAGAAGCCGTCCGAAAATGTTAGCAAACCAAAACGAAGATCTACGCATTGGGTCATGGAATTCAGGCGGAATATTCAAAAAGATCAACCTTCTGGATGAAAAAATAAACAGATTAGAGCTCGATATCGTAGCTCTTCAAGAAACCAAACTAGTGGAAAGGAAAAAAACAAAATTTCCAGGCTACGATATCTATAGAACGGATCATAGAGCATTATCAGGAGGAACAGCTATATTAGTCAAAAGGGGACTCGAACACGAGCACATCCCAACACCAGACGGACTGGTGACAATGGAAGCCACAATTATTCGACTTAAGGCCAACAACGAAACACTAAAAATAGTGTCAGCTTACGTTAGACCACATGATTCGATTTTCAACGAAGATTTGAGCCTAATACTGAACTCAGAAGAGCCAACTATAATTATTGGAGACCTAAATGCTAGATCTCCCAATTGGTTTGACAGGACGACCAACCGAAACGGAAGATATCTCTGCAACCATCTCGAGAACAGACCGAACACATATGTCATCGGACCAACAGAACCGACATGTTTCCACGGAGAACTCCCTACGTATCTCGACATTGCAATCCTACACAACGTGGGTCAACAATACGAGATACACTCTCTAAATGAAGGCGATTCGACACATAACCTAATCGTCCTGACCCTGGGCGCAACAGAATTGAACTATTTGCAGCCCCACAACAGAAAGAAAACAAGTTGGCCAAACTTTAGAAGAATTGTGAGCGAGAACATCGGTAACATCCCAACAATTAATAATATTACAGAACTAGAAGACAGTGTAATAAAACTAGAACAAGCAATAAACAATGCTATCGATGCCAGCTCCAAAACCGAAACAATCACAAGACAAAAAGGAAGATTCAGGGATATAAGTATAGAACTTCAAAACCTAATCAAAGAGAAAAACCGGAAAAGAAGAAGAGCCTACCGCACAAGAATGGTAGAAGACAAAAGGATTGCAAATGAGCTAGACAGGGAAGTGAAAAAACAACTTCAAAATCATAGAAATGAAAGCTGGGACTCCTATATCGATGAGCTAAATCCTAACAAATCCGCCTTCTGGAAGTTATCTAAAATCCTTCGAAAGGACAAGAAACCCATACCTCCCCTACACGGAGTAAACGGGATTGTCCATACGGAAATCGACAAAGCCGAAGTCATGAAGGACGAACTAGAAAGGGCGTGTAGAAACAACGAAGACCCCGACGATGACATAGACTTTGAAGAAGAGGTAGAAAGAACAGCGAGAAGACTTAGAAGGAAAAAGGGCAGAATAGGTATTACACATACATCTCCCGAAGAAATAAAGGAACTTATAAAAATGACAAATGCCAAAAAAGCCCCAGGACCCGACAACATCACAAATAGGGCGCTGAAAAATCTACCAACAAAAGCTATTGTTTATATCACTAACATAATAAACAACATGCTAAAACTACGATATTTCCCAGATAGGTGGAAAGAGGCACACGTAATAATGATTGCAAAACCTGGTAAAAACGGCACATTTCCGCAAAATTACAGACCTATCAGCTTATTATCATCTATAAGCAAGATAGCGGAAAGAGTTATACTAAAAAGACTCAATGAAGAATCACAAATGCTAGGAACCATACCAGAGGCTCAATTCGGGTTCAGAAGCGAACACTCCTGTGAATTACAGGTACTGCGACTTACAGAATTCATCACCAAAGGATTTAATGAAAAAATGTACACAGCTACAGCTTTTCTGGACGTCAGCAAAGCCTTCGACAGAGTCTGGCACCATGGACTCATCTATAAAATGAATGAATTTGGATACAGTGAGGCGATGACATGCCTCCTTGCGTCATATCTTGCCAACAGAAGGTTCAGAGTTCGAATAGGGGCAACCCTATCCGAAGTCGGGACCCTGGAGGCGGGTGTGCCTCAGGGAGCGGTGCTGTCGCCGTACCTGTACACCATCTATACGGCCGACACGCCAAAAGAGCCAGGCTCTCTATTGAGTCTTTACGCTGACGACACAGCAATAGCTGTTAGCTGGAGAAACCCGGATCATGCAGCTAATCATCTGCAAAGAGCACTAAACAGATTCCAAAGATGGTGCATAAAATGGAAAATAGCCCTAAATCCAGATAAAACACAGGTTGTAATGTTTAGTCACAGAAGAAGTGTACCAAATCGCGAAATTACAATCGAAAACACCCCAGTAGACTGAACCAACCAGGCTAAATACCTAGGGGTACATCTAGATAAGAAGCTAACGTTCACTGAGCACATCAATCAGCAAATACGCAAAGCCAAAGCGTTGAAAAGTCAGCTCTCAACACTTATTGGAAGGAAAAGTAAACTACGATTTAAAACCAAAATCAGGGTTGCGAATAGTAATATCCTGCCAGTCCTAACATATGCATCCGCTGCGTGGGGACACACCTGTAAAACAAACAGGAAAAAGATACAGACTACTCAAAATCAAATAGTCAGAGATGCCCTTAAGATACCAAGGTACGTACCCTTGAGATATGTATATAGAGACTCAGGACAAACAAGAATCCTACGCACGCTAGACGAGAGAGCATATGAAATTTTTAACGGACTAAGAAACCACCCCAGCAGAATGTTAAGAGAGCTGACTAACTACAATGAAAACACAAGGACGGTACACAGAAGACCAAAACAACAGATAGCTCGATATAGGGAGAACCCGAACGAATAAATAAAGAATGAGATGGTTGCAAGAAGAACGAACAAAGAAATGCAGTCAATCAGAAAACACACCAAAAAAAAACTCTGGCGAGAGGGTACGCTTTTCTTTTTTAGGTTTTTAGGTAATTATAAGTCCAATATACACCGGGGTGTGTGAGAGCATTATACACTTGGGAATGCACACCCCAATACACGCACACAAATAGGATTAAGGAAAAAAGGAAAGAATTGTTGCCCAGGCATTTTATAGTCCCGACGCCACAAGGAAGTCCACAAAAAAAAAAAAAAAAAAAAAAAAAAAAGTGTTTTCTGATTAAATAACGTAAATTCATATTGATACATTCATACTTTTCATTAAACCGTTTAACGTAAATGTACCTTATATAGCAAATATAGAAGGGGCCCGCCAGGCCTTCTATATACCGCTCCGCGGACTAGGCCCTTAAGGCAGATCGAAATGAAAGATCTACTCGCGAAATCCGAGCACTGAGGTCATGTGCGGCATGCATGGGCTTGGTGGCCGGACCCCTCTCGGGTGCTCAGCCGGCGAGGAGAACAAAATTTATTTTGCCAAATCGGCGGCTGAGTGACCGAGCACACACTCTTTTCCGGACATAGAGTCATCAGCTCAGGCTGATGGCTCTATGGTCGGAACACACGCTCCTTTTTCTTTTTTTAGGGACTCAAGTCCCGACGTAAAGCTAGAGTAAAATCAATTGAGTCAGTAAAGTAAATAGGGAGAAAAGCCTAGATGTGGCTACCCCTACAGTTAGGTGGCATAACCACATTCACTAAAAACCGAGGATGTCCTATTACCCAGGGCATCTTAAGTAAATTTCAGATCATAAGCCTCCTCACGTAAGTCGCACGATGAGGAGGGGTGGTGGAAAAGCCTGGGGGTCAGATAGGTACCACTTCGACTAGCGAGGTGTGACCGGTTTGATCTTCGGACATGTGGATCCCATTCTTACATTGGTATACACATGTTCCTAGGGGCAGGGTTGATCACTGCGTGTGTGTGTGTCACAATACATAAAGAAAATCTTTGTTTGATTACTTAAAATGGTCAGAAAACGTGAAATAATCAAAAATTATTTAGGAGGAAAAAAATCTAATTTCAATAATTAAAAGGTTTAAAAACATTGAAAACACAAAAATTGGCAGTGGTTGGTCCAAACAGAAGCATACAACATAGAAAAAAATTGCTAGTGAATATACTAGAACCCGTAAAACAGGTATTATAAGGGGATTGCAGTTAAATCTTTTATATAAGGGATTTCAAAATGAAAACAAAATTCGCGCAAGCGCATTACATTTATTTAGCACTGTAATTAAATATATATCCCTATAATGTTTGGTTGCTCTCTGTCACAATACATAAAGAAAATCTTTGTTTGATTACTTAAAATGGCCAGAAAACGTGAAATAATCAAAAATTATTTAGGAGGAAAAAAATCTAATTTCAATAATTAAAAGGTTTAAAAACATTGAAAACACTAAAATTGGCAGTGGTTGGTCCAAACGGAAGCATTCAACATAGAAAAAAATTGCTGGTGAATATAATAGCATCCGTAAAACAGGTATTATAAAGGGACACACACACGCGAGGCGTTCAACCCAACCCCTAGTGACATGTGTATACCACTGCTAGTCAGTGGGATCCACATGTCCGAAGATCAAACCGGTCTCGCTCCAGAAGAGCTAATCATTATGGATCGGTACCTATCTGACCCCCAGGTTTTTCCTCCACCCCTTCACTACGTCTGACATACGCAGCGAAGGCTTATGAACTTTACGTCGGGCTATTTGGGTAATGAAAAAACCCTCCGTATCGACATTGTTGTGGTTAGGCCACCTGAAATTAAGGGGTAGCTAAGAGCTTTTCTCCCTAGTTACTTTACTGAATTTAATTTCGTATGAGCATTGCTTTGGACCTGATGTCCCTAAAGAGTGTGTGCCCCTGCACGGAGAAGCACCAACCGTAGTTGGTGCCCCTCCGTACAGGGAAATGTCTGTGTTCGGACCCTCAGCCGCCGATTTGGCAAAAGTTAATTTGTTCTCCTCGCCGGCTGAGTATCCGACCGGTCTGGCCACCGAGCCCATGCTTGCCGCACATGACCTCGATGCTCAGAAAAACGCGTGTTGGTCTCCCAAATAGACCTGCCTTAAGGGCCTAAGGCTAATGGCTGTAGGAAGAGAGCATAAGGCTTTCTTTGTACTGTTTTCGCGTGTTATGTGTGCGCGTGACAGGGATCAGTCACTTGAATCAATTGTAATATGAATAGTTTTTAGGCTATTCATTGTCACTATAATTCGCTAGAAAACGGTTTTAAAGCTAAGACTTAAAACTAGATATATTTTTTTGGTGGTAATTCCTGGTGTCCAGAACTCTAAAATGCTAGACCCCAGTTGTTACCTTTTGTTTTTTTTTTCTACTTCTAACCCGCGTTGTATTTGACTAGTCTGTGCCTATCTCAGTCTTTACATTGTCTTTTATGCTACTGGGACATATCCAGCTATTTGTTGTTTAGGCCGTCTATGTGTCGTCCTGATGTTTGCGTCATAATCCGTTAGCTCTCGCAGCTTTCTGTTGGGGTGGTTTCTTATCTCATTGAAGATTTCGTACGCTTTTTCGTTCATTGTATGAAGAATCCTTTTCTGCTTTGTATCTCTATATAGATATCTTAGAGGTACGTATTTCGGTACATTTAGTGCATCTCTGATTAGCTGGTTTTGTGCTACTTGCTGTTTCTTCCTATTTGATTTACATGTGTGCCCCCATGCTGCTGATGCGTATGTTAGCGTTGGTAGGATTATGCTATTTGCTACCCTTATTTTTGTCCAAAAGTTTAATTTACTCTTCCTGCCTATTAGCGAGGCGAGTTGTATCTTTGTTAATTTTGCTTTATGTACTGATTGATTTACATGTTCAGTGAATGTGAGCTTGTGATCAAGGGTCACTCCTAGATATTTAGCTTGATTGCTCCATTCTATGTTTTCGTTCGCTAGGTTTAGTTCCATGTTGGGTATCTGTCTCCGTTTTCTAAACATGACGGCCTGTGTTTTTTCCGGGTTTAGTGCTACTTTCCACTTTATACACCATGCATATAATCGATTCAGAGAGCGCTGTAAGTCTCTGGTTGCAAAGTTTATGTTTCTGTTGCTTGTTGCTAGCGCTGTATCGTCTGCGTACAGGCTGAGCAATGTTTTATGATCGCTGGGTGTATCTGCTGTGTATATGGTATACAGATATGGGGATAACACCGCTCCCTGAGGCACACCTGCCTCCAGAGTTCCGACCTCGGATAGGGCAGGCCCTATTCGAACTCTGAATCTCCGGTTTGTCAGGTATGACGCAAGGAGACATGTCATCGCCTCACTGTATCCACTTTGACTCATTTTGTATAGTAGGCCTTCGTGCCATACTCTGTCAAATGCCTTACTAACGTCTAGAAAAGCTGTAGCGGTGTACATTTTCTCGTTGTATCCTTTGGTAATGAATTCCGTTAGTCTGAGTACTTGTAATTCACAAGAGTGCCTGGATCTGAAACCGAACTGTGCTTCTGCAATCATTCCGATTGTTTCAGACTCTGTTTGGAGTCTTTTTAGGATTACTCTTTCGGCTATTTTACTAAGACATGATAGTAGACTTATCGGTCGATAGTTTTGTGGAAAGCTCCCGTCTTTTCCCGGTTTTCCAATCATTATAACTTCGGCTTCTTTCCATCTGTCTGGAAAGTATCTCAAACGTAATATTCCATTTATTATGTTTGCATAGATAAAAATTGCTGGTGAATATAATAGCATCCGTAAAACAGGTATTATAAAGGGACACACACACACACACGCAGTGATCAACCCTGCCCCTAGGAACATGTGTATACCAATGTAAGAATGGGATCCACATGTCCGAAGATCAAACCGGTCACACCTCGCTAGTCGAAGTGGTACCTATCTGACCCCCAGGCTTTTCCACCACCCCTCCTCATCGTGCGACTTACGTGAGGAGGCTTATGATCTGAAATTTACTTAAGATGCCCTGGGTAATAGGACATCCTCGGTTTTTAGTGAATGTGGTTATGCCACCTAACTGTAGGGGTAGCCACATCTAGGCTTTTCTCCCTATTTACTTTACTGACTCAATTGATTTTACTCTAGCTTTACGTCGGGACTTGAGTCCCTAAAAAAAGAAAAAGGAGCGTGTGTTCCGACCATAGAGCCATCAGCCTGAGCTGATGACTCTATGTCCGGAAAAGAGTGTGTGCTCGGTCACTCAGCCGCCGATTTGGCAAAATAAATTTTGTTCTCCTCGCCGGCTGAGCACCCGAGAGGGGTCCGGCCACCAAGCCCATGCATGCCGCACATGACCTCAGTGCTCGGATTTCGCGAGTAGATCTTTCATTTCGATCTGCCTTAAGGGCCTAGTCCGCGGAGCGGTATATAGAAGGCCTGGCGGGCCCCTTCTATATTTGCTATATAAGGTACATTTACGTTAAACGGTTTAATGAAAAGTATGAAAATGTATCAATATGAATTTACGTTATTTAATCAGAAAACACTTTTTTTTTTTTTGTTTGGAGTCTTTTTAGGATTACTCTTTCGGCTATTTTACTAAGACATGATAGTAGACTTATCGGTCGATAGTTTTGTGGAAAGCTCCCGTCTTTTCCCGGTTTTCCAATCATTATAACTTCGGCTTCTTTCCATCTGTCTGGAAAGTATCTCAAACGTAATATTCCATTTATTATGTTTGCATAGATAAAAATTGCTGGTGAATATAATAGCATCCGTAAAACAGGTATTATAAAGGGACACACACACACACGCAGTGATCAACCCTGCCCCTAGGAACATGTGTATACCAATCTAAGAGTGGGATCCACATGTCCGAAGATCAAATCGGTCACACTTCGCTAGTCGAAGTGGTACCTATCTGACCCCCAGGTTTTTCCTCCACCCCTCCTCATCGTGTGACTTACGTGAGGAGGCTTATGATCTGAGTGAATGAAAGTTACTTAAGGTGTCCTGGGTAATGGAACACCCTCTGTTTTTAATGACTGTGGTTATGCCACCTATCTGTAGGGGTAGCCACATCTAGGCTTTTCTCCCTATTTACATTACTGACTCTATTGAAGTTACTCTATCATGACTTCGGGACTTGAGTCCCTAAAACAAAAGAAAAAAGCGTGTGTTCCGACCATAGAGCCCCCAGCCTTGGCTGACGACTCTATGTTCGGAAAAGAGTGTGTGCTCGGTCACTCGGCCGCCGATTTGGCAAAATAAATTTTGTTCTCCTCGCTGGCCGAGCATCCGAGTAGGGTCCGGCCACTGAGCCCTTGTATGCCGCACAAGACCTTAGTGCTCGGATTTCGCGAGAATATCAGTGTTCATCTGATCCGCCTTAGGGGCCTAGTCCGTTGAAACGGTGTATGTAGAGCCTGATGGGCCCTCCATATTTGGTCTTTGTTGAGATTGAAGTTACAAAAAATGTGCAATGAAAAAGATTTAAAAATTGGATGAATCCAAAGTGATTTAGATAGAGACCGTTTTTTGTTTTTTGGTTTTTTGTTTTTATTTTTTTTTGTTTTTTGTGGACTTCCTTGGAGCTTCGGAACTATAATATGCCTGGGCAACAATTCTTTCCTTTTTTTTTCCTTAATCCTATTTGTGTGCGTGTGGTGGGGTGAGCATTCCCAAGTGTATACTGCTCTCACTCACCCCGGTGTATATTGGGCTTATATCTACCTAAAAACCTAAAAGAAAAAGCGTACCCTCTCGCCAGAGTTTTTTTTTTGGTCGGTGTTCTATCTTTCTTCATCTTGAGGTTTTGACGACTATGCACCATTACATCCTTTGTTATTCGTTTGGGATCTCCCTATATCTTGCTATTTGCTGCTTTGGTCTTCTGTGTACCGTCCTGATGTTTTCGTTGTAGTTCGTCAGCTCTCTTAGCATTCTACTAGGGTGGTTTGTTAGTCCATTGAATATATCATATGCTCTTTCGTCTAGTGTCCGTAGGATCCTGGTTTGTCCTGAGTCTCTGAATACGTACCTTAGTGGTACGTATTTTGGGATTTTTAAGGCGTCTCGTATGATTTGATTTCTGAATTCTCAATTCTGTTTGACTTGTAGGTGTGTCCCCATGCTGCTGAGGTGTACGTTAAGACTGGCATGATGATGCTGTTTGCAACCCTGATTTTGTTTTAAATCTTAGTTTGCTTCTTCTGCCTATGAGCGTTGAGAGCTGACTTTTCAGCGCTTTGGCTTTGTATACCTGTTGGTTGACATGTTCTGTGAATGTTAGCTTTTTGTCAAGTAACACTCCTAGGTATCTTGCCTGGTTACTCCATTCTACTGGGGTGTTGTCTATCGTGATTTCAAGGTTTGGTACACTTCTTCTATGACTAAACATTACAGCCTGGGTCTTGTCTGGGTTTAAGGCTATTTTCCATTTTATGCACCATCGTTGGAATCTATTTAGTGCTCTTTGCAGGTGATTAGCTGCATGATCCGGGTTTCTCCAGCTAACCGCTATTGCTGTGTCGTCTGTGTAAAGACTCAACAGAGATCCGGGTTCTGTTGGCGTGTCGGCAGTATAGATGGTATACAGGTATGGCGACAGCACGGCGCCCTGAGGCACACCCGCTTCCAGGGCTCCGACTTCAGACAGGGTTGCCCCTATTCGAATCCGGAACCTTCTGTTAGCAAGGTATGACGCAAGGAGACATGTCATCGCTTCGCTGTATCCCAATGAATTCATTTTGTAAATGAGTCCCTTGTACCAGACTCTGTCAAATGCTTTACTGACGTCCAGAAATGCGGTTGCTGTGTATGCCTTTTCGTTAAAACCTTTGGTTATGAATTCTGTGAGTCTTAATACCTGTAATTCACAGGAATGTTCACTTCTGAAACCGAATTGAGCTTCTGGAATGGTGTGTAATGCTTGAGACTCTTCGTTCAGTCTTTTTAGAATTACTCTTTCCGCAATCTTGCTTAGTGATGGTAGTAAGCTGATTGGTCTGTAATTTTGAGGAAATGTGCCATTTTTCCCTGGCTTAGCAATCATGATTATGTGAGCTTCCTTCCATCTGTCTGAAAATATCTTAGTTTCAGCATATTGTTTATGATGTTGGTAATATAGACAATAGCTTTTGTAGGTAGGTTTTTCAGCGCCCTGTTTGTGATGTTGTCTGGACCAGGGGCTTTTTTGGCGTTGGTCTGCTTTATGAGTTCTTTTATTTCTTCGGGAGATGTATGAAGTATCCCTATTCTGCCTTTTGTCCTTTTTAGTCTTCTAGCTGTCCTCTCTACCTCTTCTTCAAAGTCTATATCTTCGTTGGGGTGTTCGTTGTTTCTACACGCCCTTTCTATTTCGTCTTTTAGGACTTCTGCTTTCTCGATTTCTGTGTGGACAATCCCGTTTACTCCGTGTAGAGGGGGTATGGGTTTTTTGTCCTTTCGTAAGATTTTTGATAGTTTCCAGAACGCAGATTTGTTTGGATTTAACTCTTCGATATAGGAGTCCCAGCTTTCATTTCGATGATTTTGAAGTTGTTTTTCACTTCCCTATCTAGCTCATTTGCAATCCGTTTGTCTTCTACCGTTCTAGTGCGGTAGGCTCTTCTTCTTTTCCGATTTTTCTGTTTGATTAAGTTTTTAAGTTCTATACTTATGTCCCTGAATCTTCCTTTTTGTCTAGTTATAGTTTCGGTTTTGGAGCTGGCATCGATAGCGTTGATAATTGTTTCTTCTAGTTTTATTACGCTGTCCTCTAGTTCTGTTATGTTGTTGATTGTGGGGATATTACCGATGTTTTCGCTCACGATTCTTTTGTAGTTTGGCCAACTTGTCTTTTTTCTGTTGTGGGGCTGCAAATAGTTTGTTTCTATTGCGCCCAGGGTCAGGACGATTAAGTTGTGTGTCCAATCGCCTTCGTTTAGAGAGTGTATCTCGTATTGTTGACCCACGTTGTGTAGGATTGCAATGTCTAGGTAAGTAGGAAGTTGTCCGTGAAAACATGTCGGCTCTGTTGGTTCGATCACGTACGTATTTGGTCTGTTTTCGAGGTGGCTGCATAGTCGTCGTCCGTTGTTGTTGGTCGTCCTGTCGTGCCAATTGGGAGATCTCGCATTAAGGTCTCCTATTATTATGGTTGGCTCTTCTGAGTTTAATATTAGGCTCAAATCTTCATCTAGGATCGGTGCGTTAGGTCTGAATTATGCAGACACTATTTTTAGTTAGTCGTTGTTGGCTTTTAGTCTTATGAGTGTGGCTTCTATTGTGACCAGTCCATCTGGTGTTGGGATGTGTTCATGTTCGATTTCTTTTTTCACAAGTATGGCTGTTCCACCTGATAGCGCTCTGTGATCCGTCCTGTAGATATCGTAGCCGGGAAATTTTGTTTTCTTCCTTTCCACTAATTTGGTTTCTTGTAGGGCTACGATATCGAGCTCTAATCTATTTATCATTTCATCCAGAAGGTTGATTTTTTTGGATAATCCGCCGGAGTTCCATGACCCAATGCGAAGATCTTCCGTTTGGTGTACTAACATTTCTGACCTATGTTTCCTATGGCTGTCATTACCTGTTGCATTTGATCTAACATGTTGGAGACATGTGTCATTTTGGCATTTAGATCAGCGTTGAATTTGGCGATTAATGCAGCTGCTTCGTTTGTGGCTGTTTTTTCTGTTGTCACGCTTTCAGGCTGTTTAGTAGCCTGAGCGTAGCTAACACCTTTATTGGTGTTGCTGGTGTTGATGGGCCTTGCCCTTTGTTGTTGTGGGGCGGCTTTCTTCTTGGGAGCTCTTGGGCATCTGCGATAGTTCGCTGTATGCGCTTGTTCACAGTTAGCGCATTTTGGGCCGTTTCCCTGTCCTTTTCGCATTCGCTACTAAGGTGATTTTCTCCGCACTTCACGCATTTCGACCCACAGTGGCAGGATTTTGAGCTGTGGTAGAAACCTTGGCAATTGAAACATTGTATTGTTTCATGTCTTGTCTTCATTTCGTCCTCTACGCTGATCCTCATGTAACATAGGTCAGAAATGTTTTTTTATTTTTGCGTCCTCTTCTGCTTTGATTGTAACCAAAAACGTTGGGAGGGGTTTCTTGTCTGGCTTTTTAGAGATCATGTTTATGACCTTAGTAGCCTCTACTCCTTTGCTTATAATTTCATTGAGTATTAGGTTGGTATCGGTTTTTGCCGATAATCCTCTTATTACTGAACTCGCTTCATTTTATCGGTATCTATAGGATACGCGATAAAGTCTACAGCTGGGCTGTATGTTTCTAGGAGTCTTACCATTTTTAGGTAGTCCTCTCTGGTCTTTGTTTGTATAACAATAGACCTTCCTGATCTGGCAAATTTATTTGCCGAGATTATTTTCATGGCTGCAGCGTGCTGCAGTATCTTCTGGTGCTCGTTGACAGTTTTTAAAATTATCGCCGGTGGCTTGGGCTGCTTCGGAGTAGAGACTGCTACTTCAGGAGTGATCTCGGGGGTCGCTTTATCTGCAACTTTTTTGTTAGGAGTTTGCGCATCCTTTTTCTTTGTGTCAACTTTTTTGGTAGGAGGTTGCGACTCCTTTGTTGTTGAAACTTTTTTGTTATCAAGAGCTTATCTCTTTTCTTGTCTTGCTTTGATGGTCCTGTCCATCTCTTCTTCTTTACGCTTTTGGATAAGCTGAGTTTGCTTCTCCGCTGCGCTTTGTTTGGGTTTTTTCTCGACGGTTTTCCATTCAATGCCGGTGGTGTGCCAGTCTTCTTCTGCTTCAATTTCCATACCGTCATCACTAGGTATGATGGGTATGACTTCTTTGTTAGTTGCTTTTTTAGAATTTGATTTTTTCGTCGAATTCGACTTGACGGGTTTTTCTTTTGGTGGTGGTGGATCCTGGATGATATCTGCATTCTCTTTTATGAGTTTTGCCTCGTTTCTTTGCTGAGTTAATGCATCCATTAACTCGAGGATCTTATCGGTTAGTCTTTTGACTTCCCGATCTTTTTCCTGGTTTTCTCTTCTTAACTCATTTAATTGAGTAAGAAGTTTTTCTTCTCTGGCTCTCATCTCCTTCTTCATTTCTTTCATTTGTTCGGTCAGTGCATTGACTGACCTACTTAATTCGTTAGCCCTTTCTATGGCTTCAATTTCCTTGGCCTTTTTTCGCTCTTCTTCGTCTTCGTCGAATTCATGGGCACGCTGTCGTTTTAGTTGTTTCGATGGAGCTTCCATCTCAACGTTGTTTTCATCCTGTGGGGGCAAGGCTTCGGCGTTTAATGCTACGTCCGATTGGGCGTTCAGAGGTTTGTCCGACTCGGCGTTCAGTGCTTCGTCGGCGATGGCTTCTGCGGATAACGATATTGTGTCATCTGTCGTACCGGACGGGTGATACTTTGGAAAAATAGCATCAAAATTACCACTCCGGACGCTCTATGTTTCGATATTGTCTTGAAAAAGACAAGATCAATTTGTTTTATAACTGTTAATGTTAAATAAAACTCAGGTTTGTAGGTAGAAGAGACTCAGCCACAGAGTCTAAAAGAAAACACGCAGAGCCCCTAGAGCGAAGTGCTCTAGGAGAGTCCGTAAAGGACCGACTTCGACTGCCTTGAGATCCGAATAATCCCATATTTAAAGACATTTTAATATTTATATGAGATTTTCGGACCTCTTGGCCAATAGAAAATTAAATAAAATGTAAGAAGGCGGGCGATGCGCATCAGGGTGCGTATTAGTTTGCTACTAAAGGCACCAGGATGACATCCCCCCCGCTTTGGAGACTCTGAGGCTGGGAAAAGGTAATTTTTATTAAAAGGTTGAAAACACACAAGTACAAATAAAAAATGCACAAGAAAATATGTGAAAATAAACGTACTTACAGTTTTTAAAAGATATAAAATTGAAAATTGTCCTTATTGATCGCAACACTGCACAAAACGCTACACAGGAGGAGGTCGGTGGTGGTGACAGCATCTCCATCCTAGGCAGGTTCCATCCTCCTTCGATGCACCAGGCTCCCTCGGCGGGTTCGTCCTCTTCTCAGCTCTCCGGTTCCTTTCTGCTTGTCCACGGTGTTTCGTAGGCAAGTTTGCCCGAGGCCTCCGTGGTGACGCGGACCACATACTGGTAGGGCAGGCAGTGACTGTAGCTACTCCGGGACTTCCATAGCTTCCAGGACTTCAGGCTTTGAAGAAAACTGGCTCGCTTCAGGCGTCTGGTGCACAGAAGGCGTCAGGTCTGTGTCTAGGACCTGGATATCGGCATGCTAGTTTGATATGCTAACATCCGATGCTCCTCCCCGCTGTGTTCTTGAATCCAGCACACGGTGGATTCATTTGTGTGCCTTCTGTGCAGGCGGGTCGTAGGTCCGGATTTTAATCCATTTGTTGGGCGCCATGTCGTACCGGACGGGTGATACTTTGGAAAAATAGCATCAAAATTACCACTCCGGACGCTCTATGTTTCGATATTGTCTTGAAAAAGACAAGATCAATTTGTTTTATAACTGTTAAGGTTAAATAAAACTCAGGTTTGTAGGTAGAAAAGACTCAGCCACAGAGTCTAAAAGAAAACACGCAGAGCCCCTAGAGCGAAGTGCTCTAGGAGAGTCCGTAAAGGACCGACTTCGACTGCCTTAAGATCCGAATAATCCCATATTTAAAGACATTTTAATATTTATATGAGATTTTCGGACCTCTTGGCCAATAGAAAATTGAATAAAATGTAAGAAGGCGGGCGATGCGCATCAGGGTGCGTATTAGTTTGCTACTAAAGGCACCAGGATGACACATCCGTATCGTCTTCACTGATTTTTTCATCCTCGGACTCGGGCGAATAGGAGTCGTCGTCAGATGATGATAGGAGATTATCCATTGGGTTGTTTAGATTCGCGGTAAAATTATTATAAAGATTTATAGCTGCAGCTACTGAGGGGGTGGATGACTGGGGCCTGTCATCATCTTCTGCTTCACATGTAGTCACCTGCGTGACAACATTATTTTGGGGAGGGAAATCACTCATTTTGCCGTAAGGCGGTGAACATAGGTTCAAGAGACTGTTTTGGAGTTTGCTACTCTGAAGACTCTGTTTTTGTCTTCCCGCCAAGCCGCTGCCTGACGGTTTTCCTGGGTGTCGTCCCAGCAACCTCTCGGTAGTTCACTCCCTGATTTCTCAGGGAGGGATCCTCTTGACGTTTCTCTCACCTCAGAGGCAGGGGCCGTTTCTGTCCGACTTAGATTCAAAAAAACTAAGCCTTACAGTGTCATACCTGTCGACCCACTGAGGTGAACCCGTATATTCGCAGACGCGAAGGTATTAAAAGCCTCCTACGAGGAGCCCATAAAGGCAACCCCTCGAGGTTTAACTTAATAACAACCTCACATCCGCTTTTCGCTAATATGTAAAACAAATGCCTATGCCACACTCGGTGTCTTACCCACCGGGAGCTAAAAAGCTCCATTGACAATAGGTCAGTTGTCCCCACCTAAGCACACTTGATCTGAAATTTACTTAAGATGCCCTGGGTAATAGGACATCCTCGGTTTTTAGTGAATGTGGTTATGCCACCTAACTGTAGGGGTAGCCACATCTAGGCTTTTCTCCCTATTTACTTTACTGACTCAATTGATTTTACTCTAGCTTTACGTCGGAACTTGAGTCCCTAAAAAAAGAAAAAAGAGCGTGTGTTCCGACCATAGAGCCATCAGCCTGAGCTGATGACTCTATGTCCGGAAAAGAGTGTGTGCTCGGTCACTCAGCCGCCGATTTGGCAAAATAAATTTTGTTCTCCTCGCCGGCTGAGCACCCGAGAGGGGTCCGGCCACCAAGCCCATGCATGCCGCACATGACCTCAGTGCTCGGATTTCGCGAGTAGATCTTTCATTTCGATCTGCCTTAAGGGCCTAGTCCGCGGAGCGGTATATAGAATTCTATATTTGCTATATAAAGTAAATTTACGTTAAACGGTTTAATGAAAAGTATGAATGTATCAATTTATAATTTATTTAATAATTTACGTTATTTAATCAGAAAACACTTTTTTTTTGTTTTTTTTTGTTTTTTTTTTGTTTTTTTTTTGTGGACTTCCTTGTGGCGTCGGGACTATAAAATGCCTGGGCAACAATTCTTTCCTTTTTTCCTTAATCCTATTTGTGTGCTTGTATTGGGGTGTGCATTCCCAAGTGTATAATGCTCTCACACACCCCGGTGTATATTGGACTTATAATTACCTAAAAACCTAAAAACCTAAAAAAGAAAAGCGTACCCTCTCGCCAGAGTTTTTTTGGTGTGTTTTCTGATTGACTGCATTTCTTTGTTCGTTCTTCTTGCAACCATCTCATTCTTTATTTATTCGTTCGGGTTCTCCCTATATCGAGCTATCTGTTGTTTTGGTCTTCTGTGTACCGTCCTTGTGTTTTCATTGTAGTTAGTCAGCTCTCTTAACATTCTGCTGGGGTGGTTTCTTAGTCCGTTAAAAATTTCATATGCTCTCTCGTCTAGCGTGCGTAGGATTCTTGTTTGTCCTGAGTCTCTATATACATATCTCAAGGGTACGTACCTTGGTATCTTAAGGGCATCTCTGACTATTTGATTTTGAGTAGTCTGTATCTTTTTCCTGTTTGTTTTACAGGTGTGTCCCCACGCAGCGGATGCATATGTTAGGACTGGCAGGATAATACTATTCGCAACCCCGATTTTGGTTTTAAATCGTAGTTTACTTTTCCTTCCAATAAGTGTTGAGAGCTGACTTTTCAACGCTTTGGCTTTGCGTATTTGCTGATTGATGTGCTCAGTGAACGTTAGCTTCTTATCTAGATGTACCCCTAGGTATTTAGCCTGGTTGGTCCAGTCTACTGGGGTGTTTTCGATTGTAATTTCGCGATTTGGTACACTTCTTCTGTGACTAAACATTACAGCCTGTGTTTTATCTGGATTTAGGGCTATTTTCCATTTTATGCACCATCTTTGGAATCTGTTTAGTGCTCTTTGCAGATGATTAGCTGCATGATCCGGGTTTCTCCAGCTAACAGCTATTGCTGTGTCGTCAGCGTAAAGACTCAACAGAGAGCCTGGCTCTTTTGGCGTGTCGGCCGTATAGATGATGTACAGGTACGGCGACAGCACCGCTCCCTGAGGCACACCCGCCTCCAGGGTCCCGACTTCGGATAGGGTTGCCCCTATTCGAACTCTGAACCTTCTGTTGGCAAGATATGACGCAAGGAGGCATGTCATCGCCTCACTGTAACCAAATTCATTCATTTTATAGATGAGTCCATGGTGCCAGACTCTGTCGAAGGCTTTGCCGACGTCCAGAAAAGCTGTAGCGTGTACATTTTTTCATTAAATCCTTTGGTGATGAATTCTGTAAGTCGCAGTACCTGTAATTCACAGGAGTGTTCGCTTCTGAACCCGAATTGAGCCTCTGGTATGGTTCCTAGCATTTGTGATTTTTCATTGAGTCTTTTTAGTATAACTCTTTCCGCTATCTTGCTTATAGATGATAATAAGCTGATAGGTCTGTAATTTTGCGGAAATGTGCCGTTTTTACCAGGTTTTGCAATCATTATTACGTGTGCCTCTTTCCACCTATCTGGGAAATATCGTAGTTTTAGCATGTTGTTTATTATGTTAGTGATATAAACAATAGCTTTTGTTGGTAGATTTTTCAGCGCCCTATTTGTGATGTTGTCGGGTCCTGGGGCTTTTTTGGCATTTGTCATTTTTATAAGTTCCTTTATTTCTTCGGGAGATGTATGTGTAATACCTATTCTGCCCTTTTTCCTTCTAAGTCTTCTCGCTGTTCTTTCTACCTCTTCTTCAAAGTCTATGTCATCGTCGGGGTCTTCGTTGTTTCTACACGCCCTTTCTAGTTCGTCCTTCATGACTTCGGCTTTGTCGATTTCCGTATGGACAATCCCGTTTACTCCGTGTAGGGGAGGTATGGGTTTCTTGTCCTTTCGAAGGATTTTAGATAACTTCCAGAAGGCGGATTTGTTAGGATTTAGCTCATCGATATAGGAGTCCCAGCTTTCATTTCTATGATTTTGAAGTTGTTTTTTCACTTCCCTGTCTAGCTCATTTGCAATCCTTTTGTCTTCTACCATTCTTGTACGGTAGGCTCTTCTTCTTTTCCGGTTTTTCTCTTTGATTAGGTTTTGAAGTTCTATACTTATATCCCTGAATTTTCCTTTTTGTCTTGTGATTGTTTCGGTTTTGGAGCTGGCATCGATAGCATTGTTTATTGCTTGTTCTAGTTTTATTACACTGTCTTCTAGTTCTGTAATATTATTAATTTTTGGGATGTTACCGATGTTCTCGCTCACAATTCTTCTAAAGTTTGGCCAACTTGTTTTCTTTCTGTTGTGGGGCTGCAAATAGTTCAATTCTGTTGCGCCCAGGGTCAGGACGATTAGGTTATGTGTCGAATCGCCTTCATTTAGAGAGTGTATCTCGTATTGTTGACCCACGTTGTGTAGGATTGCAATGTCGAGATACGTAGGGAGTTCTCCGTGGAAACATGTCGGTTCTGTTGGTCCGATGACATATATGTTTGGTCTGTTCTCGAGATGGTTGCAGAGATATCTTCCGTTTCGGTTGGTCGTCCTGTCAAACCAATTGGGAGATCTAGCATTTAGGTCTCCAATAATTATAGTTGGCTCTTTTGAGTTCAGTATTAGGCTCAAATCTTCGTTGAAAATCGGATCATGTGGTCTAACGTAAGCTGACACTATTTTTAGTGTTTCGTTGTTGGCCTTAAGTCGAATAATTGTGGCTTCCATTATCACCAGTCCGTCTGGTGTTGGGATGTGCTCGTGTTCGAGTCCCCTTTTGACTAATATAGCTGTTCCTCCTGATAATGCTCTATGATCCGTTCTATAGATATCGTAGCTTGGAAATTTTGTTTTTTCCTTTCCACTTGTTTAGTTTCTTGAAGGGCTACGATATCGAGCTCTAATCTGTTTATTATTTCATCCAGAAGGTTGATCTTTTTGAATATTCCGCCGGAATTCCATGACCCAATGCGTAGATCTTCGTTTTGGTTTGCTAACATTTTCGGACGGCTTCTCCAAATGCAGTCATCATTTTTGTTGCTTTTTCCATCATGGACATCATTTCCATCATTTTGTTATTATACTCTGTATGGAAGTTTGCGATGAGGGTAGCTGCGTCCTGTACCGACACTTCTTGTGGTTGTGCTGGAGATTCTGAGGTGGTTTCAGCGGATTTTTTCGCTGCCTGTGCGTAGCTGACTCCTTTGTTGATTGGAGCGCTGTTTATGGGTCTTCCTACCGGTCTTGTTGGGGCAGGTGTTTTCTTTTTGGGGGCCTTAGAGCATCCTCGATAATTTGCTGTGTGCGCTTCACCACAGTTTGCACATTTGGGGTCGGTTTTCCGGCTTTTCTCACTGTCGTTACTGATGTGGTTTTCTCCGCATTTTACACATCTGGATCCGCAATGGCAAGCCTTTGAGCTGTGATAGAACCCTTGACAGTTATAACACTGTAGGGTGTCTTTTGTGATTTTGAATTCATCCTCCACATAGATGCGCATGTAGCATATATCAGATATTTTTTTAATTTTTGCAACGTCTTCCTCTTTGAGGGTGACGATGAAATGTGGCAGTACTTTTTTATCAGCTTTTTTGGAGATCATATTGATCACCCTTGTTGCTTCTATTCCTTTATTGTATAGTTCGTCTTTAATTGCTACTGTGCTAGTAGTAGCAGATAGCCCTTTTATAATGACTCTTTTTAGTTTATCGCTATCTATGGGATATGCGATGAATTCTACTTTTGGACTGTGTTCTTCTAGGATGTGTACCATTCCTAGGTAATCTTTTCTGGTTTTTGTGTTAATAACAATCGATCTGCCTGATCGTGCAAACTTATTGACTGATATTATGCCTTGGTTGGCTGCTCTCTGCAGGATTTTTTGGTGTTCTCCTACAGTTTTTAGGATTATCGCCGGTGGTTTCGGCTCTTTTACTATAGGCTCCTCGCTTGTTTGCGGTGAGTCTTTTGGTACGTCGTTTTCTTTTTCAACTTGGCTATTTTTGCTCAAGTTATTTTGGGCAGTTTTCTTTTTCTGGCTTCTTTCATGAGCCTCTTTCGCAGCCTTGTTAAATTCGATTTCTTTCCGCTGATTTATTATCTACGTCTGCTTTTCGGCGACGCTTATTTTTGTTTTCACACTACTGTCTGATTTCTCAGTAGTGGTGCCTGTCTTTTTTCCTTTTTTGTTTTGGACTTGTGTCCAACCTGCAGGTTCTTTGGTTGTTATGATTCTTTCCGGCTCTTTAGGCTTACCTTTGCTACCGGATGGCTTTACGGGGGTAGGTGAACCGATTCCTAGTTCCACTAGCTTTACAACGTCATTATCGAGGGAGGCTTTCCACGGGTCGATTTCCATTATTGACTCTTCTTTCTCCTTGGCTGCTGTTAATGCCATTATATGTTGTACAAGTTTTTGTATCTCCTTGTCCTTTTCTTTGTTTTCGTTTCTCAGCTCAGTCATATGAGCAAGAAGGTCTTGGATTTGTTTATTTGCCTTTTCCTCGCGGATACGGCTTTCTTCTTTAAGGGATTTGATCTGTTCCGTCAGTACATTGACCGACCTTAAAAGCTCATTGGCCTTTTCCCTTTCCGCCATTTCTCTGGCCTTTTTCTTTACTTCTTCGTCTTCCGAAGAGTCTTCTTTGGGCCTTAGCCTTTTCATTTTCTTGCCGATTTCGGGCTCGGCTTCATTTTTGGAGACGTTGTACACGGCGGGTTGTGTCTCTACTACAGTTGGGGGTGGGGCTTCGCGCAATTCTGCAGCTGGGCTCGGCTCTTCGTCGATGGCGTCCATCGTATTGATATCGTCATCGTTGTCGATTTCGCTTTTTTCTTCCTCCGACTCGGCAGATAGGAGTCATCGTCAGATATTACGATTTCTATGTCGTCGATCGCGGGATTAGTCGATTTAATAAATTTATTATATAGCTCGATCGAGCTGTCAACAGAGGGGTTTGATGATTCGGCTAAATCATTCTCTTCTTCTTCTTGTGTTGTCACCTGCGTGACAACACTTTCTGGGGGGGGAATATCACTCATATTGCCGTAAGGCAGTGAACAAATAGTTCATAAGATATAAGAAAATTCTACTTAGACGACTCTGTTTTTTTTCCACCGACTGACCGCTGTCAGTACGGCTTACTGGGTGCCGTCCCAGGTACCTCGCGGTAGTTCACTCCCTGTATTCACAGTGAGGGATCCTCTTCCTGTTTCTCACACCTCAAGAGCAGGGGCCGTTTCTGTCCGACCTTGTCAAATGTCAAGGCCTTACAGTGTCATCCCTGACGACACACTGAGGTGATCCCGAATTCTTCGCAAACGCGAAGCTATTATAGCCTCCGCGAGGAGCCTATAAAAACAGCTCCTCGACGGTTTAACTAGTAACAACCTCGCATGCGCTTTTCGCTGATATGTAGGACAAGTGCCTATGACACACTCGGTGTCTTACCCACCGGGAGCTGAAAAGCTCCGTTGACAATAGGTCAGTCGCCCCCACCTAAGCACGCTTCTCTCTCACGTCCGTACTGTTTGGCTGCTCGAGTCGAACTAGATTATTATAAACACACACGCAGTGATCAACCCTGCCCCTAGGAACATGTGTATACCAATGTAAGAATGGGATCCACATGTCCGAAGATCAAACCGGTCACACCTCGCTAGTCGAAGTGGTACCTATCTGACCCCCAGGCTTTTCCACCACCCCTCCTCATCGTGTGACTTACGTGAGGAGGCTTATGATCTGAAATTTTCTTAAGATGCCCTGGGTAATAGGACATCCTCGGTTTTTAGTGAATGTGGTTATGCTACCTAACTGTAGGGGTAGCCACATCTAGGCTTTTCTCCCTATTTACTTTACTGACTCAATTGATTTTACTCTAGCTTTACGTCGGGACTTGAGTCCCTAAAAAAAGAAAAAAGAGCGTGTGTTCCGACCATAGAGCCATCAGCCTGAGCTGATGACTCTATGTCCGGAAAAGAGTGTGTGCTCGGTCACTCAGCCGCCGATTTGGCAAAATAAATTTTGTTCTCCTCGCCGGCTGAGCACCCGAGAGGGGTCCGGCCACCAAGCCCATGCATGCCGCACATGACCTCAGTGCTCGGATTTCGCGAGTAGATCTTTCATTTCGATCTGCCTTAAGGGCCTAGTCCGCGGAGCGGTATATAGAAGGCCTGGCGGGCCCCTTCTATTTTTGCTATATAAGGTAAATTTACGTTAAACGGTTTAATGAAAAGTATGAATGTATCAATATGAATTTACGTTATTTAATCAGAAAACACTTTTTTTTTTGTTTTTTTTTGTTTTTTTTTTGTTTTTTTTTTGTGGACTTCCTTGTGGCGTCGGGACTATAAAATGCCTGGGCAACAATTCTTTCCTTTTTTCCTTAATCCTATTTGTGTGCGTGTATTGGGGTGTGCATTCCCAAGTGTATAATGCTCTCACACACCCCGGTGTATATTGGACTTATAATTACCTAAAAACCTAAAAAAGAAAAGCGTACCCTCTCGCCAGAGTTTTTTTTTGGTGTGTTTTCTGATTGACTGCATTTCTTTGTTCGTTCTTCTTGCAACCATCTCATTCTTTATTTATTCGTTCGGGTTCTCCCTATATCGAGCTATCTGTTGTTTTGGTCTTCTGTGTACCGTCCTTGTGTTTTCATTGTAGTTAGTCAGCTCTCTTAACATTCTGCTGGGGTGGTTTCTTAGTCCGTTAAAAATTTCATATGCTCTCTCGTCTAGCGTGCGTAGGATTCTTGTTTGTCCTGAGTCTCTATATACATATCTCAAGGGTACGTACCTTGGTATCTTAAGGGCATCTCTGACTATTTGATTTTGAGTAGTCTGTATCTTTTTCCTGTTTGTTTTACAGGTGTGTCCCCACGCTGCGGATGCATATGTTAGGACTGGCAGGATAATACTATTCGCAACCCTGATTTTGGTTTTAAATCGTAGTTTACTTTTCCTTCCAATAAGTGTTGAGAGCTGACTTTTCAACGCTTTGGCTTTGCGTATTTGCTGATTGATGTGCTCAGTGAACGTTAGCTTCTTATCTAGATGTACCCCTAGGTATTTAGCCTGGTTGGTCCAGTCTACTGGGGTGTTTTCGATTGTAATTTCGCGATTTGGTACACTTCTTCTGTGACTAAACATTACAGCCTGTGTTTTATCTGGATTTAGGGCTATTTTCCATTTTATGCACCATCTTTGGAATCTGTTTAGTGCTCTTTGCAGATGATTAGCTGCATGATCCGGGTTTCTCCAGCTAACAGCTATTGCTGTGTCGTCAGCGTAAAGACTCAACAGAGAGCCTGGCTCTTTTGGCGTGTCGGCCGTATAGATGGTGTACAGGTACGGCGACAGCACCGCTCCCTGAGGCACACCCGCCTCCAGGGTCCCGACTTCGGATAGGGTTGCCCCTATTCGAACTCTGAACCTTCTGTTGGCAAGATATGACGCAAGGAGGCATGTCATCGCCTCACTGTAACCAAATTCATTCATTTTATAGATGAGTCCATGGTGCCAGACTCTGTCGAAGGCTTTGCTGACGTCCAGAAAAGCTGTAGCTGTGTACATTTTTTCATTAAATCCTTTGGTGATGAATTCTGTAAGTCGTAGTACCTGCAATTCACAGGAGTGTTCGCTTCTGAACCCGAATTGAGCCTCTGGTATGGTTCCTAGCATTTGTGATTCTTCATTGAGTCTTTTTAGTATAACTCTTTCCGCTATCTTGCTTATAGATGATAATAAGCTGATAGGTCTGTAATTTTGCGGAAATGTGCCGTTTTTACCAGGTTTTGCAATCATTATTACGTGTGCCTCATTCCACCTATCTGGGAAATATCGTAGTTTTAGCATGTTGTTTATTATGTTAGTGATATAAACAATAGCTTTTGTTGGTAGATTTTTCAGCGCCCTATTTGTGATGTTGTCGGGTCCTGGGGCTTTTTTGGCATTTGTCATTTTTATAAGTTCCTTTATTCCTTTGGGAGATGTATGTGTAATACCTATTCTGCCCTTTTTCCTTCTAAGTCTTCTCGCTGTTCTTTCTACCTCTTCTTCAAAGTCTATGTCATCGTCGGGGTCTTCGTTGTTTCTACACGCCCTTTCTAGTTCGTCCTTCATGACTTCGGCTTTGTCGATTTCCGTATGGACAATCCCGTTTACTCCGTGTAGGGGAGGTATGGGTTTCTTGTCCTTTCGAAGGATTTTAGATAACTTCCAGAAGGCGGATTTGTTAGGATTTAGCTCATCGATATAGGAGTCCCAGCTTTCATTTCTATGATTTTGAAGTTGTTTTTTCACTTCCCTGTCTAGCTCATTTGCAATCCTTTTGTCTTCTACCATTCTTGTGCGGTAGGCTCTTCTTCTTTTCCGGTTTTTCTCTTTGATTAGGTTTTGAAGTTCTATACTTATATCCCTGAATCTTCCTTTTTGTCTTGTGATTGTTTCGGTTTTGGAGCTGGCATCGATAGCAGTGTTTATTGCTTGTTATAGTTTTATTACACTGTCTTCTAGTTCTGTAATATTATTAATTGTTGGGATGTTACCGATGTTCTCGCTCACAATTCTTCTAAAGTTTGGCCAACTTGTTTTCTTTCTGTTGTGGGGCTGCAAATAGTTCAATTCTGTTGCGCCCAGGGTCAGGACGATTAGGTTATGTGTCGAATCGCCTTCATTTAGAGAGTGTATCTCGTATTGTTGACCCACGTTGTGTAGGATTGCAATGTCGAGATACGTAGGGAGTTCTCCGTGGAAACATGTCGGTTCTGTTGGTCCGATGACATATGTGTTCGGTCTGTTCTCGAGATGGTTGCAGAGATATCTTCCGTTTCGGTTGGTCGTCCTGTCAAACCAATTGGGAGATCTAGCATTTAGGTCTCCAATAATTATAGTTGGCTCTTCTGAGTTCAGTATTAGGCTCAAATCTTCGTTGAAAATCGGATCATGTGGTCTAACGTAAGCTGACACTATTTTTAGTGTTTCGTTGTTGGCCTTAAGTCGAATAATTGTGGCTTCCATTGTCACCAGTCCGTCTGGTGTTGGGATGTGCTCGTGTTCGAGTCCCCTTTTTGACTAATATAGCTGTTCCTCCTGATAATGCTCTATGATCCGTTCTATAGATATCGTAGCCTGGAAATTTTGTTTTTTTCCTTTCCACTAGTTTGGTTTCTTGAAGGGCTACGATATCGAGCTCTAATCTGTTTATTATTTCATCCAGAAGGTTGATCTTTTTGAATATTCCGCCGGAATTCCATGACCCAATGCGTAGATCTTCGTTTTGGTTTGCTAACATTTTCGGACGGCTTCTCCAAATGCAGTCATCATTTTTGTTGCTTTGTCCATCATGGACATCATTTCCATCATTTTGTTATTATACTCTGTATGGAAGTTTGCGATGAGGGTAGCTGCGTCCTGTACCGACACTTCTTGTGGTTGTGCTGGAGATTCTGCGGTGGTTTCAGCGGATTTTTTCGCTGCCTGTGCGTAGCTGACTCCTTTGTTGATTGGAGCGCTGTTTATGGGTCTTCCTACCGGTCTTGTTGAGGCAGGTGTTTTCTTTTTGGGGGCCTTAGAGCATCCTCGATAATTTGCTGTGTGCGCTTTACCACAGTTTGCACATTTGGGGTCGGTTTCCCGGCTTTTCTCACTGTCGTTACTGATGTGGTTTTCTCCGCATTTTACACATCTGGATCCGCAATGGCAAGCCTTTGAGCTGTGATAGAACCCTTGACAGTTATAACACTGTAGGGGGTCTTTTGTGATTTTGAATTCATCCTTCACATAGATGCGCATGTAGCATATATCAGATATTTTTTTAATTTTTGCAACGTCTTCCTCTTTGAGGGTGACGATGAAATGTGGCAGTACTTTTTTATCAGCTTTTTTGGAGATCATATTGATCACCCTTGTTGCTTCTATTCCTTTATTGTATAGTTCGTCTTTAATTGCTACTGTGCTAGTAGTAGCAGATAGCCCTTTTATAATGACTCTTTTTAGTTTATCGCTATCTATGGGATATGCGATGATTTCTACTTTTGGACTGTGTTCTTCTAGGATGTGTACCATTCCTAGGTAATCTTTTCTGGTTTTTGTGTTAATAACAATCGATCTGCCTGATCGTGCAAACTTATTGACTGATATTATGCCTTGGTTGGCTGCTCTCTGCAGGATTTTTTGGTGTTCTCCTACAGTTTTTAGGATTATCGCCGGTGGTTTCGGCTCTTTTACTATAGGCTCCTCGCTTGTTTGCGGTGAGTCTTTTGGTACGTCGTTTTCTTTTTCAACTTGGCTATTTTTGCTCAAGTTATTTTGGGCAGTTTTATTTTTCTGGCTTCTTTCATGAGCCTCTTTCGCAGCCTTGTTAAATTCGATTTCTTTCCGCTGATTTATTATCTGCGTCTGCTTTTCGGAGACGCTTATTTTTGTTTTCACACTACTGTCTGATTTCTCAGTAGTGGTGCCTGTCTTTTTTCCTTTTTTGTTTTGGACTTGTGTCCAACCTGCAGGTTCTTTGGTTGTTATGATTCTTTCCGGCTCTTTAGGCTTGCCTTTTCTACTGGATGGCTTTACGGGGGGAGGTGAACCGATTCCTAGTTCCACTAGCTTTACAACGTCATTATCGAGGGAGGCTTTCCACGGGTCGATTTCCATTATTGACTCTTCTTTCTCCTTGGCTGCTGTTAATGCCATTATATGTTGTACAAGTTTTTGTATCTCCTTGTCCTTTTCTTTGTTTTCGTTTCTCAGCTCAGTCATCTGAGCGAGAAGGTCTTGGATTTGTTTATTTGCCTTTTCCTCGCGGATACGGCTTTCTTCTTTAAGGGATTTGATCTGTTCCGTCAGTACATTGACCGACCTTAAAAGCTCATTGGCCTTTTCCCTTTCCGCCATTTCTCTGGCCTTTTTCTTTACTTCTTCGTCTTCCGAAGAGTCTTCTTTAGGCCTTAGCCTTTTCATTCTCTTGCCGATTTCGGGCTCGGCTTCATTTTTGGAGACGTTGTCCACGGCGGGTTGTGTCTCTACTACAGTTGGGGGTGGGGCTTCGCGCGATTCTGCAGCTGGGCTCGGCTCTTCGTCGATGGCGTCCATCGTATTGATATCGTCATCGGTGTCGATTTCGCTTTTTTCTTCCTCCGACTCGGGCAGATAGGAGTCATCGTCAGAAGATATTACGATTTCTATGTCGTCGATCGCGGGATTAGTCGATTTAATAAATTTATTATATAGCTCGATCGAGCTGTCAACAGAGGGGTTTGATGATTCGGCTAAATCATTCTCTTCTTCTTCTTGTGTTGTCACCTGCGTGACAACACTTTCTGGGGGGGGAATATCACTCATATTGCCGTAAGGCAGTGAACAAATAGTTCATAAGATATAAGAAAATTCTACTTAGACGACTCTGTTTTTTTTCCACCGACTGACGGCTGTCAGTACGGCTTACTGGGTGCCGTCCCAGGTACCTTGCGGTAGTTCACTCCCTGTATTCACAGTGAGGGATCCTCTTCCTGTTTCTCACACCTCACGAGCAGGGGCCGTTTCTGTCCGACCTTGTCAAATGTCAAGGCCTTACAGTGTCATCCCTGACGACACACTGAGGTGATCCCGAATTCTTCGCAAACGCGAAGCTATTATAGCCTCCGCGAGGAGCCTATAAAAACAGCTCCTCGACGGTTTAACTAGTAACAACCTCGCATCCGCTTTTCGCTAATATGTAGGACAAGTGCCTATGCCACACTCGGTGTCTTACCCACCGGGAGCTGAAAAGCTCCGTTGACAATAGGTCAGTCGCCCCCACCTAAGCACGCTTCTCTCTCACGTCCGTACTGTTCGGCTGCTCAAGTCGAACTACTAGATTATTATAAAGGGGTTGCAGTTAAATCTTTTATATAAGGGATTGCAAAATAATAACAAAATTCGCGCAAGCGCATTACATTTATTTAGCACTGTAATCAAATATATATCCCTATAATGTTTGATTGCTCTCTGTCACAATACATAAAGAAAATCTTTATTTGATTACTGAAAATGGTCAGAAAACGTGAAATAATCAAAAATTATTTAGGAGGAAAAAAATCTAATTTCAATAATTAAAAGGTTTAAAAACATTGAAAACACTAAAATTGGCAGTGGTTGGTCCAAACGGAAGCATTCAACATAGAAAAAAATTGCTGGTGGATATAATAGCATCCGTAAAACAGGTATTATAAAGGGATTGCAGTTAAATCTTTTATATAAGGGATTGCAAAATGAAAACAAAATTCGCGCAAGCGCATTACATTTATTTAGCACTGTAATCAAATATATATCCCTATAATGTTTGGTTGCTCTCTGTCACAATACATAAAGAAAATCTTTAATTGATTACTTAAAATGGCCAGAAAACGTGAAATAATCAAAAATTATTTAGGAGGAAAAAAATCTAATTTCAATAATTAAAAGGTTTAAAAACATTGAAAACACTAAAATTGGCAGTGGTTGGTCAAAACAGAAGCATTCAACATAAAAAAAAATTGCTGGTGAATATAATAGCATCCGTAAAACAGGTATTATAAAGGGATTGCAGTTAAATCTTTTATATAAGGGATTGCAAAATGAAAACAAAATTCGCGCAAGCGCATTACATTTATTTAGCACTGTAATCAAATATATATCCTTATAATGTTTGGTTGCTCTTTGTCACAATACATAAAGAAAATCTTTGTTTGATTACTTAAAATGGCCAGAAAACATGAAATAATCAAAAATTATTTAGGAGGAAAAAAATCTAATTTCAATAATTAAAAGGTTTAAAAACATTGAAAACACTAAAATTGGCAGTGGTTGGTCAAAACCGAAGCACTAAACATAGAAAAAAATTGCTGGTGAATATAATAGCATCCGTAAAACAGGTATTATAAAGGGATTGCAGTTAAATCTTTTATATAAGGTATTGCAAAATGAAAACAAAATTCGCGCAAGCGCATTACATTTATTTAGCACTGTAATCAAATATATATCCCTATAATGTTTGGTTGCTCTCTGTCACAATACATAAAGAAAATCTTTGTTTGATTACTTAAAATGGTCAGAAAATGTGAAATAATCAAAAATTATTTAATTCCAAGGTATTATAAAGGGACACACACACACACACACACAATCACGCTAAGCGATCAAACCAACCTCTAGCAACATGTGTATACCATACTAAGCATGGGATCCACATGTCCGAAGATCAAACCGGTCACACTTCGCTAGTCGAAGTGGTACCTATCTGACCCCCAGGTTTTTCCACCACCCCTCCTCATCGTGTGACATACGTGAGGAGGCTTATGATCTTGAAAGTTACTAGAGTTGCCTTGGGTAATGAGACACCTCCCGTTTTTAATTATTGTGGTTATGCCACCTAACTGTAGGGGTAGCCACATCTAGGCTTTTCTCCCTAATTACTTTACTGACTCTATAGATTTTACTCTAACTGCACTTCGGGACTTGAGTCCCTTAAACAAAAAGAAAAAGTAGCGTGTGTTCCGTCCATGGAGTCGACAGCCTAAGCTGTCGACTTCATGTTCGGAAAGAGTGTGTGCTCGATCACTCAGCCGCCGATTTGGCAAAAATAAATTTTGTTCTCCTCGCCGGCTTTGTGTCCGATGTGGGTCCGGCCATTGAGCCCATGCTTGCCGCACATGACCTCAGTGCTCGGGTGTCGCGAGAGGATGAGTATCACTTGATTCGCCTTAAGGGCTTAATCCGCATCAGCGGTGTATAGAAGGCCTGAAGGGTCTTCTATATGGAAGATTGAAGTGATTTTACGTTAAAACGTTTAATGATAAAATTGACTAAAAACTAACTGAATTTAATAGAAAACAACCGATTTTTTTTTTTGTGGGGTCTTCCTTGGCGTTGGGACTTTAAAATGCCGGCACAATTCTTACCCTTTTATTTCTTACATGCTAAATTGTGTGGGTGGGTTGGGGTGTGCATTGCAGGGTGTATACGGCCTCCACACACCCCGGTGTATAGTGTCCTTATCTAAGTGCCTTGGCACCTGTATCCTCTCGCCAGAGTCCTAAAAGAGAAGGATTTTTTTGGTGGTTGTTTTCTGATGTCTGCATTCTTTTATTTAGACGCCTTTGCGACCATCTCATTTTTCATTTATTAGTTTGGGACCCTATATCCGGCTATTTGCTGTTTAGGTCTTCTGTGTACCGTCCTGGTGTTTGCGTTGTAGTTTGTCAGCTCTCTCAACATGCTACTTGGGTGGTTATTTAGTCCATTGAAAAGTTCGTATGCCTTTTTGTCCATTGTGTGTAGGATCCTTGTTTGTCCTGAGTCTCTGTATAAATTTCTCAGAGGTACATATCTTGGCAGATTCAGGGCGTCTCTTATTAATTGATTTTGCGCTGTTTGTATTTTCTTCCTGTTAGTTTTACAGGTGTGTCCCCACGCAGCGGAGGCATACGAGAGGACTGGTAGGATAATGCTATTCGCCATCCTGATTTTGGTTTTGAACCTTAACTTGCTTCTTCTGCCAATTAGCGATGAGAGCTGACTTTTCAGCGCTTTGGCTCTATACGTTTGCTGATTTATGTGCTGCGTAAATGTAAGCTTTTTGTCGAGTAACACTCCTAGGTATTTGGCCTCATTTGTCCATTGTACTGGGGTGTTTCCAATTGTTAGTTCTTGATTCGGTACACTTTTTCTGTGACTAAACATTACAGCCTGTGTTTTATCTGGGTTTATGGCTATTTTCCATTTAATGCACCATCTTACGAATCTGTTGAGTGCTCTCTGCAGATGATTAGCTGCATGATTTGGATTTCTCCAGCTAACAGCTATTGCCGTATCGTCAGCGTAAAGACTTAGCAGGGATCCTGGTTCTTTTGGCCTGTCGGCCGTATAGATGGTGTACACGTAAGGCGACAAAACAGCTCCCTGAGGCACTCCCGCCTCCAGGGTCCCGACCTCGGACAGGGTTGCCCCTGTCCGAACTCTGAACCTTCTGTTGGCTAGGTATGATCCAAGGAGGCATGTCATCGCCTCGCTGTATCCCATGGTGTTCATTTTATAAATGAGTCCATCATGCCAGACCCTGTCAAATGCTTTACTGACGTCCAGAAATGCTGTTGCCGTGTACATTTTTTCGTTGTATCCTTTAGTTGTGAATTCTGTGAAACGTAGAACTTGTAGTTCGCATGAATGTTCGCTTCTGAATCCAAATTGAGCTTCTGGTATGGTGCCTAATGCTTCCGATTCTTCATTGAGTCTTTTTAATATAACTCTTTCCGCTATCTTGCTTATTGATGATAATAAGCTGATAGGTCTATAATTTTGCTGAAAATTGCCATCTTTCCCTGGTTTTTTGATCATAATTATATGTGCCTCCTTCCATCTGTCTGGAAAATATCTTAATTTGAGCATGTTGTTCACTATGTTCGTTATGTAGACAATAGCTTTGTTGGGTAGGTTTTTGAGTGCCCTGTTTGTGATGTTGTCAGGTCCTGGGGCTTTTTTGGCATTTGATAATTTTATCAGCTCTTTAATTTCATCGGGAGATGTATGAGTTATACCAATTCTACCCTTTCTTCTCTTTAGTCTTCTGGTTGTTCTTTCTACCTCTTCTTCGAAGTCTATGGCTTCATTGGGATTTTCGTTGTTTCTGCATGCCCTTTCTAATTCGTCCTTTAGGACTTCAGCTTTGTCTCTCTCCGTATGAACAATCCCGTTTCTCCGTGCAAGGGAGGTATGGGTTTCTTGTCCTGTCGGAGTATTTTCGATAATTTCCAGAAGGCGGATTTGTTTGGGTCTAATTCTTGGATATAGTTGTCCCAGCTTTCGCTTCTATGTTCTCGTAGTTGTCTTTTAACTTCCCTATCTAGCTCATTTGCAATCCTTTTATCTTCTAGAGTTCTAGTGCGATAGGCTCTTCTTCTTTTTCTGTTTTTTTCTTTTATTAGGTTTTGTAGTTCGAGACTTATATCTCCGAATCTTCCTTTTTGTCGGGTAGTATTTTCGGTTTTTGAGCTGGCATCGATAGCATTGTTTATTGTTGTTTCTAGTTTAGCTACACTGTCTTCTAATTCTGTGATGTTGTTAATTGTTGGGATGTTACCGATGTTTTCGCTAAAAACCCTTCTGAAATTTGACCAGTTTGTAATCTTCTTTTGGTGGGGCTGCAAATAGTTTAATTCTATTGCACCCATGGTCAGGACGATTAGATTGTGCGTCGAATCGCCTTCGTTTAGAGATTGTATCTCGTATTGTTGACCCACGTTGTGTAGGATTGCAATGTCTAGATGTGTAGGGAGTTGTCCGTGAAAACAGGTCGGTCCTGTTGGTCCGATCACGTATGTATTGGGTCTGTTTTCGAGATGGCCGAAAAGTCGTCTTCCGTTGTTGTTTGTTGCTCTGTCGAACCATAGGGGAGATCTCGCATTTAAGTCTCCTATAATCACTGTGGGCTCTTCTGTATCGAGGATTAGGCTCAAATCTTCATCGAATATCAAATCGTTTGGTCTGACATAAGCTGACACTATTTTTAGTGTTTCGTTGTTGGCCTTTAATCTGACTAGCGTGGCTTCCATTGTCACCAGTCCATCTGGTGTGGGTATGTGTTTGTGTTCTATGCCTTTTTTAACTAGTATGGCTGTTCCTCCTGATATCGCTCTATGGTCAGTTCTGTAGATATCGTAGCCTGGAAATTTGGTTTTCTTCCTTTCCACTAATTTGGTTTCTTGAAGGGCTACGATATCGAGCTCTAATCTGTTGATCATCTCATCCAAGAGGTTGAGTTTTTTGAAAATTCCACCGGAATTCCAGGACCTTATGCGTAGATCCTCCGTACGGTTCGCTAGCATTGTCGGTGTATTTCTCCGAATGCAGTCATCATTTTAGTTGCACGGTCCATCATGGACATCATCTTCTTATTGTACTCCATATGAAACGAAGCAATAAGTGTGGCAGCATCTTGCATGGTAGGAGCTGCTTCTTCTGGAGTTGTTTTGGCAGCTTGAGCGTAGCTGAAGCCCGTGGTTGTTGTGGATGGTTTGATCGGTTTGCTCGCCGGTTTTACGGGGGCAGGGATCTTCTTCTTGGGAGCTTTGGAGCATCCTCTGTAGTTGGCTGTGTGTGCTTGGTCACAGTTGGCACATTTTGGGGCTGTTTCCTTGCTCTTTTCACAATCATTACTTAGATGGTTTCCACCACACTTTACGCATCTGGAGACGCAGTGGCAAGCCTTAGAACTATGATAATAGCCCTGGCAGTTAAAACACTGTAGGGTGTCCTTTGTTGTTTTGAATTCATCTTCAAAACGAACTCTCATGAAGCACAAATTTGTGACTCCGCGTATCTTTTGTATGTCATCCTCTTTGAGGGTGATCAGGAAGAAAGGCAAGATCTGTTTTCCTTCTTTTTTAGAGTACATGTTGCTGACTCTTGTTACGTCAACCTTTTTTCTTTTAATTCGTTGAGAATTACATCTGTTTTAGTATTTGCAGATAGCCCTTTTAATATGACCCTTTTTAGTTTTTCGTTGTCAATTGGGTAGGCAATATACTCTACCTTAGGTGTGTGCTCTTCTAGTATTTTGACTACTCCTAGGTAGTCTTCCCTTGACTTTGTATTTATTACTATGGTTCTACCAGATCTGGCAAACTTATTGTCTGATATAATACCTGCTTTTGCCGCTTTTTGCAGGATTGCTTGATGTTCTGCGACCGTCTTTAAGATGATCGCAGGAGGTTTTGGTTTTCTTACGTTAACCTCAGCAGGTTTTTGAGGGGTTTCGTCGTTCTCTTTTTCTACTTGGGTTTCTTTTGGAATCTCCAAGTTTTTGTGGGCTTTTTGCTCACTTCTTTTTTTCAGATCTTTGGCGGCTTTAGTGAGCGCTTCGTAATTCCTTTCTTGGATCTTTTGAGTTTGTTTTTCTGCAACACTCAAAGATTTTTTTGGTTTCTCGCTACTGTTTGTTGGTTTTTCAGTAGCGGTGCCTTTTTTTGCTTTTTCCTTTTTTTGGACTTTTGTCCATCCTGCATCGTTTTTCTCTGTTTCTTTTTCCTTTGTTTTTAGTTCTATCGGCTTTACTGCACCTCCAGACGTAGAAGGAGTGGCTTTTTCCATCTTGCGTGGAGTTTTGTCTCTAGGCTTGTGGGTTTCCCACAAGGCCTGATCTCTTTCTTTTTCTTCTTGTATCAGCTTTTCATTTCGCTCGGTCAGAGCCATTATATGGCCGACCAGTTTCTTGATTTCTTTATCCTTTTCTTGGTTCTCCTTCCTTAACTCAGTCATCTGAGTTAGGAGATCCTGGATTTGGGCCTGTGCCTGTTTTTCGCGCTGACGACTCTCTTTCTGTAGTTGTCTTATTTGTTCGGTTAATAGGTCTACCGATTTGTAAAGACCGCTTTCGTCTTTATCCTTGGATTTTTTGGATACTTCTTCTTCGTCAGAGTGTTCTGCAGTTGGCCTTTGCCTTTTTTGTTTTTTGCCTACCTCCGGCTCGGCATCGTAGACGGTGGAGATGATGTCCACCGTGGGGGCTTTCATTTCGATGTTGCTTTCATCTAGTGGGGGCGGGGCTTCGGCGCTTAATGTTACGTCCGACTGGGCGTTCAGGTGGTCGTCCCACTGGACGTTCAGGTGGTCCTCCGACTGGACGTTCAGGGGGTCGTCCGACTGGGCGTCCATGGTGGTTGAGACGCTATCGTCTGTTTCCACCTCGCTGTATACTTCTTCTTCGTTCGGGACGAACGATTCATCATCGGAGGTATCTTCGATTATCTCGGATTCAGGGGTTAGTTTTGAGGTAAAATTGTTGTAAAGCTTAATCGCTGAAGCAACCGTAGGGGTGAGTGACTCGGGATAGTCACCATCTTCTTTTTCTTGTGATGTCATTTGCGTGACATCACTTTTTTGGGGGGGAATTTCACTCATCTTGCCGTAAGGCAGTGAACATAAATGTTCAAGACTAAAATTGGAGTTTACTACTCAGACGACTCTGTTTTTGTCTCCCCGCCAAGCCGCTGCCTGACGGTTTTCCTGGGTGTCGTCCCAGCAACCTCTCGGAAGTTCACTCCCTGATTTCTCAGGGAGGGATCCTCTTTACGTTTCACTCACCTCAGAGGCAGGGGCCGTTTCTGTCCGACTTAGATTCTAAATACTAAGCCTTACAGTGTCATCCCTGTCGACCCACTGAGATGAACCCGTATATTTTCGCAAACACGAAGCTATTAAAAGCCTCCTACGAGGAGCCTATAAAGGCAACCCCTCGAGGTTTAACTTAATAACAGCCTCGCATCCGCTCTTCGCTTATTTGAAAAACAAGTGCCTGTGCCACGCACGGTGACTTACACACCGGGAGCTGAGAAGCTCCGTTGACAACAGGTCAGTTGTCCTCACCTAAGCACACCTCGCTGACTCGCGTCCGTATCGTCCGACTGCTAGAGCCGAACTTGAAGACTCACACACACACACACAATCACGCTAAGCGATCAACCCAACCTCTAGGAACATGTGTATACCATACTAAGCATGGGATCCACATGTCCGAAGATCAAACCGGTCACACCTCGCTAGTCGAAGTGGTACCTATCTGACCCCCAGGTTTTTCCACCACCCCTCCTCATCGTGTGACATACGTGAGGAGGCTTATGATCTTGAAAGTTACTAGAGTTGCCTTGGGTAATGAGACAACTCCCGTTTTTAATTATTGTGGTTATGCCACCTAACTGTAGGGGTAGCCACATCTAGGCTTTTCTCCCTAATTACTTAACTGATTCTATAGATTTTACTCTAACTGCACTTCGGGACTTGAGTCCCTAAAACAAAAAAGAAAAAGTAGCGTGTGTGTTCCATCCATGGAGTCGACAGCCTGAGCTGTCGACTTCATGTTCGGAAAGAGTGTGTGCTCGATCACTCAGCCGCCGATTTGGCAAAAATAAATTTTGTTCTCCTCGCCGGCTGGGTGTCCGATGTGGGTCCGGCCACTGAGCCCATGTTTTCCGCACATGACCTCAGTGCTCGGGTGTCGCGAGAGGATCAGTATCACTCGATCCGCCTTAAGGGCCTATTCCGCATCAGCGGTATATAGAAGGCCTGAAGGGTCTTCTATATGGAGAAATTAAGTGACTTTACGTTAAAACGTTTAATGATTAAAATTGATTAAAAACTAACTGAATTTAAGAGAAAACAACCGATTTTTTTTTTTTTTTTTTTTTTTTTTGTGGGGTCTTCCTTGGCGTTGGGACTTTAAAATGCCGGCACAATTCTTACCCTTTTATTTCTTACATGCTAAATTGTGTGGGTGGGTTGGGGTGTGCATTGCAGGGTGTATACGGCCTCCACACACCCCGGTGTATAGTGTCCTTAACTAAGTGCCTTGGCACCTGTATCCTCTCGCCAGAGTCCTAAAAGAGAAGGATTTTTTTGGGTGGTTGTTTTCTGATGACTGCATTCTTTTATTTAGACGTCTTTGCGACCATCTCATTCTTCATTTATTGGTTTGGGACCCTATATCCGGCTATTTGCTGTTTAGGTCTTCTGTGTACCGTCCTGGTATTTGCGTTGTAGTTTGTCAGCTCTCTCAACATGCTGCTTGGGTGGTTATTTAGTCCATTGAAAAGTTCGTATGCCTTTTTGTCCATTGTGTGTAGGATCCTCGTTTGTCCTGAGTCTCTGTATAAATTTCTCAGAGGTACATATCTTGGCAGATTCAGAGCGTCTCTTATTAATTGATTTTGCGCTGTTTGTATTTTCTTCCTGTTAGTTTTACAGGTGTGTCCCCACGCAGCGGAGGCATACGAGAGGACTGGTAGGATAATGCTATTCGCCATCCTAATTTTGGTTTTGAACCTTAATTTGCTTCTTCTGCCAATTAGCGATGAGAGCTGACTTTTCAGCGCTTTGGCTCTATACGTTTGCTGATTTATGTGCTGCGTAAATGTAAGCTTTTTGTCGAGTAACACTCCTAGGTATTTGGCCTCATTTGTCCATTGTACTGGGGTGTTTCCAATTGTTAGTTCTTGATTTGGTACACTTTTTCTGTGACTAAACATTACAGCCTGTGTTTTATCTGGGTTTATGGCTATTTTCCATTTGATGCACCATCTTATGAATCTGTTGAGTGCTCTCTGCAGATGATTAGCTGCATGGTTTGGATTTCTCCAGCTAACAGCTATTGCCGTATCGTCAGCGTAAAGACTTAACAGGGATCCTGGTTCTTTTGGCGTGTCGGCCGTATAGATGGTGTACAAGTAAGGCGACAAAACAGCTCCCTGAGGCACACCTGCCTCCAGGGTCCCGACCTCGGACAGGGTTGCCCCTGTCCGAACTCTGAACCTTCTGTTGGCTAGATATGATCCAAGGAGGCATGTCATCGCCTCGCTGTATCCCATGGTGTTCATTTTATAGATGAGTCCATCATGCCAGACCCTGTCAAATGCTTTACTGACGTCCAGAAATGCTGTTGCCGTGTACATTTTTTCGTTATATCCTTTAGTTGTGAATTCTGTGAAACGTAGAACTTGTAGTTCGCATGAATGTTCGCTTCTGAATCCAAATTGAGCTTCTGGTATGGTGCCTAATGCTTCCGATTCTTCATTGAGTCTTTTTAGTATAACTCTTTCCGCTATCTTGCTTATTGATGATAATAAGCTGATAGGTCTATAGTTTTGCGGAAAAGTGCCGTCTTTCCCTGGTTTTTTGATCATAATTATATGTGCCTCCTTCCATCTGTCTGGGAAATATCTTAATTTGAGCATGTTGTTTACTATGTTCGTTATGTAGACAATAGCTTTGTTGGGTAGGTTTTTGAGTGCCCTGTTTGTGATGTTGTCAGGTCCTGGGGCTTTTTTGGCATTAGAGAGTTTAATTAGCTCTTTAATTTCATCAGGAGATGTATAAGTTATTCCTATTCTACCCTTGTTTCTCTTTAATCTTCTAGCTGTTCTTTCTACCTCTTCTTCGAAGTCTATGTCTTCATTGGGATTTTCGTTGTTTCTGCATGCTCTTTCTAGTTCGTCCTTTAGGACTTCAGCTTTATCTCTCTCCGTATGAACAATCCCGTTTTCTCCGTGTAAGGGAGGTATGGGTTTCTTATCCTGTCGGAGTATTTTCGATAGTTTCCAGAAGGCGGATTTGTTTGGGTCTAATTCTTGGATATAGTTGTCCCAGTTTTCGCTTCTATGTTCTCGTAGTTGTCTTTTAACTTCCCTGTCTAGCTCATTTGCAATCCTTTTATCTTCTAGAGTTCTAGTACGGTAGGCTCTTCTTCTTTTTCTATTTTTTTCCTTTATTAGGTTTTGTAGTTCGAGACTAATATCTCCGAATCTTCCTTGTTGTCTGGTAGTGTTTTCGATTTTTGAGCTGGCATCGATAGCATTATTTATGGTTGTTTCTAGTTTAGTTACACTGTCTTCTAGTTCTGTAATGTTGTTTATTGTTGGGATGTTACCGATGTTTTTGCTAAAAACCCTTCTGAAGTTTGACCAGTTTGTAATCTTCTTTTGGTGGGGCTGCAAATAGTTTAGTTCTATTGCACCCAGGGTCAGGACGATTAGGTTGTGCGTTGAATCGCCTTCATTTAGAGATTGTATCTCGTGTTGTTGACCCACGTTGTGTAGGATTGCAATGTCTAGATGTGTTGGGAGTTGTCCGTGAAAACAGGTCGGTCCTGTTGGTCCGATCACGTAGGTGTTTGGTCTGTTTTCGAGATGGCCGCAAAGTCGTCTCCCGTTGTTATTGGTTGCTCTGTCGAACCATAGGGGAGATCTCGCATTAAGGTCTCCTATAATCACTGTGGGCTCTTCTGTATCGAGGATTAGGCTCAAGTCTTCATCGAATATCAAATCGTTAGGTCTGACATAAGCTGACACTATTTTTAGTGTTTCGTTGTTGGCCTTTAATCTGACTAGCGTGGCTTCCATTGTCACCAGTCCATCTGGTGTTGGTATGTGTTCATGTTCTAAGCCTTTTTTAACTAGTATGGCTGTTCCTCCTGATATCGCTCTATGGTCAGTTCTATAGATATCGTAGCCTGGGAATTTGGTTTTCTTCCTTTCCACTAATTTGGTTTCTTGAAGGGCTACGATATCGAGCTCTAATCTGTTGATCATCTCATCCAAAAGGTTGAGTTTTTTGAAAATTCCACCGGAATTCCAGGACCCTATGCGTAGATCCTCCGTACGGTTCGGTAGCATTGTCGATTTATTTCTCCGAATGCAGTCATCATCTTTGTAGCTCTGTCCATCATGGACATCATCTCCATCATTTTTTTGTTATATTCCGTGTGGAATGTAGCAATAAGAGTGGCGGCGTCATTCATTGTGGGAGCTGCTTCTTCTGGGGTTGTTTTAGCTGCTTGAGCGTAGCTAAAGCTCGTGGAAGTTGTTGCTGGTTTTATTGGCCTGCTCGCCGGTTTTACTGGGGCAGGGGTCTTCTTTTTAGGAGCTTTTGAGCAACCTCTGTAGTTAGCCGTGTGCGCTTGATCGCAGTTGGCACATTTTGGAGCTGTTTCTTTACTCTTTTCGCAGTCGTTGCTGAGATGGTTTTCTCCACACTTCACACATCTGGAGTCGCAGTGGCAAGCCTTAGAACTGTGGTAATATCCCTGGCAGTTAAAACACTGTAGGGTGTCCTTCGTTATTTTAAGTTCGTCTTCGAAACGAACCCTCATATAGCACAAGTTTGTAACTTTTCGTATTTTCTGTACGTCATCCTCCTTGAGGGTGATCATGAAGAAAGGCAGTATTTGTTTACCTTCTTTTTTTGAGAACATGTTGCTGACTCTTGTTGCGTCAACATCTTTTTGTCTTAATTCATTTAGAATTAATTCTGTACTCGTGCTTGCAGATAGCCCTTTTAGTATCACCCTCTTTAGTTTCTCACTATCTATTGGGTAGGCAATATACTCCACCTTCGGTGTATGTTCTTCTAGTATTTTAACTACTCCTAGGTAGTCTTCCCTGGTTTTAGTGTTAATTACTATTGATCTGCCGGATCTGGCAAATTTATTGTCGGAGTATATACCTTTTTTAGCCGCTTTTTGCAGGATCGCTTGATGTTCTGCGACCGTCTTTAGGATGATCGCAGGAGGTTTAGGTCTTCTGACGTTAACCTCTGCAGGTATCTGAGGGGCATCGTTGATTTCTTTGTCAACTTGGGTTTCTTTTTGTGTCTCCAAGTTTTTCTGGGCTTTTCTTTGCTCACTTCTTTTCTGGGTGTCTTTAGCGGCTTTAGTGAGCGCTTCGTCGTTCCTTTCTTGGATCTTTTGAGTTTGTTTTTCAACAACACTCAAAGATTTTTTAGGTTTCTCGTTACTGTTTGTAGGTTTCTCAGTAACGGTGCCTTTCTTTGCTTTTTCTTTTTTTTGGACTTTTGTCCATCCTGCTTCGTTTTTCTACGTTTCTTTTTCCTGTGTTTTCCGTTGTTCTTTCGGCTTTACTGCGCCTCCAGACGTGGAAGGAGTGGCTTTTTCCATCTTGCGTGGAGTTTCTTCTCTAGGCTTGTGAGTTTCCCACAAGGCCTTATCCCTTTCTTTTTCTTCCTGTACCAGCTTTTCATTTCGCTCGGTCAGGGCCATTATATGGCCGATCAGTTTCTTGATTTCTTTGTCCTTCTCTTGATTCTCCTTCCTTAACTCAGTCATCTGAGTTAGGAGATCCTGGATTTGGGCCTGCGCCTGTTTTTCGCGCTGGCGACTCTCTTTCTGCAGTTGTCTTATCTGCTCTGTTAACAGGTCTACCGATTTGTAAAGACCGCTTTCGTCTTTATCCTTTGATTTTTTGGACACTTCTTCTTCATCAGAGAGTTCTGCAGTTGGCCTTTGCCTTTTTTGTTTTTTGCCTACCTCCGGCTCGGCATCGTAGACGATGGAGATGAAGTCCACCGTGGGGGCTTTCATTTCGATGTTACTTTCATCTAGTGGGGGCGGGGCTTCGGCGCTTAATGTTGCGTCCGTCTGGGCGTTCAGGTGGTCGTCCGACTGGGCGTTCAGGTGGTCGTCCGACTGGACGTTCTGGGGTTCGTCCGACTGGACGTTCTGGGGTTCGTCCGACTGGGCGTCCATGGTGGTTGAGACGCTATCGTCTGGTTCCACCTCGCTGTATGCTTCATCTTCGTTCGGGACGAACGATTCATCATCGGAGGTATCTTCGATTAACTCGGATTCAGGGGATAATTTAGATGTGAAGTTGTTATATAGCTTAATCGCTGAAGCAACCGTAGGGGTGAGTGACTCGGGATAGTCACCATCTTCTTTTTCTTGTGATGTCACCTGCGTGACATCACTTTTTTGGGGGGGAATTTCACTCATCTTGCCGTAAGGCAGTGAACATAAGTGTTCAAAACTAGAATTGGAGTTTATTACTCAGACGACTCTGTTTTTTTCTCTCCGCCAAGCCGCTGCCTGACGGTTTTCCTGGGTGTCGTCCCAGCAACCTCACGGTAGTTCACTCCCTGATTTCTCAGGGAGGGATCCTCTTGAAGTTTCTCTCACCTCAGAGGCAGGGGCCGTTTCTGTCCGACTTAGAATACAAATTACTAAGCCTTACAGTGTCATCCCTGTCGACCCACTGAGATGAACCCGAATTTTTCGTAAACACGAAGCTATCAAAAGCCTCCTACGAGGAGCCCATAAAGGCAACCCCTCGAGGTTTAACTTAATGACAGCCTCGCATCCACTCTTCGCTTATTTGAAAAACAAGTGCCTGTGTCACGCACGGTGTCTTACACACCGGGAGCTGAGAAGCTCCGTTGGCAACAGGTCAGTTGTCCCCACCTAAGCACACTTCGCTGACTCGCGTCCGTATCGTCCGACTGCTAGAGCCGAACTACACTGACTGATACTGATAGACTAACTTGAAGACTCACTGACTGATCTGATGTATTATAGAGGGATTGCAGTTAAATCTTTTATATAAGGGATTGCAAATGAAAACAAAATTGGCGCAAGCGCATTACATTTATTTAGCACTGTAATCAAAATATATCTCTATAATGTTTGGTTGCTCTCTGTCACAATACATAAAGAAAATCTTTGTTTGATTACTTAAAATGGTCAGAAAACGTGAAATAATCAAAATTTATTTAGGAGGAAAAAAATCTAATTTCAATAATTAAAAGATTTAAAAACATTGAAAACACTAAAATTGGCAGTGGTTGGTCCAAACAGAAGCATTCAACATAGAAAAAAATTGCTGGTGAATATAATAGAACCCGTTAAACAGGTATTATAAGGGGACACAGACATCAATGTTCATTCTCGGAGGATAGGGTAAGGATTCTTTATTTCGTGAGGAGAGAATGTTTGAAGTGCCCGTTTAGGGTCGGTTGACCCTCTTCAGGCTTGAGTTTGAACGTTGTTGGTTAATGGTGTACACACAGCTAAAACAGCCCGAAAAATCACCGGCGATTTTGCGTTCCTTCGTTCTTCGTTCTTCGTCACTTTTCAGGCAGCCAGTGAGCCAGGGGCGAGAGGGTTTGACTGGAATCGATGTTCTTTCCAGTGAACGTGTTGGTTTTTGAGCTAGACACGACAAGCCCTGTCTCTAGTGACCATTGGTCCTGTGCAGTCTCGAGCTTAACTCGGCCCCAAAACCAGTGTATTGCACTGTAATTTTGTGGACGAGTGTGCTCGCGAGTGGAGGCGCCTCGGCTTTCGAGAGTTGACTTGTCGCATTTCGCTCAGTGTGAATGTGTGTGTAAATCAAATAGTGACGGCCGCTGCCATTTCGATGTTACAGACTCCGTCGAATCACTTAGATTTTCTCCGGCCGCCCACAGACTCCGTATAAAGTAACAGAGGCTGCAGACGGTCGGAGGTCCCGGTGATGAGGATGTTTCGGTAGCAGAAAGAGTGCCCCTTTCACTGTTTGATTTGTGTGTGTGTGTGTGTGTGTGTGTGTGTGTGTGTGTGTGTGTGTGTGTGTGTGTGTGTGTGTGTGTGTGTGTGTGTATGTGTGTGTGTGTGAATTTGAGCTTAGTGTGCATGTGTGCGAATCTGAATCGACAGAAACTGGAACCGTGTTCTCTAGTGACCATTGTTCCTGCAGCCGTTTATGCGTTTGCAACCGACTTCAGAACTAGTGTATTGCACTAAAATTCTGTTATCGGTCGCTCACGCTAACGGCCAGGCCTCGTCGGAGTTCGATAGACGGTTCCAGCAATTGCCGATTCAGTTGAGAAAATAGTTGCGGCTATTTTCCCGGGGACGGACAGGTATCATTGAGTAGTGAGATTGGGAAACCGCAAAAAAAAACCAATCTCTCCCTGTCCGGGGTAGGGAATAGGATGTGTCGTGTTATGAGGTTCTGTAGGCTAGTGGAGTGGCCTCGAGGATATCAACATATTCGTCAGGAAGTTCGTCTATGCATGTCTGCAATAGAATTGATGGCAGGTGAGGATGTTTGATTTTGGGTATTCGGGTAGATATGTGACCTAGGAAGGAACAGGAACTTTTTAGGGTATTTTGTGTAATTGAAAGGGGGCCGTTGATTGTTTTGAGGGTGAAGTTCCTGTTGAGAGATTTTATTCTCTCGATAATGGGAGTGGTATTTGCTGTTTGGTGGATTTCACGGGAGGGGAAGTGCCAACGTTTTCTGCACGTTCTAAGCAAGATTCCACGCTCCGCAGCAGACAGTCTGTTCCTTTGATAACCCTTAAGAAGGCAATATAAGCTTGACTTATACTCAATAACGGGTTTGTTATTATAAACATTCAAATGAATGTTTTATAAGTGTGTGTGAGAGTTTTATTATTGGTTTTACCAAACGTCCCTGACAATGGAACTAGGAGTCGGGCTCGATTTCTGAACCTATCTAAAGTTGCCTTTAGATCAGGTTCCCAGTTAAGTGTTTTAGTAAATAAAACACCCAAGTAGGAAGCTGTCGGGCTGATAACGAGTCTTTCTCCCATCAAAAACAGGGGCGTTTGGTCGGCGCGATTGCGTATAATACCAGATGATGAGTATGGGCTGCGAAACACGATAGTTTGTGTTTTCGCAGCGTTTTGTGTGACTCTCCACTTATTACACCATTCTTCGACACCGTTTAAAAGAGTTTGTGCTCTTCTAAAAGTTGTCTCAGGGGCAAATCTGCTCGCTGTTGTTAGGAGGGCTGTGTCGTCTGCATAGAGGTACATTTGCGTGTGCGGTAGATTTGGGATAGGGATAGAACTGTTGTATGTGATGTACAACAGGGGTGCGAGTACTGAGCCTTGAGGTACTCCCGCTAGGGGAGTGAATGGGGTGGAAACTTTGTCGCTTATTCTCACTCTCACTGTTCTATTCGATAGGTAAGAATGTATGATTTTTGTGAATTGTAGGGGTAGCCCGATGTCCATAAGCCTCCGAATTAGTCCGTCGTGCCAGACTTGATCGAAGGCTTTTTGTACATCAAGAAAGGTGGCTATGGCGATACCGTTACTGTTTAATGTCTGAGTGACTTTAGAGGTGAAGTCTATTAATGCATTTTTTGTGGATCTATTAGGTTGGAATCCGTATTGAAATTTTGGGATGATATTGTGACTGTCGAGAAAGTCGCTGAGCCTCTCTTTTAAGATTAGCTCAAGAACTTTCCCTAGCGAATTTATTTAGGAGATAGGTCGATATGATTCCACGTTAGTAAGGGGTTTACCTTTTTTAGGTAACATGATTGTGTCTGCTATTTTCCAGGGAGTAGGAAAATAGTAGTTTTTGAGACATGCATTAATAATTTTGGTGAGAAGTGGGATTATACTCTCAGGAAGTTGCTTTAGACACCTTCTACTGATATTGTCAGGTCCGGGAGAATTATTTTTGCCTATTTGGCAATAACTCTCCGTTTCTCTGTCAGTAATAGGGTCCATAATTGGGACGTGGTTTGGAGTTTGATGCAAGAGAGTATTTCTTACTGCGAATTCAGTTTCAAGTTTAAATAAGCGATCAAAGTTAGGGTTGTCTGGGGTGCGAAAATTTTCGTTGAGTGAGTTTTTGAATGCCTCAGCTTTTAGTTCGGGAGAACTAATAATTTGATTGTCAATCAACAGATGAGATGGTTGTGATAATTTTTGTTTTGTTAGGACTTTAAATTTGTTCCAGAATCCACTCCCATCTCTGTAATCCAATTTCGAGGTAGTATCTTCCCACTGGCGAGCCTGTAGGATAGATATTTCTCTCTTAATTCGAGCAGAGATGCGATTGTATTCTGTTTTGACAAGGGGGTCTCTGTTGATTTTGTATTGACGTAAAAGCCGCCTTTTTTGGTGTATTTTGGCAATGATGTATTGTGGAAGTGCCGGTGAAAATGGTAGGATGGTTTTCATTGGAATTGAGTGATTGATTGCCTCGATTAAAAGGTTTTCAATTTGGATAACACTCTGATCGATATTTTCGTTTGAATTTAGTTCGCCTAACTCAGGAATGTTGTTGTTTATGAAATTTTGGAATTGTGGCTAGTTTGCGTGACAATAATCTCTTATTTGTTTGGGAGGAGGTGGGATTTGAGGAGACATGATATCAGAATTAACTAATATCGGGAGATGGTCGGACGTTATCGTATCGCCTATGTGGCATCCATCGTCGAACCTATGCATCACGCTACCTGTAACAATGATGTGGTCCACAATAGATGCCCCATTTGCGTTCAAAAACGTGTAATTTGTGTTTGTGATTCTTATGATTGGAAGGTCTAGAAGTATATCAGTTAGTCTGATGGCTTCCGGATTTGTAGAATGATCGCCGAATTGGGTGTGTCTACAGTTCAGGTCGCCCATGAGAATTGCTTTATTTAGAGTAGAGAAATACTCTAAGAGTTCTAGAGAAAGCGGGCTTGCTGGATGCCTGTAGTAAGAGATTATCGTAAGGGTTTGGTTGTTAGGGAGATGCAGATCAATTGCCAGGAAGTCCACGTTGGGTGGAGGGACATTTTGTGGAAATACGTGGGGGGAGTGTCGTAGTCCGTGTTTGATAAGGATACCATTCCCACGGGAAACCTGACAGCGGCTTCGGTAGATTGTTGTATATCCTGCAAAAGTCGGAGTGTTTCGACAAAGTGTGTCAGTTATGGCGAGGATTTGGATGTTGTGATTTGGGGTCTCTTTTTAGAGATCCCTTGGCAATTAACTGCACCGATTGTGAAATCCATTAACAGAGGGTTTAAAAGTTAGGATGGAAGGAAATGTTGACGTTGTTGCTGTGGCTAGACAATACAATTGTGTGGCCGAATATTTTTTCAATCACAGAGCTCGTGATTGAAGTAATAAGGTCTCTTCTTTCAGGAAGGATATTAAGAAGGACAAGGGTGCTGAGTTTGATTGTATTTTTGAGGTCTGTGGTTAAATCAAAGGGAGGAATTGATCTTTCGATCGACAAAGGTTGGGTTTGTCGGGAGTCTGTGGGTTTTTCTTGCCTTTTTGGGCATTTGTTGGAATATGCGGGGTGATCGCCGCCGCAGTTAGGACATTTAGGATTGGTTTGGGTAGGACACTCACTGGACTTATGACTTTGTCCACAATTAGGGCAGACGAAGGTTCTGTGTCGGCATTCGGAGATGGTATGGCCATTTGTGCAGCATTTGCTACAGTATTTTGAAGTTGGAATGACGGGATTTGCTCCGTGAGGGAGCTCAGTATAATGGATGAGCCCATCAATAGGGATGCCATAGTTGAGCACGTGTGAGTATTTATCGGACGAGGGTGTCAGGACTTTAATGAGACGTGTGTCTTTTCCAGTCTGTAGAGATTTAACTCTCCACAGTCTGGAGACAGGAATATCTTGCTCAGTTAGGATTTGCTTTATTTCTTCCTCAGTGTAATCGTGCGAAACGTTCACAATGAGGAATAGATAATTAGTGGGTTTGGGGGCTTGATTTGTGGAGCTGTGGTTTCTCGATGTGATTTTGATCTGGGTTTGTCCTGTTGCTTTATGGACTTTTTGTTGCATATCCTCGGAGTTTAAGGAGTGTAAGGTTCTAAGGTGAGCTATGCCGTGGCTAAGAACTTTGAGTGAGTGTATCTTTTGATACAACAGAGGTATGCAATTTAGAATTCTAAAAAATGTGCGTTGATTGCACAAATCTTGAGGGATGTCCTTGATGAGATATTCGAAGGTTTTAGGATTGTTGATGGAGTTTGTGATATTAGGATTTGTTTTTGTTTTGAAAGTTGAGGGTGCCTTGATTGCGTTGGCGAATAATTTTGATGTGGAGGGTTGTGGTTGAGTATTAGAAGTGATTGGTTGGATTTGTGGTGATGAGGTGGATGTATTTTGAGGGACTGTGGATTTTTTGGATGTAGATTGTTGTAGAGATTGTGATTGTGATTGAGGGACTGTCGATTGTTTAGTGGATTTAATTGAAAGTTTTTTGTGCGAAGAGGGTAGTGGAGGGTATTTGGAATCGAGTTTGCTTAACATTGGATGATTCGGATCATTAAATTCAATCTCCCTGCGCTTCATGTTGAAGCGAGTTTGAAGTATTAAAATCTCCGTCTGGAGGTTAGATAGTTCGTGAGCAGAAGCTACAGGATTGTAGCTGGATTGTTCAGGTTCAGAATCGGGATCGCTTTGTAGAAGTGGTGCGTAGGGGTTGGCAGACAGTGCCGCGGTCTGTGATTTAGTCACAGACCGGGAGGAAATGGCAGACCTGGTTGAACCAGGCATTTTCGAATGGATTTAGAACGCAGAATGCAGACCGCTTAGCAGGCCCCGCAGCCTCACGGAAGCCAGGGGGTGGTAAAACCCCCCGAAAAAAGGCTTCTTCTACTAAACGTGCACTCTGTTGAAACTAGATATTGGCCTTACTTACCGCGCGTTTTACCACGCTGCTAAATGGTCCCTCGTTGAACGTCTTATACCGGAATATGTAATCGTCGTTCTCACCTATTCGCCCTGTGATTTTGCCAATAAATGGACAATTTCCGGGGCCAGTATATTCTACTGAAACCCCGTACTATCGAACTTTATTGCCTACCACCAGGTTCCTAGGCTTGTCTAACGCTTACTTCCAAGACAAACTGTGATCTGCTATTTTCAGAGTATAAAACTCTCTCAAATTTCCCGCCGACGTTGTCTAGAAGAAGGTGTGTTGCCAGTGACCTACTTCTTCAACGTCTCGTACAGGAATGTGTATAAGGGGATTACAGTTAAATCTTTTATATAAGGGATTTCAAAATGAAAACAAAATTCGCGCAAGCGCATTACATTTATTTAGCACTGTAATCAAATATATATCCCTATAATGTTTGATTGCTCTCTGTCACAATACATAAAGAAAATCTTTGTTTGATTACTGAAAATGGTCAGAAAACGTGAAATAAGCAAAAATTGTTTAATTCTAAGGTATTATAAGGGGATTGCAGTTAAATCTTTTATACACAGGAATGCAAAATTAAAACAAAATTCGCGCAAGCGCATTACATTTATTTAGCACTGTAATCAAATATATATCCCTATAATGTTTGGTTGTTCTCTGTCACAATACATAAAGAAAATCTTTGTTTGATTACTGAAAATGGTCAGAAAACGTGAAATAATCAAAAATTATTTAGGAGGAAAAAAGTCTAATTTCAATAATTAAAAGGTTTAAAAACATTGAAAACACTAAAATTGGCAGTGGTTGGTCCAAACAGAAGCATTCAACATAGAAAAAAAATTGCTGGTGAATATAATAGCATCCGTAAAACAGGTATTATAAAGGGATTGCAGTTAAATCTTTTATATAAGGGATTGCAAAATGAAAACAAAATTCGAGCAAGCGCATTACATTTATTTAGCACTGTAATCAAATATATATCCCTATAATGTTTGGTTGCTCTCTGTCACAATACATAAAGAAAATCTTTGTTTGATTACTTAAAATGGTCAGAAAATGCGAAATAATCAAAAATTATTTAATTCTAAGGTATTATAAAGCACACACACACACACGCAGTGATCAACCCTGCCCCTAGGAACATGTGTATACCAATGTAAGAATGGGATCCACATGTCCGAAGATCAAACCGGTCACACTCCGCTAGTCGAAGTGGTACCTATCTGACCCCCAGGCTTTTCCACCACCCCTCCTCATCGTGTGACTTACGTGAGGAGGCTTATGATCTGAAATTTACTTAAGATGCTCTGGGTAATAGGACATCCTCGGTTTTTAGTGAATGTGGTTATGCCACCTAACTGTAGGGGTAGCCACATCTAGGCTTTTCTCCCTATTTACTTTACTGACTCAATTGATTTTACTCTAGCTTTACGTCGGGACTTGAGTCCCTAAAAAAAGAAAAAAGAGCGTGTGTTCCGACCATAGAGCCATCAGCCTGAGCTGATGACTCTATGTCCGGAAAAGAGTGTGTGCTCGGTCACTCAGCCGCCGATTTGGCAAAATAAATTTTGTTCTCCTCGCCGGCTGAGCACCCGAGAGGGGTCCGGCCACCAAGCCCATGCATGCCGCACGTGACCTCAGTGCTCGGATTTCGCGAGTAGATCTTTTATTTCGATCTGCCTTAAGGGCCTAGTCCGCGGAGCGGTATATAGAAGGCCTGGCGGGCCCCTTCTATATTTGCTATATAAGGTAAATTTACGTTAAACGGTTTAATGAAAAGTATGAATGTATCAATATGAATTTACGTTATTTAATCAGAAAACACATTTTTTTTTTTGTGGACTTCCTTGTGGCGTCGGGACTATAAAATGCCTGGGCAACAATTCTTTCCTTTTTTCCTTAATCCTATTTGTGTGCGTGTATTGGGGTGTGCATTCCCAAGTGTATAATGCTCTCACACACCCCGGTGTATATTGGACTTATAATTACCTAAAAACCTAAAAACCTAAAAACCTAAAAAAGAAAAGCGTACCCTCTCGCCAGAGTTTTTTTTTGGTGTGTTTTCTGATTGACTGCATTTCTTTGTTCGTTCTTCTTGCAACCATCTCATTCTTTATTTATTCGTTCGGGTTCTCCCTATATCGAGCTATCTGTTGTTTTGGTCTTCTGTGTACCGTCCTTGTGTTTTCATTGTAGTTAGTCAGCTCTCTTAACATTCTGCTGGGGTGGTTTCTTAGTCCGTTAAAAATTTCATATGCTCTCTCGTCTAGCGTGCGTAGGATTCTTGTTTGTCCTGAGTCTCTATATACATATCTCAAGGGTACGTACCTTGGTATCTTAAGGACATCTCTGACTATTTGATTTTGAGTAGTCTGTATCTTTTTCCTGTTTGTTTTACAGGTGTGTCCCCACGCAGCGAATGCATATGTTAGGACTGGCAGGATAATACTATTCGCAACCCTGATTTTGGTTTTAAATCGTAGTTTACTTTTCCTTCCAATAAGTGTTGAGAGCTGACTTTTCAACGCTTTGGCTTTGCGTATTTGCTGATTGATGTGCTCAGTGAACGTTAGCTTCTTATCTAGATGTACCCCTAGGTCTTTAGCCTGGTTGGTCCAGTCTACTGGGGTGTTTTCGATTGTAATTTCGCGATTTGGTACACTTCTTCTGTGACTAAACATTACAGCCTGTGTTTTATCTGGATTTAGGGCTATTTTCCATTTTATGCACCATCTTTGGAATCTGTTTAGTGCTCTTTGCAGATGATTAGCTGCATGATCCGGGTTTCTCCAGCTCACAGCTATTGCTGTGTCGTCAGTGTAAAGACTCAACAGAGAGCCTGGCTCTTTTGGCGTGTCGGCCGTATAGATGGTGTACAGGTACGGCGACAGCACCGCTCCCTGAGGCACACCCGCCTCCAGGGTCCCGACTTCGGATAGGGTTGCCCCTATTCGAACTCTGCATTTTTTCATTAAATCCTTTGGTGATGAATTCTGTAAGTCGCAGTACCTGTAATTCACAGGAGTGTTCGCTTCTGAACCCGAATTGAGCCTCTGGTATGGTTCCTAGCATTTGTGATTCTTCATTGAGTCTTTTTAGTATAACTCTTTCCGCTATCTTGCTTATAGATGATAATAAGCTGATAGGTCTGTAATTTTGCGGAAATGTGCCGTTTTTACCAGGTTTTGCAATCATTATTACGTGTGCCTCTTTCCACCTATCTGGGAAATATCGTAGTTTTAGCATGTTGTTTATTATGTTAGTGATATAAACAATAGCTTTTGTTGGTAGATTTTTCAGCGCCCTATTTGTGATGTTGTCGGGTCCTGGGGCTTTTTTGGCATTTGTCATTTTTATAAGTTCCTTTATTTCTTCGGGAGATGTATGTGTAATACCTATTCTGCCCTTTTTCCTTCTAAGTCTTCTCGCTGTTCTTTCTACCTCTTCTTCAAAGTCTATGTCATCGTCGGGGTCTTCGTTGTTTCTACACGCCCTTTCTAGTTCGTCCTTCATGACTTCGGCTTTGTCGATTTCCGTATGGACAATCCCGTTTACTCCGTGTAGGGGAGGTATGGGTTTCTTGTCCTTTCGGAGGATTTTAGATAACTTCCAGAAGGCGGATTTGTTAGGATTTAGCTCATCGATATAGGAGTCTCAGCTTTCATTTCTATGATTTTGAAGTTGTTTTTTCACTTCTCTGTCTAGCTCATTTGCAATCCTTTTGTCTTCTACCGTTCTTGTGCGGTAGGCTCTTCTTCTTTTCCGGTTTTTCTCTTTGATTAGGTTTTGAAGTTCTATACTTATATCCCTGAATCTTCCTTTTTGTCTTGTGATTGTTTCGGTTTTGGAGCTGGCATCGATAGCATTGTTTATTGCTTGTTCTAGTTTTATTACACTGTCTTCTAGTTCTGTAATATTATTAATTGTTGGGATGTTACCGATGTTCTCGCTCACAATTCTTCTAAAGTTTGGCCAACTTGTTTTCTTTCTGTTGTGGGGCTGCAAATAGTTCAATTCTGTTGCGCCCAGGGTCAGGACGATTAGGTTATGTGTCGAATCGCCTTCATTTAGAGAGTGTATCTCGTATTGTTGACCCACGTTGTGTAGGATTGCAATGTCGAGATACGTAGGGAGTTCTCCGTGGAAACATGTCGGTTCTGTTGGTCCGATGACATATGTGTTCGGTCTGTTCTCGAGATGGTTGCAGAGATATCTTCCGTTTCGGTTGGTCGTTCTGTCAAATCAATTGGGAGATCTAGCATTTAGGTCTCCAATAATTATAGTTGGCTCTTCTGAGTTCAGTATTAGGCTCAAATCTTCGTTGAAAATCGGATCATGTGGTCTAACGTAAGCTGACACTATTTTTAGTGTTTCGTTGTTGGCCTTAAGTCGAATAATTGTGGCTTCCATTGTCACCAGTCCGTCTGGTGTTGGGATGTGCTCGTGTTCGAGTCCCCTTTTGACTAATATAGCTGTTCCTCCTGATAATGCTCTATGATCCGTTCTATAGATATCGTAGCCTGGAAATTTTGTTTTTTTCCTTTCCACTAGTTTGGTTTCTTGAAGGGCTACGATGTCGAGCTCTAATCTGTTTATTATTTCATCCAGAAGGTTGATCTTTTTGAATATTCCGCCGGAATTCCATGACCCAATGCGTAGATCTTCGTTTTGGTTTGCTAACATTTTCGGACGGCTTCTCCAAATGCAGTCATCATTTTTGTTGCTTTGTCCATCATGGACATCATTTCCATCATTTTGTTATTATACTCTGTATGAAAGTTTGCGATGAGGGTAGCTGCGTCCTGTACCGACACTTCTTGTGGTTGTGCTGGAGATTCTGAGGTGGTTTCAGCGGATTTTTTCGCTGCCTGTGCGTAGCTGACTCCTTTGTTGATTGGAGCGCTGTTTATGGGTCTTCCTACCGGTCTTGTTGGGGCAGGTGTTTTCTTTTTGGGGGCCTTAGAGCATCCTCTATAATTTGCTGTGTGCGCTTCCCCCAAGTTTGCACATTTGGGGTCAGTTTCCCGGCTTTTCTCACAGTCGTTACTGATGTGGTTTTCTCCGCATTTTACACATCTGGATCCGCAATGGCAAGCCTTTGAGCTGTGATAGAACCCTTGACAGTTATAACACTGTAGGGTGTCTTTTGTGATTTTGAATTCATCCTCCACATAGATGCGCATGTAGCATATATCAGATATTTTTTTAATTTTTGCAACGTCTTCCTCTTTGAGGGTGACGATGAAATGTGGCAGTACCTTTTTATCAGCTTTTTTGGAGATCATATTGATCACCCTTGTTGCTTCTATTCCTTTATTGTATAGTTCGTCTTTAATTGCTACTGTGCTAGTAGTAGCAGATAGCCCTTTTATAATGACTCTTTTTAGTTTATCGCTATCTATGGGATACGCGATGAATTCTACTTTTGGACTGTGTTCTTCTAGGATGTGTACCATTCCTAGGTAATCTTTTCTGGTTTTTGTGTTAATAACAATCGATCTGCCTGATCCTGCAAACTTATTGACTGATATTATGCCTTGGTTGGCTGCTCTCTGCAGGATTTTTTGGTGTTCTCCTACAGTTTTTAGGATTATCGCCGGTGGTTTCGGCTCTTTTACTATAGGCTCCTCGCTTGTTTGCGGTGAGTCTTTTGGTACGTCATTTTCTTTTTCAACTTGGCTATTTTTGCTCAAGTTATTTTGGGCAGTTTTCTTTTTCTGGCTTCTTTCATGAGCCTCTTTCGCAGCCTTGTTAAATTCGATTTCTTTCCGCTGATTTATTATCTGCGTCTGCTTTTCGGCGACGCTTATTTTTGTTTTCACACTACTGTCTGATTTCTCAGTAGTGGTGCCTGTCTTTTTTCCTTTTTTGTTTTGGACTTGTGTCCAACCTGCAGGTTCTTTGGTTGTTATGATTCTTTCCGGCTCTTTAGGCTTGCCTTTGCTACCGGATGGCTTTACGGGGGGAGGTGAACCGATTCCTAGTTCCACTAGCTTTACAACGTCATTATCGAGGGAGGCTTTCCACGGGTCGATTTCCATTATTGACTCTTTCTCCTTGGCTGCTGTTAGTGCCATTATATGTTGTACAAGTTTTTGTATCTCCTTGTCCTTTTCTTTGTTTTCGTTTCTCAGCTCAGTCATCTGAGCGAGAAGGTCTTGGATTTGTTTATTTGCCTTTTCCTCGCGGATACGGCTTTCTTCTTTAAGGGATTTGATCTGTTCCGTCAGTACATTGACCGACCTTAAAAGCTCATTGGCCTTATCCCTTTCCGCCATTTCTCTGGCCTTTTTCTTTACTTCTTCGTCTTCCGAAGAGTCTTCTTTGGGCCTTAGCCTTTTCATTTTCTTGCCGATTTCGGGCTCGGCTTCATTTTTGGAGACGTTGTCCACGGCGGGTTGTGTCTCTACTACAGTTGGGGGTAAGGCTTCGCGCGATTCTGCAGCTGGGCTCGGTCCTTCGTCGATGGCGTCCATCGTATTGATATCGTCATCGGTGTCGATTTCGCTTTTTTCTTCCTCCGACTCGGGCAGATAGGAGTCATCGTCAGAAGATATTACGATTTCTATGTCGTCGATCGCGGGATTAGTCGATTTAATAAATTTATTATATAGCTCGATCGAGCTGTCAACAGAGGGGTTTGATGATTCGGCTAAATATTCTCTTCTTCTTCTTGTGTTGTCACCTGCGTGACAACACTTTCTGGGGGGGGGGGGAATATCACTCATATTGCCGTAAGGCAGTGAACAAATAGTCCATAAGATATAAGAAAATTCTACTTAGACGACTCTGTTTTTTTTCCACCGACTGACCGCTGTCAGTACGGCTTACTGGGTGCCGTTCCAGGTACCTCGCGGTAGTTCACTCCCTGTATTCACAGTGAGGGATCCTCTTCCTGTTTCTCACACCTCAGGAACAGAAGCATTCAACATAGAAAAAAATTGCTGGTGAATATAATATCACCCGTAAAACAGGTATTATAAGGGGATTGCAGTTAAATCTTTTATATAAGGGATTGCAAATGAAAACAAAATTCGCGCAAGCGCATTACATTTATTTAGCACTGTAATCAAATATATATCCCTATAATGTTTGGTTGCTCTCTGTCACAATACATAAAGAAAATCTTTGTTTGATTACTTAAAATGGTCAGAAAACGTGAAATAATCAAAAATTATTTAGGAGGAAAAAAATCTAATTTCAATAATTAAAAGATTTAAAAACATTGAAAACACTAAAATTGGCAGTGGTTGGTCCAAACAGAAGCATTCAACATAGAAAAAAATTGCTGGTGAATATAATAGCACCCGTAAAACAGGTATTATAAGGGGATTGCAGTTAAATCTTTTATATAAGGGATTGCAAATGAAAACAAAATTCGCGCAAGCGCATTACATTTATTTAGAACCGTAATCAAATATATATCCCTATAATATTTGATTGCTCTCTGTCACAATACATAAAGAAAATCTTTGTTTGATTACTTAAAATGGTCAGAAAACGTGAAATAATCAAAAATTATTTAGGAGGAAAAAAATCTAATTTCAATAATTAAAAGGTTTAAAAACATTGAAAACACTAAAACTGGCAGTGGTTGGTCCAAACAGAAGCATTCAACATAGAAAAAAATTGCTGGTGAATATAATATCACCCGTAAAACAGGTATTATAAGGGGATTGCAGTTAAATCTTTTATATAAGGGATTGCAAATGGAAACAAAATTCGCGCAAGCGCATTACATTTATTTAGCACTGTAATCAAATATATATCCCTATAATGTTTGGTTGCTCTCTGTCACAATACATAAAGAAAATCTTTGTTTGATTACTGAAAATGGTCAGAAAACGTGAAATAATCAAAAATTATTTAGGAGGAAAAAAGTCTAATTTCAATAATTAAAAGGTTTAAAAACATTGAAAACACTAAAATTGGCAGTGGTTGGTCCAAACAGAAGCATTCAACATAGAAAAAAAATTGCTGGTGGATATAATAGCATCCGTAAAACAGGTATTATAAAGGGATTGCAGTTAAATCTTTTATATAAGGGATTGCAAAATGAAAACAAAATTCGCGCAAGCGCATTACATTTATTTAGCACTGTAATCAAATATATATCCCTATAATGTTTGGTTGCTCTCTGTCACAATACATAAAGAAAATCTTTGTTTGATTACTTAAAATGGTCAGAAAATGTGAAATAATCAAAAATTATTTAATTCTAAGGTATTATAAAGGCACACACACACAATCACGCTAAGCGATCAACCCAACCTCTAGGAACATGTGTATACCATACTAAGCATGGGATCCACATGTCCGAAGATCAAACCGGTCACACCTCGCTAGTCGAAGTGGTACCTATCTGACCCCCAGGTTTTTCCACCACCCCTCCTCATCGTGTGACATACGTGAGGAGGCTTATGATCTTGAAAGTTACTAGAGTTGCCTTGGGTAATGAGACAACTCCCGTTTTTAATTATTGTGGTTATGCCACCTAACTGTAGGGGTAGCCACATCTAGGCTTTTCTCCCTAATTACTTTACTGACTCTATAGATTTTACTCTAACTGCACTTCGAGACTTGAGTCCCTAAAACAAAAAGAAAAAAGTAGCGTGTGTTCCGTCCATGGAGTCGACAGCCTGAGCTGTCGACTTCATGTTCGGAAAGAGTGTGTGCTCGGTCACTCAGCCGCCGATTTGGCAAAAATAAATTTTGTTCTCCTCGCCGGCTGGGTGCCCGATGTGGGTCCGGCCACTGAGCCCATGTTTGCCGCACATGACCTCAGTGCTCGGGTGTCGCGAGAGGATCAGTATCACTTGATCCGCCTTAAGGGCCTATTCCGCATCAGCGGTATATAGAAGGCCTGAAGGGTCTTCTATATGGAGAATTGAAGTGATTTTACGTTAAAACGTTTAATGATAAAATTGACTAATATACTAACTGAATTTAATAGAAAACAACCGATTTTTTTTTTTTTTTTTTTTTTTTTTTTTGTGGGGTCTTCCTTGTCGTTGGGACTTTATTGTGTGGGTGGGTTGGGGTGTGCATTGCAGGGTGTATACGGCCTCCACACACCCCGGTGTATAGTGTCCTTATCTAAGTGCCTTGGCACCTGTATCCTCTCGCCAGAGTCCTAAAAGAGAAGGATTTTTTTGGTGGTTGTTTTCTGATGACTGCATTCTTTTGTTTAGACGCCCTTGCGACCATCTCATTCTTCATTTATTAGTTTGGGACCCTATATCCGGCTATTTGCTGTTTAGGTCTTCTGTGTACCGTCCTGGTGTTTGCGTTGTAGTTTGTCAGCTCTCTCAACATGCTACTTGGGTGGTTATTTAGTCCATTGAAAAGTTCGTATGCCTTTTTGTCCATTGTGTGTAGGATCCTTGTTTGTCCTGAGTCTCTGTATAAATTTCTCAGAGGTACATATCTTGGCAGATTCAGTGCGTCTCTTATTAGTTGATTTTGCGCTGTTTGTATTTTCTTCCTGTTAGTTTTACAGGTGTGTCCCCACGCAGCGGAGGCATACGAGAGGACTGGTAGGATAATGCTATTCGCCATCCTAATTTTGGTTTTGAACCTTAACTTGAGCTGACTTTTCAGCGCTTTGGCTCTATACGTTTGCTGATTTATGTGCTGCGTAAATGTAAGCTTTTTGTCGAGTAACACTCCTAGGTATTTGGCCTCATTTGTCCATTGTACTGGGGTGTTTCCAATTGTTAGTTCTTGATTCGGTACACTTTTTCTGTGACTAAACATTACAGCCTGTGTTTTATCTGGGTTTATGGCTATTTTCCATTTGATGCACCATCTTACGAATCTGTTGAGTGCTCTCTGCAGATGATTAGCTGCATGGTTTGGATTTCTCCAGCTAACAGCTATTGCTGTATCGTCAGCGTAAAGACTTAACAGGGATCCTGGTTCTTTTGGCGTGTCGGCCGTATAGATGGTGTACAAGTAAGGCGACAAAACAGCTCCCTGAGGCACACCTGCCTCCATGGTCCCGACCTCGGACAGGGTTGCCCCTGTCCGAACTCTGAACCTTCTGTTGGCTAGGTATGATCCAAGGAGGCATGTCATCGCCTCGCTGTATCCCATGGTGTTCATTTTATAGATGAGTCCATCATGCCAGACCCTGTCAAATGCTTTACTGACGTCCAGAAATGCTGTTGCCGTGTACATTTTTTCGTTGTATCCTTTAGTTGTGAATTCTGTGAAACGTAGAACTTGTAGTTCGCATGGATGTTCGCTTCTGAATCCAAATTGAGCTTCTGGTATGGTGCCTAATGCTTCCGATTCTTCATTGAGTCTTTTTAATATAACTCTTTCCGCTATCTTGCTTATTGATGATAATAAGCTGATAGGTCTATAATTTTGCGGAAAAGTGCCATCTTTCCCTGGTTTTTTGATCATAATTATATGTGCCTCCTTCCATCTGTCTGGGAAATATCTTAATTTGAGCATGTTGTTTACTATGTTCGTTATGTAGACAATAGCTTTGTTGGGTAGGTTTTTGAGTGCCCTGTTTGTGATGTTGTCAGGTCCTGGGGCTTTTTTGGCATTTGAGAGTTTAATTAGCTCTTTAATTTCCTCGGGAGATGTATGAGTTATTCCTATTCTACCCTTTCTTCTCTTTAATCTTCTAGCTGTTCTTTCTACCTCTTCTTCGAAGTCTATGTCTTCATTGGGATTCTCGTTGTTTCTGCATGCTCTTTCTAGTTCGTCCTTTAGGACTTCAGCTTTATCTCTCTCCGTATGAACAATCCCGTTTTCCCCGTGTAAGGGAGGTATGGGTTTCTTGTCCTGTCGGAGTATTTTCGATAGTTTCCAGAAGGCGGATTTGTTTGGGTCTAATTCTTGGATATAGTTGTCCCAGTTTTCGCTTCTATGTTCTCGTAGTTGTCTTTTAACTTCCCTGTCTAGCTCATTTGCAATCCTTTTATCTTCTAGAGTTCTAGTGCGATAGGCTCTTCTTCTTTTTCTATTTTTTTCCTTTATTAGGTTTTGTAGTTCGAGACTTATATCTCCGAATCTTCCTTTTTGTCTGGTGGTGTTTTCGATTTTTTAGCTGGCATCGATAGCATTATTTATGGTTGTTTCTAATTTAGTTACACTGTCTTCTAGTTCTGTGATGTTGTTTATTGTTGGGATGTTACCGATGTTTTCGCTAAAAATCCTTCTGAAGTTTGGCCAGCTTGTGATCTTCTTTTGGTGGGGCTGCAAGTAGTTTAGTTCTATTGCACCCAGGGTCAGGACGATTAGATTGTGCGTTGAATCGCCTTCATTTAGAGATTGTATCTCGTATTGTTGACCCACGTTGTGTAGGATTGCAATGTCTAGATGTGTTGGGAGTTGTCCGTGAAAACAGGTCGGTCCTGTTGGTCCGATCACGTAGGTGTTTGGTCTGTTTTCGAGATGGCCGCAAAGTCGTCTCCCGTTGTTATTGGTTGCTCTGTCGAACCATAGGGGAGATCTCGCATTAAGGTCTCCTATAATCACTGTGGGCTCTTCTGTATCGAGGATTAGGCTCAAGTCTTCATCGAATATCAAATCGTTTGGTCTGACATAAGCTGACACTATTTTTAGTGTTTTGTTGTTGGCCTTTAATCTGACTAGCGTGGCTTCCATTGTCACCAGTCCATCTGGTGTTGGTATGTGTTCATGTTCTAAGCCTTTTTTAACTAGTATGGCTGTTCCTCCTGATATCGCTCTATGGTCAGTTCTATAGATATCGTAGCCTGGGAATTTGGTTTTCTTCCTTTCCACTAATTTGGTTTCTTGAAGGGCTACGATATCGAGCTCTAATCTGTTGATCATCTCATCCAAAAGGTTGAGTTTTTTGAAAATTCCACCGGAATTCCAGGACCCTATGCGTAGATCCTCCGTACGGTTCGCTAGCATTGTCGATTTATTTCACCGAATGCAGTCATCATCTTTGTAGCTCTGTCCATCATGGACATCATCTCCATCATTTTTTTGTTATACTCCGTGTGGAATGTAGCAATAAGAGTGGCAGCGTCATTCATTGTGGGAGCTGCTTCTTCTGGGGTTGTTTTAGCTGCTTGAGCGTAGCTAAAGCTCGTGGACGTTGTTGCTGGTTTTATTGGCCTGCTCGCCGGTTTTACTGGGGCAGGGGTCTTCTTTTTAGGAGCTTTTGAGCATCCTCTGTAGTTAGCCGTGTGCGCTTGATCGCAGTTGGCACATTTGGGAGCCGTTTCTCTACTCTTTTTGCAGTCGTTGCTGAGATGATTTTCACCACACTTCACGCATCTGGAGCTGCAGTGACAAGCCTTGGAACTTTGGTAATATCCCTGACAGTTAAAGCACTGTAGGGTGTCCTTCGTTATTTTAAGTTCGTCTTCGAAACGAACCCTCATGTAGCACAGGTTTGTAACTTTTCTTATTTTCTGTATGTCATCCTCTTTGAGGGTGATCATGAAGAAAGGCAGTATTTGTTTACCTTCTTTTTTGGAGTACATGTTGCTGACTCTTGTTACGTCAACATCTTTTTGTTTTAATTCATTTAGAATTAATTCTGTATTTGTGCTTGCAGAAAGCCCTTTTAGTATCACCCTCTTTAGTTTCTCGCTGTCTATTGGGTGGGCAATATACTCTACCTTCGGTGTATATTCTTCTAGTATTTTAACTACTCCTAGGTAGTCTTCCCTGGTTTTCGTATTTATTACGATTGATCTTCCGGATCTGGCAAATTTATTGTCAGAAAAGATACCCTGTTTAGCCGCTTTCTGCAGGATCGCTTGGTGTTCTGCGACTGTCTTTAGTATGATCGCAGGAGGTTTAGGTCTTTTAACCTCTACAGGTATCTGAGGGGTATCGTTGATTTCTTTATCAACTTGGGTTACCTTTTGTGGCTCCAAGTTTTTCTGGGCTTTTCTTTGCTCACTTCTTCTCTGGGTGTCTTTAGCGGCTTTAGTGAGCGCTTCGTCGTTCCTTTCTTGAATCTTTTGAGTTTGTTTTTCAACAATACTCAAAGATTTTTTTGGATTCTCGCTACTGTTTGTTGGTTTATCAGTAACGGTGCCTTTTTTTGCTTTTTCTTTTTTCTGGACTTTTGTCCATCCTGCGTCGTTTTTTTCTGTTTCTTTTTCCTGTGCTTTTTCCTTAGGCTTTACTGCACCTCCAGACGTAGAGGGAGTGGTTTTTTCCATCTTTTGTGGAGTTTCCTTTGGTTTGTGTATCACCCACATTTCTGCATCTCTTTTCTTTTCTGTTTCCATCATTTTTTCATTCCTCTCGGTCAGAGCCATTATATGGCCGACCAATTTCTTAATTTCTTCGTCCTTTGCCTGATTTTCTTTTCTTAACTCAGTCATTTGAGTTAAGAGGTCTTGTATTTGGGCTTGTGCCTGTTTTTCTCTTTGGCGGCTCTCTTTTTGGAGCTGCCTGATTTGCTCAGTCAGTAGATCTACTGACATAAAGAGGCCACTGTCGTCCTTTTCTTTTGATTTTTTACTTGCTTCCTCTTCTTCTGAAGATTCAGCGGTAGCAGGCCTTTGTCGTTTCTTTTTTTTGCCTACCTCCGGCTCGGCATCGTTGCTGGTGGAGATGATGTCCACTTTGGGGTCTTTCATTTCGATGAAATCTAATGGGGGCGGGGCTTCTACGCTTAAAACTGCGTCAGGCTTGGCGTTCAGTTGTTCGTCCGTCTGAACGTTCAGGGCTTCGTCCGACTGGACGTTCAGGGATTGGTCCGATGTCGTACGGCCGTAGCGTCCTCCTGGTTTTCAGGAGTTTCTGGACGATCTACGACCGCCGCTCTTGAAGAGGATCTCAAGTTTCGAGAGTCCATCTTCGTGTTTAAGGAGTTTATTGGGATACCGGCCGTTACGGGCAAGAAGATCCGCCGAACCTTTGTGGTAGGTGAGGGGACACCGGCAATCAGAATTCTCTAACCGTTCGAGCTTTCTTACAGATAAAATGTTCTTACATGAATTATATATATGTTAGAATTCTGATGCGTGGTGTATACCTCAAGTTCCACAGAGATATCGGCCTTCTCACGTCGTGGAGAAGCGTTCCCTCTCCTCGAGAGAAGTACAAGAATGCCGGCCGTGTCGACCCTTCCTGCTGCCAGTCGCTTCGTATAGCTACCTTTTCGCTAACAGTATTTGATATAGTTACTATTTGCGTAAGGTTTCGGAGACGAAACGTTATTGCAGCTCAACCTGATCGGAAAAGCAATTACAAGTCCCCGTCGGGGCTTTTATTCGCTCTTTACCGTGACAGGCCCAAATAACGCTGTGGTCAGTTCGACACGATGTGAGGTAGTTCTAAGACCAATGTCTTTTCTATCTCAGTAAGTCGTGTTCTACTGTCAGGAAGCATTTTTCAGGTGACACGCCGGTTCTCGTCCACTTGATGATTTAACTTCTAAATTGAATAACCATTATCAAGTATTTCTTCAATTCAGGACGTCTTCGACGATAACAGGATAGCGGTAATAAATAAAACTCAAAGGTAGCTTGGTAGCGCACCGAACCAACAAGGTCTTACGGGGCTAGTAGTGTATGTGCGACTGGACCCCGATCGGAAGATGTGCTGTTCTTTTATACACATCGTGTTGGAGAAAATTCAGCACACTTCCGCCGAGAGGCCAATGACAGCGCAGTTAATAACGAGCACTGTGATTGGCCGGCCAAAGTAACAATCTTTGTCGTGATTGGTTACCTTGGCGACACTCCCTCCCCTCCGAAGACCTGTTGGTAGGGTGTTTTTTTATTGAAAAAATTAAGAAAATTTACAAAAATTTTTCAGTAAACATATGAAATTCACAATTAATAAACATATGTAAAAGAACCGAAAACATTGGTACAATATAATTTCAATATATAATTATAGCAAAGGAAAATTCTTATAGCTAGGCCATTTATTAAAAATAAAAGTAGTCATAATTAAGACATTAAATGTTCAAGTTATAAGTCAAAAAGGTATATATAAAACAAAGAAATTGTGATAAGGTTACAATTAATACACAATGTGAAAATTGTTAAGTGGAATATCGACTCGGTATCTCCCTAAGTGCATAAATTCGTGAAACATATTTAATTGGTTACCGCAGAGTGTCTATCCAAGTTGAAATGCGCCTTGTACAATATTTTAAGGCATGAAATATTTATAAAACTTGAAATGATTGTGACACTTATAGAGCTGTAACGATAATATAAAATATATAATTTCACTTGAAAATACATGTTATGCGAAATATTCCTGCAAGGAAAATGTTTTAAGATAATTTATTAAGAAAATTAAACGTCAAAGTACAATAATTCTCAGCTAAATCTAAATCAGCTTCGAAATTATTCTAAGTTTTTACACTTCTATTGGGAAGTTGCCAGATAGACTAAAACTTTTGAACTGAAAATATATTACTTGTAAATAAAATTAGGTGAAATTGATTTCTGCAATCTTCCAATATAGTTGTAAAAATTAAAAAATACTTAGAGTATGAAATAAAAGAGAAAATTTTTCAATATTAAATTGTCTTTTGAGGGTATAAAAATGTAGAAAAATCTAAAATGTCAATGTGTGGTGTTTAAACACTTGTAAAATTTCGCGGTTAAAATATCAAATTCACTTGGCAAAGTTTGTAAATATGACGAAAAGTTTTAAAGATTTACACTTAGAAAAGTTTGTAAAATGTTTTTATATGGGAAAAAAGAGAATTATTAGTCTGTTTAAACACTTACGTGGGGCTTATACGGGGGCATCCCGTGGTGGTGGAGCTGGCCTGATGTCGTCTACGTGGATGACTCTGTCGACATCTTGATCTCTACGTACTTCGTACGTATGGTCTCCTGCCACTCTGAGGATGGTGTGGGGGCCCGTCCAGGTGGGGCCGAAGTTCCCTCTGGTATGGTTCCTTACCAAGACTTGTTCGCCTTGTAAGTAGGTTCTGGGTTGGCGGACATCTTCGTTCTCTGGGAAGAGATTCCTGGCGTATAGGGTGGCTCGTTGAACGGCTCGTTCGACCCTCTGCTGGCGTGTCTCTTCTCGTCTCACCTGGTGCTCAGTTTCCTGAGATCTTCTCGGTCTGTAGCCCAGTAAAAGTTCCGCCGGAGTCTGGCCTGTGGCTTCATTTTGGCGGGTACGAAGGCTGAAAATAACATCAGCTAGGTAGGATTCCCATCTGGGGTCCTCAGGGGATGAAACTCGTGCACGAAGACCTTTCTTCAATTCCTGGACTCGTCTCTCTACCGGGTTGGCCCGCTGGTGGTAGATTGGACTCCGTTCGCCTTGGATATTATGTTTTCGGAGAAAACGTTCCCAAGCATCTGTCCTGAATTGAATACCATTATCCGTAATGATAGTGGATGGCCTGCCCCATCTGTTACATATTTCTTCTTGTAGGAAACGGATGATGTCCCGGCTTTTTGCGGCTGTCGAACATCTGTACTCGATCCAATTACTGAGGCAGTCAGTGGCTAGAAGAACATATCTATTTTTGGTGCCTCTTGCGGCTGGATACGGCCCAAGAATGTCGAAAGATATCCTTTCCCAAGGATTTACAGGCTCTCTTGGAATAATGGGTGCTTTTGGCTGTCTGGCTGCGGCCTTCGTCGTGGCACATATCAGGCATGACCTGACATATTTCGTCACATCTTTTGCGATTGTTGGCCAGTAATATACTTCTTTAATGGCCCTTGTGGTCTCCTCCTGGCCGGGGTGATTTGCTTCCTCGCTGTCATGATAACACTCCAGGACTTCGGGTCTGAAAGCATCGGGTACGAGGATTTTTCTGAGGTTTTGGCCGGCTGTGTAGTAGGCTGTGTTGTTTTCTACTACAAATTCTTCTAGCAGGCTCTGCTCGACTTCGTTCCTCGGGCCTCTGGCGGTGATTTTATGCCATCTTCGAACGAACCTCTGCATGCCTGTTTGCACCTGGTGACTTCGTGCGATTCTGGTTTGCAGAGGCATTTCTCTCAAATCGTCGAGGATGGGGTGTTCTGCCCCTTCTTCTTCGTCGTCTAAAAGGCAGAGTAATGGGAAGTCCTCTGGTTCGGCTTCAGGCGAAGACTGTATTGGCTAGGAGATTCGGTCAATTTGACTGTCTATGTCTTCTTCTGTGGTTTGGTCATTTTCTGCTGGATTTCGTGAGAGGTGATCAGGAAGTTGGTTTTCTTTCCCTGGTATATGAACCACCTCGAAATTAAATTCCTGTAATAGCAGTGACCATCTTGACAGTTTGGCTTTGTCGGCTTGGTATTTGTCTAACCATAGCAACGCTGTACTGTCGGTGAGAAGAGTGAATTTTTTGTCCTGGAGGAAGTGACGAAATTTCTTAAGTGCCCATATAACTGCTAAGCACTCTTTTTCATTTATATGATATTTTCTTTCGGCTGGTCGAAGTTTAGTGGAAGCGTAAGCAATTATCTTCCGTTCTTCGGTCGAGCCTTGAAATAGGACAGCCCCCATACCATATTCGGAGGCATCAGTCTGCAGGCTAAATGGCTGGTTCATGTCAGGTCGCTCTAGGTGAAGATCTCCAGATAGGGCTGTTTTCAATGTGTTGAAAGCTGTCTCGGCTTCTGGCGTCCATTTGAAATATTTCTTTTTCGATGTTAAGTCAGTCAAAGGAGTGATAATGACTGCGAAGTTTGGAACAAAATCTCGGAGCCAATTTGCTGTCCCAATAAAACTTCTCAGTTGTTTGACAGATTTGGGTCGCTGAAAACCTTGGATTTTCTCACAATGTTTTTCCAAGGGTTGAGTATCTGTGTCGGTTACTTTGTGGCCCAAATACTCTAACGTGTTGGTAGCAAACCGACATTTCTTCAACGAAACCCAGAGTCCATGTGTTCTGAGTCGCTCTAGGACGAGGTGGAGATGCTTCTGATGATCTTCCCAGGAGTTGGAATAAATGATTATATCATCCATATAGACCTTTACAAATTCGTCTATGAAACCAGCGAAAACTGATGTAACCAATTTTTGGAAGGCTGCAGGTCCATTTTTGAGTCCGAAAGGCATAACTACGAACTCATAAGACGATCCGTCAGGTAGACTGAATGCTGTCAGCGGAATCGAATCTTTGTGTAGTGGTATTTGCCAAAAACCACTCTTCAAATCTAATGTCGAAAATATTCTCGCCGTTCCTAGCTCTTTAATTGCATCGTGGATTGGCGGTAGGGCGGAGACCTCGTCGATTGTTATCTTGTTGATTTTACGATAATCAACACAAAATCGAGGCGTGCCATCCTTCTTCTTGACGATCACCACTGGGCTGTTATAGGGTGATCGACTTGGTCGGATGACACCTGCTGCAAGCATCTCCTGGACTTCATCGAACATTATTTTCTTCTTAGCTGGAGAACATTTAAATGGCTTCGTATTGATCGGCCGTGTGTCTGTCAGCTTGATTTCCATCACCGTGTCTCGGGTAGTGGGTTGTTTAAGTTTATCGTCGAAGACGTCTTCGTACTCCTGCAGGAGTTCCCTTACGGTTGGGACTGCAAATTGTGGAGCTTGGTCGTCTTGGAGTTGAGTCTTTGAGTTGCATTGTTTGGCTGAATGCGACTTCCAGTAGAGGACTTTTCGTGATTCTTTTCCCACGTGTAGACATTTTCGGTTAATGTCTATTAGTACCTCTTCTTTTTGGAGCCATGGCATACCCAGAATTAGATCTTGGTTCAGATCTTTGACAATGGCACATCTCGTTGTGGACTGGAAACTTCCAAAATCGATCGTGACTTCGACTGTACCCTGACTATGTGTAGTGGTGTGTTTGCAAGCCAACTGGACCATTCTCCGCCTTTTATGAATGTCTGCCGCTTGAACCAAGTCAGGATTGATATAATTCATCGATGCACCGGTATCGATGAGGACCTGGGCTCTCTTTGAATTGATGTTCACATCGATTCGTGGCAGATTTGAAACTTTCATGGCGTTGATTGGATTAAGTTGGGGCACCGCATCTGGAGAGAGGCTTAGTGGGTGCCCCTCTCGTCGTTTCCCTGGTTGTTAGGTTGTTGTCGGGGTTTCGGCGTTGGTTTCTGAGTTGGATTTCTATTTCTCCAATCATCTATAGTCTCAGAAGTTCTCGGTTGCCTCTGTGAAAATTGTCCCCTGGCTTGATTCTGGTTTGATTGTTTTGCGGCTTTTGGCGGGTCGGGTTGTCGATTTGCACGTCGTGAAATGTTCTCGTCTGCTTCCAATTCTTCGCAGATTCGCCTCAGGTCTTCTTCAGTTCTCGGCATGTTGTTGCGAAGACTTTTTCTGATTTCTGGGCGAATTAGGTTGGCAATGGCCCTGCACCGTTCTTCTTCGTCGATATGTGGTAATAATCGTCGAAAAAGAGCCATCTTGGTTGAAATAAATTCGGCTATTGGCTGATATTTTTGGTAATGTCCGTATAACTTGGACATTAGTGATGATCTCTTCGTTGTGTTGTCGAAGTGATCGATCAGCCTGTTTAAAAATGACTCGTAGTTTAGACCAGTCGTGAATTGGCTCTGTGCCCATTGAGCTGCCTCTCCTATTAGTGATTTTTCTAGGATGTAGGCTATCCAGTGTTTGGTATCGATGTTCATATTGCTCATGTGGTCTATTATGTCATCTACGAATTGTTGTGGATTTTCGGTATCATCGCCGGAGTATTGAGGTGGTGCAGGGGTCCATTTTGGTTGTGGTATCTCGATCTTTTTCTCCTGGGCTTCAGATTTGGGTTGTACCAGTGTTAAAGCTGTGACTTCTTGTATCAGCGTGGACAATACTGTAGCCAGGTCTGGGGTGTGGGTATCTTCTATGTGTTGGGCGCCATGTCGTACGGCCGTAGCGTCCTCCTGGTTTTCAGGAGTTTCTGGACGATCTACGACCGCCGCTCTTGAAGAGGATCTCAAGTTTCGAGAGTCCATCTTCGTGTTTAAGGAGTTTATTGGGATACCGGCCGTTACGGGCAAGAAGATCCGCCGAACCTTTGTGGTAGGTGAGGGGACACCGGCAATCAGAATTCTCTAACCGTTCGAGCTTTCTTACAGATAAAATGTTCTTACATGAATTATATATATGTTAGAATTCTGATGCGTGGTGTATACCTCAAGTTCCACAGAGATATCGGCCTTCTCACGTCGTGGAGCCGCGTTCCCTCTCCTCGAGAGAAGTACAAGAATGCCGGCCGTGTCGACCCTTCCTGCTGCCAGTCGCTTCGTATAGCTACCTTTTCGCTAACAGTATTTGATATAGTTACTATTTGCGTAAGGTTTCGGAGACGAAACGTTATTGCAGCTCAACCTGATCGGAAAAGCAATTACAAGTCCCCGTCGGGGCTTTTATTCGCTCTTTACCGTGACAGGCCCAAATAACGCTGTGGTCAGTTCGACACGATGTGAGGTAGTTCTAAGACCAATGTCTTTTCTATCTCAGTAAGTCGTGTTCTACTGTCAGGAAGCGTTTTGCAGTTGACACGCCGGTTCTCGTCCACTTGATGATTTAACTTCTAAATTGAATAACCATTATCAAGTATTTCTTCAATTCAGGACGTCTTCGACGATAACAGGATAGCGGTAATAAATAAAACTCAAAGGTAGCTTGGTAGCGCACCGAACCAACAAGGTCTTACGGGGCTAGTAGTGTATGTGCGACTGGACCCCTATCGGAAGATGTGCTGTTCTTTTATACACATCGTGTTTGAGAAAATTCAGCACACTTCCGCCGAGAGGCCAATGACAGCGCAGTTAATAACGAGCACTGTGATTGGCCGGCCAAAGTAACAATCTTTGTCGTGATTGGTTACCTTGGCGACACCGACTGGACAGTTGTTTCGGTCGACTCGGTGGCCGGGCTCAGCTCCTCGTCGGGGGTGACCTCCATGGTGGTTGAGACGCTATCGTCTGTTTCCACCTCGCTGTAATTTTCTTCTTCGTTCGGGATGAACGATTCATCATCTGAGGTATCTTCGATGATCTCGGCTTCAGGGGTTAATTTAGAAGTGAATTCATTATATAGTTTAATTGCTGAAGCAACCGTAGGGGTGAGTGACTCGGAATAGTCACCATCTTCTTTTTCTTGTGATGTCACCTGCGTGACATCACTTTTTTGGGGGGGAATTTCACTCATCTTGCCGTAAGGCAGTGAACATAAGTGTTCAAAACTAAAATTGGAGTTTATTACTCAGACGACTCTGTTTTTTTCTCTCCGCCAAGCCGCTGCCTGACGGTTTTCCTGGGTGTCGTCCCAGCAACCTCACGGTAGTTCACTCCCTGATTTCTCAGGGAGGGATCCTCTTGAAGTTTCTCTCACCTCAGAGGCAGGGGTCGTTTCTGTCCGACTTAGAATACAAATTACTAAGCCTTACAGTGTCATCCCTGTCGACCCACTGAGATGAACCCGAATTTTTCGTAAACACGAAGCTATCAAAAGCCTCCTACGAGGAGCCCATAAAGGCAACCCCTCGAGGTTTAACTTAATGACAGCCTCGCATCCACTCTTCGCTTATTTGAAAAACAAGTGCCTGTGTCACGCACCGTGTCTTACACACCGGGAGCTGAGAAGCTCCGTTGGCAACAGGTCAGTTGTCCCCACCTAAGCACACTTCGCTGACTCGCGTCCGTATCGTCCGACTGCTAGAGCCGAACTTATACTGATTTACTACTGATGTATTATAAAGGGATTGCAGTTAAATCTTTTATATAAGGGATTGCGAATGAAAACAAAATTGGCGCAAGCGCATTACATTTATTTAGCACTGTAATCAAATATATATCCCTATAATGTTTGGTTGCTCTCTGTCACAATACATAAAGAAAATCTTTGTTTGATTACTTAAAATGGTCAGAAAACGTGAAATAATCAAAAATTATTTAGGAGGAAAAAAATCTAATTTCAATAATTAAAAGGTTTAAAAACATTGAAAACACTAAATTGGCAGTGGTTGGTCCAAACAGAAGCATTCAACATAGAAAAAAATTGCTGGTGAATATAATAGCACCCGTAAAACAGGTATTATAAGGGGATTGCAGTTAAATCTTTTATATAAGGGATTGCAAATGAAAACAAAATTCGCGCAAGCGCATTACATTTATTTAGAACCGTAATCAAATATATATCGCTATAATGTTTGATTGCTCTCTGTCACAATACATTAAGAAAATCTTTGTTTGATTACTTAAAATGGTTAGAAAACGTGAAATAATCAAAAATTATTTAGGAGGAAAAAAATCTAATTTCAATAATTAAAAGGTTTAAAAACATTGAAAACACTGAAATTGGCACTGGTTGGTCCAAACAGAAGCATTCAACATAGAAAAAAAATTGCTGGTGAATATAATAGCACCCGTAAAACAGGTATTATAAGGGGATTGCAGTTAAATCTTTTATATAAGGGATTGCAAATGAAAACAAAATTCGCACAAGCGCATTACATTTATTTAGCACCGTAATCAAATATATATTCCTATAATGTTTGATTGCTCTCTGTCACAATACATAAAGAAAATCTTTGTTTGATTACTGAAAATGGTCAGAAAACGTGAAATAAGCAAAAATTATTTAATTCTAAGGTATTATAAGGGGACACACACACACGCGAAGCGTTCAACCCAACCCCTAGTGACATGTGTATACCACTGCTAGTCAGTGGAATCCACATGTCCGAAGATCAAACCGGTCTCGCTCCAGAAGAGCTAATCATTCTGGGTCGGTACCTATCTGACCCCCAGGTTTTTCCACCACCCCTTCACTACGTCTGACATACGCAGTGAAGGCTTATCAACTTTACGTCGGGCGATTTGGGTAATGAACCACACCCTCCGTATAAACTTGGTTGTGGTTAGGCCACCTCAATTTAGGGGTAGCTAAAAGCTTTTCTCCCTAGTTACTTTACTGATTTTAATTTTGTAATTAGCATTACTTTGGACTGAAGTCCCTAAAAAGTGTGTATCCTGCACGAAGAAGCATCAACCTAAGTTGATGCCCCTTCGTACAGGAATAGTGTGTGGTCGGTCGCTCAGCTGCCGAATTGGCAAAATTTAATTTGTTCTCCTCGTCAGCTGGGCACCCGACTGGTCTGGCCATCGAGCCCATGCTTGCCGCACATGACCTCAATGCTCAGAAGTTCGCGAAGATGGTCTCCCAATTAGACCTGCCATAAGGGCCTAAGCCAAAAGTTTGGCTACACGAAGAGAACTTATGGTTCTCTTTGCGTTATTTTCGCATGGTGCGCATGTGTGTGACAGGATCAGTATCACTATATTCTTGTTGGGTTGAGGACCCGGGTGCTATTAATATTTATTATTACTAGTAACTGTTCGTTCGCGGAAACAGAAGGTGTTTTAGGTATTTATGACTAATACTAAGACTTAAAACTAAATATTTTTTTGGTGAACAATCCCCGGTGTCTGGAACTCTAAAATGCCAGACCTCAGTTATTACCCTTTTTTTTTCACTTCTATCCCGCGTGCGTTTGACTAATCTGTGCCTATCTATGTCATTATGTCCATTATCCTACTGGGACATATCCTGCTATTTGTTGTTTAGGCCGCCTATGTGTCGTCCTGATGTTCTCGTCATAATCTGTTAGCTCTCTCAGCTTTCTGTTGGGGTGGTTTCTTATTTCATTGAATATTTCATACGCTTTCGTTCATTGTATGTAGGATTCTTTTCTGTTGTGTGTCTCTGTATAGATATCATCGTTCATTGTATGTAGGATTCTTTTCTGTTGTGTGTCTCTGTATAGATATCTCAATGGTACATATTTCGGTACATTTAGCGCGTCTCTTATTAGCTGATTTTGTGCTACTTGTAGTTTCTTCCTATTGGATTTGCAGGTGTGCCCCCAAGCTGCTGATGCATAAGTTAACGTTGGTATAATTATGCTATTGGCTACTCTTATTTTCGTGTAGAAGTTTAGTTTACTTTTCCTGCCTATTAGCGAGGCGAGTTGAGTCTTTGTTACTTTGGCTTTGTATACCGCTTGGTTCACATGTTCAGTGAATGTGAGCTTATGATCAAGGGTTACTCCTAGATATTTAGCTTGATTGCTCCATTCTATGTGTTCGTTGGCTAAGCTTATTTCCATGTTGGATATACTTCTTCTTTTCCTAAACATGACGGCCTGTGTTTTTTCCGGGTTGAGTGCACTTTATACACCACGAATATAGTCGATTTAGAGACCTTTGTAGGTCTCTTGTTGCAAAGTTAACATTTCTATTGCTTGTTGCAATTGCCGTGTCGTCTGCGTAGAGGCTGAGCAGTGATCTTGTAACGAAAATATTTTGCCTACCTCAGGGTAAGATCATGGGGGTAGAAGATTGGGCAAAGAAACTTAGGGGGTGAGAAAGGGCAAGCAAAACAATCGTTACTGATGCGAACGGCACTCAGTTGGTTGTTGGAGAGCTGGGGTCGTGGATAAGTTGAAATGACAAAGGGTTGAGATTGGGGTAGCTACACAAAAATGAAATAAAGGGGTACTTACACAAATCTCCTGGACAAATGGGCAAAAAAAGACAAGAAGAAATACCTCTAGCTATTTAAAAGGGACGCCGCTTCGAGAAAACTTCCTGCTGGAGGAAAGAAAGTTTCTTCCTTCCTAAAAAGTAAACATACAAAAAGGTTAGGAGATTTTTAAAATAAATAAAAAAATGGATCAGAGAAACAAATCAAAACGTTTATTTTTGTCTCATACAAACAGTTATCAAACATAAAAATGGCACAAAAAAGATACTATATAAATAGTTGCCAAATACAGAATAAAAAACTTATATGTGTCTGTTTACAAACTTCATTTACAAAGGGGTTGGAGACACTACAAAACTTACAAATGTTATCGCACAGAGATTAACCTTTTTTTTTAAACAAACAAAACAAATGAATATCGAAAAGAACAAAGCTAGCTGTTATATGTTAACATTATATTAAAAAAAACAATTAAAATGACAGCTGTTAAACCATAAAATTTACAATTTATTGTTTATTACAAATCCTTTAAATTTTAATGAAAGCAATTATTAATAATTATCAAAAAAATTGTCTGTCTTTACTTTAAAAATTAAAATGTTAATTGTTACCTGGATTCACAGTTTAGCACTTTCAAAAAAAACTTGTTAACATCTATGGGACTGGAGCTGCAAAGGACATAAGTCTCAACTTGAATAAAAATAAACCATTTCCATACGTAGGTAGGAACGATTGGAATAGAAACTTGATGGAGGAAATCAAGCTGTCGACGGGGACATTCTATATAAACATTTTAACAAAATTTCTTCACTGCCGGTTCACAAATCTTATGGTGATTACTCTTTTCTAAACTGCCATATTGCAGAGAGTATTATCACCTTAACCGGTCTTAAAACATAACACATAGAAGAAAACCGTAGCACGTCTGCTCTGCTTGGGGCTTAAATGTCGACTGCTCGATGCCTTACATTTTACAAATTTCAACGCAAAATAAATTTCCCTTTACGTCTCACAGCTAGTTTTTGCCTACAAACTTAAAACAAACAATCTACCCTTTTTTGACCTCGTTCTTAGCAACGAACCGACAAAAAACTTCTTCGAGTATTTACTTTTAAATTGGTTAACTGGAAATTTTTTACCTCATAATACATACAGAGAATAGGGGAATATTAATGTAAACAAAGACAAAAAAATATTCTGTTAATACGTCTTAGAAAAACCATATACTTGACTTGCAATATTATATTAGGGGACTAGAAACAACTTTTAAATATTCCAGTTTATTGCGTTTTAAAATTCATTTGCAAACAGAAAAACGAAAATATTCCACCAAATATAAAACGCTACAATGCCCCTTCTTAAAATAAAAAACTCGGATAATTCTTATCCAGTTTTTGATAAAGGCAAAACAACAAAAACCAAATCAGAAGATAACCTCTGAACTAAGTCGAAACTTCTTAATAATATCTTTTAGATGATGGCTAGCATGGGATTAAACAACAAAAACAAAGTTAGTTACTAAGAATGGGCTAGCGTGCCATCGATCGTCAGACTCTTTAAAGTCGAGTAGACTGACATTTATGACTCTACTTGAACTGTAGGTGACATGAGTTTCTATGCCTTGGGGGAAGCTAACCTTATGCCCCGCAGTGAATCTCGCTGACATTCACAGCAGTAACACAAGTGATTTGTCGGGCAGGCATAGCCATGACACCTCGTTGCCTAAACCAAGTGCTATGCACAAATCCAAAAAAAAATTGCTCTACACTTAACAGGTAGGCGTCTACCATCTCCACTATACGCCTAGCGAGACAAGGAATTCGGCAACGGTTCCACAAAAAAATTAGGATATAGACCTTAAATCTATATACCTACATATGACAAAATGTGATTCTCACATGTGTCTCCCAATCAAAATAGGTTACCTGTACGAAAATTATCAAAAGTGAAGTAATATTCCAAAGGGATGAAATCAAATCAACATACAAACTCGAAAACAAAGACAGGGGAAAGGATGAACTAATTACTTAAGGATGACATATTATCCTCATCTGACACAAAAGGCTTTAAATCTTTAACATACCACTTACCAAGATCAGAACCATTTAAATCTGACAAACGATAAACCACTGGTGACAATTTTTCCTTGATAGTTGCTTCGATATACTTCGGTGCTAGTTTGGACATAAACTTGTTGACAGCACAAGACAAAACCTTATTCCTTTTCCAAACCTTATCACCCACTTGAAATTGGACTTCTCTTCTACGTAAGTTGTAACTCCTAGCGTTACGTTCATATCCTTTTCGAAGATTAGCCTTAACCTTTTCAAAAACTTTATCTAGACCTTTGACTTCTGAAGCATACATGTTACGGTCACCTGGAATTATCTCTATATCTTGATTCTGTTGATCCTTATGATCAACACCATAATAGTTTCCACTTAAAGGAACATGACGGCCATAATTCAAGAAAGCTTTGCTAAATTCTTGTCCCAATCTACGTGGTCTTTCACATATGTACGTATTGCTGTACCAATGGTTCTATTGTTCCTCTCCACAAAATTACACTGAGGTGCATACACTGGGCTAAACCATACTTTCTGAACGTTATACCTATTACAGAGCTCAATTAAGAGAGGATTGTTCAGATTTGAGGCATTATCACAAATCACATATTGAGGAACACCAAACATTAGGAAAACATCATTTTCCAAAAACTCAACAATATTCTTAGCCGTGGCCTTTCTCAAAGGTTGGACTAACGTATATTTACTAAACCAATCAGCAACTACTAATAACCACGTATAACCTTTCTTTGAACGAACAAAGGGACCTATCAGATCTATAGCAACTATTTGCCAAGGAAATTTGGCCTCTCTCTGCTTACCCATTTTACCTAATGGAGCATAATTTGGTGTCTTCTGAGCACCACAAACTTTACATGACCTGACAAACTTAAGCACATCAACACGCATCTGGGGCCAATAATATCTTTCTTGAATACGGGACAAAGTTTTGGAAAATCCAAAGTGAGCACACGTAGGTGGCTCATGACAAGACTTCATAACTTCAAACCTTTGTGGTTTGGGCACAAGAATTTTCCACTCTACATCATTAGTCTTAAAAGAATTGGTGGTCGGGACAAACTTATAAACAAAATCATTTTCCACCTTCCACTGTGGAAAATCAAGGGGGGATCGGAGAATCTTTGATCTCAAATTATCAAACCAAGGGTCTATTCTATCTACATCAACTTCTAAATAACAAATCTCTTGGGTAGTTTCTATTTTATTTTTCCTTCGGGAAGAATGCCATGTCCTATCCTCAAAGTTTAATAACAGTGAGAATTGACGCATAAAATTATTTCCCAAAATAAAACTGTAAGGGACAGAAGGTACAATAAAAAATTTCACCATATGACAAACACCATCAGCCTCTACTGGAAGATCAATGGTACCAACAACTGATTTATTCGAACCATCTGCTAAGCAGACATGCTTAGTAGATGTGGGATTATATTTAATTTCTTGAGAATCCAAAAATTTAACTCCAGCAGCACCTACAACAGAAGTAGAGCAACCACTGTCCAGAAGAACTACAAAGTTTATAGAAAAAATGGAAATACTAACATGAGGACGACTATCAAAATCTTTCTTTTCAAAAATTGGGTTTAACGATGACCTGTAAGGTCTATTGGTCTTAGATCTATTTGAAATACAACACTTAGGACAAGAAGATATGGTCACACCTTTATAACCACAACGATAACAAGATACTGACTTGCTTCTACAGTCACGGGAAATATGACCTGGCCTATTACAATTAAAACAAATAATCTTTTTCGGATTTCTGGGAGCTTGATAAGGGGGAGATTGGATTAATGGAGGTGGGGATGAAAAAGATTGCATCATTGGGGGTGGTGATGAAAAGGACTGATTTCTTACTTCAGCATTTTCTGGTGGACTGGGTCTATTATTCTCATACTTATATTTGGGGTTGGGTCTTCTTGAAGAATTATTTTCTCTGTCCTGTCTGTTAACTACTCCACTTTTATCTTGCTTGTTTTGATTATTCACCACATGAACTTGTTCTTTGGGCTTTTCTGAATCATCAATTGAAATACCTGCAAGACCTTTAGTAGTCTGCAACAAGGGCAAAACATTCTGCTCCAAACGTTTTATAGTTGCTACTAACATTTCTACTATAGCAAAATCTTGTAAGGCTATTAGTGGAATGTAGTCCACTAAAATATTCTTCCTCATTATTTTCACTTTTTGGGCTTCACTAGGGTATGTTTCCAAACGTTTAAAAAGGTTTTCCATCACTGCTGAATAAATGGTTATGGATTCATTTCTTTTTTGCTTTCTACTTTTAATTTCATCAAAGAGATTATCATTATAATCTGGGTGCAAAAAAGCAGATTTGAGTAGGGCTACCAACTCATCCCAACTACTGATTTTATCTCTAACACTTCTATACCAAATAGCAGCATTACCTTCAAATAGTTCAATGGCTGAACGAAACAGGATGTCTTCGGAAATATTCCTAGACCTAGCGGAATCTCCAACTTTCTCTAAAAATGTGGGGAGAGCTTTACTTTCACCATTAAACTTAATATGTAAATCAGAAATAATGACAGGAGTTGAAACCTGTATTATTGGGGCTGGGACTGTACAACTGGGAACTACAGGGACTGAAACTGGGCTACTAGTGGATGGTTTTACTAATTCATCAAACATTTCCTCTTTTTCTAACACATTACCCTTTAAAACCAAAAAATCATCTTTACATTCATTAACAAACTTTATTACTTCCTCCTCGACATCATTAGTAGGGAAATTTTCTAATCTGGTATCTAAATGTGTAGACCTTGTCTCAAATCTAGCAAAATCAGCCTTAGTTGATTCTACATTTATTGATTGAGCACTACTATATAAATCTTCTATAATTAACATGATCTCATCCAACTCCTTCTCAGGATCTACTACATTATTAACCAAATCGACTAAACTTGAAGACAACTTGGCCTCCTTGGCCAACAAAGCTCTCAACATCTTTCTCTTATCATCCACTGTCTTATTTGAGACATTTTTACCTCTTATGAAAAGCTCATAAGATAACTCTCCTGATTTCAAATGATTAACCTGAGTAGACTTCATTTTTCACAAATTGAATGAAAGCAAACAAACAAAATAACTAAAATCAAACTCAACAACTAGTAGAAAATATGATAATTTTAAGAAACAACCTTTTCCATTTATCACCTGATAGTAAGTCTCACTTGCACTCCCGCGTACTGAAATCCAAAACTCAATCAGTTTGCTGCAACTTCTGCTCTTGACTTAGTAATCAGTTGGTAAACAAAAATGAGGTCTCTAACCTGTCTCCTAAAAATTCACACTTCCACTAACAAGAACTAAAAAAATGGTTTCAAACAACATGGGACAACATGGACACTAACAAACAACATAAACCGTACATACAGGGAAAGACAAAATACTAATAATATTGAAAACTTGACCTTTGAGTGAGCTACACTAAATAACACCAAAATAAACCAACTCTTGTTCTGAAAACTAAATGAGACTGCTTCTAGTCAAAACTAAAACAGCATCTCCTGATCACAAATATTACACCTGTGGTCACTCAGACACAAGAAAGGATCCACAACAAACAAACAGTCTACTACTGAGACTAAACTTGGTCGAATCTTCTCTACGACTCACAATGACTACTCCTCGTACAACAACTTTAATTAACCTGTGGCATTTAATACACCGTCAAAGATGGTTAATTAGAAGACAAATTGTATAACATTACTACACAACTACACAGCTCAAACAAAAAAAGGTCACTTACAACAATACAGACATTTACTCAAAATGACCGAACAAACAAAATTACAAAAACCGATTTTTCTGTAAAATCTGTTTAATCAATTAAGAATAAATGCAACCAATAACTGATATTTGTTACTGTTATTAACTTTTAAAAATTCTTTTCAATATTAAAACATTATCCAAAATAATATTTAAATAGTCAACTCAAATATTTGCTTTCATTTACCAAATACACAAAATACATATACAGGGTGAGTCATAACTATTGGTACATAGACTAAGGACAGGTTATTTGGACCAAAATATGGCTATTGGGCCCAATATGCCTTAATAAAATATTGCTGAGAAAAAAGATACAGGGTGTTAAAGTTAATTTCTGTTTTTCGTTTTTTGCTAATAGTTTCCCTGTATATTTATAAATTGCTATCAAAATTGGCACAGAGGCATAATCTTAGACAAGAAATAGTATTTTATTTACAATTCCACTATCAAATACCAAACTAATAAACAAAGTTGCAACTAACGTAAGGTTTCCGTTTTGACGATAAATCAAAATTAAACACACTGTAACTTAAAAGAACTCACAAAAACTTAAACTATATGTTCTACATGGTCTCCTCCGATTTATATGCCTTTTCTAATTCCTTTTATAAAGGATTTTCGGACGTTAAAAAAAATATTATTCTGTCCCCTTATAAGATTAGCTGCATTTTGAATGTATCTCCAAAGTTCGTCTCGTGTATTAATTTCATTGGCATAAACTAAGGACTTCATACGTCCCCAAAAATAAAAATCTAGCGGGTTGTACTCAGGACTTCTTGGTGGCTATTGAAAATCACTGCCTCTGCCAATCCATCGTTGAGAAAATACGTCATTAAGAGGATTTCTAACAGCTAATGAAACATGAGGTGGCGCTCCATCCTGCATAAACCACATTTTTCTTCTTACGTCCAGTAACAGATCATCTAAAATATCACTAAGAGTATTTTCCAAAAAGAATAAATAAGAATCTCCATTTAAATTCAGAGGAAGAACATAAGGCCCTAGTAGTTGGTTGCCTATAATGCCACACCAAATATTCAATTTAAACTCATGCTGAAAATGTCTAGCTTTAATAGCATGCGGGTTTTCTTCTTCCCAATAATGACTATTTCGCCAATTAAAAACCCCTCTTCTGGTAAAAGTTGCTTCGTCGGTGAACATAATATTCTTAATAAAGTGTCTGTCATTACGATGTTTATTCAGAATACGTTGGCAAAACTGTAACCATCGTGGAAGATCTGTTGGAAGTAAATTTTGAACAGGAGTGAAGTGATAAGGATGGAGGTTCTCTTTTTTTAGAATTCTAACAATAGACGACTGACTTACTCCTGTTGCTGCTGATAGATGTCGTGAACTTAGTTCAGGATTTTCATCTACTCGAACCAAAAGTTCATCTTCTTGATTAGGTGTGATTTGTTTCGGTCGACCACCCCGATTTTTAGTGTAAAATGACCCAGTTTCACCTAAACTACGATATAATCTTGCAAAAGTTTTGTGATTTGGTTGCCTTCTGTTTGCGTATAACATTTCATACTTTCTGGTTGCCGAGCGACCGCAAAAATTTTCTTGTGCGTATACGCAAATCATATCTCGCATTTGATGATTACTTTTAAAAAATGCAACATTACTCTACACTGTCACATCCAAAATAATTTACTCTGAACAAATGACATTTACCAACAACAATTATCTGACAGTCCAAAGCATACTTTTCATAAATGAAATAATATTTGAAATCCTTTTTTAAGACTCTAAGCCGTTCGACTGCGTTTTTATCGAAAACAGTTAAAATCATCATGTTTAAACAAGAGTACCAATTTTATGTAAAAATGATGTTTACGTCCTATTTTCTAATAAAAATTACTAAAAAGTTTCATCAGAAAAAGTTTAGACTCAATTTGATCATTAGGTATGATCCACGTGGCGCCCTCTATGACAAAACGTAAAATTGTAAATAAAATACTATTTCTTGTCTAAGATTATGCTTCTGTGCTAATTTTGATAGCAATTTATAAATATACAGGGAAACTATTAGCAAAAAACGAAAAACAAAAATTAACTTTAACACCCTGTATCTTTTTTCTCAGCAACATTTTATTAAGGCATATTTGGCCCAATAGCCATATTTTGGTGCAAATAACCTGTCCTTAGTCTATGTCCCAATAGTTATGACTCACCCTGTATAGATATACAGTACATTACATAAAAAGCAATAATACATATGTTATACAACAAATACATATGTATATTACAAATACTCTACTGTTTGTGAGACACTTTGGGGCACTATTCAAAAGGAGGGGGTTTCATTTAAGTGGCAGAAAACTAGGGGAAAAAGGAATCAAAATCTAAAAAATTGAGGAATATTCAAAGGCCCCACGTTGGGCGCCAATTTGTAACAAAAATATTTTGCCTACCTCAGGGTAAGATCATGGGTGTAGAAGATTGGGCAAAGAAACTAAAGGGGGTGAGAAAGGGCAAGCAAAACAATCGTTACTGATGCGAACGGCACTCAGTTGGTTGTTGGAGAGCTGGGGTCGTGGATAAGTTGAAATGACAAAGGGTTGAGATTGGGGTAGCTACACAAAAATGAAATAAAGGGGTACTTACACAAATCTCCTGGACAAATGGGCAAAAAAAGACAAGAAGAAATACCTCTAGCTATTTAAAAGGGACGCCGCTTCGAGAAAACTTCCTGCTGGAGGAAAGAAAGTTTCTTCCTTCCTAAAAAGTAAACATACAAAAAGGTTAGGAGATTTTTAAAATAAATAAAAAAATGGATCAGAGAAACAAATCAAAACGTTTATTTTTGTCTCATACAAACAGTTATCAAACATAAAAATGGCACAAAAAAGATACTATATAAATAGTTGCCAAATACAGAATAAAAAACTTATATGTGTCTGTTTACAAACTTCATTTACAAAGGGGTTGGAGACACTACAAAACTTACAAATGTTATCGCACAGAGATTAACCTTTTTTTTTAAACAAACAAAACAAATGAATATCGAAAAGAACAAAGCTAGCTGTCATATGTTAACATTATATTAAAAAAAAACAATTAAAATGACAGCTGTTAAACCATAAAATTTACAATTTATTGTTTATTACAAATCCTTTAAATTTTAATGAAAGCAATTATTAATAATTATCAAAAAAATTGTCTGTCTTTACTTTAAAAATTAAAATGTTAATTGTTACCTGGATTCACAGTTTAGCACTTAACTTTCAAAAAAAAACTTGTTAACATTTATGGGACTGGAGCTGCAAAGGACATAACTCTCAACTTGAATAAAAATAAACCATTTCCATAAGTAGGCAGGAACGATTGGAATAGAAACTTGATGGAGGAAATCAAGCTGTCGACGGGGACATTCTATATAAACATTTTAACAAAATTTCTTCACTGCCGGTTCACAAATCTGATGGTGATTACTCTTTTCTAAACTGCCATATTGCAGAGAGTATTATCACCTTAACCGGTCTTAAAACATAACACATAGAAGAAAACCGTAGCACGTCTGCTCTGCTTGGGGCTTAAATGTCGACTCCTCGATGCCTTACATTTTACAAATTTCAACGCAAAATAAATTTCCCTTTACGTCTCACAGCTAGTTTTTGCCTACAAACTTAAAACAAACAATCTACCCTTTTTTGACCTCGTTCTTAGCAACGAACCGACAAAAAACTTCTTCGAGTATTTACTTTTAAATTGGTTAACTGGAAATTTTTTACCTCATAATACATACAGAGAATAGGGGAATATTAATGTAAACAAAGACAAAAAAAATATTCTGTTAATACGTCTTAGAAAAACCGTATACTTGACTTGCAATATTATATTAGGGGACTAGAAACAACTTTTAAATATTCCAGTTTATTGCGTTTTAAAATTCATTTGCAAACAGAAAAACGAAAATATTCCACCAAATATAAAACGCTACAATCTATGGTCACTAGGTGTGTCCGCTGTGTAAATGGTATATAGGTATGGCGATAACACCGCTCCCTGCGGCACTCCTGCCTCCAGAGTTCCGAGCTCGGATAGGGTGGACCCTATACGGACTCTGAATCTCCGGTTTGTCAGGTATGACGCAAGGAGGCATGTCATTGCCTCGCTATATCCATTTTGGTTCATTTTATATAGTAGTCCTTCGTGCCAGACTCTATCAAAGGCCTTACTGACGTCTAGGAAGGCTGCTGCAGTATACATTTTATCATTGTATCCTTTCGTGATGTATTCGGTTAGCCTGAGTACCTGTAGTTCGCAGAAGTGTCTAGATCTGAATCCGAACTGCGATTCTGGGATCATTCCTATTGCTTCTGATTCTGTTTGTAGTGTTTTTAATATGATTTTTTCGGCTATTTTGCTTAGTGCTGATAGGAGGCTTATTGGTCTATAGTTTTGTGGAAAGCTCCCGTTTTTCCCCGGTTTTCCGATCATTATTACCTCTGCTTCTTTCCATCTGTCTGGAAAGTATCTTAGTCTTAGTATGCCATTGATTATGTTTGTGATGTACACTATTATTTTGTCGGGCACGTTTTTGATTGCCCTGTTTGTGATTTTATCTGGCCCTGATGCTTTTTTTGGGTTAAGTATTTTTATTATTTCTTTGACTTCTTCCGGGCTAGTATGTTCTAGGCCAATTATGCCTTTTCTTCTTCTTATGCGTCTAGCGCTTCTTTCAACTTCCTCTGTGAAGTCTAGGTCTTCCGCGGGATGAAAATTTTTCATATTATTTGATTCTAGTGTATCTCTCATTACTTCCACCTTATCAGGTTCGGTGTATACCATACCGTTTTCTCCGTGTAAGGGTGGTATGGGTTTCCTATCTTTCCTGAGTATTTTTGATACTTTCCAGAATGCAGATTTGTTAAGATTTAATTCTTGGATGTATTTGTCCCAGTATTCACTTCTGTGCTCGATTAGCTGTCTTTTAATTTCTCTATCTAGTTCGTTTGCAATTCTTTTGTCTTCTTGGTTTCTTGTTCTTTGGGCTCTTCTTCTTTTCCTATTTTTTTCTCTAATGAGTTCTTTTAGCTCATTTGATATTTCCTGGAATCGGCCTTTCATTGTTGTTTTTGTTTCTGTCTTGGAGCTGGCATCGATGGCATTTAGTATTGTTTGTTCTAGTTTTACAATACTTTCTTCGAGTTCTTCTATGTTATTGATTGTTGGGATTGCCCCGATGTTTTCGCTCACTACTCTTCTAAAATTGGGCCAGTTAGTTTTCTTTGTTTGATGAGGCTGTAGTGGATTTAATTCCACTGCGCCCAGGGTTATGACGATTACGTTGTGTGTGGAATCGCCTTCGCTTAATGATTTTATTTCATATTGTTGACCAATGTTGTGTAGAATTGCTATGTCTATGTACGAGAGAAGTTCTCCATGGTAGCATGTTGGGTCTGTTGGGTCTCCAAGTCACACTCTGACTCGGATGGTGATGGAGGGTAGGGAGAATCGACTGACTGAGCTGGAAGCTCGGAGGATTCAATGGAATCCGACAACATTTGAAAGCTGTTTACCTAGTAGATCGCTGTTTACCTAGTAGATCGCTGTTTTTTGTTTTTCCTCACGACACGTGTCGTGCGGATTCTGGGTGCCTTCCCAGACCCTTGCGTGGTAGTTCACTGTTTCCAGGAGGGATCCGCTTGCAGTTCTCACCCTGTAGGGCAGGGGCCGTTTCTGTCCGACTTTGATGCAAACAACAAAGCCTTACAGTGTCATCCCTGACGGCACCGTACAGATATCCCGTTATTTCGTGAATTGCTATTTATTATAGCCCTCCGAGAGAGGCCTATAAAAATCAACCTCTGCGGTTCAAGCTAATAATGAAATCGCATCCACTTTTCGCTTTAAATTGTCTCAAGTCGGTCGTTGACTCAGGTCGGTCTCGACTCTCCAAAGCACGTCCGCACTGTTCAGCTACTCGAACTGAACTTATTATAAAGGGGTTGCAGTTAAATCTTTTATATAAGGCATTGCAAAATGAAAACAAAATTCGCGCAAGCGCATTACATTTATTTAGCACTGTAATCAAATATATATCCCTATAATGTTTGATTGCTCTCTGTCACAATACATAAAGAAAATCTTTGTTTGATTAGTGAAAATGGTCAGAAAACGTGAAATAAGCAAACATTATTTAATTCTAAGGTATTATAAGGGGATTGCAGTTAAATCTTTTATATAAGGGATTGTAAAATGAAAACAAAATTCGCGCAAGCGCATTACATTTATTTAGCACTGAATTCAAATATATATCCCTATAATGTTTGATTGCTCTCTGTCACAATACATAAAGAAAATCTTTGTTTGATTACTGAAAATGGTCAGAAAACGTGAAATAAGCAAAAATTATTTAATTCTAAGGTATTATAAGGGGATTGCAGTTAAATCTTTTATATAAGGGATTGCAAATGAAACAAAATTGGCTCAAGCGCATTACATTTATTTAGCACTGTAATCAAATATATCCCTATAATGTTTGATTGCTCTCTGTCACAATACATAAAGAAAATCTTTGTTTGATTACTGAAAATGGTCAGAAAACGTGAAATAATCAAAAATTATTTAGGAGGAAAAAAATCTAATTTCAATAATTAAAAGGTTTAAAAACATTGAAAACACTAAAATTGGCAGTAGTTGGTCCAAACAGAAGCATTCAACATAGATAAAAATTGCTGGTGAATATAATAGCATCCGTAAAACAGGTATTATAAAGCACACACACACACACGCGAAGCGTTCAACCCAACCCCTAGTGACATGTGTATACCACTGCTAGTCAGTGGGATCCACATGTCCGAAGATCAAACCGGTCTCGCTCCAGAAGAGCTAATCATTCTGGATCGGTACCTATCTGACCCCCAGGTTTTTCCACCACCCCTTCACTACGTCTGATATACGTAGCGAAGGCTTATGAACTTTACGTCGGGCGATTTGGGTAATGAATAACACCCTCCGTATCTACATGGTTGTGGTTAAGCCACCTGAAAATAAGGGGTAGCTAAGAGCTTTTCTACCTAGTTACTTTACTGAATTTACTTGGTATGAGCATTACTTTGGACCTGATGTCCCTAAAAAGTTGGTGCCCCTCCACACAGGGAAAGTGTGTGTTCGGTCACTCAGCTGCCGATTTGGCAAAAATTAATTTGTTCTCCTCGCCAGCTGAGCGCCCGACTGGTCTGGCCATCGAGCCCATGCTTGCCGCACATGACCTCGATGCTCAGAAAATCGCGTACTAGTCTCCCAAATAGACCTGCCTTAAGGGCCTAAGTCAAAAATTGGCTGTACGAAGAGAGCATAAGGCTTTCTTTGTACTGTTTTCGCGTGTTATGTATGCGTGTGACAGGGATCAGTCACTTGAATCAGTTGTAATATGAATTGTTTTTAGGTATTCATTGTCACTATAATTCGCTCGCGGAGTGAAGATGTCGTACGCTTTTTCGTTCATTGTATGAAGAATCCTTTTCTGCTTTGTATCTCTATATAGGTATCTTAGAGGTACGTATTTCGGTACATTTAGTGCTTCTCTGATTAGCTGGTTTTGTGCTACTTGCAGTTTCTTCCTATTTGATTTACATGTGTGTCCCCATGCTGCTGATGCGTATGTTAGCGTTGGTAGGATTATGCTATTTGCTACCCTTATTTTTGTCCAGAAGTTTAATTTACTTTTCCTGCCTATTAGCGAGGCGAGTTGTATCTTTGTTAATTTTGCTTTATGTACTGATTGAGTTACATGTTCAGTGAATGTGAGCTTGTGATCAAGGGTCACTCCTAGATATTTAGCTTGATTGCTCCATTCTATGTTTTCGTTCGCTAAGTTTAGTTCCATGTTGGGTATCTGTCTCCGTTTTCTAAACATGACGGCCTGTGTTTTTTCCGGGTTTAGTGCTACTTTCCACTTTATACACCATGCATATAATCGATTCAGAGAGCGCTGTAAGTCTCTGGTTGCAAAGTTTATATTTCTGTTGCTTGTTGCTAGCGCTGTATCGTCTGCGTACGGGCTGAGCAATGTTTTATGATCGCTGGGTAGATCTGCTGTGTATATGGTAAACAGATATGGGGATAACACCGCTCCCTGAGGCACACCTGCCTCCAGAGTTCCGACCTCGGATGGGGCAGGCCCTATTCGAACTCTGAATCTCCGGTTTGTCAGGTATGACACAAGGAGACATGTCATCGCCTCACTGTATCCATTTTGACTCATTTTGTAGAGTAGGCCTTCGTGCCATAATCTGTCAAATGCCTTACTAACGTCTAGAAAAGCTGTAGCGGTGTACATTTTCTCGTTGTATCCTTTGGTAATGAATTCCGTTAGCCTGAGTACTTGTAATTCACAAGAGTGCCTGGATCTTAAACCGAACTGTGCTTCTGGAATCATTCCTATTGTTTCGGACTCTGTTTGGAGTCTTTTTAAGATTACTCTCTCGGCTATTTTACTTAAACATGATAGTAGACTTATAGGTCGATAGTTTTGTGGAAAGCTCCCGTCTTTTCCCGGTTTTCCAATCATTATAACTTCGGCTTCTTTCCATCTGTCTGGAAAGTATCTCAAACGTAATATTCCATTTATTATGTTTGCAATGTACACTATGATCTTGTTTGGTACATTTTTAATTGCCCTGTTTGTGATTTTATCAGGTCCAGCTGCGTTCTTTGGATTTAGTAGTTTGATCAGATCTTTGATTTCTTCCGGACTTGTATGTTCTAGGCCTAATATGCCTTTTCTCCGTCTTAAGCGTCTAGCGCTTCTTTCTACTTCCTCCGTGAAGTCTAGATCTTCTGCCGGGTGAAAGTTTTGCATGTTGTTCGTTTCGAGTGTTTTTCTCATTACTTCAGCTTTTTCTTGTTCAGTGAATACCCTACCGTTTGTTCCGTGTAAGGGAGGTATAGGTTTTTTATCTTTCCTGAGTATTTTAGATACTTTCCAGAATGCTGATTGATTTGGATTTAGCTCTTGGATAAATTTGTCCCAGTGCTCGCTTCTGTGCTCATTTAGTCTTCTTTTAACTTCTCTGTCTAGTTCATTAGCAATTCTTTTGTCTTCTTGGTTTCTTGTTCTTTGAGCTCTTCTTCTTTTTCTATTCTTTTCTTTAATGAGATCTTTTAGCTCATTTGATATTTCTTTGAATCTGCCTTTTTGTTATTTTACATAAAGCTTTTACATATTCTGCCTTTACATAAAGAAAATCTTTGTTTGATTACTTAAAATGGTCAGAAAATGTGAAATAATCAAAAATTTATTAATTCTAAGATATTATAAGGGGATTGCAGTTAAATCTTTTATTGGAATTTTATTTCCCACCTACCCGCCGATCCTGAGACCGGTTAGGGCGTTCCCCTATCTACCACCTGGGGACGCGTCCGATGGGAGACAGACACTCCACACGGAAGAGTGGTAAATACATTTCATAATTACAATACCGGGATAATGTTCAACGGTGTATTACGTGAGGTTGGATAGGATAATTCAGCCAGAGAAAACAGGATTTGTTCGTATAGGCATTTATTTCGAATTTGCCCAAAGATATGTTGAGTGTGATGGCAGCTATAATATATGGTATTCAGATTCTTCTGGAGAGTACCGGTCCCTTTCCATCGCATCTCCTGTATAGCTGTTATGTACATATTATATTTGTTAAGAGTGTCTAAGAGACAGCTCATCGCTCCTGCAGAGTACAATGTTCTCACGTTCCATGATCCAAATCGAATATCCTTTTTTCGTTTGCGAAATTCTCTACATAAGGTCCGTCCGGTTTTTGTTTTTTCAGCTTTCGTAACAATTTTTTTTTTCAGGGTAGGGTTGTTAGCCCTACGCCCAACCCCCAGACTTGGAGGACTATAGACTCTTCTGTTAGGGTTACCATACCTTAGTCTGTTTTGGTTCGCGGGTGGTATTTTATTTCCCACCTACCCGCCGATCCTGAGACCGGTTAGGGCGTTCCCCTATCCACCACCTGGGGACGCGTCCGATGGGAGACAGACACTCCACACGGAAGAGTGGTAAATACATTTCATAATTACAATACCGGGATAATGTTCAATGATTCGAAAAGCGACACGATTATGTTGGCCCATCATAACGTTAGTTCCATCCGATGCAAAACCAACCACATTTAACGGTGGTACACTAAACTCCGTAAAAGAATTAATAATGGATAAAAATAAGTGCTCCGCAGTTGCTCCCTGTCTGTCTTCTACATTTTCTGAACATATTTGAATAAGTTCCCAAAACTTGCTTACAATATTGCCCGTTTCTTCATCACAGTAACGCAGTACAATTCAGCTACATGTCCGTTGACTCGTCGGTTAATATACTGAATTTACATGCCTTTATTTTTCGCTAATTCTAATTCATGTTCGTGGCCTATCACATTTTTTTTATAACTTCAGTGAGGTTTGTTCTCCTCAAACGCAAATCTTTCACAATTTGAGAGGAAAAATGTATTTTAGTAATTTTGTCAAATGATCACTTATTGACAACGGTATATTACGTGAGATCGGATAGGATAATTCAGCCAGAGAAAACAGGATTTGTTCGTATAGGCATTTATTTCGAATTTACCCACAGATATGTTGAGTGTGATGGCAGCTATAATATATGGTATTCAGATTCTTCTGGAGAGTGCCGGTTTCTTTCCATCGCATCTCCTGTATAGCTGTTATGTACATATTATATTTGTTAAGAGTGTCTAAGAGACATCTCATCGGTCCTGCAGAGTACAATGTTCTCACGTTCCATGATCCAAATCGAATATCCTTTTTTCGTTTGCGAGATTGTCTACATAAGGTCCGTCCGGTTTTTGTTTTTTCAGCTTTCGTAACAATTTTTTTTTCAGGGTAGGGTTGTTAGCCCTACGCCCAACCCCCAGACTTGGAGGACCAGAGACTCTTCTGTTAGGGTTACCATACCTTAATCTGTTATGGTTCGCGGGTGGTATTTTATTTCCCACCTACCCGCCGATCCTGAGACCGGTTAGGGCGTTCCCCTATCCACCACCTGGGGACGCGTCTGATGGGAGACAGACACTCCACACGGAAGAGTGGTAAATACATTTTATAATTACAATACCGGGATAATGTTCAATGAATCGGGAAGCGACACTATTATGTTGGCCCATCATAACGTTAGTTCCATCCGATGCAAAACCAACCACATTTAACGGTGGTACACTAAACTCCGTAAAAGAATTGATAATGGATAAGAATAAGTGCTCCGCAGTTGCTCCCTGTCTGTCTTCTACATTTTTTGAACATACTTGAATGTTCCCAAAATTTGTTTACAATATTGCCCGTTTCTTCATCACAGTAATGCAGTACAATTCAGCTACATGTCCGTTGACTCATCGGTTAATATACTGAATTTACATGCCTTTATTTTTCGCTAATTCTAATTCATGTTCGTGGCCTATCACATTTTTTTTAACTTCAGTGAGTTTTGTTCTCCTCAAACGCAAATCTTTCACAATTTGAGAGGAAAAATGTATTTTACTAATTTTGTCAAATGATCACTTATTGACAACGGTATATTACGTGAGGTTGGATAGGATAATTCAGCCAGAGAAAACAGGATTTGTTCGTATAGGCATTTATTTCGAATTTACCCAAAGATATGTTGAGTGTGATGGCAGCTATAATATATGGTATTCAGATTCTTCTGGAGAGTACCGGTCCCTTTCCATCGCATCTCCTGTATAGCTGTTATATACATATTATATTTGTTAAGATTGTCTAAGAGACATCTCATCGCTCCTGCAGAGTACAATTTTCTCACGTTCAATGATCCAAATCGAATATCCTTTTTTCATTTGCGAGATTGTCTACATAAGGTCCGTCCGGTTTTTGTTTTTTCAGCTTTCGTAACAATTTTTTTTTTCAGGGTAGGGTTGTTAGCCCTACGCCCAATCCCCAGACTTGGAGGACCAGAGACTCTTTTGTTAGACCATACCTTAATCTGTTTTGGTTCGCGGGTGGTATTTTATTTCCCACCTACCCGCCGATCCTGAGACCGGTTAGGGCGTTCCCCTATCCACCACCTGGGGACGCGTCCGATGGGAGACAGACACTCCACACGGAAGAGTGGTAAATACATTTCATAATTACACTACGGGGATAATGTTCAATGAATCGGGAAGCGACACTATTATGTTGGCCCATCATAACGTTAGTTCCATCCGATGCAAAACCAACCACATTTAACGGTGGTACACTAAACTCCGTAAAAGAATTGATAATGGATAAGAATAAGTGCTCCGCAGTTGCTCCCTGTCTGTCTTCTACATTTTTTGAACATACTTGAATATGTTCCCAAAACTTGCTTACACTATTGCCCATTTCTTCATCACAGTAACGCAGTACAATTCAGCTACATGTCCGTTGACTCGTCGGTTAATATACTGAATTTACATGCCTTTATTTTTCGCTAATTCTAATTCATGTTCGTGGCCTATCACATTTTTTTTTAAACTTCAGTGAGTTTTGTTCTCCTCAAACGCAAATTTTTCACAATTTGAGAGCAAAAATGTATTTTAGTAATTTTGTCAAATGATCACTTATTGACAACGGTATATTACGTGAGGTTGGATAGGATAATTCAGCCAGAGAAAACAGGATTTGTTCGTATAGGCATTTATTTCGAATTTACCCAAAGATATGTTGAGTGTGATGGCAGCTATAATATATGGTATTCAGATTCTTCTGGAGAGTACCGGTCCCTTTCCATCGCATCTCCTGTATAGCTGTTATGTACATATTATATTTGTTAAGAGTGTCTAAGAGACATCTTATCGCTCCTGCAGAGTACAATGTTCTCACGTTCCATGATCCAAATCGAATATCCTTTTTTCGTTTGCGAGATTGTCTACATAAGGTCCGTCCGGTTTTTGTTTTTTCAGCTTTCGTAACAATTTTTTTTTTCAGGGTAGGGTTGTTAGCCCTACGCCCAACAACCAGACTTGGAGGACCAGAGACTCTTCTGTTAGGGTTACCATACGTTAGTCTGTTTTGGTTCGCGGGTGGTATTTTATTTCCCACCTACCCGCCGATCCTGAGACCGGTTAGGGCGTTCCCCTATCCACCACCTGGGGACGCGTCTGATGGGAGACAGACACTCCACACGGAAGAGTGGTAAATACATTTTATAATTACAATACCGGGATAATGTTCAATGAATCGGGAAGCGACACTATTATGTTGGCCCATCATAACGTTAGTTCCATCCGATGCAAAACGAACCACATTTAACGGTGGTACACTAAACTCCGTAAAAGAATTGATAATAGATAAGAATAAGTGCTCCGCAGTTGCTCCCTGTCTGTCTTCTACATTTTTTGAACATACTTGAATGTTCCCAAAATTTGCTTACAATATTGCCCGTTTTTTCATCACAGTAACGCAGTACAATTTAGCTACATGTCCGTTGACTCGTCGGTTAATATACTGAATTTACATGCCTTTATTTTTCGCTAATTCTAATTCATGTTCGTCGCCTATCACATTTTTTTTATAACTTCAGTGAGTTTTGTTCTCCTCAAACGCAAATCTTTCACAATTTGAGAGGAAAAATGTATTTTACTAATTTTGTCAAATGATCACTTATTGACAACGGTATATTACGTGAGGTTGGATAGGATAATTCAGCCAGAGAAAACAGGATTTGTTCGTATAGGCATTTATTTCGAATTTACCCAAAGATATGTTGAGTGTGATGGCAGCTATAATATATGGTATTCAGATTCTTCTGGAGAGTACCGGTCCCTTTCCATCGCATCTTCTGTATAGCTGTTATGTACATATTATATTTGTTAAGAGTGTCTAAGAGACATCTCATCGCTCCTGCAGAGTACAATGTTCTCACGTTCCATGATCCAAATCGAATATCCTTTTTTCGTTTGCGAGATTGTCTACATAAGGTCTGTCCGGTTTTTGTTTTTTCAGCTTTCGTAACAATTTTTTTTTTCAGGGTAGGGTTGTTAGCCCTACGCCCAACCCTCAGACTTGGAGGACCAGAGACTCTTCTGTTAGGGTTACCATACGTTAGTCTGTTTTGGTTCGCGGGTGGTATTTTATTTCCCACCTACCCGCCGATCCTGAGACCGGTTAGGGCGTTCCCCTATCCACCACCTGGGGACGCGTCTGATGGGAGACAGACACTCCACACGGAAGAGTGGTAAATACATTTTATAATTACAATACCGGGATAATGTTCAATGAATCGGGAAGCGACGCTATTATGTTGGCCCATCATAACGTTAGTTCCATCCGATGCAAAACCAACCACATTTAACGGTGGTACACTAAACTCCGTAAAAGAATTGATAATAGATAAGAATAAGTGCTCCGCAGTTGCTCCCTGTCTGTCTTCTACATTTTTTGAACATACTTGAATGTTCCCAAAATTTGTTTACAATATTGCCCGTTTCTTCATCACAGTAATGCAGTACAATTCAGCTACATGTCCGTTGACTCATCGGTTAATATACTGAATTTACATGCCTTTATTTTTCGCTAATTCTAATTCATGTTCGTGGCCTATCACATTTTTTTTAACTTCAGTGAGTTTTGTTCTCCTCAAACGCAAATCTTTCACAATTTGAGAGGAAAAATGTATTTTACTAATTTTGTCAAATGATCACTTATTGACAACGGTATATTACGTGAGGTTGGATAGGATAATTCAGCCAGAGAAAACAGGATTTGTTCGTATAGGCATTTATTTCGAATTTACCCAAAGATATGTTGAGTGTGATGGCAGCTATAATATATGGTATTCAGATTCTTCTGGAGAGTACCGGTCCCTTTCCATCGCATCTCCTGTATAGCTGTTATATACATATTATATTTGTTAAGATTGTCTAAGAGACATCTCATCGCTCCTGCAGAGTACAATGTTCTCACGTTCAATGATCCAAATCGAATATCCTTTTTTCATTTGCGAGATTGTCTACATAAGGTCCGTCCGGTTTTTGTTTTTTCAGCTTTCGTAACAATTTTTTTTTTCAGGGTAGGGTTGTTAGCCCTACGCCCAATCCCCAGACTTGGAGGACCAGAGACTCTTTTGTTAGACCATACCTTAATCTGTTTTGGTTCGCGGGTGGTATTTTATTTCCCACCTACCCGCCGATCCTGAGACCGGTTAGGGCGTTCCCCTATCCACCACCTGGGGACGCGTCCGATGGGAGACAGACACTCCACACGGAAGAGTGGTAAATACATTTCATAATTACACTACGGGGATAATGTTCAATGAATCGGGAAGCGACACTATTATGTTGGCCCATCATAACGTTAGTTCCATCCGATGCAAAACCAACCACATTTAACGGTGGTACACTAAACTCCGTAAAAGAATTGATAATGGATAAGAATAAGTGCTCCGCAGTTGCTCCCTGTCTGTCTTCTACATTTTTTGAACATACTTGAATATGTTCCCAAAACTTGCTTACACTATTGCCCATTTCTTCATCACAGTAACGCAGTACAATTCAGCTACATGTCCGTTGACTCGTCGGTTAATATACTGAATTTACATGCCTTTATTTTTCGCTAATTCTAATTCATGTTCGTGGCCTATCACATTTTTTTTTAAACTTCAGTGAGTTTTGTTCTCCTCAAACGCAAATTTTTCACAATTTGAGAGCAAAAATGTATTTTAGTAATTTTGTCAAATGATCACTTATTGACAACGGTATATTACGTGAGGTTGGATAGGATAATTCAGCCAGAGAAAACAGGATTTGTTCGTATAGGCATTTATTTCGAATTTACCCAAAGATATGTTGAGTGTGATGGCAGCTATAATATATGGTATTCAGATTCTTCTGGAGAGTACCGGTCCCTTTCCATCGCATCTCCTGTATAGCTGTTATGTACATATTATATTTGTTAAGAGTGTCTAAGAGACATCTTATCGCTCCTGCAGAGTACAATGTTCTCACGTTCCATGATCCAAATCGAATATCCTTTTTTCGTTTGCGAGATTGTCTACATAAGGTCCGTCCGGTTTTTGTTTTTTCAGCTTTCGTAACAATTTTTTTTTTCAGGGTAGGGTTGTTAGCCCTACGCCCAACAACCAGACTTGGAGGACCAGAGACTCTTCTGTTAGGGTTACCATACGTTAGTCTGTTTTGGTTCGCGGGTGGTATTTTATTTCCCACCTACCCGCCGATCCTGAGACCGGTTAGGGCGTTCCCCTATCCACCACCTGGGGACGCGTCTGATGGGAGACAGACACTCGACACGGAAGAGTGGTAAATACATTTTATAATTACAATACCGGGATAATGTTCAATGAATCGGGAAGCGACACTATTATGTTGGCCCATCATAACGTTAGTTCCATCCGATGCAAAACGAACCACATTTAACGGTGGTACACTAAACTCCGTAAAAGAATTGATAATAGATAAGAATAAGTGCTCCGCAGTTGCTCCCTGTCTGTCTTCTACATTTTTTGAACATACTTGAATGTTCCCAAAATTTGCTTACAATATTGCCCGTTTTTTCATCACAGTAACGCAGTACAATTTAGCTACATGTCCGTTGACTCGTCGGTTAATATACTGAATTTACATGCCTTTATTTTTCGCTAATTCTAATTCATGTTCGTCGCCTATCACATTTTTTTTATAACTTCAGTGAGTTTTGTTCTCCTCAAACGCAAATCTTTCACAATTTGAGAGGAAAAATGTATTTTACTAATTTTGTCAAATGATCACTTATTGACAACGGTATATTACGTGAGGTTGGATAGGATAATTCAGCCAGAGAAAACAGGATTTGTTCGTATAGGCATTTATTTCGAATTTACCCAAAGATATGTTGAGTGTGATGGCAGCTATAATATATGGTATTCAGATTCTTCTGGAGAGTACCGGTCCCTTTCCATCGCATCTTCTGTATAGCTGTTATGTACATATTATATTTGTTAAGAGTGTCTAAGAGACATCTCATCGCTCCTGCAGAGTACAATGTTCTCACGTTCCATGATCCAAATCGAATATCCTTTTTTCGTTTGCGAGATTGTCTACATAAGGTCTGTCCGGTTTTTGTTTTTTCAGCTTTCGTAACAATTTTTTTTTTCAGGGTAGGGTTGTTAGCCCTACGCCCAACCCTCAGACTTGGAGGACCAGAGACTCTTCTGTTAGGGTTACCATACGTTAGTCTGTTTTGGTTCGCGGGTGGTATTTTATTTCCCACCTACCCGCCGATCCTGAGACCGGTTAGGGCGTTCCCCTATCCACCACCTGGGGACGCGTCTGATGGGAGACAGACACTCCACACGGAAGAGTGGTAAATACATTTTATAATTACAATACCGGGATAATGTTCAATGAATCGGGAAGCGACGCTATTATGTTGGCCCATCATAACGTTAGTTCCATCCGATGCAAAACCAACCACATTTAACGGTGGTACACTAAACTCCGTAAAAGAATTGATAATGGATAAGAATAAGTGCTCCGCAGTTGCTCCCTGTCTGTCTTCTACATTTTTTGAACATACTTGAATGTTCCCAAAATTTGCTTACAATATTGCCCGTTTCTTCATCACAGTAACGCAGTACAATTTAGCTACATGTCCGTTTACTCGTCGGTTAATATACTGAATTTACATGCCTTTATTTTTTGCTAATTCTAATTCATGTTCGTCGCCTATCACATTTTTTTTATAACTTCAGTGAGTTTTGTTCTCCTCAAACGCAAATCTTTCACAATTTGAGAGGAAAAATGTATTTTACTAATTTTGTCAAATGATCACTTATTGACAACGGTATATTACGTGAGGTTGGATAGGATAATTCAGCCAGAGAAAACAGGATTTGTTCGTATAGGCATTTATTTCGAATTTACCCAAAGATATGTTGAGTGTGATGGCAGCTATAATATATGGTATTCAGATTCTTCTGGAGAGTACCGGTCCCTTTCCATCGCATCTTCTGTATAGCTGTTATGTACATATTATATTTGTTAAGAGTGTCTAAGAGACATCTCATCGCTCCTGCAGAGTACAATGTTCTCACGTTCCATGATCCAAATCGAATATCCTTTTTTCGTTTGCGAGATTGTCTACATAAGGTCCGTCCGGTTTTTGTTTTTTCAGCTTTCGTAACAATTTTTTTTCAGGGTAGGGTTGTTAGCCCTACGCCCAATCCCCAGACTTAGAGGACCAGAGACTCTTCTGTTAGACCATACCTTAGTCTGTTTTGGTTCGCGGGTGGTATTTTATTTCCCACCTACCCGCCGATCCTGAGACCGGTTAGGGCGTTCCCCTATCCACCACCTGGGGACGCGTCCGATGGGAGACAGACACTCCACACGGAAGAGTGGTAAATACATTTCATAATTACAATACCGGGATAATGTTCAATGAAACGGGAAGCTACACTATTATGTTGGCCCATCATAACGTTAGTTTCATCCGATGAAAAACCAACCACATTTAACGGTGGTACACTAAACTCCGTAAAAGAATTGATAATGGATAAAAATAAGTGCTCTGCAGTTGCTCCCTGTCTGTCTTCTACATTTTTTGAATATACTTGAATAAGTTCCCAAAACTTGCTTACAATATTGCCCGTTTCTTCATCACAGTAACGCAGTACAATTCAGCTACATGTCCTTTGACTCGTCGGTTAATATACTAAATTTAGATTACTTTATTTTTCGTTAATTCTAATTCATGTTCGTGGCCTATCACATTTTTTTTATAACTTCAGTGAGTTTTGTTCTCCTCAAACGCAAATCTTTCACAATTTGAGAGGAAAAATGTATTTTGTTTTTTCAGCTTTCGTAACAATTTTTTTTCAGGGTAGGGTTGTTAGCCCTACGCCCAACCCCCAGACTTGGAGGACCAGAGACTCTTCTGTTAGGGTTACCATACCTTAGTCTGTTTTGGTTCGCGGATGGTATTTTATTTCCCACCTACCCGCCGATCCTGGGACCGGTTAGGGCGTTCCCCTATCCACCACCTGGGGAGGCATCCGATGGGAGACAGACACTCCACACGGAAGAGTGGTAAATACATTTCATAATTACAATACCGGGATAATGTTCAATGAATCGGGAAGCGACACTATTATGTTGGCCCATCATAACGTTAGTTCCATCCGATGCAAAACCAACCACATTTAACGGTGGTACACTAAACTCTGTAAAAGAATTGATAATGGATAAAAATAAGTGCTCCGCAGTTGCTCCCGTCTGTCTTCTACATTTTTTGAATATACTTGAATAAGTTCATGTCCGTTGTCTCGTCGGTTAATATACTGAATTTACATGAATTTATTTTTCGCTAATTCTGATTCATGTTCGTGGCCTATCACATTTTTTTTTATAACTTCAGTGAGTTTTGTTCTCCTTAAACGCAAATCTTTCACAATTTGAGAGGAAAAATGTATTTTAGTAATTTTGTCAAATGATCACTTATTGACAACGGTATATTATGTGAGGTCGGATAGGATAATTCAGCCAAAGAAAAGAGGATTCGTTCGTATAGGCATTTATTTCGAATTTACATATACAAATGAAAAAGTAATTATCGTTAAGTGTCTACTGAATACAATGTTTGAAGACAAAGAAGTACTGTTTATTTATTTCGATAGATGGGTGTGACGATATTCGACATGGTAAACTAAGATACGGCGATCGAGGAATTGAGGTCGTACTCGTACCTCAACGCAGAACGAGTACTTGGACAGGGATAAGGATGTCTATCTAGTTCAACGCACCAGATAGAAAGAATACGCCAAGATCGTTCAACGCACCAGATTGATGCAGACAGAGAAAGGATTGTCAATCTCGCTCAATACGAAAGATCGACTGGGTTCGGAAGGATTTGGAACACGTTCAACTCACCTGTCCCCAAGGTCAGATATTCTCAACTCAACGCGTCGAGAATCGTTAGCTGCCTTTCAGTTTCGACTTTTATATTATTCGAGGCGGAACAAAAACATGTTTTGTTTAACACATAGGCGTACTCTAGACGATAAAATATATTATCGTCACACTCCCCTCTCCTATTTTAACTATAGCTCTTTCCTATATACAACTTACAACTATAAAAATATAAAACAAAACATCTTTTTAACATAATAAATACCATATATATATATATATATATATATATATATATATATATATATATATATATATATATATATATATATATATATATATATATATATATATATATTAGAAGTGATTATTTCGACCAAAAAATAATTTATAAATACGTTCAAATTATCGGGTATAGTGGTCTATAATAAAAATCTTTCTTTTTTCTAAATTACTCAATATTTCGCTATTTATTTAAAAGCTTCCTCAGGAGTAAACTAAAAACAATTGGAACATTACAAAAAATGGCGTACAAATACATTTTAAAACACTTACAGAATTTAAAAGATTTCGCAAATAAAAACTGACATTGAAGTATTTGAAATATTGAATGTCAAGATTAAATTGTCTTAAGCACGTTCGTTACAGCTATACGATAAAAAATTAAAATTATTTCAAATGTAAAAATAAAAATAACAATAAAAGAAAAGTTAGAAGAATAATATTTATTTGATGAATTATTAAGGTCAGTTGTTATTAAGATGAATGTTGGCTATTTTTAATATTTATAAATTTTGTTCAATATGTTACAATATATGTTACTTAACTGTCCAGTGTCCGTTTTATAATTTAAAGTGTTTTTATTTTTATTAATGTAATACATTTCAAGAAATAATCTACTTTTGTAGTTATCAGTCTGTGCCAAAATGTGAGCTTTGTTATAGTCTAGCATATGACCAGTGTTTTCATAGTGTTCAACCACTGCGCAAGTATTTTTTCTCAAGCGGCAATCACTTTTATGTTGTGTGATGCGTTGTTTTAGCCATTGTGATGTTTGACCGATATAGCTATTTTGACATCCTAAACACGGTATTTCATAAACGACATTACTTTTATATAAGGTTGGTACTGGGTCTTTGATTTTTGAAAATAGTTGTTCTAGCACTAGCACTCGCGGTTGTACCTTATCCGGATCGTGTTTGTTGCTGTCAGTTTTAGGCGCTATGATCCATTTCCTTTCAAATTTGGTGGCAGCAGTGATTTGAGAGGTATGGACACTTTTACTGATGTTATGATGTTATTCAATTGTGTTGCCCCCATATGTGCCTCTGTATTTGAATTTTCTTTTGGGGTTGCTATAATATATTCGCACTCGCGGCCTGGAGTGAGTGGTAGTGCAAAACTGTCCGATAACGGGCTCATTATTTCTGGAATTTCCAAAATATCTTCCATTTGGTGGAACGCAGGGCTGTTTATTATTTCACAGTTCCTGCCTGGAGTCAGCGGTGGTCTTCTGATAGGGCTGTCTGGCAGAGGGCTGTTTTCCATACTGTTCCTGCAATACAGGCGTGTTGTCTTATAACTTGTGGTAAAATGGGTGGTGGGGATGGTTAAGGTAGTGATTGTGTTTGATTGGGATTATATGTTATCGTCGTGAGCCGGTTTCAAATCTTTAATGTGAACTTTGTTGACTGTTTTTCCCGTTGCGTCTTTCAATTGAAAAATTACTTTTGATAATACTTTGTGAATAGTATATGGACCGGAGAATTTAGGAGCTATTTTGGCGTTTAGTTGTTTGGCAGCGTTAGAAATGTTGTAAACCTTTCTCATGACCTTGTCGCCGATCTTTGGTGTCCATTCTCTGCGGCGCAGATTGTAGTAGTGGCTTTGTGATGTGAAAGCTTTGGCCAAATTTATTTTCACTAAGTCGAATGTCTCTCTTAATTTGTTCCACTTGCACGATGGTGGGATTATGTCGGATGGATTAGGCGCGTCTACTAACGGGTATGTCTAGTTCGTAGCCGAAATTTAAATAAGCTGGAGAGAATCCGGTGGAGTCGTGCTTTGCGGAGTTAATAGCAAAAGTCAGTTCTGGTATGTACGTGTCCCATTTCTTGTGATTGTTGTCGCAGAATTGGGCTATCATTGTCTTGATTACTCTGTTTGTTCTTTCGACTGGGTTGTTCTGTGGTGAATATGGCGGTATCTCGTGTTTTTCGATGTTAAATTCTTTTAGTAAACTTCTGAATTCTCTGTTTTCGTACGAAGTTGCATTATCTGAGATTAGTTTGGTCGGAAATCCGAATTTCATTATTATTTTATCTTTTAGAGCTTGACACACACCACTGGCTGTGGCTCGTCTTACTGGGACAATCTCTACCCATTTCGAAAAAGTGTCTTGAAAAACGATTGCGTAAATGTTGCCTTTGCTTGATCTTGGCAGTGGTCCAATCATGTCGGTGGTGACGGTATGCCATGGTCATTCTGGGATTGAGGTTGAATACATTTTTCCGGGAGTTTGTTGTTGTGAGGGTTTGTATATTTGACAGCTGTGACAATTTCTGACGAACTTTGCTGTATCTCTAAACATGTTAGACCAGTAGTATTTTCGTGCCAGTCTTGCAATTGTTCTGGCTATGCCTAAGTGTCCGGACGTTGTCGTATCGTGGTTTTCGGATATTAGCTGTTTTTGCTTATTTGATGGAATACAGAGCATCCACGGATTAGATAACTCTGTCTTTGTAGTCATATTTATCCCAGAAATGTCGGTATAGTTGACTGTCTTTTATCATATAATCTAGAAATCTTTGTAGGTTGTTTTTCACCTCCTCTATTTTCTTTTTGTACCAATCATTTTGTAGTTCTCCAAGCGTAACCGTACTAATTGCGTCTACTGGTTCTCGGGAGAGTGCGTCAGCTAAATGATTCTGCGTTCCTTTGTGGTAGATGATGTCGAAATCGAACTGTTGTAAAGCCATGGCCCATCTGGCCAATCTTCCTGACGGATTTTCTATTGATTGTAGGTATTTTAAACTCTGGTGATCAGTTATGACTGAAAACTGATAGCCTTCCAAGTATGTACGCATTTTCTCTATTCCATATACGATGGCTAGTAGTTCTTTTTCTGTTACGCTGTACTTTTTCTCCGCATTTGATAAAGATCTGCTGGCGTAAGCTATGACTCGATCGTGTCCTTGGTATGGACCGTGGCCGAGGTATACAATTTCGTCTTTGCAAAACTCGCATTTTTCTAAATTGATTCTTAGCTTTGCGTTTCGTAACCTTTTGAAGACTTGTTTTAAATTTTGCAAGTGTTCGTCGACCAATAGGACTGACGGACTCCGAGAGTTCCTCATCAGCATTTGATGGAATACTGGAATTATTTCAATCCTACATAGTAGTCAGCAGTGGTTGGAATAATAACCAAGCCACGAACGATGGCGCTATTAGACTAAGAATGCCGGCGGGCAATACCGGGAGGAGATGAATACCTAGTCCACAGCAGGTCATGTATGCGTCGTCGATGCTCAGCACACAGTAATAAGTTTAATGAAACGTAAATGGTACCATAAAGGAAGAGATTGCCACCAAAATATTCACAGGGAACTTGTCCACAGTGGAAAGAGAATGGAACGAGCATATTCCCACTCTTCTCGCATAATAATCGGCTAGCAGGCCGTGCGATTTGGCTAGGTGTGGTATCTATTGACTTAAACAAACTATTTCTATAGTTACTGGGAGCCAACTCTTCTATGGCGATCTGAACATCAGAATCTTTACTCCGAACTTCTGCAACTTCACATGATGGATATAGACACTCACTAATCCCAAGCTGGGCTGGAACTGGTACAGCAGCATCAGAACTGGAAGTGCACACCTCAATGGCTGGGAGCGCAGAGTAAACCTGGTCCTGTTTATAATTGGCGGAGAAGGTTGGAACAGCTATTGGTTCTTTACCGTCAAAGTAATGTTGAACCGCCTTTTTGATGAACCGTAGGTAGAACTCTAAACTATCACCAGAGGTAATCACGTACGTTGCGAATATTGCATTATTTACAGCATCCAAATACCAAGCCGGGTCATACTCCCCAAGAGCGGAGATGCATCCTTGCTTAAATTTATCTTCAGATGGTAAGAAAGCGAAACTAAGGTTCCCTTTGGGTATAAGTTCACTGATATAAGTATATATTAGATGCCAGTGGTTTGGCGGGTATTGGCGTTTTGCAAAATCGTCCGTATCAAATCCATCTCCAATGACGTCATCATGTCTGTGCTTTCGCTGGAACGTAGACTTTCCATAAGCAGGAAGCGCGTAGATTAAAACCTCACAACTTTGCACCGAATGGAGAGCTCGATCATGAACAATCGAGTTAGGCATACTAATCAGAATGATTAGGAATAAAAGATATCACCAAGACTAGACCACTAGCTTGGATGATAAAATCGTTCCCGATTTTCCCTTGGCGTCCCTGCTCGGGCGCCATTTTGTGATGTCGGATAGTATAATTCAGCCAGAGAAAACAGGATTCGTTCTTATAGGCATTTATTTCGAATTTACATATACAAATAAAAAAGTAATTATCGTTAAGTGTCTACTGAATACAAAGACGTACTGTTTGTTTATGTCGATAGATGGGTGTGACGATATTCGACATTGTAAACTAAGATACGGCGATCGAGGAATTGAGGTCGTACTCGTACCTCACCGCAGAACGAGTACTTGGACAAGGATAAGGATGTCTATCTAGTTCAACGCACCAGATAGAAAGAATACGCCAATATCGTTCAACGCACCAGACTGACGAAGCCAGAGGAAGGATTATCAATCTCGCTCAACACGCCAGATCGACTGGGTTCGGAAGGATTTGGAACACGTTCAACTCACCTGTCCCCAAGGTCAGATATTCTCAACTCAACGCGTCGAGAATCGTAAGCTGTCTTTCAGTTTCGACTTTTATACGATTCGAGACGGAACAAAAACATGTTTTGTTTAACACATAGGCGTACTCTAGACGATAAAATATATTATCGTCACAATTATGTTCTGCAAATAAGCCAGCCAGTTTTAGTTTTGCTCTTAAAGTTTTTGCCTCCGGTAACTACCTAATAGTGACGTTTGAGATTTGTGTGATTTTAACATTTGTTTATCCAAGAACACCATGTCGTTCCAATGTTCTTTCCAATCGAAATTTTCACGAATCAAAACCAGCTCAATTAAATTGTTTTACATTTGCCATAAAAAACTGATTGCTGGACGAAGCCATAACTAAATAACACACGTGCAAAAATTGTAAACACAATTTTTCTGCAAACTACACTTTTAGCAAAACAAATTTTACTTTGTTTACAACACAAACTTAAAAACACTTTTCTAAATTTCTGCAGCTGGGCACATAACCTGTTTACGCAGGTTAATAATAATAACACTAATATGTATTTAATTAGAAAAGAAATAAGTTTTATTGTTTTACAAGTACAAGTGTAATGTGTGTACAGATACCAGTGACAAGTAAGTCATCAGACATCAATAAAAATAAAACGTGTTGCCAACATACACATAATAATTATAGTACTGAATTGTACAGCAACAGTGAACGCCTTGCGAGCTTTGGACGAACAGGTTCTTGTTTTTTCTTGATAACAAATTGGTCCATATTATACCGTTTGCTAAAGAGAAAATTATTATCTAAGTAACGTAACATTTTAATATCCAAAATATTTTACTTACTACTCCCAAGCCATTAAGTTTACAACAGGCAACTACTTTTACATAAATTAGCATACAAAATTCAATTGTCTCATACAGACTTATAGGACATTTTTGAGTTAAAACACCTAGTAATTTTTGCGCATGCTGCCAAATTTTTGCTACAAATAAAAACTGAAAAAAATATTAATTAGTAATACCTACACATACCTTTTAGATTTTAGATGACTTAACCAACACAAAACGTGACAAAACTGCAAATATGAAAAACACTAATGACTTATAACTCTACAGCCGACACGAGTAACTGATACTGATAAAATAACCATGATAAATTGATATGTTGAGTTGATATAATAATAACCGAACTGGTTTGTTTACAAAACCAAATCAACTTAATGCCTCCACTACACATCGGCAGACGCGTCATCTGCAGATGTTTCATCACAAGCACAACACTACTACTACTACTATTACTACTGTCGGCTTACAGCGTTCTCTGACGCCTTGCGACTCCTAACCGCCATTCTTCTCTGTTTAACCATAGGCCTGGAGTGATTTCTCTTTCCTCTAGTTCTTTTTCAATTCCCTCTCTCCAGCGTCTTCTGGGCCTTTCACTTTTTCTTCTCCCTTGTGGTGTCCACGTCAAAATCTGTTTCGGAATCCTGTCATCTGGTATTCCCTGTACATGGCCGTACCATATTAACTATTTTGTTTTTATGTCATCAACTATTGTATGTTTGACTCACATCATTTCTCGTATTCTCTCATTTGGTATCCAATCTTTTGATTTGCCTGCTGCTCTTCTCCAGATGTCCATTTCTGTTGCTAGTAACAGTTTCTCTGTTCTTTGTTTCATTGGCCAAACTTCACTGCTATATGTGCTTACACTTTTAAGTATGGTGTTGTATATGAGTTGTTTGTTCGCTTTAGATATTGTTTGGTCCCACACAATGCCGTTCATCATGGATATGGCTTTTCTACCCTGTATGTTTCTGTCTTTTATAGCAGCATCGAGTGTTCCATCTTGAGTTATCTTCATACCCAGGTACTTGTATGTACAAACACAACACATACCTGTAAATCGTTCAGTCTGTGTTAATTCGTAGCAGACGCAATATCTACGCGAGCATTAAAAAAATGGATGTTGATGTTGAGACCATAGCAGGCCCAGCTATATGCCTATTTAGTACGTTCAACTACTACTTGAGTGGGCATCGGAATATAATCATTAAAAAAATGGAAAAGAACAAGCTGGTGGATGCTGGCTGTACATAAAAACACAGTGTGGGGGATTTTTCTTAAATAAAATACTGGGCCGGATATGGATACTACATTTATTTTCTACGTAAAACAGAGTACATAACAGTATTCATAATCTAATCATAAATCATCAAAGCGTGGTCACTTCCACTTAACCTAACCATCCTGCTCAAAATACGCCAATTCCTGTCATGTCAAAGTGAGTGACAGCTGACAGTTCTTCTCTTTTTAAATTGGCCTTCTAATCGTAGTGTCACCGAATAAAGGCCTGATTCCTACAGTCGACCATCCTGACAAGAGAATCGACCCGATACTCTACACATAACTAACTTCATAAACACACAAATAACATAAGAGCATAAGAAAGAACATAAGTAGCATAAATATCATAATTTTTGCATAAAGCACATAAGGACATAAATAGCATATTTACATAAGGCACATAAGTGAAGTACAAACTAACAATAAGTTGTCAGGTTATACGTAAGAACATAATTATAAATGTTTCATAAGTGCACAAATCTGCATAAACATAAGTAGTCTAAAGACTTTCATAATACATAAAATGGTGTGTCAGGGACACTACAATAATACCTGATACACAGTGTAATGATGGTCATAAGGATTCATAATATTCAATTTACGAATAAAATAGTACTCTACAAAATGGTATAGTTACCTACATCTAAACCCAATACTACAACACAATATGATAATTGCTATAATTGCATAATTAAAAGGAAATAACAAAGGTTACGTAATGATTTTAATCAGTTTTTGGTTGATCATGGAACCATGCCTTCATCTGATCAGGACCAACCACAGTCTCACAAGGTCTTTGGGTCAATTGAAACCCATCTATGTCGGATACTATATACCTGTCAAAATCAAGCTTAGCCTTAATAATAAAAGGTCCTTTAAATTTAGGTATAACCTTTTTATTTACCCCTGGGGTCACATCAATATTTCGAATGAGTACATAATCGCCTACCTTATATTCCTTGGGGGATTTGTGTCTTAAATTGTAATATTGTTCAATGGATTCCTGACTGCTCATAATAATGTTGGCTGCTTTTTGCCTGAGCTCGCCTAGGTTCCTTTCCTGCACATTGCTTGATTCCAATTCTTGCCTAATGACATCACTAACCTTATCAATTTGGTTAACACCATATAACAGCATACTTGGTGTGTTACCTGTGGACCTACATATGGAATTATTTAAGGCAAACTCCACTTCTCTTAACGCATTGTCCCACTTATGGACCGACTGTGACATCTTCGATAGCATCGGAGTGATGACCAGGTTGAATCGTTCTATCTGCCCATTTGCACGTGGTGTGCCTGTCGCAACTAAGGATAATTGTACAGACTCTTTCTCAAGAAAAACAATGAATTCATTCGAAGAGAAAGCTGAACCTCTATCAGCAATTATTCGCATTGGCTTACTATAACATCGGAAGTAATCTAATAAGTGCTTAATAACTTCTTGAGTTGTCGTTGATTTACAAGGGTATAATCTAATAAACTTGGTAAAGGCATCTACGATTTCAAAAATGTATCTGTAACCTTTACCTGTCTTCTCTAGTGGGCCATATTGATCAATATGACAAGTAATGAAAGGTTGATTGTATGGTTCTTAACGGTCGTCCTCATATTATTAAACCAATAAACTGTCTTAATTTGATGAATAGTTTTGTCAACACCTAGATGACCCAAATCATCATGACATGTCCGTATCACATTAGTTATCATACTACCAGGGACATAAAATAATAATTTACCACTGTCTTTTCTATATACTAACCCATCCTTTAGTTCGAAGTACTTATCCTCTTGCTCTTCCAGTTTTTCCCTAATTTTTGTAATTCGTGGATCTTGATCTTGTTTGATACTCAAGACTCTTTCAAAGGTGTTCTCTTCTATAATCATTATGCAATAACATCTGCTTAGGGCATCTAAATGACCCATGCGTTTACCACTTCTGTGTAATATGGTATAATCATAATTTTCCAAAAATAGTGCCCATCTAGCAATACGAGGATTTAATGTTTGCTTGCTTAAGGTTAGCCTGAAACTATCACAATCCGTTATTATTTTAAATGATATGCCAAACAAATAAACATGGAAACGCTTTATTGCATATACTGCAGCTAATGTTTCCAATTCGAAACTATGATATTTGGACTCAGCTGGAGTCGTTCTATGACTATAGTATGAGACTGGTTTTTAAATTACCATCCTTCTGTTTTTGCATTAAAATGGCTCCAAAACCGTGACTGCTTCCATCACAATGCAGCTCAGTCTCTAACTCGGAACTATAAATACTAAGTAATGGATATGTTGCTAACATTTGTTTTAGCTTTTCAAATGCTTCAAATTCAGACTGTTCAAATTTAAATGGAACATTCCTTTTAACTAGGTCATATAATGGTTTCGCTACTTGAGCAAAAGAAGGAATAAATCTACGAAAATAACTAGCCAAACTAACAAAGCGGTGAACTTCCTTGATATTAAGAGGAACTGGATATACTAAGACTGACGTTACATTAGAAACACTGGGCCTTACGCCATTCTCATCAATATGATACCCTAAATAAGTGATTTCATTATAGAAAAATCTGCATTTATCTAATCTGAATTGCAACCTAAACTTTCGAGCTAAATGTAATACTTCTTTAAATATACTAAAATGTTTACTCAGATTGTCAGTAGCTATTAGCAGATCATCTTGATATACCAACAGTTTATTTTCCCTAATCAAATTGGAAAAGATACTATGAACAAATTTACTAAAAACTCTAGGTGAATCAGTTAAACCAAATGGCATTCTCAGAAACTCATACTGACCTTATGGGGTCACAAAAGAAGTATATTTGACACTGGAATCTGCCATTTTTACATGAAAAAATCCATTTTTCAAATCTAAAATAGTGTAAGATGTTTTATTCTTTAATCTATCTAACTGATCATCTATTAATGGTGTAGGGTAGTTACATTTGTTCGTAATTTTATTCAACTCTCGATAATCTACACATAACCTTAAATCTCCACTTTTATTTCTAACCAATACAATTCGACTTGCATATGGAGAGTTACTAGGGCGGATAATACCTTCTCTTATACACTCATCAACAATGGCTTATAGTTTTTGTTGTTCAGAATATGCTAATCTGCGAGGCCTATAGAAAATTGGCTTATCATGTTTTACTGATATTGACATTTCAAAATCATGTACACTACTGTTGTTACCTAAATTAAATAAATAACTAACATGATACATTTTCTTTATCTCCGTACATGTCTCAAAAGATAAGCAAGGATTAATATTCATATTTTCTGAAATATTAAAAGGTCTGTCTATATAATCAATATACATAAGCTTATTAATAAACTCAATCTCAGTATTCTCACCATTATCATTAGTTTTTGGGCTGATTTAAACTGATTAAGAAAAAGTTATTTGTATATCTGGTTGTGCAGTAAAATCTCTACCTACTATATTTAAATTTACCATAATATTATTAATAAATATATCTTTCTGAAATGTACCTACTATTTCCAACGGAGTCCCATTATTCCCTGTGAATTTATTGTTTTCCACTGTGGGTATAATTAAATTGTGTGGCACATATTTAAGTTTAATAATACTAATAGGTGAACCACTGTCTATTAAAGCAGTAATGTTAAAACTAGATATATCATTTCCTACCTCCGCAGAGTATTCTACGTTTACCATATAGGGTTGCACTCCTGCTTCTTGTACAACATTGGTTGTACTATCTGACTGAACTCGCTCTGGACAGTCTCTAAGTCTGTGATCCATCTTTCCACATTTAAAGCATGAACCTCGTTCCCTGCGTGGCCTGGTACAATCACTTAATTTGTGCCCATCTTGATTACAATTGAAGTAACGGATTCCATTACGCTGTACTACTGCTATGGAACTTCTTTGACGAAAAGCGCTAGCTGTACTCTTCGGAAATCTATTATGAGTAAGCTGTGGGACAGTATCTTTTACCACATTGGACATTCTGCTAAATAGATCCTGAACGGTTCTAATTTCATGCAACATCATTCTAGCTTGACACTGGAGTGTTGGATTGTCAAAACTCTCAATAATATATTGTATTAACTCACCTTCTGGTACTCCTGCACTATTTCCTAAGGTAATTTTCTCTTGGTAGTAGTTAGTGAACTTCTCAGCTGATTTCCACCTTCTCCTTTCAAAGGTTCTGAGCAGCATCACGACGTCTGCCTGGTTAGAGAACATCTTTCTCATTTCACTTTTTAGTGTTTCCCAATCCATCATAACGTCAACTTTGAAATTAAACCAGTTTTTTGTATGGCCTGTCAATTTTCCCATCGCTATAATTTGCATAATATTGTCAGGCACATTATACACACTTTGTACTGCATTAAGTCTTTCTAGCCATAGTGTAATGTCCGTATTTTGACCAGAAAACTCAGGTAATAGGTTAGCTATTTCTTTGTGACTAAAGGACCGCTCTTTTTCTCGTGGCCCTGTACTGTGGGTTGTCTTTGACTTGTCTTGATATATAAATAGGGCTCTTACTGTCGATTGAATCATATCTTCCACCGTAAATTGCTCCTGCAATGGCATTGTCGCGGCGGTTTCGCTGGCCGGAATATTGGCTTCGACCTCTGTCTGCATATTGTTTCGTTCCATGTCCATATCCCACTTCTGATCTGTGGGGGATCTCTCTTAAATAAAATACTGGGCCGGATATAAATACTACATTTATTTTCTACGTAAAACAGATTACATAACAGTATTCATAATCTAATCATAAATCATCAAAGCGTGGTCACTTCCACTTAACCTAACCTTCCTCCTCAAAACCCGCCAATCCCTGTCATGTCAAAGTGAGTGACAGCTGACAGTTCTTTTTTTTTAAATTGGCCTTCTAATTGTAGTGTCACCGAATAAAGGCCTGATTCCTACAACAGTAAGTGGAATATAGATTCAACTAAGAAAATTTTGATTTAGACTCTCCTGATATAATTATATTGGTACGTATTTCCTTATACATTACGTTTTTTGAGGTATAGCATGGAAAAGCATCTTGCTGAGCTTTACGCGGAGCCAACTGGAGAATTTAGTAATTTTGTCCGAATGTCTTAGAGCGATTTTGAATACCTTATACAAAAGATATCTTCAATGGTTGCTTAAAAGGATACTTATTGGAGCGATGCTATTCCAGTGAAAGTTCGCCTGGCAGTGACATTAAGATACTTTGCTACTGGAGATAGTTATAGAAGCTTACATTTCTTCTCTTTCAAATTTTGGATACTCTCTTATTTACTTTTCCATTTTACAAAATAAGTCATATTCATCTTCTTCTCTTTTTTCTTTGCTGCCAACACGTTATTTAATACATTACTCATATTTCTTGTCGCTTCCTGCAATTCGGGCGGATTCAGAACACGACGTTTTTTGGCTTGAATATTTAGGGATGGGAGAAACGTCGTCTGGATCATTATCGGAAGTGTTGGCATTTTCAGATTGTTCCTGGAAAAGAAAATACAATAGCAATAAATTTTTTTGATTGTTTTTTTTTTATTTTTTGGATATTTTTGGCAATGAGAGTAATATCAATTGGTATGGTAAGTAAGATTCCATCTTGTCAAGAGCTAATTGCAAGTTAAAAATATATTAGTTAAAATAAAATTTAAAATATCTAAAATACTTTTATGGTACTCTTAGCACTACTTGATAGTGACTACTATTTTATGTTTCCAGATATAGGTTGTCCAGGACGGATTAGCGATGGTGAAGTGTATAATTGGAAGTGTTTTAAAGTAAAAATTCACAGAAATGATATTTAACTTGCCATCTCCTAATTGCTTACCCAATAGTAACATTAACTTACCATATGTCTTTTTAGCTGATGCGGCATTTGCACTGAGTACACATATCTCACACCTAGATCTAAACTGAGACAACTCAAAAAAGGTCATTTTTCAGTAGACGAAAAAAACGTATTACTGCATTTTTTGTTCAGGAAATTATAACATTTAATTTAATTTTAGGTTTTAAAATGTCTTGAAATAGTTTTATTTAACTATTTTAAGTTGTACTCATATTAGAACAAAAATTAAATAAGCACCCATTCAAAGAAAACTATTCTAAATGAGAGATAAAACATAACTTAATAATAAAACATCAACATGAACACTAAAATTAAACATCTTTTATAATAATAATAATCATACTTTTTTTAACAAAAAAGAGACATTTTGCTCACATTATCAAAAATTGTTTAAATCATAGTAAATAGAAGATAAAACTTTAATGCAATGTGAGTCTAATAATAAATCATAAATTCTTTCGCAAATTTCTGACGGTACTTGTAATCATAATTTGGTATGGCAAAAAAACAGATGCGGTACTTTAAAGTACCGTCAGGCTGTGTAGAGTAATTTAGTGTGATAGTAAGTTATTAGGTGACTAATGATAAATACGGAGATTTTTATCAATTTATTTGTAAAAAATACATCAATATTCAACATCGTGATATATATTGAAACAGTTCTTCTTCTCATTCGAACACAGATAAACTTTGCAGGTAGAACATGTTGAATGAGGTCGCGATTGTACACTTTGGCTGCTGCATACCTCACATCTACCTCTTTGGGCACCATATTTTACCCAGTGGGAGCCTCTATTTGAAAGGCGTACATCGGATGGGACTGAATAACATGTTCCTCTTCTTCTTCTTTCAGGGTACACATCACTATTCGGTCTTCGTCGTTTTGATGGAGTTTTCTGAAGTTTGTGAGCCATCAGGCCCATAGCTAAATTTTTTTTCGAAATTTTTTGAAACCAATCCCTTTTCGATTTTCTTCGAAAATCTAAAAGGGATTGGTTTTCTCGTATGTCGCAGAATATTATATAAGCATTAACGAATGCTATATCTATTAGTCCCCAAAATAGCCTATGCCACCAGTTCTTACTACGTCTGTCAAGTCCATAAGCAGTTCTCAAACGATCAGCATGGTCAACACCCCCCATGAATTTATTGTAATCTTTTACAATCATGGGAGCAACAATATCAGCCTTCGTACCATCTTTTTGAGTCCTTTGAACAGTTATTTTCTCACAACCGTGGTAATTACTAGCAAAGTAAACAATTTTATTGTCCTTCCATTTCCACACTCCAATATCCATCGACGAAATCCTATAATCAAAATCTCCGCGCTTCATGGATTTATCAGCTGTCAAGTTTTTACTCGGTCTAATTGTTCCACATGCTAAAGTTAGTTCACTTTTTAACTTCTCTAACAAGGGTATGGAGGTAAAATAGTTATCGAAATAAATCATTCTTTGCTTTCCCCATTCTTCTTCAGTAAGATGCAGAACTACACGGGCTCCTAGTCCAAAGTCCTTATACTTTTCTTCAACTATGCTGTGTTTTCCCTGGTAAATTTCAAATTTCATAATATATCCATATTGATCGGAAAGACACCATAATTTGTAGCCTCTCTTGATAGGTTTGTGAGGGTTGTACTGCTTTAGAGAGCTCCGTCCTTTGAAAAGTATTAATGATTCGTCAACCGAAAGCTCACGAGTTCCTCTATAATTTCTTTAAAAATTTTCGTTCAGTTTGTCTATCAAATGATTGATTGATTGGCGGTCAGACTAGTAGGACGTGTGTAGTGTCGCTCCGAAATTAAATTCCAATTTTGGGTGGTTTCGAGTGTAATCTGCATGCAAGTTAGTGTAAAGTGTGTTTGAAAGGGACCTTTATGTAAGTAAATAATCAGTTATCTGATTTTGAACTGTATTAAATTGATAGTTAGTTTTAATTGCCCTACGGATAAAAGTAAAACTTCTGAGTGGTCGAAACAAGTTGAGCTTTTTACGCTGGACGGGTGATTAAGAAAGATAAACAGTAATAATTATCAACAAAAACAATATGTCTGTTATTCAGGTTTCGGTAAAACTATACAGAATTATAAAGGCTGAATTTATTTGCTGTTTTGATATTGATTGTATTTTTGTATTTACAAGTGGTAGAAGTCGAAACTGATTAGGATCGAGAATAATTGCTAAGATTTAACTGTAGAGGTAGGCGTGGCGCTTGTCGAGATCCGTAACCGTTATTTATAATATTTATAATTATAGATACTTTAATTACTTGAATAAGAAGAAAAATGGCGGATGGTAAGGTTGATGAAGATGGTAAAAGAAAAAGCAAAGAGGAGATAGATATATTTAGCAGGAGCAGAAAAGTGAGCCGAACGCCAGACAGGTCGAAACCAACAACGAATGAAACCAGCAGCCAGAACGAAATGATGGAACTAATGAGACAAATAGCAAGCGATAATAAAAAAAAAGAAAAACAATGACCTGGAAGAGATAAAAAATACAATGGGTAATATGATTGAGGAACTAAAAGAAATTAGGAAGGAAAATAGTGAATACAAATTGCAAATGAAAGAGATAATAAGAGAAAATGAAAATCTAAAGCAAGAAATGACAGCGATGAAACAAAAAATAGATAAAATAGAAATAGCATTGGAAGCATGTCAGAAAGAAAAGAAGAAAAATAACCTAATTATGAGAGGCTTACCAATAGACACAATAGAAGCAGAGCAACTGGAGAACTTCATAGAAACGAAAATGGGAGTAAAATCAGAAATAAATAGGGTACAAAAGATAAATGAAACAATGTGTGTTATCCTAACATTAAAAGAGATAGAGATACAAAGAAATCTTAGGAAGATAGCAGCAGATGAAAAGACTAATGGAAAAAGGACAAAAATTGGATATGGTTTCATAATTATTGAAGGCATTAAGTGGAAATGGAATCAAAAAACAAGCCAGATAGAAAAAATAACATACAATACAGAACCAACTAGTTCAAAAAACTAGCTGAAGAAAACACAATAACGGACCGAGAAACAAAACAGGCACAGAACAGGGACATGAGCAGATCTAAAGATAATAACACAAACGGGAGTAAAAACAAATTGAAGTACAACTTAAACACAGAAAAGAACAAAACAATTTGGAAAATGGCATCATGGAATGTGAGAGGTATAAATGGGAAGGAAATAGAACTGGGGGAAGAAATTAGAGATAAGAACATTAAAATAGTAGCTATAACAGAGACAAAGAAAAAAGGAAAAGGATCAATAATATTAGAAAACGGAATGTTACTAATATACAGTGGAGTGGAAGAAACGAAGAGAGCTCAGGCAGGAGTAGCGTGCATGATAAAAAAGGAGAGTATCAACAAAATAAATAATTGGATATATTACAACGAACGTATACTAAGAGTAGACATAGATATGGATACAGAGGAATCCAATACAAACCTAATCATATGTTATGGACCAGATGAAGACGCAACAAAAAACGAAAAGAATGAATTCTGGGACAAATTACAAGAAGTGATAAATGATTGTACAGAGAAAATTGTGATCATAGGAGACATGAACAGTAGAGTGGGGAAAGAAACAGAAAAATGGAACAATGTCATCGGACCTTATGGGGAGGACAAACTAAACAAAAATGGAAAATTACTACTCGAATTCTGTCTCGACAATAACCTGGTGATTATGAACACACACTTTCAACATAAAAGGATACACAAGATCACAAGAGAAGTCAAATCAAGAGACGAACAATCAATTATAGACTATATACTATAGTGCAAAAAACAGAGAAGAACTGGATAAGAGACGTAAGGGTAAAAAGAAGTTATGAAATTGGTAGTGACCACTATCTACTAGAAACCACATTCAAAAGCAAAAGAAAAGAAATAAAAAGAAATGAGAACATAAACAGAAAACACAAAGAAATAATAAAAATTTATAAACTAAGGGAAGAAACAACGAGAATAAGATACTCAGAAGGACTAGAGAAAGAGATGGATAATGAACATGAAATAACAGAAACAATAGAAGAATAATGGGGAAAATTTAAAAATGCGATGATAAAAACAGCTAAATCAATATGTAACTCAACAATATTGGCAATATCATTTTAAAGTCGTCTACTTTAAAATGTATAAGGTATGTCTGAATTGTCAATATAGATGAGTCAGATAAAATTAAATTATTAGAAGAATTTTTCACTAAGTAACAAAAAAAAACAAAATTTGTTTAATTTACTAATGTTTGTATGTTGAGAACGATTTCCGAAGTGGAAATTGAAACGTCAATAAACGTATTTTAACCTTTAATTGTGGCTTATTCCCATTTAAATAGTAATTAAAGTAAATTCTCTTTTTGTATCCACCAATCTAATCTAAATTTTATAAGTCTTTCTAGGATTTTGAATACGCAAGAGAGTAAGGATATTGGTCTATATGAACTCACAAAATTTGGATCCTTTCCGGGTTTAAGGATAGGAACGAATAAGATATTTTTGAAGGAATCGATAACTTTGTTAATTTGGATGATATCATTGAAGATATGTAAAAGATGGTTTTTTGCAACCTCTGGTAGGTTGATTAACATGGGGTATTTTACATGATCGATTCCAGGAGAAGTGTTAATGCGGTTTTTAAGGGTGAAGTCTAATTCAGTTTTTGTAAAAGGTTTTAACAAAAAGTAATTATTTGAATGATGACTTTGTGTAGGTTGTGTAGGTGAATGTTGAACCCATGGAGGAGATACTCTATTAAAGAAGTCGTCTAATAAAGTATCATTGAAGGGTTTTGTAGTATTATGTGATTTTCGGTTCATTTTGTTAGCTTGAGACCATATTTCTTTAGAAGAAGTATTTTTGCTTAAATTAGAACACCATTTGATCCAACTAGCTTTGGCTTTTTGTTTCAGCTGCTTTTTAGTATGAGCAATATTTTTCTGACATTTTAGATAATTATCAGGGCTTGGTGAACGTTTATAAACTGCTAATGCTTCTTTTCTGTTATTAATTATCAGATCACATTCTGGGTCCCACCATGGCGGAGGGGATCGATTTTTGAATTTAAAAATTTTGTATTGAGGAATAGATTTAATAGCAGTATCATTAATGCAATCTATTAGAAAGTTATAATTTTCATAAGTATTAAGGGAGCTACTTTTATTGGAAAACATGTTTTCAATTAAGGATGTATACAGGGACCAATTTCCTTTTTTGATATTCCATTTGCTTTTTGGATAAATTGTTTCCTGCGATGTGTTGGTTATTGAAAAATTCATAGTTATAGCAAAATGATCTAGATCTAGATCCTCAACACTACTAACAATTTGGTGACCAACTGCATCATTTTGTAATGAGCCCCACAGTGAGTTATGAGCATTCATATCTCCTCCAATTATAAAAGGTGATTTGACTTGTGAGAAGATATTTATCCAATCGTTTTTGTAAGTACGAATTTTAGGTGGTCTATATATAGATAGAAAACTTAATTCTGTTGTATTAATTTTAACGATAGTACCGCAGACTAAAATTGTATCGTTAAAATTGTTTCTAATATTTATTTGACAAAAAGGTATGGTTGTTTTGTCACCTATCTTGGTGAATTACATTATAACCTTTAACTATATAATTCTGATTTGGTTTGAACCAAGTTTCGCTTAATAAGGCAATGTCAATATTTTCAGTTATTAAAAAATGAAGTAAACTGTTTTTATTCGAAATAACGAATCGAGCGTTCCATTGCAAAATTTTTAATGATTTAAGTTCTGTGAAGATGTTATTTATTGATAATATCCTCCAAAATCGTTTTTATTCCATGGTAAATACTATCTTGACTTATTGTTTTTATATCATCTACAGTTTGAATATTTGTGATTAAATTAAAAATGTAATTGGAAATAAGTGTTTGTAAAACTGTCTGATCTGGTTTATTTTGACAATTAGGAATGTTTAAATTAGCAGGAAGGGGTCTAGTGGGGCCAAAATTAAAAGAGAACATAGGTGCATTATGTGGGGACTGTCGGGTAGGAGAGATTAATTTTCGTTTTTTCGCTATACTATAGTGACTTGAGGAGGGTTGTGATGTATTATTTGATGATATGTTTTGATTTCTACGCGTGACTACTTGTGTGACAGCAGAAGGGATTGAATTTTTTGTGAATGTTGGCAGGGGATGAAAACTATTTCCGATATTTTCTAGTGTGGAATATCTATTCTGAGTGAAGGATCCCGAGAAGGATGATTCACAGTAAGTTTTTGCCTCGATGAAAGAAGTTTTTTGCTCAATCATTACGTTTTTGATCTTCTTCTGCAGTTCATATTTTGGATATTTCTTGGAAATGGATACATGATCCTTACTATTGCAATGGATGCACTGAATATCATTATCCTGGCACGCATGATCTTCATTTTTGGTTTTCCCGCATTTTATGCAATGTGCCTGTGTACTGCGACACTGCTTGGAGATATGTCTAAATCTCAAACACTGAGTGACCTTGCCAATATAGGTTTCAACAGGAAAAAATACGCTATTTATTGCAATGTAGCTAGGTAAAATATTTCACTCAAAGATGACTATTACAGTCCTTTTCGGTACATAGTTAGTTTTTCCTTGTCAACCCTTCTAAAAGTTCGTTTAAAACCTAATATGGGGGAGGGAGATTCACTGTTATCTAACAAATAATTTTTATCGTATTGGGTATCAACATCTCTGATTAGACCTTTAATTTCTAGTGGATAATTAGGAATATAAGCTACCAAATTTTCATTTTTTAACTTTAAATTTTTAACCAAATTATTTGCATCAGAAATAGACCTTAACAGAACTTTAATTCTGTTTTTTCCAATGCATTTAATTTCAATAATATTAGGAATATTCAACTTTTTATGAAAAAAATGCGCGATAGTTAAGGGATGCAAACGGCCTATATTTTCATTGTTTGTTTGTTCTATGTAAACATAAACATTATTAAAATTGTACTTATCTGATTTAACGTTGAAAAAATTTATCGCTACTGCTTTTTGTGTTATTTCTGGTTCTGGCAATGTTGTAGTACAGTCACTGGTTTTATTCGCATTTTTCGCAGTCGAATCATCAAAATTTTCGATTAAATTGGATTCATTAATATGCCTTTTACTATTATCACTAACACATGAAAAGTTTAAATCACCTATTGGTGTCTCTGAGGAAATCGCGTCCCCCATGAGGGGGTCGCTTATAGACTTATTTATTACACTGAGTTAATGTCAAACTTCGAATCACCTGTACTAATTTCAAATCGAGTTAATTAGTGGCAAAAGACACTGGGCGCTTATTATTGTCGACCTATCGCTTCGGAAGTTCGAATGTGGTTGCTATTTTAACTTATTTATAAATTCAATTTTTTTTTGTATTAAAAAAAATGTTTTCAAAATTATACTAAAATTTCAGAGAAGCATTGACTAGATTAGGACATTTTTATATTAATTATTTTTGAAATGTATTAGCAGCAATTTTTATTTACTAAACTAATTTTATTTGGTGAGTTAACAAAAATTGTTTTTTCTTTCTAGTTCAACTTTGTAAGATATTTTGTCTTTTTTAGCAGCTCTTGATAATAATTGTAAATACAATTGAAAGCTCGGGATAAAAAATAGTTAACCAATAGCCCTTTTATTGACTCCAACCCATCCAAAACAGTTATATATATATATATATATATATATATATATATATATATATGTATATATATATATATATATATATATATATATATATATATATATATATATATATATATATATATATATATATTGATTTAGAGTATCAGCAATCGGTCAGGAAATAAAACTCTATTTGTTCAGTCTCAATATTTCGTCACGATTTTGTGACTTCTTCAGGAGAAAACTGTAAATTTATTAGAATAATTAATGATTATATGTAAACAAAATGAATATTTTAATACTTACAACTATAAGAATGAAAATTTAAATTTTTCTGGCATATCTAAATAAATGACATATTTTTGTTTGATTTTATTAAGGAGTTATGGTAACCGCAATATGTTATAGAGTGAATTCCCGTTGTACAATTTTCAGCGAGTAGGTTAAAATAAACAATTACTATGACAGTATTATTCATTTTATAAAGTGGAAAGATGGAATTAATAAAATTGAGAAAGAATCAGGAACACGATAAATTGATCTATAAAATGTAATTGATGGTATGTAGTTAGTTACTGCAATACTGATATTTAGGAATGTAATAAAATTATAGGTACAGTTACTAGAGAATTACTATAATAAGTATGTGTTTAAAGGTTAAGATCTATCATATTATATATTGTTTAGTATGTTGCAGTAGATATTACTTAAATGATTGGTAGATATTACTTAAATGGACAGACACCAATCATTTAAGTAATATCTACTGCAACATACTAAACAATATATAATATGATAGATCTTAACCTTTAAACACATACTTATTATAGTAATTCTCTAGTAACTGTACCTATAATTTTATTACATTCCTAAATATCAGTATTGCAGTAACTGACTACATACCATCAATTACATTTTATAGATCAATTTATCGTGTTCCTGATTCTTTCTCAATTTTATTAATTCCATCTTTCCACTTTATAAAATGAATAATACTGTCATAGTAATTGTTTATTTTAACCTACTCGCTGAAAATTGTACAACGGGAATTCACTCTATAACATATTGCGGTTACCATAACTCCTTAATAAAATCAAACAAAAATATGTCATTTATTTAGATATGCCAGAAAAATTTAAATTTTCATTCTTATAGTTGTAAGTATTAAAATATTCATTTTGTTTACATATAATCATTAATTATTCTAATAAATTTACAGTTTTCTCCTGAAGAAGTCACAAAATCGTGACGAAATATTGAGACTGAACAAATAGAGTTTTATTTCCTGACCGATTGCTGATACTCTAAATCAATATTTAAAACAGTACGGTCGAAAAAATCATTTGTGAAATATATATATATATATATATATATATATATATATATATATATATATATATATATATATATATATATATATATATATATATATATATATATATATATAGCAATCATTAATAACGATTGTTGATTTTGAGAGACAATTCGCGACACAGATTTCACCTATTTCGACCGCATTAATTACGTTAGTTACAGGTGTGGAGCGAGCATGTCTATCCATATGTAAAGTTACAATCTGTGATGTATCTTGGTCATTATGATAAATTGCCCCTCTATACTAGTTACTCTCGATAATGCAACAGAAACTAATTCTATGGAGTGACTTTTATCATAATAATATACTATTTCATCAAAAGTTCCCCCTTGTGACTTGTGTATGGTCATGGCACAAGTGGAAATCAAAGGTAAATGCTTTCTCCGCACATTAATAGTTTTATTATTATTATATTATATTAACTATATTTTATTGGGGAAAGTCATCCAAATCATTTTTATTTCCACAGTGTTAAGTTGGTCAATTTTACAAATTTTACCTACAGTGTCATTGGCTAAACCGTCTGCTATTGGTCAAAATTTAATATTGGCCAAGCACAAAAATTGTTTCGTAAGGTAACCCGCCTGTATCAACAATGGTCATTTTATGAAGTTTTTGAAGGACAAAAGCTACTTGTTGAGCATTATGGCAAGCTGTAAATATATCAATCGCAATTGATGTTATTTTGTTGGGAATGGTGTTTAACTTATGATTATTATATTTTTGAACAAGATTATTTTGTAAGAATAGTTGTACGGCGTTAGGGTGTAACGCACCAGCTTGTTCTTCAGAAATAAATGTAATTTCAATTATTTGTAATTCACTATCTGACAGCTTTATTCCCTTTCCAATTTTGGTCAAAGCACCGGAAAATTCAACATTGTTTTGTCTCATAACTTCAGTTAATTCAAAAAATTTCAAGCTACGCCATAGAGTAGGTCCGGTCGTTTTGTTTTTAATCTGTTTATATATAAGGGTAGCCATTGCTGGTGGCAGTTGATTCAAGTCGCCAATTAAGATAATGTCTAATACACCGAACGATTGATCAAATCTGCCAGTAATTTGTTTTAAACGCTGATCTATTTGTTTTAATAACTGGACACCTACCATGCTTATTTCATCTATAATTATAACTTTAACATGTTGAAATAAAGCTCGATATTGATGAGCAACTTCAATGTTTAACGGAAGTAATTTTGATAACGATATTCTTAACCTTTAACTACGGACGCCCCTCCATTAGTCATAACTACGTGCGCGGTGTATTCTGTACACCACCGACTAAAAACGCAAATAAAAGCCACAACTAGGTATTTTTAGTACATATATTGTATATAATAAATGTAGGCATATATTTAAGAGAATGTCTTAACATAAAAAATAATACATAACGAAAATATAAAGATTAGCAACAAATATAAGAACAAAAACTCAACCACTTCTTTTTCTCTAAAAATAACCTTCTTGAAATTCTTGTATATTAGCTTAACATTAAAAATATTATAAAACTAGTATACAAATCTAAAAACTAGGAGTAAATAATCATTCACAAATGAACATATTTGAGAATATGTGTGCTATTCACTTTCGTTTTCTTCCTCGTTTGCGTCTACTAAATTACAATTTGCACAAATTGTAACAGAGTGCTCTTTACAAACCATTCTATTACATTTGTTGCAAGATATTGTTGTAACTCTATTTTTGCTCCTTCCACAACAATGGCACCTCCCCCATTTTTTTGCTGGTGGTTCTTCATCGTGGTCGTCTTGTACGTTTTTGTATTTCTTCAAGAATATTTTTAAATCCAGAGGTAAACTCTGTATTTCCGCCCTCTCAGAAAGATGAGGTCTTATCAATGCCAATGATAATTCTTTTAGAAAAACTCTTCTATATTTTTGAGGATTGTCAATATTGGCAGCATTGTACAGGATCTGGCTGTTAATTTCGGCAATATTCAGGAGTTGAAAAAACAATGCCATTGGCCATCTTCGTGTTCTTCGGGATACCGAATAGGTACTGCACATTTTGTCTACAGTGTCTACGCCTCCTTTATGTGAATTATAGTCTAAAATTATCATTGGTTTTCCTGTTTCGGGATCTACTGTAGAATTACTGTGCATGGTAGATAGGAGAATGACAGCTTTATTTTTTTTTGGTGTGTAGGATACAATGGTAACTTCTTTTTGAAAACCAAAATTGGATGATCCAATTGGTGTGTTTTTTCTTGGTAAAAACTCTGGAGGTAGTTCCCTTTTATTTCGTTTAAGTGTGCCAACCATCGTTATCTTTTCCTTCAAAAGGTCAATTGCCAACGGATAACTCGTATACCAATTGTCGCATGTTAAATTACGGTTTTTACCTTTCCAAGGTTGAAGCAGGATATCCGTTGGTGTGTTAGATTTTTTGTAGGACCCTTCCGGTTGTTGACCACAATACACCTCAAAATTGGTGACATAAAAGGTCTGCGCGTCACATAACACAAACACTTTTAAGCCATACTTTGCAGGTTTACTTGGAATGTATTGCACAAAGTTGCATCTACCTCTAAAAGGTATCAACATTTCATCGATAGTCATTTCTTCTCCCAAGGAATAGTTGCTGCTACAGTTTTTCATAAACGTATCAAGAGTAAAGCGAATGGCAGCAAGTTTGTCAATTGATTTTCGGTCCTTTCGAGTATCTTTGTTGTCAAACCTAAGAGCAGCAAGCAAAAATAAAAATCGATTTGCGCTCATACAGGCTCGAAAGATTTCTGAGCCGGTACCATCTTTTGTCCACAATTCGAGGAAGTGTGTATAATTTTGTTTTTTAGTCCCTGCAAGAAATAATAATCCTAATAATGCCATGATTTCCTGTTTAGTCGTATCTTTAGCCCGTCTTGGCCGTTCATAATTTAATCGCATTTTTGCAATCTGCAAATTTGTACATTCAACTATATTTTCTATGATTTCATTTGTAAAAAGTTTTTCAAAAGCACTTAGTTCCGTAGTAACATCTCTCGCACAAACTGTTGGCCCAGGAAATATCTTGACAATATTTTTTGAAGGAGTTTTAGTAAATTTGCTAAGAAGAGATTTCTTATACCATTTAGTTTTTCTGTCTTTTGCTATAAAATAATCATTGTCTTCATCAAGATCTGAACTGTTTTCAATGTTACTGTTTGTGTCCGAGTCAATCGTATATTGATTTTCGTCATTCAGATCAACTTCTGATTCAGTGTCGTGCTCCGTTTTTTCTATTAGCTCGTCGTCTGAAGTATCTGGGTCTCCACCAACATCTTCATCAGATTCTTCCTCAAATATAGCTTGAGCCATAGCTCTAAGTTCATCTTCTGAGAGTTTTTGGGGATTTCTTACTGGTACACGATCCCTGCAAAGTAAATATTTTGTAGTACCTCTCGATTTATAAACGTTACGAGAAATATATAGAGGCAACGTTTGTAATTTTTATTATTTATTTCTAATTAATATTTCAAAGAGACATGACCGTATTGCTATGGAAGAAAGAACATGAAAAAACAAGACCACAAAAACAACTAGAAGGTCGTTAAATAGTCCAATAATAGGTACTCACAAATATCCAAATAGATAACGGTATATTAAGTTATAAGAAAATGCTAAAATAAAATATTTGATCAAATGTAATATCATAAAACTAGTTTTATTATAATAAAATGAAAGTTTTATTAAAATTTTAATAACAAATTACAAATTCTTTTATTCAAAACGTTGCAAAATGTCTAGCTTTTGTTACATATAAGTCGCTATACATTAATAATGCTATTTTTTAGTAGATAAACGTAATATAAATCTCACAAAATTTACTTACATAACTAGGTGCTTGGTGTACTACATACACCACTGGTAAACTTCTCCTGAATTTTTCCAACCGTCAGTCTATCTTTGCAGCAATCAATTTTACAACTGTTGAGGTTTATAGCTGACACATCAGAGATAGGTTAGGTAGAGGGACACGTGCGCAACCAGTGCTTATCAGAAATAGCGGCCAATTTAGTGCGACTGGTGTACTGAGTACACCGTAGCCCGTAGTTAAAGGTTAAAGCGGTATGAGCAGTCGTACCATCTATAGCCACTGCAGTTTTTCTAGTAGAGAGACATACAATGTAAACATTGCAAAAACCATTAGTATTGCAGAATCTGTTGTATATTTCCATCATTAGTTTAATCGTCATGGTTTTGCCGGTACCAGCAGCACCCATGAAAATTATTTGCAATGCTTGTGGATCATTACTTTGTAAATGGTGAATAATGTGTATTAAAAGTTCATACTGTTTATCATTTGCTTTTCCCATTAAGGCACAAAAATCAGCATGAGGTATAACATTTTCTCTTTTTTTTTGTGATTGAACCAAGTTTGTCGAGCAGTGCTATACGCAAGTCACTGGTAATATACCAGCTATGTTATTAATTTCTTCTTCGTCCGATGGTTCTGCCTCACGGCATAAATCACGACATATTTGCATTGTTTTCTCAATGTCTATGTTAGCTTCAAACTCTTTCCTTTTCTCTAATATCACCGCTTCATTCTCGTCGTAAATGCGTATAAACTGTATTTCAGCCAAAATGTCTAACTCTTCATTTTTGGATGGGATATGCAGAGTAACCATTTCCCGCTTATATTCATTTAAATCGGTTGCCATATCATAATTTTTGTAACGTATTATCCGCGGTTCTGCCTCTTTTTACATATACCTCTTTGTTATTTTTGTATTACTTAGCAACAAATTGTGCTAAAGAAATGTGGACTAAGTAGTCTGGTAATTTTTCATACTTTTCGAACCATTTTTTTTTCCGTAGACTCGTCTTCTAAGTTTTCTAATTCTTTCACTGTCTTCTTAATTCTCTGACGTTTTATATTCGTTCGTTCGTTCTTAATTCTCTGGGTTTTCGTTCATGGTTTCAATAATTTTCCTTTGCATATTGCTAACTCCTCTATTGAATTTATTAACGTATTCTACAACGTATGTTGCGCAAGAATATTCTACTGTAATGAACTGAAAGTCTGTGTTTGATTGTAACACATTTAGTAAGAAAGGATTAAATGGGTTGTGCCATGAAACTATGACTAACAAGATAGGATCTTCCCGTAGCACAAAATCGGTCGTGTTCGCGCATGACGTCATTGGAGATTAGAATTTGAATTCTTGTTAAAGTTAAATGGGATTCGTATGCATTCTGTGATGAAACTATTCAATTAGCAAAATAATAATAAATGACTTTTTTGTGTTATTTGTGTACAAAAGATAATAATAATATAATATTAAAAAAACTATAAGAAGAAACTAGACGAAAATAAGTTAAGATCTTTAATAATTACAATAATCAACAAGTAATAAGTACCGTTTTGCGATTCCGTCCCCTCAGCGCTACGGTCGGCGTTCCGCGCATGAGCGCTGGTTACATACATCTCTTGTCTACGCACTGACGCCATTACAGTCTGATTCTTCATTGTATACTTGTTTACTCCAGTGTTTAAGATGCCTCCAACAATCGTGAGTCACGCTGATTGTGAAGTACGGGCTGTTATACGATTTCTTAGTGCTAAAGGCGTAAAACCGATCGATAGTCATCGTGAGATCGTTGAAGTTTACGAACAAAACATTATGAGTGATGGAATGGTAAGGAAATGGGTGAGAGCAGCATTTAAAGATGGCCGCACAAATGTGCATGATGAAGAACGGAGTGGGCGTCCTTCGGTCGTTAATGAAAATTTGGTGCAGAAAGTGGACGAAAAGGTGAGAGAAAACAGACGCTTTACAATTTCATCATTGTCCGACTGCTTTCTTCAGTATTCTCGTAGTGTTTTGTATCGCATTGTTACCGAGAATTGAATTACCGGAAATTGTGTTCACGTTGGGTTCCAAAAATGTAAACGGATTTGCACAAAACCCAACGTTTAGGCAGTGCATTGACTTTCCTTGAGCGGTACCACAGTGAAGGTTTAGACCAAATTGTTACTGGTGACGAAACGTGGGTGGCCCACGTCACACCAGAATCGAAACAACAATCCATGGAATGGCGACATTCATCATCACCCAAAAGAGTGAAGTTTAAGCAAACAATTTCTGCCCGGAAAATCATGTGCACAGTTTTTTGGGACAGAAAAGGAGTATTGCTAGTGAAGTTTCTGCCTCGTTATGAGACAATCAATGCAGCGTCTTATTGTGAGACATTGAAAAATCTGCGTCGTGCAGTCCAGAACAAAAGACGTGACAAGTTGAGTAAGGGTATCGTTTTGCTGCATGACAATGCCCGTCCACATGTGGCTAATCAGACCAAAGATCTCATCAAATCATTTAAATGGGAAACTCTAGATCATCCTCCATACAGCCCTGATCTGGCGCCCAGCGACTACCATTTGTTCCAGCACTTGAAAAAACACCTGGGCGGTCAGCGTCTTCAACACGATAACGAAGTCAAAACATTTGTGATGCAGTGGTTAACAAGTCAGGCGGCAGAATTTTATCAGGAGGGTATTTAAAAACTGATGCCACGTTATGACAAGTGCCTCAATATTCACGGAAATTATGTAGGAAAGTAGATTAAGGTACAGGCTTTCATGTAAAAATAAAATTATTGCCATATCTTTGCACTTCTTTTTTTAATTCCAAAACGGTACTTACTTAAAAAACACGCCTCGTACATACAAAAAATAAAACATTTTTAAATATGTGCAATATACAAATTAAACTTCAATGTATTCGAAAACATTTTACAGCCGATTTCATAATTAATTTAAAGGATCCTTTTTATCAAAAGCCCACTTTAACTTTAAAGTGAGGATTTCGGACCTTTAAGTTGTTAAAGCTTCCTTCCTACAATCCAATAACATACTACTTTTGTAATAAAATTCTTTAAACTGTTATACTTTAAAAGCGCAATTATCCATAATTCTGAAACATTTTGAAACATCTATTTCAAGTTCATCTGATGAGGAATTTATTGCGGTTAGGAGACCAAATATTTATAGATTAAGAATAAACTATTTTGAAGACTATGATAATCTGGATTTTTATCAAAGATTTAGGTTAAGAAAAGAGTTTTATGCCTTCTACACAAAATTTCACGTTAGGACAAATGGGTGGGAGGAGTGACAGGTACGTATTCAGGACAATTTTGAAGTAATGAAATAACGGCAATTTAATGAGATATATATATATATATATATATATATATATATATATATATATATATATATATATCTTACTTACTTAATCAGTAGACCCATTTGTACCTTTCGGTGTTGGGCCGTTTAAAATACAATTCATTACATTTCAATATTTGACAGTCTTCTGAGGTGTCCTAGCTCTTAACGAACTTTCTCCATTCCTTCCTATTGGATGCCATCTGTGTTGCTTCCTGCCAAGTCTTACCCTTACTCTGCAGTATCTGCGAGATGTCACTGTTCCATTCTTTAATGGGTCTTCCTCTTCTGTTCTTCCCTATTGGTTTGGCGTCCCACACTCTTTTAACTTGTCTATTATTGTCCATCCGGGTTAGATGTCCGAACCATGCCAATTTTTTCTCTTGGATTGACTCGAGTATCGGTTTGATTTTGAGTCTTTCTCTTATTTCTTCATTTCTGATTCTATCAGTTCTTTTTACTCCTATCGTTCTTCTGAGGTATTTCATCTCTGCTGCCTGAATTCTGCTCTGATGTCTTTTGTTTAATATCCAATTTATATATATATATATATATATATATATATATATATATATATATATATATATATATATATATATATATATATATATATATATATATATATATATATATATTGAGATGATATTAAACGTAGGAAAAAGAAAAATAGTGTTTAAAAAAAAATAATTTATAAGTTATATACTAGAGAATATTATAAAAATTATTTATATGAGGATATTCTTAAGAAATTAGCATATAATAAGTGTAAAAAGTTTTTTTTTAATAATTATAATATATTTAAGTGAGCCATGTGCATAGGAAACCAAATATACTCTGAAAGTGACAGTTGGATTATAATTGCGAGTGTAGAATGGGGTTGTTTATTGATTTGCATGTAATTGCGGATTTGAAGTAGTGTAATTTGTTAATTTAGGGTGTTTAATTTACATATAAGTTTATATTCTGATCTGAAAAGCCTAAATGTCAATAAAATTCTCGATAGAAAAGTAAAGAATTCTCTAGAACACTAAGTTAACCCTGTTTGCGAGGTGAGACTATTCGAGAACATTCATATATTTGGGAAATAGAACAATTCGAATATGATTTCTTGCCAGATGATTCTGAAACATTGAAAAGATATAAATACTCGGTGATTTGGATTCAAAATGGGTCAGTCAGTCAGTAAGCAGTCAGTATATAGTTAGTCAGTTGGGGAGATTTTCAAGATAGTAAAGTCAGTATAAAGAAAAGAGGACACAGTTAGTAAGACAGTTAGTATGAAGTCAGTATAAGGACACAGTAAGTAAGCAGTCAGTATGAAGTCAGTATAAAGTCATTAAGTTAGTAGGTCATTAGTCAATCAGAATTAGGAAGAAAGTATAAAGTATGCAATAATCAGTGATTTAGTATTAAAATTTGATAGTATTGGAAAGTATATTAGAAGAATATTGGTTGGAGATTAGAAGAAATTAAAATTATAATAGTTATATGGTGATTGGATATTGGTGTATTAAAAAGAAGAATAAATATAAATACTATTAAGAAGAAAATATTCTAAATTGGTGGAAGCTGATAATTAAAACATTGTGGAGTATTTAGCAAGGCAAGTTTGCAAAAGAAAGATAACCGAGGCTGAGAACGAAGACATTGAGTGGTGATTAAAATCTTTATTTTGGAGAACAGTTTCATTTAGGCATTCAGTGACAGAAAGGTACAAAATTTTGTTAATATAATATAATTAGTGTAATAAGAATTGCAATTTTAAAGATAGTTTGTTTAAAATTTACATTGTCTATATAATTTAATTAGTTTCATAAGAATTTCAATTTAAAGATAGTTTGTTTTAAATTTACATTGGCTATGTTGGATATATATATGTGTGTTTCATAATAGATATAATAAAGATAATTTCAAAAAGTGCTTACAAACTAATTCTTTGAGAACCGCGTTAAAAACCCTATATATATATATATATATATATATATATATATATATATATATATACAACTCCCAACCGACTTGGGATCTTATAGTGATCTCTATTTAAAAACTGATATAATACTATTGGCAGATTGTTTTGAAAATTTTCGAAAAATGTGTAATCGAACGTATAATTTAGATCCTGCACATTATTTTACACTACCTGGTTACACTTGGGATTGTATGTTAAAATATACAAAATGTCAATTGGAAACTCTACAAGATGTAGATATGTTGTTGTTTTTTGAAAGCTCTATTCGTGGAGGAGTTAGTCAATGTAGTAATAGGTTTTCTGAAGCTAACAATAAATATATGAATGAATATGATCCTTCTCAAGAATCAAAATATATATTATATTTTGATGTAAACAACTTATACGGTTGGGCACAAAGTCAGTATTACGGAAATTTTCATTGGATTGAAGAACCTGAAAAACTTGACGTAACATCTGTACCAAGTGATTCTCAACTGGATATATACTAGAAGTTGATTTAAGCTATCCCGTTAAACTACACGATTTGCATAAAGATTTACCATTTTGCCCTGAAAAATTAGCACCACAAAATACTAAATTAAAAAAATTGTTGACGACGTTACACAATAAAGAAAAATATATAATTCACTATGAATACTTAAAGCAGGCTTTAAAACATGGTCTAGTGCTTACAAAAATACATAGAGTTTTATCATTTAGCCAATCAAATTGGCTGGCACCCTACATACAGCTGAACGCTAATCTTCGAGCTGAAGCAAAAAACGACTTTGAATGTGAAAATTTTAAACTAATGGTCAATGCTAATTACGGAAAAACGATAGAGGGAGTACGAGGAAGAAGGGACCTGCGTTTGGTCCGAAAGTATGAAGGAAGGCATGGAGCGAAGAATTTAATTGCTAGTCCATTATTTCATAGTAGAGTTTTATTTGATGATAATTTAATGGCAACTGAACTAAGAAAATCTAGTATTGTTTTTGACAAACCAATCTATATAGGAATGGCAATTTTGGAATTATCTAAAACATGTCTTTATGATTTTCATTATGATTTTATGTTAAAACAAAATTCAATTCAACAATGCAAATTGTTATATGAAGCGTGCATTTCCATAACGTTGTAAGTGCCAATATGCCTCATTTGGTTTTTTTAAGTTAAATGAGTTGCAAGTGCCATGTTCCATCGCCTAAAATTTATTTCATGTCGATATGGCTAGCGACGGCGTGAAAAGTGGGGATAAAGTAGCGGTGCAAGTCATAACGTTGTAAGTATCGTAGTGCAATTCTGTTAAATGTAGAGTGGCGCATCAGTTAATAAATTATTTTTGTTTGGACGTGTTGGGTTGGGTTTAAACATAAGTATTTGGAACGAATATGGATGAAACTACAATAAAACGGTACAAAAAGAAAAGAAAAGTTGTTGATAGTTGGAAAAAAAAATAAAACCAAGAAAATGAGAAACTCTGGCGAAGAATATGTTTCTCTAGTCAATAAAAAGACCGTTACAAAGAAAATGCCACCAGCTGATGTAAGTATGGTTTAAAGAGATACCTATCTAAATAGACGTTAAAACATAAATAATTTTTTTTTGTTTAAATCTATCTAAATAATCCAAAATTGTTTTAGGTAAAATGCAAGTGTCCACTAGCATGTAGATCCATAAGACTGGAATACCTTGTTGAGTTGTACAATCATTTCTATGAAATGGCTGATTATAGTAAGCAGCAAAGTTACCTACAAAGGTTTATTCATCCCCAATTAATCAAAAGGAGAAGTCATGGTCAGTACGAACATCCCAGTGAAAGTAGGAGAAAGCACTCTTTCACCTACCATTTACTTTTGCCTGGAGGAAGAGTGCAACTTTTGGGAGAAAAAATTCTTGATGGTAAAATGGATGTCAGAAAAATGAGGACGGGCTCGACAAAATATTTTCAAGACTGTCTGGACTAACAAGATTATAGAGCATATCGAAAGTTTTCCAAAAATTGAGAGCCACTACGCAAGGGCGAAAACCCCGGATAAGCTCTTCTTGTCACCGGATTTAAACGTAAGTAGAATGTACCGTGCATTTTTAGAAAAATATTGTGCGGATTATCAGCCGCCTAACAAACCACCAGTGACTAGACAATGGTATAATGAAATTTTTATATCAAAATTTAACTTATCTTTTGCAAGGCCTAAAGTAGATACATGCTCCACATGTGATAGTTTGGCTGTTCAAATAAAATCAGGAGATAAAGCTGCTGTAACAGAACAGGAGCTTCACCATCGGAGAGCAGAGACTGTTACAAAAGCAATGTCAACCGAGACCAAAAATGCATGTACAAGTAATTGCTATGTTCTTTCCTTCGATATGCAGCAGCAAATGTACATTCCCCAATTAACTCACTCCGAAATGTAATATTCACAACAGCTTGCAGTGTGTAACTTAGGAATTCACGATTCTATCACAGGAAAGGGATTCATGTGTTTATGGACTGAGGACTTTGGGGCAAGGGGTGCCTTGGAAATTAGCTCCTGTTTATATACTTACCTTACTAAGGAAATTGGCAATCACGGAAAGAAAAAGCTTATTTTGTGGTCGGATAATTGTGGGGGTCAAAATAAAAATCAGTTCATGATCGCCATGTATTTGACCATACTAGCAAATAACGTTTTTGAGGAAATTATTCATAAATTTCCTGTAAAAGACACTTTCCTTAATTGCGACAGAGATTTCGCAATCATAGAAAAACGTAAAAAAGTGTGTAAGGCTTATACATTGATGAATGTTGTTAACATCATTACTAGTGCGGCCCAGAAAAATCCATTCTCGTGCATGGTGGTTAAGGACTTTTATGATTTCAAAACCGTTGCCTGTGATAAACTGAACACAAAGAAGTTAGGAATTTCAACAGCTACGCAGCTTCGTCTTACAAGAGAGAAATTTGGTACGGTGATGGAGTGAGACCAATGTACTTAAATCAGGAGTTACATTAGAAGACTTTAAAATCATAGACCTGCAAAAAACTAGAACTCACTTTGGTATCCCAGAGAAAAAAAGAACAGATATTGAAAAAATGCCCCCTTATCTTCACGATGATGCCAAGAAGTATTTTAAAGAAAAATTAGGTCAACCAGGACAAGTTTCTACTGTAGGAAAGGTTAAGGAAAAAACGGTTAAAAATCTGGCACTTAAAACGTTTTGACTTGCAAACCTGATGGCACTTACAACGTTTTGACCTTAGACAGATTTTTGAATTTTTTTTTTAAGTAAGCTTTGTTTATTGTTCCTTTGCGGTATGTTTGTATTATATAATACCTTTAAATTAATCCTTTTTTAGTATGTTACATTATAAGAAATAAACATGTTCGATAAAAAACTGTTTTTTACTCCTCCTGAAAAATTTATAATTTGGCACTTACTACGTTATGGAAATGCACGCTTCATATACTGATACTGACAGTTTATTATATGAAATAACTTGCTACGATGCTTATGAACAAATTATTAAAGCTAATCTTTCAAAATTTGACACAAGCGGTTACAAACCAGATAATGTTTATAATATCCCCCTAGTTAATAAAAAAATTCTTGGATTAATGAAAGATGAAACATTAGGAAAAATAGTTTCAGCTTTTGTGGGATTGCGATCAAAACAATATACATACAAGTTATTTAAAGAAATTCCTAATGAAAATAGCAAAGAAATTTCATTTAAAAAAGCAAAAGGTATTAAAAAAAACGTTGTAGCCAAAAAAATAACATTTGAAGACTATTTGTATTGCTTAGAAAATAGTGTAAGCAAGTGCGCAACACATCGTTATATTCGATCTATACTTCACACTGTTTTTAGTATTGAAGAAACAAAAGTTGCATTGAATCCTTTTGATAATAAAAGATACTTGCTTGAAAATTCTTTTGACACTCTTCCCTGGGGTCACTATAGTATAATGCAGTAACAATTTTCTTTCAGATAATGATGATGATGAGTTTACAAAAACAATGTGTTAGAACAATATGCAAAAATATCAACAGCCTTTGCGATTTTATGTACACGTCCGGTCTACCTCAGGTATTAAATAAAAAAATTTGTAAAAAATATCCATCATATAAATTTCAAAAATTACTTGATGAGGATGCCTTACCCGAAGTAAATATGTATATGAAAGAATTTGAAAGTTATCAATGTAAGACTTGTTTATGTTATATTATAAAATTTGAATATGTATATATTAAAAAATACAATTTAAATTTATGTCAAGAATGCGCGAGAGACTTTGAAAGAAATTTAAGATTTTCAGATATTATATGTGAATACAAGTTTGTTAAGTGGGATGACCTATACAGCGAGTCTTCCTTAAAAAATCTTTTTTTCTACTCAACTTATTTTTGTCAAAATGATTTTCATGATGTTTTATTTTTTCCTACTACACTCATTTATTGCAATTGTACATTATGATTTATATTTAGAAAATCTTTCGAACGTAAAACAACAACAACAAAAAAATTACTATGCTTGTCCTTTTTACATTAATATTGTTAAAGATATATATATATATATATATATATATATATATATATATATATATATATATATATATATCTTTAAGGAATATGACCGTTTAATTTAATATAAAAAATGTGCACTCGTAAGTGAAAGGGATATTTTCGGTTAATTTGGAGATAAAAAAAGAAAAGAGTTGTGCTACTTTATCTTTTTATTAAATACGTTTAAGATCGTTTACTTAATTGTTTTTTTTTATATTAGATGTATCGCTAATACCATTCTTTTAGATGAACTGATGATGCCCATTGAACAGTGGGCGAAACGTATTCAATAAAAAGATAAAGTAGCACAACTCTTTTCTTTTTTTATCTCCAAATTGACCGAAAATATCCCTTTCACTTACGAGTGCACATTTTATATATATATATATATATATATATATATATATATATATATATATATATATATATATATATATATACATATATATATATATATATATATATATATATATATATATATATATATATATATATATATATAATAAAGGTAAAAGATATCAGCATAGCTCGCAACATAGAAAAAGAGCATATTAACTTGGGAATGGAGCACTACATCAAGCTATGCCGATATCTTTTACCATTATTTTACTATCATACTCGCATTGACGTTTTTTATATAAATATATATATATATATATATATATATATATGATATGTTAGTATATTATAATTTGTAAGAAAAAAAATTGAAACTGCTACTTATTTCAGTTATTTATTAGTTTTAAGATTCCTTATTCTTAATCTTCTTAATCTTAAAATAAAATAATCAAACTATCTAAAAATTATATTCTTTGTCTGGGGCAGATATTTTCCAAAACTGACTTTTCCAGGGCCAAAGAATTCAACAGGTTCAAATGAATGACGTCTACTCACAAACTTTTTCTTTAAAGTCAGGGGTCCCACTTGGGTCCATTACTCTTTAATCTATTTATTAACAGTATTACCAACTGCTTTCACGATTGTGCTGCCTTACAATTTGCTGATGATTTAAAATGCTTTAAAATTATAAAAAATCGTGATGCTGCCATATTGCAATTAGAAATGACCTCTCTGTATGGTGTTCACTTAACGATATGGATCTTAATTCCAGCAAATGTTACGTAATTAACTTTAACTGTACTCACCACCCTATATTATCAAACTATTACATTGATGGCCAATTGCTTAATACTGTAAATAAAATCAAGGACTTGGGAATTACACTAAATAATTATCTTTGTTTCAATACTCATATCAATATTATTCAAACATCTATGAAAATGTTAGGTTTCGTATAAATGACTTTACAAACTTATCCAGTATTAGAGTTCTTTACTTCTCCTTAGTCAGGTCTCACCTCGAGTATTGCTCTTCAGTGTGGTCCCTACACTACTTGCTCTACGTTAGGAAACTTGAACAAGTTTATGTGCTTTGTCTTCTCCTCATTTACTTCCAGTTGGTCCAGTCAATTCTGGTCTTCTTATTATCTAATCATTTATTATTTTAAGCGAAGTCAAAATATTTTAATGTGCCAATCAATTTATGTGTGTCTATTGTGTCATATGCTTATCGAAAATCAATAAATAATATGTTTAGTGACAGATTAATTCAACAAATGAACTAGTCAGGATGTTTAATTGTAAAAATTTGGTCTATTACAGATCTGTTTATTTTAAACCCAACTTGGTATTCACCCAGGTTATCTTCAGTTTTGGCATTAATTTTATTTCTGATAGATACAGTGTGGAAACCACTTATGGAATAAAATTGTTTGAGTCCTTATTTTAGAAAATAATAAAAAACGTTGAGATACCTTAACTTTTAAACTTAAATGTGCGCTTTTTAAACATAAATGTGAATGTACAGGGTGATCCACGCAAGTCTGGCATAGTCTATAATCTGTTTTTTAAATGAAACACCCTGTATATTTTTATGTTTTTAAAAGCTCCTTAACAACCTGATCTCAACGAACTATATCATGTAGGGTCTATTGTGAATAATACAAGTTGAAATTTTGAAATTAATTATGATTTTCTTCAAGACAATTAATTCATAGAATACCCGAGGTAATTGATTGTATTACGTTAAAATATATATATACATCGGTTTAGAACGTCTTTCGACGTTGTCCGATACCTAAACACCGTCTCTTCCTATCTTCGCAGTCGTTTGTTGTTAAATTTCTTTCGCTCATGGACTTGTTTACGCCGTGTTGCTATTCTTATCTGGGTCTTCCTCTTTTCCGTCGACCTATCGGTTGCCATTCTATTACTTTTTTGGAGAGTCTTGATGCTGGCATCCGTTGAACATGCCCATACCACCTTAATTGTTTCTTCCCTATATCTTGAGTTATATTTCCTTCTATTCCCATACGTTGTTTTATTACATCATTTCTGATTCGGTCTTGTCTGGAAATACCTAAAGATCTTCTCATTGCATCCATCTCTACTGCTTCTATTCGCTTTTTGTTCTTTTCACTAATTCTCCATGTTTCAGCGCCATAAAGAGTAGTTTTAATCATGGTCTCATATATATTAAATTTCCTTCCTTTCGTTATCTCTTTACTCCACAGTATACCATTGAGACATCCTAAGACTTTCTTTGCTTGAGTGATTCGTTTTTCTATTTCCCGGGTATCAGTTCCTGTATTGTCAAAGGCAACACCCAAGTAGTCATAGCTCTGACAGCAGGAAATATGTTGTCCGTTTTCGAGGTCTATGTTATCTGACTCGTTTCCAATACAAAGATATTTGGTTTTTGTTGTATTGACATTCATTCCACAGTCGTTATATTCTTCTATCAGTTTTCTTAGCATGTACTGCATGTCTTCCCTGTCGGTCGCTAGCACTACCTGGTCATCAGCAAACTGGGGTGTATATATACATTCATTGCTAAGCTCTATACCCATCCTATGTACCTTTCTTTTCCATCTTTCCAGTAATCCAATCCAATTGGAAGGATTACGTTAAAATAAATGCTCAAAATGTTCTCCACCTTGTTGTTGGCAATAACACACTCTTCTATAAAACTCGTCCCGAACTTTGTTTAAAGTTTTAGGTGAAATATTCCGTATTTCTGTAGTTATACTTTCTTGCTATTTATAACGTGCTAGTTGGTTGTGTTGCATATACTTTGTTCTTGAGATAACCCCACAGAAAAAATTCAAAGGCGTAAGATCTGGCGACCTAGCTGGCCACTCAATAGTACCCCTTCGTCCAATCCATTTATTGAAGAAGATTTCATTTAAGTAATTTCTCACCATTAAAGCATAATGGGGTGTTGTACCGTCCTGCTGTAACCAGACAGTTTCATGCGGTAGGGTTGGATCTATTGGATTGGGATATAAGTTAGCCAACTGAGGAAGAACATCGTCTCTTAGCATGCTTAACTATTTTTCCGCTGTCAAATTAAAATTTACAAATATAGGACCAATAATATGATCTCCTATAATACCTGCCCAAACATTTAACTTTTGAGAATACTGAGTGTGTCTCACGCATCCAATGTTTGTCGGTTTACCTCTCCGTTCAATGTAAATGATTCATCAGAAAAAAGAATTGTGCCAAGAGCTATTTCATTTGTATTAATTTTATCCTTCATTCTTTTCTTTCGCAGAAATCCATTCTACGATCTGGATCGTCTTCTGTTAGCTCCTGCACAATTTATATGGATGAAGTTTATCTTCATGGAGACACCTTAGGGCAGGGCCTTGGGTTGTGTGACTCACATTATTTTGACGTGCAATTTGACGAGAACTTGACGTTGAATTCTCTGCGACACTTAACAAAATATCCACTTTCACCTCATCGTCAATGAAGTTCGGTTTTCTTTTTAATGGTTTGACATGTCCAAGTTCTCTGAATTGTGCATAAATTTTAGACACAATACCATGTGCAATATTAGGCAACTGAGTATATCTCTGATTAAATAACTTTGCTACTTCAACTTGACTTCTACAATTCTCCCCGTAACCGATCATCATTAAAATCTCAATTCGATGGGTGTCAGTTAAATATTTCATTTTTATTTTTGCAAGAAATTAGCTTTTAATTAGGAATTTATTATTTTAATGTAACATGTCAACACACTAACAACTGATTGATGACAATCCGCATTATTTACCGATTTAGTTTAATTAGCAGACTATCTGGACAGTTTTTACCTATTCATGACAAAAAATGTTACCACGGTTACTAAACAGACATTTTCCCCAATATACCAATATACATTATAGACCCTACATGAATTAGTTCGTTGAAATCAGGTTGTTAAAAATCTTTTAAAAACATAAAAATATACAGGTTTCATTAAAAATAAGGATTATGGACTATGCCAGACTTGTGTGGATCACCCTGTACATTTAAATTTATGTTTAAAAAGCGCACATTTAAATTTAAAAGTTAACGTGTTCCAGAGTTTTTTATTATTTTCTATAATAAGGACACAAACAATTTTATTCCATAAGTGGTTTCCACACTGTATAAAGACTGTACTTTACCATAGTAATAAAGAAAATATATTTGTTTCAATTTTTATTTAATCATTAAAAAAATTATTTAAGGCTAATATTAGTATATACTTTGGTTTACTATTTGTAGTTATAATATAGCAATTTTATTGATGACTATGTGGCACTTTGTAACAACAGTAACTCACATGTTGACTATTTAAATATATATTTTTTTAAGTTTTTGAACTTCATTTATAAATATCATAGCCTAATATATTATCAGGATGTGAAAATTTGGAGTACACAGTGGATTTAATAAAACACAAGGTACTGTTAAGTGCAGTAAATTTTTTAGTAAAATAATTTAATTAATAAAATATCTATTTACAATGCCATTTCTAACTAAAATCCCATCTCTAACAGGTGGAGGTGCTGGAATAATATTTGCACCATCATTGGCATCAATTATATTGTCTGCTGCTACATTGGGTTCATCAATATTATTTTCTATGCACATATTGTGCAATGTAGCACAAACTTTTATCAGCCTGCATACAAACTGTGGTTCGTATCTTGAGCTTCTCTCTTTCAACAGACAATGAAATCTGACTTTCAACAGCCCAATACACCGCTCAACACAATTCCTGGCACGCATGTGTGCTTGATTAAAATGTGCTTGGGATGTCCCATCTACAACATCCCTGAAAGGAGTGATTAATAGTGGGCTCAGAGGATACCCTGAATCTCCTATGAGCCACCCAGACTCTCTATTTGCATGGATTATCTCCAAATAATCTTTAACTTCAGATCTACTCCAAATATATGAATCATGACTGGAGCCTCCAAAATTTGCAAATATATTTAATATTTTAAGACTACTGTCACAAATAATCTGTGAATTAATGGAGTGGAATCCTATAAAATAAAAAGTATGCATGAAAGTATATACATTTATATAATTAAAATTTATGAAATTACCTTTCCTGTTTATAAAATTTTGCTCAACCTGACGAGGCTTTAATATGGCTATGTGTGTGCCATCAATTGCGCCTATGGTACCAGGGAACCCAAATTTATTCATGAAATCCATGTTCATTTGGTTTCTCATAGCAGGATTATTTGGAAATTTAATATATTGGGGAACAACATTTTGCTGCAATTGTCACTTCATGGATTATGAAATGAACTTTGGATTTACTAAGTCCAAAATTCAATTCCTCACCCACACCTCTTTGGTAAGAGCCAGTTGCATAGAATCTTAATGAGAGTAAAACTTTTCTCTCTATATTAACGCCTCTTCTTGACCTAGGCGCCTGTATGTACGGCCGTAATTGTTCTATTAAATTTCGTACAATGTTTTGAGTCTGAATAATTCTACAAATTTGAATTCCGGTAAATTGAATGGTTCGCTTTCCGTTCTAATATATTGCCGATACAAAATAAGCCTTCTATTTTCATCTCTCCTTCTTCGCCTTCTTTGTAAAATAAATATTGGCAACATTTACAAAAACATATAATAATTATCAACATAATATAACCCTGTATTTATAGTAGAAAAATAAATACATAATAGGGAACTTGACAATTTTTTTTAATTTATTTATTATATTTGTCTACATATAGAAACAAGGTATACCAAATATCAACCCTCAAATCGCAATATTTAATTTACAATGAACATTTAAAGTTAGGATCGCCAGCTTTTCATTTAAAGCCGGGTCCAGACAAGTGTAACGTGTAATGTAATCTATAGTGTAATGTAAAGGCACGTTCTCCTACAAATTCGTCAGTCGCTGGTAGCCGTGAATGGGTAGTCGCTACCGAGTCGCCACGACTAAGAGTGTTCTCCTCCAATACGCCGCGCCGCGCCGACTACTTTTCAGTCGTTGGCGAAGACTTTAGAACGATGAATATTAGTAAAAAATCCCTACTTTTAATGTTTTTGCATTACCAGGCTGAAGAAGAAAATATATTATTATCATTGCTGACGCTGCAAAGTGGAAAGTGCAGGGCAAAAGAATCAAATATGTTTAAATCCAGACAAGCAGAAGGATATCAATCAATTTTGATAAAAAGACATCTTAACGACTGTGAAACAAAATTCATGGAGTTCTTCCGAATTTCACGACATCAATTTAATTTTTTATTAAATTTAATAAAAAATGATATTGCAATTAATGCTTGCAATCGTGTAAAATATCCTATAACGCCATCTGAGAAATTGGCAGTAACACGGAGGTAAGTAGTTACGTGTATTCCACCTCTAGTATGTATTTACTGATATTATTGAAGGTGTTGTAAACCGAAATTGTAGTTTTTAAATGAAACACAAGGAGAAATAGTTATACAAAATTAATTAGTTACTCTACTAAATAAGGTAACAAAAATTTTCACGGTTGCCTACCTGCTTTGTTAATGCAAGTAAATATATATATTTTTTAAATTAAGGTAAAACAAAAGTGTAATAAGCTACCCTTGAAAATTTCCGAAATACTGTACTGTATTAGATATTGTCGTGACATCCTATTTATCCCAGGTAGATGGAGAAGGCTGCGGTGTGCTAGTGATGCTAGTATCATACGAGTGAGTTGATAATCCAGAGGAAGCATTCGATATTGTCGTGACATCCTGTTAATCCCAGGTAGATGGAGAAGGCAGCGGTGTGCTAGTAATGCTAGTATCATACGAGTAACTTGATAATCCAGAGAAAGCATTCTGGGAACGCAGTAACTGTAGTTCTGTTTGCAGTTGCAAGTTGCAAGAAACCAGGAAATACATCTTTTATTTGAGGATCTCACAAAAGCATATGACACGATTCCTGTGAGAAAGCTGTGGCAGTCTCTTGAACGATCTTCATTAAATAGCACGATCATCGCCGCAGTCAAACAATTATACAATAAAGCATCATCAAAAATCAAACTAAACAACACCTTATCAGAAGAATTTCCAGTAACAAAAGGCTTACGACAAGGATGCTGCCTCTCTCCAATACTATTTAAGATCTATTTAAATGAAGCACTAAAACACTGGAGAAGATCATGTTCAGGAATGGGGATCCAACTTGACGACGATACAACATTATACACTCTACATTTTGCGGACGACCAAGTAGTAGTGGCAGCAGACAAGGAACATTTAGAATTCATGACGAGACGGTTGTTTAAAACATATGAAGAATGGGGCCTCTCTGTAAATAGAAACAAAACGCAATACTTATGCATCGGGAATGAAGTAGAAGATCTAATGGTCAATGAACATGAAACAATCAAGAACTGTGAGGAATATATATATTTGGGAACAACAATCAACAAGAGTGGGCGCACCGAAAAAGAGATAGAGCAAAGAATCGTGAAAGGAAAAAGGGTGATAGGATGCCTAAACCCGATGCTATGGTCAAAAGAACTATCAAATCAAAGAAAGCATCTCCTCTTTAACTCCATCTTTAAAAGTATAGTGCTCTATGGATGCGAAACATGGCAACTTACTAAATCCCTTGAGCGACGCCTACTTGCATTGGAAATGGACTTCTGGAGAAGATCAGCTAGAAAATCAAGGCTTGATAGAATACAAAATGACCATATCAGAAATATAATGGGAGTCAAGTCAACCATCATTGACGAAATTCAAAGGAGACAACTGATCTGGTATGGTCATGTAAAAAAAATGGACGACGACAGGCTGCCAAACCAAATTTTAAAATGGACGCCAAGGGAAAGAAGGAAAAGAGGAAGGCCAAAACAATCCTGGCTGGGCGGCATTCAGAAGGCAATGTCGGAAAGAAACCTTCACCCTGGCGAATGGAATGACCGACGTAGCTGGAAACTGGGAACCGGAAGGCGGAAAACGCTATAAAAAACCGGAAAGGTTTTTACAGTCTTTGCGAAACTCTTGAAGAGTAAATCGACTTCATCTTCAGGAGCTACAGGTTGCATAGCAGAAGACGCTCTAATCTGTTTAATTAAATTGTCTCTCTCTTCACTACTTTTTTGAATTTGTTTGAGGATATCCGAGCTAATATCTTTCTTCCTTTTTGAAGCTTGACGTTCGGTACCGTAGTCCACGAACTTTGACTTGGAAGTACAAATTTCTGTAACATTTTCTCTAGACTCGGAATCAATTTTGTCTCGTGTGTAGCTTCATCATTAGAGTTGCCACTAAAAATCTCCTGAGTCTTATCAACTTTTGCATTTGTATTGCTGCTCAGAACACTATAATAATACATATTAGACATTAGATATTAATCAAAAACATTTCACTTACCGCCGTTCATGTTCCACAGCCTCTAAAAAACTTAACTGCTCTAATAAAGGATTTCTTCTTCTATTTCCTAAGCTAGCACTTCCCGTTGTTTGAATCTCTTTCTTTTTTTGTTTGTAATAATTGTCACGTAGATTTTTCCATCGTCTTTTGCATGATCCAACTAAAAATATATTTATTTAGAGATTTCCAAATAACACAAATTTTGTGAAAAAATCAAAAAATAATTTAATTTAAATCGTTCAACCTTGACCTTTATTAATCAATTTATAGAAAAATTTATTTGTTACAGGTTCCTAGCCACTGAAGAGTCATATAGATCTTTGGCGTTCGCGTTCCGAATAAGTCACAACTACATTAGCCTATTTGTGCCAATAGTATTGAAAAGTATATGTGACAAGGTGAAACCAATTTTCCTTCCTCCTCTACCAGAACTGAATTTAAAGCAAAAGGCTGAAGAATTTTGGGCTATTTGGCATTTTCCCAACGCTGTAAGCGCCATTGATGGCAAATATGTGCTCATAATGTGTCCAGATAAAAGCGGATCCCTTTTTTTAAATTATAAACAGTCTTTTTCCATTGTGCTGTTGGCCATTGTGGATGCTAATTATCAGTTTATGGTTGTGGATATTGGATCCTACGGGAAAGAAGGAGACGCTGGCATTTTTGGGAAATCTGAACTTGGCAAAGCAATTTATGAAGACAATTTTAATTTTCCTGCACCATCCGTACTTCCATATTCGAAAAATATTATGCTCCCTCACGTTATTCTAGGTGATGATGCTTTTAAACTTCATACAAATGTTATGAAACCCTATCCGAAAAAACAAGCAAGCATTAGACGATCATAATAAAGTAGTTTTTAATTATAGACTTTGCCGTGCTAGACGGGTTACCGAAAATGCATTTGGTTTGCTTTGTCATGTGTTTCGTATTTTTTTTATCCCGATTAACGTAAAACCATCAACAGTGGATCTAATTGTTTTTGCTTCTTGTTGTTTACATAATATGTTACGCGATGAATATATCCGCAACGGAAATATGAAACACCATAAGTTAGAAGATATGTCTTTTCACACTCCTACTCAGAATATGATTCCTTTAAGAGGCACAGGAGGCTTTGCTTGTACTGAAAGTTTTCAGGTGCGGAGCCGTTTTACAGATTATTTTGCTAACGAAGGCTCTCTCAAGTGGCAAAATAAACAAATTTAGTTTATTAATACATACCTAGCTTTTTATGTACTGAATGACAATTCATTAAATTGTATCACAAAACTTACCATCTTTATTCATTATTTCCACAATACTTCTCCATTTAACGTCTTTCTTTACCATCAACTTATATGATTCATTTTTCGGATTGTACAATTCAGGATAATTACTAACCACATGAATAAGTTGCTCGTCATCTTCTGCGGTAAATGCCTCCATTACTAGAAGAAAAAAAACAATAAAAATTAATATGTATCTATCCATTATTTCTTATTATAGTATGTACCGTTTCAAATAATGTAGTATATAAACAACTTAAGATCCCTATTTGATTTTAAATGCTAAAGGTGAATACCGCTAAATTATATGGAAAAGTGACACAATTTTACTGAAAAAGCATAGAAAATCCTTTAAAATGAGGGTTTGTTATGTTATTTTTGCTAATTTGTTGCTTAATTATTGCAAAAATAGTTTCAAAAGTCGATTTTTTGAAAATTCCTAATAACTTTTCAAAAAATGCACAAAAAACTTTAAATTTTGCGTGATAATAGAGACAATATTACCATGTATTCAGCTATAAAAATTTCAACAAGTTTAATTTAATAGTTATTGCAAAATTTAATTTTATTCTTTCAAATGGTTTTTTTAATTACTTATTGTTTATAAACAAAGCCCCAGTAAATTTTTGAAAAAAAAGGCTAACTTGGGTTTTAAGGGTCGTAGGATAGTTTACGCATAATAACTTTGAAAATAAAAGCTTCCTGGGATAAACAATTTCAATTTTACAATAACTATTAAGTAAAACTTCGAAATTTTTAAAGCTGAATACTTATGATATTATCCTTATTCTAAAGCAAAATTAAAGTTTTTTGTGCATTTTTAAAAAAGTTATTAATAATTTTCTTAAAATAAACTGTTGAAACAATTTTTGCAATAAATTATCAAAAATATCTTTACAAACCCTCATTTTAAAGGATTTTCTATGCTTTTCCGTAAAATTGTGTCATTTTTCTATATAATTTACATTGTTTATAAGTAAAAAAGTACGTTTAAACTTTTACATATTTTGTTTATTAAGTATTGTTATCACCAAATTTATCAAAAGCAGTTGTTAGATACCTGTATCAACGAATGTCACGGGAAGATCCTTAGTTCTCTGGTCTATGTTTCGGCTTGATAAGATCTTAACAATACGTATTCTGCCAAGAAACTTTTCCCTCGTTCAGAAAATAGTCAGTAAACTCATCTCTAATGTGTTTTGCATTTAAGGCAGCCCGTCTCGGTACATTAGTCAGTGGAAGTAAATATGTCATATCAACATCTCTTCGCCAAGTACCTTCCAAGAGTCTGCCATTTTGTTCGCTGTCAAGTGATCCAGGCACTATATACAAAGTTTTCGACGTATCTGTGTTTCTCAAAAAATTATGCAAGTGTGCAATTGCCATGATTATAGTCTGCGCGGTTTCGGGCTTAAGAAGCATAGGTTTTCGTAAAACTCCGAACACAGATGCTGTAATACCAAATACGTTTTCTACAATCCTGCGCGCTCTCTTAGCCTGTAATTAAAAATTCTTTGCGGCGATTCCTTGGGGTGATCTCCTGGATAAGGTTTCATTATATTGTTTTGTAATAGAAAGGCAGACTCTCCTACAAATACGTATGGTACTGGATTATTTCTACCTTGAAGTGCTTTAGATGCCGGAAACCTTATTAAATTATTTTCTATTTTTTTTTATATAATTCAGTTTCCTTAAAAATTCCACCATCTGAAATTCTACCTTGACATCCGACATCAAGAAATGTATAATTATATTCCGCGTCTACTAAAGCAAACATCACTATACCAAAATTCGATTTGGAGTTACGATATTCTGTGCCACTATGTATCGGAGCCTCAAGAATTACATGTTTACCGTCAATGGCACCGGAACAATGGGGAAAATTCCACAATTCATCAAATTTGTTTGAAATTTGGATCGATTTTGACTCTGTTTTTGGCAGCTGAAACAATAATTTTTTTTTATTACAGGTTACAGATGAACTGCAATAAGGAGCATCTACAAGTGCAGAAAATGATGACTGCAGAAGTGCAGAATTTGTATCACCAAAGTGTCCGCCTCCAAAAAAAATAAATCAGAAGAAAATAAAAAAATGGTTATGCTTTCAGAAGCTCTTAGCGTACTTAAGAATGTTGCTTCGAAGCCTACTCCCGAACCAGAAAAAAACCCAAACAATTTTGAAAACGAAACCCTCTTTTTTTCTAATTTTAATGCAGCAAGATGCAACAGTATAATAAGACTACCAAAAATGCTGTGCAGCGTGCAATAATGGATATTATATTCAAGGCCGACGAAGGATATACTAATTTTTCCCAACTTCATTATCCTTCGACATCTCAATACGGTTACAGCGGGATTCCTTCATCAAGATACCAGAATGCTGAACAATATACCTCAACAAATCACTCAGAACTATATTTTCAGGGTATAGAACAGGTCAGAATTCGATAAGTTTCACTGCTATTCCATATACTTCACCTGTTCCCTCAGAATCATCCCAAGCTTCATTTGAAGATGCAGATTTTGTAAATAAACTGATAAATTATTAAAATGATACCTTTTTTTTTTCAATAAATCAATAAAAATATATAAAACTCACCTTTATGTTTTCTTTCAATGCTTCTATAATCGCTTCACAAACTTCTGGTACAATGCAAGAGATTGACTGTTTTGAAATTCTGAAAGTGTATTGAAGTATATGAATCTCCTGTTTCCAAAAATCTTAATGTTAGTGCCAGTCTATCTTGCGGTGAAATTGCAGATCTCAAGGCAGTATCTTGTCTTGATATTTTAGATACAATCTGTGTTAATAAATATTCAAAATCAGTAGGCGACATCCGGGTAAAGTTTTTATATTGGCCACTTATTTGCTGAGATTTTAGTTCCACAAGTAAAGTAGATCTTTTCTGATACAACTCAGTTTTCCACCATCGACGCACCGAACGTTTCTTCCGGTCTTCAGTTAATAAATACATACAAATAAAAGCAGCACCTGCTATCACGACCTCCCTATTCGGCATGTTCGTAGCAACTGAGTGGAAACCAAGATTCGTTAGACGATTCGTATGGACGTTCGTGTGACGTCCACACTGTCGATGCTAAATTACACGTAATATCACGATACACACACAACGATATGCTAAATATAGAACCGTAATTCGGTTCGACGCGCACATGACGTCACGTGCGAGGAACTCTGCGAGATTTGCCATTTAAATGCATTAGTAAATGTGTTGTTTAGATCTTCGATTACGACTTTCTAGTATTATTATAAAGTAAATATTACATTTGTAATATATTTAATTGTACTATTGTGATAGTGTTGTGGTAGAAATAATTGACAATGCCTAGTTGTGCCGTAGCTAAATGTACAAATTATAATCAGTGTACAAAAGGCACAGATATAAAATACTTTCGTTTCCCCAAGACAGATGAGCTGAGAAAGTAGTGGATAATCGCATGCCGGAGAGAAGATAAAATAAATTTAAGAAATGTTAAGTTTTCCTTAAAAAATGATTTTTGAAAGACTCCTCAAAAACAAATAAGTACCTATATCTTTTTATGCAAAATGAAACATATATTTTTGAAGCTATGATTCTTCCGGAACTTTATTCAAATGTTTAATTTACTTTATCAACTTATTTTCTTCATCATCTGTTTCTTCTGTTTACCTTGATATTTTTAACTTCTTCTTCTTCTGCTACTTTAGAGGTGCATTGAGCTGTGCTGATCAAATGATAAACTGTTTCTTCTTCTTCATTTTATCTTATTCTTTTGTTTTTTTTATTATTTTCCTTCCTCTTCATCTTTTTGTATTATTTATTGTCAAATGATAATTTCATTCCATTTTATTTATTTTTAGACATGTTATTTTTATTCTCAGCCCTCAATACAATATATCCTCATTTTTATATTCAGTTCTAGCATAGCTTCTGTCGGCAGTTCCTCGACTGCCACATTTAAATTTTTTTAAATTCTCTATTATTTTTAAAAATCGATTTTATACCTTTATTCAGTACTTTAAATTTTTTGCAGCAACGATTTGCTCAATACACTTTGAAAATACCTGTTTTGAAATAACCATGAGGCAATGGCTTCTCAATTATTGTCCAAAGAATGCTCGTCTCTTAAAATCTGATGCTATATAAACATTAAATTTACCTTTTTTTTTTTTTTTTTTTTTGATGAGGGTGGAAATGTTCTAAACACCATACCATTGCTCGGCGTGTGATGGATTCAGGGCAGAGGAAAACATCTGAGCCCATTTCCCCCTATGTAGAGGAGGTCCTGCAAACGGATGCCTTTCTGTTGCCCTGCCTACCAACTAAAACCACCCATTCTTCGTCAAGACACCCCCGTACGTGTTCAGTTAGCGAACGAAACTTAGAGATGCCTTGCGCTGCCTGAATTAGTAATAAAGTTTTGTTGCTGGTTCTTAGCTAGAAGCGGTAAGGAACCAGAAGAAAAATGTATGTAAAATAGGCCCATATGTAAATGGCCTTGCCGATGGTATTACCTAAGAGCGGTAAGGAACCAGGGGGAGAGTATATGGAATGTATAGGTATACAAGGTAACAATAAGGTGTAAGAATATTTGGTATTAGGTAATATTAGGTAACAATAAGTAAGTATACATACGTATGCAATAAACAAGTGTACTACACACATATACACACATACATACGTACATACACATACACACCTACGAACACACAAATACACATATACACATATTTACATACATATTCATACAATGATAACTAGTTTTAAATGGAGGTGGATTGCCCCAGATCACTCTCATCCTGTCTCAGTTTCTTTCTCTATCATGGACTTTCTCTTCATAATTTTTGTTACTTGGTCTACAAGAAATTCAAAGTTCTCTCTGCTTTCCATAGCGACACGTATCAAGTTGTCAGAGGATATCTCTCCTAGCTTTGTTCGCATTATGTGTTGTTCCGACGCAAACACCTTGCACCTAAAGATACAATGCTCCGCATCGTCTTCTACTTTACATATGACACAATTATCATCGCTGGTTTTTCGTATACGATACGTGTAAGACCTGAAAGATCCATGTCCGGTCAGGAACTGCATAAAATAAAAATTTACTCGTTTGAACTTACATTTGTACCACTCTATTACATTGGGTATTAGTTTTTTGGTCCATTGTGCCTTGTCTATCTGTGCCTCCCATTCTGCTTGCCATTCTGTTAGTAATTGTTCTCTAATGGCGGCTCTGACCTGAGGTAGGTGGCCGTTTCGAGAGTTATAAAGCATCTGCCGTTCTTTAGCTAGGAGGTGAATAGGGAGCGTGCCCGCTATTACCTGTAGGGCCATCGTTGAAGTGGTCCTGTACGCACTTGTAACTTTTAATAGAGGCTTTCGCTGGGCTCTGGTTATCATGTCTCTGTACTTTTTGTAATTTAGTACGTCTGCCCAAATGGGGGTTCCATATAATATAGTTGACTGTACCACTTGCAGGTACATTCTTCGTTTTTGGCTGCTTGGGCCTCCTATATTCGGCATGATTCTTTGTAGGGCTGCCGTTCTTTCTTCCGCCCTCTGGACTACATTTGTCAGGTGTTTTGTGAACCTTAGACCTGTGTCGATGTATATGCCTAGGTATTTTGCACAATTTGTAGGGGTTATAATAGTACTACCAATTTGAAAAGTCATCTCGGGTCTTCGTCGTGGTCCTTTTAGTATGACCACTTCCGTTTTGCTTCCTGCTAGTTCGAGATCGTTTCTAGCCATCCAGCTGTTGACTTTTCTGCAGCATGTGTTGACTTTGTCTTCGATTTTCCAGTTCATGTCAGTCATGACTAGTATCGCCAGGTCATCTGCGTATGCAATAGCTAGAGTATCTCTACCATAGTCTATTTCTAGTACCCCGTTATATAATATATTCCAGAGTGTCGGACCTAATACAGAACCTTGCGGTACGCCGGCTGTTAACTTCTGTTCTGTATTTTTTGCCACTGTAACGTATCTATTAGTAAGATACCTTTTAATGATATTGATGAGATATCCTGACACTCGTGCTGATTCCAGTTTTGTTATGATATGTGCCCAGTTGGCAGAGTTGAAGGCATTCTTTACATCAAACATAACCAGTATAGCCCATCTTTTCTTTGTGTTTTTTACAGTATCGGTTAAACTTTTTACCGCGTCTATGGTTGATTTAGCTTTTCTAAATCCGTATTGTCTGTTGGAGATAGTCTCTCTTTCACTTAATTCATCTTCTAGGCGATTTTTGACAATATTTTCGTATAGTTTTCCTAGACAATCTAATAAACATATAGGCCTGTACGAATTGGCTTCATCCGGGTTTTTACCGGGTTTATGTATTAGTGTAAGTTTAGCTAGTTTCAGCTGGTCTGGAAATTCTTGTCTTGTTAGCAGCTCATTGAGTGCTATTCTAGTAGCTTCTGGGCATTCATTCACTAGTATTTTTATCGCCTCTGGTGGCACACGGTCCGGTCCAGGGGATTTACCTATTTTGATGGAATTGGCGGCTCTGGTGAGTTCAGCCGCCGTTAATTCTTTGGGACAGTTCTCATCGTCTCTAATCAGGAAGTCGTTTATAGGCTTGTTAGGAAACAGGGTATTCGCTATTTCCCTTCTGTTGTCATCGCATAGGTTATATGGGGTCTCTGACCTCAGCGTCTTAGTGGCGATCCTGTATGCTTCGCCCCATATATCGTTCTCCAATGCCTCGCACAAGTTCTGCCAGCATGTACGTTTAGCACATTTGATCAATTTATTGAGTTCCTTTTTGGCGTTCTTATACTCTTCTTTAACTTGCTGCGTCCTATTTCTCTGTGCCGTACGCCTGATTCTAAGACATTCTGTCCGCTTTTGGTGAATGTTTTCATTCCACCAGTATGGTATTGTGTATGTGACATGTTTGCTTTTGCTGCTCGCTTTGTGTGCTTTTATTATGTTGTCTCTAAAGTTATTAAAGTTGGTAGTTTCTTCTTGTAAGTTCCGTATCTGATTCCTGAATTTGTTCTTATCGAACTCGAGTAATTTCCTGCCGTGCCTGGTTGTGACCTTAATGCCGACTTCGTATGAGATGTACTTGTGAAACGTAAAGATGTTATCATCAAGCACATCCCATCCCGAGATCTTCTTGGCGCAGTTGTTGGTTGCTAGTGTAATGTCTATGTGACTTCGCGACTCACCTCTTTCGAATGTGGGTTTACCATTGTTTAGCACAGTCAGGTTTGCGGAGGAGATCCATTCGTTCCAAATTTCTCCTCTTTTGTCATTTTTTGGGGACCCCCAAAGAATAGATTTGGCGTTTATATCACCAGCAATTATGTATGTTGTTTCTCCCTGTGACGCCTCAATGATTTTTTCAACCCGCTCAGCATATTGTGTCATGGTTATATTAGGTGAGATATAACAGGCCATGATTGCTAGTTCGTTTATTTTTATCTTTAGAAATCCCTCTTTTTTGGTAATTTTGTTTATGCACACTTTGTTGTTTACCAAAAATACAGCAACGTCTGCTCTGTTATCGGAGATCCAACCAATTTTTTTTGAGATATTTTTATTCGGTTCTGGGACTATGATGATATCTGCGTCAATTTGCAGGGCTTTTGAGTAAATCAGGTCGTGTGCCACCTTTGCCCTTCCGATGTTCACCTGCAGTATTCTAAGTCCTTTTGTCTGGATCGAAGCCATATCAAGTCGTTACAACTAGCTCTTCTAGGTCACTAGGATGAGAGTTATCGGGGATCAACTGAGTATTTTTCGCAGAGTGTTGTCCGGAGATAGTCCAGACATCTGCGGTCCTTCAGTGTCGGGGACGGGATTGTTGTTTTTGTTTTCCGCTATGTTGCTAGCCATTTCCACTACCTCGGCACACATACTCTCGAATTCCTCCATTAATGAGGGGAACTTAGCCTTACGAAAAACGTCGTCATCTATAGTATCGTCATCAGGATTTGGCGCAGATGTCGAAGGTATGTCATTTTTCGCCCGTGCGATGTCTTCAACTATCGGTTGGGGAAAGGGTGTCGATGGCGGTTTAGCGGGCACGCTTTCTGTTAGTTCTTTTGCGCGCGTCTTGTCGGCTAGTCGCGCCCTTTGGAGAGCGCCACTAAATTCTCGGCACCGCGCAGTTCCAATGTGGTGCCCCTCTTTGCAGAGAACACACCACTCCTCATTTCTGCATGTGTCCTTCTCCTTACAGTCCTTCTTTCCGCACTTAAGACAGAGGCCAATACGGTCAGGACCGTCGCACTTTGAGATGTCATGTGTGTACGACCAGCACCGTTGACATCTCCTAACTACGTATCTTTTTTCGACCTCGCATCTAGCAAGGCCCACTTTAATGTGTCCTATCTCCAACACTCTTTTGGCTGCCTCGGTAGACAGAACAACCGTGGCTGCCAGCGTGTCCCCTCGCATCTTTCTTAGACTTTTAATCAGGAAGTCCTTTTCCCACTTGCCTATCACTACAGACAGTGCATTTTGCAATGTCTCTGTGTTTGTATTCGCGGTCATACCTCTGACATGTATAACCGTGGACCTATCTTGTCCCAGTTGTCTTGCCTTGAAGCCGCTATCTTTGGACGCGATGGCAGTCTTTATTGCCTTGACGGCATCTGGGTCCTTATCTAGGGTGATAAGTAACTTACCATCCCTAGTACTCCGGAGGCTACGGATTGCCTGAATAGCATTTGTCTTGCCCACGGCATCCTGTACCCCCTCTAGGAGTTGGGTGTAGCTTGTGTCTTTTTTCGACACGATGAAGCCGTAGGTCGGCCTGTCCTTTCTTGTGGCAGTAGTATGTACTTGTACCATGTTGCTAGTCGCTTTAAAGATAACCTCTGCCATCTTCCTCAAATCTCCAACTGACATAAAACTCACGTGGTGTAAGGCCACAGAGGCATTTGGGAAGGCCTCCTCTCTGACACGTTCTAGGATATGCCACATGTCTTCTTGCGTGCCAGCCGTTCTAATTTTTAAAATCTTCTGAGATTTGGTGTGTCTGTCTGCGCCCTTTCGTATTGTTGTTGTCTGTTCCAGCACTTCAAAATTCTCTTCAAGGCCAGCTAATTCAGGGAATTTATCCCTGTATAGCCGCTGGACGCTGTGGGTCATGGATAGGTCCGTATTTTCCAGTATAACGACCTTCACATTACACTGGGACTCGACGGGGTTCCCTATTGTGATCTCTGTCTGCCTGTAAAGGCTCTCCGGCCAATCGCGCTGGACATTCCTCTGGAAGTCGGCATAAGTACTGACTCCTTCGAGGCTCGCCAGCCCAACGGGCCTTGAAGGACCATGCCAGGCATCCGTTTGCGTACCAATCTCCGCTGTAGCGGCTTTTGGCAGTCTGTCTTTTTTCGTCTCAAGGTCGAGACATATTTTTTTTATTATTTTCCTTCCTCTTCATCTTTTTGTATTATTTATTGTCAAATGATAATTTCATTCCATTTTATTTATTTTTAGACATGTTATTTTTATTCTCAGCCCTCAATACAATATATCCTCATTTTTATATTCAGTTCTAGCATAGCTTCTGTCGGCAGTTCCTCGACTGCCACATTTAAATTTTTTTAAATTCTCTATTATTTTTAAAAATCGATTTTATACCTTTATTCAGTACTTTAAATTTTTTGCAGCAACGATTTGCTCAATACACTTTGAAAATACCTGTTTTGAAATAACCATGAGGCAATGGCTTCTCAATTATGGTCCAAAGAATGCTCGTCTCTTAAAATCTGATGCTATATAAACAATAAATTTACCTGGCAGTTCTATAATTTAATATAATATATATATATATATATATATATATATATATATATATATATATATATATATATATATATATTGATATGATTGGTGTTTATAGAAAATAATTTATAGGTTACACTACTAGATAATATTAGATATTAAAAGTATTTGGTTATTTTAATAAGTTATATACTAGAGAATTTTATAAAAATTATTTATGTGAGGGCATTTTTAAGAAATTAGCATATAAAAAGTATTTTTTATAATTATAATATTGTAGATATATTTAAGTGAGCCATGTGACTAGGCAACCAACTATACAGTAAGTGACAGACAGAAATTCATAATTAGGAATATAAAGTGGGGTTATAATAATAATGTTAGTTTAAAATGTTTAATTTATATATAGTTACTGATTTAAGTGTTTATTCTGATCTGAAAAGCCTAAATGTCAACAAAATTATCAATAGAAAATTAAAGAATTCTCCAGATTACAGAATTTGACCTTTGTTTACGGTCGAACATTCTCGAATAATGGTTATGTCTGTGGATCGAACATATACTGTTTCCAGAAAATTCAGACATGTGTTTAATGGAATAAATCGAACATGATTTCTTACCAGATGGTTCTGGAAGATTGAAAAGATATAAACACCCGGTGATTTGGATTCAAGATGTCCATTCAGTTAATCAGTTATCAGTTATGAGTTACAGTTACTATGATGGCCAGTTTTAGTATGAAAATTAGTTAGAGTCAGTCAATCAGTTATAATTGTTCAATATAGTGAGTTAAATCAAGATTAAGAAACAGTATAATAAAGAAAATATTATTGAAGATTAAAAATTATGTTATGTATAAATGATAATTGGATAATGGAAGAAGTATTAATTGAATATTAAAATTAAATAATATTTTTGGTGATTGGATATTGATATATTGAAAAGAAGAATAAAAATAAATGCTGTTTGCTGGTTTGCTTGGTGGTTTATAAATGCTGTGAAGAAAAATATCTTAAATTGGTGGAAGCTGATAATTGGAAAAAGTAATTTCACAAAAACAAGGATAACCGAAGCTGAGAAGACGACATTTGAGTGGTGATTATAATCTATATAGTGGAAAACAGTTCATTTAGGCATTCAGTGACAGAAAGGTAAAAAATTTTGTTAATATAATTTAGTTAGTGTCATAACAATTTCAATTTTGAAGATAGTTTGTTTAAATTTTACATTGTCTATAGAATTTAATTAGTTTCATAAGAATTTCAATTTAAAGATAGTTTATTTTAAATTTACATTGGCTAGGTTAGATATATATGTGTTTCATAATAGATATAATAAAGATAATTTAAAAAAGTACTTACAAACTAATTCTTTGAGAACCGCGATAAAAACCCTATATTATTAAAAAAAACACTCATTGCTCATCATTCACAAACAATAAATCATAACAATTTGGCGCCCACCGCGGGGCTCTCTATTTAAAAGAATTAGTTTGGGAAGATAAGTGCTCTCATATAATTAAATTAATTATCATTAGAAAGAAAAATTATAGATTTTATTTTTAATTATATTTAAACAAGTAAAGTCTCAAAATGTCTCAAGGAAAGAAAGGTACAAGAAGCAAAAACAATGAAGAAGATGTTGAAGTAGAAACACAACCTGTACAAGAGGAGATTTTAGTTCAAGTTCCACAAGTTACTGCAGAAATGAATCCAGAAAGAAAGGAAAATGTCAATATGGCAGCTTTGATGTCATTAATGATGCAGATGAACAAGACAATGGAAGAGAATACGAAAAAAATGGAAGAGAATTCAAAAGAAGTCAAAGAAGACATGAAAAAAATAGAACAAAAATTGGAAGAGAATTATAGAAAATTAGAAAAGAAAATAGAAGATAATAATAATAAAATTGTAAAACAAATGGAAAAACAAATGGATAAAAAACTTGAAACTGCAGAGAAAAAAGTAGCAAATGAAATAAAAAGTATACGGAATGACTACAAGAAAAGGATAGACAATGAGAGGACAGAAGTAAAGAGGATTATTCAAGATAATAAGATAGATATAGAACAGAAAATAGAGTTGCAGAAATGTAACTTAGAAGTAAAAATTAACGAAGACAGGAGAAACACAGAAGAAAAATTAGACGATATACAACAAAATATCCAAATAAATAGTAATCAAATAAGAAATGTGGAACAGAGAATAGATGATATTTCACAAATAAGGGACATAGGGAGACCTTACTTAAATTTAACAAATGAGACTGGGATTAAATTCACTGGTAATATAAAAAATTTGCATCCTAGAGTATACATAAACAGTTTAAAACATAAATTAAGATTAGTGAATAATATTAATGATATTAAAGATTATATTAGAATGGTTTGCTAGTATTGAAAATGATTTAGATAATTTTCAAACATTTGAAAATAAATTTTTAAATTATTATTGGGGTGAATTAGAGCAAGCAAAGTTTAGAGAAATTCTATATTTTGGAAAGTATAATCACAATTTAAAATTAAATATGGTAGATTATGCATTGAAACTGATAACGGTTGCAAAATATTTGGAACCACCACTTAGAGAGGAAGAAACAGTCTTTAATGTATCTAGACATTTTGATGCTGATGTTGTGCAAACAGTAACTGTACAAAATATTCAAACAATAGATAGTTTTATTAATTTTATTCAAAGAATACAAAGAGGCAATATGACAAGTAATAATAACAACAGAAAAAACAATAATAACTTTCAATATAATAAAAATGATAATCAACAATATAGACAATCATATAACAATAATACTAGGTATGGTGATAGTTTACAAAATTTTAATAATAATAACAATAATCAAAATAGACAGAATCTTAATAACAATACTAGTTATAATAGACAAAATTTTAATAACAATACTAATTATAATAGACAAGATTTTATCAATAGAAGAAATACAGAACGACCTAATTACAACAGACAGGTAAATTGTGTTCGAAGGAATAGAAGCTGCGAAGACAGGGAACGAAGTAGTACAAGGCAGGAAAATGTGAGTAGAAGTCATAATAGGGAAAGACATAGGACATCAGATCCAAGTGGTCAGATACAATCTGACAATTCTAATAATCAAAATTTTGTTCAGTAAACTTTCTGAATTACAAGTTAGGCCATTGCTATTATGAAAAACCTTCTGAATTTATTTCTCTAGATGAAGATAAAATTATTGAATCTATTAATTTAATTTATATAAAGGCTTTGGCCAAAAATAAAATGATTAAAATTATGATAGATACTGGTTCAGAAAGTACTTTAGTCTCGGAGAATTTTATTTTTAATACATTAAAACTATCAGATATAATAAAGATTCCAAAAATTAAAATTGTTGGTGCAAATAATAAGAAGTTGGGTGAAATTGATAAACTAGCCAATTTTAAAATTAATATTCTTAATAAAGAAATTAATATGCAAGGATTTATTGTCAAGGATTTATGTGTTGATATATTAATGGGAAATAATGAATTGGAAAAGAAGAAAGTAAAGATAGATTTTGAAGAAAAAATGGTAACTTTGGAAGGGCAAATAATTAAATTTATGCAGAAAGATGAGGTGGAAGAAGGAATAAGAGTTGATAGGATATTATTAAAAGAAAATAATGATGTTTATGAAGAAGAAATGTATTTTGATGATAGGGAGATGTCCCAAAAGAATGCAAAGAATAATTATTGTAGTGAATATTTAAGGAATGGAAATTTTAAGCAGATGGATGCCTACGAGGTGGAGTGCGTAAAATTGGAAGCAAGGAATAATGAGTACATAATAAAGAATAATTTTATTTGTAAAGAAGAAGATATGATAAAAGTTTTAAATTGCCCTGAAGAATATAAATCAATAGTCGTTTCCATATTGCAGCAACACAAGGGACTTGTCAATAAAGAAAATAGAATTGCACAAAATTATATCCATAGTCAGGTGAAATCAGTTTATGTTTGGATGCAAGGAATATTAACAAGATCACTGAAAAGCAATTTGAAGCACCAATGAGTATAGATGGAATACTAGGAAGAATTACAGGAATGTCATTTTTCACTAAAATTGATCTACAGCATAGCTTTTGGTTAATACCTCTAGAAAGATAAAGTAGACAGTATACAGGATTTCAGATAGATGGAGTAGTGTATCAATTCAAAGTAGTACCATTTGGACTTCAATCATCTTGCAGTGCTCTATGTAGATGTCTTCATGATATTTTGGATCAATATGAACATTTTGTAATTCACTACATTGATGATATATTAATTTTTTCTAAAACGGCTGAAGATCATGAGAAACACCTAAAAATTATAATAAATAGATTAGACAAAGTTGGACTAAAAATAAATCAAGAAAAATGTACATTTTTTCAAAAAGAAGTAATATATCTAGTTTATAAACTTAATACTAAGGGAATCGAAATGGATCCAGAACGGACACAGGTCATTCAGGAATATAAAACACCACACAATTTAAGAACTTTAAGAGGATTTATTGGAATAATTAATTATTATAAAAGGATGATACCAGATCTAAGTATAAAAGAAATTCCATTACTTGAACTACTGAAAAAAGGTGTAAAATGGAGATGGGATCAGAGAAGAGAACTAGCATTCCAAGAAATCAAAAACATTTTTCTGTCAAATTTAAAAATATATCACCCAGACTACACAAAGCCATTCATATTAAGAACAGATGCATCCATAGAGAGATTATCAGGGGTATTATTACAAATACATGATGGGGTCGAATACCCAATACAATTCATTTCAAGAATTACAAAGCCACATGAAAAGGGTTACTCAGTTTCAGAATTAGAACTAGCAAGTATCATACACTGTGTCACAAAATTAAGATTTTATTTGTTGGGTAATGAATTTACTATAGAAACAGATCACCAAGCTTTAACATCTATATTAAATAACAAATATGGAAACAGTAGAATACATCGGTGGAGTCTAATATTGAGTGAATACTCCTTTGAAATCAAATACATTTCTGGAAAATCCAATATAGTGGCAGATGCTTTATCAAGGTTAGAAAATACATCACAAAAAGGGCAGCGAACAATAAAAATTGGATTAAATCAATTAGTAGAAAGTACTGGATTATATTCTAAAGAAGGAATTATAAGAGATCAGATCAATTTGAGTGAAAAACAAAAAGTCCTTAGGAAAGATGGGGTATATTATAAAATAATAAATGGCATAGAAGTATATTTAATAATTAGAACTTTAGCAAAGAAAATATTGAAAAATTTACATAACAATTACATGCATATTGGTTCAAGAAAGCTATGGATGCTATTTAGGGACAATTATTTTGCAAAGAATGACATAAGTATAGCAAAAGAAATTACTACCCAATGCCAAATATGTCAAATATACAAAGAAAAGAATTTCAAAAACCAGAACACATATAGATCTAATGTTGTATATGAAAAACTAAATACAGTGTCCATGGATTTTATCTCAAATTGAGTTCCAAGTCCAACAGAAAAAAAGCATATACTAGTGATAGTTGATTTATATACAAAATTTATTAAACTATATCCCTGCTCAAGAACAAATGTTAAAACATTGAAATTATATATTAATCAATTTTTCGAAGAAATAGGACCATTTAGAAATTGCATAATAGATAATGCTACATATTTTAACAACCAAAAATTTCGGGCATTTTGTGAGAAAAAGGGAATCAACATTCATTTTACAAGTATCAGACATCCTCAGGCAAATCCTGCAGAAAGATATATTAAAGAAGTTATAAAATATTTAAGAATAGTATGCCAGAATCAACATGAAACATGGCAGCAACATATACCACAAGTAGAATATTTTTTAAATAATACACATAATTTAAATACAGAGAAAGTACCAGAATATTTAATGTTTGGCCATATAGGAAACAGAAAATGGATTAGTGAATATAATCAGGATATGTTAGAACAAGTAATGCAGAAAGTGAATAACCGAATTAGGAGGAAAGCTGAAAAATATATCAGAAGACAAAATCGAAAAATAAAAAAAACCAATCACATTTCAAAAAGGAGATAAAGTGTTAATTCGTTCACTTAGAAAAAGTAATGTTAAAGAAAACCGTTGTAAGAAATTACAACCAATGTTTGAAGGTCCATACAGAATTGATTGTGTAAATGTCTTTCTAAAATAATAAAGTGTAAAACTTACCAATTCGTATGGATGAAAGCCTTTTGAATGGAAATAATTCCTAGATTTGTATCCTAACATCCATTGTAAAATGTAAACACACAACACACAAACTTCCATTTGACATGACAGTTTGACATAGACAGCGAACAGGGATGTATTTAATAGAACAATTTTTAAATAAGAAATTAAATTAGGGACAAGAAAATTAATATTTAAAAAAATAATAAGTAAATTATTTATTTTAAATATTATTTTGGGGTATTGATATGATTGGTGTTTATAGAAAATAATTTATAAGTTACACTACTAGATAATATTTGATATTAAAAGTATTTGGTTATTTTAATAAGTTATATACTAGAGAATTTTATAAAAATTATTTATGTGAGGGCATTTTTAAGAAATTAGCATATAAAAAGTATTTTTTTATAATTATAATATTGTAGATATATTTAAGTGAGCCATGTGACTAGGCAACCAACTATACAGTAAGTCACAGACAGAAATTCATAATTAGGAATATAAAGTGAGGTTATAATAATAATGTTAGTTTAAAATGTTTAATTTATATATAGTTACTGATTTAAGTGTTTATTCTGATCTGAAAAGCCTAAATGTCAACAAAATTATCAATAGAAAATTAAAGAATTCTCCAGATTACAGAATTTGACCTTTGTTTACGGTCGAACATTCTCGAATAATGGTTATGTCTGTGGATCGAACATATACTGTTTCCAGAAAATTCAGACATGTGTTTAATGGAATAAATCGAACATGATTTCTTACCAGATGGTTCTGGAAGATTGAAAAGATATAAACACCCGGTGATTTGGATTCAAGATGTCCATTCAGTTAATCAGTTATCAGTTATGAGTTACAGTTACTATGATGGCCAGTTTTAGTATGAAAATTAGTTAGAGTCAGTCAATCAGTTATAATTGTTCAATATAGTGAGTTAAATCAAGATTAAGAAACAGTATAATAAAGAAAATATTATTGAAGATTAAAAATTATGTTATGTATAAATGATAATTGGATAATGGAAGAAGTATTAATTGAATATTAAAATTAAATAATATTTTTGGTGATTGGATATTGATATATTGAAAAGAAGAATAAAAATAAATGCTGTTTGCTGGTTTGCTTGGTGGTTTATAAATGCTGTGAAGAAAAATATCTTAAATTGGTGGAAGCTGATAATTGGAAAAAGTAATTTCACAAAAACAAGGATAACCGAAGCTGAGAAGAAGACATTTGAGTGGTAATTATAATCTATATAGTGGAAAACAGTTCATTTAGGCATTCAGTGACAGAAAGGTAAAAAATTTTGTTAATATAATTTAGTTAGTTTCATAACAATTTCAATTTTGAAGATAGTTTGTTTAAATTTTACATTGTCTATAGAATTTAATTAGTTTCATAAGAATTTCAATTTAAAGATAGTTTATTTTAAATTTACATTGGCTAGGTTAGATATATATGTGTTTCATAATAGATATAATAAAGATAATTTAAAAAAGTACTTACAAACTAATTCTTTGAGAACCGCGATAAAAACCCTATATTATTAAAAAAAAACACTCATTGCTCATCATTCACAAACAATAAATCATAACAATATACATTTAATACTTCTCAAAAGAGAAAATTTGAGAAAAGAACATTACGAATTGTAAAAAGAAGCCGTAGAGAACAATTGGAAGGTATCATAAATACAGTGGCCAGTACTTCACACCCATTAGAGATCCAGACCATTACTGAAGAGTCCGAGCTGTCAACCATATCAAACACCCAGTAAGTGTAAAGTAAATCGAAAATTTTAATATTGACATAATTTTTAAATAAATTTACATGAGTTTTAACTAAAAGACTTATTTTACTTCCAGAACAGATGGAATTAAACACACATGCATATGTTGTACAGAATTGTTTAAACTTAAAGAGAAATTAACGCTACTTGAATCTCAAAACAAACAGCTTTCAAAAGAAATTGAACAAACAAAATCTACCACTTCCGTAAAATATACAAATCTCTTAAAGAAACTGTTCACACCGGGCCAAATTAGAATTTTGTTAAAACCAAACCAAAGTACGAGGATTCGGTGGTCCACAGAAGACATTGCTTCAGCAATATCCCTGCGAAGTGTCAGCCCAAAAGCTTATGGATATTTAAGGGCCAATAATTATCCATTACAGCTATGTCAACATTAAGAAATTGGGCTAGCAATTTTGAAGTCGATGACGAAATTCTAAAAAGCGTTATAACGTTAATGAAGAAGAAATCAACAGATTTCAATAGTCTTGATCGGTTGTGCGTTTTGGCATTCGATGAAATATTTATATCAAACAAAATGGATATTGATAAAAAGTACGAGCAAGTCGTTGAACCCGGGGTTCAAATGGGGCAGTGGTAACCAACCACAGTGGAAAGCAGAGTCAGGGCAAACGAGAGTGGGAGAAATGGCCCTTCGAAGATTAGGGGGTTGGGCAAAAGGTTAACGACCTCTTCCCTTAAAAAAACTCATTGTTATGAAAGCACAAAGTGGAAAAACCGGACTGTTTAATTCATGACGACCTAGCAAACGACAATGGAATAACGATTTACGGATATGCACATGGAATGTACGAACCCTTTATGTCCGAGGTGCTCTTAGACTGCTAACACAAGAACTTGATAAAATGAAAGCCGATGTAGTAGCGATTCAAGAGATGAGATGGACTGGTTCAGGAATTATCGAGAAAAGAGACTACAATATATACTATAGCGGATATAGCACCCGACACGAGTTTGGCAGTGGTTTTCTAGTCAGTAAAAAAGCAAAGCAATTAGTCCTTAACTTTAAACCCATAAACAACAGAATATGTTATCTATGCCTTAAAGGAAAGTTCTTTAATTATAGCTTACTTAGTGTACACGCACCTAAGGAAGAAAAGGAGGATAATGAAAAAGATGAATTCTATGACACCTTAGACAAAGAATATGATCGATGTCCACGTCATGACGTGAAAATCATTGCTGGGGACCTTAATGCAAAAATTGGCAAAGAGCAATTTTTCCAGCCAACTATAGGACGTGAGAGCTTATATGAAGAGTCAAATGTTAACGGGTTGAGACTAATAAACTTTGCAAGTACTAAAAACATGATAGTAGGAGGAACAAGATTTCCCCATAAAATGATACACAAAGGAACATGGAAATCCCCTGATAACGAAACTATTAACCAGATAGATCACATCCTGATAGATGCAAGGCACTTTTCCGATCTCATAGACGTCAGAAGCTACCGAGGCCCAAACATTGACAGTGACCACTTTCTTGTATTGGCAAAAATCAGAGGAAGAATATCAAACCTAAAGAAAGATAAACACACGAAACAAGACAGAATTAATGTTGATAATCTGCGCATTGAAACCGTTGCGAGAGAGTATAGGAGACAAATGGACGAGGAAATGGAGAGCCTGGAGGTGGGGAAAATGTAGAGGAACTGTGGACAAAATGTAAAAACATAATAACTGAAAAAGCAACAAAAATATTGGGGAAAACCAAACCAGTTAAAGAAAACGAATGATTTGACAAGGAGTGCCAAGAAGCAACAGATAACAAAAACAGGGCATACCTAAAGACAAATCAAGCTGGATGCACAAGAAGAACAAAGGAAGAATACCGGACCCTAAGAAGAGAAGAAAAACGATTACATGGAAGAAAAAAAAGACAGCCAATTTGAGCAAAAGCAGTTGGAAAGCACAGAATGGCTAAGAAATCAAAATGAAACTCGAAAGTTCTACAGAAATCTAAACAAAATGTGCAAAGAGTTTAAGCCAAGAATAAGGAGCTGTAAGGATGTAGAAGGAAACATTCTAAATGATACGGCCTCAATCCTAAACAGATGGGTTGAATTTTTCGATGCAAAATTTAATGGCCATCATATCGAAGAAGCAGATAACAACCTAGCAAATCGAAATAATTGGAATCCTTTCAACCCAAACGAAAGACCACCTACCATCGAAAACGTTGCCCAATAGGGTGGGTCAAAAAAATATTTTTTTTATTTGTCAGTTCTAATAGTGATAAAATGATGTTACCTGTTGTTTTATAATCTTCTATAAAATTTGGAAACAATTGGATATCATTATCTGCCTCCGGAGTGACGTTCAATATTCAAAAAATTGGGAAAAACAGTGTACTAATAAAAAAGTGAGAGAAAAAAATGTTGTACTATCCGTCAGTTCTAATAGTGATAAAACGATGGTACCTGTTGATTTATAACCCCTATAAAATTTTGTAATAATTGAATACTATCGTCTGCCTCCGGGATAACATTCAGTATTCACAAAATCAAGAAAAACAGTGCTAAAATGAGAGCTTATGAAAATTTGTTTCAAGGTGTTTTATACAGCTTTTAATTTTTCTCCACTACACTTTGTATAGATCTGTGCAAAGTTAAGACCTTGGAGAGCATTCCCAAAACCAAACAAAAGTGATGTTTTGTTCACAACTGTACTGAAATGAATGCATCAGCGCGAGACTCTCCCTCTCTCAACCTCCCTCCATCGTCGCTTGAAATTTAGACAGCATTTGCTTTGTGTTCGGTCGTCAACGCAGTCAGTGAGTAAGTGTAGCTGCTGCTTATCAGAGGAGTCGTTGTTTTATGTATATCTGTTTTCGTTTTCGCTGAAATGGAACGTACTCGAAAAGCGTTAGAAAGTCCGTTGTTTGGTGCAATCGGTGAGATGAAAGACAATATGCTTCCTACTTATGAAGACGTGATGAAATTTTACTACTGGACAAGACATCAACTGAAATCGAAAAAGGGTACTAAAAAAGAGCCAGTTTTTTGTGAAATAGCAGACATTGTGACAATAAAAATTCGTGAAAGATGGACAAAAACAAATATTCCAATTGTTTCAAATAAGAGAGTAACACAAATGTTAAAAACGTATCACTTAAAGTGCCAGAACATACTTAAATCACATCCTAATGTTCCAACGAAAAGGTTAGAAGATTTTCATCACAACAGCAAAGTTCTATTTGATATTTCATGCTGTAAATGCAAGGAACTCAATGTGAAAAGAAAAGCGACAAATGAAAAAGCCTTGCCTAAAAAGAAAAAAAGCATATATGAGCCTGGAACTTCCTACCAGTCTACACTCGTTGTTTCAACGTCATCTTCAGATGAATCTGTGTGTTCTGATTTTAAACCCACTTCTGTAAATATTGCGACTTCATTACAATTATTTAAGAAAAAACCTGCAAAAACTATTCATTATTCTACATTATCCAAAACTTGTGACCGATATGGGGTGTCTGATAGGGCAGCGACAGCCATTGCTTCAGCAATTTTGCATGACACTAAATCTAATGTGCCAGTGATTGATAAGAGCAAGTTACGAGCAAGAAACTTGTGCAAAAAATCCTATTGTTGAATTTCAAAAAATTAGTGGTAATTTACCCTCAGTAACAGTGAAAGATTTAAGTACTGATCAATTATATCTACATAGAATTGTGTCTGCGATTATTACTGGAGATTTTCCGGAACACTTGGCCAATAAATCACCAGAAAAAATGTCCCATGCAAGATGGTTGACTCGTGCTAATCGCATTCTTCGTCTATATGCTTCGACAAAGGTTCCTTCAGAAAACCTAGTTATTTTAGCCACTTATATTGTGAAAGTTTATGCTCCAACTTGGTTTTGTATTAAGACTCATCCCACATGTAAAGATGGAGCACGACACTTATGGGCCTTAATTTCAATGTCAATATACCTCTCACCTGAACTGAAAGCCATAATTGATCCTGTGATACAAAGAAATAGTTATTTCGCGCATCCGGAAAATTTATTATTGGCAATGTTAACTGATCATCAAAAGCATATTAGGGAACTAGCTGCACGTCATATTTTGAAGGCTCGTAAAGTAAAACACAACATAATCAGGTTATTCGAAGTTCCAACTATAAACTTTGATGCACAATGTTATTATGATCTAATTGACTGGCAACAAGAAATACCTGAACCCCCACTACTAAGAAAAGTATCTGATGAAAGTCTTAATTCTTTCATTGCAAAAGCAGGGGAAAGTGAATTGTCGTTTTTACGTCTACCTTGCCACACTCAAGCAGTAGAGAGAGTTGTGAAGACTGTAACAGAAGCATCCACTACGTTGTGTACAAAATCGGAACGAGAAGGCTTAATTAAGGCGAGGTTTGGAGTCTCGCAGAGTAATGCCGCAGTTTGATAGCAAAAAGGATTTTGCTACTACTTAGTTATAGTATCTCTTTGAATATCTGTCTTTTTTTGTATTAATACACACATTTTCTTTAAAATTTTGGTTTTAATTGTTTACTCCGTTTTTGTTAATATCATGAAATTTTAATGTCAAACCGGAGGCAGAAGATAACATCGAACAACTAAAAACTTTTAAAGGTGAGTTTTAGGTACAACACCGTGCCATTTTAGCACCATTAGAAGTTGATAACTTTCAAATATTTTTTTACGCGTTTACGATAAATGAATGATTTTCCACATAATTCTGATATTTCAAGGTCAATCCGGAGGCAGAAGATAATTTTCAATTAAAATAAATTTTTCACTGTCAAATTAGCATTACATTTAGCACTCTTTTATAAGTATTACAAAACAATATTGTACACATTTTTTTCCCATATACAAGTGACCCACCCTATTGCCCAAGCCATTAAAAAGCTTAAAAATAATAAATCACCAGGAATTGATCAAATTTGCAGTGAGCTCTACAAGAATGGTGGCGATGCCCTACTACAGACACTGCATAAGCTTTTACTTCTTGTTTGGCATAATGAGACCATGCCTTGTGAATGGTCTCAAGGCGTGATATGCCCGTTACATAAAAAAGGTGACCAGCTCCAGTGTGACAACTATAGAGGTATAACCCTGTTAACAACTGCTTACAAAATACTAGCAAATATTCTCTACGAAAGGCTGCAAGTTTACACAGTGGGCATAGTTGGTAAATATCAAGCTGGATTCACTCCAGAAAAATCAACAATTGACCAGATTTATTCAATAAGACAGATTCTCGAGAAAACATTAGAATTCAATATTGAAACCCATCACCTATTCGTCGACTTCAAAGACGCATACGACAGTGTCAAGAGAACAGTGCTATACCAATCAATGCATGAGTTTGGTATACCAGAGCAACTTATCCCACTAACGAGAATGACAATGTCTAACTTAGAAGCCACTGTTAGAATACAGGGAGAGAATTCTAGATCCTTTGAGATGAAGGATGGACTCAGACAAGGGGATGCTCTGGCTTGCCTCCTATTTAATATTGCCTTAGAAAAGGCAGTCCGAGATACACGAATTAGGGATGGCGGTACTATTTACAATAGATCGATACAAGTCTTAGCATATGCTGATGACATTGACATAATAGGACGTAGCAAGCGAGATGTTGAGCAATATCTCCTAGAATTGGAAACAGCGGCGAAACAGGTCGGTCTAGTCATCAACGAAGACAAAACCAAGTACATGTTGGTTACAAAGGATCCGATAGCAAATGAGGAACGAGAAAAAGTCTTTGAAAGTCATACCTTTGGACGTGTTGACTTCACATACATTGGGTCGCTATTGACTGCTACCAATAAAACAAGCGAAGAAATCAAAAAACGAATAAATCTTACAAATAGGGCATACTATGGACTCCAAAAGCATTTCCACTCAAGAAACATTCAAAGAAGAACTAAAATTATTATATACAAAACATTGCTGAGGCCGGTCCTCACATATGGAGCAGAAACATGGACTCTAACGCAGAAAGATGAAAGACTTTTGGAAATATTTGGGCGTAAAATACTCCGCAAATTATTTGGAGCTATAAACGACCAAGGGGAGTGGCGCAGAAGATATAATTTTGAATTGTATCAGCTCTTTGATGAGCCAGATGTCATAAAGTTCATTAAAACACAGCAACTTAGATGAGCTGGACACATAATACGAATGCCAGAAAATACGATTGCTAAAAAGCTAACCACATGAACACCTGTAGGAAGAAGAAGCAAAGGCTGACCGCGAATTAGGTGGTTAGATGGAGTTGAAACCGACTTACGGATATTAAAAATCAGAAGATGGCAGCCAGAAACCGAATAGAATGGCGACGAATCTTGGAGCAGGCCAAGATCCACAGAGGATTGTCGAGCCAAAGATGATGATGATGAAGTCGTTGGACCGCATAAAGCTTGTCAGACAGTTATGGTGCGTGGATTAGTTTCAAATTGGAAACAACCTTTGTACTACAAATTTGATCAACCGATGTCAAAAAAAAATTATTGAAGAAATTATTTCTGAGCTTTATGGGGCAAATTTTATTATTGTTTCCATTACAAGTGATATGGGATCAAAAAATATTTCATTGTGGAATCAACTTGAAGTTGGATATAACAAAAATTGCTACTTTGTTCATCCATCTAATGACAAGTTAAAAGTTTTTGTTTTTGCTAATGTACCCCATCTAATTAAACTTGCAAGGAATCATTTAATAGACCAAGGATCCGTCATTGACAACACAAAGATAAATATTGATTACTTTGAAACCCTTCTTAATATATCGACATCTGAGTTAACATATGCCCATAAATTAACCCAGCAACATTTAAATATGAAAGGATCCATGCGTCAACGTGTACGCCCAGCAGTAAAAGTTTTATCTAACTCTGTAGCAAAAGCCATGAAGCACTGTGGGGAGAAAGGTCTTATGCCAAAAGATAGCTTTTGGAAAGAAGCCTCTAATATGGTCCAACTCTTCAACGATTAGTTTGATTTATTTAATTCCCGTTCTAAATTTACCCACAATTGCACTGGAAGGAATGCTTTTGGTACAGGTATTCAAACTCAAAAAAATCTGTTATTTTAAGTAGTGTAATATAAGTATTATGAATATTAATTGTAGTTAATTATTATAAATTTTGATGGGCCTTATGGGCAACATATTATTTGGGTTCATTTCTGATGATGATAAAGATCAAGATATTTAGTACTTGTTTATTTATTAGTCCAACAGATTTATTTATTGGTTATGTTCTGTAAAAATATTGTATTTAAATTTCAGGTTCTCAGAATGCAGCAGATATTGAAGAAGAAGAAACTCAAACTATAAGGTTTATTGACGTACATGGTAATATCAAATATTCTATTTTCTTTGTTAATATATTATAAAAATATGTCTTTACATTTTTAATTGTAATATTATATTATTTAGATTATGCTAAGCCTTCTACTTCTTAGCAAGACATGTTAATATCTGATGATAGCAGAAATGTTGATGGTAAGAAATTCATTATTCTAGTAATAAATACTAATAGATTTATTTGTCATATTTTTTAAAAATATTATAATTGTATTTAAAATTTAGATTTTCAAAGTGAAATAGAGACCCCAAAAAATACAAATAAAAGGAAATTTGTTGGCATGCATGGTAATATATAAAAATGATTTATATTTCTAATTGTAATATTATTCCATTATTTTCACAGATTTTCACACACCTAGTACTTCTCAGCAACACACTCCATGTGTTGATGATGGCAAAGGCAAATTGCAAGCCAGAAGGGCAAGGAGAAGTAGTTTAAAAAGTATTGAAGTATCAAGAAAGCAGTACTTAACACCCAGGAAAAGAAAAATGTATACAAAAATCATTGAATCAAGTAACAAAATTCATAAGTTGGCATATAGGCTATCAAATTATCAAGAAAAATTATACGCTGCTAAACGTTTATCAAAAGCTGTACCATTTAGAAAATTGGCTGAGCAGGTAAATCCATTGACATATATATTTATTTTATCCCAAATTCGTACCCAAAAACAAAAATTGAAGGGAAGGAAATTTACATTAGATGAGAAGATCCTGGCTCTAACACTATTTAACGGCAGTGGAAAAGGATACAAACTGCTCTCAAAAATTTTTTCTTTGCCATCTAAAAGAACCTTAACAAATTTATTGAATAAAGTGAAGTTGCTTCCTGGAATTAATGACATAATGTTTAATATGTTACAAAAGAGTGTCCAAAAAATAACGCTAAAGGACCGAAACTGTTTGTTAATATTTGATGAAATGTTTTTGTCAACAAATATTCAATATAATCAAAAAGAAGATAAAATTGAGGGATTAGAAGATTATGGTAATGAGAGATGCCCAAATTTTGCCAAATATATAAATGTTTTCTTGATTAAAGGTGTATACAGACAATGGAAGTAGCCAATCTGCTACACAGCAGATGTAGCAATCTGCTACAGAGCAACAAAAAGTGGAAGGTTGAAAACATTAATAATTAATTTAATTAAGGAGCTTCAACATATTGGATTGACTGTGGTAGCTACGGTATGCGACCAAGGAGGGCCAAATGCTGCTGCAGTTAATTCATTGATCCAAGACTCCAGGGCAGTGTATGTTAGAATTGGGCAAGATTATAAATATTTTGGGTTTCTTGTTAATTGCAAAGAAATTATTCCTCTCTTTGATACCCCACATTTATTCAAAGGGCTGAGGAACAATTTGTTAAATAAGGATCTTCATTTTGAGATAAATGGAAAAAAAGGGTATTGCTAAATGGGAGCATATAGAGGAATTTTATCAACTAGATGCTATGGAGCCCTTGAGAATTTGCTCTAAATTAACGGACGAACATGTTTTAAGACATAAAATAAAAAAGATGAAGGTCCAAAATTGCACACAAGTATTCAGTCACCAAGTTGGAAGTTTAATGGTGAAACTTGTAGAGTGGAGTAAGTAGTCTGATATTATCTTTATATATTTATTTATACATTTCATTTTAGAAGCTGGAGTGAATCTAACTACTGAAGCGGCAGATACAGGTCGTATCGTTTTATTTTTTGATGAACTTTTTGACTCACTAAATTCCAGTCAGATAATAGCTCCTATAAGCAAACCTTTGAAAGGTGGTTGTACATTGACATCTAACCATGAGCAATTCTGGAAAAACTCAACTGTTTTATACAAAATGAAATTTGTTTCTGTACCTTCTTTAAAAAATTTGATTTTTACCATCTGTGGTTTTTTATATTTAAAGAAGAAATTATTAAAATCTAATAATAATTACTTACTGTTAAGAGCTTTTCAACAAGACACTTTAGAAATTTTTTTCGGATTAATTAGAAGTTATAGAGTTACAGTTCGTTAAGTAAGTGTGTCAGATGCTATAACCACTTTCAAAGCTTTGCTTATAAATAATTTTATGTCTTTTCATTCACCTGAAAGCAATTGTGAAAATGATGTTAGTGAGGGAGCATTAGATACATTACGTTTTTTTTAACAGGTGCGGTATTACCAGGTTGTAAACCTTTGGCACCTGAAGTGAACATTTTACTTCCTCTTTCAGTTCCAAACGTTAAGAGAACTCGGGTGGAAAGGTGTGCTGTAACCTATGTTGCAGGATACGTAGCAAAGAAAGTATTGAAGAAGGTTTCCTGTGAGCAATGTAAATATAATATGTTATTTAAAGTAAAGAAAGAGAATACAGATTTCATTGAAGCTAGGACAAATAATATGTCTAATTTAACAGTGCCTGGAAAGTTTTTGACATATATTGTATCTGAGGCCCTTTCAAAATTGTTTTACCTAATTCCAAGGATCTGCCATTTGCAACCATTACACTACATATTGTATAAAGAATTGATTAATTTTTTAAATTTTGCACCATTCAACTGTAAAATCCATTCAAATACAGGTACAAATATATGTAAATTTATTGTTAGACTTTCTCTGTATATGTGGTGTAAAAGTGTAAATGCAATTGTAAATGGCAGAGACTAGAAGTTTATTAACTTACTTAAAAATAAACCAGACTACACTATGATAGATCCTATGAAATTAGTAGCTCACAGAAAATATTAAAGTAGGAGAAAACAATTTTGTAAGTACAGGTCATAAGTGTAATTAAATTATTTCCAGTATAAAACTGTACAATTTGTATGTTATAGTTCTCTTCAATGAATTTTGAAAAGCTTCTTCATTAATAATACTCTATGATTTTTATATTGTATACATGTTCTACAAAAAATGTGTCTGCTTTTTTTGTAAATCATTTTTGTTTACAGTCTCATATTTCCATTTTGTTGTAAACAAATTAAATTGTGTTTTCTATTTACTGGACTCATATGGAATCTTTAAAATTCTTTTTATTGTTTTACATATATCTTCATCATCAAACATTTTCCATCTGCTCCTGAATCTAGGCCTTTCACAATTGCTTTCATCTGTATGTACCTTGTCTTATAGAACAAGGGTGAACAGTTTGGGAGACATGCTATGTCCTTGTCTAGCTCCCCATTGTAGTACATAGTTACATATAACTTTTATTTAGATAGTTACATATTTTACTTTTAATATACTTACATAGTTACATATTTTACTTTTATTTAAATAGTTACATATTTTACTTTAATTATACATAATCACATATTTTCCTTTTATTGTACATAGTTACATATTTTACTTTAATTATACTTAGTTACATATTCATGAAATTCAAAGAAATTGCGTGTAATTTGTGAACACTGTGTATTTAAAAATTCACCTTTGATGTAAATTCTGGAAAGAATGTTACCTCCTCTTTGTGTACAAAGGTTTTCAAAACATTTTAATTGTAAATGAATGAGATATTTCACTCCCCATTGTAGTACATAGTATATATTTTACTTTAATTATACATAGGTACATATTCATGAAATATACATGAAATTGAAAGAAATTGTGTATAATTTGTGAACACTGTATTTAAAAATTCACCTTTGATGTAAATTCCGGAAAGAATGTTACCTCCTCTTTGTGTACAAAGGTTTTCAAAACATTATAATTGTAAATGAATGAGATATTTCACTCCCCATTGTAGTACATAGGTACATATTTTACTTTAAGTATACACAGTTACATATTCATGAAATTTAAAGAAATTGTGTATAATTTGTGAACACTGTATTTAAAAATTCACCATTGATGTAAATTCCGGAAAGAATGTTACCTCCTCTTGTAACAAAAATTGTGCTAAGGAGTCTGGATGACTCTATCCAGTGTAGCGAAAGGGTGAACTCTAAAATGTACCTTGATACACCAACGAACTAATATGTGGAATAACGGAAGATGGAAGGGATTAGATAGAAATAAATTATGTAAAAGAAATAAATAAAGGGTAAATAGGAATTTTAAAATATAGCAGAATTAAGTGTTGGCTGGCGACTATGCAGGAGAATGACCACTTGACACTCAAAGAAGGATTCGGCCAATTTGCATGCCCTACAGAGACCGTAAGATATAAGAACTAATGACAAGAAAACCACCAAGAAATAAACAGATGAAAGATAAAAGTTGCTCTAATGAATGCTTGGGCGCCAGGAAGTTAAATGTTTTCTTCCGAGATATCTTGTATTGCTGAAATATGAAAGTTAGGTACTAATTGAAATATTAAATTTTAACCACAACTTTAATAATTACCAAACTTAGGTACAGACTATTTTAAATGCTTATATACTACCCACCACCTCTTATGTACAGTTAACTTAGCTATATTTACAGTAAAATCCCTGAATATAATTATAAAACAATTTACCCCTGATATACCCCTTAATTTCAAATCGTGACAAAAGTTATACCCAATAATCATGTATAAATAATAAATGTAATTATATACTACTCACTAATAGTTTAGTTTTCGTTCAAGAATTGTTTAGGTTTTTAAGTGAAAACTCTCTGGATATGTGTGCACACGATAACCTAACAAAGAGAAATTTAAGGGAGAGTTATAACCTCATCCCTTGGTAGACAATAAATATTTAAATTAAGTTACAATGATTAATGTTTTAAGAAAATTGAAGGTAATTATTATTAAGGATATATATTTAAATTAAAAGTGGAACCAAAAGTTAAAACCTTGAAGATGACGTAGCAAAAGTTATTTAAAATAATTGAATGAGAAACAAAAATAAAAGTAAGTTCTTCCTGCCGGTTTCCGTAGCTTGCCCTTGAAGATGATCCGGTGGAGAACTAGACTCAGGTGGTAAAAGGTACACCAAACCTGGATTCCCTGTATCAGGTACTCTTAGATAAATAAGTCAACTTAAAATTCTTCTTAAATTTCCAATAAAAACCAGTGAACTTAAAACTTCTTCCCCTTGTCCTTAGTAAGTACAACCCAAAAAAACTAAAAAGATTTCTTCCCCTGACTTGCAACTGGATTCTGGGAGTAGGCTAAAAAGGAACAATTGTGTTACTTCATGTTCTTTGTACGTACAAAAGGTAAGGAAAAACACAAGGTTTATCAACCTTGAAAGGCGATACAAGAAATGTCAACAAGTGACCTTAAATTGAAATAAAAACCTTAATGGTTTTCGGTAAATAGTGACCTTCGAATGGTGTGACAATGTTTTTATAATGTATGGATATATTAAATAGATAATTTTAACGGAAAGCATGATCTTTATATATTATAGAATAGGAAAAAAAAAGAAATATTAGCCGGTTTAAACGGTATGAAATTGAAATAAATAATTGTTTGCTTTCACTCTTGAAAGGAAATAAAAATTTGAGATACATATAGAATCTAATACTTATAATTTATTTAGGTATAAAACATTTTCCTTAATGAAATAAGGTAAAATATGACATGTATAAAATATATGAAATACCTATCAAAGAAGAAATTAAAATAGATCTGAATTTTACTAACAATGGCGAATGATATGAAGGATTTTTCCTTATAATTTATTTGTAATTTCATCTTACCGGCTAGGGTGACCCAACTGAAAGTACAAACAACAAAATAACTCAAATGATTTCTTCTAAAACGAACAGCTTTTGACAATAAAATAAACTTAAACTCAATTCGGGAAAAATGGCACTTCCCAGCCGCTACTATTCTGATCGAAACGATCTTTCTTCGATCACATCCAGTTGACAAGTCCCTGTTAAGGTTCTACAAGTCGTCGAATGGATGTACTTTCAGAATCTCACCAATGGTGGCGCGGTTTAATGCCAACCTTAGAAAATAAGATTTACTGGGAGTTATTTAAATATTTAGTTTAAGAATATTTCAATATGAATTTAATTTAGAGTTAAATTAAAAGATTCCAGTCACAAAAAAAAGGGTAAACGATTATTTAAGTAACGGACTCGTTACACTCTTTGTGTACAAAGGTTTTCAAAACATTATAATTATAAATGAATGAGATATTTCACTCCCCATTGTAGTACATAGGTACATATTTTACTCATAAACATAGTTTATTTTTTATATATATGTTTGTGTGTAAAATACATTAGATACATAATAAAGCTCTAACATATATATACACACACATGTATATATATATATATATATATATATATATATATATATATATATATATATATGTATATATATATGTATATATATATATATATATATATATATATATATATATATATATATATATACAAACATACTAATATCATAGCAGGACTAAAGAGCCTCATGCTGCTCTGCACTATTCAGTAAATATATAGGTGAAAGTAGTCTCCCATAGCACATCAGCTAGTTGCTTGCTTGTGTGTAATTCCATATATCATTTTGCAGGTTGCAGTGAATAGATGGATACGTTCAGAATGGAGCCTAGTTTTATGGATACAGGTGAAGACCGCCACAATGGCAGTGATGACTTTGATCTATATAATTTATTATACCTCTGTGATTCCTCAAATTTTATAAATTACAGAAATAAATAAATTTTTAAGAATATCTGTTTTTTATGTTGATGTTTTAATGTAATGGAAAACAGATAGAGTCATAAAATAATGAATAAAAGCTTATTATGTACCAAAACATATGTCTCTATCTGATATGTTATACATTTATGGTATACAAAATTGCATAAGTGTATACTACATGTTTGGACAGAGAATATATTTTTAGCATAGAATAAGTTTTTATTTATTATTTTATGACTATATTTGTTTTCCATATAAAATTCGGAACATTTTGAATTTCCCGCCTAAAATTCAGAAATATATATTTTTTAATTTCCCGCCTAAAATTAAGTATATACTTTTTGAATTTCCCGCTTAAAATTCAGTATATCCTTTTTGAATTTCCCGCCTTAAATTCAGAACATACATTTTGAATTTGCCGCTAAATTTTTAGTTCCCGATTCCGAACTTACCCGGGTGCGGACGTAGCATCAGACCACAATCCGGTGGTATGTAAGTTTGAAGTAAAGTTAAAAAAGCCAAATGTAAAGAACAGGCCCGAAACGCTAGATATTAGGAAGCTTTCCAACAATAATATTAAACAACAGATGCAGGAGAATCTAAATACCGAAATATTAAAAATCCTTAAAAATAACAATGGACCTAAAAGTAAAATCAGGTAAAAATACCTGATAAGAGAAAAAAGAAAGACTGGATGACTACAGAAATCTTTGACATGATGGAAGAGAGACGGATATATAAAACTAAAGATACTGCCAAATACCGTGAAACCCATAGACGAATAAGAGCTGAGATAAGAAAAACTAAAGAGAAATGGTTCTCGGAGAGATGCGAAGAAATTGAACAGTGCGAAAAGGTATACGACTATCGCAATATGCATAAGAAGATAAAGGAACTCACAACAAAGAAAAGTTACAATATTTTATCGAAAGGGCTATGCGATGATAATGGAAATATACAACTAGACCCCGACAAAATAGTTAGAATCTGGGAAACTTATGTGGAACAACTGTTTAATGATGACCGTCCTAGTGGGTTTACACTGAGCAATGATGATACTGGCCCTTCTATTCTAAAATCAGAAGTGGAGAATGCTATAAAGGGTCTTAAAAATAACAAAAGACCAGGCAACGATAACGTATACGGGGAAGTATTGAAAATGCTGTGCGAAACAAACAGTCAATTTCTAAACTCACTCGTCAGACTCTTTCTTCTTCTTCAGATGCAAATCCATTAATGGATGTTAGCGATCACATTTTCCATTAATTCTCTATTTCTTGCAATATGTATCAGAGATTGAATGTCGTTAATCCCTGTCCATTGCCTTATGTTTCGGAGCCAGGACATTTTCTTGCGTCCCATTCCTCTCTTGCCTTCAATTTTACCCTTGATTATAAGTTGGAGGAACTGGTATTTTTCATTTCGCATGATGTGACCTAGATAGATTTTAGGATACGGCGATAGAGCCACATTTCAAAAGCTTCTAATCTGTTTATATCCCTCGTTTTGAGTGTCCAGCCCTCTACGCCATATAGCAGCACTGACCACACGTAACACTTAGTAAACCTTAGTCTCAGTTGAAGATCGAACTCTGAACAAATCAGTACCTTCTTGAATTTTACGATAGCTTGTCGAGCTTGCTCAATGCGACATTTTACTTCCCTGTCCGATGCCCAGTCTTCAAAAAGCCACGATCGCAGGTATTTAAATTTACTCACTCTTTCAATGGACTGTGTTATGGTTATTAATCTCTAATCCCATTCGCTTACTGTCCGATTATAGTGACAAGTTGTTGAAGATCGACTATGTTATCACAAATTAAGACACCATCATCAGCATATCGTATGTTGTTGATCAATACTCCATACACTTCCTGCTTCCCATCTTTGCATCCTCCAAAGACTCTTGAAATATGGCTTCCGAATAAATGTTAAATAAAAGAGGGGAAAGCACACATCCCTGTCGAACGCCCCTTCTTATATGTATGGGTTTGGATATAGAATTGTCTATTTTTAACTGTGCCGTTTGATGCCAGTACAAGTTTTCAATGCATCTTATGTCTTTTTGGTCTATATCAACTTTCTTGAGGATCTGCATTAACTTGTGGTGTTTGACACGATCAAACGCTTTTTGGTAATCTAAAAAGCATAGGATCACATCCTTCTTCTGATCGTAACAATTTTGGACCAGCACCTGTGTTGCTACTATTGCTTCTCGTGTTCCTAAACCTTGCCTAAACCCAAACTGGGAGTCAGTAATGTCCCATTCACATTTTTTGTATAATCTTTGATGTAGTATTTTTAAGAATATCTTTAAAGTGTGACTCATCAGGCTAATGAGTCTGTGATCCTCACATCTTTTTGCATTGACTTTCTTGGGCAGGGGAATAAAGGTAGAGCGTAACCACTGTTGAGGATAGCGGCCGGTTTCATAAATTAAGTTAAATATTTTGTGTAGTGTTGAAATTCCCCTTTCATCCAGTAATTTGAGTATTTCTGACGGGATTTCATCTGGTCTGGTCTGGGTTATTGTTTTTTGAATTTAATATTGCCTTTTCTATCTCCTCTTTGGTGATCGAAGGGCCAGTCAGCTGGTCGTCTGTATAAACTTCACTTATGGGTCTTTCGTCATGGAAGAGCTCTTGGATATAATTTTCCCATATATCAATTTTCTCCTTTTCACCCAGCACTGTCTGGTTATCCTGATTAACTATGGTAGTTGGTCTTCGTTTTCTGTATATTCCAGCAGTCTCCTTAAGCTTTTTGTGTAAATTACGGTCGTCGTGCTGTCGTTGTAAATGTTCTAGATCGATACGTTGTTGCTTAAGCCATTCATTTTTTGCTATTCTTATTTTTGCTTTTATTTGCCTGTTAATGTTTTCATACATATTGCTGCCATCTTGGTTATTCTTGTGTCTTCGTCGTTCTTCCATTAGTAATAGTATTTCTTCTGTCATCCATTTTTGCCTCTTTTTATTTCGTTTGTACCCTAAGTTGTTTTTCATGATGTCTGTTACAGCACTTGTAATCCTATTCCATGTTGGTGTTAGATCTTCGGCAATGTTTGTCGTCAATATTTGAATTTGTGCGTTTATTTCATTGCTTATTTCTGCTTGTATCATTGGGTCTTTCAGATTGTCCAGTGCTATCTGTTGTTGAGTTTGAGGCTTGTTCTTGCATGAAAGAGCGATCTTTATGACGGCCACTAATAGTATGTGGTCAGAAGGGACATCTGCTCCAGGGTATGTGCAAGATCTTTTGACAGTTGTGCTGAATCTACCGTTGATAAGAATGAAGTCTATTTGATTTCTTATTATGTTCTGAGCTCTATCGGCTGGAGATTTCCAAGTATAAAGGCGACGGGGGTGGAGTTGGAACCATGTGTTGGTAACTCTCATGTTTTCTTCTTGACAAAATTATATAAGTCGGTCGCCCCTTTCGTTCCTTGTTCCAAGACCATAGGGTCCAACTACGTCTTCAAAGCTGCCCTTCCCTATTTTGGAATTAAAATCTTCCATAATTATGTTGACATCATGTTTCTTTGTCAATTTAAGTAGTTCTTTGATTTCACTATAAAAGTTTTCCACTACTTCATCTGATGCGTCTATAGTTGGTGCATAAACCTGTATGATGTTGAGATTATTTGGCTTCGCTTCAAGTTTTACTAAGGCTGTGCGGTCGGAATATGGTACAAACTCTGTGACAGCTTTCACCAATCTTTTAGTTATCATAATCCCGGCGCCTTTTCTATGATCGCGGTCATCATTGCCTGAATAAAAGAATGTTCCGCTTTCTGTAGTGCATTTACCGGATCCAGGCCACCAGGTTTCTGAGATCCCAAGGATCTCAGAAAGGCTTAGGTTAGCCAGCTTCCCGGCTTCAAATAAGCTGCGTGTATTCCAGGTGCCTATCTTTAATGTCTTTCTTAAGTTTTCTAGTACGTTTGAAACATTCAAGACCGCTCCCCCCGGAGATCCGATTAGGGAACTATTTATACCTCCGGATTCAGACTCTTCAGGTACCAGACTCTTTAACAATATTTATAACAGCGGGGAGTTTCCTGAAGACTGGCTAGAGTCAACTTTTGTTGCCATACCGAAAAAACCAAAAGCAAAGTCTTGTGATCAACATCGGATGATAAGTCTAATTAACCACATTTCGAAGGCACCAAGGTTATTTACAACAGAATAAGCAAAAAATGCGAGGATAACATTGGAGATTCGCAGTTTGGGTTTCGGAATTCTCTTGGGACAAGAGAAGCACTTTTTAGTGTATAGGTACTCATCCAGCGCTGCAGAGATATGAACAAAGACGTGTACATATGCTTTACAGACTAGGCAAAAGCATTCGATAACGTAAAGCACGAAAAGGTAATTGAAGTTCTCCATAAGATCGGAGTCGACTACAGAGACATTCGAACAATAGCGAGTCTCTATTGGGGCCAAACAGCTAAAGTGAAAGTAGGATCTACGTTGACCAATAAAATTAAGATCAAGAAAGGGGTACGACAGGGCTGTATCTTGTCTCCTATTCTCTTTAATATACACTCAGAAGAAGTATTTCAGACAGCGCTGGAGGAAAACACAGAAGGCATAAAGATAAATGGAGAAATAATTAATAACATAAGGTATGCTGATGACATTGTGATTCTAGCAAGTAGCATGGAGGAACTGAGTTGCCTAATGAGTAAGATACAAAAAACAAGTGCACAATACGGACTCAGACTAAATATCACAAAAACCAAATGGGTGTTAGTAAACAAAACCCAACAACCACCGCAGCAACTGATATTAGACAATGAAAGAATTGAACACGTGGATTCGTACATCTACTTGGGAACAACAGTTAACTCAAATTGGGATCAAGCGAAGGAAATACGTATAAGAGAAGAAAAGGCAAGAGCATCGTTCACTAGCATGAAGCAAATTTTCACCTCTAAAAGCCTCACCCTACCTCTCAAAATTCGACTTCTGAAATGTTATGTATTCCCGGTTTTGTTATATGGAATGGAGGCGTAGACAATAGGGTGGGTCAAAAAAATATTTTTTTTTATTTGTCAGTTCTAATAGTGATAAAATGATGTTACCTGTTGTTTTATAATCTTCTATAAAATTTGGAAACAATTGGATATCATTATCTGCCTCCAGAGCGACGTTCAATATTCAAAAAATTGGGAAAAACAGTGTACTAATAAAAAAGTGAGAGAAAAAATGTTGTACTATCCGTCAGTTCTAATAGTGATAAAACGATGGTACCTGTTGATTTATAACCCCTATAAAATTTTGTAATAATTGAATACTATCGTCTGCCTCCGGGATAACATTCAGTATTCACAAAATCAAGAAAAACAGTGCTAAAATGAGAGCTTATGAAAATTTGTTTCAAGGTGTTTTATACAGCTTTTAATTTTTCTCCACTACACTTTGTATAGATCTGTGCAAAGTTAAGACCTTGGAGAGCATTCCCAAAACCAAACAAAAGTGATGTTTTGTTCACAACTGTACTGAAATGAATGCATCAGCGCGAGACTCTCCGTCTCTCAACCTCCCTCCATCGTCGTCTTGAAATTTAGACAGCATTTGCTTTGTGTTCGGTCGTCAACGCAGTCAGTGAGTTAGTGTAGCTGCTGCTTATCAGAGGAGTCGTTGTTTTATGTATATCTGTTTTCGTTTTCGCTGAAATGGAACGTACTCGAAAAGCGTTAGAAAGTCCGTTGTTTGGTGCAATCGGTGAGATGAAAGACAATATGCTTCCTACTTATGAAGACGTGATGAAATTTTACTACTGGACAAGACATCAACTGAAATCGAAAAAAGGTACTAAAAAAGAGCCAGTTTTTTGTGAAATAGCAGACATTGTGATAATAAAAATTCGAGAAAGATGGACAAAAACAAATATTCCAATTGTTTCAAATAAGAGAGTAACACAAATGTTAAAAACGTATCACTTAAAGTGCCAGAACATACTTAAATCACATCCTAATGTTCCAACGAAAAAGTTAGAAGATTTTTGTCACAACAGCAAAGTTCTATTTGATATTTCGTGTTGTAAATGCAAATTACCTGTTCTAGAGACACAAAAGTACCATTAAAAGAGTTGAACTTTTTAATCGATCAACGTACTACACGAAATATGATAATTGGAAACTTGGATATCGTTGCTACAAAACAAATGCAAAAAACTGTGAAAAGAAAAGCGACAAATGAAAAAGCCTTGTCTAAAAAGAAAAAAAGCATATATGAACCCGGAACTTCCTACCAGTCTACACTCGATGTTTCAACGTCATCTTCAGATGAATCTGTGTGTTCTGATTTTAAACCCACTTCTGTAAATATTGCGACTCCATTACAATTATTTAAGAAAAAAACTGCAAAAACTATTCATTATTCTACATTATCCAAAACTTGTGACCGATATGGGGTGTCTGATAGGGCAGCGGCAGCCATTGCATTCAGCAGTTTTGCATGACACCAAATCTAATGTGCCAGTGATTGATAAGAGCAAGTTACGAAGGGAAAGAAAGAAAACTAGAAAAAATCTTATATCGCAGGAGAAAATTTCACAAGTACATGCGCTATACTTCGATGGACGAAAAGATAAAACGTATGTAATCAGAAAACAAGGAGGCAAAAACTACCGAGACGTTATTCAAGAGGAGCATATTTCGCTTATAAAAGAACCAGATTCCCAGTTCTTGGGTTATATTTTTCCATCTTCTGGTACGTCCAAAGCGATAGAAAATTCGTTAGCTAATTATTTTCGAATGGAGGGAATGTCTCTTGACGATTTAATAGCTGTTGGTTGTGATGGAACAAACGTGAACACTGGAAAAAATGGTGGCATTGTACGTTTACTTGAAACGCGGTTAAATAAACCCCTACAGTGGATAATTTGTTTGTTGCATATGAACGAGTTGCCACTTCGACATTTGTTTCAATTTATTGACGGCACTACAGCGGGACCACAGACTTTTTCAGGTACAATAGGGAAGGCTTTAGAAACTTGTGCAAAAAATCCTATTGTTGAATTTCAAAAAATTAGTGGTAATTTACCCTCAGTAACAGTGAAAGATTTAAGTACTGATCAATTATATCTACATAGAATTGTGTCTGCGATTATGATTGGAGAATTTCTGGAACACTTGGCCAATAAATCACCAGGAAAAATGTCCCATGCAAGATGGTTGACTCGTGCTAATCGCATTCTTCGTCTATATGCTTCGACAAAGGTTCCTTCAGAAAACCTAGTTATTTTAGCCACTTATATTGTAAAAGTTTATGCTCCAACTTAGTTTCGTATTAAGACTCATCCCACATGTAAAGATGGAGCACGACACTTATGGGCCTTAATTTCAATGTCAAGATACCTCTCACCTGAACTGAAAGCCATAATTGATCCTGTGATACAAAGAAATAGTTATTTCGCGCATCCGGAAAATTTATTATTGGCAATGTTAACTGATCATCAAAAGCATATTAGGGAACTAGCTGCACGTCGTATTTTGAAGGCTCTTAAAGTAAAACACAACATAATCAGGTTATTCGGAGTTCCAACTATAAACTTTGATGCACAATGTTATTATGATCTAATTGACTGGCAACAAGAAATACCTGAACCCCCACTACTAAGAAAAGTATCTGATGAAAGTTTTAATTCCTTCATTGCAAAAGCAGGGAAAAGTGAATTGTCGTTTTTACGTCTACCTTGCCACACTCAAGCAGTAGAGAGAGTTGTGAAGACTGTATCAGAAGCATTGTTGTGTACAAAATACATACGTATATGTTGTGTACATACGTTGTGTACAAAATCGGAACGAGAAGGCTTAATTAAGGCGAAGTTGGAGTCTCACAGAGTAATGCCGCAGTTTGATAGCAAAAAGGATTTTGCTACTACTTAGTTATAGTATCTCTTTGAATATTTGTCTTTTTTTGTATTAATACACACATTTTCTTTAAAATTTTGGTTTTAATTGTTTACTCCGTTTTTGTTAATATCATGAAATTTTAATGTCAAACCGGAGGCAGAAGATAACATCGAACAACTAAAAAATTTTAAAGGTGAGTTTTAGGTACAACACCGTGCCATTTTAGCACTATTAGAAGTTGATAACTTTCACATATTTTTTTTACGCGTTTACGATAAATGAATGATTTTCCACATAATTCTGATATTTCAAGGTCAATCCGGAGGCAGAAGATAATTTTCAATTAAAATAAATTTTTCAGTGTCAAATTAGCATTACATTTAGCACTCTTTTATAAGTATTACAAAACAATATTGCACACATTTTTTTTCCATATACAAGTGACCCACCCTAGTGGACAATGACCGCAACAATGATGAAAAAAGTAGAGTCCTTCGAAATGTGGGCTTACCGACGTATATAACGTATATCCTGGACTGAGCACGTGACCAACGAAGAGGTACTACGCCGGATAGGTAAAGAGAGAGAGGTAGGAATAAGTATAAAGAAAAGAAAGTTGGAATACTTGGGTCACGTTATGAGACATAATAAATATAGAGTACTACAGCTGATCCTTCAAGGGAAAATAGACAGCAGAAGGGGTCCAGGGAGAAGAAGACACTCGTGGCTCCAAAACTTGCGGCAATGGTTCGGATTGTTATCTGCTGAACTATTCAGATCTGTCGTAAACAAAGTCAGAATAGCCATGTTGATTGCCAACGTTCGGAATGGACAAGGCACATGAAGAAGAGAAGAAGATTCCGAACTCATTTGGCGCTAGAAACTCTCTCCTCACTTTTTCCCACTTACCTTTCTAGGGGGGGGGGATATACTATGGATTATGATCCTGCAACTGTCAAATTTAACTAAAATGTCATGCAATAATTCTCGACATTCTTAAAATATGACGTCAAAATTAGTGACGCACTGAAAGAAGGGTTATCGTGCATAATATTACATTACATGTTACACTTGTCTGGACCCGGCTTTAAACAACACGACAAGCTATATGACGTCACGCTGCTCGTTCCAGGACAAGAGAACAACGAACTGGCAACACTGTTACCACAAACTGTCAACTGTTAAATAAAAACATTGTTTTGAAGTTTAGATTTCATTCATCCGGTGAAGAGCTCAAGAGACGCACACTCCAAAGGGTAAGCCATATCTCAATAGCTGTTAAAATTTTTTTTTGTTTTTTTTACTATTTTCTCTCATTCTTAGTTAGATTTTATTTATAAAAAAAAGCTTGGGACATAAAAATCTACTTAAAAAAAAAGTTTGGCCTTTTTGGCGGCATGGATGACCCTGAGGGGGACCGTTATCCCCCCTTAATATAGCAAACATAGGTGTTGCAGACACCCAAACTACCAAAACAAAAGTAAATGAAGAAGTCCAAAAACAAGTGTTTCTTTATGACCAAAACGATTTAGCACCATATGTGGCTTTTATTGAGTCAACTACAAAAACTAATAATAACATAGGTAGGCTGAATAACCTAAAAATAGCAAGGGAAATCTTTAATTTGCAGCTAAAAGATGTAAAAAAAATTGATAATAAAGGCACCAATAGGCTATCCATCGAATTTTTTAATTATCAAGCAGCAAATGATTTTGTAAAAAATGAAAAACTCAAAAAGTTACAACTTATTTATTCCGACAAAGTTTGTTACCTGCAAAGGCATTGTAAGGGGCATTGATGAAGATGTAAATATTTCAGAATTCACAGACTTTTGTAAAGCATCAGTTAAGATAATTAATGCAACCAGGTTAAAAAGAAAAACTTTTAATACGGAAACCAACAAACCGGAATACCATCCCACAAGAACCATTAGTTTTACATTCAAAGGCACATGTTTACCCAGATATGTGGAAATATACAAATTAGCATACCCGGTAACAATATATATCCCTCCAGTGTCACAATGCTACTCATGCTTTTTCTATGGACACACAAAAAAGAATTGTAAATCGAAACCGAAATGTTTTATTTGTGGAAGCAAAGAACACAGTGAGTCCAATGATAGTTGCACGGTAAAATGTTACCACTGTGAACAAAATCATAAATCAATAGATAAATCATGTCCAGAATATAAAAGGCAAATTGAAATTAAAACGATAATGACCTATTATAACCTAACTTACTATGATGCCGAAAAGTCCTGCAAAAAAACGTATGTCACAAGTCGAACTAATAGACTAAATCCCCATAATGAAATTACTTATAACCCACAAGACTTTCCAGAACTCCCCAGTACCAGTTATAACCAGCAAAGCAAAAGAGATATCATTACCCCGTCACAAAGAAGAAATGCAGACTTTAACCTAAGAACAAAGAGAACATACCAACAGACTCTAGAAACAGAGAATGCAAAAAAAGACCTGCCCCAGAAAAATACAATGTAGATGAACATAATGCGTGCCTTATAGCGCCAAACTCCAGACCAGAAAGGGGTTCACAAAAGAACTCGCCAATAACCCAGAGACCTACAACGTCTAAAGTTCAAGATTGTCAATTAGATTTGCCTACTAGTGCCTTTAAGCAGACCACACAAGAAAACGGTTCATCTTTTAAAGATGAATCACAATTTGTTAAAACTTTCTTTGATAACTTCAAATCCCTATCAAATCAAAATCAAAATTACATAAAAAATTTCATAAATGCTAATCTTTACAACAACACATATATGGATTTAGATAATTCACAAATCAATAATGTTTAAAAAATTTTCCACCTTTACCCTAATTTTCAAATTTTTCTACTCTTCTTTCTCTTTCAAATAATATTATAGCTTTCATCATTAATCAATTTATTTTAAAATGTATCAGCCACTTCACTACTCTTAATTAATTACATAAAATCCACATAACTAACACAAATATTAAATTAAAAATTCTTCAGTGGAATATTCGCAGTGTAAAGTCAAACAGAGCAAATCTAATCATATTAATAAGAAAATATGATCCAGACATTATCTTCTTAAACGAAACATGGCTAAAAACGAATCACTACTTTCATTTAAATAATTTTCATATTTTAAGACAAGACAGAAACGATGGATATGAAGGAATTGCAACATGTATTAAAAATAATATCCTATTCACACATATCAGAGACTTCAACAATGACTCCATTAAATATATTATTATCAAAATAGCAAATATCCATCTAATAAATATATATGCAAGCCCCAACAGTAAGATCACCACTACAGTTCTCAATGAAATATACCACAAGTTAACAATCAATAGCTCAATCCTCATGGGATATCTAAACTCACACCACCCATTATGGGATAAAGTAAATACTAACACTGGAGGCAGAACCATTAGCGACTACATACTAAATAATGATCTGGTAATAATGAATGACGGAACAGGCACCTTACTACAGTCCCCCAATAACAATGTCAGTGCAGTGATCCAAAGAAACCAAAAAAAGCGATCAACACATTGCAAACCACAAAATACACACATTTCAATCAAGAAACTTCCTTAAGGCGGACTGGGATGAATATCACGAAATAATTTCAAAACAAATGAGCATCAACAATAAGATAGAAAACTTTGAAGATCTAAATACCATAATTAACTTAGCTGCAGAATCAAGTATTCCAAACAAAATTCATAATAAACCAAATAAGATAAGTAACCCCTGGTGGGATGAAGAATGCACAAACATCATCAGAGAAAGAAAAACAGCAATACAAAATTTTAATTCCTCACCAACTCTATCTAGATAACTATGTAATTGCAAAACGACAAATAGCAAAAGCAAAACTTTCCTTAAAAATTAAGGAAAAAAATAAATTTATAGAATTCTGTGGGACACTAAACAGAAATTCAAACATATCTTATGTATGGGAAAAAATTTAAAAATTCTCCCATGAGAGGAAAAAATACAACACAACAAATATTGATGACTTGAAAAGACAATTCCTGAAGAATATGACAATAGTAGATTAATATCATCCCAGATTTTAGCTTTAAAATAAACTATATGAGTTCACCATTTACAATAGAAGAGCTTAACATAAGCCTTAGAGACAAAAATAACTCTGCACCAGGCATGGATGATTTGTCATATTCTATGATTAAAAATCTTCCTCACAGTGCCAAAACAACCTTATTAAGAATATATAATCAATGTCTCGCTGGTGAACCCATTCCAAGTTCTTGAAAAAACTACAATGTAATCCCAATATTAAAATCAGGGGAAAATGCCAAAAATCTGGAAAATTACAGACTTTTGCTTAACAAATTCAATTTTTCCCACTAAATGGAAACGGGCACATGTTATTCCGCTACCGAAGACTAAAAATACAGAAAGCATGAATGAATTAAGACCAGTAAGTGTACTGCCTACATTATCTAAAATTTTGGAAAAGGTGATGATATTCAGTTACAAACGCATTTAAAAAATAACAACATAATCCCTATGATGCAGTCCGGTTTTAGGTCCAGATATAGCTGTCTTTTTGCTTTATTAAATATTACAGATGATATTTTTAGAGCCTATGACCAAAACAAAATATCAATTCTAATTCTTCTAGACTACTCAAAAGCTTTTGATACAATTAACCATAATTTGTTATTCTCTATTTTAAAATATATTGGTCTAGAAGCGAGAGCAGTTGATCTAATGAAATCCTATCTTTCTAATAGATGTCAAGCAGTAAAACTTAATCAAAATATTTCTTCATTTCTAGATCTTAATACTGGTGTGCCTCAAGGATCTATATTAGGTCCAATTTTATTCTCTATATACACATCTAATTTTCCCAGTGTTTTTGTCCTGTTCACAACATTATTATGCAGACGATACCTAACTCTATATGTCATTTTATCCAAATGAGTGTGATCAAGCGGCAAATGCAATAAATCATGACCTTCTTCAGCTGCAGATTTTTTCTCAAAATCATTGTTTAAAATTGAATACATAAAAAACTCAGGGTATCATTTTTGGGAGGAATCTCCATAGGAAAATATTTTTAGAGAATTATGCCAATCGAATTATCTTAGGAAATGACAATTTAATTTTTAGCAAAAGGATTAAAAGCCTTGGGGTTTGGTTCGACGAAGATTTAAGGTTTACACATCATGTAAGTATTTGCTTACAACGAGCTTACGCCGTTTTAAAATTACTGTATCAAAGCCGCAAATTATTAAGTAGGGCCACAAAGTCGTTATTATGTAATGCTCTGGTATTATCAAAATTAAATTATTGTGACGTGCTTTACAATGCGTGTCTCACTGAATTTGATTCATGGAGAATACAGAAATTGCAAAATTCTTGTTTGTGTTTGATTTTTGGCATCAGGAAATTTCAAAGGATAAGTCATGTTTTCACTGTAGTCAAGTGGCTAAATATGAAAAATCGTCGGAAACTCCATGCTTTATGTTTTTACCATAAAATCATTCAAGAGAGAGTTCCACCATACCTGTACAATCGAATAACTTATAGGACGGACGTTCACAATCTTAATCTTAGACACAAGAATACCCTCACTTTAACTAAACATACAACATCCTTTTTTAAACGTTCATTTTCATATTCAATTGCTTGCAATATTAACAGTTTGTCCTACAATATTAAAAATCTGTCTCGAGTCAAGTTCAAGAGATTAATTTATGAGCAGTTGTTAGCTGAACAGTAATTTAAAAATTTAAGAATTAAAAAAAAATAAATAGTTTATAATTTATAAATTTAATATGTACTTAATATTTTTATGTTTTATTGTAAATACAATTTCGTTATTTAGATATAGTCTATCTATCCTATTTTCGGGGGATTAGGTGGAAGAGCAGTTGTGTGCCGCTGTTGCACAGTGGTGCACAAACTGAATCTCGCCCTACTGATATTATATTTCATTGTAAAGAAAATTCAATCTGTTGTTAATAAAGACATTTATTATTATTATTATTTATTCGTGTGCCTCAAGATCAAAAACGCCCTTTAAAATGGTTAAAGGCATGTAGAAAAAATGAGAAAGATATTTTACAGAAAACTACAGCTCACGTATGTGAGGATCATTTTAACGTGAGTATAAAAATCAGACTCTATATCTAATCATCTACATATCATTATACATACTAAGCTATTTTATGTTTATTTCTTTGCTCCACAATGCAGTAATATCTACTAAGTATTGTATTACCCTTTTATTACAAATAACCTTATGTTTTTAATTGTTACTATATTTATTCATAATAACACATATTTTTATATGGCTTATTTAGTTATTTATTTATTTATTCTAGCTTGAAGAAAACATGGATAACTATGTTAAATACAAATTAATGGGTGGTCAGAAAAAAATGAAAACTCATGTAGTGCCTCATATATTTGATTGCCAGCAAAATAGAAAAAGATCGTTTGAAAATCATCCCACCGCTGCAGGTACTAAGAGAATTGCAAAAAGAATTGTTGATGAAGCTATTTCTTTGGTGCCACAAGATCCAGTTTGTATTCAGGAGAATTTGGAGATAGTTGCATGTAGTAGTAAGACCATTCACCCTATGCAAATTCAGCTGGAGACAAATGACACATTGAAGTTTCGAAAAGGGATGTCTCTTCACAAACCTGTCCTAGTGTTAGGACTAACGGTGTTCAATGTAATCTACAGTGTGGAATTACAGTAGGGTTATCGCCAATCAAAATTATTCCAGTCAACGTAGAGATGAAGCCATCAACAAGTTATGTGGCCAATATTTCTGAAACTACTCTAAGCATACAAAGTAGTGATCATGAAAATTTTAGTGAAAGTAGTGAGTATACTTTAACGCCCAGTGAAGTGAAAAAAATTAATGATGAAAAGAGAACTGAATTTAAAAATATGACAATGAATTGTACAATCACAAAGTTACAAAACAGACCTATATGGGATTACCAGAACATGCATACTATACATTTCAATTGCTAGAAAAATTGTTTAACTGTTGATCGACCCCTGTATAGCAGTTGTCGCTCATGTTTCGTCGATGAACCGTAACCCCTCCGTCCCCGTGCGGCCACCATGTTTTTTGTCTACGAAGTTGACCTTCGACCGGCAACTCGCTAACATTCGACATTCAGCTTTCAGCAAAAGACTTGTATACAATTCACAGTGTAATCATAAATTCAGTTCTTTGTACCTACTTATAATTTACGTTTTATCTATTAAAATAAAAGTTTTGGAATAACAATTATATGTGTAATAATTCACACAAAAATATTGCAAGGTAAATTCTATGTATATATTTTTAACACTAAAAAAAATCAGGACTGGACTTTCTTTTATAGCTCTAACAGATGATTTCGGCATAACTGAAAGTTATGCTTCAAAAATTTTTTCGAAATCTGTTCCAATTATAAGTAAATATTTAAGAAAATGTATAATACAACCTGAGGTTTCATTCGTGAAATCAAAATTACCAATAGCTTTTCGAGCTCGATATTGTAATATTTATTGTATAATTGACTGTTTAGAAATAGAGATAGAGAAACCAACAAATGCAGTAAAACAATGTTTAACATGGTCAGAATATAAAAAATGTAATACACTTAAATATTTAATATGTTGCACTCCTGATAGTATTATAAATTATATATCTACAGCATTTGGGGGTCGTACATCTGATGCTGTCATTGTAGAACATAGTGGTTTTTTAAATATTTTACCTCCAAAAGTTGCTGTTATGGCAGATAGGGGATTTAAACATATTGACCATTTACTTACGTCTAAAGGTTGTGGCAATCAGGAATAATTTCAGGACGGTAACTTTTTGTAGGTTTTACTTTTATACTTTATAGGTAGTTATTTAGTTTTAGAAAAAAATTTTAGAATGTTTTAAGAAAATGGTTTGTAAAAACCTGATATTTCATCTTATTACTATTTGCAATATATATTATGTTCAATAAAATATAAGCAATAAATGTATGCAAGTAACATTTATTTTGTTTTATTTCACAATTACACCAGATTCCCAAGTGCATCTATCTAGGGATTGGTCAAGGTCAAACACAGTAAAAGTGATTTAATAAAAACAAATCAAACTAATATAGTCGTGCAAGTGGTTTTATTAATCATACCTTAATTAATTATAGGTACATACCTACATTATACTTTATATATTTATATTTCATATAGATAGATAGATAGATCTTTCTTTAAATAGAAAACCTATTATACATACAATATAAAGAAAGTACACTATAAATGTTTGATACATATATATTGTGTAAGTAACATTTTGAAATTATTGAGACTATATAGTGTTCCACGTTAAGAAAATAACATTAGGCTTATGAAGATCAGTGTTGCCAAAACTCTCAGGCATGCGGTTTACTAGATTGTCGATATATTTTTCGAATTTCCATTTTCAATTAACATTTAACTGTAAAGTCAGAATAACAACTGAAGAACTACAAAGCCTTATTATCATTATGTAGTCTCAGAGAAAAACATAAAATCGCTGACATACGTACACCGTATTATTTTAAGTTGCAATTAGTAATTAGATATATGCATTCCAAGCGGTCCGTTTATTTGCTTTTAAATCTTTAATAGCCGGCAAAGTACATGATTTAACTAAGCAATATTTTCTACTGATTTCTATGATTCATGGTATATGACATTCTTACCGAAAAACAAATAAACTGTCGTTACTATAATTAAACTAAGATAAAATAAAATTATCTTTTGTAAATACTATTTATTTAATTAAAATCATTTTCCCTACTTTTCATCTCTTGTTTCGAATAGGCACTTTTGGTCAATTACAAAAAACATTAATTTAATTCATGTCTGTGAAAACGAAAATACAAATTATACAACCTTGAATCGTGCTTGTGTTCATCGTGCCATCGCTGCGCTTCTATCGTCCATAAGAAATACATGGCCCTATCTCCGCAATGTTATTTTCTTAACGTGAAACGCTCTATAGTACATTTTTTTACAGATGTTGGTAACTGATTAAATTTAAGGAAGATTTTAAAAAAGAGCAAATTCTTCCTACTTTTATACATAGTTTTAGTTACATATATGTCATAAGTTGAAGTTGAATAATTGTGTAAGTTTTTTTGATATTTTTTTATGAATGTACTCGAAGTGACTCTCAAAATTCAGAATATTGTCAAGCTGGAATCCCAAATATTTAACTGTTGTTTCAATTTCAATTTTTTCATTATTAATATTTAAATTTATGATTTCAGATATATATATATATATATATATATATATATATATATATATATATATATATATATAAAATATTTAACGTGATTATTTCGACCAAAAAACAATTTATAAATATGTTGGAAATATCGGGTATGTGGTCTATTAAATAAAAAATCTTTGTTTTTTCTAAAGCTCAATATTTCGCCATTTATTTGATGGCTTCATCGGGAGTAACTGTAAAAAACAAACATTTCAAAACACTGACGTACACTTAGATTTACAATACTTACAGAAATTAAAAATTATACACATAAATAAAATTAATACTAAAATAACATTATTGTTGATGACACTGTACATTTAATAAAATGCATGTTAAAATTTAAAATATCTTTGAGCACGTTCGTTACAATCAATAAGATGGAACAAGTAAAAATTATTTCAAAATGCAAAAAATAACAATGTAAGAAAACATTAGAGGAATAGTATTTCTTTAATTAATCATTAAGGCTAGTTGGTATGATTAATCATTAAGGTGAGTGTAGTTTTAAATTTTGTTTAATATATTGCAATATATGTTGCTTAATTGCCCCGTGTCTGTTTTATAATTTAAAGTTTGTTTATTTTTGTTAATGTGGTACATCTCCAAAAATAACCTACTTTTGTAATTTTCAGTCTGTGCCAAAATACGAGTATTGTTGTAGTCTAACAGATGAGCGGTGTTTCTGTAGTGCTCGACAACTGCGCAAGAATTTTTCCTAAGCGGCAATCACTTTTATGCTGTGTGATACGTTGTTTTAGCTACTGCGATGTATGGCCAATGTAGCTTTTTTCACATACTAGACACGGTATTTCATATACCACATTACTCCTATATAAGGTTGGTACTGGGTCTTTAATTTTAGAGAAAAGTTGTTTGCTATTTATGGTATTGTATTTAGCTATATTAATATTGGAAACATCTTTAAATATGGATACGACAGACTGGGTTAGACCGTTAATAAATGGGAGTTTTTTGTATTTGATTGACTCATTGTTAGAATCAAGGACAGGACCATCATAAAAATTACTGCTGTAAATGAGTTTTTTTAAAATATGTTTAGCCGTTATTTCGAAAAATTTTGTATAATATGTCCAGATTTTTTTGTAACAAATTATCCTCAACAATGGACATTACCCTGTTTTTCATACCCAATACTGTATTATATTTTTGACGAGTGGTGTGGTTTGAAAAGTAATTCATATACCTTCCCGATGCTGTTGGCTTTTGGCAGTGGTTAATTTCAGTGGGAACGCAAGGGAACGGCGTTCCCTTACCTCCCAAGAGTGCCGGAACGCAAGGGAATGCTTTTAAAACTACAAGTTTTAGTTAAAAAAAATTGTAGGTAGGATCAATATTATGTTATGCTTTGTTTGCGAGTGACTCGTACGTAAGCAGATAGTAAGCGCCCGTACAAGCAGTTGTGACTTGTGAGCTGTGCTGTGATGAGTCTTGCACGGAATCAGGCAGGAGGAAGGTGACGGGCGAGTCATCCTAGTTCGCGCCTGTGCGGCTGCGCCTCTCAATAACAAAGCAATACCCACCCCACCCCCTTCCTTTCCCCCTCCATTCCTTCACCGCGCCACCGCCCCAGTGATCACAAGTGTGTTGACCATGGACGTATAAATAAAGATGGACCGGTCTATTTACATATTTACTTGAAGTCATGAGATATTCACAGTCATAGACACAAATCCCTAATTTGACGTTGTCATATTATTTTTTTTCCTAGTCAATCTTCGAAATAATTTTCGATTTTTAGTATAATTTATTTTTAATCTATAAGTAAAAATATATTATCTACTTAGTATAAACTATTTTTAGATATACTCATTTCGCAACCAAGGAATTAAAAGAAAAAAATTATTAAATTTTTAATTTAATAAATTTAAATTTTTTAATTTATTAAAAGAAAATATATTCTGATAATCTTAACTTTTGTAAAACTTGGCATCATTGGTAATATCAACCAATCCTAGCGATTTGACGAAAAAGAATATGGCGTTGTATTGTTTACGTTCAAGTTGATAATTTCCTTTTTGTGACTTATATACCATAATTTATTATATTTTTTCAACTTATCACTAACTGGATAAGAGAAGAACATACTCAATACCCTGAACAGGTTAATGTGTGGGGAAGAATTTTTTAAACTTTTTATTGTTTGTGTGTTATTTTAGTTTAAATAAAATATTATATAAAGTAATTTACGATTTTATTTACTCCATCTTTATTCTTTTGTGTAAATTAATTTTTATAAATATATTTCTATACACTGAAAATTAAAATTATTCACCGTTTGTTGTTTCTCACTTATTCAAAATATTTCATATGTTTACGATACTAAAAATAAAAGCAATCAAACCAATAGTCATTATTTGTTCAAGTGGAAAAACTGTTTCAAATAACTTTCAAATATTGAAAGGTACGCCGCTGACTTAAAAGGATATGTCACAGTCTATCACCTCGTCTCTTTCCCCGCGCCTACAAACTTTTCGACTTCAAATTTAGGTGAACAGAGTGCAGATCATGCCTAGTCCATCTTTATTTATACGTCCATGGTGTTGACTAGTTGACTTGACCTTGGTGTGTTTCTTGTTTAAGTTACAAGTTGCATCGCATCCCATCACGCTTAAGTTCGTTTTTGAGGCGCAGGTCGTTGATTGTGTTCGTGTTTATGCTTATTAGTGCTGGTGCAGCTAAATAGTTTCCTAATTGACCATGACTACCAGAGTTGATTTCTTTAAACCTAACCCTAAGAAACAAAAAGGTTATGCGAATAATGAGAACTGCAGTTCGGAAGCATTGACTACAACTTCAATTGTTGATCAAGATAAAAAAGAAGACGCAATCGGGATCAATGAGGATAATTGCGATTACCATTCCCCTTCGACTTCCTCGTCGGTCAAAATAGTATCCAGGTCGGTGGGTTTGGGATCTGATGCAGACGAAGCTAAGGTTAGTAATGAAAATAATGATTTTGTTAATAGGGGTGAACAGCCAGTTTGTTGGTCTGAAGAACAAATTGTTGAATTTAAAGCTAAAAATCCATGGTTAATTGTGAACAGAGAACTAGGTTGCAACGTTTGCCGTAGTGTGAGTACTCTAGGTGCAGAGAAAACGAAGGGCCTAAAGATTAGCGAAGAGTGGGTTTTAGGAACTGTTACCGCTTATGGAAACAATAAAAAAGACCAGCAATCCTCTCTTAGGAAAAAGATATTTTTACACCGTGGGTCTCGAGCTCATTCTTTGGCTGAAAAAATACTCATTGAAGCTAAGAAAGATACAATGAAAAAAGCTGTTGCTTCTATGCATAAAGAGCAGCAGATTGTAACTGAGCGCATTTTCCGCACGGCTTATAAGCAAGCTAAACTAAATAGGCCATTTTTTGAGTTTGAAACTGAAATTGATTTTCAAATAATGAATGGCTTAGATATGGGGCGAATCCTACATTCAAATGTTGCTTGCTCCAATATAATTCATCATATTTCTGATGAAATGAAATCAGACTTGATAAATGGCCTAATCAAGTCAGACTCTAAATTTTCCCTGCTTTTGGATGAAGCCACTTCAGTTTCAAACAAAAATGCTTTGGTGGTTTATATCAGAACTGTTCTAAAGGGAATGCAAAACCCTATGACAGTGTTCTTAACACTTTTTGAGCTAAATAGCACAACATCAGCTGGTATATTACAAGAACTTTTAAATCAGTTACAAGCATTAGGTCTAAGCTTTGAATTCATGAAAGACCATATGATTGCTCTAACTTGTGATGGTGCTTCAGTGCTACTAGGCAAGAAATCTGGCCTTGCTATACAGCTTACTGAAACGTTCTCCAACTTGTTCATTTGGCATTGTTTGAACCATCGTTTAGAGCTTGCCGTGCACGATTCCATAGAAGAAGTAGCTGGAATCAATAATTTTAAGATATTCATGGATAAAATTAGAAACATGTTTAGTTGTTTACCGAAAAACAGCAGAGAGTTGGCAGAAGTTGCTAAAGGACTAGAGGAGCAAATGTTGAAAATCGGCCGTGTTTTAGATACTAGGTAGCCTCCAGCTTAATGGCGGTGAAAGCAGTTTGGACAGATTTTAAAGCTTTGTACAATCATTTCATTGAAGCATCTGAAGACAAACAAAGGGACTCGAAGCAACGTTCAACTTACAAAGGGCTTTGTAGTACATTATCTTCTACAACTTTTGTACGCAACCTGGCATTGATGTTCGATGCTCTAGAAGAGTTATCGGATTTGTCCTTACAGCTTCAAAAATCAAGCCTCAACCTTATCCAAGCCCACAGTGATGTAACACTGTTAATCAAAGTGTTTGAAAACCGAGTTGAAAACATGGGTAGACGTTCAGTGGAAGCTAAAATTGCTATTGACGATTTGATGTTTCAAGATGTTAAACTTTGTTTTAGATCCAAGATACCCAGTATTCCAGAAAAACAGTTCTATCGGAGCCTCGCTAACAACTTGACTTCAAGGTTGCTATCATCTTCAAATGCGGCTGAAAACTACACCAAAATCATGAATGACATCAAAGTGATCCACCCCATGTATTGGCCAAAAGACTTATCCATCACCTACGGAGAATGTGAGATCCAGCGAATCTGCGGTAGATTTAAGATTAGCAGCTCTCAGGATATAATTAGAGACTTCAGACACTTCAAGCAGGGACTGAAGCCTATGTTAAGTGGAGAGAAACCTACTATTCTAGAGCAACCGCCATCGTTTAAGAAACTGATTTCCATCATAAATAGTATTGCAGTGTCTAGTGCTGAATGTGAACGTGGGTTTTCTGCAATGAATCTAATTATGTCTTCTCTTAGATCTTCACTCTACATTAGCACTGTTTGCGATTTATTGCGGATCAGGCTCCTAGGACCTCCTGTGGCTAGATACAATCCCGAGCGACACGTCAAAACCTGGCTGGCGAAGGGACACCATTCTGCACTTGACACCAAGTCAAAACAACGAGGGCAGAAAACTTACAATGAAGACAGCATTGCATTGTGGGAACTTTTTTCCTAAATCTGTTTTTTAAATATCTTTTAGTATTTCAGAACATTAAGTTTTCATTAAAATAACTAGCCTCTATGCCTAACTTATAGTTGTGTTCTGAACTCAAGTTTCTGAGTTCTTTTTTGTACTTACTACAGTTAGTTTTGTGTATTGTTGTTTCTTTTGTAGTTTTCACTTTAAAGTTTAAAATATTAACAAACAACTAATTTTACCAACAGTCTTGGCATTGCCTTACAATATTATACTACAAATCCGTCCGTACATATTTGTTTTATAATAAGCAAATAAAATAATCAATCTTAATTTTTTAAAACTACACTAAATTTAAAAAAATGAAACCGTGTTACTCCACTCTGTGTGTCATTTATTTTGTGTGTAATTAAACGCTTCCTTTTCCTTTCCAAGAAGTTGGTTTATTTTGAATGTATTAATATTGTTTTGTACCCATAAGGTAAGCAATTTTTTTGTAAAATATGCAAACTTGTAGTTCAAGCAAGCTGTTATATTAACAAACATCCATTTACATATTAATATGTATTATTACTACTGTAATGTGTATAAATAAAACTGTGAGTGAATAAGGCTCAATTTGTTTTTATTTTACTTTACCATTCTTAAAAAATTAATATTGGCGAGCTTCATTGATTCAAACAAAATGGTCAATGAAATCAACCAAATATTTCTGGGAAATTTAAAGTAGGCAACAAGGTGTTAATGAAGTAGAGTAGAGTAGAGAGTAAACTCAATAATTTAAATTCATATTTTTATTTTCTTACATCCTAATCAAGCACCTTAAAGAAAATAAACAGCATTAAAATATCACTTGGTATTTTATAAAAATGAATGTATTATTATGTCTGGGTGGCCTAAAAACAAAGGTTTACAGTTATAATTTTCAAAAGTTTTCCTGGGTGAGGGCCCCCCTCCTTCCTGGGGTGTATTCCATACCCACCGGTCTGAGCTTCCCGCTTTAAGAGTTCCCACACCTAAAATTTTAGAAATTAAGCACTGGCTTTTGGTACCAATCCAATGTCAGAATATTGTCATTTGTTCTTATTACCTTTGTGTCTAAAAATGGTATACTAAGATCTGTCTCGGTTTCAATTGTGAACTGAAGATGTTCATTAAATGAATTAAAAATGTTTAATGTGGTATTGATGTGATAAGATGGAACTGCACATATGATGTCATCGACATATTTATATATAAATGGTAATTCGAAAGGTAATTGTGTGATCACATTATCTAAGAGATGATCAGTTACAATAGTAGCAAGGATGGGACTAATCGGGGAACCCATAGGTGTTCCAAAAATTTGGGAGAAAAATTTTTCATTGAAACTGAAATAAGTGTTATTAAAAATGAACCTGAGAATTAGTAAAAAATTACCTTTAGATAATGTCGTGTAGTCTTTTATAAGGTTCCAATTTGTTTCTATAATGTCCGTGACCATATTTAATGGAATGTTTGTAAATAAAGAAACTACATCCAAAGAAATCAAAACATAATCTTTTGGTAACCGCATTCCCCTAACAGCATCGAGCTTTAGAAAAAACAAAGATTTTTTATTTAATAGACCACATATCCGATATTTCCAACATATTTATATATATATATATATATATATATATATATATATATATATATATATATATATATACAATACCAATATACGGAGCGGTCAAGTTGATACCAATATACGGAGCTCACTTGACCATTCCATAATATTGGTTCTGTCGATTCATCAACATGTAGTTTAATAATTTATAAAAATTTTTTGGAGCCCGTAAATACCCCTGTATAATACTTTTTAATGAAAACAGTTTTGACAACTGGAAATTTAGGTTGTTTTCAGTATTGAAGGCCCTGGAATGTAGTGAAGCTTTGAAGCCGGTTCCCGCGGTTGATAGAAATGATGAATGGCATAAGAAAAACAATAAAGCATGTATGGTAATTATTCAAAATATTGCTGACTCGCATTTGGAATACATCAAAGAAGTGGAAATAGCTCATGGTAGAAGATAATAGCAGATACTATGGTTTAAATGGTTCCTCATCCACTCGCAGACGACCAACAAAAATGAAACCAATTAGGAAGTAAATCTTCTTACCATTTAGAGCATCTTAAATCGTAATGATTTCCAACGTTGAAGGACCACCCACTTTACATGGGAAATAAAACCACAAGCGTTAACAATACTTAATTTAATGATTGATTTTTTACTACACTAAGTTGATATCTAGCCAAGGGTTTGTCATGTAAAGTTCTTTCATGTAAACCGCCCGTCACTGTTCAATCCACACTAGTCCGATAAACACTACACGAACACTGATACAATTTAAATTATACTAATACTACTCATTATTTTGAACCAAGGATATTTCTGCCGTGCTAACCAAGTAATATGCTACAATTATTACTAAGCGGAGTTATACAGAACTCAAACTAACAAAGAATCGACCCATTGGGTCTTAAACTAAATTTGTAAGTAAAGCGTCCAGCTTGGCTGGTATACAACGTGACACTTTTAATATTACAACGATACTCATCGATTGCCATGCCTAACTACCACTGAGGGGTTTGAGGGGAACCGGTTCTCGCTTTCTAACAGGGAATTAGTCGGAGAATTTATCTAGGTAGATTTTAAGAATTATTAGCTATTTAATGCCAGTGGCGTAGCAACGTTTGGATACATTTCTTACTGAAATTTATCCATACTGGGGGGCGCGCGGCTAGGTGAAGTATAACTTCAGCTAGAAATATCCTAAACTTACTTTCTAAGCACAACTACAATGCTACAGAAGACTATCGGCTTCCGACAATGGAAGAGGAATCAGCTTAGTGATAGCGAATATATTCTCCATCAGCAGTTCGAACACGGACAATTCTAACTTTTCCATCTTTGCTGCTTATTGATTCTATCACTCTTGCTAGGGGCCACCGTAACGGAGGTGTAAGTAGATAAGGAAGCGGGGTCCTGAATCACTTTGGTAACCTGTCCATCAGGGTCTCCGATGCGAAGGTATCGATGCCATGATTTGACCTTGGGGGTGTACAAGAAGTACAAGAAGTGATCGACAATGACCAGAGGGTTGTAAGAACTGGTCGCTTATCGCTTGATCTCTTCTTCTTCTCTCCCGAAGAAGTGATCGACAATGACCAGAGGGTCGTAAGAACTAGTCGCTTATCTCTAGATCTCTTCTTCTCAGCCGAAGAATTGTCACCTACGTTACCTGTATGTTTTTACACCTGTCTCACTTGTCTCTTCTTTGTCTTACCTGTCCTGAAGAAGTAAAAGAATCGGTCGACAATGACCAGAGGGGGTGTCTTTGAGTGGAACGGACCACCTTGTATGTCGAGTGCAAAACTCATCGCTTATCGCTTCATCTCCTCTTCTTTTCGTTAAATTTGTACAGGGTGATCGAAAAAATAAATTTTGTATTGAGACTTGGAAATATTTTAGGTGTTGTTGCGTCAAAATTTTTTTTTTGTGTACGATGCTTAGATATATCTGTATAGCCTGCCTAGCCTAGCCTGCCTAGTCTTATCTTTACTTTTGAAACTTGTAGGAAAAGGAAAAATAACTATGTATCACATAAATGCTTTATTGTGTGTATATATATATTTTAATGATATATGTGGGTAGATGTAAATAAAACAATATTGGATTGATACTATAAATTTTATTTGTTTTGAAACAAGTTATTTATCTGATTAAAAATATACACTCTACTGTTATAATGTATATTTTTCTTAACCTGTCGATAATAGTCCCTCGTCACAGAATCCATGTAACTCGCTCTCACCAAGTTATCATGATGTGAAGAATGACCCCGTAATATTTGGGAATCGTACCGGTCCTTGTACCTGACCACTTCATTGGATACGATTCCATCCCTGATCTTCTGGAGGGATTCGCGGTTCTTTGGAATTACATGGTCTAAAGGCTGAAACATAAAAATAATTAATTAAGAAATATTTGTTTTACAAATACTACTACCTTTGTGTGTTATGATTTATTCATGGTTTCGAAACAATACAAGTCAGGTAATATGGCTCCATGCATCTCTAAAGAAGTTTGACAAAAACAAAAGAATTTTTTACAGTTTTCACACCATAACGTTCCATACATTTTGATGATAGAAGTAGTAGGTTGGGTGTATGGTATTATTTTTCTTCTTGTATTCGATTGTAATTTTATAAATCTTTTTTGGTCGGTAAAAACTTTTTCCCATGACAATTTACTTTTCTAAAGAAAAAAAAACAGCTTTAATTACCGATATATTTTTTAAGTTATATGTGAAATAACTTACCACACCATAGAGGACCCATTTTAATTTGTAGATTAATCGGTTAAAGAAAACCTGATGTACAAAAATAGAAAGATAATTTAAAAAACAAACTTTTATTTATTACCAAAATAATAAATAAAGAATAAGGAACTTTTTTACTATCAAACGTATTTAAGAATTATTTATCATTGAAACCCCATGGTAAAGTGTCAGTGCTTAAAAAATTAACCATTCTTTTATCATCATATGGACTAAGTGCAACTTTTCTTTGAGTTATTGTATAGACGTCATGTTTTTTGGAGACAATAGAATTTTGGGAAACCTCTACAATTGTTTTTTTAAATAAACTTTTATAATAATCTTCATAAGTTAGTTCCTTTAAAGCTGATTTCTTAATTCCTTTTGCTTTTTTAATTTCCTGATCCTGATTTAAAGTTTTTATCGTGTACATTTTTGAGCGCAATCCTATAAAATGTGTCATAATTTGACCTTTGTTTTCATCTTTCATCAAGCCCAATACTTTTTTATTCCTTAAGGGAATGTTATAGACATTATTTTCAGTGTACTCTGATGTGTCAAACTTATGAATATCCTCTTTAATATGAGCATATATATCATCAACAAAAAACTGATATATTAAACTATCTGTGTCCGTGTATAATAACTTGGCTTTATCTTGAAATTTTTTTTTAATATAATTATAATGGAAGTCATACAAAATTGTTTTCGAAATATCTAAAATACACATCCCAATGTAAATAGGTTTGTTAAAATTAATTTTCTGTTTTTGCATTTCAATTATTACCATATTTTCATCAAATATGGTACAACTATGAAAATTCGGTTGGGAAATGTAATAGTTAGCACCGTATGTACCACCCAGTTTGTTTACAATTTTTATATCCTTATATTTACGTACATTCTCTATACTTTTGCCATACGGAGCGTTTATAAAAAGTTTGAATAAATTTTTTTCAAATTCATTTTTGCTCTCCTTTCTCAATTCAATGTTTAAGTCAATATATTTCTTTAACCAAGGTGATTGTTTAAATTTTAGGCATCGATGAATCTTAGCAAGCTTCAGTCCCAAGCTAATAACTTGTTTTAAATACATATAATGAATAACATACTTCTTTTTATCATACAATGTCGTTAAGAGTTTTTTAATGGTAGAATTAGAAGTTGGTGGAGTTATGTGTTCTGGACACAATGGCAAATCTTTGTGTGAATTAAAAAGTTCTTTTGGATACTCAAGGTCCACTTCCAGCATGTATCCGTATTCACTATCATTGGGACAATTTAATATATTGTAATTGTAAATATCATTTAAGGGTATCCATTCAAATCCTCCATAAGGAAGGAAATAACTCATAGCTGAACCATATAGATTGTTCACATCAAAGTACATTGTATAAGAGGTCTCTTTACCAGGATTATATTTATCACCCATGTACTTATTGTTCGCTTCTGCATATCTGTTACTACATTGTGACACTCCTCCTCGTTTTGCTTTTTCAAAGAACAAAACCATTTCGATATCTGTTAAAAGCTCTAATTCTACATTTGTTACTTTTAACATGGCATCAAATGCTAACCCTGGTAAAGTAAAATAATGCAAACTATCTAAACCGTATGTTTTTAAACACATCAGTCTAAAGTTTTCAAAAATATCACTTAAAAGTAATACGTCAGTTTTTAAATATAATTCCGCGTACTCTTGCAAGTTTTTTATCTCAAACGTGTGCCAAACAGTGCATGCGTGTTGATAATCCTCATGAGTTATTCCTTTATTATTAATTTTACTAAAAAAACTATCAATAGGTGGCAAGCAAGTATCTTGCAACTTTTCCCAATTATCGAGGTATTCATATGGGAAAACACCTTTTCGTTTAACTAAATTAAATTTAAAATCATCTTCAAAGTACCTTCTCGTTATTTGTTTTTGATCATCATCTAGATTACAGGAAAGTTTATCTAATGAATCAGACATAAATCGAAACGAATCTATAAACCTAAAATTAATATTTGTATTTTGAATGTATTTGGTAAATGATATATACCTCTCTTTGTTTAGAGGAAGTAGTGATATATTACCTTTAACGTTATTATTAAGGCTTTTAATTAAAAAATGTGCGTCATAGCCAGAGAGATTATGAAATGCAATCGGAATGTATGTGTATTTTGATAATTAGCATTGCAAGATCTATGAGCAGCTCCTCGAAATTTTCCTGTAATATGACAATGATCTCTAACTTTATCCAATGGATCGACTATAGGTTTAGTGCCAATATGACAAACAAAACTCAAATTAAAATCATGTCTTTCTTTATCAGTTAATGGACCTAACTTGTTGAATTTTTGCAATAAATTTTCTCTAGTTATTCTCTTTGCTATCTTTTCAAGTTCTCTTACAAACCACACAAGACAGTCGTGACCGGTAAATGATTTATAGTATGATAAGGAATCATTATAAGAAGATTTAAAATAATAAGCTATACTAAAAGCTTCATGCTTTTGAGACAAATAAGTTTTTATATTAGGATCATTGTTATTGTCAATGCATTTTATAAGAATACTTTCTAGATCAGCATAAATAACAAAAGGAACAAGTTCTTTATGTTTAAAATTTTTAAATTTCATAATATTATTCTTTTCTGTTGGTAAAACCATCTTAACTGAATTTGAATTAATACAGTCCTCTAAATGATTTTGTAAGAGTGCATCATTACTAAAATGATTAAAACATCTTTCACAAAACCATTTTTTGTTTCTAACATTTTTAACTTGTTGATTTACTAATCTTGAAAAATTTTTAATATAAGCAAAATGAAATAGATCTTTTCTACACAAAGGACCATCATCCTCATCACTACTATTATTATTTGTACTATTATCTTGAGAATGAATTAAAAGTAAATTAATACGAGGAGAAAAACTAGTCTTACTTAATAGCAAAGGTAAAATTTCCTTTCCTGTTCTTTTTGTTGTAAAAACATTTATTGAAAGTTTATTTAAATTTTCAAATTTAGGGATATCTTTTATGTCAATGGGAAAACTGATATTATGATACTTTAATATCTTACTAAAATGAGGATAAGATGAGGTTCGTGTAACATTGATTTTAGCAGGATGTAACGCTGCAACAATTGACCAGAGAAAACAATAAGGATCAGAATTTTTAATGTTAATTACACTCTTTGTATTGCTTATATATTTAGGTAATTTAACATAGGTGGAAATACCACTCAGTATTGGATTATACCTATTTATATTAACTTTTAAATGTAGAATCTGTGATAGTGCCCAACCACTATCTCTTTCTTGAAATTCCTCAAATTTTTTTAAAATCACATTAATACAATTAATTTTATACCAATCCTTGAGGTCTGTATTTTGGTCAATTGTTACATTTTTGGTTGAAAAATGTTTAATAGAGGTTTCACCATTTTGTGGTTTGATAAAAACACCATATAAAATCAAATTAACTTTTAAAAGACACGACAACAAACTTTTTCTAATTTGAATTGAAAAACTCCTAAAAGCTTTTTCCAAAAATATTTTGGGTTCTTTATATTTTAAATTGACTATTAGCCCTGTTTTTATTCTACTATTAAAACAAGATTCCACATCCTGCCACAATAAACACCTTTTAAGAGTTTTTCTAGCATTTAGTCTGTTCTTAAAGTTTTCAAGATATGTTTTAAGAATAGTTAAATTTGCTTCTATACAGTGAAAATTTTTAACACAAGAAACCCTATTCTTTAAACATTTATTCAAAATAAAAATTTGTTTTTTCAAATATCTTATTACGTTTCGTAAATCAGATTTTCTCTTAATTAATCTACTTACCGATTCCATCTTCTCTACAATCTGGTTGGAAAGTTCATCGACTACTTGCTGACTCATTTTTTTTCACTAGTAACTGGTTCAACTTAACTTGGTAACTTTCGAATGCACAAATAAAACCCAAATATTAGGATGCTCTCCAATTTATACTTATCCAGTAAAAAAAAATCAATTGACGTATTTCTGTAACTTGTTATTCAACGTGATTATATTTTAGGATCAAAAAGTTTAAATTTATCAATAATTCTGCAAACTAGTTGTTATTAAACGTGATTGTATTTTTAGAGGTCAGAAAGATCAAATCTGATGCAGATAAGTTGTTATTCAATGTGACTGCATTTTTATGGGTCAAAAGATTAAATCTGACGCAAATAAGATGTTGTTCAACGTGACTGCATTTTTATGGGTCAAAAGGGTTAACTCTGATGTAAATAAGTTATTTGCAATGTTTTAAAATTACAAAGTCAGTTTAATGTTAAATTGTTTTTTTTCTCAGTTTCTTGTTATAAATACAGACAGTCGTTTAAGACTAATCCAATTGTAAGTAGCAAGCAGTGAACAAACAACATCAAGAATGGCAACAGTACCCTGTCAGTTGGTAATTTTAACTGAAGATCCGGTTCATTTTCCTATTGAAACGGCTTTCCTTATTATAAAGGAATTGTTTGTGTAAGTATTGAGTTTATTATTTATACACTTTTTTCCTTGTTTATTTCACCATATTTGCATTTGATTTTATTGTTTATCTAAATATTTATAATAATTTTATTTTATTTTGTTTTACCTCTTGATATTTTACTAATTTATCTAATTTCTTTTTTCTATATTCTATCTATGTATTTTTTATTCTAATGATCGTATTTTAATAACATTTTTATTTATGATTGTTTAATTTCGTTAAATTTTAGATATGGTGTCAAAGAGGTGTCTCTTAAGGGAAGTAAAATATTTGTGAGTCTCAGCTATACACCCAATAGCAAAAGTCTTAAAAAGAAATTTGGGAATCTTCCGGTTCGGTATATGAGGACCAAAGTAAAGACAGAGCAAGAATTCCAAATTTTAGAGAATGTCGTAAAACGATACAGATTTAACTTGTTGGACGATGAATTGGAAGAGTTTGAGCGACATCAACAAGTCCAAAAGCAACTTGGGTTGAAGAGACCACTATACATACAAGAGGCACCGGATGAGGCTCTTGCCTCAACATCAAGCAAGAAGCAAAGAACGGTTCCTCCAAGTACAATAGTACATATAGAAGAAGAATGTGATGAGAATGATCTGAATATAGATCATTTTCTAAGTCAAAGGACATAATAAACAAGTAAGTGCTTTCTGCTTCCCACTAGAAAAAAGGTAACTAGTATATATTTTATTTCAGATATGTGTTGGTATTGGAATGAAGATTGAGCGAGAGGAAAATATTTTTGTATGTATATCTGTGTATATATTTTTATAGATTATAATAAAATACTTTTTAATAATATCTCTTTATTTATTTATTACTTACAACTTTTATTCTAATAAAAAATATTGATCAATTTTTTTTCTATATCGACCATTCTTTATTTCACTGTCTTTAAAAATTGATAAGAATCCATAATTCTCTTTCCAGCATATCGAACATATTTTTTTTAAATCTTCAAAAGTCATATCTGTTCCGACGTGGTCATTGTAAATGTGTTTTAGGTTTAAATCGTCTTGTTTGAATACAATTAAAATATTTGCATTGTCTCTTATAAGGTGTTTAGGTATTTTTGCATAACTCTGACTCAAATAAAATGGATCCACCTGAGAATGTCGAGACATGCTAAAGTATTCTCGAATAACATCTTGGTTGTCACAAGCAACATCATCAAAGATAAAAATTGAATTGGGCTTCGCTTCAGATGGGTGCATTATATCCGTACTTCCACTGTAAGTATAATATCCTATTCCTTTAATTGGTTCTAGCAAAGTTTCTAAATATTTGTACTTTGGTTGCATTAATGATTTTGAGTAAATATACACATTTTCAAATTTTAATCCATTAGCATGTTCCAATAGACTTATCATCACATTGGTCTTACCACAATTTGAAGGGCCAACTATAAGACATCGAATAGTTGAAGGGAACAAAACTCCATGCTTTTTAAACTTATTCTCAATTGGTTCCAATAAATTATTCTCCACATCAAGCGTAGTCTTTTGTTTTACAAGCTTCATGTCTGGTATCAATTTAAAAATAAATGTCTTGTGTGTATCTATTAATAAAAGACTATTTTTAATTTTTATTTTTTATTTTTTATTGTCAACACTTTCTACAATATTTATACCAATAATGAATATTAAATACATTGTTTAGAGCACATTGTAAATTTTCATTGTTATGTTGAAAACATGGATGTGATTTAAAAATATGATTCATAGTCTCATCGGAAAGTATATTAGGTTCATCTTCTACACAATCAATGCGATTTTCCATGAATTTTTCCAAATATTTTTTTGTTTCATGATTTCTTACCAATATTGTTTCGTCTAATACGTTGTCGTGTAAAAATTTTGAAATTTCTTCATATTTTAGATGAGTATCACAAAAATGCCAAGATTGCCAATTTAAACCATGGTTTTGAACACATTGTTGTTCGATACATTTTATATATGACTTATTTATCATTGCTTCTGTTACTGGTAAAACAACCATTCTGTGTATAATGTTTTCGGTAGTAGGATCTAAAATAGCAATTTCCCTACAAAGAAATACATCTTCCCCAGGAAAAGAGAAACCTTGGATATCCACAATGAACATGTTTTCACTCTCTCGATATTCTCTAACAACAAACAAAATCTTGCAAGTGGAACGTCTTTTACATATTTTTCTATCCCCTCTTTATTATATTGCGTCACTTTTATCTATCCATGAGTTGTGAGAACTATCAAAACCTAACCACTTGACAAAAATTTTATTTTTCTTTCTCTTTAATACCTTTTCAACTAAATAACTGTCTTTATGTTTAACTTTTTGTAACTGGTCCTTATAAAATCCCCCAAGAATTTCTTCACCTTTATAGTCTTTTAAATAATATGTAATAGGGTTTCCCAGTTTTATTTTATAAACAGTGAAAATTTCATTAGACCAATTTGGATTGTATTTTTTGTCAAAAACTCCTCGATGTTTTGAAATGCGTACATGATCACCAATATGAAATTTTTGACTTTCCAAATCGACAATTTTAATGTGATTGTATACAGTGTTTAACAATAGTTTTTCATGCTTCTTCTTAACATCCACTGGTTTCATTCCTATTGTTCTGTGAACTTTATTGTTGTATTCAATAACAACTTGTTGTAAATTATCAATCCATTTGTAGGTACCGTTGAAACTAAACTGTTTCCAAATCATTGATTTAATCGTGCGAATAACTCGCTCAGCAATCGCAGCCTTTTTTTCACTGTATACATTGTAATGATTAATATTATATTTTTTCATCAATTTTTTCATATGTGGATTAAAAAATTCAGTTCCCATATCTGTTTGAAGATTATTTGGTTTTTGCTGTTTAAACACATACTCCATACATTTGGCTACTTCAACACCTGATTTATTTTTTAGTGGTAAAGCCCATAAAAATTTTGAAAAACAATTTATTACAACCAAAATATATTTGAAATTTCTGTTTGTATTTGAATATTTTTGCATATCAATCAAGTCGGCTTGGAACAAATCATTAAGAGATTTTATAATAATTCTTCGTCTTTTAAAGTTAATTCTTGCAGGTTTGTGTAACTCATTAACGATATCTCTTTTAACAGACATGATATTTATTCTATAATGTTTGCCTCTTTTAGTTCTTCAATAATTGAATTTATTTCATTTGTATGTCCTGTATGGCCAGCTAGCTGTGAAGATAGTAATAAACGTAATCGCTCTACAAGTTCATTTGGATCATCCCAGTGGACGTAATCTATTTTATTGTTGTTTACTTCCATAACCAATCCTTTACCTTCTGTTATTGGTGCAATTATTTTTTTATATTTTTCTAATCTACTACCATCTATCTGTTTACTTGATCTGTAATGCCTTCTGTGAGCATTCGTCGCTACAACTATCTTTTTATAGTTATTCTCATCTTCATCTGTAAAACTAGCTGGATATTTCTTAAACAAAAGCTCATATAAACCTGGTGTTCCCCTGTACCTTTTCTTTTTTAAAAGAATATCAGCACCATCTAAATCTATTTCAGAATTCCCAATCAGTAGCTTTTCAGATGTTTCATCAAATCGAATTCCATATTTATGATCAAATTCTTTGTTTAGAACATCAGCGTGCATATTTGTAATATATTTCCTAGGCAATGGATCATATTGATCCCAGTAGTCTACACGCGCCTGGTTAGCAATATCTTCAAATCGATTTTCAGAGTGTTTATCATTTTTAATCTGTTCTTTTATATCATCCACTTCAATGTTGTCCAATATCGATTGTTTGATTTCACTTGTTTCAAAGTCAGTAGATTCATTATCGTCATCATCGTTTTTAATGTACCTTAAAGGTTCATCGTTTTTTGTTTCATTTTCTGGACTGGAATTTTGTGAACTATTTAACTTGTTCTCGATATTTTTCAAGTGTTTTGTAATTGGATTAAATAAATCTTCTTGGATTATTTGTCCTTGTTTTAATTGTCTTAATTTACTTTGGATGTTTCTCCGTTTAGTTATAAGTTGTCTTTTCAAATCTTTATTCATCGTAAAATGTAGGTATTCGCTTAACTTCTGAACAGCTCTGGATCAGGTCCCGAACAGGTCCTGATCAGCTTTGAACAGGTCTTGAACAGGTCCTGATCAGCTTTGAACAGGTCTTGAACAGGTCTTGAACAGGTCTCGAACAGGTCTTGAACAGGTCTTGAACAGCTTTGAACAGGTCTCGAACAGGTCTTGAACAGGTCTTGAACAGCTTTGAACAGGTCTTGAACAGGTCTTGAACAGGTCTTGAACAGGTCTTGAACAGGTCCTGATCAGCTTTGAACAGGTCTTGAACAGGTCTCGAACAGGTCTTGAACAGGTCTTGAACAGCTTTGAACAGGTCTTGAACAGGTCTTGAACAGGTCTTGAACAGGTCTTGAACAGGTCCTGATCAGCTTTGAACAGGTCTTGAACAGGTCTCGAACAGGTCTTGAACAGGTCTTGAACAGGTCCTGATCAGCTTTGAACAGGTCTCGAACAGCTTTCAGATTTGGTACTAGTCTAGCCCCCAATTAGACACTTATGTCAACAAGGTTATAAAAATATTTATTGTGTACAGGGTGTTAAATAAGAGTAAACTTTTTTTTTAACTTTTTATTTATACTTAAAAACCCAAAGTACAGATTTGCTTCATTAGATGAACTACAGTTAAAACATTTGAACTACATTGGTTAGAGGATTGTAATTAACAATACGGTCATGTATAATTATACAATAAGCAGTTGTGTTAGCTGGTATATTCTTATTAGTTTCTATTTCTATTCTCATATCGACACTTCCTGATTTAATTGATTCATTTTGTCTGCTGCAATCAATAACAAATATCGGAGCAACAGCACAGAATTGTAACATAGTAAGGCATGGATCTCCTATGGATTTGTAATAGTACGACGGTTGAAATTGTGCATACATTTCATATGCAAGGGCATAATGTCTTTTACTAAAGTTCAAGTTCAAATTGTCATACGGGTACATTTCAGAATTTAGAAATAGCTTTAAGTTTGTAAGATTACAGTGATCAAAATAGCTGTTCTCTTCTTTTATTGCATTCTTTTTGGCAGTTTGTAATGCAAACAAAACAAATCGTGGTCTCTCCAATAGACTGGTAGTTTTTACATTCCAGTTAAATTTCATTGTCTGAGGCAGTAGAGGAATTTCATGATATTCCCAGCTTCTATATGCAAGCTCCAAACTGGACCCATTTTCAATAAATTTATATAAACGTAACTTTTCTGAATCGGACACTTGAATATGAGGCATTTTCCATATTAATTTAAATATTTCCACTTTTGGTTTCAGTTCAGTTTCTACTGTAGACATTACTGCATTTAAATCAGTTGAACTTCTTATCAATACGAGTTCTTGGCGTATGTTAATAAGAATTTTTGTAAAATCTTCAAAAAATCCAAGTACAAGTTTGAGTGGAATACAAACATTAAAATTTCCTGCTTTATCAGCAACTGTTGGTGTGTCATTAATACTCCAACCTATACAGTTGTATCGATTAGATTCAGTTTGTGTGAACGAAGCATAGTTTTTCATTGTCGTTGTTATACCTAAATTTCTCACTCTATCTATTACACAGCCTCCAATTTCATATCGTATTTCATCAAATAAATGCATAAAACCATTATTAATAAAGCGCAAAGTATTGCTTTCTTTCCCATCATTCGTTAAACGTCCTTCAATATACAGATAACTCTCAGAAGGTAGGGTGTATATATCTTGAGTCTGAATTGGTATTCTTATTTCATCACAATGATTAAAAGTTGCATTGGCATAGGGTAAATGACTGTGCATTTCTCGACTCACAACTGAATTGTCAACCAATACACGATCTCCAATATTTAAAATGTTAAAACTCATATTCACTCTTCTTACAAGTACACCTCAAGAAAATCCCTAGTATTCTAGTATTAATAAAAAACTTTATTCTACACCAAGTATTTCTTTTCTTTTTCCCTGTCACTGTCGTAGTTGTTGTGTTTTATTTTAAATCCTAGTGAGGTTAAAAAGACTTTGTTTTCTGTTGTCAACGGTTTGAGAGTCTGCTTGTCACTAATGTTTTTATCAACACTCTTAATATTATATACACTGTCCACACCTGGATTAAATTTGCTACAGTTGTAAATTAAAACCATTATTTATACTTTTTTTAAATGTAGTCTTAACGTAATAACTTCTCGTGTGAAATTAACAAGATTACCGTCCTGGTCAACTATTTTAATGAAAATTTCATCAATATATCTATTTGTGACAGGTAAATAAATTACCTTTTTTGGAATTTCCACAATTTTGTAACCCGGTAAGACATTTGGATAAAACATGTGGATGATATGACCTTGGTTTTCATTGACGTATGAATTAGTGATTAGATTACATTCCACACAAATAGAATTAACCTTTGTGATATGCACAGGATTCTCAGCTACATGAGTCTTTAAAGGTGAGAGCCGTTTTGGTGTAAATCCCAATAAGGCAGCAATGGTATTTGGTTTTTCAAAATGGATTACTTTGTTGCTTTTTATTTCACATTTGAGTGTATTGTTATTAATTCTCAATATCAAACTTGTAGGTTGATCTATATTATGATTTTTTCTAGGCACACCTTTACCAATTGTATTATTTTTTTCTTGACTCTTTCCTTTATTAATTTCTGTATCATCTTTATCTGGTGTTTGATCTACTTTTAATTCTAATTCAGTTATTTTTTCAGTTAAATAATTTGAAAGATCTTCGACTTCATAAGAACCATGTGGAATCGTTATATCGTAACCATCTATATAAAACTTGTTGTTTGTTTGGTCTACATTTGGAATTGTATTGTATGACATGAAATCTATTAAACCTAGTACATACTGTTCATTTTCGTTTAAAATAATTGGTGGGTAAATTTTTGTTGATAACACCGATTCTCTTCCAGATAACACAAAAGTGTACGACATGTTCAAACGATAATCATAGAGTAAATAAAAGAATATTCTTTTAAAAAGGGTATTTATTTAAAAAATCTAAACACAATTGTCCACAATTTACAGTGTTATAAGTTTGATAAATTTTATGATTATAAACAATTTGAGAATAACCATTTGAATTAAAGTATGATATAGCTTCCAACGGTGGTCTCAGATTACCAAAACTATCAAAATATACGACTTTGGATTTATTCTTCTTGTAAGCTGTCCAATGAGTTCCAGGGCCGTCTTTATTGTCTAAATTAATAATTCCACTCTCATGTTGCCAAATTTTTTTCGGAAACCCATTTCTCATCATTACACCTCTAAAATGTGGGATTTTCATTAATTTTGCATATTTTTGTAACTCTACATTTGTCAAAGCATGTTTTGGAATTTTTATTTGATCCATTTTCTTATTCATAAAAAAATACCCATTCCACTTTTATATGGTTTCAAGTATAAACCTTTTCCAATTGCCAGTGCTTCCATTTTACGATTATGACGTTGTTTTTCGAGTAAATCTTCTTTAGCTGCTTTTGCTTCGTTAATAGTTTTAACGATAGCTGATGTACCCCCAGCAATAGTGCCCAATGCGCTCAACCCAGCAAATATCGGTATTAGAGGTAATATACCCCCAGTTTTTGGAACTTGGATTACTCGACCACGTGGTTTTTTAATGTTTTTGTAGGATTTCACAATTCGTAATGCTTGTTGAATAGCTTCCCTTAACGTTCTTGGTTTGCTTTCCAATAGTTTCTTTCTAATGTCTCGAATTACTCTCAATAAACTAAATGACTTTTGCTTTGAAATTTTTCTTTTAGAAGATGAGGAGGAGGATGTGACCTTTCTTTTAGTGCTGTTTCTTGTCTTTTTCTTATTACCAACCATCTTGACTGTTTCCAACCAACTACCCATAATACACACAACAACAAGTCTTTATTAAAAAAAAAAAACGACAATAGAAAATGTAGCATATATTAATTATTATTAATTACATAAAAAATTTTTAAAATTACTGTCTTCGAACGTGGTTGATTCCTTCGATTGGAAATGGTAGCGGTCTCCTTCCCAATGGGTAATCGGCATCTCTATGGGGTTCTAAATGGTTAAGCCTCCCTAGTTGTTGTGCTTGAACACCCTCATCTCTTTGCCGATACCTACTAAATTCTCTCGTGAAGAGTCTTGTCCTGGCATTGTCTCTTTGCTTACCATGGAATTCAACAACACAACTCTTAACTCCCATTTCACTGTTATCTTTACTTTTTTTTCTCTGTTGAACTGTTAACACACAGCTTATTAACAACGATACAGATCAGACTGAATTAGTTATTGGTATATGTGCGTATATATATAGTATCTACATATTTTTTCATTATATTTTTTAATTTAATACAATTTACTTATTATATCTTAACTTTTTTCTTAACTGGATCATCATCATCCTCATCTTCATTGTTTATGTTTGGTTTTGGGTTTTCTTTTTTATTGTTTAATAAGTAATTTAAGTTGATTTTTGCTTTTTTGACACCAACTACATTGTCATCAATTATTTTTCGTTTTTCTCTTCTTTTGGAAAGAAGGTCATCATCATCATCAACAAAATCATCTGTAATGTCCACATCCATATTATTTTCTAATTGTTTTGCTCTTTTATGATTTAAAAGCTTTTGTTGTATTTTTTGTTTATTTCTGTGCTGGATATTTTGTTTGCGTTTACTTGATTTGGAAATAGTTAATCCTTGGAGTAATAAAGTACAATGGTCTATATTTTCAGTTAGTTTTTCTAAATTATTTTTAGCTTTGTTCAATTCTTTATTACAACTTTTTGTTACAGCTTTATATTTAGTAGAACCTAGACCCATACCTAATTTCACTTTTGCTTTCATTGCACCAGCTACACCAAGTGCTGCCAATTTTTCGGAAAATGCTGTATTTTTCGATCGAAACTGTTCAAGAGCTTTTTCACCTAGAATCTTATCAGCCTTATGTCGTTCGGATAGATCTTTATTTTGAGAATATGCAATATCATGTTCACGACACGCCTCGTCTAATCCATTTATTCCCCTATCTCCTCGTGCTAGTCGTTTCTGTAATTTGGTGCCGGGTCCACAAAACCTATAACCTCCAGGGATGTGCATTTCGAAAGGTAATTTATTAATGACAGCGTTTAACATATTGGTAGCGTACTCGTAGACGATTTACAAATTAATACATAGTTATTCTAAATATAAGTCTTTATATATTTTTTCTCTTCTTCAGACAACTGACCTCACAGTCTCGTTCGAACCTTCGTGTTGGAAACAAGCATCGAAGAAGTACTTGTGTATAATTATCTTATCTTTTTGTAATTAGTACCTATAATTACTATAAGCCATTTGTTATCAAGAAAGTTAAAAACAACCGAAAAAGTGATTGTGTTCAATGTTATTATAATTATCCAACAAAGAACTAATACAAGTTTAATTACTACATTTATTAACATAAATACAAATAAAATAGTCCGGTATATTAACAAAATATGCCGGAATGTCTTAACAATTCCTAGTTGTAATTAGTGGAAAACTATGGATCACCAACTAGATAACCAAGAACCAACTAGCTACCAATGCATTGAGGACATAAATCCAGCCATTAGAAAATCCTGCCTAGCCCGCACTCCTCCACCTGGAAGAAATCGAAAAGACAGTTACAACTCTCTAGATGAACAGCAGAAAAAATCTAAAATACGCAACATCGATCTACAAACAAAATTATCAAACTTTCAAATAGAGAAACCACAAAAAAATCTCACAGATGCAGAAGAGGTAAAAAGTGGTAGTGAATGGGTATCAGTCCACCACAAGAAACGTCAACGCAACGATGATAGTCCTGAATTGAAAAACACCAAACAAGCTACACTCAAAGATTATTGGCTAAGTAAAACTGTTCTTACATCTAACAGATACGAGGCACTTGAAAATGATAAATCTAATGAAGAGGATGAAATGCTGGAAGAAAAAAAAGATGAACAGCCACCACCTATATTTATCCAAAATGTTGAGTGTATCAAACCACTACAGGAATTACTACAGCAGATAACTCCAGGTAAATATACTTTAAAATGTCTTCCTAACAACCAAATTAAAGTTCAAGCTGACTCATCCAAAAACTATTCATTAATTGTAAAATCTTTAGCAGAAAAAAATACTCAGTACCATACATACCAACTGAAACAAAACCGTGGATTCCGAGTTGTTATACGTAATTTACATCCTTCAACAGATCCAGATGACATTAAAAAAGCGTTGCTAGCGCAAGGACATACAGCACTGAACATCTCCAACATTAAGCAAAGAGGCACAAAGAAAGATCTGCCACTATTTAATATAGAACTGGCTATTCAAAGTAACAACAAAGATATATATAATATTACAAAATTACTAAACTCTATTGTCACAGTTGAGCCACCGCATCCGAAAAGGGAACTACCCCAATGTCAAAGATGTCAAAATTTTGGCCACACCCACAATTATTGCCACAGGAGTCCGCGCTGTGTAAAATGTGTGGGCGATCACCTATCATCTCAATGCCCAAAACCAAAAAATATAAAAGATGTTCAATGTGTAAATTGTCTAGAAAATCATCCTGCCAGCTATAAGGGATGCTCAATATACAAAGAGCTACAGAAAAAAAAATTTCCAACACTTAGAGATAAAAACGCAAGTCAACCACCTCGTGCAGAATTTCTTTCAAACACTCAACCAACTACAAGCTATGCGAAAATTGTTGCAGGAAGAGATAATAGAAATACATCTACCGTAGATGAGACTTCTCATATAATAGAAACAACAACTCCTCAACATATACAAAATAATCTAGAACTACTTGTACATAAGTTAATGGAAAGAATGGATAAGATGTTTGATCTCATAATTTCTCTGATATCTAAGCTTAACCTTCAACACTAAACTAAAGATGTGCTGTTGGAATGCCAATGGTTTAACCTCTCATTTCCACGAAGTTAAAGCATTTATTTACTATCATAATCTAGATGTTATGTTTATTTCCGAAGCACACATGACTGATAAGAGCCATTTCCATATTCCCAAATATTCAACCTATGTAACTCAACATCCATTAGGTAAAGCCCACGGAGGTACGGCAATTATTATAAGAAATAACATTAAGCATCATGAAACAAATAAAATTAGTAAAGTTAACATCCAAGCCACATCAGTGTCGGTCGAAGATTCACAAGGCTCGATTATTCTATCTGCTGTTTACTGTCCACCGAATAAAATAATTAAAGCTGATCATTTTACTGAATACTTTAAGATGCTAGGACACCGTTTCATTTCTGCTGGAGATTATAATGCCAAACATCATAAATGGAGTTCCAGAATCGTAACCTCACGTGGACGAGAATTATTAAAAAGTATTAATGAGAATCATTTAATTCCTTTCTCTACTGGAGAGCCTACGTATTGGCCTACTGATAGACAAAAAATTCCTGATCTTATTGATTTTGCTATAGTAAAAGGAATATCACATACCTACCTCCAAATTTCTCCTTCATTTGACCTCTCATCAGATCATTCCCCTTTCTTCATAGATCTACAAAGCCAAATTCATAACTGTTCTAAACATTTAACACTCTCTAATAAAAGAACAAACTGGAACAGATATAGAGAAGAAATAAAAACATCCATCAATCTAAACTTGCCTCTTAAAAGTGATAGTGACATAGAAAACGCAGTTGCTCACTTAACTACAGTTATTCAGCAAGCTGCTTGGACGTCCACCCCAGAAATTTATTACAAACACAATTCCGAGTCCTATCCTGCACACATAAATACACTCATATTGGAAAAAAGAAAACTGCGAAAGATATGGCAGCTCACTAGGCATCCAGAAGATAAAACAAATCTGAATAGAGCTTGCAGACTACTCAAAAGAAAACTGATCCAACATAAAGACAGTGGAATCAACAAATATTTAAAGAACCTCTCACCTGCAGATGATACAAACTATTCGCTGTGGAAACTAACAAAAAAACTTAAACACAACGAACAAATGAATATGCCAATCAGGAAACAAAATGGCACTTGGGCTAAAACTGACATAGATAAAGCATATACTTTTGCAAATCATCTATGCGAGGTATTTCAACCGCATCAGAGGGAAGTCTCAGTTGAAGAAGAACAAGCTATCCATGAAGTCGTAAATGCACCATATCAAATGGCTCCACCTATTAAACCTGTTAAGAAATCTGAAATCAAAGAAATAATTGATAATCTGGAAATTAAAAAGTCACCTGGATATGACTTAATATCTAGTTTAGTACTAAAAAATCTACCCAACGAAGGCGTAAGTTTAATTACTTATATATTTAATTCAATATTAAAAACAGGTTATTTTCCACTCCAATGGAAAGTTGCTCAAATTGTTCTGATTCCAAAACCTAATAAGGATCACACGGAAGTATCTTCATACCGTCCTATTAGCTTGTTGCCTATTATATCTAAAGTATTTGAACGGCTTTTTCTGAGAAGACTGGAGCTTATTTTATATGACAGTAATGTTTTACCGAATTATCAGTTTGGGTTTAGGAAACAACATGGTACTATCGAACAAATTCATAGGGTAGTAAAGACTATCAGAAATTCGCTTGAACAAAAAAATTACTGTACTGCTGCATTTCTAGATGTCTCTCAAGCATTCGACAAAGTTTGGCATGTAGGTTTTATCTCCAAAATTAAATCTATATTTCCTCATCCCATAAGTTCACTTTTAAGATCCTACCTGACAGATCGATTCTTTCAAGTCAAAAGAGGTGGGGAAACCACTAACCTGTTTCCAATTTGTTCCGGAGTTCCACAAGGAAGCATACTAGGACCCACCCTCTACTTAATATTCACATCAGATCTCCCAACGACGACCAATACAACAATCGCTACATATGCCGATGACACAGTTATCATGGCTTCAAATTCTACAGCAACTGAAGCAGCCCAGGTATTACAAAATCACCTACTTAAACTAGAGAGCTGACTTAAGCTGTGGCGAGTCCAAGTTAACAGTTTAAAATCAACACAAATAACGTTTACTTTAAAAAAAGGTGTCGCGCCACCAGTTTCTATAAACAACACTCCACTACCAGTTAATAACGTCGTTAAATACTTAGGAATCCATTTGGATAGCAAACTTAATTGGGGCATCCACATCTGGAAGAAACGCCTTCAACTCAGCTTAATCTACAGGAAAATGTATTGGTACATGAGTCGAAAATCAAATCTTAGCCTGGAGAACAAACTTCTGATATATAAATGTATTTTAAAACCGGTATGGCAATATGCAGCACAAATCTGGGGTACAGCAAGTAATACCAACATACAAAAACTTCAACGTTTCCAATCGAAAGTACTGCGCCAGATCTGTAATGCCCCTTGGTATATCACGAACCACAGATTACATCACGATTTACAGCTACAAACAGTTTGCGAAGCAATATCTGCTGTAAACTCTGTATACAAGAACAGACTATCCTGCCATCCAAATCCGCTGGCCACGGATCTGCTCAACATTTCACACGTAAGAAGATTAAAACGACCAGACCCTTTGGACCTCTAGTAAATCAGGAAAAATAGAACATAGTGTCATGGTGCGGTGAAATAACAAGTTTCTATTCAGGTGTTTTCTAAATCTTTCCTTAATTCGTATTTTTGCCTTGTAATTCTCATATGTGTGTCAGTGATGTTTACCTGTATTAAACTCTGTTTGTTAAGTTCAAATTAGCTGATATATCATAGATTATATTTATGTTATCTTTTACCTGGGTGCTCGCCACTGGGCAGCTTCCCACTATGTTATTGTACATATATTATACATATTGCTTATTGTTTATAATGAGACAGATTGCAATAAACATTGGATGTTAAATAAAAAAAAAAAAAATATTTTTTAATTTAATACAATTTACTTATTATATCTTAACTTTTTTCTTAACTGGATCATCATCATCCTCATCTTCATTGTTTATGTCTCGTTTTCTTTTTTGGGTATTGTTTAATAAGTAATTTAAGTTGATTTTTGCTTTTTTGACACCAACTACATTGTCATCAATTATTTTTCGTTTTTCTCTTCTTTTGGAAAGAAGGTCATCATCATCATCAACAAAATCATCTGTAATGTCCACATCCATATTATTTTCTAATTGTTTTGCTCTTTTATGATTTAAAAGCTTTTGTTGTATTTTTTGTTTATTTCTGTGCTGGATATTTTGTTTGCGTTTACTTGATTTGGAAATAGTTAATCCTTGGAGTAATAAAGTACAATGGTCTATATTTTCAGTTAGTTTTTCTAAATTATTTTTAGCTTTGTTCAATTCTTTATTACAACTTTTTGTTACAGCTTTATATTTAGTAGAACCTAGACCCATACCTAATTTCACTTTTGCTTTCATTGCACCAGCTACACCAAGTGCTGCCAATTTTTCGGAAAATGCTGTATTTTTCGATCGAAACTGTTCAAGAGCTTTTTCACCTAGAATCTTATCAGCCTTATGTCGTTCGGATAGATCTTTATTTTGAGAATATGCAATATCATGTTCACGACACGCCTCGTCTAATCCATTTATTCCCCTATCTCCTCGTGCTAGTCGTTTCTGTAATTTGGTGCCGGGTCCACAAAACCTATAACCTCCAGGGATGTGCATTTCGAAAGGTAATTTATTAATGACAGCGTTTAACATATTGGTAGCGTACTCGTAGACGATTTACAAATTAATACATAGTTATTCTAAATATAAGTCTTTATATATTTTTTCTCTTCTTCAGACAACTGACCTCACATTTCACCAAACATACTACTTGGTATATTTTTAGCACCAGATCTGGATCTCAAATATTCTATGTAGTCACAGTTTATACAATTCCTATTAGATATTTCAGTCTCCCCACCACACTTTGGACATTTATACTTTACTGGTACAGGCATACTTATTTTTGGATAAATAGATGACTTGGGTTATTTTTGTCACCACCAAATTGTCTAAATATACTTTTTAAGTAACAATTTACACAAAGTGTATTTGGAATCTCAGTTTCACCACCACACTTTGTACATTTATATGTCACAGGTACAGGCATATTAAAAGGGCAAAATAAAAATGAGCTTTATGTTATATTTACAGCTATTTTATTATTCTAATTTTTTATCATGCGATTACATTATTTTTTATTGTTGCGGTCTCTGTCTCTTTACATACATTCTACTAGGTATATTTTTAGCACCACTCTCTTCCTTGTACACCTCTTCCAATTCACAATTTATACACAGGTCATTTCGTTCTTCAGTGTCACCCCCACACTTTGGACATTTATGTTTCACAGGAACAGGCATATTTATTGTTCTCACTCACAATTTATTTGTTGTTGTCGTTGATTCTCTGAAAAATGGGATAAACTCTTTCTACAAAGGCACAATCGGGACTAAATTTTTTGTGATCTTCGATTATATTGTCATTTGATTCCCATTTGTAAATCTCTACGCCACACTTGAAACACTTTACTATATCTTCCACTTGGAGAAAGTAAAATCCACAAGCAGCTAACTCTATTTCAGATTTATTCCCCTTCCAATTGTTAAAAGTTGAGAGCCTTGAATAAAACTCGTCTAGCATGTACACCTCAAGACACATCTTGATTACTGACAAAATTTTGCTGGATACATTTATTTAAAATAAATAACTTGTTTCAAAACAAATAAAATTTATAGTATCAATCCAATATTGTTTTATTTACATCTACCCACATATATCATTAAAATATATATATACACACAATAAAGCATTTATGTGATACATAGTTATTTTTCCTTTTCCTACAAGTTTCAAAAGTAAAGATAAGACTAGGCAGGCTAGGCTAGGCAAGCTATACAGATATATCTAAGCATCGTACACAAAAAAAAAATTTGACGCAACAACACCTAAAATATTTCCAAGTCTCAATACAAAATTTATTTTTTCGATCACCCTGTACAAATTTAACGAAAAGAAGAGGAGATGAAGCGATAAGCGATGAGTTTTGCACTCGACATACAAGGTGGTCCGTTCCACTCAAAGACACCCCCTCTGGTCATTGTCGACCGATTCTTTTACTTCTTCAGGACAGGTAAGACAAAGAAGAGACAAGTGAGACAGGTGTAAAAACATACAGGTAACGTAGGTGACAATTCTTCGGCTGAGAAAAAGAGATCTAGAGATAAGCGACTAGTTCTTACGACCCTCTGGTCATTGTCGATCACTTCTTCGGGAGAGAAGAAGAAGAGATCAAGCGATAAGCGACCAGTTCTTACAACCCTCTGGTCATTGTCGATCACTTCTTGTACTTCTTGTACACCCCCAAGGTCAAATCATGGCATCGATACCTTCGCATCGGAGACCCTGATGGACAGGTTACCAAAGTGATTCAGGACCCCGCTTCCTTATCTACTGGTGTATTTTCACTTGCGATTAGAACTAGATCATTTACTTTATTATCTGTGTTGGGAAGGAGCCATTTTGGGCGATGTTGTAGATTATTTAAATAGTCAGCAGACCAACGTTTCCAAAAAGATTGCTGTATTTTCGAAATTTGTTTCCAGATAGAAAGTCTGTTAACAGGCGTATTTGTAACATCAATCTCAGGAAATGCGGTTAAGGGAGTACCGATTAAGAAATGCCCCGGAGTTAATGGTTGTAAATCATTAGGGTCATTAGATAATGCATAAAGCGGTCGAGAATTTAAAATAGCTTCTATTTGGGTTAAAACTGTATATAACTCCTCGAAAATCAATACAGAATTACTCGTTAAACGTACTAAATGAAACTTGGTACTTTTTACTGCTGACTCCCAGAGTCCACCCCAATGAGGTGATCTGGGAGGAATAAACTTCCACTGAATCTCGGTTTGAGCTAAATAAGCTCTAATTTTGTCAAATTCAGAATTTGATCTGAAGAAATTATTTAATTCCTTAAGTTGATTATTGGCACCAACAAAGTTAGTCCCGTTGTCACTATAGATAGTGTGAGGATTGCCTCGACGGGAAATGAATCGTTTGAACGTTGCTAAAAAAGCGTTAGAAGATAATTCACTAACCAATTCTAAATGAATGGCTTTTGTAGCCATGCAAACAAATATTGCAAAATAACATTTAAGCGTTTGCGCCTTTCGTAATCTAGAAGCCCTAATAAACAGAGGACCTGCAAAATCTACACCTACAGTGTAGAAAGCGCGCGAGATTCTAACTCTATCCAATGGGAGTGGAGACATAAGTTGTGATGCGGTTTGTGCATTGAATCTATAACATGTAAGGCATTTTTTGCTAATGCGTTTAACATACTTGACCCCACTTAAAGGCCAATATCGTAGGCGCAGATTGCCTAACACATTTTGAGGACCACTGTGTCCTAGTCTACAATGTTCCTTTTTAATGAGCAAAGAAACAACATGATCATTTGCTGGCAGCAATATAGGGAATTTATTATTAAAGTCCAAATCTGCATATTGCAAGCGTCCTCCAACACGTACAATTCCAGAGGAGTCTAAAAAAGGATTAAGAGGGAGCAATTTTTTGTCTACGACTAGTTCTTTTTCTAATAAGCGGGCTATATCGGTTGCAAAATATTGTTGCTGAATAGTTTTGATGATGAAATCATGAGCGTTCGAAATTTCTTTAAGTGTCAAAGTACCCTTAATTTTTTCATTACTATGTTTCATATTATACAAAAACCTAAATACGTAAGCTACTGCGTTTTGTAATTTTGAAAAGTTTGAAAATCTCTCAAACATAGTTATCCAATTCTTTGGTGCATGATTAACAACTAATAGAGCTATTTTCTTTACTTCCGGCAAATGCTCAATTTGCTCAAAAGTATCAATTTCATCAAAATATATTTTGGGATTTAGCAAAAACTCAGGTCCATGAAACCAAAACGAAAATGTTTTTTGATTAAATACACCGCGGGACAAAAGATCTGCGGGATTTAATTGTGATTTAATATGTCTCCACCTTAGATTTTTACCAATATTCTGAATGTTGGCCACTCTATTCGAAACAAATGTATTATAATTATTAGCGGGTTGTTTAATCCAGCTGAGAGCAATTTGCGAATCTGACCATGCGTTTATAGAATTAATCTTTGCACGGTTTTTAAAGGTCGTTATAATTTTTTCAATCAATTTGACTAAGAGTTCCATGGCTATTAATTCGAGTTTAGGAATGGTAAGCTTGCTTTTCAAAGGTGCGACACGCGATTTTGCGGCAACAAGATTTGATGACAAGGAATTATTTGCATATCGTGCCACTATATAGATACAAGCACCGTATGCAACTTGACTTGCATCACTAAATCCATGTAAATCTATGCTAAGAATGTCTAAGTCAAAAAAGACGAACCGCGGAATTTTGATATGAGCGATTTGAGCTAAATTTTCATTAAATTTCTCTCACTGATCTATTATGCGTAAATTAATTATCGGTTCGTCCCATGAAACCTTCATCTGCCATAGTTCTTGCATTAAGAGTTTTCCCTTCACAATTAAAGGGTTTACCAAACCTAGAGGGTCAAAACAAGAACTAATACATGAAAGAATTTGACGTTTTGTAATGCGGTCTAATTTAGTAGCGTTATTTACATCAATTTTTAAATGATCCGTTTTTGAATCCCATTTTAAACCAAATTTTGACCAAAAATTTTGCAAGGTGCATCATCCAAATTCAAATCAAGTTCCACCGCGTTTTGATCAGAAATCTTATTTAAAAAACGAAGCGAATTAGAAGACCATTTATGTAAAGAGAAACCATGCTGGTTCAATATTTGACTCAATTCTCCATAAAGTACTTCAAGCTCAGAAAATTGATCGGTTCCACCTAAGATGTCATCCATATATGTTTGATATAACAAAGCGCTAGCTGCTAGCGGAAATTGAGGGTTATTTTGTGCAATATCTTTAATGACGCGGGTGGCTAAAAATGGAGAACAATTTTGTCCAAAACTGAGACGGGACAATTCAATGCATTTAAAATCCTCAGAGGGTGAATCTCTCCACAATATATTTTGTAAATAGCGGTGTTTGGGTGACATTTCAATTTCTCTATACATCATCTTTATATCCGCAGTCAAAATAAATTTAAAAGTCCTAAACCGGCAAAGAATATCAAATAAATTATCCTGTACTTGATAACCTTTTAGTGTAAGATCATTCAGCGAATATCCCGAGGTAGATTTGGCAGAAAAGTCATATACGATGCGAAGTTTCGTGGATGTTGCCTGTTCTCTGATCACTGCACGATGTGATATAAAATATTTTATTTTGTTAGTGACATTATCATACAAGTTTAAAGGTATAACTTTTGCGTGTTGTAGCGTTAGATACTCTTCAATAACTTTTTTATATTCATTATAAAAATTTTGATCATTTCCAAATTTTTTCTCTAAACGTAAAAATCTTTGTTTTGCAGTAACAAAGGAACTGCCCAATTTTTTATTTTCCAATTGCCGAAGAGGCATTTCCACTTGATACCGCCCTGAATCCAAAATCCGCGTGGTGGTTTGGAAAAGAGTCTCTGCAATTTTGTCTTCATCAATATGAGACTGCGTATATGGAAGTTCTTCGACTTCCCAAAATTTTTCTAGCATTGTGTCGATTTTTGCGTTGTTTTCTTCCTCTTTATCTCAAATATAATGCGTATTTTCTCGAGATAAAAAGGAGAAAGTTTGTGTTACAAAGGATGCGTTGGTATGACTTAGATATTTCTTTGATGTGAGTGGGCCCGCAATAACATATCCTAATTGAGTGTTCATTAGCGTAGGGAGATTAGCCCCTAGCGAGATTATTTCTCCTATTAAAAGTTGGAAATACAAATTCGCGCCAATTAATAAATCAATATTATTAGGTTCCCAGAAGTAGGGGTCCGCTAAATCGCCATTAAACTCTAGTGGAATTTGAAAAGACTGCGGATTTAACGGAATTTGTGGCAAATTTTCTGTGATTTGGTCTATTATTGAACAAGAAACATTAAATTTGTTGTAAGAGTGTACTCGCGAATGTATTTCTATATCAATAATTTCACTACTTTTGGTTACAATGTTATTTCCTAGACCAGAAATATTTAACTTTTGAGATCTTGTGTCGTACTGTAATTTTTGGGCCAAACTTTTTGTGACAAAACTTTGCATACTGCCTGAGTCCAACAAAGCCTTAATTATTAAAAGTTGGTTGTCTCGCGTATAAAGTTTAACTAGTGCAGTAGGCAGAAGAACATGATTATTATTGCGATTCACAGCAGACAATGATGTAGACCTGGTTGGGTCCATCTGAAGATTAATAGGGGAATTTTCATTTGGAGTAATATTATTGGACACAATATTATGGATAGTGCTATTGGGATTAGAATTATGCCTATGTAAGTTTTCGCTTTGTTGATAAGAACTATGTGGAAAATTAGAAGAAGCGTAGGTTGGAACTTGCGATTGATATCGCTGCTGACCGTTATTGTCTAAATGGAGTAAAGAGTGATGATTTTTCGTGCATACTTGACACCGGGACAACGATTTACAGGAAGACAAGATATGCAAACTACTCAAACAATTAAAACATAATGATTTGGCTTTAACAAATTTATGTCTTTCCTGTGGAACTTCTTCTTCTTCTTCAAGTGCCCTGTCCGTTGCGAACGTTGGCTATTAACAAGGCAATTCTGATCTTATTTGCGGCGCTTCTGAATAGTTCGACCGATGTGAGCCCGAACCACTTCCTCAGATTTTGGAGCCACGAGTGTCTTCTCCTGCCTGGCCCTCGCTTACTGTCTATTTTTCCCTGGACAATCAATTGCAGTAGACGGTACTTATCGTGTCTCAATATGTGGCCTAGATATTCAAGCTTTCTTTGCTTAATTGTGTTCACGATTTCTTTCTCCTTTCCGATTCTTTGGATTACCTCTGTGTTGGTGACATGTTCGGTCCAGGATATACGAAGAATGCGTCGGTACACCCACATTTCGAATGCTTCTAGTTTTCTCGTGAGCGTCTCCGTCAGCGTCCAGGCCTCCACACCATACAGTAAGATCGGAAAAATGTAGCATTTAACTAGACGTAGTTTTAGGGGAAGAGACAAATCCCTGCTTATGAGGAGCTTTTTCATATTGCTAAATGCTGCTCTAGCTCGTTCTATTCTCGCCTTAATTTCTGTGGCCTGTTCCCATTTTGCATTTACGTTGGTGCCAAGGTACACATAAGATTCTACATGGTCAATTAGTATGTTACTTATCCGTAACTGTCGAGCAGGCTGTTGTTTCCTGCTTATCAGCATCCACTTTGTCTTCTTGAAGTTGAGGCTCAGGCCGTATTCCTCACTAACTGAATAAACTCTTTCCATTACCTGCTGTAATTCGTCTATGGTACTGGCAAGGATCACCGTGTCGTCGGCATATCTTATATTGTTTGTTAATTCGCCGTTTATTTTTATGCCCTCATTTGCATTTTCCATACATTTATTAAATATTTCTTCGGAATAAATATTGAATAGGAGTGGGGATAATATACTGTGGAATTAAATTTAAAAATTGTTGACATTTATATATCTGATGAGTGCGCTCTTTGCAATAATTACATGATTTACTATAAAAATTTGTGTCACGACGAGATTCAGCGGCGTTTGTGTGTAATGATACACTAGATGTGTTCCTATCAAAATTACTATTATTATTACTTCTAGGTTTTGCGTTAGATTAAAATATGTTTAAATTATCTAATACATTATACCGTTTTTGCAAAAATTCAAAAAACCCATTAGTAGATGGCAGTTCGTTTGGATTGCGTTCGTTTTCAAAAGCGCGTCTAGTCTGATAATCTAGTTTTCTTTTTAAGATAAATACTAGCAATGTGTCTAAATTAATTTCAGCCGTTATGTTTAAGTTTCTAATTAAATCTAATGTTTTTTTACATGTGATATGAAACGTCCTTAGTTCAATAGAATTACATTTAGTCATAGTTTTTTGATAGAATAATGTACAATACAAAGAATTTAAAAGCTTATTTTTGTCTTCGTAATTAGTTTTAAGCGTTGATATAGCAATTTCTAAATTTTGATTAGTCACAGATAAAGATTCAATTAATTGTAGCGGTTGACCTCTCAGAAGCGTTTTTAAATAATAAAATTTTTCGCTATCAGATCTTAATTTGGCATTATTTAACACAAGTGCTTGGAACAAATCGATGAATGATTGCCATTCTTGAGCTTCACCAGAGAAGGGTTTAATATTAATATCTGGTAGCTTTACATTAGAAAAATGATTTTGAGAAACTCTAGAATCATCAGCGTGATTTATTAAATTTAATAATTTGGCCAAAATGAACTCAAAACGGTCGATAGTTTCCATTGCTGATGCCACAACTTCGTTTTGTGATGATACAGTATCATCAGTCGTTGAACCATCAGAACTTAACTCTTCCGCATGATCTAATAAATCTTGTAATTTCCTATAAGTTCCAAATAAACTATCATATTTTAATTGTATTAGCTGTTTATTATTCAAATCATCTGAATTAGTATTCAAAAAGCTTTCAATACAGGTCAATTGAGCTTTAAAACCCCCAATTTGCTTGGCTAAATTCTGAGAAGTCATGATAGAAAATTTTACAAATTAGTACAATTGACAACAATAAAATGATTAAATCTTTTGAGTATAAAATTTTCTATGAAATATTGTAAATAATAAATTTAACGATACCAATAGAAAACAATAAATGTTGTAAACTTGCGACCTTCTTTGGAATTTCCTGGGAACAATAGGTCACCGCTGCTCGGTCCGATAAGAATACACAGGTATGCGCTTACAAGATGATTCCTCAATGGCGTAACTTGATGACTCACATATATCACTACCGACGCGGTTTAATTGTTTTTCAACGAAAAGTTCTGAAATTAAATATTTAGAGCGGCGATACACAACTTTGGCTAGAATGCGGAAGTCAACTAATTTAAATTTTTTATTTTTAGCGAAAGTTTTTCAATAAAAGTGAGATTTCACTTGCAAATAAATTGGTTCAAAATCCAGCTCGAAGGACCAACAAAAATGGTAGAAGATAATAGCAGATACTATGGTTTAAATGGTTCCTCATCCACTCGCAGACGACCAACAAAAATGAAACCAATTAGGAAGTAAATCTTCTTACCATTTAGAGCATCTTAAATCGTAATGATTTCCAACGTTGAAGGACCACCCACTTTACATGGGAAATAAAACCACAAGCGTTAACAATACTTAATTTAATGATTGATTTTTTACTACACTAAGTTGATATCTAGCCAAGGGTTTGTCATGTAAAGTTCTTTCATGTAAACCGCCCGTCACTGTTCAATCCACACTAGTCCGATAAACACTACACGAACACTGATACAATTTAAATTATACTAATACTACTCATTATTTTGAACCAAGGATATTTCTGCCGTGCTAACCAAGTAATATGCTACAATTATTACTAAGCGGAGTTATACAGAACTCAAACTAACAAAGAATCGACCCATTGGGTCTTAAACTAAATTTGTAAGTAAAGCGTCCAGCTTGGCTGGTATACAACGTGACACTTTTAATATTACAACGATACTCATCGATTGCCATGCCTAACTACCACTGAGGGGTTTGAGGGGAACCGGTTCTCGCTTTCTAACAGGGAATTAGTCGGAGAATTTATCTAGGTAGATTTTAAGAATTATTAGCTATTTAATGCCAGTGGCGTAGCAACGCTTGGATACATTTCTTACTGAAATTTATCCAGCTCATGATATGATAAAGAAACTGGAAGGAATTTTTGATAAAAAACGTACGTGTTCTAAGTTCTATTTATTAAAAGAATTAAAAACGTTAAAATACACCAATGACATAGATATTCAGGATCATTTCTTAAGATGTGATCGACTGTTCAGAGAACTTAAAAATCTGGGAAGTAAATTTGATGAATCTGATATGTCTTGTTTCCTATTATTGTCAATGCCACAAGAGTTTGAAAATATAGTCACAGCCATAAGAACTTTATCAGAAGATGATTTAAAAGTAGAATTTGTGAAAAATAGGTTGTTGGAATTTCATCCCAATAAAAATTCAAGAAGCACAAAAGTTTTGCCTTTATCTTTTAGTGCAACAGAAAAGCAAGTAAAGTGCTTTAAGTGTGGAAAAATTGGGCATGTGAAGAGTGTATGTGGCATTAAATGTTTCAACTGTGGTAAGATGGGACACAGAGCAAGTCAATGTTTAGTCAAAAAGCAGAATGTGAATGACAAACAAAAAATTGGAAACAGGGCAAATTATGCTATGAATGAATGTAATGGAGAAGAGGATAATGCTGTTGCTTTCTGTACAACATCTGAAAGTGTAGACGGTTTAATCTTAGAGTGGTATGCAGACTCGGGAGCGACACATCATTATATAAACAATGAAGAGGTACTGATAAACAAGAAAAGATTTGCAGAGAGAAGAGAAATACAACTGGCAGAAAAAGGAAAAAGTATGGAAGCACCATGCATAGGTGATTTACAAGTGACAAGTGTGGTGGAAAATAGAAATGTGAAAATTACTTTAAAAGATGTATTTTGTGTACCAAAATTAAGAGCAAATTTGTTGTCTATAGCTACCATTGAAAAGGCAGGATTTGAAGTTGTATGTAATGACGGTAAGATCTTTATACAAAAAGATAATAATGTTTTTGTAATAGGTAAACGTCTTAATAATTTATATAAAATTATATTTAAAATCAATGTTGAATCTAATATTGAATCTGCAAATTTAGCACTAAATATAGATATTTGGCACAAAAGGTATGGTCATTTGAATTATGGTTCTATTTAAAAAATTAAAAATTTAAATATATTTAATGGTTTAGAGTTTACCAAATCAAAGGTTGATAAAATTTGTGATGTTTGTGTACAATCGAAACAAAAATGTTTTCCATATAATTAGAAAATATCCAGAAGTACTAGAGTTCTTGAATTAGTTCATACAGATGTATGTGGTCCAATCACACCAACATCACGTAATGGTTATAAGTATTTCATAACGTTTGTTGATGATTTTTCTAGGTTTGTCATGGTATATACTGTAAAAGGAAAGGACGAAGTTTACAATTGTTTTAAAGATTATACAGCGAAAGTGACATCATTATTTTGTAATAAACCTATCTCAAAATTAAAATGTGACAATGGAGGTGAGTATTGTTCTAATGCAATTTTAAAGTTTTGCTCAGAAAAGGGAATTTAAATATCATACACTCCACCGTACACTCCCCAAATGAATGGAGTTGCAGAACGTATGAATCAAACATTAATGGATAGAGAAAGATGTATGATAAAAGAGGCAGGAATAAATAAATGTTTTTGGGAAGATGCAGTTCTCATGGCAGCATATATCAACAACAGAACGCAATCTTGCTTAATACAGAATAAAAGTCCTTTTGAATTGTGGCTTGGTAAAAAGCCAAATGTCTCTAATATGCGAATTTTTGGCTGCATAGCATATGCCAGAGTACCAGATGCTTTGAGAAAGGAACTTGACGATAAAGGAGTGATGTGCCGATTTATTGGTTATACAGAAAATGGTTACAAGTTATGGCAAGAACAAGAAAACAAGTTAATTCACAGTAGGAATGTAGTATTCGATGAAAATAATTTTATGAATAAAAAGGAAAAAGATCTGAGAAGAAACAGAGAAAAAGAAGATAAGGAAAATTATGAAAATAAAATCGAAGAAAGAGGAATACAAACTGAAGCTGGAGATGAAGACAGAAAGTTTGATAGTGAAGAAGACAAAGAAGAAGATAATAAAAAGGATAATGAAGGAGTGCCTTCTGGAAGTACCCAAAATGGCAGACCACGAAGAGTAAGAAAATTACCCGGAAAATATGACATTTATGAATTAGATGCAGCAAAGTGTGATGAAGAATTAGATATAAGCTGTTTGGCACTACTTAGTGAACTAACAAATGCACCGAAATCTTACTCAGAAGCAAAAGAAAGTTCAGAATGGAGTTCATGGAAACAGGCAATTGAAGATGAGTTCGATGCACTGAAAAATAATAATACTTGGGAATTAGTTGAGAAGACATGTAATCAAAAGGTAATTAGTAATAGGTGGGTTTTTCGGTTAAAGGAAAATGATGTTGGTAAGCCTGTTTATAAAGCCCGATTAGTTGCACGAGTCTTTGAACAAAATCATTTTAATGATTTTTCACAAATACATGCTCCTGTAGCAAAGTTGTCTACATTAAGAATAATATTGTCTATCTGTAATCATTATAATTTACTATTGTTACAATTAGATGTGAAAAATGCTTTCCTGAATAGTTCTCTGAAAGAAAAAACCTTTATGAAAATACCCGAAGGTCTTAGAGTTTCGAAAAATGATCAAAATAAAGTATGTTTATTGAATAGGACAATATATGGTCTCAAGCAATCCCCAAAGGCATGGAATGAGAAATTTAATGAATTTATGCTACTGTTAAATTTTAAACGTTTAAAAACAGACTACTCTTTATATAGTTTTATTAATAAGGATATAAGATGTTACTTGCTGCTTTATATAGATGACATTTTGATGGCTTGTAATAATGATGTATTTTTGAATTATTTGAAAACAAAATTGTGTGAATCTTTTAAAATAAATAAAATAAGCAGTCAGTTTAACTTTTTGGGAATAACAATTCACAGAGATTTTGAAAATAGGATCATAACTCTTGACCAAATACCTGCAATTGAAAATCTTGTCAAACGATATAATGTTGAAGACAGTAAAAATTTTAAAACACCAATTGAAAAGAATTTGAATTTACTGAGAAATACTGATTGTAATCTTAGTACCAATTTACCATACAAAGAACTGTTAGGTAGTCTTATGTATATAATGATGGGTACTAGACCTGATATTTGTTTCAGCATTAGTTATTTTGGGAGATTTCAAGATAGTGCTACTAATGAACATTTTAAGCATTTCTTAAGAGTACTGAAATATTTGAAATCTACTATTAATTTTAGGTTGTATTTTTATCATTTAGAAGATACTTCTTGTTTTGATTTAGTTGGTTATACTGATGCTGATTGGGCTAATGACATAAATGATAGAAAATCCATTAGTGGATATTGTTTTAAACTTTTTAATAATCTAATCTCATGGTCATCCAAAAAGCAAAGTTTGGTAACTTTATCAAGTACAGAATCTGAGTTTGTGGCACTATGTGCAGCTTCATGTGAATTACTTTATATAAAAAACTTACTGTTGGATTTGGAAATTAAATTATTATTACCAATCACAATATTTGAAGACAATCAAAGTGCTATCAAACTGCTACAAAACTTTGAAAACAATAAAAGGTGTAAACACATTGAAGTAAAATTACATTTTGTTTTGGATCTGGTAGCACAGGGTATGAAGGTTGAATATATTTGTTCAAATGAGCAACTTGGAGATATATTTACAAAGTCTCTGTGCTATGAGAAATTTAATTATTTTGTAAATAAGTTAGGTTTAAGGGTTTAAATTTAGTTTTGTATACTAACAGGTTTGAGGGAGGGTGTTAAATAAATACTTGTGAATAAGGAACAAACCTGTCTATGGTTGACAGCACGATTGATGTAAGTAAATGTCAACGTTTTCAAGATGGTATCGTAATGTAACCACTTTTAATTATGTATTTATGTATCACGTTTATTTGAGTTAGTATTACAATAAAATATCAACACCTTCTTTTATTTTCTATTCATCAATATAACAAAAATGGGTAACAGTGTGCACAAAAAGAAAGAATGGTTAATTTGTCTAACAAGGTATATTCGGCAGCAGACGCATACAGTCCAAGCATCTGTGTTTTAAAGGCGGAAGGACGTGCGCCTCATTTTTAGCTGACAAGCTTGCGAAGAATATTATTTCTGGTCCTCAATTTACCTTTTAGTTTTAAACAATGATATGTGACTGACACCGTGCGATACAAACTATTTTTAAGAAATTTATAGGAAGTCTACAGTTCAACAATTTCATGACATTATTGGATGTTCAGTTTGTGAAAGCGTCTACATTAGGGAAATTGAGAAGCGTACATGAGTTTTTCAGGGATTTTGGCTGAAAAATGATTCATAGTTTATTTTTATTGTGCAATAATAGGTGTATCGTCTATATAATAGTAGTCCTATTATCTACCGGTATGGGTTGATCGTTTGGGTAAATTTTATACAGTGTAGTTATACAAAGCTCAACATCGTTGAAAGGTTCTCTGAAAGCTAACTGGTTTTGTCCTTTCTTACTTTGAGTTATTCTTTGCTTCTTTTCCGACAGAGATAGCATGTCTATATCTATAATGTGGTTTTCAACAATCAGATTTATACCAAATACCCTACGTTAGGCCCTATATGTGTTTCCTGCACTAGAAATAAGTCAGACTCGTGTTTAGCGCATATGTCTGATAAGTTTAAGTAAAGTAAAGTTTCTTGATCTCTAGATATGCTCTTAACAATTATAAACATATGTTATTAGAATAGTTGGTCCTAAAGTTCGTCTCGAGCAGCCGAACAGTACGGACGTGAGAGAGAAGCGTGCTTAGGTGGGGGTGACTGACCTATTGTCAACGGAGCTTTTCAGCTCCCGGTGGGTAAGACACCGAGTGTGGCATAGGCACTTGTCCTACATATTAGCGAAAAGCGGATGCGAGGTTGTTACTAGTTAAACCGTCGAGGAGCTGTTTTTATAGGCTCCTCGCGGAGGCTATAATAGCTTCGCGTTTGCGAAGAATTCGGGATCACCTCAGTGTGTCGTCAGGGATGACACTGTAAGGCCTTGACATTTGACAAGGTCGGACAGAAACGGCCCCTGCTCCTGAGGTGTGAGAAACAGGAAGAGGATCCCTCACTGTGAATACAGGGAGTGAACTACCGCGAGGTACCTGGGACGGCACCCAGTAAGCCGTACTGACAGCGGTCAGTCGGTGCAAAAAAAACAGAGTCGTCTAAGTAGAATTTTCTTATATCTTATGAACTATTTGTTCACTGCCTTACGGCAATATGAGTGATATTCCCCCCCCAGAAAGTGTTGTCACGCAGGTGACAACACAAGAAGCAGAAGAGAATGATTTAGCCGAATCATCAAACCCCTCTGTTGACAGCTCGATCGAGCTATATAATAAATTTATTAAATCGACTAATCCCGCGATCGACGACATAGAAATCGTAATATCTGACGATGACTCCTATCTGCCCGAGTCGGAGGAAGAAAAAAGCGAAATCGACACCGATGACGATATCAATACGATGGACGCCATCGACGAAGAGCCGAGCCCAGCTGCAGAATCGCGCGAAGCCCCACCCCCAACTGTAGTAGAGACACAACCCGCCGTGGACAACGTCTCCAAAAATGAAGCCGAGCCCGAAATCGGCAAGAAAATGAAAAGGCTAAGGCCCAAAGAAGACTCTTCGGAAGACGAAGAAGTAAAGAAAAAGGCCAGAGAAATGGCGGAAAGAGAAAAGGCCAATGAGCTTTTAAGGTCGGTCAATGTACTGACGGAACAGATCAAATCCCTTAAAGAAGAAAGCCGTATCCGCGAGGAAAAGGCAAATAAACAAATCCAAGACCTTCTCGCTCAGATGACTGAGCTGAGAAACGAAAACAAAAAAAAGGACAAGGAGATACAAAAACTTGTACAACATATAATGGCATTAACAGCAGCCAAGGAGAAAGAAGAGACAATAATGGAAATCGACCCGTGGAAAGCCTCCCTCGATAATGACGTTGTAAAGCTAGTGGAACTAGGAATCGGTTCACCTCCCCCCGTAAAGCCATCCGGTAGCAAAGGCAAGCCTAAAGAGCCGGAAAGAATCATAACAACCAAAGAACCTGCAGGTTGGACACAAGTCCAAAACAAAAAAGGAAAAAAGACAGGCACCACTACTGAGAAATCAGACAGTAGCGTGAAAACAAAAATAAGCGTCGCCGAAAAGCAGACGCAGATAATAAATCAGCGGAAAGAAATCGAATTTAACAAGGCTGCGAAAGAGGCTCATGAAAGAAGCCAGAAAAAGAAAACTGCCCAAAATAACTTGAGCAAAAATAGCCAAGTTGAAAAAGAAAACGACGTACCAAAAGACTCACCGCAAAGAAGCGAGGAGCCTATAGTAAAAGAGCCGAAACCACCGGCGATAATCCTAAAAACTGTAGGAGAACACCAAAAAATCCTGCAGAGAGCAGCCAACCAAGGCATAATATCAGTCAATAAGTTTGCACGATCAGGCAGATCGATTGTTATTAACACAAAAACCAGAAAAGATTACCTAGGAATGGTACACATCCTAGAAGAACACAGTCCAAAAGTAGAATTCATCGCATATCCCATAGATAGCGATAAACTAAAAAGAGTCATTATAAAAGGGCTATCTGCTACTACTAGCACAGTAGCAATTAAAGACGAACTATACAATAAAGGAATAGAAGCAACAAGGGTGATCAATATGATCTCCAAAAAAGCTGATAAAAAAGTACTGCCACATTTCATCGTCACCCTCAAAGAGGAAGACGTTGCAAAAATTAAAAAAATATCTGATATATGCTACATGCGCATCTATGTGGAGGATGAATTCAAAATCACAAAAGACACCCTACAGTGGTATAACTGTCAAGGGTTCTATCACAGCTCAAAGGCTTGCCATTGCGGATCCAGATGTGTAAAATGCGGAGAAAACCACATCAGTAACGACTGTGAGAAAAGCCGGGAAACCGACCCCAAATGTGCAAACTGTGGTGAAGCGCACACAGCAAATTATAGAGGATGCTCTAAGGCCCCCAAAAAGAAAACACCTGCCCCAACAAGACCGGTAGGAAGACACATAAACAGCGCTCCAATCAACAAAGGAGTCAGCTACGCACAGGCAGCGAAAAAATCCGCTGAAACCACCTCAGAATCTCCAGCACAACCACAAGAAGTGTCGGTACAGGACGCAGCTACCCTCATCGCAAACTTCCATACAGAGTATAATAACAAAATGATGGAAATGATGTCCATGATGGACAAAGCAACAAAAATGATGACTGCATTTGGAGAAGCCGTCCGAAAATGTTAGCAAACCAAAACGAAGATCTACGCATTGGGTCATGGAATTCCGGCGGAATATTCAAAAAGATCAACCTTCTGGATGAAATAATAAACAGATTAGAGCTCGATATCGTAGCCCTTCAAGAAACCAAACTAGTGGAAAGGAAAAAAACAAAATTTCCAGGCTACGATATCTATAGAACGGATCATAGAGCATTATCAGGAGGAACAGCTATATTAGTCAAAAGGGGACTCGAACACGAGCACATCCCAACACCAGACGGACTGGTGACAATGGAAGCCACAATTATTCGACTTAAGGCCAACAACGAAACACTAAAAATAGTGTCAGCTTACGTTAGACCACATGATCCGATTTTCAACGAAGATTTGAGCCTAATACTGAACTCAGAAGAGCCAACTATAATTATTGGAGACCTAAATGCTAGATCTCCCAATTGGTTTGACAGGACGACCAACCGAAACGGAAGATATCTCTGCAACCATCTCGAGAACAGACCGAACACATATGTCATCGGACCAACAGAACCGACATGTTTCCACGGAGAACTCCCTACGTATCTCGACATTGCAATCCTACACAACGTGGGTCAACAATACGAGATACACTCTCTAAATGAAGGCGATTCGACACATAACCTAATCGTCCTGACCCTGGGCGCAACAGAATTGAACTATTTGCAGCCCCACAACAGAAAGAAAACAAGTTGGTCAAACTTTAGAAGAATTGTGAGCGAGAACATCGGTAACATCCCAACAATTAATAATATTACAGAACTAGAAGACAGTGTAATAAAACTAGAACAAGCAATAAACAATGCTATCGATGCCAGCTCCAAAACCGAAACAATCACAAGACAAAAAGGAAGATTCAGGGATATAAGTATAGAACTTCAAAACCTAATCAAAGAGAAAAACCGGAAAAGAAGAAGAGCCTACCGCACAAGAATGGTAGAAGACAAAAGGATTGCAAATGAGCTAGACAGGGAAGTGAAAAAACAACTTCAAAATCATAGAAATGAAAGCTGGGACTCCTATATCGATGAGCTAAATCCTATCAAATCCGCCTTCTGGAAGTTATCTAAAATCCTTCGAAAGGACAAGAAACCCATACCTCCCCTACACGGAGTAAACGGGATTGTCCATACGGAAATCGACAAAGCCGAAGTCATGAAGGACGAACTAGAAAGGGCTTGTAGAAACAACGAAGACCCCGACGATGACATAGACTTTGAAGAAGAGGTAGAAAGAACAGCGAGAAGACTTAGAAGGAAAAAGGGCAGAATAGGTATTACACATACATCTCCCGAAGAAATAAAGGAACTTATAAAAATGACAAATGCCAAAAAAGCCCCAGGACCCGACCACATCACAAATAGGGCGCTGAAAAATCTACCAACAAAAGCTATTGTTTATATCACTAACATAATAAACAACATGCTAAAACTACGATATTTCCCAGATAGGTGGAAAGAGGCACACGTAATAATGATTGCAAAACCTGGTAAAAACGGCACATTTCCGCAAAATTACAGACCTATCAGCTTATTATCATCTATAAGCAAGATAGCGGAAAGAGTTATACTAAAAAGACTCAATGAAGAATCACAAATGCTAGGAACCATACCAGAGGCTCAATTCGGGTTCAGAAGCGAACACTCCTGTGAATTACAGGTACTACGACTTACAGAATTCATCACCAAAGGATTTAATGAAAAAATGTACACAGCTACAGCTTTTCTGGACGTCAGCAAAGCCTTCGACAGAGTCTGGCACCATGGACTCATCTATAAAATGAATGAATTTGGTTACAGTGAGGCGATGACATGCCTCCTTGCGTCATATCTTGCCAACAGAAGGTTCAGAGTTCGAATAGGGGCAACCCTATCCGAAGTCGGGACCCTGGAGGCGGGTGTGCCTCAGGGAGCGGTGCTGTCGCCGTACCTGTACACCATCTATACGGCCGACACGCCAAAAGAGCCAGGCTCTCTGTTGAGTCTTTACGCTGACGACACAGCAATAGCTGTTAGCTGGAGAAACCCGGATCATGCAGCTAATCATCTGCAAAGAGCACTAAACAGATTCCAAAGATGGTGCATAAAATGGAAAATAGCCCTAAATCCAGATAAAACACAGGCTGTAATGTTTAGTCACAGAAGAAGTGTACCAAATCGCGAAATTACAATCGAAAACACCCCAGTAGACTGGACCAACCAGGCTAAATACCTAGGGGTACATCTAGATAAGAAGCTAACGTTCACTGAGCACATCAATCAGCAAATACGCAAAGCCAAAGCGTTGAAAAGTCAGCTCTCAACACTTATTGGAAGGAAAAGTAAACTACGATTTAAAACCAAAATCAGGGTTGCGAATAGTATTATCCTGCCAGTCCTAACATATGCATCCGCTGCGTGGGGACACACCTGTAAAACAAACAGGAAAAAGATACAGACTACTCAAAATCAAATAGTCAGAGATGCCCTTAAGATACCAAGGTACGTACCCTTGAGATATGTATATAGAGACTCAGGACAAACAAGAATCCTACGCACGCTAGACGAGAGAGCATATGAAATTTTTAACGGACTAAGAAACCACCCCAGCAGAATGTTAAGAGAGCTGACTAACTACAATGAAAACACAAGGACGGTACACAGAAGACCAAAACAACAGATAGCTCGATATAGGGAGAACCCGAACGAATAAATAAAGAATGAGATGGTTGCAAGAAGAACGAACAAAGAAATGCAGTCAATCAGAAAACACACCAAAAAAAAAACTCTGGCGAGAGGGTACGCTTTTCTTTTTTAGGTTTTTTAGGTTTTTAGGTTTTTAGGTAATTATAAGTCCAATATACACCGGGGTGTGTGAGAGCATTATACACTTGGGAATGCACACCCCAATACACGCACACAAATAGGATTAAGGAAAAAAGGAAAGAATTGTTGCCCAGGCATTTTATAGTCCCGACGCCACAAGGAAGTCCACAAAAAAAAAAAAAAAAAAAAAAAAAACAAAAAAAAAAACAAAAAAAAAAGTGTTTTCTGATTAAATAACGTAAATTCATATTGATACATTCATACTTTTCATTAAACCGTTTAACGTAAATTTACCTTACATAGCAAATATAGAAGGGGCCCGCCAGGCCTTCTATATACCGCTCCGCGGACTAGGCCCTTAAGGCAGATCGAAATGAAAGATCTACTCGCGAAATCCGAGCACTGAGGTCATGTGCGGCATGCATGGGCTTGGTGGCCGGACCCCTCTCGGGTGCTCAGCCGGCGAGGAGAACAAAATTTATTTTGCCAAATCGGCGGCTGAGTGACCGAGCACACACTCTTTTCCGGACATAGAGTCATCAGCTCAGGCTGATGGCTCTATGGTCGGAACACACGCTCTTTTTTCTTTTTTTAGGGACTCAAGTCCCGACGTAAAGCTAGAGTAAAATCAATTGAGTCAGTAAAGTAAATAGGGAGAAAAGCCTAGATGTGGCTACCCCTACAGTTAGGTGGCATAACTACATTCACTAAAAACCGAGGATGTCCTATTACCCAGGGCATCTTAAGTAAATTTCAGATCATAAGCCTCCTCACGTAAGTCACACGATGAGGAGGGGTGGTGGAAAAGCCTGGGGGTCAGATAGGTACCACTTCGACTAGCGAGGTGTGACCGGTTTGATCTTCGGACATGTGGATCCCATTCTTACATTGGTATACACATGTTCCTAGGGGCAGGGTTGATCACTGCGTGTGTGTGTGTGTAGTTGGTCCTAAAAAGGACCAATTTGATAAAATCATATTAAAGGGGTGACTGAAGAATTGGCCGATTAATTAATTAATCATTACCCTGGGTATGCCCGATTGTGGTGGTCTTCTTAGTACTTAAATTTTCGTAAAGGCTCGTTCTTTGAACCCCATAAGTAATGCCTAATATTTTACATTTTATTGAAAATTTAAATTTTACATGCCGTGTATTACTTTTTGACGATATTTCGAATCAGATTTTTATAGTAATAATTTAAGGTATTAAAGAGCCTCTTTGTGAAAAATAAATAAGTTTGTGATATCGTTCGCAACTCATATATAGATAATAAAAAATTTTAATTCAAGGTTCTATTTGCGTATTTTCAATATTAAAAGAGTAGGAAAAGACATTTTTATGCTTTTATTTTTTTTTAATCTATTCTATTTTCTTTCTAGAGTTCCGTCTTTTTTGAACGGCCTGTGTTCTTTTTTCAATTGGGCACTTGTCCAAGGCTATGAAAAATACTCTGTCCTCTGCTATTCTACATTAATATGACTGATTCATTTTCTCTTTCTTGCAGCTATTTTAATGTTTATCCTGTGTATCTTTTTCTTCTTTTTCTTCTTTTCATATAGACATGACTCTGTCTGTTTTTCAATGTGGCTCCAGTAAGTTGCCCTTCCATGGTTTTCGTGGTCTTCCTACTGATCGACCTCCTATTGGGTAACCGTCTCTTGCCGTCTACGTCGTATATCTGTACTTCTAGCTCTGTCCCATAGTGTCTTACCATCAATTTTTCTAATTGTTTTTATCTCTGTTGTTTCTAACATCCTTTTTGTCCTCTCTGTGTCAGGTCTTGTTTTTGCTGCGTATGTCATTATTGGTCTGATAACTGTTTTGTAAATTCTGCCTTTGGTTTCTTTCCCGATATTTTTATTTCTTCATATTGTTTCATTTAGGCAGCCTGCGGCTCTGTTTGCCCTATTCAGTGGATCTTCCACTTCAGTTTCGAGCTTTACGTAGCTAGATAATGTGATACCTACATATTTAAACTCCATCACTTGTTCTATTATCTGACCTTTCAGCTCCAATTAACATCTTAGTAAACTGGCTGTTGTAACCATGCATTTTGTCTCTTTTGGGGAAATTAACATGTTAAATTTTCTGGCGGTTATATGAAGTTGGTGTAGCATATGTTGTAAATCATCTTCACTTTGAAAGAATAGTATTGCGTCGTCTGCATAGCAGATTATTTTAATTTGTTTTTCTCCCATTTGGTATCCTCTTTTATTTCTTACTTTTTTATTATTTCATCCATAATCCGGTTGAACAATAGAGGACTCAGGGAATCTCCCTGTCTTATCCCATTGCCAGCTTTAACAGGGTCGGTTAGTTCTTCTTCTACTTTTACTTTTATTGTGTTGTTTTGGTATATATTTTCGATTGTTTTGATTATTCAATGACATTGACATTAATTTGATAGTTTCCATTTTATTAGTACTGATGGTATAGGTATAACTAGCATCTGTTGATACTATATATCAATTTGAACATGTGGAAGTAAAAGCACCCTCTTGTTAGTAATTTCAGTGTCAATAATGACGAAACCAGAAATAACCCATAATATTCTCCCCGTGTGATCTTAGTATTTCCGTTGATTGAATAGTATAGGGTATTCAATATTTTAATCAGCGGTATGTCAGGGTTTTATTAATTTTAATATATATTTGCAAAATGAGGAAGAAAGTTCAGTACAGGCAGTTAAACAGCTGATCTGTCAATTTAGAAGTAAGAGCAAGTACCAACTTGCTGAAAAGCATACCATACACAAAAGGGATAATAAAATGTACTGCACAAACTATAGCGATATAAGCTATATATATATCTGCTGTTTGTATAGCTGTATTTATGTACTTTAATTTTTGGTTAACGTTGTTTGTATCGTTAATTTGTTGCTGCACTGAACGGAGGTTTTCATTTATTTCTTCTCCTGTTTCTTGTCGTATATTTTTGTTTCTAAGTTTATTTAAATCTTGTGCCTTTCTGTGTGATCTTCTAATCTTTTTTGGTCTCGCCTCTATCACAGTAACTACCGGGTTATGATCTGAGCCTATATCAGCTCCTGGGTACATCTTAGTACATTTAACAGCATTATGATACCTCCTTGCTATCATAATGTAGTCTGTTTGATTTCTCACTATTTTTTCTTTGGTATGTCGTGGAGATGTCCATGTATATAACCGTCGAGAAGGTAATTTGAAAAAGGTATTTGTTATTACGAAGTCTTCACTTTGGCAAAATAGAATCAATCGATCTCCTCTGTCATTTCTGTTTCCAAGCCCATATTTTCCTACTTGTTCTCCTACCTTACCTTGTCCCACCTTGGCATTGAGATCGCCCATTAATATGTTAATGTATGGAAAGACTGACTTAATAAGTGAAGACAAACAACCTGCAACAAAAAGGTTCAGACCTGACAGTGAAGTCGAATAAATGAACCAAATTTTAACTTTTAAACCAATGTATGTAAAGAAAATAAAAAAAGTAAAGTTCAATAAACATTGCAAAATTTAATAAGGCAAGTGATAAAAAAATGGACTTATTTTATCAAAGCAGTAAGGCAGATTAGATTAATATTGTATATCATATTTGTAAGAAAAATAGAATAAAAATCAATACTGTTAATTATAAAAATACAAACAATTATAATTAATATAAGGAATATAATAATATTATAATGTGTAAAAAATTACCTGAAATTTAATTTATAAAATATATAAGTATTATTACATCATTGATATAAAATGAAAAAACATATATTGATTTTCCGGGATTTTCCGAGATTTATGGGGGCGAAAATTATGTCATCATTATTAATACTGCGACAGACTATTCGAGCAAATTAAAAAAAGTAAGTATTTAGGGTGAATTTCAAATGGACTCAATTTTTCCGAGTTTTACCATATTTTCCGGCCTATGTAGTTATTCATATTTCGACGAGCTACCCCAGAATAAAAGAAAGAGGCTTGCAGCTGCAAAGGAAGCCGAGATAATGCAAATTTTTCCTACGTGTTGCAATTTGAAGTTCCGATGCCGAAAAAAAAACGGAGCTGAAACAGATATCCTCTCCACTTTCCTATGTCGATCTTTCGAAAGTACCGTCGTTTCGAAAAATTAGATAAATTTAATAGCTATAAGTTTCAATATAAAGTTTAGATTTTCATTCAAAATTTGTGCAAATTTTACTTCTTAATGTTTATAAACAATGAAGATATGATTTTTTTAAAAATAGTCACTAACTTCGTTCCTATTGTTCATAGAAGGTTTTTTATTTTTTAATGTGAGCTTTTTTACCAGTTATCCAATGGTTGTACGTACAAGTCTGTAGCTTGAAAAATATAGAAGTTATTACAATTGTTTATAAGTAAAAAACATACCCCTTTTTCAAACGTTTATTTTGTAAATAATTTCGATGAAAACTCAATATGCATTTAACTTCTGAGATAGTCTAAGTCTTACAGAATCCTATGAAATTTGCTGAATGTCTCTAGCGTCATGCATAGGGCAAGCTCAATAGTTTAAATAATTAGCCTCAGGGATAAACAAATTAAATAACTTATAAAATATTTGACTGATCGGGGGGAAATTTCGCACAAATCTAAAAGATGGTAATTCCTTGATGTTTAAATCTATTAATACCATTTTATTTTGTTAATAAAAAAATTTATAAAATTTATAAATTAGTGGAAAAAAACTGCTTTTTTGCAAATATCTCTGTAAATTATTTATCAACTTTAATTAAAAAAACGGGAAAATAAAGATATTCTTGACATAAAAAAAAATGACATAAATATTGTTTATTTAAAATATAAGGGAAAAAATTTATAGACAAAAAATCAAATTGTGACCATAAATTATTGCTTAAAAAAAACGCAAGGTAAAACTAGGAGTATCTTTTCATCTATTCATCATCTAGTATCCCCCCCCTATGTCTTAAAAGCTTCAGATATCTGCGAAACATTTTTCCACCTTTTTTTTAACAAGACTGGGCTATATGGTTTACCTGACCCATTGATTGTTGCTCAAACTTTTACAAAAGATATTAAGGGATTACTAAAATTATTAGACAACACCAACCCTCTTTTCAATGAAAACACATTGTACAAAGATTAAGCGCAAAATATCCAAATTGCTGGATACAAATTCCTCCTCTGAATTAGACAGTGATCAAGTACAAGAATAAAAATTAACATATAGAACCAAAATGTCAATTCTTCAGAGGAACATAAACGGTTATTATACACAACTAGAAATGTTTAAATTATTAATTACTAAACACTCACTTAATAATATGTCTCCAAGCAACGAATTTCACTGACCTAAAATTAGCAAAATTAAAGGCATTTACAGGTTATCATAAAAACAAACGTGATTTAAAAAAAAACCAGGAGGGTTTCTATTTATGTTAATAACTAATTGGAATCTAGACAAATACCTTTAAAGACCGACCTTGAAGCAGTAGCAGTAGCCATAAAAACTCTAAAAATTATTAACATCTGTAACATTTATTTTCCACAGAATACTGATATAAGTATAAAAGAGATAACTCATATTATAGATCAAATTCTATCACCTAAAATTTATAAAAGATCTAAATGGACACAATCCACTTTGGGGATGTAATAGATATAACAAAATAGGACACATAATAGAAACTGTCATTAATAACACCAATATTAACGATGTATCTCCAACAAGATTTAATTCTTTTACTGGCAACACTAGTTGTATTGACTTATCTCGTAGTAGACCCTTCTTTAGTACAAAACATAACTTGGGAAGCAAGTAGTACACAATTGTATGAAAGGAATCATTTTCCCATAGTGATACATTTCGAAAACACAACAAAAAATTCAACCATACATTAGATGGATTACAGAAATAGAGGATTGGTCACCGTTTACACCTATGAAATCAATTTTCCTCCGTCATACTTTCCGCAGCAGATCATATCATTGGAAAAACGAAAATAGTAAGAAATCGTATTGGAGTACCGTGATGGAACAATCACTGTCAGGATGCTACAAAGAAGACTCACAGAGCATTCAATAAATACAAAAAACAAAAAACACGAGAAAATCTTCTAGAATATAAGAAGTTAATGGCTATTAGTAGAAAAGTGGTAAAAGAAGCAAAAAAGGAATCGTGTAATAAATTTTTATCAACAATAAATAGTTCTACCCCAGCAGCAATAGTGTGGAAACAAATTAACAAAATTTCAGGATGCCACACAAACTCATCAATAAGATTTTTAGAATATAATAAAATTCGTACATCTAGATCTGAAATAGCTAATGTATTCTACGAGTCATATTCAAGTAATGAAAACTTTTCTTAAGAGTTTTTACAATTTAAAGCCAAAGAAGAATTACAAGAATTTAATTATGATAAAAGCGATAACCTAACAATAAATACACCAATACTAGAAGAAGAGTTAACTGAATCTATAACTTCTATTAAAAACTCAGGTCCTCTTGTCTTCCCTAAAATATACCAAACCACCCTTTTAACCGCTCCCCCTTGAATGGTCAGAAAACCCTTCCTAGACTTGAATTTAACAAAGACTAGTAATCAACTTAATGCTTCCTCTATGGTTAAACAATTTTACAGAAGCTTAATGAGTACCAGAATTACTAACATATTTATAGTGTTGCCTCTAAATAAGAAAAAGAAGTGGGATATGCCCTCATACACAACGACTACACTTCTTCTTGATGTGCCTATCAGTTACGAATGTTGGCGATCATCATGGCAATCTTTATCTTATCGCAGCAACGCCGAAAAGTTGCACAGATGTTGTATTGAACCAGATTCTGAGGTTCTTTAACCAAGATGTTCTTCTTCTTCCTGGACCTCGTTTTCCAAATATTTTCCTTGCAGGATGGCTTGAAGGAGAGTATATCTGGATTCATTTCGCATAATATGTCCGAAGAACTGTAACTTTCGAGATTTGATGGTGGTCAGTACTTCTCGATTCTTATTCATTCTTCTGAGGACCTCCTCGTTTGTGACTCGGTCAGTCCACGGGATCTTAAGCATTCTCCGATATAGCCACATCTCAAGTGCTTCCAGTTTTCTGCACGTATCTTCGTTCAAGGTCCACGATTTAACACCAACATGACTACACTGCTTTATACAAAATCTCAAATTTTAGCACAGTATATTCGGGAGAACTATTCCCAATCTACAAAGCATTAGAATATGCACTGAACGCCAACTTAGACAGGTAGCTAATAATGACAGATTCCTAAGTTCCACGAGTAAGTAAGGCACCATTTACTCAACTCATCTATTGTTGCTATTGATAAAGAACCATTTGTACCAACTTCAGCAAAAGAATGCGATTGTAAAATGTATGTGGATTCCGTCAAATACATGTATATATGGTGATAAAAGAGTAGATCCTGCCGCCAAATCTTTAATTAACAGAACGAAGACTTGACAGAACCTACCTATAAGAAAGATTTTCATCACTGGATTAACTCGACATCGGGAGAACGGAGGATTCAAGAATGGAATCAATCTCAACAAAAACTACGAGACATAAAAATAACAGTTAGATGGAAGAATAAGTGTAGCAACAGAAAAGATCAAACTATAATAAACAGACTGAGATTAGGTCATACACGCTTAACACATGAATACCATATTACTGGAAGTGTTTATCCAATGTGCGGTAAGTATTTCAACAGTTTAAGTATTCAAAATTGCTTAACCTTTCAGAGTTAACGTGCGGACTGTGAGTCCGCTTGTCGAATTATTTCTCGATTTCTGTCGATTAATTAGAATTCAGCTTCAAGTGAGGTGATACTCTATTCAGTACAGTTGTGAGAGTTGTGTAGTGCATTTAGTTCCGCTGTTATATTGAACTGCGGAACGTGAATCCGCACGTTATACAAGTTGTCACAAATCTTCAGGTTAGATTAAATTTTAAAATATTTTATTTCTAGGGTAAATAAAAAATATTTGTGTAATTTATAATAGGGAGTGATCTACTGGTTATGTTTTCTGTATAATTGATTGATATAAACTTATTTTTTTACAGATTTTTCTAATAATAAGTTTTGAAAAACAACACCTTATCTTGAAAAGCTTCATGCGTAATTTCTCTCTGATTCTGAATCAGAAATTGAACCTGACAATGACGATGCTAGTTTGGAAGAAGATTTCGAAGAGATCCAGGACCACGACACCGATATGGAAGAAGAAATTGAAGAGCCAATCTCAGAAGTCTTGGATGTTCCACAAAGAGTGTCGCATTTCATTAGTAAGGATGGAACAACTAAATGGAAGAAACATGTAGGAAACCGCCGAATACGAACTCGCAGTGACAATTTAATTAAGGTAAAAATTTCTGGAGTAGTTAGGGAAGTACGAGATATGAAAAGCGCATCAAAGATTTGGAGTTGTTTTTTTACTGAAGAGATTTTGCAAACCATTGTAGACAATACGAATATCTTTATTGAACTGTGTTCTTACAATCTCAGTAATATATCTGCAAAGAAAACAGATATTTTAGAACTTAGGGCACTATTGGGTCTTTTATATATAGCTGGGGTAACCAAAAATAACCACAGAATTGCAGAAGATCTCTTTAAGACAAACGGCTCACCGCCAGAGATTTTTAGATTGACAATATCCCTTGCACGGTTTAAGTTTTTGCTCAGACACATCCGTTTTGATGATAAACGAACACGATTAGAGAGACAAAAATATGACAAATTGGCAGCTGTGAGAGAATTCTTCGATTCGTTTAATTCAAATTTACCTAAACATTTTTCATTATCAGCATATACAACGGTAGATGAAAAACTGGAAGCTTTTCGTGGCAGGTGTGGCTTTAGGGTATATATGCCCAATAAACCTAATAAATACGGCATAAAAATATACGCATTAGTAGACGCAAAGTTTTCTTATACCGCAAATCTAGAGGTGTACGTTGGACAACAGCCACCTGGCCCATATAAAGTTGATACGAGCAATATTTCCCTCGTTCCTCGCCTCTGCAGTCCTATATCTAGTTCTCACAGAAATGTAACAATGGACAATTTTTTTACGAGCCTCAGCTTGGCCGATCTTCTTTTGAACGAACATCATCTGACTATGATAGGCACTGTAAGAATAAACAAAAGAGAGCTTCCACTTTAATTTACTGATCCTAAGAGACCAGAAAAAACAAGTATATTTGGTTTTAGAAAAAAATGTACAATTGTGTCATATATACCCAGAAAAAACAAAAACGTTATTTTACTCTCAACGATGCACCACTACGATTTGCTACACGAATTAACGGGCAAGCCAGAAATAATCATTGACTATAATAAATCCAAAGGAGGAGTAGATTTAGTTGATAAAATGTGTGCCGCCTGCAATTGCGCTCGAGCCACTCGCCGATGGCCTATGGTCATTTTTTATTCTGCAATATAATCTATTCATTTGTAATAAACAAATATAAATCTAATAAGATAGATAAAACGCATAGAAGACATTTTCTAGAAGCTCTTGGTATGGAACTAGTAAACGATTATCTACAACGTCGATGTTTGAATAAACGTATTCCTAGATCAATTAGGTCAAGAAAAAAAGAAATTTGCCATATTGAAGAAGAAATTGCTCCAGTCCCAAATCCACAATGCATTTGCTCCGACTGCCTACAAGATGGTATTTCCGAAGACAGCAGCGAAGATTGACTCAGTTTCAAGTTATAAATTCATTCATGTATCTACTTTACACAGCTCAAACATTTTTTTTTATTTAGTCTTTGTTTAATTTCTTAGAAATAAATGTTATTTAATTGTTTAATTAGTGTCTTTGTGTTTTATAGTACTCAAAATGCGAAAAAGATTTTCAAAGCATGAGTTTAAATACAAATTATAATAAATTTGTGTGTACATGTTTTTTTTTTGTCTATTTTAATTATAATTTAAAGAATCGACCAGTTCTCAGACCGTTTTTCTGAAAATATTTGTTTTTGGTACCTTTTCTAGATTTGCGGACTGCTAGTCCGACGTTATACTTTATGTACCATCATGTCACGTTATCGCTGAAAGGTTAATCGAATGCCCTGCATATTCAAATGAGAGGAAAAAGTGTAACCTACAGAAAACGCTACGCTAGTGTCTAGTAGAAAACTGTGTCTATTCGTCAGTTTTAAGTTTTCTAAAGTCAATAGGAATATACAACCAAATATAAACATCAGTGCGTGTACAAATAAATGAGTAATAGTAAATGCTTCTATTAACACATTGAGTGCCACTATGGAAAAAAACGGTGGGGCCAAATTTTTTTTTCTCAATTTTTAAATGAACGTAACCATAAATAACTTTTTGTGCAAAAAAAAACCTGCAATGTAACAAAACAAAAAACAAAAATGGTGACACGTTGGTCTCAAGCGGCCTCCGAGTTTCAATTTTTGCTTTCAGGCCATATGAGACCAATGGGTCACCACACCATGCCGATGTAATATATTCACAGATTTCGACTCGCAAAGGTTTTGTTCACGGCGCGAACGTTGTTTAAATATCGGATCGGTTCAGTTGTTGTTGAACTTTTGGTGAGTAAATATATCTATTTTTGAGAAAGAACAGCAACGTTTAGAAAAGTTATTGCAAAAATGTTTTTCCGACGAAGGACATGTGAACGATTTTGAACCCGACGGAACATCGGATGAATTTGAACCCGAATCAGAGAACGAGTCTGACTCTGATTCATCAGAATATCAGCCGTGCAAGAAGAAGAAAGTTTTAACAAAAATATGTGGCTCAAAACGCACTGTAAATTTACACGAAGTGAACTTAGGTGCATCGACATCTAGTGAAATTATCCAAGCAGTCAATAAACCACAACACAATATAGCAGATACCATTGAAGCTGTTATTCAACAAATGCAGGTTTTCTCATCAAGTGACGAAAAAGAGGACCAACAAGTTACTAATACTACATATGTCTGGGAGCCAGTCAGTGGCAATTACCTTAAGAAATTTGATTTTGTGGCAAACGAAAATGGTCTGGATTTCGAGCGGAATTGTATGAAACTATGTAAAATAAAACTCCATACGATTTTTACAAATTATTTTTCTACTTTTAGGTGACTAAAACTAATCGCTATGCTGAGCAGTGCATTAAGAAAAACGATTATCCTAATTCTCGAGTAAAATCCTGGAAACAAACTAGGATGAAATAGAAAAACTATTCGGAATTATTCTCTGGATGGGTTTATGTCCATTTCCTGAAGTGAGGAGCTATTGGTCTCGAGACAAAATATATAGTAATTATATCTGCAAAGTTATGCCTCGCAACAGGTTTCAAATTTTACTCAAGATGCTCCATTTCAGCAATAATGCAATTTGCAAAAATTGACGCCCCTATTAGAAAAATTGAGAATTACATTTCAGAGCTCGATTGTACCTGCAGAAAATATATGTATCGATTAAACGTTAGTTCCGTTTAGAGGATGGCTAAAGTTTTTATAGTATATCAAAAACAAACGCCATAAGTTTGGCATTAAGTTGTTCAAGTTATGCCTTGAAAACGGTAATACATATTACTTTATTATATATTGTGGCAAATCCAAACATGAGCAAATGTCAGTTCCATTAAAAATTGTCATGGATCTAATGGACAATCTCTTAGACAAACGACGCACACTTTACACGGATAATTGGTACACCTCTTGCATGTTAGCAACTGAATTATTAAAGGGAAATACCCATCTTGTAGGAACATTACGTGTAAACCGAAAATTCAACCCAAAAGATGTTATTCAAAAAAAACTTAAAAGGATGAAACGGTTGCTGCTGAATGTAAGGAAGGAATTGTGGTACAAAAATGGCGTGATAAACGCGATGTTTTGTGTACTCAGTACTAAGCACACGGCTGAGATGGTTCCAGTGAAGAAAATAGGACAAGACATTTTGAAGCCAAAAATAGTTATAGATTATAATAAATGTAAGGCATTTATTGATCTATTCTATCCGATCAAGTGAAAGCCTATAATACTCCCTTAAGACGAAGCTTAAAATGGTACAGAAAGCTGGCGTTGGAACTCCTAACGGCAACGTGTCTTGTAAATGCTTATATAGATTATCAAGAAATAGCCAATGTCAATATGTCAATTACTAAATTTATACTGGAAGTTGTAAAGGGACTATTGCGGGAAAGTAAAGATTTTATGCCAAATAATGAAGAGTCTGAGGAAGCCTCATATACTGGAAGATGTTGGCCGAGCTAATAGAAGACGTTGCGTTATTTGTTATACGAAGATCACTGAACAATTGGGTTCCAAGGAGGCCTCAAGAAAAACCCCACAAAGTTACCGTTGGATTTATATTTAACATCTTAATATTTTATAAGAAATACTGTCAACCAAATGTAACTAATTATTTGTTAACGGGTTTTTACCCATATATTTATGGCTACATTCATGTACTCCTAGTAAGTATCAACCACACTTTACATTAGCCTTGGTCAAAATTTAAACTTCATGTTCTTTTTAATTAAGTGGTTACATATTTTCTAGGACACTGATGATGGAATCATGGATTCCGAAAACGTTTTGTCTAACATAGCCCGTTTGGGTTTTTAAATATATACCTTTTAAAAAGGATTTTAATTAATTTTTTAATATATGGTATACAGCCAACTACAGGAACGTAGATTCCTTGTGGGTGATATATTCCGTTGTCTGATATCTCAGGAAAGAATGCTAATGATTATAAGCTGTCTACGTTTTGACAACCCCGAAGACCGAGCGAAAAGAAAAGAGAATGATCCTGCTGCAGCAATATCAGGTATTTTTAATAAATTTATAAATAATTGTCAGAAACTGTACTGTATGGGGCAATACACCTGTATTGATGAGATGCTCATAGATTTTAGAGGACGTGTAAAATTTTGCATGTACACGCCAAATAAACCCAACAAGTATGGTCTGAAGGTCTTGATTCTTACTGATGCCCGTACTCATTATTTTTTCAATGGATATATTTATACCGGTAGCGATGGCAAATTATTAACAGATGAAGAAAGACGTTTGGATGTACCAACTTAACCCGTAGTAAAACTTATTCAACATTTTATAAATACCAACAGAAATGTAACTGCAGACAATTGGTTCTCCTCTATTGAACTTGCAAATGAGTTGCGACAAAGAGGATTAAGTTATGTAGGCACGCTTAAGAAGATTAAGAAAGAAATTCCCACCGAATGTTTACCCAACCGGAAGAGAGAAGTAGGGGGTTGTATCTACGGTTTTACTAAACATATTACAATTGTGTCTTATGTTCCAAAGAAAAGCAAGGCTGTACTTTTGGTTTCTACGATTCATCAACAAAAATACACTGATGTTAAAACTGACAAGCCTGAAATGATTGTCTTTTATAATGAAACCAAAGAGGGTGTAGATGCTCTAGATAAAAAATGTACAATTCATAGTTTGAGTAGACGTACTAGACGTTGGCCTATGGCGGTATTTTATTCTATCATCGACATCGCAGGAGTTAATTCATATATATTACACCAAAGCTATCCAGAAGCAAATAATATACTACGGGCAGAATTTGTAAAGCTGCTCGCCAAACAACTCGTTGAACGATATTTGAATAGAAGAATTATCAACCAAAGACTTCCAAGAGAATTGAGAATGAACATCAGTAGAATACGGAACAAACCGATGATTGATGAAAACGTACATCCCGATATGAACTAAAAACGAAAAAGATGTGGGCTCTGTCCAACGTAAAAATGATAAAAAGACTAAGAATTCATGTGATGTTTGTAAGATATCAATGTGTGATAATTGAAGGGCTGAGTGGATGAAGGAGGTATGTAACATTTTTACAAAAATCTAGTTATTCTCGTAGATGAAGGAGGTATGTGTTAATATGTTTTGTGGAACTAACAGTAGCACTCTAAGAGCCATATTAAGAGAAATACTAATGTCCGGAAGGAGGTATGTATCAACAACTACTTATATTTGTAGTGGATGAAGGAGGTATGAAACATAAATAGCACATACCTCCTTCTTCCACTAGTGTCCTGATCAAGTTCTGTAACATACCGCCTTCATGCACGTAACAGCTAGCTGTGAATAAGCTGTTCACCATTTGACAAAAACGATTGTTATGATTAACACGTGTTTTGCGAATTTAAGTTGTGTTAAGTAATATTGCTCACATTGATAATTGAAATGACTTCAAGGGGAAAGATAATGTTACAGTTAGCTTTAAATGATAATATTTTAACTGCCAGCGAGAGTATTGACAAAAATATAATACAAACCATGAAAAATGAGAATTCTAACCTACAAATGCCAATTTCATCAACAAGTAGTGACTATTCTACAGGCAAGAATGAAGTTCGCCAAGAAGAATGTAAGTATCTTTTTTATAAAATATGAAATTCACGTAGGAATATTTTGTTATATTCAATGGTACCTATTTTTTATTGTTATAGGGAAAGTGCCATATACTTTCACAATGTGTCCAAGTGTTAACTTGGAGGTAAACAGTTCTGCTCTGACTTCAAATGTATAGTTTAATATCTTTTGTTTTTTTAATCAAACAGATATTCGAAATTACAAGTAATACTACAGTTTTCCTTATGTAAAAACTGACATTAATTAAAATTAAAAAATCTAACAAAATATTTCCAACTGTTATTATTATGAATATGGAAATTACCAAATTTGGCAAAAGTTTGGCAAAAAGAAGAAGAGAATGATATACTAATGGAGGATAATAACATACTAGTAAGTCAGTCAAAATCTAATGAAAATATTGTTGGACAAAATGAAAAAGAGCATATATTGCCTACAGTCCATCGCAAAAAGAAACATTTCCAACCAAAAATAAAAGTAAGTAGAAAAAGGCAACGAAATGTTGATGAATGGAAGAAACGAAATGCTACACTCTGCAGGCAAAGAGGAGAGGCCTACAAAAATTATAAAGGTGAGTTGAAACCTGCTAAGAATATTGTCAAAGGTACTAATTTATGCCCCGAAAAGTGTCGCCTACAGTGTTCCCAGGTATTTACAATTGAAGACAGGGAAAAAATTTTGTCATCGTGGTACAAACTGGATATAAATGCTAAAAACTCTTTTCTGTATAATAGTATCAAAATAATCCCCACACACCGACAAAGAACTGGAGCTTTAAAACACAAGACCGCATCATTCCAATATAACGTAACATACGGGGCAAAACAAACTATTACATGTAAACGAGCTTTTGTTTCGTTATACAACATTAGCATGAAGAAGGTTGACTTAATCCAAAAGCAAATTAAGATGGGTTTAGCTGCTCCTCTACCAGACAAAAGAGGAAAACACTCAAATAGACCCAATAAAATTCAAGATGATGTAGCTTATATAATCCAGCATATTTCAAGTTTCCCTTCAGAATTATCTCATTATTCAAGAAACTGCAATATCCATAAGAAATATCTGTCTCCGCTTTTATCGCTTCCTATTATGCATAAACTTTATATTGATACATGTAATGCAGACAAAGTCCAAAATCGATTTAAAGTTAAAGAATGCACGTACCGCAATATTTTTAACAATGAATTCAACTTATCGTTTGGACACCCGAAAAGTGACACTTGCAGCACTTGCTATTCTGGTGCTGCAAATGAGGAACATATTGAAAATTATAAAGCAGCGTTTGAGGCTCAGAATATCGACAGGGAACTAGCCAAAAATTCAGATGGTGTTGCATATATGACATTCGACCTCCAACAAACGATGCCGTTGCCTAGACTCAGTACTTCTAAAGCATTTTACCTCCGCCAAATGTGGTTCTATAATTTAGGCATACATATTATAACTAAAGAAGTTGATAAAACCATTTTTTGTACATGGACTGAAGACCAAGCATGCAGGGGTAGTAGTGAGATCGCTAGTTGTCTTTTAAGAACCATTGAAGTTGAGCTGGCACTTAAACAAAAAAATCATTTAATTATTTGGACAGATTCGTGTGCAGGGCAGAACAAAAATTTCCTAATTGTGTGTGTTTATGAGTATCTTATACAAAAAGGAATATTCCAAATAATCGACCATAAGTTTCCTGAAGTAGGTCATTCCTACTTGGATTCAGACCGGGATTTTGGCCGAATTGAATTAAGGAAACATCAAACTATTTGTACTCCACAACAATACCGTGAAATTATTGCATCTGCCAATAAAAAGAATAATATGGTTATTGATATGCAACATCATTTCAAAGACACCGAGAACCTTCTAAATAAAATGCAACTGATGAATAGAAAAAAAGATGTTCTAAATGAAAAAGTATATTTCCGTGATGGCATTAAATGGATCCGTGTAGATACCTATGGGTCCTACCTCTTCAAGGAGAGTTTCGATTATGGTACTCCTTTTAAAAAAGTCAATATTTTTAAAAATTTGAAAAAGCCCTCCACACTTTCCGAAGATTTTGACATTCCAAGACTTTTCAGGAAAACCGGTGCACTATCAAAAGAGAAAATTGATAACTTAACACAACAACTTCCCTTCGTTCCAGAACAACACAGGTGGTTCTATGAGCTTATTTTGTGTGAAAATAATGAATAAACTTAAGGGGTGACAATTTTCGATATCCTTGGTGTTATTAAAATATGTATACGTATTAAAAATAAATATTATTTTGAATATCTACACAACAGTATTTTCAATTGTATGCATATAACCTGTTTTATCCTTTAGACAAAGATGAAATATACAAAATATTTGTGGAAGAACGAGGTATGTACACAACATCTTTTTTTTTTGTCTGGTTAGCAGATATTTAAACATTTTCTCAACTTCCATATTAATTTCACCACTAATGAGAACAGTATTATTATTTAAGCATTTGAAAACCAATAACTACAAAAAAGTTCTACAATGAAAACTTTGGGGTCAAATATCTCAAAACTTACTTTTTGTTACATACCTCCTTCATCCACTCAGCTCTTCAATTGTAGAGCTAACATTTGTAAAGAATGTGCAAAGTAACTTGTTATTTGAATTCCAAAATTGATCAAATTTGGGTGTTGTAGTTTTTTATATGGGGAGTTTATTTTTTCGGTGTATTTTATTTTTTCATATTTCGTATATTTAATCTTTAATTTTCTATAACTATGAAAATAGCAGTGCAGTGCGGTTATATTTTTGGATTATGGATGTAGAAGAGTGTGTTATTCTGTGCTACATATTAAAGAAAAAGAAACTGAAAAGACGACGTAATTTGTGGGTTCATCCTATTGTAGAATTAAGAGAAACCAAGGGAACGTATAGTTTGCTGTATCAAGATTTATTGCAAGATCCATCGAAGTTTTTTAACTATTTTCGAATCTCTGTGAAGTCGTTTGAAGAACTTTATAAAATTTTGGAAATTCAATTGAGTAAAAAAGACACAACTATGCGTAGAAGTATTTCATCAAAAGAACGGCTTTCTATGACTAAGTTAAAGTTAAAGTCTATGACTTAAATTTAAAATAAATCTGTGTACTTATCTCCAATTTGTAAATTGTTTACCTCGCCCTAAATAAAAAATGACAGTATTCCTTTCGCAATAATGTAGTTTGATATTCGTTAAATAATCTTTCTTTCTTTCTTTCTCCCCTTCCTTTTACCCTAACAGGGTGTCGGATCGTTAAATAATCAAAATTCCAATTGGCAAACTTTTAAAACTAAACTGTATATACGTATGAAACAAAATACCTATATATTTATACTAAAAACATGTTTATTTCTTACAATATTCATTTTGCTGTCATGGCCTCAAAATTTTCGCACATTTGCTTAGAAATTTCGACCCAGCACTGCTGCTTTTTATTTCTATTGCAGTAATCTGGCGATGCTGTATCCCTTAGACAGGGATTTGATTGTACCAAACAAATAAATTTGTCATTATCAAATACAGCACGCTCCATTATTTACGCTATATTCAGAAAACACCTTCTTTCTTTCGTTGCTCATTCACAATTATTCGACAGAAAATTGCGCGTCTGTGGAATGTGGTGCAAAAGTATTCGTATCTGAAAGCGTTCATTTAACGTAATGGTTCTTCTGTATCTGGCATACGCATTCAGTCGTCGGCGACAGGAAGGTTCGAGATACTGAATTCGGTATCTCGCATACTGTATCCCTCGCGCGTCGCGTGTGAAAAGCTCCATTTGAGTCTATGTAATATCTGCGTCTCGGATACGCGTATCTCGGATACAGTATCCTCGTCTGAAAGGGGGCTAAAACCCTTTGACTGGACGACAGCGGATTGACCTTGGCTCGACAGGCGATAAATACAGGTTAGTTTGCTTTCGTTCCGGTTTCACCTCATTTCTATCTGACAATATTTGCTGTATTTTATTGCTATTCTAAGTTGAAATTTTACTAACTGAATTTTTACATTCATTTTAGATGTAGTAACGACGCAGTATTTATAAAAATCGCATAGATTAATTAATAATTTTGATATTTCTTTCCATTAAACATATAGCGATATATTTCAATTTTTCTTTGCTAAAATACATGTATACAGGGTGTGATAAATATACAAATTTAAAATGACTTCTGCTAAAGTTAATCGTACTTCAATCAAAGCAATCCTTACTCGTTTTGGTAATTATTTTAACGCGATTAAGGATTTGAGATGAAATGATGATGAAATTGATTTATACAAACTACAACTACGATTAAATAAAGCTGAAACATTGCTAGACGATTTCAATACAGCTCAATCAACTATTGAACACAAGATAATGACTTTGATGCTAATTGTGAACACAATTGTCACAAGAGAGAGCGATATTTGAAAACGATTTTTACAAAATCATTGCAGCTAACAAAAAACTAACTAGGTACTTCTTTCACAGATACAAATAAACTTAATAACAATGATAGCATTAGCTCTACGGAAATTAACTTTCATTACTTTACGTTTAATATTCGTTTTCTACATATTGTTCTGAAGCTATTTTCTTGTGGCATTTTAAATTAATTACTATTTAACTGGGAATAAGCCACAATTAAAGGTTAAAATACGTTTATTGACGTTTCAATTTCCACTTCGGAAATCGTTCTCAAAATACAAACATTAGTAAATTAAACAAATTTTGTTTTTGTTACTTAGTGAAAAATTCTTCTAATAATTTAATTTTATCTGACTCATCTATATTGACAATTCAGACATACAGTATACATTTTAAAGTAGACGACTTTAAAATGATATTGCCAATATTGGCAATGCTAAATGAGACCAATTGTGTCGCGAATTCCTCGGCAGAATGTAGTAGGATCTGGTTACCCATATTGAAAGAGGAAGTTATTAAAAAGAAAATACCAGTATTGGTAAGTCAATAACATATAGAGAATACATCATTTATATATTTTTTAAATAACAAACATATAAAATCGGAATTTGGTATTTATTGAAGGTAAACTAAATGCAAGATCAAATACTTACCATGTCGGGATAGTATTATGAGGTTTTTTTCCTGGTTTTTCCCTCATAATTTACTATGGAATCACTAACAGGAGAATTTTACTGTCATCATGGCATGTATTTGTCTTTTTAAAGACGAATTACATGTTATGATCTTTTCTGACGGATATTCTCAAGTTAAAGTTGATTTCATGTAATCGAATGAACTATCTTATAAGTAAAGTCGTCCCAGGAACGCAACTCAACAATCTTTGCAACAATCAGAACAAACTTGCGGCTTTCCCTACAAGGAAAAGCAGCTGACAAAGTTAAATCATTATAATTGTGTGATGCAAATTATGACATAATTGGAAGCTACTTAAAGATCGTTTTGAAGACAAACATATTCTTATTAAAAATCACATTAACTCTTTTTGATTTACCTACTCTAACAAAAGAATCTTATCACGGCTTAACTTCAATTCGCGACGGAATCGAGAACTTAAACGCATTAAAAGTGCTACAACGGTCTACTGAACATTGGAATAATTTAATCATATACCTTGTTACTAATAAATTTGATAACACAACAAAACGAGCTTGGGAATCTCATACTGATGCAAAGAACATTCCAACCTTGCAAAATTTATTCACTTTATTGGAAGAACGCTGTCGTATCTATCACCATTAACTCAGCATCAGTACGACGATCACACGAAACACACTGCACTGAAACAATCACATAGACACACAACCACTGAAACTAATTCACTTGTGACACATTTTTAAAACTAACAGCTGTTGAAAAATTAAATACTGCGAAACGTTTGAGGTTATGTATCAACTGCCTAGGCACTAATCATGTAACACGAAACTGAAACTCTTCTTGTTGCAGAAAATGTTGGATAATACATCACACTTTGCTTCACTTTCAAAATAATGAAAGGGAGCAGATCCAATCTACTAAGAGCACTTCAAAAAACGATATTGGATCTATCCCCAGCACTTCGAATGAAATTGTCAGCTTGACAACTAGTATTTCCGTACTACCTCAGACACTTCTTTCAACTGCTTGTATTACAGTGTTTGGATAACTTCAACAATCCACATCAGTGTACAATGCTTGATAGTGAAAGCCAAATAAATTTCATTTCTGACACCAATACTCTATAATTGACTAACATTCAAATTGACAGTTCCATATCCGGAATAAATCAACCACAAACTAAGGTTACAGAATCAATATTTGTGTCAATCAATCTATCAATAAGTGGAAGAGAGGACAAAAATACTGAACGAATAAGGACAGACAATTTAAGAAGTCGTCGACAATTTACTCGTATATTTTCTACAAAAAGAGGATACTCACGAGAGAATAGAAGTACGTCCGACAATATTTATGAATACATAGTCAGCCACACATATGAAAATTAGAACTATTCTCATAAAAAAAGGCAATCAGTTGTATGTGCTTAAGATGGAAGAGACAAGCATGGACACCAATTGAAAACATCTGATACTGAAAATTATGTAAAAGCTCATATTCAGATGTTTCCAGCAGTTGAAAGTCATTACTCTCGTAACAGAACAGAAAAGAAATATTTACGATCAGACTTAAATATCTCCAAAATGTACAGGTTATACAAGCTTTACTGTGACGAAAATGAAATTTCTTTGATACAAGAATGATACAGAGCTCCTGTTTATTGAAAAAATTGAGCGAGATGAAGAACTTTGGGCTCGAATGATAGAAAAGCTCAATAGTTTTTTTATAACTGTTTTTTACCGGAAATGTGCCACTAGTATTACTGGTGATCGTAAAAAACTTAATGCTTTTTAGCGAAATATTTCGCACAGTAAAATTTTTCGCAAACATTACAAAATGTAGAAACAAGTTTAGGTTTCTTTTGAACTTCTTTACAGCCTTTTGTTCCAACTGTTTTAGTGTAACATTGGTTATAACGTTTTGTGTTCTTCCTATTGTTTGTAGTTTTGGCGTCAAATGTAACAAGCATATACTTTACAGTAGTTCAGCCATCGGACTGTAATTGAATAAACTAAAAATTAGCCTATCCCGAAATGAGATAACTTGCTGTTTTGGTGTGTTGAAGGAATTATATATTATTAAAATATGGATGACAGCTGTATTCAATAAAACTTCAATTGCAGCTTTATGGTACCAGCGAACAGTTTTTCTCAGAGATGAGAAATAGCTTGCAAGTTGATCTGAGACGTTAACACCATCTTTTTCTTTGTTGTAGTCTATATTTATTATTGCTTCAGGTTTAATTATAGCTCCATCATCTTTCTTATGTTCACCTGTCTCTAACATGTCGATTCCATGTTTGGTCGTCCAGAAGAGAACATCAAGTTTATCGTGCCATTTGCCTATTACAATGCCATCACGATGTTCCTTTCCAATTATCTCTCTTTTTTTAATTTTGCCGAAAGTATATATTTTGAAATATATTTTCTGTTTTTACGTAGTGTCCCTAATAAGTATCTATTAGCATCTAATAATTGTTTTGCTAAAGGAACAGGCGTGTAGTAATTATCGGTTATTACAACTCTTCCTTTATATAGCTAGTCTTTTGCTAAATCTAGTACAATTTTTCACGATAAATCCTGCCCTTTATTAACCATTTTGGCGGTATACATAATCATTTTTAGAGTATAACCTGCAGGATTACATAATTTAAACAGTTTTAAGCCATAGGGGTGACACTTTGAAGGTATATATTGTTTGAACAGTAGTCTTCCTCGAAGGGAAATCATACTTTCACCAACAGCTAGTATTGAGCCAGGATTACATTGTTGATAAAAAAGTAATGGTGTCATTTCAAATAATTTTCTAATTTATAGCAACGATCGTTTGGTAAAGCAACCGTGTTATCAGCAAAATGTAAGAATCTCAAAAGAAGCTGAAATCTGTTTCTGGTCATTACAGAAGAAATAAAAATAAAATTATACAATGGTGACTTACTCCAATAATCAACAATTTTTGAAAGTTATCATATACATAACACAACCCAAAAATTTCTTCTTTATTGGTTTCCATGCATGAATTCTGGATAATCTGCTATAACGTTGTGTATTTTTTACCTGCGCAGAATTTCTGTCAGTTTCCTAAACAATTAGTTGTAAAATTTTATCATCGGTCAGTTTCCTGTATACATTAAAAGAAGTCAGTTCGGTTCTATGTTGAGGATAACTATCATCATAGACATATGATTCATTACCAGGAAACTGCATATCGAGACGTAAATGAGTACAGTCATCTTTATACCATTCATGGTCATTATTTTGCTGGTCGCTAGATTATACCGATTGTTATGCATTTTCATCCAATAAGCTTGAATCACTGTTACATTCATCTTCTTTATCAGATTCTTTTTAGTCACTCGGATTGTATTCTGAACCAGATAACAAAAATTCATCAGAATCCTCCTCCTCTAACAATTGGAGCAACTCTGCCTCTGTCAACTTTTTATTTTTATTTGACATACGCTGCGTTTTACTTGTACCTGGTAAATTATCCATGATCTGAAAGACAAACTACAATTAAAAAAGTACTTTACTAGCACCATTTTTCATTAATTAAATGTAAGCAAAACGTTTGAGGATATATAAAATAAATACTGTAATATTTTGTTTATCCTTACAAATAATCCAGCAACAAGATTTATACGAATATACTGCATATACTCACTTCAAATAATTTCAAATATACCAAAAAAACTGCTAATTCCGTAGAAAAACTTGATAATTAATACTACTAATCGATTCTACAACGCCTTACTACCAACTGTCATTACAAGTACAAGCTATTTACGACGCTATCGCGCCTAACAAAAGAACATAAGCAAGCTATGGGTTCCTAGTGTGACACAGTAAAACTATTTGAGCGTCCTCACAGTGCCGACCGTTATAATAATTCTGGCTATGGGTTCCTAGTGTGCCACAGTAAAATTATTTGAGCGTCCTCACAGAGCCGACCGTTATAATTCTGAAAGTTAAATACGCACAAGTAACACAGGTGATTCTAATGGCATAATTGTAATCTGTTAGTTAGGATCGCCGATCATCCTTGTGGCAGCCAATGTGTTAAATTTAATTTTTTGATAGATTTCAAAATCATAAAGGATGGAAGGCAAGCGTAAATACGTATTTCTGACTATTTGATCATCATCAGTACAGGCAGGTAAGTTAGGATAGGAGAATGTTAACTTGGAAACAGGTCACTAAAGGAAAAATGCAACCTATTTGTGGCAAAAATGTTAGAAAACTCGTGAGGTTTTCAGAGCAACAACTAACACATCTATGGAGGAAGCTGCAACTCCCTTAAGAAAAGAATGCCTAACGTTTAGAACGTTTCAAACATCAGAAAAAGCTTAATGCATATTTATATATATATATATATATATATATATATATATATATATATATATATATATATATATATATATTGTTATGTTTTATTTGTGAATGGTGAACAATGAGTGTTTTTTTAATGATATATATATATATATATATATATATATATATATATATATATATATATATATATATATATATATATATAGGGTTTTTATCGCGGTTCTCAAAGAATTAGTTTGTAAGCACCTTTTTAAATTATCTTTATTATATCTATTATGAAACACACATATATATCTAACATAACCAATGCAAAATTTAAAATAAACTATCTTTAAATTGAAATTCTTATGAAACTAATTAAATTATATAGACAATGTAAAATTTAAACAATCTTTAAAATTGAAATAATTATGACACTAACTAAATTATATTAACAAAATTTTGTACCTTTCTTTAACTGAATGCCTAAATGAAAATGTTCTCCAAAATAAAGATTTTAATCACCACTCAATGTCTTCGTTCTCAGCCTCGGTTATCCTTGTTTTTGTGAAAATTACTTTTTCCAATTATCAGCTTCCACCAATTTAAAATATTTTCTTCTTAACAGCATTTATATATATATTCTTCTTTTCAATATACCAATCTCCAATCACCAAATATTGTATAATTTAATTTTCAATTTATACTTTCTTCCATTATCCAATTACCATTTTTACATAACATAATTTTTAATCTTCAATAATATTATCTTTATACTGTTTATTAATCTTCATGAAACTTATTATATTGAACATCTGGACCTTCTGACTATCTTGAACTTACTGAACAATTGACTTCACTAACTAAATGTGTCTATCTTCTAACTAACTTTCTTACTAACTGACTGGCCTCATAGTAACTGTAACTGATCTGGTAACTGATCACTGATGCCAAATCACCGGGTATCTATATCTTTTTCCATGTTCCAGAATCATCTGGCCAGAAATCATGTTCGATTTGTTCCATCTCCTACATGCCTGAATTTTCTGGAACAGTCCATTCGCAAACAAAGCCATCTCCGGTGATCTAGAGAATTCCTTACTTTTCTATCGAGAATTTTATCGACATTTAGGCTTTTCAGATCAGAATATAAACTTAAATCAGTGACTATATATAAACTAAACATTTTTAAACTAACATATTATTATAACCCCACATATTCGTAAATTCTTATTCAAATGTCATTTAAATGTATAGTTGGTTGTCTATGCACATGGCTCACTTAAATATATTTACAATATTATAATTATAAAAAAAAATACTTTTTACACTTATCACACAATATCATTTCAATATATATATATATATATATATATATATATATATATATATATATATATATATATATATATATTTTAGTGGATTTTCTTGGGCTTAGGTTCATAAAAAAATGTTGATTTGATACTAAGACATTTTCATATATTTTTTTTTGACTTACCAAGCATGTAAAATTCGATACTAACAAGTAGACGTCACAATTAAAATACAATTAAAAACATAGGACATACCCACTAAGTCACTACATGTAAAATGTATTTTAAATCTAATGTGTTGTTTATTGATGTTAGTTTATCGTTTAAACAATCAGTTATTTTAACATCATAGGCGTTTTGAGATTGTCTTTTTATGTGTTTTTAAATTAAGTTAAAATATATTTTGTTCAAATTTTTGACATCTTTTTTATCATTTATTGCATTATTACTTTTTTTTATTTGTATAGACTCTAGAAGCTCTCTCTTCTTCCTGTTGGTTTCACTTTTTAGAATCTTGGTTTTCTCAAAATCAAATTTATGTTTTTTTTTCGTTTTCATGTTTTGTAAGGGCGGTTGAGTTTTTTTTGTCATATTTGTGGGAACGTATTCTTGAGTTAAGAGCTGACTGGTTTGTCCAATATTAACTACATCACAATTCGAGCAGGGAATTTCATATACAACATGCGATCTTTTTAATAGAGGGGTTTTTGTTTTTAATCTTGTAAAATTATTTTTCAAAGATTGTGCCCTTTATGAGCAACCGTAATATTATGTTTGGACAGAAGGTTTGCAATTTGTTCTGATAATCCTTTTATATAGGGAAGAGACATATAGTTTTTCTTTACCGTGTTGGTTTCATTGTTATTATTGTTATTGTAAAATTTTTGCAGTCGCGATTTGAAAGTGTTGTCTATAAGGTTATGTGGGTATGAATTAAGTGTTACTGCTGTTTTTGCTTTTTTAATGGCCTGGGGTCTATTGATAGGATCGGATAATCTAATAGCTCTATCGGCGAGTCTGATAACTACTGATTTCTTTTAAAACAGGGGATGATGAGAGTTGAAATTCAGATATCTCGACGACCAGGTTTTTTTGGTGTACCATGAAGTAGTTATCGTGCTGTTTTCTCTATGTAAGGTAAGGTCCAGAAAATCAATTTGATAATGTTTTTCAATTTCTAATGTGAATTTTAGTTTTTGGTGAAAGTTATTGAATTCATTTAGTAAAATATCCATTTTATCCTCTAGTGCTGTATGTAATATGACAAAAAAACTCAACCGCCCTCACAAAACATGAAAACGAAAAAAAAAACATAAATTTGATTTTGAGAAAACCAAGATCCTAAAAAGTGAACCCAACAGGAAGAAGAGAGAGCTTCTAGAGTCTATACAAATAAAAAAAAAATAATAATGCAATAAATGATAAAAAAGATGTCAAAAATTTGAACAAAATATATTTTAACTTAATTTAAAAACACATAAAAAGACAATCTCAGATCGCCTATGATGTTAAAATAACTCGATTGTTTAAACGATAAACTAACATCAATAAACAACACATTAGATTTAAAATACATTTTACATGTAGTGACTTAGTGGGTATGTCCTATGTTTTTAATATTATTTTAATTGTGACGTCTACTTGTTAGTACCGAATTTTACATGCTTGGTAAGTCAAAAGTAACTTTTAAACCTTATTATGTCTGTCATAAAATGTTTTTTAGTCAATATTACTTCTTGAAAAAGGCATGGATTTCCTGCCGAAACGTCGAAAAAATATATGAAAATGTCTTAGTATCAAATCAAAATTTTTGTATGAACATAAGCCCAAGAAAATCCACTAAAATATATATATATATATATATATATATATATATATATATATATATATATATATATATATATATATATATATATATCTACGGCATTAAGTGAACTCCGCCCATGTTAAAATTCAGGTTCAATTGAGCTCCGTGGTCAAGTGGATACCGATATACGGAGCTCACTTGACAATTCCGTAATATTGGTTCAGTCGATTCATCAACATGTAGAGTTTAATAATTTATAAAAATTTTTTGGAGCCCGTAAATACCCCTGTATCATAAATGTATATCGTTTAGTTCACGTGTATATATTATAGGGGTCGTTCAGATCTTTTTCATTGTATAGTTGAACCATACGTTTATCGGTTTAAGTAAGCTCTGAGAGTTTGGCAACTGTGCGATTATACCGTATATTTTCAACATATACCCTGAACGGTTTATATGGGCTCCTTATTTTTATCTACTATTTGTAGACAGTGTAATGTCATATGCATTACACTGTGTAACAGAGGATATCTTATTACCTGGTATAACTACGTACTAAAAGGTAACTGGTTCTTTAAAAAACAGGTATATAGATACAAAAGGATTTCGGCTTATTATTTAATGGAATGTTCGCTTGCATAGAAAATTTTATTTTTTCTGCATTTTTAGAAATGTTGTTTTTTTATTTAATATAATTTTATTAGTTCAATGCCGAATTGGATGTTTTTTTTTATTACAGAAATTTCGTAATGTATTTTGTTTACGTGAGTATGTCTTTGTACGTTTTATGTAAGCACCCGATTAATAAAAACTACTTTTATTTCATCTACTCTTCTGCGATATCTTGTATAAAGCTTTTTTATTATTTTAGTTCTGGTCTTATTTGTATACTCATATGATATCTCGATAGAAGGTTATCTCAAAATAAATATGGTTAAGTGCTGCAATAGATATTTTTGTGTTTAAATGGGTAGTAGTGTGCACAAAAAGAAAGAATGGTTAATTTGTCTATCAAGGTATATTCGGCAGCAGAAGCATATAGTGCAAGCGTCTATGTTTTAAAGGCGGAAGGACGTACGCCTCATTTTTAGCTGACAAGCTTGCGAAGAATATTATTTCTGGTCCTCAATTTACCTTTTAGTTTTAAACAATGATCTGTGACTGATCCCGTGGGATACAAACTATTTTCAAGAAATTTATAGGAAGTCTACAGTTCAACAATTTCATGACATTATTGGATGTTCAGTTTGTGAAAGCGTCTATGTTAGGGAAATTGAGGAGCGCACATGAGTTTTTCAGGGGTTTTGGCTGAAAATTGATTCATAGTTTATTTTTATTGTGCAATAATAGGTGTATCGTCTTTATAATATTAGTCCTATTATCTACCGGTATGAGTTGATCGTTTGGGTAAATGTTATACAGTGTAGGTGCTTTTATGCTACCCCAAGCGAGACCGTTTTTCATCTGCTATTCTTAACATTGAGTGATACAAAAAATATTCTCTTGTGTAGGCATACGCAAATAATATAAGTGAGTTTGTTATCTAAGGGGATATCATATAGTTTTTCGAGAAATATTTGGTAATTTAAGGTGTTGTAAGCGGCATTTAGATTGAAAAATACCACCCCTGATACCCGATATTTTTCGTACCCGTCTTTGATGTGTTGGGTAAGATTTAGCATTTGTAATCTACATGATCTTCCCTATCTATAGCCACTTTTGTTTACAGATTTTGTAATAGTGCTCAGATCCTCAATGTCGGTAGATGTATTATTTTTCATTAAATATGTAGATGGTGGATCCAAGCTGAACATCGTTGAAAGGTTCTCTGAAAGCTGACTGGTGTTGTCCTTTCTTACTTTGAGTTATTCTTTGCTTTTTTTTCCGACAGAGATAGCATGTCTATATCTATAATGTGGTTTTCAGCGATAAGCTTTATACCAAATACCCTACGTTAGGCCCTATATGTGTTTCCTGCACTAGAAATGAGTCAGATTCGTATTTAGCGCATATGTCTGATAAGTTTAAGTAAAGTAAAGTTTCTTGATCTCTAGATACACCCTTAACAGTTATATACATATGTTATTAGAATAGTTGGTACTAAAAAGGACCAATTTGACAAAATCATATTAAAGGGGTTACTGACGAATTAGCAGATTAATTATTTAATCATTACCCTGGGTATGCCCGATTGTTCTGATCTTCTTAGTACTTAAATTTTCGTAAAGGCTCGTTCTTTGAACCCCGTAAGTAATGCCTAATATTTTACTTTTTATTGAAAATTTAAATTTTACATGCCGTGTATTACTTTTTGACGATATTTCGAATCAGATTTGTATAGTAATAATTTAAGGTATTAAAGAGCCTGTTTGTGGAAAATAAATAAGTTTGTAATATCGTTCGTAACTCATATATAGATAATAAAAAAATAAACAGTTAAAATAGGTGTAAAAAATTTCAACTTCATACATGGCGCCATTGTTCAGGTGATGATGGGCTTATCACAGATATCAAAGGTTACATTTTAATTCAAGGTTCTATTTGCGTATTTTCAATATTAAAAGAGTAGGAAAAGACATGTTTATGCTTTTATTTATTTTTTAAATCTATTCTATTTTCTTTCTAGAGTTCCGTCTTCTTTGAGCGACCTGTGGTCTTTTTTCAATTGGGCACTTGTCTAAGGCTATGACAAATACTCTGTCCTCTGCTATTCTACATTAATATGACTGATTCATTTTCTCTTTCTTGCAGCTATTTTATTGTTTATCCTGTCAATCCTGTGTATCTTTTTCTTCTTCTTCTTTTTCTTTTTATATAGACATTACTCTGTCTGTTTTTCAATGTGTCTCCAGTAAGTTGCCGTTCCATGGTTTTCGTGGTCTTCTTGCTGATCGTCTTCCTATTGGGTAACCGTCTCTTGCCATGTCTACTACTCCATTTGTTGTCATTCGGCTTATATGATCGTTCCATTCTACTCTTCTATTTCTTAACCAGTTCTTAATGTTCTTCACCTTGTATCTACATCGTATATCTGTACTTCTAGCTCTGTCCCATAGTGTCTTACCATCAATTTTTCTAAGTGTTTTTATCTCTGTTGTTTCTAACATCTTTTTTGTCCTCTCTGTGTCAGGTCTTGTTTCTGCTGCGTATGTCATTATTGGTCTGATAACTGTTTTGTAAATTCTGCCTTTGGTTTCTTTTCCGATATTTTTATTTCTTCATATTGTTTCATTTAAGCAGCCTGCGGCTCTGTTTGCTCTATTCAGTGGATCTTCCACTTAAGTTTCGAGATTTCCGTAGCTAGATAATGTGATACCTAGATATTTAAACTCCATCACTTGTTCTATTATCTGACCTTCCAGCTCCAATTAACATATTAGTAAACTTGCTGTTGAAACCACGCATTTTGTCTCTTTTGAAGAAATTAACATGTTAAATTTTCTGGCGGTTATATGAAATTGGTGTAGCATACGTTGTAAATCATCTTCACTTTGAAGGAATAGTATTGCGTCGTCTGCATAGCAGATTATTTTAATTTGTTTTTCTCCCATTTGGTATCCTCTTTTATTTCTTACTTTTTTATTATTTCATCCACAATCCGGTTGAACAATAAGGGACTCAGGAAATCTCCCTGTCTTATCCCATTACCAGCTTCAATAGGGTTGGTTAGTTCTTCTTCTACTTTTACTTTTATTGTGTTGTTTTGGTATATATTTTCGATTGTTTTGATTATTTAATGAAATTGACATTAATTTGATAGTTTTCATTTTATTAGTACTGATGGTATATAACTAGCATCTGTTGGTACTATATATCAATTTGAACATGTATAAGTAAGAGCACTCTTGTTAGTAATTTCAGTGTAAATTATGACGAAACCAGAAATAACCCATAATATTATCCCACACCTCAAAGTTCTGCCTCGCGGTATCTGGGAGATGCAATAATTCGCTTTTGATAGATAAAAACAAAAACCCACTAAGACGAACACAACATAAATCAAAAAAATCCGTCAACCTGTCAATAGGGACATACAATATTAGATCAATGTCTACGGATGAAAAAGTACATGAATTGGAAGAAGAATTAACAAACATAAAATGAGATATCATAGGCCTATCAGAAACTCGACGAAAAGAAGAAACCCGAATACAGCCTATGTCATACTTAAAATAAGAAGAACATCAATTAAAATTATCCAGGTATATGCCCCCATGACAGCTTATGATGACGAAGATATCGAACTATTTTATGAAGATATATCAAAGGCTATGGAAGAACATAAAAATCGTCTTATACTACTAATTCGAGATTTCAATGCCAAACTGGGTAGAAAACTAAACAAGGAAGAAACTAAAACAGGAGATTTCGGGTATGGTCAGAGAAATGATAGAGGTGCTACTTTGATGAACTACCTAGAAGAAAAGCATCTATACGCAATGAACTCCTTTTACAAAAAGAAGCCCCTACGAAAGTGGACATGGATCAGCCCTAATGGATCCACAAAAAATGAGATCGACTACATACTGTCCACGGAACGATATATCATTAAAGTTGTAACAGTTCTTAACAGATTCACAACAGGTAGCGATCACTGGATGGTCAGAGCAAAAATTAGTGTTGACGGTAACTAGGAAATGAAAAGAAAAATAATTAAAACCTGGGATCTAGTAGATAGATACAAACTAGGGCAATATAAAGAGATATACAAAGACCTATTAAAAGAACAACTTACTTAAAAATTAGACAGTGATGACAAAGATATAGATGAAATAGTCAACATACTTACAGCAACGATGATTACATCAGGAAAAGATATAGCAAAAAAGGATCTAAAAAAGAACAACTATATATCAACAGAAACAAAGAAGCTTATGGATAAAAGAAGGAAGCTATAGAATATGTAGAAATCAATAAAACAATAAGCAGAATGATAAGAGAAAATAAGAGAAAAGAACAAGAAATAAAAATAGAAAAAGTAATACAAAACAACAAAAATATGAAATGCTTAAGACCGAAATTAGGTAAGTGTGAAATAAACAAAATAAAAGATGAAAACGGACTAGAAACAAACCTTAAAGATGACATTATAAATATTATCCACCATTTCTACTCAGAACTATATAAAACAAAAAAGGAACCACCAGAAACAATTAAAAACCAACTTAAAGCTAAAGTAAAAAATGTCAACTCAGAGCTACAGCCAGAAATAAGCAAATCAGAAATAAAGGAGGCATTGAAAGAAATGAAAAACAACAAATCGCCTGGAAAAGATGGAATAACTGCAGATATGCTGAAATATGGTGGAAAAGTGGTAATTAACACTCTACATTCCCTTTTTAACAAGATATTAAAAGAAAAAAGAATCCCAAACAACTGGAAGGAATCCGTAACCATTATCCTACACAAGAAAGGGGATAAAGCATTTATAAAATCTACCGTCCCATAACACTCCTCAATGTAATGTATAAACTCCCAACAAAAATTTTAACCAATAGATTGACGACAAAATTCGATGGAAACCCAACAAGCTGGTTTTAGAAAGGGATTCAGCAAAAGTGACCATTTACTAAGTATGAAAATACTTATAGAACGAGCAAATGAATACCATATTCCTCTATATATAGCGTTCATACATTTCGAAAAGGCTTTCGACAGTGTCGAACATTGGGCAGTGAAAAGTTCTTTGATTAACAGCAGAATTTACCACAGATATACGGAACTAATAGCCAATATATATAAGGAAGCCAAAACAACAATTAAAGTATATGAATAAACAAAATCAATACAAATAAATAGAGGCGTGAGACAGGGTGAGTCAATATCACCGAAACTTTTCAATCAGGCTGTGGAAGATATTTTTAAAAGATTAGAATGGGAAGAAAAAGGTATAAAAATTTGTGGACAACACTTGAACCATCTAATATACGCTGATGACATCGCATTGATAACAGATAAATGAGAAGAATTATTTGAAATGATGAAAGAACTGGACGTAGAAGCTGGAAAGATAGGCCTTATTATGAATTACAGCAAGACCAAAATTATAACAAATACAGATGAAAACATCACAATGAGGATCGGACAAGATGAAGTAGAACAAGTTCAGGATTATATATATCTGGGTCAAACTATAAAACGTAACAAAGAAAACCAAATAGCAGAGATAAAAAGACGAGTTAGACTGGCATGGGCGGCATTTGGCAAACTAAGCTACATTCTTAAAAACAAAAAATATCCACAGCATCTTAAGACTAAAGTATACAATCAATGCGTACTCCCTGTTCTAAATTATGGTTCTCAAACGTGGACATTTACAAAAGCAAACATGGACATAACCATAAAAACCCAAAGAGCAATGGAAAGACAAATGTTGCACATAAGACTAATGGATAAAAAGAGAAACAAGTGGATAAGAGAGAAAACAAAAGTGAGGGATGTTAGACAAGAAGTTGCAAAATTGAAATGGAGATTTGCCGGGCACAATATAAGACAAAAAGAAGACCAATGGAACAAAATTCTTATAAGTTGGAGACCGTGGGAATATAAACGAAGCAGAGGAAGGTCCCAAATGAGATGGGCAGATGATATCAAGAAGCACGTGGGCTCTAGGTGGATAACTATACCGACAGACAGAGAAGAATGGAAAAGGATTGGGAAGGCCTATGTCCAAAGATGGACCGAAAAAGGCTAATTAGATAGAGACAGATTCTCCCCGTGTGATCTTAGTATTTCCGTTGATTGAATAGTATAGGGTATCCAATATTTTAATTAATGGTATGTCAGAGTTTTATAAATTTTATATATATTTGCAAAATAAAGAAGAAAGTTAAGCACAGGCAGTTAAACAGCTGATCTGTCAATTTAGAAGTAAGAGCAAGTACCAACTTGCTGAAAAGCATACCATACACAAAAGGGATAATAAAATGTACTACACAAACTATAGCGATATAAGCTATATATAAGCTATATATCTATTAATTATTAGGATATACAATATTTTTTCTTATACACCTGGAACGATTGAGTGAATAATCAATTATTGACTATTAGGCAGTTAATTAGAAATGTTGGGAATACAAAAAAAAACATTAAACTAGTTATTTATAGATTTTAAACAAACACTGATATAATCATAAGAATAAAACTATGAAATACCATGGCAGAACTAGGCTTACCTAATAAACTAATTAATAAAGTATCTTACTGTCGACTTATTTTCAAATGTACTGCAAAGAGCTTTAAAAAATGTGAACGAATTATTAACAGCTGTTTTGAAAACTAAATATTATGAGACGAATTGGGGATATTATATTACACAAACTAAACCGCTTGCCTACAAAAAATATTAGGAAAATATGATACGACGCGAAAGACTAATGACTTTACAGCTAATTGCAACATAAGTATCAATGTAACTATAGCTCGCAAAATGGGTTCAATTACATTGCAATTTTTAAATTTTTCGTGATAAAATGAAGTGATTGATTGTTGTTTTGAAAAGGTAAGTTGTTTTTTATTTTTGTATTCCTATCATCTGATATTGTAATATCAACAACATTTTTCATAATATATTCTGAAATGCGCTTTCTCTTACTGATAACGAACAAAAGTTTTATTAACTTCTCGTTAATATAATTATGTAGGAATTAAGAATTTTATCTTGTTCTTACTATAGTGCTAAAGCACAAATGTAGTCATAGTCTACCGTATTTTTTTCATAGTGGTCATAGTTTTTAATTGTAGTATAGCTTATATAATATGCTATGTGTTTATAATAACTAGTGCAGAGAAAATAATAAAAAATTTTACCCTGTGCTTTATGTTTATTATCCTTTATTGTATTGGAACATCTAGAAGTATAGCAATACATTTTAATTGTTGAACAAAAGAGAAAATAAAAACACTTTTTGTGGTGTGCCACTTAACCATACACAAAATTGTACACAAATAGTCAAATGGTAGTAAAAGTTTCCGATATAGGCCGCCAGACGGTAGAGGCACCGCCGCGCTCTATGTCTATACTATGAGATGTTTTTCATACAGTTTTCGGATCAGATTTTTTCAAAACATCAAATTACATTTTCTTTTTGCCTTTCTTTATTTAGGCTAACCGCTACTGTTTTTTTCTTCAGCGTTTCTTCTTAATCTACATTAATGTTATTATATTTACAATTCTTTCTGGAACGAGCTATAATTTTTCTCAAATAACCATTTTGTGTGGTTTAGTCGCCTTAAGGTTTAGCATGCTTTGTCAGATGCTCTTTAAAGTCCCTTTTAATATTAATATCGTTTGAGAAATTTTTCCCAGATACTTATATTTCGTTTTGATTTTCAATCTTCTTTTAATGTTAGTTTAAATGGTCCAGTAGTGTGTTCGTACAGTTCAGTTATAAGCAATTAGGTGTTGTTGTACACCTAATTCTTTTAGTAGCAGTCATAAGTGTATCCATTTGACTCTGTCGAACGCTTTACGATAATCTATAAAACAAATCCATAGTGGGATATTGAATTCCCTAGACTTTTATACTTTTTTTTGGACTATTATAATAATAGCTTTAAAATTAAATGTTTAGTGAAAATCTCTACGCGACTTTAATGCATTAAATATTTTAATTAAAAATCGACATATCTATTGAAATTAGGCAGTAAAAAAGTATGTTATTAAAGATTGATTTATAAATTATTGTAGTTTAAATTCAACTACGCTATAAAACAAACATTGCATGTCATAAACTGCAGTAATCCAAAAATTACAAAGATCTCCCTGATGTTTGAGTTTTCTTTAATTATATTAATAGGGTAACAAGCATTATAATCCTACCGAAGAGGCTTCTACTTTCATAAACTGTTACACGATTACTCTATCCGATGTACGTACATTTATGAACTAAATGTTTTAGTGACAATGCCTTTTAATAAAAAATACTAATTAATAAAAATGGAAACTTAACTTTTCCACGTTTATAATAGACACTTTCTTATGTTTAAAAATATATAAAACAAGTAATATAAATTACCGCCTTGTTTATTAAAACTAAAAAGTAAAATAAAGTTATGTGTCGGTTAACAATTTATATTTAACTACATTAGCCAAATAATCCTGAAATTCCTCCATGACTAAATTGATGGATATTTAAATAAATTTCAAGTTCCAAAATGTACCAGCTGTAAAATTTGAAAATCTAATACTAATACAATTATTGGCAACATCTCAGGAGATTAGAAGTGTACGCAAAATGGTAAATACGGATCCCACAAATGATTTATCCTGTTGTGGAGTCCACTTAATCCTACATGTTGGTCAGAGTCTAAATAAAGCGCTACTTAGATAATACTATACACGGTGTATATTCTACTGGAGTTAGTATGATACCGTTTTAGAACGGAGCTCTGATTAACCGCTAGATGTATATATATATATATATATATATATATATATATATATATATATATATATATATATATATATATATATATATATATATATATATACGGCATAAAGTGGACTCCGCCCATGTTAAAATTCAGGTTCAAGTGAGCTCCGTGGTCAAGTGGCGACCGATATACGGAGCTCACTTGACCATTCCATAATATTGGCTCTGTCGATTCGTCAACATGTATAGTTTCACAATTTTTAAAAATTTTGTGGAGCCCCTAAGTACCCCTGTATCATGAATGTATATCACTTAGTTCACGTGTATATATTATAGGGGTCGTTCAGATCTTGTTCCGTGTATATTGGAACCATACGTATATCGGTTTAAGTAAGCTCTGATAGTTTGGCAACTATGGGATTAAGCCGTTTATTTCCAGCGTATATTCTAAACGGTTCATATAGACTCCTTACTTTTGTTATCATTCATACGCATTACAGTATGTAACAGATATGTGTACTACCAAATACCTGTTTTTGGTAGGTACGTGCTTTTCTTAAAATAGATTTATAGATACAAAAGGATTTCATTAGCAAGTTGGATGTGTTTTTTCATATGCGAAAATTTCCTAATGTATTTTGTTAACGTGAGTATGTCTTTATACGTTTTATTTAAGAATCCGGTTAATAAGAACTTCTTTTATTTCATCCATTGTTTCATGATATCTTATATACAGCTTTTTTATTATTTTATTTCTTCTATTTTATTATTTTATATTTTTCTGGATTCTATTTCTTATTATTCTATTTTTTAATTCTGGATAGAAGGTTATCTCAAAATAAATATTTAAGTGCTAAAATACGAGTAGATATTTTTTTGATAAAATGGGTAGTAGTGCACAAAAAAGGGAAGAATGATTAATTTTTCTAACATGAATTATACCACTTCACCAATATTACATATTTCTGAATGTTTTATCTCGTATTTAGGGGTAATATGTATTCAATATAAGTGGAGTTAGTGTCAAATTTGCAATGATCTTTATAAGTAATAGCTTACTGTCTGTACTTTACGTGTTCAGTTCACATAAATAAACCTTGTCCCTTCAAAAAGAGCGATTTGAACGGTAAAGTTAACTAAGAAAGTGTGATAAGTCTTGTACCACCCCACATGCTCACAAGTTAACCGGTGTTTGCAGGCAAGAGTCCTCCTGGCAGATTTAAGGAAGATAACTACCATAAGGAAGTTCCGTTCGAGGGATCAGATGGCGAGGAGCAGCTTATTTTTGTTTGTATATCTTGCAGATGTGTTGATAGCCAGTTTTTCCTTGATTCTAGTCATAAAATGGGCTGGTATTCGTGAAGTGGATGTCACGAATCTGGACTTTGTTTTTTTTTGCTCTCTAGCTATTTATCTTCGGATATTAGGTGGATTGATAGCTACAATATTGTAGAGCTTATGTATGGATGTGAGTCTTAATATTCCCTGAATTTGGCTGACTAATTTATAACTAAATATTTTATAAGTTATTTAAATAACTATTTATAAGCGGCATTTAGATTAACAAATACCACTCCTCATACCTGATATTTTTCGTACTTCTCTTCGCTGTGTTGGGCAAGATTTAGTATTTGTGACATATAGGATATAACCTGTCATATATAGCCAATTTTGTCTTTTAATTTGAGTTTTTCTTCTATTATCGGTTTATATTAAGGATCATGTACAGAAGTATTCTGTATAGCTGACAAAATAAATAGATATATTGACCGATAGCTTTTGTGGTCGTTGAAGTTTTTGCCAGGTTTAAGCAAGGCAACAACTTTGTCTTTGCTTTGCTTGTCTAAAGACTTTGGATATTAGCCATTGTTGTATTTTTAATTCAAATTTTATAGTTAGTTTTGTGCTCAGATCCTCAGCCAGGAGCAGTATATTGTTCATTATATACGTGGATAGCGGATCCAAGCTCAACATCGTTAAAATGTTCTCTCAGTTGACTGGTTTTGTTTTCTCCCATTATAAGTTTTTCTTTGCTTCTTTGCCTGCATTTAATATGTAATTTTCAGCGATTAGCTTAATACCAAATACCATAGGATTGGCCATCTATGTGCTTCCTGTATTTTGTTAAGCGCATATGTAAAGTGGAGTGTCTTTATCTCTAGATATACTGTATTCGTTTCTTAGTCTCTGTCTTAATATAAAGGCGTATAACTTGTATTTTTTTATACTTTATGTATTCGCTTATTGGTCTCTATCTTAGGTTTCGTCTATAACTTGTATTTTTTTAATTTTATACATTCTGTATTCGTTTCTTAGTCTCTGTCGTAATATAAAGGCATATAACTTGTATCTTATACTTTATGTATTCGTTTATTGGTCTTTATCTTAGGTTTCGTCTATAACTTTTATTTTTTTTTATTTTTATACTTTCTGTATTCGTTTCTTAGTCTCTGTCTTAATATAAAGGCGTATAACTTGTATTTTTTTATACTTTAAGTATTCGCTTATTGGTCTCTATCTTAGGTTTCGTCAATAACTTGTATTTTTTTATTTTTATACTTTCTGTATTCGTTTCTTAGTTTCTGTCTTAATGTAAAGGCATATAACTTGTATTTTTATACTTTATGTATTCGTTTCTTGGTTTCTATCTTAGGTTTCGTCTATAACTTGTATTTTTTTTTATTTTTATACTTTCTGTATTCGTTTCTTAGTCTTTGTCTTAATATAAAGGCGTATAACTTGTATTTTTTTATACTTTATGTATTCGCTTATTGGTCTCTATCTTAGGTTTCGTCAATAACTTGTATTTTTTTATTTTTATACTTTCTGTATTCGTTTCTTAGTTTCTGTCTTAATGTAAAGGCATATAACTTGTATTTTTATACTTTATGTATTCGTTTCTTGGTTTCTATCTTAGGTTTCGTCTATAACTTGTATTTTTTTTATTTTTATACTTTCGGTATTCGTTTCTTAGTCTCTGCCTTAATATCAAGGCATATAACTTGTATTTTTATACTTTATGTATTCGTTTATTGGTCTTTATGTTAGGTTTCGTCTATAACTTGTATTTTTTTTTATTTTTATACTTTCTGTATTCGTTTCTTAGTCTCTGTCTTAATATAAAGGCGTATAACTTGTATTTTTTTATACTTTATGTATTCGCTTATTGGTCTCTATCTTAGGTTTCGTCAATAACTTGTATTTTTTTATTTTTATACTTTCGGTATTCGTTTCTTAGTCTCTGCCTTAATATCAAGGCATATAACTTGTATTTTTATACTTTATGTATTCGTTTATTGGTCTTTATGTTAGGTTTCGTCTATAACTTGTATTTTTTTTTATTTTTATACTTTCTGTATTCGTTTCTTAGTCTCTGTCTTAATATAAAGGCGTATAACTTGTATTTTTTTATACTTTATGTATTCGCTTATTGGTCTCTATCTTAGGTTTCGTCTATAACTTGTATTTTTTTATTTTTATTCTTTCTGTATTCGTTTCTTAGTCTCTGTCTTAATGTAAAGGCATATAACTTGTATTTTTATACTTTATGTATTCGTTTATTGGTCTTTATCTTAGGTTTCGTCTATAACTTGTATTTTTTTATTTTTATTCTTTCTGTATTCGTTTCTTAGTCTCTGTCTTAATGTAAAGACATATAACTTGTATTTTTTTATACTTTATGTATTCGTTTATTATTCTCTATCTTAGGTTTCGTCTATAACTTGTATTTTTTTTTATTTTTATACTTTCTGTATTCGTTTCTTAGTCTCTCTTAATATAAAGGCGTATAACTTGTATTTTTTTATACTTTATGTATTCGCTTATTGGTCTCTATCTTAGGTTTCGTCTATAACTTGTATTTTTTTAATTTTATACATTCTGTATTCGTTTCTTAGTCTCTGTCGTAATATAAAGGCATATAACTTGTATCTTATACTTTATGTATTCGTTTATTGGTCTTTATCTTAGGTTTCGTCTATAACTTTTATTTTTTTTTATTTTTATACTTTCTGTATTCGTTTCTTAGTCTCTGTCTTAATATAAAGGCGTATAACTTGTATTTTTTTATACTTTATGTATTCGCTTATTGGTCTCTATCTTAGGTTTCGTCAATAACTTGTATTTTTTTATTTTTATACTTTCTGTATTCGTTTCTTAGTTTCTGTCTTAATGTAAAGGCATATAACTTGTATTTTTATACTTTATGTATTCGTTTCTTGGTTTCTATCTTAGGTTTCGTCTATAACTTGTATTTTTTTTATTTTTATACTTTCGGTATTCGTTTCTTAGTCTCTGCCTTAATATCAAGGCATATAACTTGTATTTTTATACTTTATGTATTCGTTTATTAGTCTTTATGTTAGGTTTCGTCTATAACTTGTATTTTTTTTTATTTTTATACTTTCTGTATTCGTTTCTTAGTCTCTGTCTTAATATAAAGGCGTATAACTTGTATTTTTTTATACTTTATGTATTCGCTTATTGGTCTCTATCTTAGGTTTCGTCTATAACTTGTATTTTTTTATTTTTATTCTTTCTGTATTCGTTTCTTAGTCTCTGTCTTAATGTAAAGGCATATAACTTGTATTTTTATACTTTATGTATTCGTTTATTGGTCTTTATCTTAGGTTTCGTCTATAACTTGTATTTTTTTTTTATTTTTATACTTTCTGTATTCGTTTCTTAGTCTCTGTCTTAATATAAAGGCGAATAACTTGTATTTTTTTATACTTTATGTATTAGCTTATTGGTCTCTATCTTAGGTTTCGTCTATAACTTGTATTTTTTTATTTTTATATTTTCTGTATTCGTTTCTTAGTCTCTGTCTTAATGTAAAGGCATATAACTTGTATTTTTATACTTTATGTATTCGCTTATTGGTCTCTATCTTAGGATTCGTCTATAACTTGTATTTTTTTTTTATTTTTATACTTTCTGTATTCGTTTCTTAGTCTCTCTTAATATAAAGGCGTATAACTTGTATTTTTCTATACTTTATGTATTCGCTTATTGGTCTCTATCTTAGGTTTCGTCTATAACTTGTATTTTTTTAATTTTATACTTTCTGTATTCGTTTCTTAGTCTCTGTCGTAATATAAAGGCATATAACTTGTATTTTATACTTTATGTATTCGTTTATTGGTCTTTATCTTAGGTTTCGTCTATAACTTGTATTTTTTTTTATTTTTATACTTTCTGTATTCGTTTCTTAGTCTCTCTTAATATAAAAGCGTATAACTTGTATTTTTTTATACTTTATGTATTCGCTTATTGGTCTCTATCTTAGGTTTCGTCTATAACTTGTATTTTTTTAATTTTATACATTCTGTATTCGTTTCTTAGTCTCTGTCGTAATATAAAGGCATATAACTTGTATTTTATACTTTATGTATTCGTTTATTGGTCTTTATCTTAGGTTTCGTCTATAACTTGTATTTTTTTTATTTTTATACTTTCTGTATTCGTTTCTTAGTCTCTGTCGTAATATAAAGGCATATAACTTGTATTTTATACTTTATGTATTCGTTTATTGGTCTTTATCTTAGGTTTCGTCTATAACTTGTATTTTTTTTTATTTTTATACTTTCTGTATTCGTTTCTTAGTCTCTGTCGTAATATAAAGGCATATAACTTGTATTTTTTTTATTTTTATACTTTCTGTATTCGTTTCTTAGTCTCTCTTAATATAAAGGCGTATAACTTGTATTTTTTTATACTTTATGTATTCGCTTATTGGTCTCTATCTTAGGTTTCGTCAATAACTTGTATTTTTTTATTTTTATACTTTCTGTATTCGTTTCTTAGTTTCTGTCTTAATGTAAAGGCATATAACTTGTATTTTTATACTTTATGTATTCGTTTCTTGGTTTCTATCTTAGGTTTCGTCTATAACTTGTATTTTTTTATTTTTATTCTTTCTGTATTCGTTTCTTAGTCTCTGTCTTAATGTAAAGGCATATAACCTGTATTTTTATACTTTATGTATTCGTTTATTGGTCTTTATCTTAGGTTTCGTCTATAACTTGTATTTTTTTTTATTTTTATACTTTCTGTATTCGTTTCTTAGTCTCTGTCTTAATATAAAGGCGAATAACTTGTATTTTTTTATACTTTATGTATTAGCTTATTGGTCTCTATCTTAGGTTTCGTCTATAACTTGTATTTTTTTATTTTTATACTTTCTGTATTCGTTTCTTAGTCTCTGTCTTAATGTAAAGGCATATAACTTGTATTTTTATACTTTATGTATTCGCTTATTGGTCTCTATCTTAGGTTTCGTCTATAACTTGTATTTTTTTTATTTTTATACTTTTTGTATTCGTTTCTTAGTCTCTGTCTTAATATAAAGGCATATAACTTGTATTTTTATACTTTATGTATTCGTTTATTAGTCTTTATGTTAGGTTTCGTCTATAACTTGTATTTTTTTTATTTTTATACTTTTTGTATTCGTTTCTTAGTCTCTGTCTTAATATAAAGGCATATAGCTTGTATTTTTATACTTTATGTATTCGTTTATTAGTCTTTATGTTAGGTTTCGTCTATAACTTGTATTTTTTTTTATTTTTATACTTTCTGTATTCGTTTCTTAGTCTCTGTCTTAATATAAAGGCGTATAACTTGTATTTTTTTATACTTTATGTATTCGCTTATTGGTCTCTATCTTAGGTTTCGTCTATAACTTGTATTTTATTATTTTTATTCTTTCTGTATTCGTTTCTTAGTCTCTGTCTTAATCTAAAGGCATATAACTCGTATTTTTATACTTTATGTATTCGCTTATTGGTCTCTATCTTAGGTTTCGTCTATAACTTGTATTTTTTTATTTTTATTCTTTCTGTATTCGTTTCTTAGTCTCTGTCTTAATATAAAGGCGAATAACTTGTATTTTTTTATACTTTATGTATTAGCTTATTGGTCTCTATCTTAGGTTTCGTCTATAACTTGTATTTTTTTATTTTTATATTTTCTGTATTCGTTTCTTAGTCTCTGTCTTAATGTAAAGGCATATAACTTGTATTTTTATACTTTATGTATTCGCTTATTGGTCTCTGTCTTAGGTTTCGTCTATAGCTTGTATTTTTTTTTATTTTTATACTTTCTGTATTCGTTTCTTAGTCTCTGTCTTAATATAAAGGCATATAACTTGTATTTTTATACTTTATGTATTCGTTTATTAGTCTTTATGTTAGGTTTCGTCTATAACTTGTATTTTTTTTATTTTTATACTTTTTGTATTCGTTTCTTAGTCTCTGTCTTAATATAAAGGCATATAGCTTGTATTTTTATACTTTATGTATTCGTTTATTAGTCTTTATGTTAGGTTTCGTCTATAACTTGTATTTTTTTTTATTTTTATACTTTCTGTATTCGTTTCTTAGTCTCTGTCTTAATATAAAGGCGTATAACTTGTATTTTTTTATACTTTATGTATTCGCTTATTGGTCTCTATCTTAGGTTTCGTCAATAACTTGTATTTTTTTATTTTTATACTTTCTGTATTCGTTTCTTAGTTTCTGTCTTAATGTAAAGGCATATAACTTGTATTTTTATACTTTATGTATTCGTTTCTTGGTTTCTATCTTAGGTTTCGTCTATAACTTGTATTTTTTTATTTTTATTCTTTCTGTATTCGTTTCTTAGTCTCTGTCTTAATGTAAAGGCATATAACCTGTATTTTTATACTTTATGTATTCGTTTATTGGTCTTTATCTTAGGTTTCGTCTATAACTTGTATTTTTTTTTATTTTTATACTTTCTGTATTCGTTTCTTAGTCTCTGTCTTAATATAAAGGCGAATAACTTGTATTTTTTTATACTTTATGTATTAGCTTATTGGTCTCTATCTTAGGTTTCGTCTATAACTTGTATTTTTTTTTATTTTTATACTTTCTGTATTCGTTTCTTAGTCTCTGTCTTAATATAAAGGCGTATAACTTGTATTTTTTTATACTTTATGTATTCGCTTATTGGTCTCTATCTTAGGTTTCGTCTATAACTTGTATTTTATTATTTTTATTCTTTCTGTATTCGTTTCTTAGTCTCTGTCTTAATGTAAAGGCATATAACTTGTATTTTTATACTTTATGTATTCGTTTATTGGTCTTTATCTTAGGTTTCGTCTATAACTTGTATTTTTTTTTTATTTTTATACTTTCTGTATTCGTTTCTTAGTCTCTGTCTTAATATAAAGGCGAATAACTTGTATTTTTTTATACTTTATGTATTAGCTTATTGGTCTCTATCTTAGGTTTCGTCTATAACTTGTATTTTTTTATTTTTATATTTTCTGTATTCGTTTCTTAGTCTCTGTCTTAATGTAAAGGCATATAACTTGTATTTTTATACTTTATGTATTCGCTTATTGGTCTCTATCTTAGGTTTCGTCTATAGCTTGTATTTTTTTTTATTTTTATACTTTCTGTATTCGTTTCTTAGTCTCTCTTAATATAAAGGCGTATAACTTGTATTTTTCTATACTTTATGTATTCGCTTATTGGTCTCTATCTTAGGTTTCGTCTATAACTTGTATTTTTTTATTTTTATTCTTTCTGTATTCGTTTCTTAGTCTCTGTCTTAATGTAAAGGCATATAACTTGTATTTTTATACTTTATGTATTCGTTTATTGGTCTTTATCTTAGGTTTCGTCTATAACTTGTATTTTTTTTTTATTTTTATACTTTCTGTATTCGTTTCTTAGTCTCTGTCTTAATATAAAGGCGAATAACTTGTATTTTTTTATACTTTATGTATTAGCTTATTGGTCTCTATCTTAGGTTTCGTCTATAACTTGTATTTTTTTATTTTTATATTTTCTGTATTCGTTTCTTAGTCTCTGTCTTAATGTAAAGGCATATAACTTGTATTTTTATACTTTATGTATTCGCTTATTGGTCTCTATCTTAGGATTCGTCTATAACTTGTATTTTTTTTTTATTTTTATACTTTCTGTATTCGTTTCTTAGTCTCTCTTAATATAAAGGCGTATAACTTGTATTTTTCTATACTTTATGTATTCGCTTATTGGTCTCTATCTTAGGTTTCGTCTATAACTTGTATTTTTTTAATTTTATACTTTCTGTATTCGTTTCTTAGTCTCTGTCGTAATATAAAGGCATATAACTTGTATTTTATACTTTATGTATTCGTTTATTGGTCTTTATCTTAGGTTTCGTCTATAACTTGTATTTTTTTTTATTTTTATACTTTCTGTATTCGTTTCTTAGTCTCTCTTAATATAAAAGCGTATAACTTGTATTTTTTTATACTTTATGTATTCGCTTATTGGTCTCTATCTTAGGTTTCGTCTATAACTTGTATTTTTTTAATTTTATACATTCTGTATTCGTTTCTTAGTCTCTGTCGTAATATAAAGGCATATAACTTGTATTTTATACTTTATGTATTCGTTTATTGGTCTTTATCTTAGGTTTCGTCTATAACTTGTATTTTTTTTATTTTTATACTTTCTGTATTCGTTTCTTAGTCTCTCTTAATATAAAGGCGTATAACTTGTATTTTTTTATACTTTATGTATTCGCTTATTGGTCTCTATCTTAGGTTTCGTCAATAACTTGTATTTTTTTATTTTTATACTTTCTGTATTCGTTTCTTAGTTTCTGTCTTAATGTAAAGGCATATAACTTGTATTTTTATACTTTATGTATTCGTTTCTTGGTTTCTATCTTAGGTTTCTTCTATAACTTGTATTTTTTTTATTTTTATACTTTCGGTATTCGTTTCTTAGTCTCTGTCTTAATATCAAGGCATATAACTTGTATTTTTATACTTTATGTATTCGTTTATTGGTCTTTATGTTAGGTTTCGTCTATAACTTGTATTTTTTTTTATTTTTATACTTTCTGTATTCGTTTCTTAGTCTCTGTCTTAATATAAAGGCGTATAACTTGTATTTTTTTATACTTTATGTATTCGCTTATTGGTCTCTATCTTAGGTTTCGTCTATAACTTGTATTTTTTTATTTTTATTCTTTCTGTATTCGTTTCTTAGTCTCTGTCTTAATGTAAAGGCATATAACCTGTATTTTTATACTTTATGTATTCGTTTATTGGTCTTTATCTTAGGTTTCGTCTATAACTTGTATTTTTTTTTATTTTTATACTTTCTGTATTCGTTTCTTAGTCTCTGTCTTAATATAAAGGCGAATAACTTGTATTTTTTTATACTTTATGTATTAGCTTATTGGTCTCTATCTTAGGTTTCGTCTATAACTTGTATTTTTTTATTTTTATACTTTCTGTATTCGTTTCTTAGTCTCTGTCTTAATGTAAAGGCATATAACTTGTATTTTTATACTTTATGTATTCGCTTATTGGTCTCTATCTTAGGTTTCGTCTATAACTTGTATTTTTTTTATTTTTATACTTTTTGTATTCGTTTCTTAGTCTCTGTCTTAATATAAAGGCATATAACTTGTATTTTTATACTTTATGTATTCGTTTATTAGTCTTTATGTTAGGTTTCGTCTATAACTTGTATTTTTTTTATTTTTATACTTTTTGTATTCGTTTCTTAGTCTCTGTCTTAATATAAAGGCATATAACTTGTATTTTTATACTTTATGTATTCGTTTATTAGTCTTTATGTTAGGTTTCGTCTATAACTTGTATTTTTTTTTATTTTTGTACTTTCTGTATTCGTTTCTTAGTCTCTGTCTTAATATAAAGGCGTATAACTTGTATTTTTTTATACTTTATGTATTCGCTTATTGGTCTCTATCTTAGGTTTCGTCTATAACTTGTATTTTATTATTTTTATTCTTTCTGTATTCGTTTCTTAGTCTCTGTCTTAATCTAAAGGCATATAACTCGTATTTTTATACTTTATGTATTCGCTTATTGGTCTCTATCTTAGGTTTCGTCTATAACTTGTATTTTTTTATTTTTATTCTTTCTGTATTCGTTTCTTAGTCTCTGTCTTAATGTAAAGGCATATAACTTGTATTTTTATACTTTATGTATTCGTTTATTGGTCTTTATCTTAGGTTTCGTCTATAACTTGTATTTTTTTTTTATTTTTATACTTTCTGTATTCGTTTCTTAGTCTCTGTCTTAATATAAAGGCGAATAACTTGTATTTTTTTATACTTTATGTATTAGCTTATTGGTCTCTATCTTAGGTTTCGTCTATAACTTGTATTTTTTTATTTTTATATTTTCTGTATTCGTTTCTTAGTCTCTGTCTTAATGTAAAGGCATATAACTTGTATTTTTATACTTTATGTATTCGCTTATTGGTCTCTATCTTAGGTTTCGTCTATAGCTTGTATTTTTTTTTATTTTTATACTTTCTGTATTCGTTTCTTAGTCTCTCTTAATATAAAGGCGTATAACTTGTATTTTTCTATACTTTATGTATTCGCTTATTGGTCTCTATCTTAGGTTTCGTCTATAACTTGTATTTTTTTAATTTTATACTTTCTGTATTCGTTTCTTAGTCTCTGTCGTAATATAAAAGCGTATAACTTGTATTTTTTTATACTTTATGTATTCGCTTATTGGTCTCTATCTTAGGTTTCGTCTATAACTTGTATTTTTTTAATTTTATACATTCTGTATTTGTTTCTTAGTCTCTGTCGTAATATAAAGGCATATAACTTGTATTTTATACTTTATGTATTCGTTTATTGGTCTTTATCTTAGGTTTCGTCTATAACTTGTATTTTTTTTATTTTTATACTTTCTGTATTCGTTTCTTAGTCTCTCTTAATATAAAGGCGTATAACTTGTATTTTTTTATACTTTATGTATTCGCTTATTGGTCTCTATCTTAGGTTTCGTCAATAACTTGTATTTTTTTATTTTTATACTTTCTGTATTCGTTTCTTAGTTTTTGTCTTAATGTAAAGGCATATAACTTGTATTTTTATACTTTATGTATTCGTTTCTTGGTTTCTATCTTAGGTTTCTTCTATAACTTGTATTTTTTTTATTTTTATACTTTCGGTATTCGTTTCTTAGTCTCTGTCTTAATATCAAGGCATATAACTTGTATTTTTATACTTTATGTATTCGTTTATTGGTCTTTATGTTAGGTTTTGTCTATAACTTGATTTTTTTTTTATTTTTATACTTTCTGTATTCGTTTCTTAGTCTCTGTCTTAATATAAAGGCGTATAACTTGTATTTTTTTATACTTTATGTATTCGCTTATTGGTCTCTATCTTAGGTTTCGTCTATAACTTGTATTTTTTTATTTTTATTCTTTCTGTATTCGTTTCTTAGTCTCTGTCTTAATGTAAAGGCATATAACCTGTATTTTTATACTTTATGTATTCGTTTATTGGTCTTTATCTTAGGTTTCGTCTATAACTTGTATTTTTTTTATTTTTATACTTTCTGTATTCGTTTCTTAGTCTCTGTCTTAATATAAAGGCGAATAACTTGTATTTTTTTATACTTTATGTATTAGCTTATTGGTCTCTATCTTAGGTTTCGTCTATAACTTGTATTTTTTTATTTTTATACTTTCTGTATTCGTTTCTTAGTCTCTGTCTTAATGTAAAGGCATATAACTTGTATTTTTATACTTTATGTATTCGCTTATTGGTCTCTATCTTAGGTTTCGTCTATAACTTGTATTTTTTTTATTTTTATACTTTTTGTATTCGTTTCTTAGTCTCTGTCTTAATATAAAGGCATATAACTTGTATTTTTATACTTTATGTATTCGTTTATTAGTCTTTATGTTAGGTTTCGTCTATAACTTGTATTTTTTTTATTTTTATACTTTTTGTATTCGTTTCTTAATCTCTGTCTTAATATAAAGGCATAAAACTTGTATTTTTATACTTTATGTATTCATTTATTAGTCTTTATGTTAGGTTTCGTCTATAACTTGTATTTTTTTTTATTTTTATACTTTCTGTATTCGTTTCTTAGTCTCTGTCTTAATATAAAATCGTATAACTTGTATTTTTTTATACTTTATGTATTCTCTTATTGGTCTCTATCTTAGGTTTCGTCTATAACTTGTATTTTTTTATTTTTATTCTTTCTGTATTCGTTTCTTAGTCTCTGTCTTAATGTAAAGGCATATAACTCGTATTTTTATACTTTATGTATTCGTTTATTGGTCTTTATCTTAGGTTTCGTCTATAACTTGTATTTTTTTATCCTTTATGTATTCGCTTATTGGTCTCTACCTTAGGTTTCGTCTATAGCTTGTATTTTTTTAATTTTATACTTTCTGTATTCGTTTCTTAGTCTCTGTCGTAATATAAAGGCATATAGCTTGTATTTTATACTTTATGTATTCGTTTATTGGTCTTTATCTTAGGTTTCGTCTATAACTTTTATTTTTTTTTTATTTTTATACTTTCTGTATTCGTTTCTTAGTCTCTGTCTTAATATAAATGCGTATAACTTGTATTTTTTTATACTTTATGTATTCGTATCTTGGTTTCTATCTTAGGTTTCGTCTATAACTTGTATTTTTTTTATTTTTATACTTTCTGTATTCGTTTCTTAGTCTCTGTCTTAATATAAAGGCATATAACTTGTATTTTTATACTTTATGTATTCGTTTATTAGTCTTTATGTTAGGTTTCGTCTATAACTTGTATTTTTTTTTATTTTTATACTTTCTGTATTCGTTTCTTAGTCTCTGTCTTAATATGAAGGCGTATAACTTGTATTTTTTTATACTTTATGTATTCGCTTATTGGTCTCTATCTTAGGTTTCGTCTATAACTTGTATTTTTTTATTTTTATTCTTTCTGTATTCGTTTCTTAGTCTCTGTCTTAATGTAAAGGCATATAACTTGTATTTTTATACTTTATGTATTCATTTATTGGTCTTTATCTTAGGTTTCGTCTATAACTTGTATTTTTTTTTATTTTTATACTTTCTGTATTCGTTTCTTAGTCTCTGTCTTAATATGAAGGCGTATAACTTGTATTTTTTTATACTTTATGTATTCGCTTATTGGTCTCTATCTTAGGTTTCGTCTATAACTTGTATTTTTTTATTTTTATACTTTCTGTATTCGTTTCTTAGTCTCTGTCTTAATGTAAAGGCATATAACTTGTATTTTTATACTTTATGTATTCGCTTATTGGTCTCTATCTTAGGTTTCGTCTATAACTTGTATTTTTTATACTTTATGTATTCGCTTATTGGTCTCTATCTTAGGTTTCGTCTATAGCTTGTATTTTTTTAATTTTATACTTTCTGTATTCGTTTCTTAGTCTCTGTCGTAATATAAAGGCATATAACTTGTATTTTATACTTTATGTATTCGTTTATTGGTCTTTATCTTAGGTTTCGTCTATAACTTTTATTTTTTTTTATTTTTATACTTTCTGTATTCGTTTCTTAGTCTCTGTCTTAATATAAATGCGTATAACTTGTATTTTTTTATACTTTATGTATTCGCTTATTGGTCTCTATCTTAGGTTTCGTCAATAACTTGTATTGTTTTATTTTTATACTTTCTGTATTCGTTTCTTAATTTCTGTCTTAATGTAAAGGCATATAACTTGTATTTTTATACTTTATGTATTCGTTTATTGGTCTTTATCTTAGGTTTCGTCTATAACTTGTATTTTTTTTTTATTTTTATACTTTCTGTATTCGTTTCTTAGTCTCTGTCTTAATATAAAGGCGAATAACTTGTATTTTTTTATACTTTATGTATTAGCTTATTGGTCTCTATCTTAGGTTTCGTCTATAACTTGTATTTTTTTATTTTTATATTTTCTGTATTCGTTTCTTAGTCTCTGTCTTAATGTAAAGGCATATAACTTGTATTTTTATACTTTATGTATTCGCTTATTGGTCTCTATCTTAGGTTTCGTCTATAGCTTGTATTTTTTTTTATTTTTATACTTTCTGTATTCGTTTCTTAGTCTCTCTTAATATAAAGGCGTATAACTTGTATTTTTCTATACTTTATGTATTCGCTTATTGGTCTCTATCTTAGGTTTCGTCTATAACTTGTATTTTTTTAATTTTATACTTTCTGTATTCGTTTCTTAGTCTCTGTCGTAATATAAAAGCGTATAACTTGTATTTTTTTATACTTTATGTATTCGCTTATTGGTCTCTATCTTAGGTTTCGTCTATAACTTGTATTTTTTTAATTTTATACATTCTGTATTTGTTTCTTAGTCTCTGTCGTAATATAAAGGCATATAACTTGTATTTTATACTTTATGTATTCGTTTATTGGTCTTTATCTTAGGTTTCGTCTATAACTTGTATTTTTTTTATTTTTATACTTTCTGTATTCGTTTCTTAGTCTCTCTTAATATAAAGGCGTATAACTTGTATTTTTTTATACTTTATGTATTCGCTTATTGGTCTCTATCTTAGGTTTCGTCAATAACTTGTATTTTTTTATTTTTATACTTTCTGTATTCGTTTCTTAGTTTTTGTCTTAATGTAAAGGCATATAACTTGTATTTTTATACTTTATGTATTCGTTTCTTGGTTTCTATCTTAGGTTTCTTCTATAACTTGTATTTTTTTTATTTTTATACTTTCGGTATTCGTTTCTTAGTCTCTGTCTTAATATCAAGGCATATAACTTGTATTTTTATACTTTATGTATTCGTTTATTGGTCTTTATGTTAGGTTTTGTCTATAACTTGATTTTTTTTTTATTTTTATACTTTCTGTATTCGTTTCTTAGTCTCTGTCTTAATATAAAGGCGTATAACTTGTATTTTTTTATACTTTATGTATTCGCTTATTGGTCTCTATCTTAGGTTTCGTCTATAACTTGTATTTTTTTATTTTTATTCTTTCTGTATTCGTTTCTTAGTCTCTGTCTTAATGTAAAGGCATATAACCTGTATTTTTATACTTTATGTATTCGTTTATTGGTCTTTATCTTAGGTTTCGTCTATAACTTGTATTTTTTTTATTTTTATACTTTCTGTATTCGTTTCTTAGTCTCTGTCTTAATATAAAGGCGAATAACTTGTATTTTTTTATACTTTATGTATTAGCTTATTGGTCTCTATCTTAGGTTTCGTCTATAACTTGTATTTTTTTATTTTTATACTTTCTGTATTCGTTTCTTAGTCTCTGTCTTAATGTAAAGGCATATAACTTGTATTTTTATACTTTATGTATTCGCTTATTGGTCTCTATCTTAGGTTTCGTCTATAACTTGTATTTTTTTTATTTTTATACTTTTTGTATTCGTTTCTTAGTCTCTGTCTTAATATAAAGGCATATAACTTGTATTTTTATACTTTATGTATTCGTTTATTAGTCTTTATGTTAGGTTTCGTCTATAACTTGTATTTTTTTTATTTTTATACTTTTTGTATTCGTTTCTTAATCTCTGTCTTAATATAAAGGCATAAAACTTGTATTTTTATACTTTATGTATTCATTTATTAGTCTTTATGTTAGGTTTCGTCTATAACTTGTATTTTTTTTTATTTTTATACTTTCTGTATTCGTTTCTTAGTCTCTGTCTTAATATAAAATCGTATAACTTGTATTTTTTTATACTTTATGTATTCTCTTATTGGTCTCTATCTTAGGTTTCGTCTATAACTTGTATTTTTTTATTTTTATTCTTTCTGTATTCGTTTCTTAGTCTCTGTCTTAATGTAAAGGCATATAACTCGTATTTTTATACTTTATGTATTCGTTTATTGGTCTTTATCTTAGGTTTCGTCTATAACTTGTATTTTTTTATCCTTTATGTATTCGCTTATTGGTCTCTACCTTAGGTTTCGTCTATAGCTTGTATTTTTTTAATTTTATACTTTCTGTATTCGTTTCTTAGTCTCTGTCGTAATATAAAGGCATATAGCTTGTATTTTATACTTTATGTATTCGTTTATTGGTCTTTATCTTAGGTTTCGTCTATAACTTTTATTTTTTTTTTATTTTTATACTTTCTGTATTCGTTTCTTAGTCTCTGTCTTAATATAAATGCGTATAACTTGTATTTTTTTATACTTTATGTATTCGTATCTTGGTTTCTATCTTAGGTTTCGTCTATAACTTGTATTTTTTTTATTTTTATACTTTCTGTATTCGTTTCTTAGTCTCTGTCTTAATATAAAGGCATATAACTTGTATTTTTATACTTTATGTATTCGTTTATTAGTCTTTATGTTAGGTTTCGTCTATAACTTGTATTTTTTTTTATTTTTATACTTTCTGTATTCGTTTCTTAGTCTCTGTCTTAATATGAAGGCGTATAACTTGTATTTTTTTATACTTTATGTATTCGCTTATTGGTCTCTATCTTAGGTTTCGTCTATAACTTGTATTTTTTTATTTTTATTCTTTCTGTATTCGTTTCTTAGTCTCTGTCTTAATGTAAAGGCATATAACTTGTATTTTTATACTTTATGTATTCATTTATTGGTCTTTATCTTAGGTTTCGTCTATAACTTGTATTTTTTTTTATTTTTATACTTTCTGTATTCGTTTCTTAGTCTCTGTCTTAATATGAAGGCGTATAACTTGTATTTTTTTATACTTTATGTATTCGCTTATTGGTCTCTATCTTAGGTTTCGTCTATAACTTGTATTTTTTTATTTTTATACTTTCTGTATTCGTTTCTTAGTCTCTGTCTTAATGTAAAGGCATATAACTTGTATTTTTATACTTTATGTATTCGCTTATTGGTCTCTATCTTAGGTTTCGTCTATAACTTGTATTTTTTATACTTTATGTATTCGCTTATTGGTCTCTATCTTAGGTTTCGTCTATAGCTTGTATTTTTTTAATTTTATACTTTCTGTATTCGTTTCTTAGTCTCTGTCGTAATATAAAGGCATATAACTTGTATTTTATACTTTATGTATTCGTTTATTGGTCTTTATCTTAGGTTTCGTCTATAACTTTTATTTTTTTTTATTTTTATACTTTCTGTATTCGTTTCTTAGTCTCTGTCTTAATATAAATGCGTATAACTTGTATTTTTTTATACTTTATGTATTCGCTTATTGGTCTCTATCTTAGGTTTCGTCAATAACTTGTATTGTTTTATTTTTATACTTTCTGTATTCGTTTCTTAATTTCTGTCTTAATGTAAAGGCATATAACTTCTATTTTTATACTTTATGTATTCGTATCTTGGTTTCTATCTTAGGTTTCGTCTATAACTTGTATTTTTTTTATTTTTATACTTTCTGTATTCGTTTCTTAGTCTCTGTCTTAATATCAAGGCATATAACTTGTATTTTTATACTTTATGTATTCGTTTATTGGTCTTTATGTTAGGTTTCGTCTATAACTTGTATTTTTTTTTATTCTTATACTTTCTGTATTCGTTTCTTAGTCTCTGTCTTAATATAAAGGCGTATAACTTGTATTTTTTTATACTTTATGTATTCGCTTATTGGTCTCTATCTTAGGTTTCGTCTATAACTTGTATTTTTTTATTTTTATTCTTTCTGTATTCGTTTCTTAGTCTCTGTCTTAATGTAAAGGCATATAACTTGTATTTTTATACTTTATGTATTCGTTTATTGGTCTTTATCTTAGGTTTCGTCTATAACTTGTATTTTTTTTTATTTTTATACTTTCTGTATTCGTTTCTTAGTCTCTGTCTTAATATGAAGGCGTATAACTTGTATTTTTTTATACTTTATGTATTCGCTTATTGGTCTCTATCTTAGGTTTCGTCTATAACTTGTATTTTTTTATTTTTATACTTTCTGTATTCGTTTCTTAGTCTCTGTCTTAATGTAAAGGCATATAACTTGTATTTTTATACTTTATGTATTCGCTTATTGGTCTCTATCTTAGGTTTCGTCCATAACTTGTATTTTTTTTTATTTTTATTCTTTCTGTATTCGTTTATTAGTCTCTGTCTTAATGTAAAGGCATATAACTTGTATTTTTATACTTTATGTATTCGTTTCTTGGTCTCTATCTTAGGTTTCGTCTATAACTTGTACTTGTTTTATTTTTATACTTTCTGTGTTCGTTTCTTAGTCTCTGTCTTAATATAAAGGCGTATAACTTGTATTTTTTTATACTTTATGTATTCGCTTATTGGTCTCTATCTTAGGTTTCGTCTATAACTTGTATTTTTTTATTTTTATACTTTCTGTATTCGTTTCTTAGTCTCTGTCGTAATATAAAGGCATATAGCTTGTATTTTATACTTTATGTATTTGTTTATTGGTCTTTATCTTAGGTTTCGTCTATAACTTGTATTTTTTTTTATTTTTATACTTTCTGTATTCGTTTCTTAGTCTCTGTCTTAATATAAAGGCATATAACTTGTATTTTTTTATACTTTATGTATTCGTTTATTGGTCTCTATCTTAGGTTTCGTCTATAACTTGTATTTTTTTTTTATTTTTATACTTTCTGTATTCGTTTCTTAGTCTCTCTTAATATAAAGGCGTATAACTTGTATTTTTTTATACTTTATGTATTCGCTTATTGGTCTCTATCTTAGGTTTCGTCTATAACTTGTATTTTTTTAATTTTATACATTCTGTATTCGTTTCTTAGTCTCTGTCGTAATATAAAGGCATATAACTTGTATTTTATACTTTATGTATTCGTTTATTGGTCTTTATCTTAGGTTTCGTCTATAACTTTTATTTTTTTTTATTTTTATACTTTCTGTATTCGTTTCTTAGTCTCTGTCTTAATATAAAGGCGTATAACTTGTATTTTTTTATACTTTATGTATTCGCTTATTGGTCTCTATCTTAGGTTTCGTCAATAACTTGTATTTTTTTATTTTTATACTTTCTGTATTCGTTTCTTAGTTTCTGTCTTAATGTAAAGGCATATAACTTGTATTTTTATACTTTATGTATTCGTTTCTTGGTTTCTATCTTAGGTTTCGTCTATAACTTGTATTTTTTTTATTTTTATACTTTCGGTATTCGTTTCTTAGTCTCTGCCTTAATATCAAGGCAGATAACTTGTATTTTTATACTTTATGTATTCGTTTATTTATCTTTATGTTAGGTTTCGTCTATAACTTGTATTTTTTTTTATTTTTATACTTTCTGTATTCGTTTCTTAGTCTCTGTCTTAATATAAAGGCGTATAACTTGTATTTTTTTATACTTTATGTATTCGTTTATTGGTCTCTATCTTAGGTTTCGTCTATAACTTGTATTTTTTTATTTTTATTCTTTCTGTATTCGTTTCTTAGTCTCTGTCTTAATGTAAAGGCATATAACTTGTATTTTTATACTTTATGTATTCGTTTATTGGTCTTTATCTTAGGTTTCGTCTATAACTTGTATTTTTTTTTATTTTTATACTTTCTGTATTCGTTTCTTAGTCTCTCTTAATATAAAGGCGTATAACTTGTATTTTTTTATACTTTATGTATTCGCTTATTGGTCTCTATCTTAGGTTTCGTCTATAACTTGTATTTTTTTAATTTTATACATTCTGTATTCGTTTCTTAGTCTCTGTCGTAATATAAAGGCATATAACTTGTATTTTATACTTTATGTATTCGTTTATTGGTCTTTATCTTAGGTTTCGTCTATAACTTGTATTTTTTTTTATTTTTATACTTTCTGTATTCGTTTCTTAGTCTCTCATAATATAAAGGCGTATAACTTGTATTTTTTTATACTTTATGTATTCGCTTATTGGTCTCTATCTTAGGTTTCGTCAATAACTTGTATTTTTTTATTTTTATACTTTCTGTATTCGTTTCTTAGTTTCTGTCTTAATGTAAAGGCATATAACTTGTATTTTTATACTTTATGTATTCGTTTCTTGGTTTCTATCTTAGGTTTCGTCTATAACTTGTATTTTTTTTATTTTTATACTTTCGGTATTCGTTTCTTAGTCTCTGTCTTAATATCAAGGCATATAACTTGTATTTTTATACTTTATGTATTCGTTTATTGGTCTTTATGGTAGGTTTCGTCTATAACTTGTATTTTTTTTTATTTTTATACTTTCTGTATTCGTTTCTTAGTCTCTGTCTTAATATAAAGGCGTATAACTTGTATTTTTTTATACTTTATGTATTCGCTTATTGGTCTCTATCTTAGGTTTCGTCTATAACTTGTATTTTTTTATTTTTATTCTTTCTGTATTCGTTTCTTAGTCTGTGTCTTAATGTAAAGGCATATAACCTGTATTTTTATACTTTGTGTATTCGTTTATTGGTCTTTATCTTAGGTTTCGTCTATAACTTGTATTTTTTTTTATTTTTATACTTTCTGTATTCGTTTCTTAGTCTCTGTCTTAATATAAAGGCGTATAACTTGTATTTTTTTATACTTTATGTATTCGCTTATTGGTCTCTATCTTAGGTTTCGTCTATAACTTGTATTTTTTTAATTTTATACATTCTGTATTCGTTTCTTAGTCTCTGTCGTAATATAAAGGCATATAACTTGTATCTTATACTTTATGTATTAGCTTATTGGTCTCTATCTTAGGTTTCATCTATAACTTGTATTTTTTTATTTTTATACTTTCTGTATTCGTTTCTTAGTCTCTGTCTTAATGTAAAGGCATATAACTTGTATTTTTATACTTTATGTATTCGCTTATTGGTCTCTATCTTAGGTTTCGTCTATAACTTGTATTTTTTTATTTTTATTCTTTCTGTATTCGTTTCTTAGTCTCTGTCTTAATGTAAAGGCATATAACCTGTATTTTTATACTTTATGTATTCGTTTATTGGTCTTTATCTTAGGTTTCGTCTATAACTTGTATTTTTTTTTATTTTTATACTTTCTGTATTCGTTTCTTAGTCTCTGTCCTAATATAAAGGCGTATAACTTGTATTTTTTTATACTTTATTTATTCGCTTATTGGTCTCAATCTTAGGTTTCGTCTATAACTTGTATTTTTTTATTTTTATACTTTTTGTATTCGTTTCTTAGTCTCTCTTAATATAAAGGCGTATAACTTGTATTTTTTTATACTTTATGTATTCGTTTATTGGTCTCTATCTTAGGTTTCGTCTATAACTTGTATTTTTTTAATTTTATACATTCTGTATTCGTTTCTTAGTCTCTGTCGTAATATAAAAGCATATAACTTGTATCTTATACTTTATGTATTAGCTTATTGGTCTCTATCTTAGGTTTCATCTATAACTTGTATGTTTTTATTTTTATACTTTCTGTATTCGTTTCTTAGTCTCTGTCTTAATGTAAAGGCATATAACTTGTATTTTTATACTTTATGTATTCGCTTATTGGTCTCTATCTTAGGTTTCGTCTATAACTTGTATTTTTTTTTATTTTTATACTTTCTGTATTCGTTTCTTAGTCTCTCTTAATATAAAGGCGTATAACTTGTATTTTTTTATACTTTATGTATTCGCTTATTGGTCTCTATCTTAGGTTTCGTCTATTACTTGTATTTTTTTAATTTTATACTTTCTGTATTCGTTTCTTAGTCTCTGTCGTAATATAAAGGCATATAACTTGTATTTTATACTTTATGTATTCGTTTATTGGTCTTTATCTTAGGTTTCGTCTATAACTTGTATTTTTTTTTATTTTTATACTTTCTGTATTCGTTTCTTAGTCTCTCTTAATATAAAGGCGTATAACTTGTATTTTTTTATACTTTATGTATTCGCTTATTGGTCTCTATCTTAGGTTTCGTCTATAACTTGTATTTTTTTAATTTTATACATTCTGTATTCGTTTCTTAGTCTCTGTCGTAATATAAAGGCATATAACTTGTATTTTATACTTTATGTATTCGTTTATTGGTCTTTATCTTAGGTTTCGTCTATAACTTGTATTTTTTTATTTTTATACTTTCTGTATTCGTTTCTTAGTCTCTCTTAATATAAAGGCGTATAACTTGTATTTTTTTATACTTTATGTATTCGTTTATTGGTCTCTATCTTAGGTTTCGTCTATAACTTGTATTTTTTTATTTTTATTCTTTCTGTATTCGTTTCTTAGTCTCTGTCTTAATGTAAAGGCATATAACTTGTATTTTTATACTTTATGTATTCGTTTATTGGTCTTTATCTTAGGTTTCGTCTATAACTTGTATTTTTTTTTATTTTTATACTTTCTGTATTCGTTTCTTAGTCTCTCTTAATATAAAGGCGTATAACTTGTATTTTTTTATACTTTATGTATTCGCTTATTGGTCTCTATCTTAGGTTTCGTCTATAACTTGTATTTTTTTAATTTTATACATTCTGTATTCGTTTCTTAGTCTCTGTCGTAATATAAAGGCATATAACTTGTATTTTATACTTTATGTATTCGTTTATTGGTCTTTATCTTAGGTTTCGTCTATAACTTGTATTTTTTTTTATTTTTATACTTTCTGTATTCGTTTCTTAGTCTCTCATAATATAAAGGCGTATAACTTGTATTTTTTTATACTTTATGTATTCGCTTATTGGTCTCTATCTTAGGTTTCGTCAATAACTTGTATTTTTTTATTTTTATACTTTCTGTATTCGTTTCTTAGTTTCTGTCTTAATGTAAAGGCATATAACTTGTATTTTTATACTTTATGTATTCGTTTCTTGGTTTCTATCTTAGGTTTCGTCTATAACTTGTATTTTTTTTATTTTTATACTTTCGGTATTCGTTTCTTAGTCTCTGTCTTAATATCAAGGCATATAACTTGTATTTTTATACTTTATGTATTCGTTTATTGGTCTTTATGTTAGGTTTCGTCTATAACTTGTATTTTTTTTTATTTTTATACTTTCTGTATTCGTTTCTTAGTCTCTGTCTTAATATAAAGGCGTATAACTTGTATTTTTTTATACTTTATGTATTCGCTTATTGGTCTCTATCTTAGGTTTCGTCTATAACTTGTATTTTTTTATTTTTATTCTTTCTGTATTCGTTTCTTAGTCTCTGTCTTAATGTAAAGGCATATAACCTGTATTTTTATACTTTATGTATTCGTTTATTGGTCTTTATCTTAGGTTTCGTCTATAACTTGTATTTTTTTTTATTTTTATACTTTCTGTATTCGTTTCTTAGTCTCTGTCTTAATATAAAGGCGTATAACTTGTATTTTTTTATACTTTATGTATTCGCTTATTGGTCTCTATCTTAGGTTTCGTCTATAACTTGTATTTTTTTAATTTTATACATTCTGTATTCGTTTCTTAGTCTCTGTCGTAATATAAAGGCATATAACTTGTATCTTATACTTTATGTATTAGCTTATTGGTCTCTATCTTAGGTTTCATCTATAACTTGTATTTTTTTATTTTTATACTTTCTGTATTCGTTTCTTAGTCTCTGTCTTAATGTAAAGGCATATAACTTGTATTTTTATACTTTATGTATTCGCTTATTGGTCTCTATCTTAGGTTTCGTCTATAACTTGTATTTTTTTATTTTTATTCTTTCTGTATTCGTTTCTTAGTCTCTGTCTTAATGTAAAGGCATATAACCTGTATTTTTATACTTTATGTATTCGTTTATTGGTCTTTATCTTAGGTTTCGTCTATAACTTGTATTTTTTTTTATTTTTATACTTTCTGTATTCGTTTCTTAGTCTCTGTCCTAATATAAAGGCGTATAACTTGTATTTTTTTATACTTTATTTATTCGCTTATTGGTCTCAATCTTAGGTTTCGTCGATAACTTGTATTTTTTTTATTTTTATACTTTTTGTATTCGTTTCTTAGTCTCTCTTAATATAAAGGCGTATAACTTGTATTTTTTTATACTTTATGTATTCGCTTATTGGTCTCTATCTTAGGTTTCGTCTATAACTTGTATTTTTTTAATTTTATACATTCTGTATTCGTTTCTTAGTCTCTGTCGTAATATAAAGGCATATAACTTGTATCTTATACTTTATGTATTAGCTTATTGGTCTCTATCTTAGGTTTCATCTATAACTTGTATTTTTTTATTTTTATACTTTCTGTATTCGTTTCTTAGTCTCTGTCTTAATGTAAAGGCATATAACTTGTATTTTTATACTTTATGTATTCGCTTATTGGTCTCTATCTTAGGTTTCGTCTATAACTTGTATTTTTTTTTATTTTTATTCTTTCTGTATTCGTTTCTTAGTCTCTCTTAATATAAAGGCGTATAACTTGTATTTTTTTATACTTTATGTATTCGCTTATTGGTCTCTATCTTAGGTTTCGTCTATTACTTGTATTTTTTTAATTTTATACTTTCTGTATTCGTTTCTTAGTCTCTGTCGTAATATAAAGGCATATAACTTGTATTTTATACTTTATGTATTCGTTTATTGGTCTTTATCTTAGGTTTCGTCTATAACTTGTATTTTTTTTTATTTTTATACTTTCTGTATTCGTTTCTTAGTCTCTCTTAATATAAAGGCGTATAACTTGTATTTTTTTATACTTTATGTATTCGCTTATTGGTCTCTATCTTAGGTTTCGTCTATAACTTGTATTTTTTTAATTTTATACATTCTGTATTCGTTTCTTAGTCTCTGTCGTAATATAAAGGCATATAACTTGTATTTTATACTTTATGTATTCGTTTATTGGTCTTTATCTTAGGTTTCGTCTATAACTTGTATTTTTTTTATTTTTATACTTTCTGTATTCGTTTCTTAGTCTCTCTTAATATAAAGGCGTATAACTTGTATTTTTTTATACTTTATGTATTCGCTTATTGGTCTCTATCTTAGGTTTCGTCAATAACTTGTATTTTTTTATTTTTATACTTTCTGTATTCGTTTCTTAGTTTCTGTCTTAATGTAAAGGCATATAACTTGTATTTTTATACTTTATGTATTCGTTTCTTGGTTTCTATCTTAGGTTTCGTCTATAACTTGTATTTTTTTTATTTTTATACTTTCGGTATTCGTTTCTTAGTCTCTGTCTTAATATCAAGGCATATAACTTGTATTTTTATACTTTATGTATTCGTTTATTGGTCTTTATGTTAGGTTTCGTCTATAACTTGTATTTTTTTTTATTTTTATACTGTCTGTATTCGTTTCTTAGTCTCTGTCTTAATATAAAGGCGTATAACTTGTATTTTTTTATACTTTATGTATTCGCTTATTGGTCTCTATCTTAGGTTTCGTCTATAACTTGTATTTTTTTATTTTTATTCTTTCTGTATTCGTTTCTTAGTCTCTGTCTTAATGTAAAGGCATATAACCTGTATTTTTATACTTTATGTCTTCGTTTATTGGTCTTTATGTTAGGTTTCGTCTATAACTTGTATTTTTTTTTATTTTTATACTTTCTGTATTCGTTTCTTAGTCTCTGTCTTAATATAAATACGTATAACTTGTATTTTTTTATACTTTATGTATTCGTTTATTGGTCTCTATCTTAGGTTTCGTCTATAACTTGTATTTTTTTATTTTTATTCTTTCTGTATTCGTTTCTTAGTCTCTGTCTTAATGTAAAGGCATATAACTTGTATTTTTATACTTTATGTATTCGTTTATTGGTCTTTATCTTAGGTTTCGTCTATAACTTGTATTTTTTTTTTATTTTTATACTTTCTGTATTCGTTTCTTAGTCTCTCTTAATATAAAGGCGTATAACTTGTATTTTTTTATACTTTATGTATTCGCTTATTGGTCTCTATCTTAGGTTTCGTCTATAACTTGTATTTTTTTAATTTTATACATTCTGTATTCGTTTCTTAGTCTCTGTCGTAATATAAAGGCATATAACTTGTATTTTATACTTTATGTATTCGTTTATTGGTCTTTATCTTAGGTTTCGTCTATAACTTGTATTTTTTTTTATTTTTATACTTTCTGTATTCGTTTCTTAGTCTCTCATAATATAAAGGCGTATAACTTGTATTTTTTTATACTTTATGTATTCGCTTATTGGTCTCTATCTTAGGTTTCGTCAATAACTTGTATTTTTTTATTTTTATACTTTCTGTATTCGTTTCTTAGTTTCTGTCTTAATGTAAAGGCATATAACTTGTATTTTTATACTTTATGTATTCGTTTCTTGGTTTCTATCTTAGGTTTCGTCTATAACTTGTATTTTTTTTATTTTTATACTTTCGGTATTCGTTTCTTAGTCTCTGTCTTAATATCAAGGCATATAACTTGTATTTTTATACTTTATGTATTCGTTTATTGGTCTTTATGTTAGGTTTCGTCTATAACTTGTATTTTTTTTTATTTTTATACTTTCTGTATTCGTTTCTTAGTCTCTGTCTTAATATAAAGGCGTATAACTTGTATTTTTTTATACTTTATGTATTCGCTTATTGGTCTCTATCTTAGGTTTCGTCTATAACTTGTATTTTTTTATTTTTATTCTTTCTGTATTCGTTTCTTAGTCTGTGTCGTAATGTAAAGGCATATAACCTGTATTTTTATACTTTGTGTATTCGTTTATTGGTCTTTATCTTAGGTTTCATCTATAACTTGTATTTTTTTATTTTTATACTTTCTGTATTCGTTTCTTAGTCTCTGTCTTAATATAAAGGCGTATAACTTGTATTTTTTTATACTTTATGTATTCGCTTATTGGTCTCTATCTTAGGTTTCGTCTATAACTTGTATTTTTTTAATTTTATACATTCTGTATTCGTTTCTTAGTCTCTGTCGTAATATAAAGGCATATAACTTGTATCTTATACTTTATGTATTAGCTTATTGGTCTCTATCTTAGGTTTCATCTATAACTTGTATTTTTTTATTTTTATACTTTCTGTATTCGTTTCTTAGTCTCTGTCTTAATGTAAAGGCATATAACTTGTATTTTTATACTTTATGTATTCGCTTATTGGTCTCTATCTTAGGTTTCGTCTATAACTTGTATTTTTTTATTTTTATTCTTTCTGTATTCGTTTCTTAGTCTCTGTCTTAATGTAAAGGCATATAACCTGTATTTTTATACTTTATGTATTCGTTTATTGGTCTTTATCTTAGGTTTCGTCTATAACTTGTATTTTTTTTATTTTTATACTTTCTGTATTCGTTTCTTAGTCTCTGTCCTAATATAAAGGCGTATAACTTGTATTTTTTTATACTTTATTTATTCGCTTATTGGTCTCAATCTTAGGTTTCGTCTATAACTTGTATTTTTTTATTTTTATACTTTTTGTATTCGTTTCTTAGTCTCTCTTAATATAAAGGCGTATAACTTGTATTTTTTTATACTTTATGTATTCGTTTATTGGTCTCTATCTTAGGTTTCGTCTATAACTTGTATTTTTTTAATTTTATACATTCTGTATTCGTTTCTTAGTCTCTGTCGTAATATAAAAGCATATAACTTGTATCTTATACTTTATGTATTAGCTTATTGGTCTCTATCTTAGGTTTTATCTATAACTTGTATGTTTTTATTTTTATACTTTCTGTATTCGTTTCTTAGTCTCTGTCTTAATGTAAAGGCATATAACTTGTATTTTTATACTTTATGTATTCGCTTATTGGTCTCTATCTTAGGTTTCGTCTATAACTTGTATTTTTTTTTATTTTTATACTTTCTGTATTCGTTTCTTAGTCTCTCTTAATATAAAGGCGTATAACTTGTATTTTTTTATACTTTATGTATTCGCTTATTGGTCTCTATCTTAGGTTTCGTCTATTACTTGTATTTTTTTAATTTTATACTTTCTGTATTCGTTTCTTAGTCTCTGTCGTAATATAAAGGCATATAACTTGTATTTTATACTTTATGTATTCGTTTATTGGTCTTTATCTTAGGTTTCGTCTATAACTTGTATTTTTTTTTATTTTTATACTTTCTGTATTCGTTTCTTAGTCTCTCTTAATATAAAGGCGTATAACTTGTATTTTTTTATACTTTATGTATTCGCTTATTGGTCTCTATCTTAGGTTTCGTCTATAACTTGTATTTTTTTAATTTTATACATTCTGTATTCGTTTCTTAGTCTCTGTCCTAATATAAAGGCATATAACTTGTATTTTATACTTTATGTATTCGTTTATTGGTCTTTATCTTAGGTTTCGTCTATAACTTGTATTTTTTTTATTTTTATACTTTCTGTATTCGTTTCTTAGTCTCTCTTAATATAAAGGCGTATAACTTGTATTTTTTTATACTTTATGTATTCGTTTATTGGTCTCTATCTTAGGTTTCGTCTATAACTTGTATTTTTTTATTTTTATTCTTTCTGTATTCGTTTCTTAGTCTCTGTCTTAATGTAAAGGCATATAACTTGTATTTTTATACTTTATGTATTCGTTTATTGGTCTTTATCTTAGGTTTCGTCTATAACTTGTATTTTTTTTTATTTTTATACTTTCTGTATTCGTTTCTTAGTCTCTCTTAATATAAAGGCGTATAACTTGTATTTTTTTATACTTTATGTATTCGCTTATTGGTCTCTATCTTAGGTTTCGTCTATAACTTGTATTTTTTTAATTTTATACATTCTGTATTCGTTTCTTAGTCTCTGTCGTAATATAAAGGCATATAACTTGTATTTTATACTTTATGTATTCGTTTATTGGTCTTTATCTTAGGTTTCGTCTATAACTTGTATTTTTTTTTATTTTTATACTTTCTGTATTCGTTTCTTAGTCTCTCATAATACAAAGGCGTATAACTTGTATTTTTTTATACTTTATGTATTCGCTTATTGGTCTCTATCTTAGGTTTCGTCAATAACTTGTATTTTTTTATTTTTATACTTTCTGTATTCGTTTCTTAGTTTCTGTCTTAATGTAAAGGCATATAACTTGTATTTTTATACTTTATGTATTCGTTTCTTGGTTTCTATCTTAGGTTTTGTCTATAACTTGTATTTTTTTTATTTTTATACTTTCGGTATTCGTTTCTTAGTCTCTGTCTTAATATCAAGGCATATAACTTGTATTTTTATACTTTATGTATTCGTTTATTGGTCTTTATGTTAGGTTTCGTCTATAACTTGTATTTTTTTTTATTTTTATACTTTCTGTATTCGTTTCTTAGTCTCTGTCTTAATATAAAGGCGTATAACTTGTATTTTTTTATACTTTATGTATTCGCTTATTGGTCTCTATCTTAGGTTTCGTCTATAACTTGTATTTTTTTATTTTTATTCTTTCTGTATTCGTTTCTTAGTCTCTGTCTTAATGTAAAGGCATATAACCTGTATTTTTATACTTTATGTATTCGTTTATTGGTCTTTATCTTAGGTTTCGTCTATAACTTGTATTTTTTTTTATTTTTATACTTTCTGTATTCGTTTCTTAGTCTCTGTCTTAATATAAAGGCGTATAACTTGTATTTTTTTATACTTTATGTATTCGCTTATTGGTCTCTATCTTAGGTTTCGTCTATAACTTGTATTTTTTTAATTTTATACATTCTGTATTCGTTTCTTAGTCTCTGTCGTAATATAAAGGCATATAACTTGTATCTTATACTTTATGTATTAGCTTATTGGTCTCTATCTTAGGTTTCATCTATAACTTGTATTTTTTTATTTTTATACTTTCTGTATTCGTTTCTTAGTCTCTGTCTTAATGTAAAGGCATATAACTTGTATTTTTATACTTTATGTATTCGCTTATTGGTCTCTATCTTAGGTTTCGTCTATAACTTGTATTTTTTTATTTTTATTCTTTCTGTATTCGTTTCTTAGTCTCTGTCTTAATGTAAAGGCATATAACCTGTATTTTTATACTTTATGTATTCGTTTATTGGTCTTTATCTTAGGTTTCGTCTATAACTTGTATTTTTTTTAATTTTTATACTTTCTGTATTCGTTTCTTAGTCTCTGTCCTAATATAAAGGCGTATAACTTGTATTTTTTTATACTTTATTTATTCGCTTATTGGTCTCAATCTTAGGTTTCGTCGATAACTTGTATTTTTTTTATTTTTATACTTTTTGTATTCGTTTCTTAGTCTCTCTTAATATAAAGGCGTATAACTTGTATTTTTTTATACTTTATGTATTCGCTTATTGGTCTCTATCTTAGGTTTCGTCTATAACTTGTATTTTTTTAATTTTATACATTCTGTATTCGTTTCTTAGTCTCTGTCGTAATATAAAGGCATATAACTTGTATCTTATACTTTATGTATTAGCTTATTGGTCTCTATCTTAGGTTTCATCTATAACTTGTATTTTTTTATTTTTATACTTTCTGTATTCGTTTCTTAGTCTCTGTCTTAATGTAAAGGCATATAACTTGTATTTTTATACTTTATGTATTCGCTTATTGGTCTCTATCTTAGGTTTCGTCTATAACTTGTATTTTTTTTTATTTTTATTCTTTCTGTATTCGTTTCTTAGTCTCTCTTAATATAAAGGCGTATAACTTGTATTTTTTTATACTTTATGTATTCGCTTATTGGTCTCTATCTTAGGTTTCGTCTATTACTTGTATTTTTTTAATTTTATACTTTCTGTATTCGTTTCTTAGTCTCTGTCGTAATATAAAGGCATATAACTTGTATTTTATACTTTATGTATTCGTTTATTGGTCTTTATCTTAGGTTTCGTCTATAACTTGTATTTTTTTTTATTTTTATACTTTCTGTATTCGTTTCTTAGTCTCTCTTAATATAAAGGCGTATAACTTGTATTTTTTTATACTTTATGTATTCGCTTATTGGTCTCTATCTTAGGTTTCGTCTATAACTTGTATTTTTTTAATTTTATACATTCTGTATTCGTTTCTTAGTCTCTGTCGTAATATAAAGGCATATAACTTGTATTTTATACTTTATGTATTCGTTTATTGGTCTTTATCTTAGGTTTCGTCTATAACTTGTATTTTTTTTATTTTTATACTTTCTGTATTCGTTTCTTAGTCTCTCTTAATATAAAGGCGTATAACTTGTATTTTTTTATACTTTATGTATTCGCTTATTGGTCTCTATCTTAGGTTTCGTCAATAACTTGTATTTTTTTATTTTTATACTTTCTGTATTCGTTTCTTAGTTTCTGTCTTAATGTAAAGGCATATAACTTGTATTTTTATACTTTATGTATTCGTTTCTTGGTTTCTATCTTAGGTTTCGTCTATAACTTGTATTTTTTTTATTTTTATACTTTCGGTATTCGTTTCTTAGTCTCTGTCTTAATATCAAGGCATATAACTTGTATTTTTATACTTTATGTATTCGTTTATTGGTCTTTATGTTAGGTTTCGTCTATAACTTGTATTTTTTTTTATTTTTATACTTTCTGTATTCGTTTCTTAGTCTCTGTCTTAATATAAAGGCGTATAACTTGTATTTTTTTATACTTTATGTATTCGCTTATTGGTCTCTATCTTAGGTTTCGTCTATAACTTGTATTTTTTTATTTTTATTCTTTCTGTATTCGTTTCTTAGTCTCTGTCTTAATGTAAAGGCATATAACCTGTATTTTTATACTTTATGTATTCGTTTATTGGTCTTTATCTTAGGTTTCGTCTATAACTTGTATTTTTTTTTATTTTTATACTTTCTGTATTCGTTTCTTAGTCTCTGTCTTAATATAAAGGCGTATAACTTGTATTTTTTTATACTTTATGTATTCGCTTATTGGTCTCTATCTTAGGTTTCGTCTATAACTTGTATTTTTTTATTTTTATTCTTTCTGTATTCGTTTCTTAGTCTCTGTCTTAATGTAAAGGCATATAACTTGTATTTTTATACTTTATGTATTCGTTTATTGGTCTTTATCTTAGGTTTCGTCTATAACTTGTATTTTTTTATTTTTATTCTTTCTGTATTCGTTTCTTAGTCTCTGTCTTAATGTAAAGGCATATAACTTGTATTTTTTTATACTTTGTGTATTCGTTTATTGGTCTCTATCTTAGGTTTCGTCTATAACTTGTATTTTTTTTTATTTTTATACTTTCTGTATTCGTTTCTTAGTCTCTCTTAATATAAAGGCGTATAACTTGTATTTTTTTATACTTTATGTATTCGCTTATTGGTCTCTATCTTAGGTTTCGTCTATAACTTGTATTTTTTTAATTTTATACATTCTGTATTCGTTTCTTAGTCTCTGTCGTAATATAAAGGCATATAACTTGTATTTTATACTTTATGTATTCGTTTATTGGTCTTTATCTTAGGTTTCGTCTATAACTTTTATTTTTTTTTATTTTTATACTTTCTGTATTCGTTTCTTAGTCTCTGTCTTAATATAAAGGCGTATAACTTGTATTTTTTTATACTTTATGTATTCGCTTATTGGTCTCTATCTTAGGTTTCGTCAATAACTAGTATTTTTTTATTTTTATACTTTCTGTATTCGTTTCTTAGTTTCTGTCTTAATGTAAAGGCATATAACTTGTATTTTTATACTTTATGTATTCGTTTCTTGGTTTCTATCTTAGGTTTCGTCTATAACTTGTATTTTTTTTATTTTTATACTTTCGGTATTCGTTTCTTAGTCTCTGCCTTAATATCAAGGCATATAACTTGTATTTTTATACTTTATGTATTCGTTTATTGGTCTTTATGTTAGGTTTCGTCTATAACTTGTATTTTTTTTTATTTTTATACTTTCTGTATTCGTTTCTTAGTCTTTGTCTTAATATAAAGGCGTATAACTTGTATTTTTTTATACTTTATGTATTCGCTTATTGGTCTCTATCTTAGGTTTCGTCAATAACTTGTATTTTTTTATTTTTATACTTTCTGTATTCGTTTCTTAGTTTCTGTCTTAATGTAAAGGCATATAACTTGTATTTTTATACTTTATGTATTCGTTTCTTGGTTTCTATCTTAGGTTTCGTCTATAACTTGTATTTTTTTTATTTTTATACTTTCGGTATTCGTTTCTTAGTCTCTGTCGTAATATAAAGGCATATAAATTGTATTTTATACTTTATGTATTCGCTTATTGGTCTCTATCTTAGGTTTCGTCAATAACTAGTATTTTTTTATTTTTATACTTTCTGTATTCGTTTCTTAGTTTCTGTCTTAATGTAAAGGCATATAACTTGTATTTTTATACTTTATGTATTCGTTTCTTGGTTTCTATCTTAGGTTTCGTCTATAACTTGTATTTTTTTATTTTTATACTTTCGGTATTCGTTTCTTAGTCTCTGCCTTAATATCAAGGCATATAACTTGTATTTTTATACTTTATGTATTCGTTTATTGGTCTTTATGTTAGGTTTCGTCTATAACTTGTATTTTTTTTTATTTTTATACTTTCTGTATTCGTTTCTTAGTCTTTGTCTTAATATAAAGGCGTATAACTTGTATTTTTTTATACTTTATGTATTCGCTTATTGGTCTCTATCTTAGGTTTCGTCAATAACTTGTATTTTTTTATTTTTATACTTTCTGTATTCGTTTCTTAGTTTCTGTCTTAATATAATGGCATATAATTGTATTTTTATACTTTATGTATTCGTTTCTTGGTTTCTATCTTAGGTTTCGTCTATAACTTGTATTTTTTTTATTTTTATACTTTCTGTATTCGTTTCTTAGTCTCTGTCTTAATATCAAGGCACATAACTTGTATTTTTATACTTTATGTATTCGTTTATTGGTCTTTATGTTAGGTTTCGTCAATAACTTGTATTTTTTTTATTTTTATACTTTCTGTATTCGTTTCTTAGTCTCTCTTAATATAAAGGCGTATAACTTGTATTTTTTTATACTTTATGTATTCGCTTATTGGTCTCTATCTTAGGTTTCGTCTATAACTTGTATTTTTTTAATTTTATACATTCTGTATTCGTTTCTTAGTCTCTGTCGTAATATAAAGGCATATAACTTGTATCTTATACTTTATGTATTCGTTTATTGGTCTTTATCTTAGGTTTCGTCTATAACTTTTATTTTTTTTTATTTTTATACTTTCTGTATTCGTTTCCTAGTCTCTGTCTTAATATAAAGGCGTATAACTTGTATTTTTATACTTTATGTATTCGTTTATTGGTCTTTATCTTAGGTTTCGTCTATAACTTGTATTTTTTTATTTTTATTCTTTCTGTATTCGTTTCTTAGTCTCTGTCTTAATGTAAAGGCATATAACTTGTATTTTTTTATACTTTATGTATTCGTTTATTGGTCTCTATCTTAGGTTTCGTCTATAACTTGTATTTTTTTTTATTTTTATACTTTCTGTATTCGTTTCTTAGTCTCTCTTAATATAAAGGCGTATAACTTGTATTTTTTTATACTTTATGTATTCGCTTATTGGTCTCTATCTTAGGTTTCGTCTATAACTTGTATTTATTTAATTTTATACATTCTGTATTCGTTTCTTAGTCTCTGTCGTAATATAAAGGCATATAACTTGTATTTTATACTTTATGTATTCGTTTATTGGTCTTTATCTTAGGTTTCGTCTATAACTTTTATTTTTTTTTATTTTTATACTTTCTGTATTCGTTTCTTAGTCTCTGTCTTAATATAAAGGCGTATAACTTGTATTTTTTTATACTTTATGTATTCGCTTATTGGTCTCTATCTTAGGTTTCGTCAATAACTAGTATTTTTTTATTTTTATACTTTCTGTATTCGTTTCTTAGTTCTGTCTTAATGTAAAGGCATATAACTTGTATTTTTATACTTTATGTATTCGTTTCTTGGTTTCTATCTTAGGTTTCGTCTATAACTTGTATTTTTTTTATTTTTATACTTTCGGTATTCCTTTCTTAGTCTCTGCCTTAATATCAAGGCATATAACTTGTATTTTTATACTTTATGTATTCGTTTATTGGTCTTTATGTTAGGTTTCGTCTATAACTTGTATTTTTTTTTATTTTTATACTTTCTGTATTCGTTTCTTAGTCTTTGTCTTAATATAAAGGCGTATAACTTGTATTTTTTTATACTTTATGTATTCGCTTATTGGTCTCTATCTTAGGTTTCGTCAATAACTTGTATTTTTTTATTTTTATACTTTCTGTATTCGTTTCTTAGTTTCTGTCTTAATGTAAAGGCATATAACTTGTATTTTTATACTTTATGTATTCGTTTCTTGGTTTCTATCTTAGGTTTCGTCTATAACTTGTATTTTTTTTATTTTTATACTTTCGGTATTCGTTTCTTAGTCTCTGCCTTAATATCAAGGCATATAATTGTATTTTTATACTTTATGTATTCGTTTCTTGGTTTCTATCTTAGGTTTCGTCTATAACTTGTATTTTTTTTATTTTTATACTTTCTGTATTCGTTTCTTAGTCTCTGTCGTAATATAAAGGCATATAACTTGTATCTTATACTTTATGTATTCGTTTATTGGTCTTTATCTTAGGTTTCGTCTACAACTTTTATTTTTTTTTATTTTTATACTTTCTGTATTCGTTTCCTAGTCTCTGTCTTAATATAAAGGCGTATAACTTGTATTTTTTTATACTTTATGTATTCGCTTACTGGTCTCTATCTTAGGTTTCGTCAATAACTTGTATTTTTTTATTTTTATACTTTCTGTATTCGTTTCTTAGTTTCTGTCTTAATGTAAAGGCATATAACTTGTATTTTTATACTTTATGTATTCGTTTCTTGGTTTCTATCTTAGGTTTCGTCTATAACTTGTATTTTTTTTATTTTTATACTTTCGGTATTCGTTTCTTAGTCTCTGCCTTAATATCAAGGCATATAACTTGTATTTTTATACTTTATGTATTCGTTTATTGGTCTTTATGTTAGGTTTTGTCTATAACTTGTATTTTTTTTTATTTTTATACTTTCTGTATTCGTTTCTTAGTCTCTGTCTTAATATAAAGGCGTATAACTTGTATTTTTTTATACTTTATGTATTCGCTTATTGGTCTCTATCTTAGGTTTCGTCAATAACTTGTATTTTTTTATTTTTATACTTTCTGTATTCGTTTCTTAGTTTCTGTCTTAATGTAAAGGCATATAACTTGTATTTTTATACTTTATGTATTCGTTTCTTGGTTTCTATCTTAGGTTTCGTCTATAACTTGTATTTTTTTTATTTTTATACTTTCGGTATTCGTTTCTTAGTCTCTGTCTTAATATCAAGGCATATAACTTGTATTTTTATACTTTATGTATTCGTTTATTGGTCTTTATGTTAGGTTTCGTCTATAACTTGTATTTTTTTTTATTTTTATACTTTCTGTATTCGTTTCTTAGTCTCTGTCTTAATATAAAGGCGTATAACTTGTATTTTTTTATACTTTATGTATTCGCTTATTGGTCTCTATCTTAGGTTTCGTCTATAACTTGTATTTTTTTATTTTTATTCTTTCTGTATTCGTTTCTTAGTCTCTGTCTTAATGTAAAGGCATATAACCTGTATTTTTATACTTTATGTATTCGTTTATTGGTCTTTATCTTAGGTTTCGTCTATAACTTGTATTTTTTTTTATTTTTATACTTTCTGTATTCGTTTCTTAGTCTCTGTCTTAATATAAAGGCGTATAACTTGTATTTTTTTATACTTTATGTATTCGCTTATTGGTCTCTATCTTAGGTTTCGTCTATAACTTGTATTTTTTTAATTTTATACATTCTGTATTCGTTTCTTAGTCTCTGTCGTAATATAAAGGCATATAACTTGTATCTTATACTTTATGTATTAGCTTATTGGTCTCTATCTTAGGTTTCATCTATAACTTGTATTTTTTTATTTTTATACTTTCTGTATTCGTTTCTTAGTCTCTGTCTTAATGTAAAGGCATATAACTTGTATTTTTATACTTTATGTATTCGCTTATTGGTCTCTATCTTAGGTTTCGTCTATAACTTGTATTTTTTTATTTTTATTCTTTCTGTATTCGTTTCTTAGTCTCTGTCTTAATGTAAAGGCATATAACCTGTATTTTTATACTTTATGTATTCGTTTATTGGTCTTTATCTTAGGTTTCGTCTATAACTTGTATTTTTTTTTATTTTTATACTTTCTGTATTCGTTTCTTAGTCTCTGTCCTAATATAAAGGCGTATAACTTGTATTTTTTTATACTTTATTTATTCGCTTATTGGTCTCAATCTTAGGTTTCGTCTATAACTTGTATTTTTTTTATTTTTATACTTTTTGTATTCGTTTCTTAGTCTCTCTTAATATAAAGGCGTATAACTTGTATTTTTTTATACTTTATGTATTCGCTTATTGGTCTCTATCTTAGGTTTCGTCTATAACTTGTATTTTTTTAATTTTATACATTCTGTATTCGTTTCTTAGTCTCTGTCGTAATATAAAGGCATATAACTTGTATCTTATACTTTATGTATTAGCTTATTGGTCTCTATCTTAGGTTTCATCTATAACTTGTATTTTTTTATTTTTATACTTTCTGTATTCGTTTCTTAGTCTCTGTCTTAATGTAAAGGCATATAACTTGTATTTTTATACTTTATGTATTCGCTTATTGGTCTCTATCTTAGGTTTCGTCTATAACTTGTATTTTTTTTTATTTTTATACTTTCTGTATTCGTTTCTTAGTCTCTCTTAATATAAAGGCGTATAACTTGTATTTTTTTATACTTTATGTATTCGCTTATTGGTCTCTATCTTAGGTTTCGTCTATTACTTGTATTTTTTTAATTTTATACTTTCTGTATTCGTTTCTTAGTCTCTGTCGTAATATAAAGGCATATAACTTGTATTTTATACTTTATGTATTCGTTTATTGGTCTTTATCTTAGGTTTCGTCTATAACTTGTATTTTTTTTTATTTTTATACTTTCTGTATTCGTTTCTTAGTCTCTCTTAATATAAAGGCGTATAACTTGTATTTTTTTATACTTTATGTATTCGCTTATTGGTCTCTATCTTAGGTTTCGTCTATAACTTGTATTTTTTTAATTTTATACATTCTGTATTCGTTTCTTAGTCTCTGTCGTAATATAAAGGCATAAAACTTGTATTTTATACTTTATGTATTCGTTTATTGGTCTTTATCATAGGTTTCGTCTATAACTTGTATTTTTTTTATTTTTATACTTTCTGTATTCGTTTCTTAGTCTCTCTTAATATAAAGGCGTATAACTTGTATTTTTTTATACTTTATGTATTCGCTTATTGGTCTCTATCTTAGGTTTCGTCAATAACTTGTATTTTTTTATTTTTATACTTTCTGTATTCGTTTCTTAGTTTCTGTCTTAATGTAAAGGCATATAACTTGTATTTTTATACTTTATGTATTCGTTTCTTGGTTTCTATCTTAGGTTTCGTCTATAACTTGTATTTTTTTTATTTTTATACTTTCGGTATTCGTTTCTTAGTCTCTGTCTTAATATCAAGGCATATAACTTGTATTTTTATACTTTATGTATTCGTTTATTGGTCTTTATGTTAGGTTTCGTCTATAACTTGTATTTTTTTTTATTTTTATACTTTCTGTATTCGTTTCTTAGTCTCTGTCTTAATATAAAGGCGTATAACTTGTATTTTTTTATACTTTATGTATTCGCTTATTGGTCTCTATCTTAGGTTTCGTCTATAACTTGTATTTTTTTATTTTTATTCTTTCTGTATTCGTTTCTTAGTCTCTGTCTTAATGTAAAGGCATATAACCTGTATTTTTATACTTTATGTATTCGTTTATTGGTCTTTATCTTAGGTTTCGTCTATAACTTGTATTTTTTTTTATTTTTATACTTTCTGTATTCGTTTCTTAGTCTCTGTCTTAATATAAAGGCGTATAACTTGTATTTTTTTATACTTTATGTATTCGCTTATTGGTCTCTATCTTAGGTTTCGTCTATAACTTGTATTTTTTTATTTTTATTCTTTCTGTATTCGTTTCTTAGTCTCTGTCTTAATGTAAAGGCATATAACTTGTATTTTTATACTTTATGTATTCGTTTATTGGTCTTTATCTTAGGTTTCGTCTATAACTTGTATTTTTTTATTTTTATTCTTTCTGTATTCGTTTCTTAGTCTCTGTCTTAATGTAAAGGCATATAACTTGTATTTTTTTATACTTTGTGTATTCGTTTATTGGTCTCTATCTTAGGTTTCGTCTATAACTTGTATTTTTTTTTATTTTTATACTTTCTGTATTCGTTTCTTAGTCTCTCTTAATATAAAGGCGTATAACTTGTATTTTTTTATACTTTATGTATTCGCTTATTGGTCTCTATCTTAGGTTTCGTCTATAACTTGTATTTTTTTAATTTTATACATTCTGTATTCGTTTCTTAGTCTCTGTCGTAATATAAAGGCATATAACTTGTATTTTATACTTTATGTATTCGTTTATTGGTCTTTATCTTAGGTTTCGTCTATAACTTTTATTTTTTTTTATTTTTATACTTTCTGTATTCGTTTCTTAGTCTCTGTCTTAATATAAAGGCGTATAACTTGTATTTTTTTATACTTTATGTATTCGCTTATTGGTCTCTATCTTAGGTTTCGTCAATAACTAGTATTTTTTTATTTTTATACTTTCTGTATTCGTTTCTTAGTTTCTGTCTTAATGTAAAGGCATATAACTTGTATTTTTATACTTTATGTATTCGTTTCTTGGTTTCTATCTTAGGTTTCGTCTATAACTTGTATTTTTTTTATTTTTATACTTTCGGTATTCGTTTCTTAGTCTCTGCCTTAATATCAAGGCATATAACTTGTATTTTTATACTTTATGTATTCGTTTATTGGTCTTTATGTTAGGTTTCGTCTATAACTTGTATTTTTTTTTATTTTTATACTTTCTGTATTCGTTTCTTAGTCTTTGTCTTAATATAAAGGCGTATAACTTGTATTTTTTTATACTTTATGTATTCGCTTATTGGTCTCTATCTTAGGTTTCGTCAATAACTTGTATTTTTTTATTTTTATACTTTCTGTATTCGTTTCTTAGTTTCTGTCTTAATGTAAAGGCATATAACTTGTATTTTTATACTTTATGTATTCGTTTCTTGGTTTCTATCTTAGGTTTCGTCTATAACTTGTATTTTTTTTATTTTTATACTTTCGGTATTCGTTTCTTAGTCTCTGTCGTAATATAAAGGCATATAACTTGTATTTTATACTTTATGTACTCGCTTATTGGTCTCTATCTTAGGTTTCGTCAATAACTAGTATTTTTTTATTTTTATACTTTCTGTATTCGTTTCTTAGTTTCTGTCTTAATGTAAAGGCATATAACTTGTATTTTTATACTTTATGTATTCGTTTCTTGGTTTCTATCTTAGGTTTCGTCTATAACTTGTATTTTTTTTATTTTTATACTTTCGGTATTCGTTTCTTAGTCTCTGCCTTAATATCAAGGCATATAACTTGTATTTTTATACTTTATGTATTCGTTTATTGGTCTTTATGTTAGGTTTCGTCTATAACTTGTATTTTTTTTTATTTTTATACTTTCTGTATTCGTTTCTTAGTCTTTGTCTTAATATAAAGGCGTATAACTTGTATTTTTTTATACTTTATGTATTCGCTTATTGGTCTCTATCTTAGGTTTCGTCAATAACTTGTATTTTTTTATTTTTATACTTTCTGTATTCGTTTCTTAGTTTCTGTCTTAATATAAAGGCATATAATTGTATTTTTATACTTTATGTATTCGTTTCTTGGTTTCTATCTTAGGTTTCGTCTATAACTTGTATTTTTTTTATTTTTATACTTTCTGTATTCGTTTCTTATTCTCTGTCTTAATATCAATTTACATAACTTGTATTTTTATACTTTATGTATTCGTTTATTGGTCTTTATGTTAGGTTTCGTCAATAACTTGTATTTTTTTTTATTTTTATACTTTCTGTATTCGTTTCTTAGTCTCTCTTAATATAAAGGCGTATAACTTGTATTTTTTTATACTTTATGTATTCGCTTATTGGTCTCTATCTTAGGTTTCGTCTATAACTTGTATTTTTTTAATTTTATACATTCTGTATTCGTTTCTTAGTCTCTGTCGTAATATAAAGGCATATAACTTGTATCTTATACTTTATGTATTCGTTTATTGGTCTTTATCTTAGGTTTCGTCTATAACTTTTATTTTTTTTTATTTTTATACTTTCTGTATTCGTTTCCTAGTCTCTGTCTTAATATAAAGGCGTATAACTTGTATTTTTATACTTTATGTATTCGTTTATTGGTCTTTATCTTAGGTTTCGTCTATAACTTGTATTTTTTTATTTTTATTCTTTCTGTATTCGTTTCTTAGTCTCTGTATTAATGTAAAGGCATATAACTTGTATTTTTTTATACTTTATGTATTCGTTTATTGGTCTCTATCTTAGGTTTCGTCTATAACTTGTATTTTTTTTTATTTTTATACTTTCTGTATTCGTTTCTTAGTCTCTCTTAATATAAAGGCGTATAACTTGTATTTTTTTATACTTTATGTATTCGCTTATTGGTCTCTATCTTAGGTTTCGTCTATAACTTGTATTTTTTTAATTTTATACATTCTGTATTCGTTTCTTAGTCTCTGTCGTAATATAAAGGCATATAACTTGTATTTTATACTTTATGTATTCGTTTATTGGTCTTTATCTTAGGTTTCGTCTATAACTTTTATTTTTTTTTATTTTTATACTTTCTGTATTCGTTTCTTAGTCTCTGTCTTAATATAAAGGCGTATAACTTGTATTTTTTTATACTTTATGTATTCGCTTATTGGTCTCTATCTTAGGTTTCGTCAATAACTAGTATTTTTTTATTTTTATACTTTCTGTATTCGTTTCTTAGTTCTGTCTTAATGTAAAGGCATATAACTTGTATTTTTATACTTTATGTATTCGTTTCTTGGTTTCTATCTTAGGTTTCGTCTATAACTTGTATTTTTTTTATTTTTATACTTTCGGTATTCGTTTCTTAGTCTCTGCCTTAATATCAAGGCATATAACTTGTATTTTTATACTTTATGTATTCGTTTATTGGTCTTTATGTTAGGTTTCGTCTATAACTTGTATTTTTTTTTATTTTTATACTTTCTGTATTCGTTTCTTAGTCTTTGTCTTAATATAAAGGCGTATAACTTGTATTTTTTTATACTTTATGTATTCGCTTATTGGTCTCTATCTTAGGTTTCGTCAATAACTTGTATTTTTTTATTTTTATACTTTCTGTATTCGTTTCTTAGTTTCTGTCTTAATGTAAAGGCATATAACTTGTATTTTTATACTTTATGTATTCGTTTCTTGGTTTCTATCTTAGGTTTCGTCTATAACTTGTATTTTTTTTATTTTTATACTTTCGGTATTCGTTTCTTAGTCTCTGCCTTAATATCAAGGCATATAATTGTATTTTTATACTTTATGTATTCGTTTCTTGGTTTCTATCTTAGGTTTCGTCTATAACTTGTATTTTTTTTATTTTTATACTTTCTGTATTCGTTTCTTAGTCTCTGTCTTAATATCAAGGCACATAACTTGTATTTTTATACTTTATGTATTCGTTTATTGGTCTTTATGTTAGGTTTCGTCAATAACTTGTATTTTTTTTTATTTTTATACTTTCTGTATTCGTTTCTTAGTCTCTCTTAATATAAAGGCGTATAACTTGTATTTTTTTATACTTTATGTATTCGCTTATTGGTCTCTATCTTAGGTTTCGTCTATAACTTGTATTTTTTTAATTTTATACATTCTGTATTCGTTTCTTAGTCTCTGTCGTAATATAAAGGCATATAACTTGTATCTTATACTTTATGTATTCGTTTATTGGTCTTTATCTTAGGTTTCGTCTACAACTTTTATTTTTTTTATTTTTATACTTTCTGTATTCGTTTCCTAGTCTCTGTCTTAATATAAAGGCGTATAACTTGTATTTTTTTATACTTTATGTATTCGCTTACTGGTCTCTATCTTAGGTTTCGTCAATAACTTGTATTTTTTTATTTTTATACTTTCTGTATTCGTTTCTTAGTTTCTGTCTTAATGTAAAGGCATATAACTTGTATTTTTATACTTTATGTATTCGTTTCTTGGTTTCTATCTTAGGTTTCGTCTATAACTTGTATTTTTTTTATTTTTATACTTTCGGTATTCGTTTCTTAGTCTCTGCCTTAATATCAAGGCATATAACTTGTATTTTTATACTTTATGTATTCGTTTATTGGTCTTTATGTTAGGTTTCGTCTATAACTTGTATTTTTTTTTATTTTTATACTTTCTGTATTCGTTTCTTAGTCTCTGTCTTAATATAAAGGCGTATAACTTGTATTTTTTTATACTTTATGTATTCGCTTATTGGTCTCTATCTTAGGTTTCGTCAATAACTTGTATTTTTTTATTTTTATTCTTTCTGTATTCGTTTCTTAGTCTCTCTTAATATAAAGGCGTATAACTTGTATTTTTTTATACTTTATGTATTCGCTTATTGGTCTCTATCTTAGGTTTCGTCAATAACTTGTATTTTTTTATTTTTATTCTTTCTGTATTTGTTTCTTAGTCTCTGTCTTAATGTAAAGGCATATAACTTGTATTTTTATACTTTATGTATTCGTTTATTGGTCTTTATCTTAGGTTTCGTCTATAACTTGTATTTTTTTATTTTTATTCTTTCTGTATTCGTTTCTTAGTCTCTGTCGTAATGTAAAGGCATATAACTTGTATTTTTTTATACTTTATGTATTCGTTTATTGGTCTCTATCTTAGGTTTCGTCTATAACTTGTATTTTTTTTTATTTTTATACTTTCTGTATTCGTTTCTTAGTCTCTCTTAATATAAAGGCGTATAACTTGTATTTTTTTATACTTTATGTATTCGCTTATTGGTCTCTATCTTAGGTTTCGTCTATAACTTGTATTTTTTTAATTTTATACATTCTGTATTCGTTTCTTAGTCTCTGTCGTAATATAAAGGCATATAACTTGTATTTTATACTTTATGTATTCGTTTATTGGTCTCTATCTTAGGTTTCGTCTATAACTTGTATTTTTTTTTATTTTTATACTTTCTGTATTCGTTTCTTAGTCTCTGTCTTAATATAAAGGCGTATAACTTGTATTTTTTTATACTTTATGTATTCGCTTATTGGTCTCTATCTTAGGTTTCGTCAATAACTAGTATTTTTTTATTTTTATACTTTCTGTATTCGTTTCTTAGTTTCTGTCTTAATGTAAAGGCATATAACTTGTATTTTTATACTTTATGTATTCGTTTCTTGGTTTCTATCTTAGGTTTCGTCTATAACTTGTATTTTTTTTATTTTTATACTTTCGGTATTCGTTTCTTAGTCTCTGCCTTAATATCAAGGCATATAACTTGTATTTTTATACTTTATGTATTCGTTTATTGGTCTTTATGTTAGGTTTCGTCTATAACTTGTATTTTTTTTTATTTTTATACTTTCTGTATTCGTTTCTTAGTCTTTGTCTTAATATAAAGGCGTATAACTTGTATTTTTTTATACTTTATGTATTCGCTTATTGGTCTCTATCTTAGGTTTCGTCAATAACTTGTATTTTTTTATTTTTATACTTTCTGTATTCGTTTCTTAGTTTCTGTCTTAATGTAAAGGCATATAACTTGTATTTTTATACTCTATGTATTCGTTTCTTGGTTTCTATCTTAGGTTTCGTCTATAACTTGTATTTTTTTTATTTTTATACTTTCGGTATTCGTTTCTTAGTCTCTGCCTTAATATCAAGGCATATAACTTGTATTTTTATACTTTATGTATTCGTTTATTGGTCTTTATGTTAGGTTTCGTCTATATCTTGTATTTTTTTTTATTTTTATACTTTCTGTATTCGTTTCTTAGTCTCTGTCTTAATATAAAGGCGTATAACTTGTATTTTTTTATACTTTATGTATTCGCTTATTGGTTTCTATCTTAGGTTTCGTCAATAACTTGTATTTTTTTACTTTTATACTTTCTGTATTCGTTTCTTAGTTTCTGTCTTAATGTAAAGGCATATAATTGTATTTTTATACTTTATGTATTCGTTTCTTGGTTTCTATCCTAGGTTTCGTCTATAACTTGTATTTTTTTTATTTTTATACTTTCTGTATTCGTTTCTTAGTCTCTGTCTTAATATCAAGGCACATAACTTGTATTTTTATACTTTATGTATTCGTTTATTGGTCTTTATGTTAGGTTTCGTCAATAACTTGTATTTTTTTTTATTTTTATACTTTCTGTATTCGTTTCTTAGTCTCTCTTAATATATAGGCGTATAACTTGTATTTTTTTATACTTTATGTATTCGCTTATTGGTCTCTATCTTAGGTTTCGTCTATAACTTGTATTTTTTTAATTTTATACATTCTGTATTCGTTTCTTAGTCTCTGTCGTAATATAAAGGCATATAACTTGTATCTTATACTTTATGTATTCGTTTATTGGTCTTTATCTTAGGTTTCGTCTATAACTTTTATTTTTTTTTATTTTTATACTTTCTGTATTCGTTTCTTAGTCTCTGTCTTAATATAAAGGCGTATAACTTGTATTTTTTTATACTTTAAGTATTCGCTTATTGGTCTCTATCTTAGGTTTCGTCAATAACTTGTATTTTTTTATTTTTATACTTTCTGTATTCGTTTCTTAGTTTCTGTCTTAATGTAAAGGCATATAACTTGTATTTTTATACTTTATGTATTCGTTTCTTGGTTTCTATCTTAGGTTTCGTCTATAACTTGTATTTTTTTTTATTTTTATACTTTCTGTATTCGTTTCTTAGTCTTTGTCTTAATATAAAGGCGTATAACTTGTATTTTTTTATACTTTATGTATTCGCTTATTGGTCTCTATCTTAGGTTTCGTCAATAACTTGTATTTTTTTATTTTTATACTTTCTGTATTCGTTTCTTAGTTTCTGTCTTAATGTAAAGGCATATAACTTGTATTTTTATACTTTATGTATTCGTTTCTTGGTTTCTATCTTAGGTTTCGTCTATAACTTGTATTTTTTTTATTTTTATACTTTCGGTATTCGTTTCTTAGTCTCTGCCTTAATATCAAGGCATATAACTTGTATTTTTATACTTTATGTATTCGTTTATTGGTCTTTATGTTAGGTTTCGTCAATAACTTGTATTTTTTTTTATTTTTATACTTTCTGTATTCGTTTCTTAGTCTCTCTTAATATAAAGGCGTATAACTTGTATTTTTTTATACTTTATGTATTTGCTTATTGGTCTCTATCTTAGGTTTCGTCTATAACTTGTATTTTTTTAATTTTATACATTCTGTATTCGTTTCTTAGTCTCTGTCGTAATATAAAGGCATATAACTTGTATCTTATACTTTATGTATTCGTTTATTGGTCTTTATCTTAGGTTTCGTCTATAACTTTTATTTTTTTTTATTTTTATACTTTCTGTATTCGTTTCTTAGTCTCTGTCTTAATATAAAGGCGTATAACTTGTATTTTTTTATACTTTAAGTATTCGCTTATTGGTCTCTATCTTAGGTTTCGTCAATAACTTGTATTTTTTTATTTTTATACTTTCTGTATTCGTTTCTTAGTTTCTGTCTTAATGTAAAGGCATATAACTTGTATTTTTATACTTTATGTATTCGTTTCTTGGTTTCTATCTTAGGTTTCGTCTATAACTTGTATTTTTTTTATTTTTATAATTTCGGTATTCGTTTCTTAGTCTTTGTCTTAATATAAAGGCGTATAACTTGTATTTTTTTATACTTTATGTATTCGCTTATTGGTCTCTATTTTAGGTTTCGTCAATAACTTGTATTTTTTTATTTTTATACTTTCTGTATTCGTTTCTTAGTTTCTGTCTTAATGTAAAGGCATATAACTTGTATTTTTATACTTTATGTATTCGTTTCTTGGTTTCTATCTTAGGTTTCGTCTATAACTTGTATTTTTTTTATTTTTATACTTTCGGTATTCGTTTCTTAGTCTCTGCCTTAATATCAAGGCATATAACTTGTATTTTTATACTTTATGTATTCGTTTATTGGTCTTTATGTTAGGTTTCGTCTATAACTTGTATTTTTTTTTATTTTTATACTTTCTGTATTCGTTTCTTAGTCTCTGTCTTAATATAAAGGCGTATAACTTGTATTTTTTTATACTTTATGTTTTCGCTTATTGGTCTCTATCTTAGGTTTCGTCAATAACTTGTATTTTTTTATTTTTATACTTTCGGTATTCGTTTCTTAGTCTCTGCCTTAATATCAAGGCATATAACTTGTATTTTTATACTTTATGTATTCGTTTATTGGTCTTTATGTTAGGTTTCGTCTATAACTTGTATTTTTTTTTATTTTTATACTTTCTGTATTCGTTTCTTAGTCTCTGTCTTAATATAAAGGCGTATAACTTGTATTTTTTTATACTTTATGTATTCGCTTATTGGTCTCTATCTTAGGTTTCGTCTATAACTTGTATTTTTTTATTTTTATTCTTTCTGTATTCGTTTCTTAGTCTCTGTCTTAATGTAAAGGCATATAACTTGTATTTTTATACTTTATGTATTCGTTTATTGGTCTTTATCTTAGGTTTCGTCTATAACTTGTATTTTTTTATTTTTATACTTTCTGTATTCGTTTCTTAGTTTCTGTCTTAATGTAAAGGCATATAACTTGTATTTTTATACTTTATGTATTCGTTTCTTGGTTTCTATCTTAGGTTTCGTCTATAACTTGTATTTTTTTTATTTTTTTACTTTCGGTATTCGTTTCTTAGTCTCTGCCTTAATATCAAGGCATATAACTTGTATTTTTATACTTTATGTATTCGTTTATTGGTCTTTATGTTAGGTTTCGTCTATAACTTGTATTTTTTTTTATTTTTATACTTTCTGTATTCGTTTCTTAGTCTTTGTCTTAATATAAAGGCGTATAACTTGTATTTTTTTATACTTTATGTATTCGCTTATTGGTCTCTATCTTAGGTTTCGTCAATAACTTGTATTTTTTTATTTTTATACTTTCTGTATTCGTTTCTTAGTTTCTGTCTTAATGTAAAGGCATATAACTTGTATTTTTATACTTTATGTATTCGTTTCTTGGTTTCTATCTTAGGTTTCGTCTATAACTTGTATTTTTTTTATTTTTATACTTTCGGTATTCGTTTCTTAGTCTCTGCCTTAATATCAAGGCATATAACTTGTATTTTTATACTTTATGTATTCGTTTATTGGTCTTTATGTTAGGTTTCGTCTATATCTTGTATTTTTTTTTATTTTTATACTTTCTGTATTCGTTTCTTAGTCTCTGTCTTAATATAAAGGCGTATAACTTGTATTTTTTTATACTTTATGTATTCGCTTATTGGTTTCTATCTTAGGTTTCGTCAATAACTTGTATTTTTTTACTTTTATACTTTCTGTATTCGTTTCTTAGTTTCTGTCTTAATGTAAAGGCATATAATTGTATTTTTATACTTTATGTATTCGTTTCTTGGTTTCTATCCTAGGTTTCGTCTATAACTTGTATTTTTTTTATTTTTATACTTTCTGTATTCGTTTCTTAGTCTCTGTCTTAATATCAAGGCACATAACTTGTATTTTTATACTTTATGTATTCGTTTATTGGTCTTTATGTTAGGTTTCGTCAATAACTTGTATTTTTTTTTATTTTTATACTTTCTGTATTCGTTTCTTAGTCTCTCTTAATATAAAGGCGTATAACTTGTATTTTTTTATACTTTATGTATTTGCTTATTGGTCTCTATCTTAGGTTTCGTCTATTACTTGTATTTTTTTAATTTTATACATTCTGTATTCGTTTCTTAGTCTCTGTCGTAATATAAAGGCATATAACTTGTATCTTATACTTTATGTATTCGTTTATTGGTCTTTATCTTAGGTTTCGTCTATAACTTTTATTTTTTTTTATTTTTATACTTTCTGTATTCGTTTCTTAGTCTCTGTCTTAATATAAAGGCGTATAACTTGTATTTTTTTATACTTTAAGTATTCGCTTATTGGTCTCTATCTTAGGTTTCGTCAATAACTTGTATTTTTTTATTTTTATACTTTCTGTATTCGTTTCTTAGTTTCTGTCTTAATGTAAAGGCATATAACTTGTATTTTTATACTTTATGTATTCGTTTCTTGGTTTCTATCTTAGGTTTCGTCTATAACTTGTATTTTTTTTTATTTTTATACTTTCTGTATTCGTTTCTTAGTCTTTGTCTTAATATAAAGGCGTATAACTTGTATTTTTTTATACTTTATGTATTCGCTTATTGGTCTCTATCTTAGGTTTCGTCAATAACTTGTATTTTTTTATTTTTATACTTTCTGTATTCGTTTCTTAGTTTCTGTCTTAATGTAAAGGCATATAACTTGTATTTTTATACTTTATGTATTCGTTTCTTGGTTTCTATCTTAGGTTTCGTCTATAACTTGTATTTTTTTTATTTTTATACTTTCGGTATTCGTTTCTTAGTCTCTGCCTTAATATCAAGGCATATAACTTGTATTTTTATACTTTATGTATTCGTTTATTGGTCTTTATGTTAGGTTTCGTCAATAACTTGTATTTTTTTTTATTTTTATACTTTCTGTATTCGTTTCTTAGTCTCTCTTAATATAAAGGCGTATAACTTGTATTTTTTTATACTTTATGTATTTGCTTATTGGTCTCTATCTTAGGTTTCGTCTATAACTTGTATTTTTTTAATTTTATACATTCTGTATTCGTTTCTTAGTCTCTGTCGTAATATAAAGGCATATAACTTGTATCTTATACTTTATGTATTCGTTTATTGGTCTTTATCTTAGGTTTCGTCTATAACTTTTATTTTTTTTTATTTTTATACTTTCTGTATTCGTTTCTTAGTCTCTGTCTTAATATAAAGGCGTATAACTTGTATTTTTTTATACTTTAAGTATTCGCTTATTGGTCTCTATCTTAGGTTTCGTCAATAACTTGTATTTTTTTATTTTTATACTTTCTGTATTCGTTTCTTAGTTTCTGTCTTAATGTAAAGGCATATAACTTGTATTTTTATACTTTATGTATTCGTTTCTTGGTTTCTATCTTAGGTTTCGTCTATAACTTGTATTTTTTTTATTTTTATACTTTCGGTATTCGTTTCTTAGTCTTTGTCTTAATATAAAGGCGTATAACTTGTATTTTTTTATACTTTATGTATTCGCTTATTGGTCTCTATCTTAGGTTTCGTCAATAACTTGTATTTTTTTATTTTTATACTTTCTGTATTCGTTTCTTAGTTTCTGTCTTAATGTAAAGGCATATAACTTGTATTTTTATACTTTATGTATTCGTTTCTTGGTTTCTATCTTAGGTTTCGTCTATAACTTGTATTTTTTTTATTTTTATACTTTCGGTATTCGTTTCTTAGTCTCTGCCTTAATATCAAGGCATATAACTTGTATTTTTATACTTTATGTATTCGTTTATTGGTCTTTATGTTAGGTTTCGTCTATAACTTGTATTTTTTTTTATTTTTATACTTTCTGTATTCGTTTCTTAGTCTCTGTCTTAATATAAAGGCGTATAACTTGTATTTTTTTATACTTTATGTATTCGCTTATTGGTCTCTATCTTAGGTTTCGTCAATAACTTGTATTTTTTTATTTTTATACTTTCGGTATTCGTTTCTTAGTCTCTGCCTTAATATCAAGGCATATAACTTGTATTTTTATACTTTATGTATTCGTTTATTGGTCTTTATGTTAGGTTTCGTCTATAACTTGTATTTTTTTTTATTTTTATACTTTCTGTATTCGTTTCTTAGTCTCTGTCTTAATATAAAGGCGTATAACTTGTATTTTTTTATACTTTATGTATTCGCTTATTGGTCTCTATCTTAGGTTTCGTCTATAACTTGTATTTTTTTATTTTTATTCTTTCTGTATTCGTTTCTTAGTCTCTGTCTTAATGTAAAGGCATATAACTTGTATTTTTATACTTTATGTATTCGTTTATTGGTCTTTATCTTAGGTTTCGTCTATAACTTGTATTTTTTTATTTTTATTCTTTCTGTATTCGTTTCTTAGTCTCTGTCTTAATGTAAAGGCATATAACTTGTATTTTTTTATACTTTATGTATTCGTTTATTATTCTCTATCTTAGGTTTCGTCTATAACTTGTATTTTTTTTTATTTTTATACTTTCTGTATTCGTTTCTTAGTCTCTCTTAATATAAAGGCGTATAACTTGTATTTTTTTATACTTTATGTATTCGCTTATTGGTCTCTATCTTAGGTTTCGTCAATAACTTGTATTTTTTTATTTTTATACTTTCTGTATTCGTTTCTTAGTTTCTGTCTTAATGTAAAGGCATATAACTTGTATTTTTATACTTTGTGTATTCGTTTATTGGTCTTTATGTTAGGTTTCGTCTATAACTTGTATTTTTTTTTTATTTTTATACTTTCTGTATTCGTTTCTTAGTCTCTGTCTTAATATAAAGGCGTATAACTTGTATTTTTTTATACTTTATGTATTCGCTTATTGGTCTCTATCTTAGGTTTCGTCTATAACTTGTATTTTTTTATTTTTATTCTTTCTGTATTCGTTTCTTAGTCTCTGTCTTAATGTAAAGGCATATAACTTGTATTTTTATACTTTATGTATTCGTTTATTGGTCGTTATCTTAGGTTTCGTCTATAACTTGTATTTTTTTTTTATTTTTATACTTTCTGTATTCGTTTCTTAGTCTCTGTCTTAATATAAAGGCGAATAACTTGTATTTTTTTATACTTTATGTATTAGCTTATTGGTCTCTATCTTAGGTTTCGTCTATAACTTGTATTTTTTTATTTTTATATTTTCTGTATTCGTTTCTTAGTCTCTGTCTTAATGTAAAGGCATATAACTTGTATTTTTATACTTTATGTATTCGCTTATTGGTCTCTATCTTAGGTTTCGTCTATAACTTGTATTTTTTTTTATTTTTATACTTTCTGTATTCGTTTCTTAGTCTCTCTTAATATAAAGGCGTATAACTTGTATTTTTCTATACTTTATGTATTCGCTTATTGGTCTCTATCTTAGGTTTCGTCTATAACTTGTATTTTTTTAATTTTATACTTTCTGTATTCGTTTCTTAGTCTCTGTCGTAATATAAAGGCATATAACTTGTATTTTATACTTTATGTATTCGTTTATTGGTCTTTATCTTAGGTTTCGTCTATAACTTGTATTTTTTTTTTATTTTTATACTTTCTGTATTCGTTTCTTAGTCTCTCTTAATATAAAAGCGTATAACTTGTATTTTTTTATACTTTATGTATTCGCTTATTGGTCTCTATCTTAGGTTTCGTCTATAACTTGTATTTTTTTAATTTTATACATTCTGTATTCGTTTCTTAGTCTCTGTCGTAATATAAAGGCATATAACTTGTATTTTATACTTTATGTATTCGTTTATTGGTCTTTATCTTAGGTTTCGTCTATAACTTGTATTTTTTTTATTTTTATACTTTCTGTATCCGTTTCTTAGTCTCTCTTAATATAAAAGCGTATAACTTGTATTTTTTTATACTTTATGTATTCGCTTATTGGTCTCTATCTTAGGTTTCGTCAATAACTTGTATTTTTTTATTTTTATACTTTCTGTATTCGTTTCTTAGTTTCTGTCTTAATGTAAAGGCATATAACTTGTATTTTTATACTTTATGTATTCGTTTCTTGGTTTCTATCTTAGGTTTCTTCTATAACTTGTATTTTTTTTATTTTTATACTTTCGGTATTCGTTTCTTAGTCTCTGTCTTAATATCAAGGCATATAACTTGTATTTTTATACTTTATGTATTCGTTTATTGGTCTTTATGTTAGGTTTCGTCTATAACTTGTATTTTTTTTTTATTTTTATACTTTCTGTATTCGTTTCTTAGTCTCTGTCGTAATATAAAGGCATATAACTTGTATCTTATACTTTATGTATTCGTTTATTGGTCTTTATCTTAGGTTTCGTCTATAACTTTTATTTTTTTTTATTTTTATACTTTCTGTATTCGTTTCTTAGTCTCTGTCTTAATATAAAGGCGTATAACTTGTATTTTTTTATACTTTATGTATTCGCTTATTGGTCTCTATCTTAGGTTTCGTCAATAACTTGTATTTTTTTATTTTTATACTTTCTGTATTCGTTTCTTAGTCTCTGTCGTAATATAAAGGCATATAACTTGTATCTTATACTTTATGTATTCGTTTATTGGTCTTTATCTTAGGTTTCGTCTATAACTTTTATTTTTTTTTTATTTTTATACTTTCTGTATTCGTTTCTTAGTCTCTGTCTTAATATAAAGGCGTATAACTTGTATTTTTTTATACTTTATGTATTCGCTTATTGGTCTCTATCTTAGGTTTCGTCTATAACTTGTATTTTTTTATTTTTATTCTTTCTGTATTCGTTTCTTAGTCTCTGTCTTAATGTAAAGGCATATAACTTGTATTTTTATACTTTATGTATTCGTTTATTGGTCGTTATCTTAGGTTTCGTCTATAACTTGTATTTTTTTTTTATTTTTATACTTTCTGTATTCGTTTCTTAGTCTCTGTCTTAATATAAAGGCGAATAACTTGTATTTTTTTATACTTTATGTATTAGCTTATTGGTCTCTATCTTAGGTTTCGTCTATAACTTGTATTTTTTTATTTTTATATTTTCTGTATTCGTTTCTTAGTCTCTGTCTTAATGTAAAGGCATATAACTTGTATTTTTATACTTTATGTATTCGCTTATTGGTCTCTATCTTAGGTTTCGTCTATAACTTGTATTTTTTTTTATTTTTATACTTTCTGTATTCGTTTCTTAGTCTCTCTTAATATAAAGGCGTATAACTTGTATTTTTCTATACTTTATGTATTCGCTTATTGGTCTCTATCTTAGGTTTCGTCTATAACTTGTATTTTTTTAATTTTATACTTTCTGTATTCGTTTCTTAGTCTCTGTCGTAATATAAAGGCATATAACTTGTATTTTATACTTTATGTATTCGTTTATTGGTCTTTATCTTAGGTTTCGTCTATAACTTGTATTTTTTTTTATTTTTATACTTTCTGTATTCGTTTCTTAGTCTCTCTTAATATAAAAGCGTATAACTTGTATTTTTTTAAACTTTATGTATTCGCTTATTGGTCTCTATCTTAGGTTTCGTCTATAACTTGTATTTTTTTAATTTTATACATTCTGTATTCGTTTCTTAGTCTCTGTCGTAATATAAAGGCATATAACTTGTATTTTATACTTTATGTATTCGTTTATTGGTCTTTATCTTAGGTTTCGTCTATAACTTGTATTTTTTTTATTTTTATACTTTCTGTATTCGTTTCTTAGTCTCTCTTAATATAAAAGCGTATAACTTGTATTTTTTTATACTTTATGTATTCGCTTATTGGTCTCTATCTTAGGTTTCGTCAATAACTTGTATTTTTTTATTTTTATACTTTCTGTATTCGTTTCTTAGTTTCTGTCTTAATGTAAAGGCATATAACTTGTATTTTTATACTTTATGTATTCGTTTCTTGGTTTCTATCTTAGGTTTCTTCTATAACTTGTATTTTTTTTATTTTTATACTTTCGGTATTCGTTTCTTAGTCTCTGTCTTAATATCAAGGCATATAACTTGTATTTTTATACTTTATGTATTCGTTTATTGGTCTTTATGTTAGGTTTCGTCTATAACTTGTATTTTTTTTTTATTTTTATACTTTCTGTATTCGTTTCTTAGTCTCTGTCTTAATATAAAGGCGTATAACTTGTATTTTTTTATACTTTATGTATTCGCTTATTGGTCTCTATCTTAGGTTTCGTCAATAACTTGTATTTTTTTATTTTTATACTTTCGGTATTCGTTTCTTAGTCTCTGCCTTAATATCAAGGCATATAACTTGTATTTTTATACTTTATGTATTCGTTTATTGGTCTTTATGTTAGGTTTCGTCTATAACTTGTATTTTTTTTTATTTTTATACTTTCTGTATTCGTTTCTTAGTCTCTGTCTTAATATAAAGGCGTATAACTTGTATTTTTTTATACTTTATGTATTCGCTTATTGGTCTCTATCTTAGGTTTCGTCTATAACTTGTATTTTTTTATTTTTATTCTTTCTGTATTCGTTTCTTAGTCTCTGTCTTAATGTAAAGGCACATAACTTGTATTTTTATACTTTATGTATTCGTTTATTGGTCTTTATCTTAGGTTTCATCTATAACTTGTATTTTTTTATTTTTATTCTTTCTGTATTCGTTTCTTAGTCTCTGTCTTAATGTAAAGGCATATAACTTGTATTTTTTTATACTTTATGTATTCGTTTATTATTCTCTATCTTAGGTTTCGTCTATAACTTGTATTTTTTTTTATTTTTATACTTTCTGTATTCGTTTCTTAGTCTCTCTTAATATAAAGGCGTATAACTTGTATTTTTTTATACTTTATGTATTCGCTTATTGGTCTCTATCTTAGGTTTCGTCTATAACTTGTATTTTTTTAATTTTATACATTCTGTATTCGTTTCTTAGTCTCTGTCGTAATATAAAGGCATATAACTTGTATCTTATACTTTATGTATTCGTTTATTGGTCTTTATCTTAGGTTTCGTCTATAACTTTTATTTTTTTTTATTTTTATACTTTCTGTATTCGTTTCTTAGTCTCTGTCTTAATATAAAGGCGTATAACTTGTATTTTTTTATACTTTATGTATTCGCTTATTGGTCTCTATCTTAGGTTTCGTCAATAACTTGTATTTTTTTATTTTTATACTTTCTGTATTCGTTTCTTAGTTTCTGTCTTAATGTAAAGGCATATAACTTGTATTTTTATACTTTATGTATTCGTTTATTGGTCTTTATGTTAGGTTTCGTCTATAACTTGTATTTTTTTTTTATTTTTATACTTTCTGTATTCGTTTCTTAGTCTCTGTCTTAATATAAAGGCGTATAACTTGTATTTTTTTATACTTTATGTATTCGCTTATTGGTCTCTATCTTAGGTTTCGTCAATAACTTGTATTTTTTTATTTTTATACTTTCTGTATTCGTTTCTTAGTTTCTGTCTTAATGTAAAGGCATATAACTTGTATTTTTATACTTTATGTATTCGTTTCTTGGTTTCTATCTTAGGTTTCGTCTATAACTTGTATTTTTTTTTATTTTTATACTTTCTGTATTCGTTTCTTAGTCTTTGTCTTAATATAAAGGCGTATAACTTGTATTTTTTTATACTTTATGTATTCGCTTATTGGTCTCTATCTTAGGTTTCGTCAATAACTTGTATTTTTTTATTTTTATACTTTCTGTATTCGTTTCTTAGTTTCTGTCTTAATGTAAAGGCATATAACTTGTATTTTTATACTTTATGTATTCGTTTCTTGGTTTCTATCTTAGGTTTCGTCTATAACTTGTATTTTTTTTATTTTTATACTTTCGGTATTCGTTTCTTAGTCTCTGCCTTAATATCAAGGCATATAACTTGTATTTTTATACTTTATGTATTCGTTTATTGGTCTTTATGTTAGGTTTCGTCAATAACTTGTATTTTTTTTTATTTTTATACTTTCTGTATTCGTTTCTTAGTCTCTCTTAATATAAAGGCGTATAACTTGTATTTTTTTATACTTTATGTATTTGCTTATTGGTCTCTATCTTAGGTTTCGTCTATAACTTGTATTTTTTTAATTTTATACATTCTGTATTCGTTTCTTAGTCTCTGTCGTAATATAAAGGCATATAACTTGTATCTTATACTTTATGTATTCGTTTATTGGTCTTTATCTTAGGTTTCGTCTATAACTTTTATTTTTTTTTATTTTTATACTTTCTGTATTCGTTTCTTAGTCTCTGTCTTAATATAAAGGCGTATAACTTGTATTTTTTTATACTTTAAGTATTCGCTTATTGGTCTCTATCTTAGGTTTCGTCAATAACTTGTATTTTTTTATTTTTATACTTTCTGTATTCGTTTCTTAGTTTCTGTCTTAATGTAAAGGCATATAACTTGTATTTTTATACTTTATGTATTCGTTTCTTGGTTTCTATCTTAGGTTTCGTCTATAACTTGTATTTTTTTTATTTTTATACTTTCGGTATTCGTTTCTTAGTCTTTGTCTTAATATAAAGGCGTATAACTTGTATTTTTTTATACTTTATGTATTCGCTTATTGGTCTCTATCTTAGGTTTCGTCAATAACTTGTATTTTTTTATTTTTATACTTTCTGTATTCGTTTCTTAGTTTCTGTCTTAATGTAAAGGCATATAACTTGTATTTTTATACTTTATGTATTCGTTTCTTGGTTTCTATCTTAGGTTTCGTCTATAACTTGTATTTTTTTTATTTTTATACTTTCGGTATTCGTTTCTTAGTCTCTGCCTTAATATCAAGGCATATAACTTGTATTTTTATACTTTATGTATTCGTTTATTGGTCTTTATGTTAGGTTTCGTCTATAACTTGTATTTTTTTTTATTTTTATACTTTCTGTATTCGTTTCTTAGTCTCTGTCTTAATATAAAGGCGTATAACTTGCTTAGTCTCTGTCTTAATATAAAGGCGTATAACTTGTATTTTTTTATACTTTATGTATTCGTTTATTGGTCTCTATCTTAGGTTTCGTCTATAACTTGTATTTTTTTATTTTTATTCTTTCTGTATTCGTTTCTTAGTCTCTGTCTTAATGTAAAGGCATATAACTTGTATTTTTATACTTTATGTATTCGTTTATTGGTCCTTATCTTAGGTTTCGTCTATAACTTGTATTTTTTTTTTATTTTTATACTTTCTGTATTCGTTTCTTAGTCTCTGTCTTAATATAAAGGCGTATAACTTGTTTTTTTTTATACTTTATGTATTCGTTTATTGGTCTCTATCTTAGGTTTCGTCTATAACTTGTATTTTTTTATTTTTATTCTTTCTGTATTCGTTTCTTAGTCTCTGTCTTAATATAAAGGCGAATAACTTGTATTTTTTTATACTTTATGTATTAGCTTATTGGTCTCTATCTTAGGTTTCGTCTATAACTTGTATTTTTTTAATTTTATACTTTCTGTATTCGTTTCTTAGTCTCTGTCGTAATATAAAGGCATATAACTTGTATTTTATACTTTATGTATTCGTTTATTGGTCTTTATCTTAGGTTTCGTCTATAACTTGTATTTTTTTTTATTTTTTTACTTTCTGTATTCGTTTCTTAGTCTCTCTTAATATAAAGGCGTATAACTTGTATTTTTTTATACTTTATGTATTCGCTTATTGGTCTCTATCTTAGGTTTCGTCTATAACTTGTATTTTTTTAATTTTATACATTCTGTATTCGTTTCTTAGTCTCTGTCGTAATATAAAGGCATATAACTTGTATTTTATACTTTATGTATTCGTTTATTGGTCTTTATCTTAGGTTTCATCTATAACTTGTATTTTTTTTTATTTTTATACTTTCTGTATTCGTTTCTTAGTCTCTCATAATATAAAGGCGTATAACTTGTATTTTTTTATACTTTATGTATTCGCTTATTGGTCTCTATCTTAGGTTTCGTCAATAACTTGTATTTTTTTATTTTTATACTTTCTGTATTCGTTTCTTAGTTTCTGTCTTAATGTAAAGGCATATAACTTGTATTTTTATACTTTATGTATTCGTTTCTTGGTTTCTATCTTAGGTTTCGTCTATAACTTGTATTTTTTTTATTTTTATACTTTCGGTATTCGTTTCTTAGTCTCTGTCTTAATATCAAGGCATATAACTTGTATTTTTATACTTTATGTATTCGTTTATTGGTCTTTATGTTAGGTTTCGTCTATACCTTGTATTTTTTTTTATTTTTATACTTTCTGTATTCGTTTCTTAGTCTCTGTCTTAATATAAAGGCGTATAACTTGTATTTTTTTATACTTTATGTATTCGCTTATTGGTCTCTATCTTAGGTTTCGTCTATAACTTGTATTTTTTTATTTTTATTCTTTCTGTATTCGTTTCTTAGTCTCTGTCTTAATGTAAAGGCATATAACCTGTATTTTTATACTTTATGTATTCGTTTATTGGTCTTTATCTTAGGTTTCGTCTATAACTTGTATTTTTTTTTATTTTTATACTTTCTGTATTCGTTTCTTAGTCTCTGTCTTAATATAAAGGCGTATAACTTGTATTTTTTTATACTTTATGTAGTCGCTTATTGGTCTCTATCTTAGGTTTCGTCTATAACTTGTATTTTTTTATTTTTATTCTTTCTGTATTCGTTTCTTAGTCTCTGTCTTAATGTAAAGGCATATAACTTGTATTTTTATACTTTATGTATTCGTTTATTGGTCTTTATCTTAGGTTTCGTCTATAACTTGTATTTTTCTTTATTTTTATACTTTCTGTATTCGTTTCTTAGTCTCTGTCTTAATATAAAGGCGAATAACTTGTATTTTTTTATACTTTATGTATTAGCTTATTGGTCTCTATCTTAGGTTTCGTCTATAACTTGTATTTTTTTATTTTTATACTTTCTGTATTCGTTTCTTAGTCTCTGTCTTAATGTAAAGGCATATAACTTGTATTTTTATACTTTATGTATTCGCTTATTGGTCTCTATCTTAGGTTTCGTCTATAACTTGTATTTTGTTTATTTTTATACTTTTTGTATTCGTTTCTTAGTCTCTGTCTTAATATAAAGGCATATAACTTGTATTTTTATACTTTATGTATTCGTTTATTAGTCTTTATGTTAGGTTTCGTCTATAACTTGTATTTTTTTTATTTTTATACTTTTTGTATTCGTTTCTTAGTCTCTGTCTTAATATAAAGGCATATAACTTGTATTTTTATACTTTATGTATTCGTTTATTAGTCTTTATGTTAGGTTTCGTCTATAACTTGTATTTTTTTTTATTTTTATACTTTCTGTATTCGTTTCTTAGTCTCTGTCTTAATATAAAGGCGTATAACTTGTATTTTTTTATACTTTATGTATTCGCTTATTGGTCTCTATCTTAGGTTTCGTCTATAACTTGTATTTTTTTATTTTTATTCTTTCTGTATTCGTTTCTTAGTCTCTGTCTTAATGTAAAGGCATATAACTTGTATTTTTATACTTTATGTATTCGTTTATTGGTCTTTATCTTAGGTTTCGTCTATAACTTGTATTTTTTTTTATTTTTATACTTTCTGTATTCGTTTCTTAGTCTCTGTCTTAATATGAAGGCGTATAACTTGTATTTTTTTATACTTTATGTATTCGCTTATTGGTCTCTATCTTTGGTTTCGTCTATAACTTGTATTTTTTTATTTTTATACTTTCTGTATTCGTTTCTTAGTCTCTGTCTTAATGTAAAGGCATATAACTTGTATTTTTATACTTTATGTATTTTTCTGTATTCGTTTCTTAGTCTCTGTCTTAATATAAAGGCGTATAACTTGTATTTTTTTATACTTTATGTATTCGCTTATTGGTCTCTATCTTAGGTTTCGTCTATAACTTGTATTTTTTTATTTTTATTCTTTCTGTATTCGTTTCTTAGTCTCTGTCTTAATGTAAAGGCATATAACCTGTATTTTTATACTTTATGTATTCGTTTATTGGTCTTTATCTTAGGTTTCGTCTATAACTTGTATTTTTTTTTATTTTTATACTTTCTGTATTCGTTTCTTAGTCTCTGTCTTAATATAAAGGCGTATAACTTGTATTTTTTTATACTTTATGTAGTCGCTTATTGGTCTCTATCTTAGGTTTCGTCTATAACTTGTATTTTTTTATTTTTATTCTTTCTGTATTCGTTTCTTAGTCTCTGTCTTAATGTAAAGGCATATAACTTGTATTTTTATACTTTATGTATTCGTTTATTGGTCTTTATCTTAGGTTTCGTCTATAACTTGTATTTTTCTTTATTTTTATACTTTCTGTATTCGTTTCTTAGTCTCTGTCTTAATATAAAGGCGAATAACTTGTATTTTTTTATACTTTATGTATTAGCTTATTGGTCTCTATCTTAGGTTTCGTCTATAACTTGTATTTTTTTATTTTTATACTTTCTGTATTCGTTTCTTAGTCTCTGTCTTAATGTAAAGGCATATAACTTGTATTTTTATACTTTATGTATTCGCTTATTGGTCTCTATCTTAGGTTTCGTCTATAACTTGTATTTTTTTTATTTTTATACTTTTTGTATTCGTTTCTTAGTCTCTGTCTTAATATAAAGGCATATAACTTGTATTTTTATACTTTATGTATTCGTTTATTAGTCTTTATGTTAGGTTTCGTCTATAACTTGTATTTTTTTTATTTTTATACTTTTTGTATTCGTTTCTTAGTCTCTGTCTTAATATAAAGGCGTATAACTTGTATTTTTTTATACTTTATGTATTCGCTTATTGGTCTCTATCTTAGGTTTCGTCTATAACTTGTATTTTTTTATTTTTATTCTTTCTGTATTCGTTTCTTAGTCTCTGTCTTAATGTAAAGGCATATAACTTGTATTTTTATACTTTATGTATTCGTTTATTGGTCTTTATCTTAGGTTTCGTCTATAACTTGTATTTTTTTTATTTTTATACTTTCTGTATTCGTTTCTTAGTCTCTGTCTTAATATGAAGGCGTATAACTTGTATTTTTTTATACTTTATGTATTCGCTTATTGGTCTCTATCTTTGGTTTCGTCTATAACTTGTATTTTTTTATTTTTATACTTTCTGTATTCGTTTCTTAGTCTCTGTCTTAATGTAAAGGCATATAACTTGTATTTTTATACTTTATGTATTCGCTTATTGGTCTCTATCTTAGGTTTCGTCTATAACTTGTATTTTTTTATACTTTATGTATTCGCTTATTGGTCTCTATCTTAGGTTTCGTCTATAGCTTGTATTTTTTTAATTTTATACTTTCTGTATTCGTTTCTTAGTCTCTGTGGTAATATAAAGGCGTATAACTTATATTTTTTTATACTTTATGTATTCGCTTATTGGTCTCTATCTTAGGTTTCGTCTATAACTTGTATTTTTTTTATTTTTATACTTTTTGTATTCGTTTCTTAGTCTCTGTCTTAATATAAAGGCATATAACTTGTATTTTTATACTTTATGTATTCGCTTATTGGTCTCTATCTTAGGTTTCGTCTATAACTTGTATTTTTTTTATTTTTATACTTTTTGTATTCGTTTCTTAGTCTCTGTCTTAATATAAAGGCATATAACTTGTATTTTTATACTTTATGTATTCGTTTATTGGTCTTTATCTTAGGTTTCGTCTATAACTTGTATTTTTTTTATTTTTATACTTTCTGTATTCGTTTCTTAGTCTCTGTCTTAATATCAACGCATATAACTTGTATTTTTATACTTTATGTATTCGTTTATTGGTCTTTATCTTAGGTTTCGTCTATAACTTGTATTTTTTTATTTTTATTCTTTCTGTATTCGTTTCTTAGTCTCTGTGGTAATATTAAGGCGTATAACTTGTATTTTTTTATACTTTATGTATTCGCTTATTGGTCTCTATCTTAGGTTTCGTCTATAACTTGTATTTTTTTTATTTTTATACTTTTTGTATTCGTTTCTTAGTCTCTGTCTTAATATAAAGGCATATAACTTGTATTTTTATACTTTATGTATTCGTTTATTGGTCTTTATCTTAGGTTCGTCTATAACTTGTATTTTTTTATTTTTATTCTTTCTGTATTCGTTTCTTAGTCTCTGTCTTAATGTAAAGGCATATAACTTGTATTTTTATACTTTATGTATTCGCTTATTGGTCTCTATCTTAGGTTTCGTCTATAACTTGTATTTTTTTTATTTTTATACTTTTTGTATTCGTTTCTTAGTCTCTGTCTTAATATAAAGGCATATAACTTGTATTTTTATACTTTATGTATTCGTTTATTGGTCTTTATCTTAGGTTTCGTCTATAACTTGTATTTTTTTTATTTTTATACTTTCTGTATTCGTTTCTTAGCCTCTGTCTTAATATCAACGCATATAACTTGTATTTTTATACTTTATGTTTTCGTTTATTGGTCTTTATGTTAGGTTTCGTCTATAACTTGTATTTTTTTTTATTCTTATACTTTCTGTATTCGTTTCTTAGTATCTGTCTTAATATAAAGGCGTATAACTTGTATTTTTTTATACTTTATGTATTCGTTTATTGGTCTCTATCTTAGGTTTCGTCTATAACTTGTATTTTTTTATTTTTATTCTTTCTGTATTCGTTTCTTAGTCTCTGTCTTAATGTAAAGGCATATAACTTGTATTTTTATACTTTATTAATTCGTTTATTGGTCTTTATCTTAGGTTTCGTCTATAACTTGTATTTTTTTTTATTTTTATACTTTCTGTATTCGTTTCTTAGTCTCTGTCTTAATATGAAGGCGTATAACTTGTATTTTTTTATACTTTATGTATTCGCTTATTGGTCTCTATCTTAGGTTTCGTCTATAACTTGTATTTTTTTATTTTTATACTTTCTGTATTCGTTTCTTAGTCTCTGTCTTAATGTAAAGGCATATAACTTGTATTTTTATACTTTATGTATTCGCTTATTGGTCTCTATCTTAGGTTTCGTCTATAACTTGTATTTTTTTTTATTTTTATTCTTTCTGTGTTCGTTTATTAGTCTCTGTCTTAATGTAAAGGCATATAACTTGTATTTTTATACTTTATGTATTCGTTTCTTGGTCTCTATCTTAGGTTTCGTCTATAACTTGTATTTGTTTTATTTTTATACTTTCTGTGTTCGTTTCTTAGTCTCTGTCTTAATATAAAGGCGTATAACTTGTATTTTTTTATACTTTATGTATTCGCTTATTGGTCTCTATCTTAGGTTTCGTCTATAACTTGTATTTTTTTATTTTTATACCTTCTGTATTCGTTTCTTAGTCTCTGTCGTAATATAAAGGCATATAGCTTGTATTTTATACTTTATGTATTTGTTTATTGGTCTCTATCTTAGGTTTCGTCTATAACTTGTATTTTTTTTTATTTTTATACTTTCTGTATTCGTTTCTTAGTCTCCGTCTTAATATAAAGGCGTATAACTTGTATTTTTTTATACTTTATGTATTCGCTTATTGGCCTCTATCTTAGGTTTCGTCTATAACTTGTATTTTTTTAATTTTATACTTTCTGTATTCGTTTCTTAGTCTCTGTCGTAATATAAAGGCATATAACTTGTATTTTTATACTTTATGTATTCGTTTATTGGTCTTTATCTTAGGTTTCGTCTATAACTTGTATTTTTTTTTTATTTTTATACTTTCTGTATTCGTTTCTTAGTCTCTCTTAATATAAAAGCGTATAACTTGTATTTTTTTATACTTTATGTATTCGCTTATTGGTCTCTATCTTAGGTTTCGTCTATAACTTGTATTTTTTTAATTTTATACATTCTGTATTCGTTTCTTAGTCTCTGTCGTAATACAAAGGCATACAACTTGTATTTTATACTTTATGTATTCGTTTATTGGTCTTTATCTTAGGTTTCGTCTATAACTTGTATTTTTTTTATTTTTATACTTTCTGTATTCGTTTCTTAGTCTCTCTTAATATAAAGGCGTATAACTTGTATTTTTTTATACTTTATGTATTCGCTTATTGGTCTCTATCTTAGGTTTCGTCAATAACTTGTATTTTTTTATTTTTATACTTTCTGTATTCGTTTCTTAGTTTCTGTCTTAATGTAAAGGCATATAACTTGTATTTTTATACTTTATGTATTCGTTTCTTGGTTTCTATCTTAGGTTTCTTCTATAACTTATATTTTTTTTATTTTTATACTTTCGGTATTCGTTTCTTAGTCTCTGTCTTAATATCAAGGCATATAACTTGTATTTTTATACTTTATGTATTCGTTTATTGGTCTTAATATAAATGCGTATAACTTGTATTTTTTTATACTTTATGTATTCGCTTATTGGTCTCTATCTTAGGTTTCGTCAATAACTTGTATTGTTTTATTTTTATAATTTCTGTATTCGTTTCTTAGTTTCTGTCTTAACGTAAAGGCATATAACTTGTATTTTTATACTTTATGTATTCATATCTTGGTTTCTATCTTAGGTTTCGTCTACAACTTGTATTTTTTTTATTTTTATACTTTATGTATTCGTTTATTGGTCTTTATGTTAGGTTTCGTCTATAACTTGTATTTTTTTTTATTCTTATACTTTCTGTATTCGTTTCTTAGTCTCTGTCTTAATATAAAGGCGTATAACTTGTATTTTTTTATACTTTATGTATTAGCTTATTGGTCTCTATCTTAGGTTTCGTCTATAACTTGTATTTTTTTATTTTTATACTTTCTGTATTCGTTTCTTAGTCTCTGTCTTAATGTAAAGGCATATAACTTGTATTTTTATACTTTATGTATTCGTTTATTAGTCTTTATGTTAGGTTTCGTCTATAACTTGTATTTTTTTTTATTTTTATACTTTCTGTATTTGTTTCTTAGTCTCTGTCTTAATATGAAGGCGTATAACTTGTATTTTTTTATACTTTATGTATTCGCTCATTGGTCTCTATCTTAGGTTTCGTCTATAACTTGTATTTTTTTATTTTTATTCTTTCTGTATTCGTTTCTTAGTCTCTGTCTTAATGTAAAGGCATATAACTTGTATTTTTATACTTTATGTATTCGTTTATTGGTCTTTATCTTAGGTTTCGTCTATAACTTGTATTTTTTTTTATTTTTATACTTTCTGTATTCGTTTCTTAGTCTCTGTCTTAATATGAAGGCGTATAACTTGTATTTTTTTATACTTTATTTATTCGCTTATTGGTCTCTATCTTAGGTTTCGTCTATAACTTGTATTTTTTTATTTTTATACTTTCTGTATTCGTTTCTTAGTCTCTGTCTTAATGTAAAGGCATATAACTTGTATTTTTATACTTTATGTATTCGCTTATTGGTCTCTATCTTAGGTTTCGTCTATAACTTGTATTTTTTTATACTTTATGTATTCGCTTATTGGTCTCTATCTTAGGTTTCGTCTATAGCTTGTATTTTTTTAATTATATACTTTCTGTATTCGTTTCTTAGTCTCTGTCGTAATATAAAGGCATATAACTTGTATTTTATACTTTATGTATTCGTTTATTGGTCTTTATCTTAGGTTTCGTCTATAACTTTTATTTTTTTTTATTTTTATACTTTCTGTATTCGTTTCTTAGTCTCTGTCTTAATATAAATGCGTATAACTTGTATTTTTTTATACTTTATGTATTCGCTTATTGGTCTCTATCTTAGGTTTCGTCAATAACTTGTATTGTTTTATTTTTATACTTTCTGTATTCGTTTCTTAATTTCTGTCTTAATGTAAAGGCATATAACTTCTATTTTTATACTTTATGTATTCGTATCTTGGTTTCTATCTTAGGTTTCGTCTATAACTTGTATTTTTTTTATTTTTATACTTTCTGTATTCGTTTCTTAGTCTCTGTCTTAATATCAAGGCATATAACTTGTATTTTTATACTTTATGTATTCGTTTATTGGTCTTTATGTTAGGTTTCGTCTATAACTTGTATTTTTTTTTATTCTTATACTTTCTGTATTCGTTTCTTAGTCTCTGTCTTAATATAAAGGCGTATAACTTGTATTTTTTTATACTTTATGTATTCGCTTATTGGTCTCTATCTTAGGTTTCGTCTATAACTTGTATTTTTTTATTTTTATTCTTTCTGTATTCGTTTCTTAGTCTCTGTCTTAATGTAAAGGCATATAACTTGTATTTTTATACTTTATGTATTCGTTTATTGGTCTTTATCTTAGGTTTCGTCTATAACTTGTATTTTTTTTTATTTTTATACTTTCTGTATTCGTTTCTTAGTCTCTGTCTTAATATGAAGGCGTATAACTTGTATTTTTTTATACTTTATGTATTCGCTTATTGGTCTCTATCTTAGGTTTCGTCTATAACTTGTATTTTTATATTTTTATACTTTCTGTATTCGTTTCTTAGTCTCTGTCTTAATGTAAAGGCATATAACTTGTATTTTTATACTTTATGTATTCGCTTATTGGTCTCTATCTTAGGTTTCGTCTATAACTTGTATTTTTTTTTATTTTTATTCTTTCTGTATTCGTTTATTAGTCTCTGTCTTAATGTAAAGGCATATAACTTGTATTTTTATACTTTATGTATTCGTTTCTTGGTCTCTATCTTAGGTTTCGTCTATAACTTGTACTTGTTTTATTTTTATACTTTCTGTGTTCGTTTCTTAGTCTCTGTCTTAATATAAAGGCGTATAACTTGTATTTTTTTATACTTTATGTATTCGCTTATTGGTCTCTATCTTAGGTTTCGTCTATAACTTGTATTTTTTTATTTTTATACTTTCTGTATTCGTTTCTTAGTCTCTGTCTTAATATAAAGGCATATAACTTGTATTTTTTTATACTTTATGTATTCGTTTATTGGTCTCTATCTTAGGTTTCGTCTATAACTTGTATTTTTTTTCATTTTTATACTTTCTGTATTCGTTTCTTAGTCTCTCTTAATATAAAGGCGTATAACTTGTATTTTTTTATACTTTATGTATTCGCTTATTGGTCTCTATCTTAGGTTTCGTCTATAACTTGTATTTTTTTAATTTTATACATTCTGTATTCGTTTCTTAGTCTCTGTCGTAATATAAAGGCATATAACTTATATTTTATACTTTATGTATTCGTTTATTGGTCTTTATCTTAGGTTTCGTCTATAACTTTTATTTTTTTTTATTTTTACACTTTCTGTATTCGTTTCTTAGTCTCTGTCTTAATATAAAGGCGTATAACTTGTATTTTTTATACTTTATGTATTCGCTTATTGGTCTCTATCTTAGGTTTCGTCAATAACTTGTATTTTTTTATTTTTATACTTTCTGTATTCGTTTCTTAGTTTCTGTCTTAATGTAAAGGCATATAACTTGTATTTTTATACTTTATGTATTCGTTTCTTGGTTTCTATCTTAGGTTTCGTCTATAACTTGTATTTTTTTTATTTTTATACTTTCGGTATTCGTTTCTTAGTCTCTGCCTTAATATCAAGGCATATAACTTGTATTTTTATACTTTATGTATTCGTTTATTTATCTTTATGTTAGGTTTCGTCTATAACTTGTATTTTTTTTTATTTTTATACTTTCTGTATTCGTTTCTTAGTCTCTGTCTTAATATAAAGGCGTATAACTTGTATTTTTTTATACTTTATGTATTCGTTTATTGGTCTCTATCTTAGGTTTCGTCTATAACTTGTATTTTTTTATTTTTATTCTTTCTGTATTCGTTTCTTAGTCTCTGTCTTAATGTAAAGGCATATAACTTGTATTTTTATACTTTATGTATTCGTTTATTGGTCTTTATCTTAGGTTTCGTCTATAACTTGTATTTTTTTTTTATTTTTATACTTTCTGTATTCGTTTCTTAGTCTCTGTCTTAATATAAAGGCGTATAACTTGTTTTTTTTTATACTTTATGTATTCGTTTATTGGTCTCTATCTTAGGTTTCGTCTATAACTTGTATTTTTTTATTTTTATTCTTTCTGTATTCGTTTCTTAGTCTCTGTCTTAATATAAAGGCGAATAACTTGTATTTTTTTATACTTTATGTATTAGCTTATTGGTCTCTATCTTAGGTTTCGTCTATAACTTGTATTTTTTTAATTTTATACTTTCTGTATTCGTTTCTTAGTCTCTGTCGTAATATAAAGGCATATAACTTGTATTTTATACTTTATGTATTCGTTTATTGGTCTTTATCTTAGGTTTCGTCTATAACTTGTATTTTTTTTTATTTTTATACTTTCTGTATTCGTTTCTTAGTCTCTCTTAATATAAAGGCGTATAACTTGTATTTTTTTATACTTTATGTATTCGCTTATTGGTCTCTATCTTAGGTTTCGTCTATAACTTGTATTTTTTTAATTTTATACATTCTGTATTCGTTTCTTAGTCTCTGTCGTAATATAAAGGCATATAACTTGTATTTTATACTTTATGTATTCGTTTATTGGTCTTTATCTTAGGTTTCATCTATAACTTGTATTTTTTTTTATTTTTATACTTTCTGTATTCGTTTCTTAGTCTCTCATAATATAAAGGCGTATAACTTGTATTTTTTTATACTTTATGTATTCGCTTATTGGTCTCTATTTTAGGTTTCGTCAATAACTTGTATTTTTTTATTTTTATACTTTCTGTATTCGTTTCTTAGTTTCTGTCTTAATGTAAAGGCATATAACTTGTATTTTTATACTTTATGTATTCGTTTCTTGGTTTCTATCTTAGGTTTCGTCTATAACTTGTATTTTTTTTATTTTTATACTTTATGTATTCGTTTATTGGTCTTTATGTTAGGTTTCGTCTATAACTTGTATTTTTTTTTATTCTTATACTTTCTGTATTCGTTTCTTAGTCTCTGTCTTAATATAAAGGCGTATAACTTGTATTTTTTTATACTTTATGTATTCGCTTATTGGTCTCTATCTTAGGTTTCGTCTATAACTTGTATTTTTTTATTTTTATTCTTTCTGTATTCGTTTCTTAGTCTCTGTCTTAATGTAAAGGCATATAACTTGTATTTTTATACTTTATGTATTCGTTTATTAGTCTTTATGTTAGGTTTCGTCTATAACTTGTATTTTTTTTTATTTTTATACTTTCTGTATTTGTTTCTTAGTCTCTGTCTTAATATGAAGGCGTATAACTTGTATTTTTTTATACTTTATGTATTCGCTTATTGGTCTCTATCTTAGGTTTCGTCTATAACTTGTATTTTTTTATTTTTATTCTTTCTGTATTCGTTTCTTAGTCTCTGTCTTAATGTAAAGGCATATAACTTGTATTTTTATACTTTATGTATTCGTTTATTGGTCTTTATCTTAGGTTTCGTCTATAACTTGTATTTTTTTTTTTTTATACTTTCTGTATTCGTTTCTTAGTCTCTGTCTTAATATGAAGGCGTATAACTTGTATTTTTTTATACTTTATTTATTCGCTTATTGGTCTCTATCTTAGGTTTCGTCTATAACTTGTATTTTTTTATTTTTATACTTTCTGTATTCGTTTCTTAGTCTCTGTCTTAATGTAAAGGCATATAACTTGTATTTTTATACTTTATGTATTCGCTTATTGGTCTCTATCTTAGGTTTCGTCTATAACTTGTATTTTTTTATACTTTATGTATTCGCTTATTGGTCTCTATCTTAGGTTTCGTCTATAGCTTGTATTTTTTTAATTATATACTTTCTATATTCGTTTCTTAGTCTCTGTCGTAATATAAAGGCATATAACTTGTATTTTATACTTTATGTATTCGTTTATTGGTCTTTATCTTAGGTTTCGTCTATAACTTTTATTTTTTTTTATTTTTATACTTTCTGTATTCGTTTCTTAGTCTCTGTCTTAATATAAATGCGTATAACTTGTATTTTTTTATACTTTATGTATTCGCTTATTGGTCTCTATCTTAGGTTTCGTCAATAACTTGTATTGTTTTATTTTTATACTTTCTGTATTCGTTTCTTAATTTCTGTCTTAATGTAAAGGCATATAACTTCTATTTTTATACTTTATGTATTCGTATCTTGGTTTCTATCTTAGGTTTCGTCTATAACTTGTATTTTTTTTATTTTTATACTTTCTGTATTCGTTTCTTAGTCTCTGTCTTAATATCAAGGCATATAACTTGTATTTTTATACTTTATGTATTCGTTTATTGGTCTTTATGTTAGGTTTCGTCTATAACTTGTATTTTTTTTTATTCTTATACTTTCTGTATTCGTTTCTTAGTCTCTGTCTTAATATAAAGGCGTATAACTTGTATTTTTTTATACTTTATGTATTCGCTTATTGGTCTCTATCTTAGGTTTCGTCTATAACTTGTATTTTTTTATTTTTATTCTTTCTGTATTCGTTTCTTAGTCTCTGTCTTAATGTAAAGGCATATAACTTGTATTTTTATACTTTATGTATTCGTTTATTGGTCTTTATCTTAGGTTTCGTCTATAACTTGTATTTTTTTTTATTTTTATACTTTCTGTATTCGTTTCTTAGTCTCTGTCTTAATATGAAGGCGTATAACTTGTATTTTTTTATACTTTATGTATTCGCTTATTGGTCTCTATCTTAGGTTTCGTCTATAACTTGTATTTTTATATTTTTATACTTTCTGTATTCGTTTCTTAGTCTCTGTCTTAATGTAAAGGCATATAACTTGTATTTTTATACTTTATGTATTCGCTTATTGGTCTCTATCTTAGGTTTCGTCTATAACTTGTATTTTTTTTTATTTTTATTCTTTCTGTATTCGTTTATTAGTCTCTGTCTTAATGTAAAGGCATATAACTTGTATTTTTATACTTTATGTATTCGTTTCTTGGTCTCTATCTTAGGTTTCGTCTATAACTTGTACTTGTTTTATTTTTATACTTTCTGTGTTCGTTTCTTAGTCTCTGTCTTAATATAAAGGCGTATAACTTGTATTTTTTTATACTTTATGTATTCGCTTATTGGTCTCTATCTTAGGTTTCGTCTATAACTTGTATTTTTTTATTTCTATACTTTCTGTATTCGTTTCTTAGTCTCTGTCTTAATATAAAGGCATATAACTTGTATTTTTTTTATACTTTATGTATTCGTTTATTGGTCTCTATCTTAGGTTCGTCTATAACTTGTATTTTTTTTCATTTTTATACTTTCTGTATTCGTTTCTTAGTCTCTCTTAATATAAAGCGGTATAACTTGTATTTTTTATACTTTATGTATTCGCTTATTGGTCTCTATCTTAGGTTTCGTCTATAACCTTGTATTTTTTTAATTTTATACATTCTGTATTCGTTTCTTAGTCTCTGTCGTAATATAAAGGCATATAACTTATATTTTATACTTTATGTATTCGTTTATTGGTCTTTATCTTAGGTTTCGTCTATAACTTTTATTTTTTTTTATTTTTACACTTTCTGTATTCGTTTCTTAGTCTCTGTCTTAATATAAAGGCGTATAACTTGTATTTTTTTATACTTTATGTATTCGCTTATTGGTCTCTATCTTAGGTTTCGTCAATAACTTGTATTTTTTATTTTTATACTTTCTGTATTCGTTTCTTAGTTTCTGTCTTAATGTAAAGGCATATAACTTGTATTTTTATACTTTATGTATTCGTTTCTTGGTTTCTATCTTAGGTTTCGTCTATAACTTGTATTTTTTTAATTTTATACTTTCGGTATTCGTTTCTTAGTCTCTGTCTTAATGTAAAGGCATATAACTTGTATTTTTATACTTTATGTATTCGTTTATTTATCTTATGTTAGTTTCGTCTATAACTTGTATTTTTTTTTATTTTTTATACTTTCTGTATTCGTTTCTTAGTCTCTGTCTTAATATAAAGGCGTATAACTTGTATTTTTTTATACTTTATGTATTCGTTTATTGGTCTCTATCTTAGGTTTCGTCTATAACTTGTATTTTTTTATTTTTATTCTTTCTGTATTCGTTTCTTAGTCTCTGTCTTATGTAAAGGCATATAACTTGTATTTTTATACTTTATGTATTCGTTTATTGGTCTTTATCTTAGGTTCGTCTATAACTTGTATTTTTTTTTTTATTTTTATACTTTCTGTATTCGTTTCTTAGTCTCTGTCTTAATATAAAGGCGTATAAACTTGTTTTTTTTTTATACTTTATGTATTCGTTTATTGGTCTCTATCTTAGGTTTCGTCTATAACTTGTATTTTTTTATTTTTATTCTTTCTGTATTCGTTTCTTAGTCTCTGTCTTAATATAAAGGCGAATAACTTGATTTTTTTATACTTTATGTATTAGCTTATTGGTCTCTATCTTAGGTTTCGTCTATAACTTGTATTTTTTTAATTTATACTTTCTGTATTCGTTTCTTAGTCTCTGTCGTAATATAAAGGCATATAACTTGTATTTTATACTTTATGTATTCGTTTATTGGTCTTTATCTTAGGTTTCGTCTATAACTTGTATTTTTTTTTATTTTTATACTTTCTGTATTCGTTTCTTAGTCTCTCTTAATATAAAGGCGTATAACTTGTATTTTTTTATACTTTATGTATTCGCTTATTGGTCTCTATCTTAGGTTTCGTCTATAACTTGTATTTTTTTAATTTTATACATTCTGTATTCGTTTCTTAGTCTCTGTCGTAATATAAAGGCATATAACTTTTATTTTATACTTTATGTATTCGTTTATTGGTCTTTATGTTAGGTTTCGTCTATAACTTGTATTTTTTTTATTTTTATACTTTCTGTATTCGTTTCTTAGTCTCTGTCTTAATATAAAGGCGTATAACTTGTATTTTTTTATACTTTATGTATTCGCTTATTGGTCTCTATCTTAGGTTTCGTCTATAACTTGTATTTTTTTATTTTTATTCTTTCTGTATTCGTTTCTTAGTCTCTGTCTTAATGTAAAGGCATATAACCTGTATTTTTATACTTTATGTATTCGTTTATTGGTCTTTATCTTAGGTTTCGTCTATAACTTGTATTTTTTTTTATTTTTATACTTTCTGTATTCGTTTCTTAGTCTCTGTCTTAATATAAAGGCGTATAACTTGTATTTTTTTATACTTTATGTATTCGCTTATTGGTCTCTATCTTAGGTTTCGTCTATAACTTGTATTTTTTTAATTTTATACATTCTGTATTCGTTTCTTAGTCTCTGTCGTAATATAAAGGCATATAACTTGTATCTTATACTTTATGTATTAGCTTATTGGTCTCTATCTTAGGTTTCATCTATAACTTGTATTTTTTTATTTTTATACTTTCTGTATTCGTTTCTTAGTCTCTGTCTTAATGTAAAGGCATATAACTTGTATTTTTATACTTTATGTATTCGCTTATTGGTCTCTATCTTAGGTTTCGTCTATAACTTGTATTTTTTTATTTTTATTCTTTCTGTATTCGTTTCTTAGTCTCTGTCTTAATGTAAAGGCATATAACCTGTATTTTTATACTTTATGTATTCGTTTATTGGTCTTTATCTTAGGTTTCGTCTATAACTTGTATTTTTTTTTATTTTATACTTTCTGTATTCGTTTCTTAGTCTCTGTCCTAATATAAAGGCGTATAACTTGTATTTTTTTATACTTTATTTATTCGCTTATTGGTCTCAATCTTAGGTTTCGTCTATAACTTGTATTTTTTTTATTTTTATACTTTTTGTATTCGTTTCTTAGTCTCTCTTAATATAAAGGCGTATAACTTGTATTTTTTTATACTTTATGTATTCGCTTATTGGTCTCTATCTTAGGTTTCGTCTATAACTTGTATTTTTTTAATTTTATACATTCTGTATTCGTTTCTTAGTCTCTGTCGTAATATAAAGGCATATAACTTGTATCTTATACTTTATGTATTAGCTTATTGGTCTCTATCTTAGGTTTCATCTATAACTTGTATTTTTTATTTTTATACTTTCTGTATTCGTTTCTTAGTCTCTGTCTTAATGTAAAGGCATATAACTTGTATTTTTATACTTTATGTATTCGCTTATTGGTCTCTATCTTAGGTTTCGTCTATAACTTGTATTTTTTTTTATTTTTATACTTTCTGTATTCGTTTCTTAGTCTCTCTTAATATAAAGGCGTATAACTTGTATTTTTTTATACTTTATGTATTCGCTTATTGGTCTCTATCTTAGGTTTCGTCTATTACTTGTATTTTTTTAATTTTATACTTTCTGTATTCGTTTCTTAGTCTCTGTCGTAATATAAAGGCATATAACTTGTATTTTATACTTTATGTATTCGTTTATTGGTCTTTATCTTAGGTTTCGTCTATAACTTGTATTTTTTTTTATTTTTATACTTTCTGTATTCGTTTCTTAGTCTCTCTTAATATAAAGGCGTATAACTTGTATTTTTTTATACTTTATGTATTCGCTTATTGGTCTCTATCTTAGGTTTCGTCTATAACTTGTATTTTTTTAATTTTATACATTCTGTATTCGTTTCTTAGTCTCTGTCGTAATATAAAGGCATAAAACTTGTATTTTATACTTTATGTATTCGTTTATTGGTCTTTATCTTAGGTTTCGTCTATAACTTGTATTTTTTTTATTTTTATACTTTCTGTATTCGTTTCTTAGTCTCTCTTAATATAAAGGCGTATAACTTGTATTTTTTTATACTTTATGTATTCGCTTATTGGTCTCTATCTTAGGTTTCGTCAATAACTTGTATTTTTTTATTTTTATACTTTCTGTATTCGTTTCTTAGTTTCTGTCTTAATGTAAAGGCATATAACTTGTATTTTTATACTTTATGTATTCGTTTCTTGGTTTCTATCTTAGGTTTCGTCTATAACTTGTATTTTTTTTATTTTTATACTTTCGGTATTCGTTTCTTAGTCTCTGTCTTAATATCAAGGCATATAACTTGTATTTTTATACTTTATGTATTCGTTTATTGGTCTTTATGTTAGGTTTCGTCTATAACTTGTATTTTTTTTTATTTTTATACTTTCTGTATTCGTTTCTTAGTCTCTGTCTTAATATAAAGGCGTATAACTTGTATTTTTTTATACTTTATGTATTCGCTTATTGGTCTCTATCTTAGGTTTCGTCTATAACTTGTATTTTTTTATTTTTATTCTTTCTGTATTCGTTTCTTAGTCTCTGTCTTAATGTAAAGGCATATAACCTGTATTTTTATACTTTATGTATTCGTTTATTGGTCTTTATCTTAGGTTTCGTCTATAACTTGTATTTTTTTTTATTTTTATACTTTCTGTATTCGTTTCTTAGTCTCTGTCTTAATATAAAGGCGTATAACTTGTATTTTTTTATACTTTATGTATTCGCTTATTGGTCTCTATCTTAGGTTTCGTCTATAACTTGTATTTTTTTATTTTTATTCTTTCTGTATTCGTTTCTTAGTCTCTGTCTTAATGTAAAGGCATATAACTTGTATTTTTATACTTTATGTATTCGTTTATTGGTCTTTATCTTAGGTTTCGTCTATAACTTGTATTTTTTTATTTTTATTCTTTCTGTATTCGTTTCTTAGTCTCTGTCTTAATGTAAAGGCATATAACTTGTATTTTTTTATACTTTGTGTATTCGTTTATTGGTCTCTATCTTAGGTTTCGTCTATAACTTGTATTTTTTTTTATTTTTATACTTTCTGTATTCGTTTCTTAGTCTCTCTTAATATAATGGCGTATAACTTGTATTTTTTTATACTTTATGTATTCGCTTATTGGTCTCTATCTTAGGTTTCGTCTATAACTTGTATTTTTTTAATTTTATACATTCTGTATTCGTTTCTTAGTCTCTGTCGTAATATAAAGGCATATAACTTGTATTTTATACTTTATGTATTCGTTTATTGGTCTTTATCTTAGGTTTCGTCTATAACTTTTATTTTTTTTTATTTTTATACTTTCTGTATTCGTTTCTTAGTCTCTGTCTTAATATAAAGGCGTATAACTTGTATTTTTTTATACTTTATGTATTCGCTTATTGGTCTCTATCTTAGGTTTCGTCAATAACTAGTATTTTTTTATTTTTATACTTTCTGTATTCGTTTCTTAGTTTCTGTCTTAATGTAAAGGCATATAACTTGTATTTTTATACTTTATGTATTCGTTTCTTGGTTTCTATCTTAGGTTTCGTCTATAACTTGTATTTTTTTTATTTTTATACTTTCGGTATTCGTTTCTTAGTCTCTGCCTTAATATCAAGGCATATAACTTGTATTTTTATACTTTATGTATTCGTTTATTGGTCTTTATGTTAGGTTTCGTCTATAACTTGTATTTTTTTTTATTTTTATACTTTCTGTATTCGTTTCTTAGTCTTTGTCTTAATATAAAGGCGTATAACTTGTATTTTTTTATACTTTATGTATTCGCTTATTGGTCTCTATCTTAGGTTTCGTCAATAACTTGTATTTTTTTATTTTTATACTTTCTGTATTCGTTTCTTAGTTTCTGTCTTAATGTAAAGGCATATAACTTGTATTTTTATACTTTATGTATTCGTTTCTTGGTTTCTATCTTAGGTTTCGTCTATAACTTGTATTTTTTTTATTTTTATACTTTCGGTATTCGTTTCTTAGTCTCTGTCGTAATATAAAGGCATATAACTTGTATTTTATACTTTATGTATTCGCTTATTGGTCTCTATCTTAGGTTTCGTCAATAACTAGTATTTTTTTATTTTTATACTTTCTGTATTCGTTTCTTAGTTTCTGTCTTAATGTAAAGGCATATAACTTGTATTTTTATACTTTATGTATTTCGTTTCTTGGTTTCTATCTTAGGTTTCGTCTATAACTTGTATTTTTTTTATTTTTATACTTTCGGTATTCGTTTCTTAGTCTCTGCCTTAATATCAAGGCATATAACTTGTATTTTTATACTTTATGTATTCGTTTATTGGTCTTTATGTTAGGTTTCGTCTATAACTTGTATTTTTTTTTATTTTTATACTTTCTGTATTCGTTTCTTAGTCTTTGTCTTAATATAAAGGCGTATAACTTGTATTTTTTTATACTTTATGTATTCGCTTATTGGTCTCTATCTTAGGTTTCGTCAATAACTTGTATTTTTTTATTTTTATACTTTCTGTATTCGTTTCTTAGTTTCTGTCTTAATATAAAGGCATATAATTGTATTTTATACTTTATGTATTCGTTTCTTGGTTTCTATCTTAGGTTTCGTCTATAACTTGTATTTTTTTTATTTTTATACTTTCTGTATTCGTTTCTTAGTCTCTGTCTTAATATCAATACACATAACTTGTATTTTTATACTTTATGTATTCGTTTATTGGTCTTTATGTTAGGTTTCGTCAATAACTTGTATTTTTTTTTATTTTTATACTTTCTGTATTCGTTTCTTAGTCTCTCTTAATATAAAGGCGTATAACTTGTATTTTTTTATACTTTATGTATTCGCTTATTGGTCTCTATCTTAGGTTTCGTCTATAACTTGTATTTTTTTAATTTTATACATTCTGTATTCGTTTCTTAGTCTCTGTCGTAATATAAAGGCATATAACTTGTATCTTATACTTTATTATTCGTTTATTGGTCTTTATCTTAGGTTTCGTCTATAACTTTATTTTTTTTTATTTTTATACTTTCTGTATTCGTTCCTAGTCTCTGTCTTAATATAAAGGCGTATAACTTGTATTTTTATACTTTATGTATTCGTTTATTGGTCTTTATCTTAGGTTTCGTCTATAACTTGTATTTTTTTATTTTTATTCTTTCTGTATTCGTTTCTTAGTCTCTGTCTTAATGTAAAGGCATATAACTTGTATTTTTTTATACTTTATGTATTCGTTTATTGGTCTCTATCTTAGGTTTCGTCTATAACTTGTATTTTTTTTATTTTTATACTTTCTGTATTCGTTTCTTAGTCTCTCTTAATATAAAGGCGTATAACTTGTATTTTTTTATACTTTATGTATTCGCTTATTGGTCTCTATCTTAGGTTTCGTCTATAACTTGTATTTTTTTAATTTTATACATTCTGTATTCGTTCTTAGTCTCTGTCGTAATATAAAGGCATATAACTTGTATTTTATACTTTATGTATTCGTTTATTGGTCTTTATCTTAGGTTTCGTCTATAACTTTTATTTTTTTTTATTTTTATACTTTCTGTATTCGTTTCTTAGTCTCTGTCTTAATATAAAGGCGTATAACTTGTATTTTTTTATACTTTATGTATTCGCTTATTGGTCTCTATCTTAGGTTTCGTCAATAACTAGTATTTTTTTATTTTTATACTTTCTGTATTCGTTTCTTAGTTCTGTCTTAATGTAAAGGCATATAACTTGTATTTTTATACTTTATGTATTCGTTTCTTGGTTTCTATCTTAGGTTTCGTCTATAACTTGTATTTTTTTTATTTTTATACTTTCGGTATTCGTTTCTTAGTCTCTGCCTTAATATCAAGGCATATAATTGTATTTTTATACTTTATGTATTCGTTTCTTGGTTTCTATCTTAGGTTTCGTCTATAACTTGTATTTTTTTTATTTTTATACTTTCTGTATTCGTTTCTTAGTCTCTGTCTTAATATCAAGGCACATAACTTGTATTTTTATACTTTATGTATTCGTTTATTGGTCTTTATGTTAGGTTTCGTCAATAACTTGTATTTTTTTTATTTTTATACTTTCTGTATTCGTTTCTTAGTCTCTCTTAATATAAAGGCGTATAACTTGTATTTTTTTATACTTTATGTATTCGCTTATTGGTCTCTATCTTAGGTTTCGTCTATAACTTGTATTTTTTTAATTTTATACATTCTGTATTCGTTTCTTAGTCTCTGTCGTAATATAAAGGCATATAACTTGTATCTTATACTTTATGTATTCGTTTATTGTCTTTATCTTAGGTTTCGTCTACAACTTTTATTTTTTTTTATTTTTATACTTTCTGTATTCGTTTCCTAGTCTCTGTCTTAATATAAAGGCGTATAACTTGTATTTTTTTATACTTTATGTATTCGCTTACTGGTCTCTATCTTAGGTTTCGTCAATAACTTGTATTTTTTATTTTTATACTTTCTGTATTCGTTTCTTAGTTTCTGTCTTAATGTAAAGGCATATAACTTGTATTTTTATACTTTATGTATTCGTTCTTGGTTTCTATCTTAGGTTTCGTCTATAACTTGTATTTTTTTTATTTTTATACTTTCGGTATTCGTTTCTTAGTCTCTGCCTTAATATCAAGGCATATAACTTGTATTTTTATACTTTATGTATTCGTTTATTGGTCTTTATGTTAGGTTTCGTCTATAACTTGTATTTTTTTTTATTTTTATACTTTCTGTATTCGTTTCTTAGTCTCTGTCTTAATATAAAGGCGTATAACTTGTATTTTTTTATACTTTATGTATTCGCTTATTGGTCTCTATCTTAGGTTTCGTCAATAACTTGTATTTTTTTATTTTATTCTTTCTGTATTCGTTTCTTAGTCTCTCTTAATATAAAGGCGTATAACTTGTATTTTTTTATACTTTATGTATTCGCTTATTGGTCTCTATCTTAGGTTTCGTCAATAACTTGTATTTTTTTATTTTTATTCTTTCTGTATTTGTTTCTTAGTCTCTGTCTTAATGTAAAGGCATATAACTTGTATTTTTATACTTTATGTATTCGTTTATTGGTCTTTATCTTAGGTTTCGTCTATAACTTGTATTTTTTTATTTTTATTCTTTCTGTATTCGTTTCTTAGTCTCTGTCGTAATGTAAAGGCATATAACTTGTATTTTTTTATACTTTATGTATTCGTTTATTGGTCTCTATCTTAGGTTTCGTCTATAACTTGTATTTTTTTTTATTTTATACTTTCTGTATTCGTTTCTTAGTCTCTCTTAATATAAAGGCGTATAACTTGTATTTTTTTATACTTTATGTATTCGCTTATTGGTCTCTATCTTAGGTTTCGTCTATAACTTGTATTTTTTTAATTTTATACATTCTGTATTCGTTTCTTAGTCTCTGTCGTAATATAAAGGCATATAACTTGTATTTTATACTTTATGTATTCGTTTATTGGTCTCTATCTTAGGTTTCGTCTATAACTTGTATTTTTTTTTATTTTTATACTTTCTGTATTCGTTTCTTAGTCTCTGTCTTAATATAAAGGCGTATAACTTGTATTTTTTTATACTTTATGTATTCGCTTATTGGTCTCTATCTTAGGTTTCGTCAATAACTAGTATTTTTTTATTTTATACTTTCTGTATTCGTTTCTTAGTTTCTGTCTTAATGTAAAGGCATATAACTTGTATTTTTATACTTTATGTATTCGTTTCTTGGTTTCTATCTTAGGTTTCGTCTATAACTTGTATTTTTTTATTTTTATACTTTCGGTATTCGTTTCTTAGTCTCTGCCTTAATATCAAGGCATATAACTTGTATTTTTATACTTTATGTATTCGTTTATTGGTCTTTATGTTAGGTTTCGTCTATAACTTGTATTTTTTTTTATTTTTATACTTTCTGTATTCGTTTCTTAGTCTTTGTCTTAATATAAAGGCGTATAACTTGTATTTTTTATACTTTATGTATTCGCTTATTGGTCTCTATCTTAGGTTTCGTCAATAACTTGTATTTTTTTATTTTTATACTTTCTGTATTCGTTTCTTAGTTTCTGTCTTAATGTAAAGGCATATAACTTGTATTTTTATACTTTATGTATTCGTTTCTTGGTTTCTATCTTAGGTTTCGTCTATAACTTGTATTTTTTTTATTTTTATACTTTCGGTATTCGTTTCTTAGTCTCTGCTTAATATCAAGGCATATAACTTGTATTTTTATACTTTATGTATTCGTTTATTGGTCTTTATGTTAGGTTTCGTCTATATCTTGTATTTTTTTTATTTTTATACTTTCTGTATTCGTTTCTTAGTCTCTGTCTTAATATAAAGGCGTATAACTTGTATTTTTTTATACTTTATGTATTCGCTTATTGGTTTCTATCTTAGGTTTCGTCAATAACTTGTATTTTTTTACTTTTATACTTTCTGTATTCGTTTCTTAGTTTCTGTCTTAATGTAAAGGCATATAATTGTATTTTTATACTTTATGTATTCGTTTCTTGGTTTCTATCCTAGGTTTCGTCTATAACTTGTATTTTTTTTATTTTTATACTTTCTGTATTCGTTTCTTAGTCTCTGTCTTAATATCAAGGCACATAACTTGTATTTTTATACTTTATGTATTCGTTTATTGGTCTTTATGTTAGGTTTCGTCAATAACTTGTATTTTTTTTTATTTTTATACTTTCTGTATTCGTTTCTTAGTCTCTCTTAATATATAGGCGTATAACTTGTATTTTTTTATACTTTATGTATTCGCTTATTGGTCTCTATCTTAGGTTTCGTCTATAACTTGTATTTTTTTAATTTTATACATTCTGTATTCGTTTCTTAGTCTCTGTCGTAATATAAAGGCATATAACTTGTATCTTATACTTTATGTATTCGTTTATTGGTCTTTATCTTAGGTTTCGTCTATAACTTTTATTTTTTTTTATTTTTATACTTTCTGTATTCGTTTCTTAGTCTCTGTCTTAATATAAAGGCGTATAACTTGTATTTTTTTATACTTTAAGTATTCGCTTATTGGTCTCTATCTTAGGTTTCGTCAATAACTTGTATTTTTTTATTTTTATACTTTCTGTATTCGTTTCTTAGTTTCTGTCTTAATGTAAAGGCATATAACTTGTATTTTTATACTTTATGTATTCGTTTCTTGGTTTCTATCTTAGGTTTCGTCTATAACTTGTATTTTTTTTATTTTTATACTTTCTGTATTCGTTTCTTAGTCTTTGTCTTAATATAAAGGCGTATAACTTGTATTTTTTTATACTTTATGTATTCGCTTATTGGTCTCTATCTTAGGTTTCGTCAATAACTTGTATTTTTTTATTTTTATACTTTCTGTATTCGTTTCTTAGTTTCTGTCTTAATGTAAAGGCATATAACTTGTATTTTTATACTTTATGTATTCGTTTCTTGGTTTCTATCTTAGGTTTCGTCTATAACTTGTATTTTTTTTATTTTTATACTTTCGGTATTCGTTTCTTAGTCTCTGCCTTAATATCAAGGCATATAACTTGTATTTTTATACTTTATGTATTCGTTTATTGGTCTTTATGTTAGGTTTCGTCAATAACTTGTATTTTTTTTTATTTTTATACTTTCTGTATTCGTTTCTTAGTCTCTCTTAATATAAAGGCGTATAACTTGTATTTTTTTATACTTTATGTATTTGCTTATTGGTCTCTATCTTAGGTTTCGTCTATAACTTGTATTTTTTTAATTTTATACATTCTGTATTTGTTTCTTAGTCTCTGTCGTAATATAAAGGCATATAACTTGTATCTTATACTTTATGTATTCGTTTATTGGTCTTTATCTTAGGTTTCGTCTATAACTTTTATTTTTTTTTATTTTTATACTTTCTGTATTCGTTTCTTAGTCTCTGTCTTAATATAAAGGCGTATAACTTGTATTTTTTTATACTTTAAGTATTCGCTTATTGGTCTCTATCTTAGGTTTCGTCAATAACTTGTATTTTTTATTTTTATACTTTCTGTATTCGTTTCTTAGTTTCTGTCTTAATGTAAAGGCATATAACTTGTATTTTTATACTTTATGTATTCGTTTCTTGGTTTCTATCTTAGGTTTCGTCTATAACTTGTATTTTTTTTATTTTTATACTTTCGGTATTCGTTTCTTAGTCTTTGTCTTAATATAAAGGCGTATAACTTGTATTTTTTTATACTTTATGTATTCGCTTATTGGTCTCTATCTTAGGTTTCGTCAATAACTTGTATTTTTTTATTTTTATACTTTCTGTATTCGTTTCTTAGTTTCTGTCTTAATGTAAAGGCATATAACTTGTATTTTATACTTTATGTATTCGTTTCTTGGTTTCTATCTTAGGTTTCGTCTATAACTTGTATTTTTTTTATTTTTATACTTTCGGTATTCGTTTCTTAGTCTCTGCCTTAATATCAAGGCATATAACTTGTATTTTTATACTTTATGTATTCGTTTATTGGTCTTTATGTTAGGTTTCGTCTATAACTTGTATTTTTTTTTATTTTTATACTTTCTGTATTCGTTTCTTAGTCTCTGTCTTAATATAAAGGCGTATAACTTGTATTTTTTTATACTTTATGTTTTCGCTTATTGGTCTCTATCTTAGGTTTCGTCAATAACTTGTATTTTTTTATTTTTATACTTTCGGTATTCGTTTCTTAGTCTCTGCCTTAATATCAAGGCATATAACTTGTATTTTTATACTTTATGTATTCGTTTATTGGTCTTTATGTTAGGTTTCGTCTATAACTTGTATTTTTTTTTATTTTTATACTTTCTGTATTCGTTTCTTAGTCTCTGTCTTAATATAAAGGCGTATAACTTGTATTTTTTTATACTTTATGTATTCGCTTATTGGTCTCTATCTTAGGTTTCGTCTATAACTTGTATTTTTTATTTTTATTCTTTCTGTATTCGTTTCTTAGTCTCTGTCTTAATGTAAAGGCATATAACTTGTATTTTTATACTTTATGTATTCGTTTATTGGTCTTTATCTTAGGTTTCGTCTATAACTTGTATTTTTTTATTTTTATACTTTCTGTATTCGTTTCTTAGTTTCTGTCTTAATGTAAAGGCATATAACTTGTATTTTTATACTTTATGTATTCGTTTCTTGGTTTCTATCTTAGGTTTCGTCTATAACTTGTATTTTTTTTATTTTTATACTTTCGGTATTCGTTTCTTAGTCTCTGCCTTAATATCAAGGCATCTAACTTGTATTTTTATACTTTATGTATTCGTTTATTGGTCTTTATGTTAGGTTTCGTCTATAACTTGTATTTTTTTTTATTTTTATACTTTCTGTATTCGTTTCTTAGTCTTTGTCTTAATATAAAGGCGTATAACTTGTATTTTTTTATACTTTATGTATTCGCTTATTGGTCTCTATCTTAGGTTTCGTCAATAACTTGTATTTTTTTATTTTTATACTTTCTGTATTCGTTTCTTAGTTTCTGTCTTAATGTAAAGGCATATAACTTGCTATTTTTATACTTTATGTATTCGTTTCTTGGTTTCTATCTTAGGTTTCGTCTATAACTTGTATTTTTTTTATTTTTATACTTTCGGTATTCGTTTCTTAGTCTCTGCCTTAATATCAAGGCATATAACTTGTATTTTTATACTTTATGTATTCGTTTATTGGTCTTTATGTTAGGTTTCGTCTATATCTTGTATTTTTTTTTATTTTTATACTTTCTGTATTCGTTCTTAGTCTCTGTCTTAATATAAAGGCGTATAACTTGTATTTTTTTATACTTTATGTATTCGCTTATTGGTTTCTATCTTAGGTTTCGTCAATAACTTGTATTTTTTTACTTTTATACTTTCTGTATTCGTTTCTTAGTTTCTGTCTTAATGTAAAGGCATATAATTGTATTTTTATACTTTATGTATTCGTTTCTTGGTTCTATCCTAGGTTTCGTCTATAACTTGTATTTTTTTTATTTTTATACTTTCTGTATTCGTTTCTTAGTCTCTGTCTTAATATCAAGGCACATAACTTGTATTTTTATACTTTATGTATTCGTTTATTGGTCTTTATGTTAGGTTTCGTCAATAACTTGTATTTTTTTTTATTTTTATACTTTCTGTATTCGTTTCTTAGTCTCTCTTAATATAAAGGCGTATAACTTGTATTTTTTTATACTTTATGTATTCGCTTATTGGTCTCTATCTTAGGTTTCGTCTATTACTTGTATTTTTTTAATTTTATACATTCTGTATTCGTTTCTTAGTCTCTGTCGTAATATAAAGGCATATAACTTGTATCTTATACTTTATGTATTCGTTTATTGGTCTTTATCTTAGGTTTCGTCTATAACTTTTATTTTTTTTTATTTTTATACTTTCTGTATTCGTTTCTTAGTCTCTGTCTTAATATAAAGGCGTATAACTTGTATTTTTTATACTTTAAGTATTCGCTTATTGGTCTCTATCTTAGGTTTCGTCAATAACTTGTATTTTTTATTTTTATACTTTCTGTATTCGTTTCTTAGTTTCTGTCTTAATGTAAAGGCATATAACTTGTATTTTTATACTTTATGTATTCGTTTCTTGGTTTCTATCTTAGGTTTCGTCTATAACTTGTATTTTTTTTTATTTTTATACTTTCTGTATTCGTTTCTTAGTCTTTGTCTTAATATAAAGGCGTATAACTTGTATTTTTTTATACTTTATGTATTCGCTTATTGGTCTCTATCTTAGGTTCGTCAATAACTTGTATTTTTTTATTTTTATACTTTCTGTATTCGTTTCTTAGTTTCTGTCTTAATGTAAAGGCATATAACTTGTATTTTTATACTTTATGTATTCGTTTCTTGGTTTCTATCTTAGGTTTCGTCTATAACTTGTATTTTTTTTATTTTTATATTTTCGGTATTCGTTTCTTAGTCTCTGCCTTAATATCAAGGCATATAACTTGTATTTTTATACTTTATGTATTCGTTTATTGGTCTTTATGTTAGGTTTCGTCAATAACTTGTATTTTTTTTTATTTTTATACTTTCTGTATTCGTTTCTTAGTCTCTCTTAATATAAAGGCGTATAACTTGTATTTTTTTATACTTTATGTATTTGCTTATTGGTCTCTATCTTAGGTTTCGTCTATAACTTGTATTTTTTTAATTTTAATACATTCTGTATTCGTTTCTTAGTCTCTGTCGTAATATAAAGGCATATAACTTGTATCTTATACTTTATGTATTCGTTTATTGGTCTTTATCTTAGGTTTCGTCTATAACTTTTATTTTTTTTATTTTTATACTTTCTGTATTCGTTTCTTAGTCTCTGTCTTAATATAAAGGCGTATAACTTGTATTTTTTTATACTTTAAGTATTCGCTTATTGGTCTCTATCTTAGGTTTCGTCAATAACTTGTATTTTTTTATTTTTATACTTTCTGTATTCGTTTCTTAGTTTCTGTCTTAATGTAAAGGCATATAACTTGTATTTTTATACTTTATGTATTCGTTTCTTGGTTTCTATCTTAGGTTTCGTCTATAACTTGTATTTTTTTATTTTTATACTTTCGGTATTCGTTTCTTAGTCTTTGTCTTAATATAAAGGCGTATAACTTGTATTTTTTTATACTTTATGTATTCGCTTATTGGTCTCTATCTTAGGTTTCGTCAATAACTTGTATTTTTTTATTTTTATACTTTCTGTATTCGTTTCTTAGTTTCTGTCTTAATGTAAAGGCATATAACTTGTATTTTTATACTTTATGTATTCGTTTCTTGGTTTCTATCTTAGGTTTCGTCTATAACTTGTATTTTTTTTATTTTATACTTTCGGTATTCGTTTCTTAGTCTCTGCCTTAATATCAAGGCATATAACTTGTATTTTATACTTTATGTATTCGTTTATTGGTCTTTATGTTAGGTTTCGTCTATAACTTGTATTTTTTTTTATTTTTATACTTTCTGTATTCGTTTCTTAGTCTCTGTCTTAATATAAAGGCGTATAACTTGTATTTTTTTATACTTTATGTATTCGCTTATTGGTCTCTATCTTAGGTTTCGTCAATAACTTGTATTTTTTTATTTTTATACTTTCGGTATTCGTTTCTTAGTCTCTGCTTAATATCAAGGCATATAACTTGTATTTTTATACTTTATGTATTCGTTTATTGGTCTTTATGTTAGGTTTCGTCTATAACTTGTATTTTTTTTTATTTTTATACTTTCTGTATTCGTTTCTTAGTCTCTGTCTTAATATAAAGGCGTATAACTTGTATTTTTTTATACTTTATGTATTCGCTTATTGGTCTCTATCTTAGGTTTCGTCTATAACTTGTATTTTTTTATTTTTATTCTTTCTGTATTCGTTTCTTAGTCTCTGTCTTAATGTAAAGGCATATAACTTGTATTTTTATACTTTATGTATTCGTTTATTGGTCTTTATCTTAGGTTTCGTCTATAACTTGTATTTTTTTATTTTTATTCTTTCTGTATTCGTTTCTTAGTCTCTGTCTTAATGTAAAGGCATATAACTTGTATTTTTTTATACTTTACGTATTCGTTTATTATTCTCTATCTTAGGTTTCGTCTATAACTTGTATTTTTTTTTATTTTTATACTTTCTGTATTCGTTCTTAGTCTCTCTTAATATAAAGGCGTATAACTTGTATTTTTTTATACTTTATGTATTCGCTATTGGTCTCTATCTTAGGTTCGTCAATAACTTGTATTTTTTTATTTTTATACTTTCTGTATTCGTTTCTTAGTTTCTGTCTTAATGTAAAGGCATATAACTTGTATTTTTATACTTTGTGTATTCGTTTATTGGTCTTTATGTCAGGTTTCGTCTATAACTTGTATTTTTTTTTTATTTTTATACTTTCTGTATTCGTTTCTTAGTCTCTGTCTTAATATAAAGGCGTATAACTTGTATTTTTTTATACTTTATGTATTCGCTTATTGGTCTCTATCTTAGGTTTCGTCTATAACTTGTATTTTTTTATTTTTATTCTTTCTGTATTCGTTTCTTAGTCTCTGTCTTAATGTAAAGGCATATAACTTGTATTTTTATACTTTATGTATTCGTTTATTGGTCGTTATCTTAGGTTTCGTCTATAACTTGTATTTTTTTTTTATTTTTATACTTTCTGTATTCGTTTCTTAGTCTCTGTCTTAATATAAAGGCGAATAACTTGTATTTTTTTATACTTTATGTATTAGCTTATTGGTCTCTATCTTAGGTTTCGTCTATAACTTGTATTTTTTTATTTTTATATTTTCTGTATTCGTTTCTTAGTCTCTGTCTTAATGTAAAGGCATATAACTTGTATTTTTATACTTTATGTATTCGCTTATTGGTCTCTATCTTAGGTTTCGTCTATAACTTGTATTTTTTTTTATTTTTATACTTTCTGTATTCGTTTCTTAGTCTCTCTTAATATAAAGGCGTATAACTTGTATTTTTCTATACTTTATGTATTCGCTTATTGGTCTCTATCTTAGGTTTCGTCTATAACTTGTATTTTTTTAATTTTATACTTTCTGTATTCGTTTCTTAGTCTCTGTCGTAATATAAAGGCATATAACTTGTATTTTATACTTTATGTATTCGTTTATTGGTCTTTATCTTAGGTTTCGTCTATAACTTGTATTTTTTTTTTATTTTTATACTTTCTGTATTCGTTTCTTAGTCTCTCTTAATATAAAAGCGTATAACTTGTATTTTTTTATACTTTATGTATTCGCTTATTGGTCTCTATCTTAGGTTTCGTCTATAACTTGTATTTTTTTAATTTTATACATTCTGTATTCGTTTCTTAGTCTCTGTCGTAATATAAAGGCATATAACTTGTATTTTATACTTTATGTATTCGTTTATTGGTCTTTATCTTAGGTTTCGTCTATAACTTGTATTTTTTTATTTTTATACTTTCTGTATTCGTTTCTTAGTCTCTCTTAATATAAAAGCGTATAACTTGTATTTTTTTATACTTTATGTATTCGCTTATTGGTCTCTATCTTAGGTTTCGTCAATAACTTGTATTTTTTTATTTTTATACTTTCTGTATTCGTTTCTTAGTTTCTGTCTTAATGTAAAGGCATATAACTTGTATTTTTATACTTTATGTATTCGTTTCTTGGTTTCTATCTTAGGTTTCTTCTATAACTTGTATTTTTTTTATTTTTATACTTTCGGTATTCGTTTTCTTAGTCTCTGTCTTAATATCAAGGCATATAACTTGTATTTTATACTTTATGTATTCGTTTATTGGTCTTTATGTTAGGTTTCGTCTATAACTTGTATTTTTTTTTTATTTTTATACTTTCTGTATTCGTTCTTAGTCTCTGTCGTAATATAAAGGCATATAACTTGTATCTTATACTTTATGTATTCGTTTATTGGTCTTTATCTTAGGTTTCGTCTATAACTTTTATTTTTTTTATTTTTATACTTTCTGTATTCGTTTCTTAGTCTCTGTCTTAATATAAAGGCGTATAACTTGTATTTTTTTATACTTTATGTATTCGCTTATTGGTCTCTATCTTAGGTTTCGTCAATAACTTGTATTTTTTTATTTTTATACTTTCTGTATTCGTTTCTTAGTCTCTGTCGTAATATAAAGGCATATAACTTGTATCTTATACTTTATGTATTCGTTTATTGGTCTTTATCTTAGGTTTCGTCTATAACTTTTATTTTTTTTTTATTTTTATACTTTCTGTATTCGTTTCTTAGTCTCTGTCTTAATATAAAGGCGTATAACTTGTATTTTTTTATACTTTATGTATTCGCTTATTGGTCTCTATCTTAGGTTTCGTCTATAACTTGTATTTTTTTATTTTTATTCTTTCTGTATTCGTTTCTTAGTCTCTGTCTTAATGTAAAGGCATATAACTTGTATTTTTATACTTTATGTATTCGTTTATTGTCGTTATCTTAGGTTTCGTCGATAACTTGTATTTTTTTTTTTATTTTTATACTTTCTGTATTCGTTTCTTAGTCTCTGTCTTAATATAAAGGCGAATAACTTGTATTTTTTTATACTTTATGTATTAGCTTATTGGTCTCTATCTTAGTTTCGTCTATAACTTGTATTTTTTTATTTTTATATTTTCTGTATTCGTTTCTTAGTCTCTGTCTTAATGTAAAGGCATATAACTTGTATTTTTATACTTTATGTATTCGCTTATTGGTCTCTATCTTAGGTTTCGTCTATAACTTGTATTTTTTTTTATTTTTATACTTTCTGTATTCGTTTCTTAGTCTCTCTTAATATAAAGGCGTATAACTTGTATTTTTCTATACTTTATGTATGTATTCGCTTATTGGTCTCTATCTTAGGTTTCGTCTATAACTTGTATTTTTTTAATTTTATACTTTTCTGTATTCGTTTCTTAGTCTCTGTCGTAATATAAAGGCATATAACTTGTATTTTATACTTTATGTATTCGTTTATTGGTCTTTATCTTAGGTTTCGTCTATAACTTGTATTTTTTTTTATTTTTATACTTTCTGTATTCGTTTCTTAGTCTCTCTTAATATAAAAGCGTATAACTTGTATTTTTTTAAACTTTATGTATTCGCTTATTGGTCTCTATCTTAGGTTTCGTCTATAACTTGTATTTTTTTAATTTTATACATTCTGTATTCGTTTCTTAGTCTCTGTCGTAATATAAAGGCATATAACTTGTATTTTATACTTTATGTATTCGTTTATTGGTCTTTATCTTAGGTTTCGTCTATAACTTGTATTTTTTTTATTTTTATACTTTCTGTATTCGTTTCTTAGTCTCTCTTAATATAAAAGCGTATAACTTGTATTTTTTTATACTTTATGTATTCGCTTATTGGTCTCTTTCTTAGGTTTCGTCAATAACTTGTATTTTTTTATTTTTATACTTTCTGTATTCGTTTCTTAGTTTCTGTCTTAATGTAAAGGCATATAACTTGTATTTTTATACTTTATGTATTCGTTTCTTGGTTTCTATCTTAGGTTTCTTCTATAACTTGTATTTTTTTTATTTTTATACTTTCGGTATTCGTTTCTTAGTCTCTGTCTTAATATCAAGGCATATAACTTGTATTTTTATACTTTATGTATTCGTTTATTGGTCTTTATGTTAGGTTTCGTCTATAACTTGTATTTTTTTTTTATTTTTATACTTTCTGTATTCGTTTCTTAGTCTCTGTCTTAATATAAAGGCGTATAACTTGTATTTTTTTATACTTTATGTATTCGCTTATTGGTCTCTATCTTAGGTTTCGTCAATAACTTGTATTTTTTTATTTTTATACTTTCGGTATTCGTTTCTTAGTCTCTGCCTTAATATCAAGGCATATAACTTGTATTTTTATACTTTATGTATTCGTTTATTGGTCTTTATGTTAGGTTTCGTCTATAACTTGTATTTTTTTTTATTTTTATACTTTCTGTATTCGTTTCTTAGTCTCTGTCTTAATATAAAGGCGTATAACTTGTATTTTTTTATACTTTATGTATTCGCTTATTGGTCTCTATCTTAGGTTTCGTCTATAACTTGTATTTTTTTATTTTTATTCTTTCTGTATTCGTTTCTTAGTCTCTGTCTTAATGTAAAGGCACATAACTTGTATTTTTATACTTTATGTATTCGTTTATTGGTCTTTATCTTAGGTTTCATCTATAACTTGTATTTTTTTATTTTTATTCTTTCTGTATTCGTTTCTTAGTCTCTGTCTTAATGTAAAGGCATATAACTTGTATTTTTTTATACTTTATGTATTCGTTTATTATTCTCTATCTTAGGTTTCGTCTATAACTTGTATTTTTTTTTATTTTTATACTTTCTGTATTCGTTTCTTAGTCTCTCTTAATATAAAGGCGTATAACTTGTATTTTTTTATACTTTATGTATTCGCTTATTGGTCTCTATCTTAGGTTTCGTCTATAACTTGTATTTTTTTAATTTTATACATTCTGTATTCGTTTCTTAGTCTCTGTCGTAATATAAAGGCATATAACTTGTATCTTATACTTTATGTATTCGTTTATTGGTCTTTATCTTAGGTTTCGTCTATAACTTTTATTTTTTTTTATTTTTATACTTTCTGTATTCGTTTCTTAGTCTCTGTCTTAATATAAAGGCGTATAACTTGTATTTTTTTATACTTTATGTATTCGCTTATTGGTCTCTATCTTAGGTTTCGTCAATAACTTGTATTTTTTTATTTTTATACTTTCTGTATTCGTTTCTTAGTTTCTGTCTTAATGTAAAGGCATATAACTTGTATTTTTATACTTTATGTATTCGTTTATTGGTCTTTATGTTAGGTTTCGTCTATAACTTGTATTTTTTTTTTTATTTTTATACTTTCTGTATTCGTTTCTTAGTCTCTGTCTTAATATAAAGGCGTATAACTTGTATTTTTTTATACTTTATGTATTCGCTTATTGGTCTCTATCTTAGGTTTCGTCAATAACTTGTATTTTTTTATTTTTATACTTTCTGTATTCGTTTCTTAGTTTCTGTCTTAATGTAAAGGCATATAACTTGTATTTTTATACTTTATGTATTCGTTTCTTGGTTTCTATCTTAGGTTTCGTCTATAACTTGTATTTTTTTTTATTTTTATACTTTCTGTATTCGTTTCTTAGTCTTTGTCTTAATATAAAGGCGTATAACTTGTATTTTTTTATACTTTATGTATTCGCTTATTGGTCTCTATCTTAGGTTTCGTCAATAACTTGTATTTTTTTATTTTTATACTTTCTGTATTCGTTTCTTAGTTTCTGTCTTAATGTAAAGGCATATAACTTGTATTTTTATACTTTATGTATTCGTTTCTTGGTTTCTATCTTAGGTTTCGTCTATAACTTGTATTTTTTTTATTTTTATACTTTCGGTATTCGTTTCTTAGTCTCTGCCTTAATATCAAGGCATATAACTTGTATTTTTATACTTTATGTATTCGTTTATTGGTCTTTATGTTAGGTTTCGTCAATAACTTGTATTTTTTTTTATTTTTATACTTTCTGTATTCGTTTCTTAGTCTCTCTTAATATAAAGGCGTATAACTTGTATTTTTTTATACTTTATGTATTTGCTTATTGGTCTCTATCTTAGGTTTCGTCTATAACTTGTATTTTTTTAATTTTATACATTCTGTATTCGTTTCTTAGTCTCTGTCGTAATATAAAGGCATATAACTTGTATCTTATACTTTATGTATTCGTTTATTGGTCTTTATCTTAGGTTTCGTCTATAACTTTTATTTTTTTTTATTTTTATACTTTCTGTATTCGTTTCTTAGTCTCTGTCTTAATATAAAGGCGTATAACTTGTATTTTTTTATACTTTAAGTATTCGCTTATTGGTCTCTATCTTAGGTTTCGTCAATAACTTGTATTTTTTTATTTTTATACTTTCTGTATTCGTTTCTTAGTTTCTGTCTTAATGTAAAGGCATATAACTTGTATTTTTATACTTTATGTATTCGTTTCTTGGTTTCTATCTTAGGTTTCGTCTATAACTTGTATTTTTTTTATTTTTATACTTTCGGTATTCGTTTCTTAGTCTCTGCCTTAATATCAAGGCATATAACTTGTATTTTTATACTTTATGTATTCGTTTATTGGTCTTTATGTTAGGTTTCGTCTATAACTTGTATTTTTTTATTTTTATTCTTTCTGTATTCGTTTCTTAGTCTCTGTCTTAATGTAAAGGCATATAACTTGTATTTTTTTATACTTTATGTATTCGCTTATTGGTCTCTATCTTAGGTTTCGTCAATAACTTGTATTTTTTTATTTTTATACTTTCTGTATTCGTTTCTTAGTTTCTGTCTTAATGTAAAGGCATATAACTTGTATTTTTATACTTTATGTATTCGTTTCTTGGTTTCTATCTTAGGTTTCGTCTATAACTTGTATTTTTTTTATTTTTATACTTTCGGTATTCGTTTCTTAGTCTCTGCCTTAATATCAAGGCATATAACTTGTATTTTTATACTTTATGTATTCGTTTATTGGTCTTTATGTTAGGTTTCGTCTATAACTTGTATTTTTTTTTATTTTTATACTTTCTGTATTCGTTTCTTAGTCTCTGTCTTAATATAAAGGCGTATAACTTGTATTTTTTTATACTTTATGTATTCGCTTATTGGTCTCTATCTTAGGTTTCGTCTATAACTTGTATTTTTTTATTTTTATACTTTCTGTATTCGTTTCTTAGTCTCTGTCTTAATATAAAGGCATATAACTTGTATTTTTTTATACTTTATGTATTCGTTTATTGGTCTCTATCTTAGGTTTCGTCTATAACTTGTATTTTTTTTCATTTTTATACTTTCTGTATTCGTTTCTTAGTCTCTCTTAATATAAAGGCGTATAACTTGTATTTTTTTATACTTTATGTATTCGCTTATTGGTCTCTATCTTAGGTTTCGTCTATAACTTGTATTTTTTTAATTTTATACATTCTGTATTCGTTTCTTAGTCTCTGTCGTAATATAAAGGCATATAACTTATATTTTATACTTTATGTATTCGTTTATTGGTCTTTATCTTAGGTTTCGTCTATAACTTTTATTTTTTTTTATTTTTACACTTTCTGTATTCGTTTCTTAGTCTCTGTCTTAATATAAAGGCGTATAACTTGTATTTTTTTATACTTTATGTATTCGCTTATTGGTCTCTATCTTAGGTTTCGTCAATAACTTGTATTTTTTTATTTTTATACTTTCTGTATTCGTTTCTTAGTTTCTGTCTTAATGTAAAGGCATATAACTTGTATTTTTATACTTTATGTATTCGTTTCTTGGTTTCTATCTTAGGTTTCGTCTATAACTTGTATTTTTTTTATTTTTATACTTTCGGTATTCGTTTCTTAGTCTCTGTCTTAATGTAAAGGCATATAACT